>NC_136229.1:1414500-2829000 GCF_963402885.1 Antedon bifida | reverse complement strand
ATGTCAACATTAAGAACACATAAGGTACAGTATGTTAGAAAAATAATGAGACAAAGTATTTGTGATGTACTGTAGTAAGATGTATTAGGTGCTGGAATAAGGCTCTGTCCACACTATCAAACTAGTTTGACAAAAAAGTGTGATGCACCTAAATATCATAGTGATATGCCCAAATATGGTAGTGATATGACATCATGTCTCTATATGGGCACATTATTTTGTTTCATAATGTTTGATTGTGTAGACAGAGCTTAAAGGTTTTGTTCTAGTCTGCTCATAATTTAAATATACAATTGTATTTTTAATTTTGTCTTGTAGGATTATGTAAAGGCATTAGCATATGCAAAAGAAAAGGAATATGTTGCATCAGGTGGCCTTGATAAACAAATATTCCTATGGGATGTAAACACATTAACAGCACTCACAGCTGCAAATAATACTGTAACAAGTGAGTGTAGGCGTGTGTACAGAGAGGGGGGTGGGGAAGAAGAAGAAGGAGAGGCGCAACAGGCAATATTGTAGAATAGGCCTATATAAATCTTTAAATTAAATCTAGACCTTATTATAAAATTTCATTTTTTCAGCATCGTCTCTAAGTGGCCAAAAAGATTCTATTTATAGTTTAGCAATGAATCCAGCTTGCTCTGTCATCGTTTCTGGTTCAACAGAGAAGATTCTGCGGGTATGGGATCCTAGGACGTGTGTCAAAATGATGAAATTAAAGGGACACACAGACAATGTCAAAGCATTAGCTGTTAATAAAGATGCCACACAAGTAAGTGTGAACACACATTATTAATTTATACATGATGAAATTAAAGGGACATACAGACAATGTCAAAGCATTAGCTGTTAATAAAGATGCCACACAAGTAAGTGTGAACACACATTATACATGATGAAATTAAAGGAACATACAGACAATGTCAAAGCATTAGCTTTAATGAAGATGCCACACAAGTAAGTGTGAACACACATTATACATGATGAAATTAAAGGGGCATACAGATGTCAAAGCATTAGCTGTTAATAAATATGCCACACAAGTAAGTGTAAACACACATTATTAATTTATACATGATGAAATTTAAGGGACATACAGACAATGTCGAAGCATTAACTGTTAATAAAGATGCCACACAATATTAATTATACATGATGTACAACTTATGTTCACTAAGATTACTGCAGTAATTGCAGTAGAATACATCTGGCACAGTCTCTTATTTACATTATTTAATTAACATTATTTTTGTATTTAGTGCTTGTCAGCAAGTTCGGATGGAACCATCAAACTATGGTCGCTAGGTCAACAGCGCTGCATAGCAACATACAGGGTTCACAATGATGGCGTGTGGGCGTTGCGGGCAAACGACGCCTTCACGGTATTCTACTCTGGCGGTAGGGATCGCAATGTGTATGCGACGGATATGAGAACGCCAAACAGTAGTGCATTAGTGTGTAAAGAATCTGCCCCGATTGTTAAGATACATCTTCTGCCTGATGAGGAGTCAATGTGGGTTGCAACAACAAAATCTGATTTACATAAATGGGTAAGATCTTAAGCTATGTCTACACTATCAAACTTTATGAGACAAAAAAATGTGATGTGCCCATATATGGATATGATGATGTCATATCATCACCATATTCGGGCACATCACACTTTTTTGTCAGACTAGTTTGATAGTGTAGACAAGGCATTATATTACATTCATTTGGAAACAGAATTGAATCAAGTTTGGAAGGACAAACATGAAGTAGCTTTAAGCTCTGTCTACACTATCAAAGTATATTTGACAACAAAATGTGATGTGCCCATATATGGACATGATTATGTCATATCACTACCATATTTGAGCATAACAATACCTTATTTGGGCACATCACACTAATTTGATACTATAGACAGAGCTTTAGACTATATTATTACAAGATTGATTTGGGAGTATAATTAAAATACAATACAAAATCAATCAATGTAGAATATAAGATATAACAAATTTGTATTATAATTTTATATTGTCTATTTATTATATATGTTATTTTACCTGTAGTCTACAAAAGGAGTTCAGTCGCGGTTATCGCAACAAGAAAATGAAGACAAACTTGTTCCAATCTGTTCTGAGCCTAGCCAAACAATTAAAGGTTAGTTTTTTTTTTATTTCTAATTAATTATCCATTACATCATACCACTCTGTTGTGGTGAATGAAATGATATTTTCGACTGTGGAAGATTTTTACAAATTCATAATTATTTTTTTTTAAATTTGAATCGTTCGATTTTAACGAAAAGATATTTGGTTTTTTTAGGTGGTACTAGCATCCAGCAATATCATATTCTAAATGATAAGCGATATATACTAACAAAAGATTCAAATGAGAATGTTGTATTATGGGATATCCTGAAGGTAGGTTGGATAGTGTGGTGGAACAAAACACAAAGTAAAAAATTATAGTAGATCCCTATTAAGAGGACTCCTTGGAGATCCAAAAAATGTCCACTAATAGTGGTGACCCCATAGTGGTGACCCCTAAATGGGGGTTGGCTGTAATGTTAAAGCATATATTGGCCCTTGTTTGTTTCGAAGAAAAGTGTTGGTGTTGTACTGTACTTAAATTAAGTATTAATTAGCCCTATCTACACTATCAACCTTTATGTGACAGCAAAATATGTTGTGCCCATATATGGACACGATGATGTCATATCACTACCATATTTGGGCACATCACCACCATATTTGAGCACATCACACTTCTTTTGTCAAACTAGTTTGATAGTGTAGACAAAGCTTTAGGACATTTATGATAGACAAATGGATTATGTAAACTAGTTTCTTTGCCACTAATTTGTGTGAGAAAGTTGACATAAAATGCACATAATATTAATTTCTTTGCAGGCTTGTAAAGTTGAAGATTTGGGCAAAGTAGATTTTGATATAGAAATCAAGAACAAATTTAAAATGGTGTACGTTCCTCCTTGGTTCAGTGTGGATCTAAAAAATGGGGTATGTATACTTGATTCATTTAAATAGCAACACTAATGAAGATTAATAATGAAAGAACTCAGAAACTGAGTGAAGTACTTGGCAAAATAGAGGGCGCATGTTAATATTTCAACCCATGTTAAAAGAATACAAAGTTTTCTTTTTTTTATTTGTGAAGTTATTAATGAACCGATTTCAGTAGGCATATTCTGTTAATAGTATATACCTATCTACACTGAAAAAATCAGAATGATAAAAAATAGAAAATTGTAGGCGTTATTGTGCTAACGAACAAACAAAGCAAGTACTATATTATTTTGCCAAGTAATTTATAGAATAGTGAAATCATTATTAAGTAATGATTAAAGTACTATTGAACGCCATGTGACCCACAATCATCCAATCAAATGACAGGGATTTGTTTAGGTGTTATATAATAACTGTTATTTAATTGTTGATTCAGATGCTAAATATACACCTTGAGGAGTCTGATGCTTTTGCAGCATGGGTTTGTGCAAAAGATGTTGGTTTGAATTCTATAGATGGTGGGGACACCAAAGGTAAAGTACATTCTCTCAAATGCAAAGATGTACACACAATGTATATAATTTGGCCAATCAGAAGCCACAGCTCATCCAAACCCCACCAAATGTTGCTTGTCATTGGTCAGTTGCATGATACTGGTGACATAACATGAAAGCTTTGTTCTCACTAGCTAGAAGGCAATGCAAAGATATACACACAGTGAATATAATTTGACCAATCAGAAGCCACATCTCATCCAAATCACATCAAATGTCGCTTGTCATTGGTCAATTACAGTAACTTGCATTGTAGGTCCTTGCATGGAAACTGAGATAGATCATAGTTTCTAGACACTGATGCAATAACATGCTTGATTAGCGTGATAAACCCTCAGTGAGATGATTTGAAAATATAAATGAATAAATAAATGTTCTCTTTCGATGGCTAATTATTATAATGCTTATCTTTATTAATTATTGTTACTAATTTATAGTGAATTTTGGTGGATTATTACTACAAGCATTGCTGGAACATTGGCCTAAAACACATGCAATAGAATCAGAAGAAGTAAATGGCCAAGGTAAACACACACACACATTAATTCTGTGATATTTTTTTCGTACATAAGTTAAGAAAATCGATAGTCGAACTACTTTCTAAAAAATGGTAGTGATATGCCCAAATATGGTAGTGATATGACATCATCCTGTCCATATATGGGCAAATCACATTTCATATAACGTTTGATAGTGTAGACAGAGCTTTAGTACAGTGTATATATCACATCAGTAATCATTTGTATTGTAATTCCAGTAAATGGTTTTGATGGAAGCACTGAAGACGTGAGTGGTGAAAGGACGCCGATGGGCAACGGCTACTTCAGCGTACCTGGACACACGCCCGTCATTCTAAGTGAAGTCAATGGCAGGACGATGTTCAGGTTGCTGTGTCGGGACGCTGGGGGAGATTCGGAACAGATGCTTCTACAAGATACAGTACCACAATGGGTTAATGATATTACAGTTGAGGTAGATGTTATGTAGCATGTCTCAAATTGTTATTCTCTCTTTCTAATAAGATAGTGTTGAATTATTTCTGTTTATTGTCACTTCATTACCAGTCTTTCAGAAATCTTATTCTTTTTACATAATAAAAAAAAAATGTTTAATTGTTAAATAGTTTATCCATCCTGTAATTGACAATTACTCGCTGTTGGATGCGTATGAAATTTTAAAAAACATGGCCAAAATTGATATTGATAATAGCTTGTATACAGTATATTAGTTTTTATTTCTATTGTGTTTTTTTTATAGAAAACCCAGCCAAAATTTAATAAGATATCGTTCTTCCTACAACCTCATTCAACTTCCGGTGCAAAAACTCTTAAAAAGTAAGTTTTATACATTTCTTCTGTTTTGAGAAAAGTTTTGTGGCAAAAATGATAAAATATGTATTGTTCCCCAAAACATTGAAAAGAAGTCCTGTTCTTTCCTTTGAATTACAGTTTTTTAGGTCACTTTTAGGTCAAAGTGAATTACTATAATGTGACATTAAAATAACATTGAACAATGCATTGTTTAAGAATTATATTTTCAGGACAATATAATCTTTAAGTTTGTTGACTTTGTAAACAGTATCTTTGGCATAATACTTTCATTGTGTTTTTAAAATAATATTTTTTAAAAAGTTGGGCAAAGCTATTCTGACGTTGTTTATTTAATATCTAGGGATAGGCTATCAGCTAGCGACATGCTTCAAATACGTAAGGTTCTTGAGCATGTCTATGAGAAGGTTCTTGGAGTAGAGAACGGAAGTCAACAAGGAATGGTAAATGGCAAAGAACAGGAGGGCCAAGATGCTGCTAGTGTAAGCAATGCTGAGGAGAAGGTGGAACTACTATGCCAAGATCAGGTAAGTCTTCATCTGTATTAAGCTTATCTTTAAAGTTCTGTCTACACTATCAAACTAGTTTGACAAAAAAAGTGCGATGTCCCCAAATATGGTAATGATATGACATCATCATGTCTATATATGGGCACAAAGTTTGATAGTGTAGACAGAGTTTTACACTGGTTGGTTTCATGTTAAGACTTGATCCAGGATTTGTTAACAAGGGGAGCACTAACATAATAATATTAATAGTTATTAATAGTGAGTCTGTAAAAAAAGATATCCCCTGAGCATTGTCTCATTCAAATGTCAAATGACCCTTCCTACTATATAATAAATTTAGACTTTTAAGCGAATAATGCATAAAGCCTCTATGTGCTTCACATAAAAATAAAAGTAATCCATGAAATAAATAAAATAAAATGGTTGATGGAATAAATGGATTTTTTTCTCTTCAGGTTATAGACCCAAATATGGATTTACGAACTGTACGATATTTCATTTGGAAAACAGGTGGAGATTTAACACTCAATTACAGATACAAATCAACTAACTGAATATGTAAATGAAAAATTATTTTTTTAATTGCCAAATCAGAAGTTGATGTTACAGATTTTTGCATTCCTCCTAAAATGATGCCGCGTTTACAGAGAGACAACATGTTATGGTTATACTGCAAATGGTACGTGCAAATTTCATTTCCTGTCAATATGAAATAAAAGAAAAGGGACCATATTCTTCATTTCTGTCTACACTATCAAACTTTGTGTGACAACAAAAAATGTGATGTGCCTATATATGGACATGATGATGTCATATCACTACCATATTTGGGCACATCACACTTTTTTGTCATACTAGTTTGATAGTGTAGACAGAGCTTTACAGGTACACACTGGGAATGTGTGTTGCAGTATGAGTGTGTGAGCAACCAAGAAATTGCTGATATTTTAGTAGGTTCTTAAGCTCTGTCTACACTATGTCCATGGGCACATCATATTTTTTTTGTCACATAAAGTTTGATAGTGTAGACAGAGCTTTATGATACAGCATAACTACTGTGGTGTAGACCGCAATGTAGTGGTATAGTAAATTTAAGCCAAGCCTTGGGAGTATATACTGTATGAATATATTTTGGAATATAGAGAAAGCTCAGTGTATTCAGTGCCAAATACAGTAAGGATAATGTGAAAAGGAATTGAATTAATTAACAAAAGACGAAAACAAATAAGCTGGACTTTTGTACATATGATTTTTTTTTTACATAAACAAAATAAAAATATATGCACTGATTAAAGATAGGTATTTATTGTTAATAAAAATCTTTACACTTAAGTAATAAATCAAAACATATTACTATTATAATATTTTTATTTGTATTTTATGTTTTATTTCCAATAGTAGTATTTTATATGAATTATCATATAATATATGTGATATATATGTAAATATTTATTTATAGTTAAATACCTGGAATAAAATTGATAAAACTTTCCCTTAGAAATTTGTTTTTGTGTGTAATTTGTCTTTTAAGCTGTCTACACTATCAAATTAGTTTGAAAAAAAAAGTGTGATGTGCTCAAATATGGTAGTGATATGCTCAAATATGATAGTGATGACATCACATTTTTGTCGCATAAAGTTTGATAGTGTAGACAGAGCTTTACACTGTAATTGATGGCAGCAGTAGCTATATATAAATTGAAACTTGTTTTGGCTCTTTCAAGTTTTTTTTTCATTTAATTTAAGCTGTATTTGTTGTCCTTGGCTATAAATACTGCAAACGGAAATTGAAATCATATGTCAACATTTAAAAGCTTTAATGCAAAATATAATTGGCAACAAATTCATTTCTGGCAACGGCCGCTTCTATATTCAATGCTGTAATATCTCTTGTTTAAAAGGAACACAACTGCCCCCACACTTCTTTCCCACTTCCTCACCCCCAACCAAAATAAAAATTAGATAAAAATCAAACTATTGAAAGCATTTATAAATATTTTATTATTAATGAATGGTATTGGCACAATTAGTGTTATATATGAAAATCTTTAAAATAAGTATATTTGTTTGTAAATTTTAAACCTTAACATTAATTTATTTTATATATATACATATACATTTTATATATAAACATCTCAATCCTATAAAATCACTTAAAATGTTCAAATTTATTATATTTTATTTATTGTGACCATAGTGGGTATTGTTATTGGAATTTATACTTTTTACGCTTTAACTATCTACTGTAACTATCTAATAACATGCTAGTTTAATAGTTCAAAATACAGTGTTAACTAATACATTATACATATAGAATAGTAGTACGTCATGGAATAGTACACCAAATATCCAACACAATGTACAGGTAATTATAAATAATTAGACATAATGTTTATAAATTTAATATCATTTGGTTTGCAATTAAGTAATAAAATAAGACCTTGATTTTCCGTAAATGAGTATTTTATTAATAATTTGACAAATTATTAAAAAGTAAAAATTTAAAAATTGATTCGCTCCTGATCAACATTATGTATACATAGTACTATTTATATAAAAAATGTATAAAATAATTCTGTAATAATAAAATTAATATAATTTTGTCTAGACATAATACAACGATTTACAAAATATGAATTTAGTAGTAAATCAACATTTCCTCCCTAATATTCATAATTATACACATTATGACAATTTCCTGCCAACCACTGAAAATATCTATAAATAGAACACGGTTGCTATTTTTCAGAGCTTCTTCCTTTGCGTGTTACTTCAATATTCAATTTTGATGGTAATCAAATAATTTGCTAAACAATAAACAGTTTACAAACTTGAAAAAATATTATACAAACAATCGCACTCATTTTAAACTATATAATAATACTGTTTTTGAATTAAGTATGATATGAGTATGTTAAACATGAATGTGAATAAATATGTTGATAAGTACTTATGAATAGATGATTGACAATTGGTGTATTTGATTGGGAAACATTTGTGCTCAACGGACAAGATTTTTTGTTTTATTTGAAAGGTAAACATTTGTATGTTGCTATCAATTGAGTACTATTATACTAACTAAACCTGTTAAACTACTCAATGGTAAAAATCCCATGTAAATACACCCCCAGATGTCAACATATCAGTTATCTATTTACCAGATTATAACATTTTTTTTAAAGTAAAAAATTTAACAATTTTTACTACATAAAATGTTAATATTTAATAATAATATTTAATTTCTGAAAGACTTCATTGGTTTTTCTACAAACAAAATCATAAAATGTTAACTATATTGTGTGTAAATATGTATAAATTGTATATAAAATGCCCTTAGTTTAATCAGTGACAAATGAAATAGTAACTAATCCCTTTCCTTGGACCACATGGGTAAAAATAGCTTGTTAGCCAATCAGAGGCTTAGCTAAATTAGTGTCACAGGTTTGAACATAACCCTCTAATAAATTCTCTTCCCTTAAAAAAAAATAGATATTAAAGGAATTTCAACAAGGGCCAAATCGTTTGACAATAGCCAACACTAATTAGTAAGACCTAAAAATGAAGTACCTGGTGATGTAATTGCAAAATACAAGCCTCTGATTGGCTAACAGACTATGCTTATGGTGGTCTGCATAAAAAACATCCTGTAGGGTGTGGTTCCTGTAGGGTGTGGTTCCTGTAGGGTGTGGTTCCTGTAGGGTGTGGTTCCTGTAGGGTGTGGTTTCAGCAACATAGTTTCTTACTTTCTGTTATTGGTTCTTTATCTATTGAAATAATGTTTTTATCCTTCGCCTTTCTGCTTCCCCTAGATACCTCCCTCGTTTTTCCTAGCGGTAATAGTTCTTCAAATATATATTCAAAAACTTCACATACATTGTCACCCGTTAACGCGCTTGTCTCAAAACACGGTGTCACTACGGGCGATGTTTTAGACTTTATCCTTGCTTCGTTAATCTTCAGTGCAAAATTTTCCGCCTCTTCTTTAGTCACATGATTGGAGTCCGTCTGATTGTTTTCATTTTTCGCGATTGATTTCTTAAGATCGAGTTTAGTTCCAGTAACGCAAAATAAGCAATCGTCTTTTGCAGCATCGAGCAGCGGTAAGAAACGTTTCTCCAGCATTTCAAACGTTTTCTTATTTGAGACATCGTAGGCTAGAATTGCAGCCGAAGCATCTCTGCAATAGAATGAGCTTAAACCTGAGAACCGTTCTTCACCAGCTGTGTCCTGTAATAAATAAATTATGATCAATTATCTTAACCTCTGCCTACACTATCAAACTTTATGTGACAAAAAAAAATGTGATGTGCCCATATATGGACATGATGATTTATGCAATGAACATAACAATTCCTGGTCTATTTTATTTATTTATTTTTATTTCTTTATTCTGACATAAAATTATAGGATAAGAACACAATAAAGTACCGAGACGGCAAAGTTATTTCCATTGTGGTCCTATTATTATTACAACAGAGCAAAACTTACCCATATTGCGATATTATACTGTCCCCATTGTTTTAAAGAAAAGCATGCTCCAATAGTCTAAACAGAAACGGAATTGAATATTTATAAATTTAGATTGAATGGTGTGAACATTTATTAGACACAAGGTCAAGGGGTTGTGACAGCAAAAAGCTCAATGACATACATATGCCCTTCTTAATTTAAAATTTATATTTATAGTGCCTGAACTTAATTATTACTATATATTAGCTCTTCCCATGATACATTATATAGTACTGTATGTGTTCTTTTTATGTTGGGCAAATAAAAAAACATTTTTTTAGTTTGCAAAGTTGTGAAATTTTTATTAATAGAAAATAAATGCAGTAGTAGTAAGACATACTCCAACATTATGTGTAAATTCACCATCTATGTAACGCTTGACCAGCGTTGTTTTGCCTACAAAAGCTTCGCCAACTATCACCACTTTTACGTCTCTGAAGTAAAAAATAAAGCATCATAAATTTTTAGAGTAAATGGGCAGTGTGTTGAACGTTGAACTTCTGTTTGCAAGATCGCATTTTTTTGTGTCCTTTAACTTGACATGTTACTTAGTTTGCCTCTCCTTACCAAGCAAGAGAGCAAGCAAAAAAGTTTATAAACAAGCCTATATATGGTTTACCAGATTTATATGTGAATTTTATTAATTATTATCATCAAAATTTAATATTGAAATAATAATAGTAGTGTTTTATTTAATGAATAGCTTTATTTGTCGATTATTATAATAAAATAACAATAGAAATTCTTCTTAAAGATTGGCAAATATTAGTACGATAAAAAGCAGAAAAATAAAAAATATAAAACAAAAATTCATATACAGATTACACACACAGTATTGCACAAAACTTAAGTTTTAAAATGCAGCAACAATTTAGAAGTTAAAAAATGACTATGTTGATATAAATGCATAAAATTAAAACGCTTAAAAAGTTAAAAATTGTTTCATTTACATAGTCTTAATTAAAGTACTTCGATAAATAATTGTACTTTTATTTAATATTAATTATTATTAAATATACACCTAGCCCTAAATAGGTAGGAGGTCTACTTTCCCAAATGCTAGGGAATAATGTAGTCTAGCCAGGTCTAGCCATGATAGATGCATGGATGTATACTTATTTATAAATACCTCCCTCTCCATAGGGCCAAGGCCTTGGCCCTTAGGTTAGCCCAGCCTAGCTACTACTAGGCCTAGCTAATTCACAGAAAATGTACTTTTAATTTATAAATTATAAGCACCTGACTAAATATAGTAAAATAAATAATTAAGACTTACGCCTTCTTTTTGGCAGATCCACTTTGAGAAGCAGCCATTGTTTTAACAATTCATTTCCAGTCCGTCCCGTAAGCTAGCCCCAGTCGTAGGCCTGGAGGTGGTAGGAATAACACTGGCACTCTGCTGGGGAATTTGCCGCTTTGCGGGAAGAGAGGTGTGTGGGGAGATCGCTCGTATCTCGAGAAAAATCTAAAAATATCTCTGACGACTTGTTACGTATGACACGCCATGAGTGTCTATACACATTCAGTCATTGTGAGCTGACATACAACTAATCAATACATATAAAATAACTTCATAATCAACATTTCAACAAGTTTTCAGAACAATGTAGGTACAGTACCAGTTATAATAATTCGTTTAAACGTGAGATAAAGAAACAAAAAAAGAACAAAATCTATTAGGAATTGATTCTTTTATGACACCAATGTCGTTTTACACATCGATTTATAAACCGCGCCCTCAATATTAATCGCTATTTTTTTTTTCTTTTCTTACGCCATTTTGAAACGTTGAAACGACGAGAGAATTTTTTGAGAAAAGAAAACAAACCAGCGTTTTTTCCAGTTGTATCAGGTTGTTTACTTTACTATGGCAGGAACTGGAGCAAATAGCGTTCCATTAGGGAACTTGCATCCTGTATTTCAGGGAAGCCAAAGGGGTGTTCGACCTCAAGAGTCCATGCTGAATGCAGCCCGAGAAGCAGCAGCGAGGATTGCACAGAAACGAGGCGTCTTCTGTCCGCCATCACCCAATGGAGGTGGAAGCAGTAGTTCGTCAGGTAAGGGCCTAGCTAGCTAGCAAACACATTGACTTTTATTTTATTTTTTTTTACATGTCAATTAATCAATGGCTTAATATTATTTACCAGGTGGTTTATCAAGTCAAGGATGGCAACCAGAAAAGAAGAAACGTCGTAGCCGATGGGGAGGGGAAGAATCTAAAACAAATCTTTCTTCGGCACTTCCACCAAATTTGACGAAAGACCAGGAGCAACAAGTACTTTGTAAGTACTGTTTTCACCTTTGATTTCATGCTTTACATATTTTTAAATTAACGCAAAATTAAATATATATTTTTCCTTTTGTTTTTTAAGTACTAGGGGCCTATATTTACATGATTTTATTTTACTGGGCCTATTTCTATTGTAATATAAAAAAACTTTCCTTGGCAGGTACAGTAATTCAGTTCTTATTTCAATTATTATGTCCCATTTACCCATTTTTTTCTGTAGTTAAATTGTTGTATGAAGTAACACTAAGATTAAAGAATTGAACATGTCGTTAATAACATTTATTTTTATCCCAAATTAATTTTAAAATCATCATAAAATTATTGTTTAAATATTTATTGAACTATTTTTTTTATTCAGGTAAGATATACATAATTTGTGTATAGTATTTTTTTTTGTATGTTGATTTATAGTAGTTTTGTGACATTTTTAGATAAAAACTCAATTCATATATTTGGTATTGTCATCAGTTTTAATAATGAGAATTTACTATCTTCATAATTAACTATTATCAATTTATTTTCTTTACACAATGATACATATTTCTTGAAAGATGTGTCATGTACATTCATTTATGATGTTTCAAATGTCTAAATTTTATTTGTCATTTCTAACCAGATGTTTTTCCTTTCTAACTCGCCATCTTTCCACAGTGCACATCCAGATTGAGGAATACAGCCGTAAGCTTCGAACCGGTGACCTCGGAATCCCAGCCAACCCTGAGGATAGGTTTGTTATTAACCAAACTTTTAACTCGTTTTTCTTTTCCATTTTTTTACGTGTGCTACTTGGGATCCCCAGGTTGAAGCATCGCTTCACCAACCGACAACAACAGTAATTCATTTCTTTTCAAAACTATTTTAACCAGGATTTTAACTAATCAATTGATTGAGCTATCATATTACATAATAACCATATTATTTTGACAGCAAAATATAGACTCCAACTTTAAATTTATAAAATAATAACCTATCAAAAAAATAATTATTTTTTTATTATATTATTCTAAATTACACTTTTTTTAAATACATGCAATTGTTTAAATCTTAATATGCATGAAAACCAGTGAAATTAATTTCAAAATGTTTAAATATTATTTAATATCAAGGTACAGTATTATATTAATTGTTATATGATAGAAAGAAACCAATATTTTAAGCTTGGCACAGTCAACAATAGAACAAAGGTTACTAACAAAAATCCATATTTGATAGTATATTTTGGCTAGAGTCAAACAAAATGAACAGTCAAATATGGGTAAATGTAATCTTTACTGTTTTTGATTGACTAATTTATTTCATAAACAAGTTATAGGGATAATGCTTTTTGAGTATACCACCTTTTGTGTACCTTATTCCTTGCCCCTTATACAGTATATAGCGCCAATTACACACTTTTTGTTTATTTATAGCACCATCAAATTTGTAGAGTTAAACTTGCAATGAAATCAAAATTAATTTTTAAAAACTATATTACTGTTTTTGACTAGTACAGTCAACTCTATCAATACTAGACAAAAAAAATAACCAAATAACAAGAATTTATTGTAAGATATTATAAATTTTAAAAAAAATAATTTTAGATGTAAATTTAATGATTAAATCAAAACCAGCAAGTTTAACTCTACTAAGTAATGAATATAGGCGATAGAGGGCAGTGTTTTAGTCAAGAAAGTTTGTCTTAACCTTTGGAAATTGTATCACTCACAGGGATATAAATAAATATCGGTTTACACAAATTTAGGTAACCCCGTCAAATCTGCCCTAAAGCTATGTCTACACTATCAAACTAGTTTGACAACAAAAGTGTCATGTGCCCAAATATAGTACTTAGTCATATGACATCATCGTGTCCATATATGGGTGCATTTTTTTTGCCACATAAAGTTTGATAGTGTAGACAAAGCTTTAGCTCTGTATGTGAAGCAGGCTACATACTATTTCTAACCAACAATCTTGGCCAGTCTTAAAGCTCTGTCTACACTGTCAAACTAGGTCGACAAAAAAGTGTGATGTACCCGAGTATGGTAGTGGTATGCCCACATACGGTAGTGATATGACATCATCATGTCCATATATGGGCACATCACTTTTTTGTCGTATAAAGTTTAATAGTGTAGACAGTCCATGTTGTTGACCTATTTTCCAATGGTGAACTTTAGCCATTCAAACATAATGGATGGATGGACAACTGTGTACAGAAATCTGCTCTTGCTGTATTTCATAGCTTTGGTATGTTAGTAAGTCACCTACTGTATCTAGATGTATACAGTAGTGGCCTTATATAAAGGAGTTACTATTAATAATTCACTGTTTTGTCTCGGTAACATACAGAATATGATTGGGATTAATTTGAATAAAGGCCAAAGATATTAAAGATGCATTGTCCCCCAAAAACCTGAAAAATAAAGATTTATAAAATCAGACTTTTAATAGCCCATTTTGCAGTTTTAATGAAGTTATATAGGAAAAAACCAACAAAATTAATTATTATTTCACTTATTAAAAGTCAAAAGAAACGGTTAATTTTAACCAAAAACCATTGTCTGACAGACAATTTAAGTCTTTTTTGCTTTAAATTACATTTTTTCAGGTAAATTTCTTTTGTCGATCCAGTTTTTCGTTAAAGTGAATAACTATTATGAAACAAATTTTGAAGAAAACCAATTTTTGTAGGAGGACAGTATATCTTTAATATATGTTTTAACCTTATTTAATTGGTATTCATATGGTTCAGTAGTTATGAGATAATTTATAACTTTATATATTACAGATCCTAATATAAGCATAGTATTGATTTCATAAGATAAATTAATATAATCATTCTTTTCACCATTACTTATCAGTGGATACTATGAGTATGAATCTTTCTAATACTTGGTCATGTTTTATGAAAATTTGAAGTATAATTTATAGGAGAAATTTGTTAATAGAATTATTTAAATTTATATCAACTGGCCTAGTAAGATATGGACATTCATTCAGTATAATAATTATATTTACTGATTACCATGTGCTGTCCATTTGTCTTTTTTTGTGATAGCAGGAAGTAACACAACAAGTAGCCTTGATTATGTTTTTATTTTGGTGGATACATGAGCTTATTCTTGTTAATTCTACTAGCCTTAATCAGCATGATTTTTGGTTCCCACTAGAGACGCAACACAAGGTCGTAACGCAACGTAAGTTAGTTGACCAATCACAATCGATGAATTATTTGAACTATCGCTTGTCATTGGTCAACACGTTACGTTTATGTCCTAGCGTTACATCCTAGTGGGAACTAAGCTTTAGGGATCATACAGTATTATTGTTTTAGTTGCCCACTATGAGTAATTTTGCATGGGATTATACTGAAGTTATTAAGGTAAATCCAACATGAAAGAGATGGTAAATATGGCAAGATATTTTACTGGAAACATGCAGTCCAAAAGCGTTTATCGTATTTTATAGGTGAAGTGACTGATGCTTATACAACAGTGCTATGCTTACTACAGTATAATATTAATGAATTTTGTCCCCAATTTAAAAAAAAGCATTACAGGTTAATTATGATGTTTTTCTTGTTGATAAAATTGATATACTGTACAGTACTCTACATAGAAACTGTAAATTAGGAAGTTTATATGTAATTTCTCAAAAAGAGGTCATAGGTCATTAACCTTTGACATTTCTATTTGTAAAAATGTAATTTGTCGTTGATAATATTAATGTACTCTGTTATTGTAGAATGAAGTAAATGCAGAAACTAATCTGTTTCTGTTATTTCATGCTATGTTACTATGATTTTTAGAATTGCTTAAGTTGCTAACAAAAAGGGTTTTCTTAGATTGAAAGCTGTCAAGGAGTTTACTGAATAACAAGTTATTATTATAGATTGTCATCAACAGTATTGTAATTTATAGGATTTTAAACAATTTGTGATTAATACCAGTGGTGGTACCAGTTTCCCTGCACCTCCTCTTTCGCTCACTTTCATTGAGAAAGTAGCATGTTGATCATTTCATCTTTTATTGAGAAGTCCACTATTGTTACAGTAGTCTGTGGACACCAACACTCTCCAATACGTGAATTTGAAGCTTACATTATTACAATTATCTCTTGAATGTCAAATATTACTGTATTCTTAAGGAATCTATACTACAATCTGCTACCACCACTGGTCGTTGACCTTACTGGTCGTTGACCCTACTGGTCGTTGACCCTACTGGTCGTTGACCCTACAGGTCATAAGGTACAGAGGAATAAAAACAAAGTGTGGTAAAGAGTGGAATAGCCAGAACGAAACTTTTTTGAATGTTGTCAACCTGGCATACAGTATACCATGTATTGGCATTTAACAATGAACACATCACTAGTGAATGTTAAATTAAAAACCTATAACTGATTTTGTTTTAGGTCACCGTCGCCCGAGCCGATTTATAACAATGAGGGAAAGCGGTTGAACACGAGGGAGTACAGAATGCGCAAGAGGCTCGAGGAAGAACGGCACATGTTGATTCAAGATGCGTTTTTGTTGAATCCGGAGTACAAACCTCCAGCAGATTACAAGTAAGAGAATTCTATATTATATCAAACTTTATGTGATGTGCCCATATATGGACATGATGATGTCATATGACTATCATATTTGAGCATATCACTATCATATTTGGGCACATCGCACTTTTTTTGTCAAACTAGTTTGATAGTGTAGACAAAGTTTTTATTATTACATTCAGTTAGTTGGATATATATACACTAATTTTTGTAATTCCATTTTTCGCAGACCACCTGTACAGCGTGTCAGTGACCGAGTCATGATTCCACAAGACCAACACCCAGACATCAATTTTGTTGGGCTACTTATTGGACCAAGGTAAAGAGATGAAAACTTTCCGAAGAAACCACACAAAACCGTATAGTACTTTATTTATCATTTAATATATTATTTTCATTATCATTTTTTTTTCATTATTTCAGAGGTAATACACTGAAACAGCTTGAAAAGGACACTACAACCAAGATAATGATTAGAGGCAAGGGGTCGGTGAAGGAAGGTAAAGTTGGTCGTAAGGATGGCCAACCCCTGCCTGGAGAAGATGAACCACTTCACGCTTTAGTGACAGCCAACAATGCAGAGAGTGTCAAGATTGCTGTGGACAAAGTATGTTTATGACATCATATTATTACCTCCTCCAAGGATGTTTTGTAGTCGATTGCATGTGTGTGTTTGTTTGTCTGTTTGTTGGTAGGATTACTCAAAAAGTTTTTGCCAGATCTTTGCCAAATTGAAACCACAGATAGATTTGTGATCAAGGACTACTCCATTCAATTCTGGAGGCAATCTGGACCAGGGTCCCAATTCTGGACCACTTATTATTATTTTCAGACCTGCTATTGTTAAATAATAGGGAACAATTTTCAAAACATGGTGTTCTAATATGTGTGATCTCTACTATCCTTATAATACATGTTTTATTGTATTACTAAAATCTGATTTATAACAACTTTCTTGACAGATCCAGGATATCATAAAGCAGGGGATAGAGACCCCCGAGGGGCAGAATGACCTCCGACGCATGCAACTGCGAGAGTTGGCTCGCCTTAATGGAACTCTCCGAGATGAAGATGCTGTCAGGTATTATAGAAATTCACTATACATTTAAAGATGTATTGTCCCCCAAAAACATGAAAAATGAAGATTAGTTAAATCAGACTTTGAATAGGTTATTTTGTAGTTTTAATAATGTTAATCACTTCCGTAGAAAAAAATAAATGGTTAAATTCAACCAAAAACCCATTGGCTGGCAGCCAATTTGATCATTTTTTGGTTTAAATTACAGTTTTTTAAGGTAAATAAATTGTTTTTAGATCCAATTTTTGGTCAAAGTCGATAACTATTATGTGACATTGAAATGGCATATTCAACAAAAAAAAATGTTAAAAATTATTTTTCAAGGGGACAATACATCTTTAAAGCATAACACTGGATGTAATTGTAATATATAATATTATTATATCAATATAACTGATTCATTGTAAATGTGCATTGTAATTTTTTTTTAGATGTTCAAATTGTGGCGCTTCGGATCATCGTACCTGGCAGTGTCCAGAGAAGCAGAATATTACAAGCAATGTGTTATGTACAATCTGTGGAGGCTCAGGACATATCGCAAATGACTGTAAGGAGAAGATGCCAGGAGAAAGACTCCTTGGAGTAGGCCAACCTCCACCAAGTGCGGTTGACAAAGCAAAGATGGACTCGGAGGTACTTTGTTGTAGCCTAGAATAAAACTAAAGCTCTGTCTACACTATCAAACTAGTTTGACAAAAAAAAGTGTCATATGTTGAAATATGGTAGTGATACGATCAAATATGGTAGTGACATGACATCATCATGTCCATATATGGCCACATCACATTTTTTTTGTCACATAACGTTTGATAGTTTAGACAGGGCTATAAGCTTCGTTCTTACTAGGGCGCAACACAAGGACGCAAGTGAATTGATCAATCAAAAGCGATTGATTATGTTTCGGCTTACATCCTTGGGTTGTGTCCTAGTGGGAACCAAGCTTAAGTTTTACTGTACTTACTCTATATTATCTTGCAATCTAAATGTTGTTAAAGCCATACAACACAAAACTTTTTTTTAGAATGATGAGTAACCCTGACATTAGTGCTTCCAAATATAATCACAATCACATAATTACTATAATTTTTAACACTTTGTATTATTGATGTTTTTAGTATATGTCGCTGATGGCTGAACTAGGTGAAGGTCCACCACCGCCTGTGTCTAAGCCAAGTGCACCACCCCCGTCAATTAGGCCTCAGTACAACAACAGACCACCACCTCTGATGAATCAACAAATAAACCAACCCCCTCCGCTGGTAAGTTTACTTTATTATAATATCTATTTATTGCCGTGTAAAGCTCTGGCTATACTATCAAACAATTTTTGTACTTCTTATTAGTTTATTTTAGTGTTTAGCTCTGTCTACACTATCAAACTAGTGTGATGGGCCCAACTATGGTAGTGATATGCCCAAATATGGTAGTGATGTGACATCATCATGTCCATATACTTGGCTATCGTATTCATTTTGTTTGTTGTTATTCTAGATGCGTCAACAGTATCGTCAACCTTGGATGGGCAACAATAAGCCGATGGGAATGATGGGAAACCAACATCAACAAAACCAACCTCCTCCACTGATGCGCCAACAAGTCCAGCCTCCTCCCCCAAGAAACCCAATGCCAGTGCCACCACCTCCCCCTTCAAATGCAGGCCCGCCACCACCATGGGCAATGCCACCCCCACCAATGTCGGGAATGCAAGGTGGTATGCCATCATCTATGAATTCATGTAAGAAATTCTTTTTAAAAAAATTGTTTTTGTTTTTTCCTTATAATATAAATATATAGATTTTTTGACATTGTGTTAATTTGATAGGAATTGATAAATTGAATTATGTGAAATTTTTAAACAATTCTTTGCCTTTCTTTTTCGTTCATAGTACATGGTGGCGGTCTTGGTGGAATGACACCACAATCATTGCTACCGCCACCCCCTCCTCCACCATCCAGTGATGCTCCTCCCCCACTCCCATCTTCATCATCTTGGCAAACAGCAACAAGTAAGTTTGACATCATTAGAATTAAGCTCTATCTACACTATCAAACTAGTTGACAAAAAATGTGTGATGTGCCCAAATATGGTAGTGATATTCCCACATATGGTAGTGATATTCCCAAATATGGTAGTGACATTCCCACATATGGTAGTAATATGACATCATCACGTCCATATGAGCACATCACATTTTGTTGTCACATAAAGTTTGATAGTATAGACAGATCTTTAGTGATATCTACAATTAGAGAATAGTAACTATTTGATGTTCATAGTAATGAATAAAAAAGCAATAAATAAAAAAAGCAATAAATAATATGCTTTTTATTTTTAGGTTCGTCAGCCCCTCTGCCTCCATGGCAACAACCTTCAGGTAAGATATTCAATGTCATTGCAAATAAATGAAATAAATTGATTAAATATTGAAATGCAGAATTGAGCACATGGGGATAATTTAGTAAAGTACTGCTGGTATGCTTACCATATTGACATTGATGTTACAAATTGCATGCCAGCAGAAATAAGTATACAGAGATAAAATACCTGGCTGGAATTTATCAATATCTTTCTGAATCTTGAATAGAGAAATACAGTTTTTTTTAAAGCTCTGTCTACACTATCAAACTTTTTGTGACAAAAAAATGTGATGTGTCCATATATGGATGTGATGATGTCATACCACTATTATATTTGTGCACATCACACTTATTTTTTCAAATTAGTTTGAGAGTGTAAACAGAGCTTGAGATTAAAACATTTACATAAAGAATATCATTTTCAATGCTGTTACATGACATGTTAGTACGGTACAAAATGTATTTGACAGATATAACCGATATCCAGGTATCCTTTACATAATGTATTTCGAACACGACTCGGTTTAAGTTAAACGTTTGCTACTTGAAATGTAGTTTGGCCAGGCTTGCCAGCAATCAATCATCCTCAAGCAATGCTGTCAAATGTGCATACTGCTTCAAGTTTAGCATATTAAATGGTTTCAATCTACACTGCTATCAAAATACATTAACAATTTGGCATTTGATTCGGAGCCAGTAGCTAGTTAGGGGTAGTATCACTCATGTATGGGGCGCCGTTCGGGACATTATTAATGAACGGCTCCCCGTACTCGTGCAGACATGTTAATGTAGCTATTTGATTGCAGTGGGATGTATTGATCATGTTGTTTTATTTCTGATATTTTTATAGTGTTTGAAAGGGAATTTGCAGTGGAATGTAATGATTAATGGGGGTGTTCTTTTTTCTGATAATTTTTTAGTGTTTTAAATAAATATTTTTTAGATGTTTAGAAGAAAGTGAATTTGCAGTTGGATGTAATGATAATGGAGTGTTCTTTTTTCTTTACTGTTTAAAAAAAATTAAAATATTTTTTGGATGTTTGGAAGAAAGTGTTCATAGTCAGTACAGTATGTAGTAAACAGAAATATATAAAGTTAAATATAAAAATCCCTTTTAAAAAGGTCGGGTCAAATTATTTCTTCATGGTAAATTCTTTAGTCTTTTGTTTTTATTCATTTAAAACACTTTTTATGTTTCATATTATTGAGAAAAAAACTTGTTTGAGTGATACTGTTTAATTATATTCCATTTAAAAACAACTTTTATATATGTCTTTTTTTTCTACTATATTTCGTTGTTATCGAGTTGATATAAAATTGTTGTTGATAATGAAAATTAGAGGTATGTTAATTGTTATCAATATGGAGTACTTATGTACTTGAGAAAACTGAGAATTTTATCTTAGCCATTTGTAGCAAGTTTATTGGTCTAGAAAGGAAGGATAGTTATCTGAAGGTAATGTGTTTGAGTCACACCTGAGTACAGCGGTCTCTAATGTTCTATTTATTCACTTCAGTAAATTATTTACAAATTAATCTTATTTAGAATGTGGTTTAGTAGAATGATGAATCCCTTTTTCCCTGAAGTTCCCTTTTCATAGATACTAGCAGCAATAATCCTACTTAACTAGCCCAGATTATGATGATTTTTGTCCCTTTTGTAGAAATAAAATCTCTTTGTAAAAATCCTGGCCATGCATTATGCAAATTACCAATACCACAAGCAATAAGGTACTTTTCTGTGAAAAATAAAAGTCGTGTGTGGGTTAAACGACATGAATATTTATTTTCAAACCAAATGGTTTTATCTAATTAGTATAGCATATGGAACTTAAAAATGATTTTTGTTGAATATGCCATTTTAATGTAATGATTCAGAAAAACATTATTTACCTGAAAAAAATGTAATTTAAAGATTAAAAAAATAGTCAAATTACCTGGCAGCCAATGGGTTTTTGCTTAAATTTAACCCTTTTTTTTTTGTCCTTTTTGTGAAAACATTGTTTTCTATGTAAGTGGTTGACTACTACCTAATAACCTATTCAAAGTCTGATTTTATTAATATTAATTTTCATGTTTTTGGGGACAATACATCTTTAAACATTTTTAATAAATGACCATGTGAACTATTACTAGGGACTGTGACTTTGATTTACAGCATGGCTTGTTATGCTGTAAACAGGAATTTAGCTTACAAAATCTAATTAATTTTCAGACTTTCCAGGAAATTAATTGATTTGATTAAGAATATTGGTTTAAATGCACTAATCTTGTTTCTATTCGAATCAGCTACCTTGCACAAACCCCTGTCTTTTCAATATAAAATTATAAAAATGAAATGTTGCTTTTATACTGATATTTAAGGTTCTGAAATATGTGTATTTTATAAATTACAAAACAAAGACAACAAAACCAAGGCAATCTAACAACAGGACACTGAGCTCGCCTTGCCAAGTTATGAACTCGTAGCAGTCCTTTGATCTTATGTCTGGCTGCGACATCTACTATGTAGATAATTCTCCGCGGCGCGCAGTGTCTGTAAAGAGGTTTGGAACTGATCCTGTCGCAGCCACAGGTAAACCCTTTGATCTCAGAAGCCCAGCATTCTGTTATATTGCCTTGACAAATTTAACCATGCAACAACATACAAAATGTATTTTTTAGTTCAAATGAGCTAAAACTGATTTACATATGATATTGTTGGTATCTAGCGCAATTGGTATTCTGCAATAATTTACATGCAGAGTGCTGTTATGCTTTTTTGCTGCGCACTTTTTGCACAGTGCATAATAGTAAAAAAAAGGCACACATGTGACTCATTTCAGCATGTCTGATTGGCTACATCTTCGAACCCATGTTATAATGATGTATATGGTTGGTATCAAATGTATGTTGTAAAACTAGATAATGATGTATATACCTATATGGTTGGTTTCAAGTGTACTATGTCTTTCTACATAGGGTTATCTGTATCACCCAGTTCCTCTACCACAGCGCCACCCTGGCTACAAGGTATTGGCAATATATTGTGTGGCATATATTATCATGCATGAACGGTTCCCGCCAAATATTTCAAATATTAATTTTAATATATTTTTATGGTTTTTTTGGTTTTGCTTTTTACGTTAATTGCTCTTTTGTTTTTCAATATGTCCACCTTTGCTATATTTAGCAACATAGTTGATAGTGGAGACTGAATTATGGATTGTTTTTATACTGACATGTTTTACCCTAATATGACCTAAATTTGTTTAGTGCCTGCACTTTGATTTTCATCCTGCGTGTTAAGCTCTGTCTACACTACCAAACTAGTTAGACAAAAAAAAATGTGATGTACCTAAATATGATAGTGATATACCCAAATATGGTAGTGATATGACAACATCATGCCCATAAATGGGCACATCACATTTTGTTGTCAAATTAAGTTTGATAGTGTAGACAGAGCTTAATTGTATAAGCACAGAAAACTTGACCTTGTGTTTAAATATGTTTGCTACATGTGATACTCCTTCCTGTATTTGGTTTTGATCTAAATTGTGTTAGCTATTCCAGGGAGCTCCCTGCCTATTCCAGGGACCGCCCTGTGTTAGCTATTCCAGGGACCTCCCTGCCTATTCCAGGGACCTCCCTGTGTTAGCTATTCCAGGAACCTCCCTGCGTTGGCTATTCCAGGGTACCTTCCTGCCTATTCCAGGGACCTCCCTGCGTTAGCTATTCCAGGGGCCTCCCTGCCTATTCCAGGGACCTCCCTGTGTGTTCCTTTGCTAGTGCAAGTCATCTCTGTATATAATGTAAAGCTTTGCATGTATTTTGTAAGCCTATAATTTTAGCCCTCCATTCAATTGTTTTGTAGCAACCCGTATCTTTCCACTTCCCATACCGAACTTCCTGGGACATAATGTCCCGATTTTCAAAATGTGTTTTAAATCAGTAAATGTTGACCTTTGGAGCCTAAAAGTGTTGGAAGAGTTTCTGATTATTAGAATTCAAGTTTCACAAGACTAATAGCTTACTAGCCCAGACCAAAATCTGCTTTCCCGGACTATCTACTTATTATATAGAATATATCTATTACTAAACTTTATTAGATAAAACAAATTTGTTTCTAAATGGTCACAGCATATTCTACAAAACAATTTAAAATTAAAAATAATACTATATCTATTTTTTTCCCCAATATCTTAAAGCATTTTTCTTTTTAAATATTAAATCTGAAAATTATTAGTATTTACTAAGTATAGCCATGTATCTTTCAATTAATTGTATTTTATTTAGTGTGTGTTTTGTTTTTCTGCTCAGAGAATATAAATTAGAAAATAACCTCTGTCTACACTATCAAACTTGATGTGACAAAAAAATGTGATGTGCCCATATATAGACATCATGATGTCATATCATTACCATATTTGGGCATATCACCACCATATTTGGGCGCATCACACTTTTTTGTCAAGCTAGTTTGATATTGTAGACAGAGCTTTAGTTATACCAATAAAAACAAAATATATGTTATTAATTTGTATTTATTTAATTTTTTTCAGCATCCTCAGATTCAACCACGCAAGCACAGTCTGTCTCCAGCTCAACCGTATCAGCGCAGTCACTTCAAAATATGATGGCAAATTTACCCCCATGGCATGCCATGCCCCCAATGCCTATCTCCATGCCTCCACCAGGCCCACCCCCTGGTATTCCCCCTCCACCCATCCAGCCTCCAATGCCATCAGGGCCACCTCCATCTACAATGTCAAGCATGGCATTTAACCAGCCTCCACCTCCTATGGACTTCTCACAGTTTTCACAAGCGGGAGTGCCACCTCCTCCCCTCCCTGGAGCACCAGCACCTCCACCACCACCTCCATCAAATTAAAAGGTTTTGGTTTTTTGTAATCAAGCTAGTATTATGCATTAATATAAAATATTTCAACTATTGTATTAATATTAATAACAATTTTAACAAATACTTTGCATTCTTTTAACAATTCTTGCTAAATATTTTTTTGTTTACAATTATGGAAAGAAAGTCATTCCATGCTTTGTATAGCATTAATAGGTTTGATATTACATTTTTTCCAACTCTTTCAATTTTCTTCCCAATTTTTAAAAAAAATAAAATGGTTTATATTTAATGGTGTTTTTAGTCATCAAATAAAATCTGATTTTTGTCTCAACTACATATGCTATTTCAACATTTACAGAAGCTAGTAAAATTCTCCTTTTTTAAAATTTAATATTTTATAGGAAAATAGTACATTGTTATTTGTATGTTAACTGTACCACAAATACCATAAGTAACTGTTTTGAATGTTAACTGTACCACAAGTACCATAAGTAACTGTTTTGTATGTTAACTGTACCACAAATACCATAAGTAACTGTTTTGTATGTTAACTGTACCACAAATACCATAGCTAACTGTTTTGTATGTTAACTGTACCACAAATACCATAAGTAACTGTTTTGTATGTTAACTGTACCACAAATACCATAAGTAACTGTTTTGAATGTTAACTGTACCAAAAATACCATAAGTAACTGTTTTGTATGTTAACTGTACCACAAATACCATAAGTAACTGTTTTGTATGTTAACTGTACCACAAATACCATAAGTAACTGTGTACTGCATTATGTATATGCCGCACATTAAACAATTTGGTTAAAGGTTATTTAGCATGGTGGAAACAAAATGTAATATGTGTGGTGCATAATAGTTAATATGATGTATAGTTTCTGCAAATAGTTTCTTTGAAAAGATTTTCCTATTTACATAATGATAATGAGGATGTATTCCACAGTTAAATATGTGAATAAAAGAATTTGTGCCACAGTTAAATAATGTGGATAAAAGCATTTGTTCCACTATAAAGGCTGTTTACATGGGGTTACTGTACACTTTTTGTACTAATATTAATAAATGGTTATAATTATATGATCTTTGTAAATTGAAAATAAAACTCTTAACCTCCTAAAAAGTAAAAATTGACTTCTGTTTTTTTTCTGGCTCAGTTTAAAATTAATTTAAAGATGTATTTGTCCTCCAAAAACTGAAAAATGAAGATTATTTGCAGTTTTAATCAAGTTATTCACTTCTGTAAAAAAATAAAAATTATTATTTCACTTATAAGACACTTAAGACAAAAGAAAACCATTGTCTGACAGACAATTTATGTATTTTTTTCTTTAAATTACATTTTTTCTAGGTAACAATTCTTTATTTTCGATCCAGTTTTTGGTCAAAGTGAATAACTATTATGTGACATTAAAATGGCATATTCAACAAAATAAAATGTAAAAATTATTTTTCAAGGGGACAATACATCTTTAACATTTGATAAAAAAATACTTTGTGGTTCTTTCTGTGCAGCTGTGTAATCTGTGACTGACTATTCGCCATGCTAAGTTCTTTTTAGCATAAATATTTATTTTCTCATGTTTTTTTTGTCTACCATTGTTGTGTAGTTTTGAATTTAAATGTCTAACGCAATAAGCACATTCAACATAAACTTCATTATAAATGTCAAAAGCTATGTTCAAACCTCAAGCAAAACATTAAAAACAAATTTGTTCAGAGACATATTTATTTGACATTACTAAAAAGGTGAAACAGTTATACTAAGGAAGTTGTAGAGTAAAGGCCTGCTTCCTGATTTAGTCGTGATCAATTGTAAACTATGAATTATTTATTCATGTTTTTACTGGAAAATTCTACATGAAATATTCTTGAATATGTTTGAATGATGATGTAACAACGCACAAAAGAAATACAATAGTTACAGCGTTATAAATAAATCTGCGTGAATTTATATACAGTATTATCATGAACTTGGTCCGTGGTATACAACCAGTTCATAAGTCTGGTGGGCAATTCTTTTCTTTTCGAGCGACGTGATTGGTTAATTCCGGTCACATATTGTACTTAGTGATGCGTATCATCTTCAGCAATTGTTTGTAGGAAGAACACAACACCACCACCGCTTGTGTGTATTTAAGACAGGACAACAACATTTAGATGTACTGTTTCTTGGTAACTGCTTAAAAGATTTTAAAAGGTTAGTTATTTTTTAAAGATTATATTCTTGTGAAAATGTGTGTTATTTAAGCAATAAGTTCGTGGCTACGTAAAGCCTGCTGCTGGCTTCTTCATCTTATTAAAGTGTGTGTAGGCCGTCCATTTTAAATGTTTCAGACAAGAACACCGTCATGATGATCGAGGGGCCGCTTTTTCAGAGGCAGGACACTTGACCCAACCAATTGCTTAAACAGCAGCGAATATTATGAACTGTATGATGAGCGTAAAATAAAGAATGTTGAATTGAAGAAAAATTACAATAGTACAGATTTTGGGAGAGTTCTCTATGCAGTCAACATTTTCGTTTTATTTTTTTAATTTTCAAATTATTTAATTTTGTTATTTAAATTTAAATTAAAGATTTAAAAAAAGAAACTTTTATGAATTGGTAACATTTGATCATTTCGGCTATCAGTCATTTCAGCTGACAGTTATGAACGTATTTAAAATTCATACATTATAATTTATTCACCATCTTCGCCTTTTATTGTGAAAGGTTTCGTCAGTAAGTAGGTCAGTCAGTATTTTTACTCGCCATTGTATTGCTGATGTTTTTTTGTTGGTAAAGTATAGTGCCAATATATAACAGCCGATATGCACTATGATCATTTTCACCCACTGACGTTCAACCTTCCTTTTCTGTTTTGTGACTACTGTAGTGTTTTCTTGATTTTTATAGGTACATTTAAATGTTTGATGCTCTTTGCACATGCTTTATTTGATCTGCAGTGCTAGCATTTATTCTGTTATTTACATGGGCCTACTGTATTACAAAATGTTAGCCTAATTGCAACAATTAATCAATACAACCTTTTCAATATATTTTTCACCTTAATGCTCACTTTGTATGTATTTCAATGCCTTTTGTGTTAATAGGCCAAGATGTACATTGTCTCATATTATCATGCACTGAATGCATGTTTTTCTCTAATCATTACACAATGCATCAAATGAGTACAGTTGGTGTAAAGCTAATTGTGTTTTTAGCCTCCTTTTTTGACAAATTTTAAGTCCTCTTTTTAAGTTCAACTTTACTATAACCATGGAGGAATTATTCATGCAGTAACAAAGGCAATTAAAAATAAGTAGGTTAAGATATCAGTACAATCAAACATAACTCATCATTACAATTTTGCTGTTCTTGTATTTTACAATAAACACAAAGCCAAATAAAATTTATATACAAAAATACAATAAAAACAGCTTGAGGTGCAGCAGCACGGTATACTGTACTTTACAGTACCTTACGCAAAAGTTTTAATGTTGTTACTCAAGTGCTGTAGCTTACATTAACCTACAGTACTATTATAAAGACCTTGTATTTTGAGGCAAGGAAGTGTGACTTAACATACTCAACCTGCCCTTGAGAAGTGTAATTTACACACTTAAATTTGGTATACTTTACCCACCAAAACCAGCCCATCCCCCCTCCCCCTTGAACTCCAGGTCCCCATTTAGCTCTGGGCCCTCCTTAAACACCCCACCCCCTCCTTGAGCTCCAGCTCCCCTTAAAATCCAGGACCCCTCGGTTTAGACAGTGAGCACTCATGACCATTAAACTCCACTAGTTTTCTGTCTCTAAGTCTAACCACACCGTTATAAACCTATAAACTGAGCTCAAATGTACATTGACAAAAGGTACTAACTGTACTTTATGTACATTGAATAATTTGCAATGATGAAAGACAGATAATATATGTGTCAAGTCTTAATGATTGTTTGTATTATTAATATTAGAATGATAATGAATAGTCATCAATGATACTTAAGTATCACATTTTACACACTTTAAAACTTCCCACATACATATACTTTCTTTTATGATTAAACCATTATTGCCAGTAAAGCAATGTGACATACCTTTATTACAATATTTATTATATGGTACACGTACGTCATTAAATTGTATTATATTGAACACATGTTGTTTGTTGAAGAAATAAAAATGTAACGAGCTCATAAAACGAATAACAACTACCGCCTTCTTTAGGATCGATTATTTAAACTGGCAAAAATCGATTTCAAATTCGTAACAAAATTGTTTAGTAAACTTCCTTGGTGATAAAGTAAACAATTAAATCTCTTTACAATACAATGTCTGGAAGTCATGACACATCATTATCTACTTTTTATAATTCAAATAACAACCATACCACAGCAAAGTATGTTTTATACAAGCATTCCATTTCAATACTTACCAAACATACTATAAAGCTCTGTCTACATTATCAAACTCTATGTGACAAAAAAATGTGATGTGCCCATATATAGACATGGTGATGTCATATCACTACCATATTTGGGCATATCACTACCATATTTTGGCACATCACACTTTTTTTGTCAAACTAGTTTGATCATGGAGGAAAAAATAAAGATAGTGTGGACAGAGCATTAAGCCTACCAGCTCAACTTACCTAGTATAAATATCCTTCAAAATCACCATTTGTTATTTCACCTGTAGACAAGCATATAGAATTGTAGTCAATAAAATGCCAGGTAATTATCCAAGCTCAATTGGTTGATCATGTCTGAGATTTATGAATATCATACAGTAGTTTTGAGTTGTGCAATACAAATGAAATATTATTAAATTGAACTTTATATCCCATAATGAGAAGAGAGTTTACAAAATGTAGGTTTCATTTAAAATATAAATTTAATAATATGTGATAAAAATTAAAAAATTTATGTTCATAGTATTTTCTCTTAACAAAAAGAGCCCAATATGAGTTCTGGTCGATTAATTAAGATTGATAGACAAAGACATAAAAGTCATAAAAATATTTAGTTAAGCAATAAATTGTTTTTCATGAATAAATTATTCATGAGTATACACTGCATTTACTGTAATTGCTGATTACATACATGCTTTTTAAATTTTTTCAAAATAAATAAAAAATTTAAATTAAAAAGACATTAGAAAGAGGAGCCTTCATGTAGCCCAAAATTGCATTTTGTCATACCCTGTCTACACCATCAAACTTCTTGTGACAAAAAAAAAGTGATGTGTCCATATACGGACATTATAATGTCATAGCACTACCAAATTTTGTAACATCACTGTACCATATTTGGGAATATCACTACCAAATTTGGGCACATCACACTTTAGTTTGATAGTGTAGACAGAGCTTTACATAGCATAGAGATGGGTAAAACATGAAATAAAAACAGTATAAAACAAACTACAGTAAAGTAACCTACAAAAATGAAGATTAGATTATTAACATGTTCAAAATTAAACTCTAAAAACCGCAGTAACATACCATGTAGAATAAGAAAATTGAATTCAAAACAAAAGGAAATTACCAGTAATTTCAATACATAAAATTAATCTGTTTTTAACTAGTAACATTTTTATATTACACTGTACATTTAGATACAGCCAATTTGGTATTTATTTTTGTACATTTAGATACAGCCGATTTGGTATTTACACTGTACATTTAGATACAGCCAATTTGGTATTTACACTGTACATTTAGATACAGCCAATTTGGTATTTATTTTTGTACATTTAGATACAGCCGATTTGGTATTTACACTGTACATTTAGATATAGCCAATTTGGTATTTATTGTTGTACATTTAGATACAGCCAATTTGGTATTTATTGTTGTACATTTAGATACAGCCGATTTGGTATTTACACTGTACATTTAGATACAGCCAATTTAGTAGGTTGCCATGGATCCGCAATTGACGCTGAACGACTAGACTACATGCGGTGAACTAGCTAATAAACTGTTTTTGTGAAATCTTTAGAGCAGGAAGGAGTAGGATTTATCATTGATTAAAAATGGGTATAGATGATGAAGATAATGTTACACACACTCAGCGTACATGCTACTGTGAATGCTATGAATAGAATGAACATGTGACGTCATTCAAAGTGACCTCTTGACCTTTATACTGTGTAATATATATACAGCGTACGTGCATTTTATCAGCTCATCATTCCAGCTTTGTCAGTCTGATAGTAAGCGCTAGGATGATGAGAGTTTTGTCGTGAGTATTTAAAATAGATTTTCTGAACAAATTTCAACTTGAAATGTTCTTGTAATTTTAGGTTAGCTTAATTGATTTTAAAATCCATTAAATTAAATTACTGAAATATTTTAAATACAGTTAGTTGATTTCCACTATTTTGTGAATTCACGTTACCTAATACATTCTTTAATAGTAAACTTAGTATTACTGTAGCAGTGCATTGAAAATAATTTGTTTAATGTCATTTAATTACTTTATTTTTTAGGTTTTAAATTTAAAATTTTCTAGATTTTTCATAAATGCTAGTTTTTCATCAGTGCTAGGTTTTCTTCTGGTTGTAATTCTGGGAGAAAATAGTTTGTTACAGTGTAATTAAACTTACCTGAGGCTTGATCTATAATAGGTAGATTCACGCAATTGTTCCTTGAGGGCGCTATATGCGAAGCGCAATGTTTTATTGTAAACTTGTGAACGTTTGAACATCCGCAGTGACGTGGTCCTACTATAGACTTAGTTTACCAATAACATAATTGTTTGCTTAGTTTTAGTTTGCTCATTTTGCTGGATTTTGACAACTACCAAAGGTCTCCTATCATTGGATAAAAAAGTAAATTTCTAGACCTGATTATTCCCATTATTTGTTGATTAGCGCTACACTTTCCTGGTATAAATGTCTGATAGGATTCTATAGGCAGTCAACACTGTAGATCCTAACATGCTATAGGCTAGGCTTCAGTAATTCTTCTCTTAATAATTTCTCTAGAATCGTTTTATATTTGAGGCTGTATAGCATTAGCAAAGATATCTAACAATTGTTTGCAGTAATACCATGTATTAACTGTTTTATAAAGTTACCACTTTAGAATCAATTTTTATTGAAAAATCATCTCGGCAAATTTGCTTGCATTTGATCAAATGGAAGGAATACAATGTATTAGCTATTTTTTAAATACCATGAACTGTATTAGTTCTTTTTAAAATATTTTGTACTGGCTCTTTTTTTTATTTACCATCCTGTTTACCAGAATCAATTTATTTAATTGAAAATTAATCCATGTGATGCAGTATGGTTTACATAATGGAAAATGCTAATAATATACTTTCGTAAATACAGTAACAATTGTTATCTAATTTTTTTTAAAATATATTTATGCTATTACCAGATTTATGGTGGTAATTATTATATTGTTTTTTAAAGCATAGATGCGTGCCAGATTGCATATGGCATTACAGTTCTTGTGAATATATGAGAAAGAGCCATATGCTACAAGTTATCTTATTGAATTGTAAATAAAGTAATGCTTATTAAGGGGACACCTTCGGGACCCAACAAATTTTCCCCTAATAGGGCTTTTCCTGAATAGAAATAGAGACAGAAACATAATTATATTACCCCTTGTGCTTGTTTTATGGGAAAGGTCTTATTAATAAGGTTGTCTCCCCTGTAAAAGGTTAAACTAATTAACACTACAGTAATATTCCAAAAATATGAAAGTCAATTTTTTTTTTCAATAGAAAATTCAATCATTATAATTCCAATGACCAAGATTTGTTTATACTGTATTACCAATCTGTTTATTGTTATCTTACCCATTAATTATACCCTCCTTTAGCTGTCCCCTTCTCCCTCCTAATTCAACCATTCATCTTAAATTAAAAAATGTCTGGATTGAAAACAAGACATTTCAGATTGAAAACAAGACATTTCAGATTGAAAACAAAACATTTCAGATTGAAAACAAGACATTTCAGATTGAAAACAAGACATTTCAGATTGAAAACAAGACATTTCAGATTGAAAACAAGACATTTAAGATTGAAAACAAAACATTTCAGATTGAAAACAAGACATTTCAGATTGAAAACAAAACATTTAAGATTGAAAACAAGACATTTCAAATTGAAAACAAGACATTTAAGATTGAAAACAAGACATTTCAGATTGAAAACAAGACATTTAAGATTGAAAACAAGACATTTAAGATTGAAAACAAGACATTTAAGATTGAAAACAAAACATTTCAGATTGAAAACAAGACATTTCAGATTGAAAACAAAACATTTCAGATTGAAAACAAAACATTTAAGATTGAAAACAAGACATTTAAGATTGAAAACAAGACATTTAAGATTGAAAACAAAACATTTAAGATTGAAAACAATTAATATATTTAATGGATAATTCACATTTTGGTTTAACATTAAAATAAATGCTAATGCCAAACTGGTTACTACTTATGCAGACTCCATCCTACATTTTAAAATCAAAGAGCATATAAAATGAAATGCTCTGTACGTGTCACTAGACACCTACTCTGTCTTAACCATCGTAAGTAGTGTAAGTAAGTCTTAATTCCCACTTAATATGCATTATGGCCAAACTGTCAATATGATCAATACACTGTGTATGGCATACTTTGTGGCGTACATTAGGAACATTGGCGAATAAAGGAAATTATCATAGGCCTATTAGATACATATTATATTACTCTTTTTTAAAAAATATATTGTGATTATTAAACTGTATTTCCCTTGACTAGTGGTACTTATTAAAACATTTATATGCCACATAATTGGTATAATGTCACTTGATAATGGGTGTTAATTGCTATTATGAGTTAATTCATATTCATGACACATTAAGTTATTAAATAATCAGTGGTTGAATAAGCTTGTACAGTATGTGGGATTGGTTTTTATCTTTCCTTTGTATTTTGATAGCTAATGTACTTGTAATTGTATGTTGTCATATTTGTCATGAAAGAACTAGAACAGGTGTAATGGTAGAGATCTGTAAATCAAGCAAAACATCCGAGTCTCAGTCTTGACAACATTTGTTGCAAATTTTCAATTGATTTTTTCGGGGAAATATAAATCATTCATAACATTGCCATATGGTTTCTCTGCAGATAAAGACAAACCATGTACTATAGTATGTACATTATCTCAATAACCCAGTAGGCCTACATCTACACAAGTGGTTACCCTACTAATCCCTCACTTAGCCTCTCTACACATAACCCTAGGGAAGGAGCATTGAATGCAAGGGCAGATCCAAGGGGCTGCCCAGCACTGTAATGCAAAATATAGGACATCAAATTAAGCTCAGTCCTTCATTTCACTATTTTTAGGCCCTATGCCCCCTTATTTCAAAATCCTGGATCCACCACTGAAATATGCAACATATTGTCTACCAAGTGATATCATTTACAGTGTATGTAATTATTGTATCGGTATCGTACCCTAACAACTGTTCGCACCTATAATGTTTAATTGGCCAACAACTGGTATAAGTAGTATTACGTTATTAAGATATATAGCATGGTGTTGACAAAATACTTTAAACATCTCTCTGACACATGGCATTACTGTAACTGCAGTACACACAGATTGCACAATGTATAGGTGTGAATAATGATGAAAAATATTTAGTATTTGAAGAAATATTTATGACACAATAGTATGTTTTGTGTCAATTTTCATACTATAAAGCTCTGTCTACACTATCAAACTTTATGTGACAAAAAAATGTGATGTCCCCATATATGGACATGATGATGTCATATCACTACCATATGTGGGCATGTCACTGCCATATTTGGCACATCACACTTTTTTTGTCAAACTAGTTTGATATTGTAAACAGAGCTTAGTAAACTAACAATAGCCTTTTCTATTTGACATATATTTGACAGTCTGGTAGTAATCTGTTATTATTATTTCCTTGTGCTCCCAAAAAACAATTAGTTGGTGATCATCGGACCATGATGCCATGAATACCTAAATGCTTTTATGAAAGTTGACATAAGTTCAACGGCGGACAATCAAATAACCATTTTGCCTTTGAACTCGTATATACACAGTGTTTTTTATAACAATACAATACAATAAAACTTTATTATCCCAAACTCCTAGGAAATTCATTTGATTGTGGTAATACAATTTCATAAAAAAACATTTAAAAAGTGCACAAGAAAAGGCAAGCATAACTATGGTAAATCGTCGTTTTTCCAGTTGATCAATTTTTCTCTAACAACTGTGAAATGTGTTCCGTTTCTGCTGGAAAGAAATTTGGAGTAATTTATTGAGCAGAAATAGCCCTTATATGAAGCATTAAATGTGTAATGTTAAGCTCTGTCTACAACCCTATCAAACTAGTTTGACAAAAAAAGTGTGATGTGCCCTAATATGGTATGGTATCACTTGATAATATGCTTAAATATGGTAGTGATTTGGCATCATCATGTCCATATATGGGCACTTTACATTTTTTTGTCACATAAAGTTTGATAGTGTACTGTAGATATTAAAACTTGCACTACAATAATTGGCACCCATTCAAGCCTTTTGGCTAGATTCATCCATGACAATATGTTTTATTGATTAAAGTAACTGGCACTATTAGGGACCATGATCTCTATTATTCACCACCAGTAGTCTGACAAACAAACAATTCTTTATATTGTAGTATCCAGTACTGTAATACCCGTACCAGTATTGTAAGACACAGTTTTCTACTATTGATTTCTTTTTACATTTCCTTCGTTCAAGTTAACACTACCATATTTAAGCCTATCACAACCATATTTGGGCAAATCACACTTTTTGTCGAACTAGTTGATAGTGTAGACAGAGCTTTACATTTGTGTTCTTTAAGATGTTTACATGACCTTCATTGTGTAATCATATATACTGTGTTAATTATTTAAACGAGGATTTCTCTTTACGTTATGGTTGTGAATTAGGATTGTTATGTTGTTGGTTACAAACTCTAATCAATACATAAATGAATAAAGCAAAACAACTCAAAACATAACAACCAGAGTGAATTCAATTCAATTCAATTTATTCCGGATTTTACAAAACAAACAATGACACTTAAATCACACATGCGAACGTATGAGAACCATATAATGCATTTGCTCTGGCCTAATGGAGAGTCCTGGTCAAAAAGATTGATGTAACACAATAACAATAAAGTTACGCATATTAAATATATATGTCCACCCTGTCTCCTTTTGTTGTATTTCTTTTATTCCTGTCCACCCAGGCAGCACTTGCCAGTTCTTATACTATGACGTTATCCAAATTCCTTCACTTGCACTGATGAAGGGCTAGTGTTGCCCGAAAGCTCTGCTAACTTTTCTGGCTGTTTTACTTTATCGTTTTGATTTAGCTTTTTGCTTTTTTTTTTTTATCTCCATTGAGATCCAGCCACTGATTTTTTCAGAAATTTGCCTTTGGATTTAAATATATTATATATATAACAGTATATAATTTTTTTTTTGTAGGACTCGCTAAGTTGTTAAGCGTTACCAGTTTGATGCTGATGTCAGGAGTCACTGGATGTTGCAACGACGACTGGTTGCAATATTTCTTGAGAACAAGGATTAGCGAGGCAGATTAATTGCGCATAATCTCAACATATTTTAATTAAGTACAGTATATAAGGTAAGTAGATATAGAAATAATATTTTAATTGTTTAATTTTTCTTTATCACACATTCAATAGAATTTAATCGAAAGATCAGAACTTAAGCTCTGTCTACACTATCAAATTAGTTTGACAAAGAAAGTTTGATGTACCAAAATATGGTAGTAATATGCCCAAATATTGTAGTGATATGACATCATCATGTCCATATATGGGCACATCACATTAAATTTGATAGTGTAGACAGAGCTTAAGACACTATGGCTCATTTGACCTGCAAGTTTTAAGTTTAAATTGAATTATTTTTTTAATAAATGTGTTTTCTTTCTCTTTCAGTTAATTTGTGCCAAATTTGTTTCTAGAAATAAGAAAATTATTTATTTTGTCATGGCTACGATTCCTCCAAGCATGTTTGTGGCACCAGGAAGTTGCCATTCAAGTCTACGCAAGTATCAGCAGATACAGAAAAGGCAGCAGTCGCAGGAGATGGACATCAACTCCAATAGGAGTGAAATTGATGGCTGCCATGCTAAGGCCATGCCAACCACACCCATCGGTTCGCCAATTGGGTCGCCTACCCCGCCCTGTATGTTTTTATCTATTTTTATCTTTGTGGTAAAATAACAATTTAAAAAGTATATAAACCTCATAGACATTATTAGGGCTGAGTTGTTTTGTTTTTGTTTTTACTAAAGGCAGTGTAGGTTATCTTTGTGGTTAAGATGTCTGGCTACCCTAGAGTCTTGGGTTCAAATCCCAAAGATGGCTACCATGTATTAAAGTATAAAATATAAGTAATAAAACTTTTGTGTATAAAGTATCTTGTGAGACAAGGTTGCCAGCTTTCAGATGGATAGTGAAAACTCACGTAATGGATATCCTTGGCGATCTGCTTAAAATGATATTTTATTTTAATAAATTGGGAATTTTCACTTGTTTTACATTTATTTTACTAATTCTTCCTACTTGTAGTGTCTCCTTTGAACAAGATGTACCAGTATTTTCGTTCATTCAGTAACCCAGGCATAAGTGTACCAACCACACAGGCTGATGTTAAGCAAGTTGGCGCAGAGCAAAGACATTTTGACTTCTCACCACAAGGGGCTCCGGGATCGGATCAAAGCAGCTCCCCACTGACCTCACCAAGATCAGATTCTGATGCTTAAACATTGCTGTGTATTAAATATAGGACGTATTGAGTGTACCTCCATTTAGTGTGTATCTATCTACGTCTATTGAGCATGTATATTAGAAAGCTCTCCAATACAGTATTTAGAATGGTATTAATACAAAGTATATTGTGTGTTGTTATTTTGATTGTAAATTATCCTATTTTTGCTGCAGTAGCTCATAAACTAGTATTAATTTGTTGAAAAAAGAAAATTGTGATTTTAACCGGGATGGTGTACTCTCACGAAGCCTGGGCCACGCATTTTACAATGAGTTTATATTATACTTGAATATGACAATGTTTGGGCATACAGTATGTATGTAATTGGAAAATATTTGCTAGGCCAGGTCTAGAATAATTGATTTTGGAGGACAGTCCTTGTATCTTTACTGGTATAAATAACTGTAGGGATGGAATATGAAATATAGTACAGTGTTTGTGATAAATTTAATTACCTTAAATTGTTTTGATACCAAATGTCATTTTCTATTATACAGCGCTTTCAAACTATTTAAAATCTCGGACATGAAACTAACTTTTATTTGGCCTAAAACATCAAAGGGTGCATACAATTTTTATTTTTTTTTGTATAGCATTATCTTGTAAACTGAAAAGAAAATATTTTAAAAACAGCTTTCAAGAAAATATATGGAGGTTAATTGAGAATATTATTGTGAAAATTGTTGAGTACAAAACAAGTTTAACTGCTAAAAAATGGTGCTGTTAATATTCCTTGAAAATAAGGTTCTGTTTTTATACTTTTTCTTCTTCCGTTGGTACAAGTAATACTTTTTATTAAATGTTTATATTCCTCATAATAATTTGATATTATACTGTTGTATATTTATTATTTACTTACAGATTAATAATGGCCCTGATTTATAGTGGGTTAGTGCTCACACTGTCCACACTATCAAACTAGTTTGACAAAAAAGTGTGATGTGCCCAAATATGGCAGTGATATACCCAAATAGGGTACTAGTGATATGACATCATCATGTCCATGTATGGGCACATTTTTTGACAAATGGTTGCTTACAATAAAAGGTGTTTCATATCAAATTATGTGCTTTGCTCTAGACACTCTGTAACCAGTAGATGGATTACGTACTTCAGTAATGTGAAATAGGAACACTTTCCCTAACTGTGTTAATGTGTAAGTAGTTGATTGGTACCTGTAATATTATTTTATATATGGGACTGTAGAATACAACAATACATGTGTAAATATAGTATAGTAAAAATATATATCGATCAGTAACCAGAAATATAATAATGTATGCATTAATAAACGATATGGAATAAGTGTGTGATATACTCCCAATCCCAATATACTTATAACAACTGTAGGCCTATGTACTGTACACTATTATATGCATTTTAAACATAGAGAAATTACACTGTGCTAAGAAATTAATTATATACAGTAATTGTAAGATGTACAAATAATGCAAGTGTAACTCCATTGTGCTCCATTCGTCCTCTAGCTCCATCCATCCTCCAGCTCCATCCATCCTCCATCTCCATTCATCCTCCAGCTCCATTGATTACTCCAGCTCCATTCATCCTCCAGCTCCATTGATTACTCCAGCTCCATTCATCCTCCAGCTCCATTCATCCTCCAGCTCCATTGATTACTCCAGCTCCATTCATCCTCCAGCTCCATTGATTATTCCAGCTCCATTCATCCTCCAGCTCCATTCATCCTCCAGCTCCATTCATCCTCCAGCTCCATTGATTACTCCAGCTCCATTCATCCTCCAGCTCCATTGATTACTCCAGCTCCATTCATCCTCCAGCTCCATTCATCCTCCAGCTCCATTGATTACTCCAGCTCCATTCATCCTCCAGCTCCATTGATTATTCCAGCTCCATTCATCCTCCAGCTCCATTCATCCTCCAGCTCCATTGATTACTCCAGCTCCATTCATCCTCCAGCTCCATTCATCCTCCAGATCCATTCATCCTCCAGATCCATTCATTGTATGATAAAATAAAATAGTAATCCAATCCATAGAAAATACATGAGTAATCCAGGTCTGTAGGAAACAGATATACATGTGTGCTATTAACAAGCCTTATAATGCAAGATACATCGTCTCCCTTAATAGTTGAATAGGTCATTTCAATGTCACAATAGTTATTGATTAATTAATTAATTAATTGATTGATCACTAATTTAAAAAAAAAATTCATATAGGCCCTATACAACAAACAATACAAAACGCAAAATCACTTTGGCAATTCAATTTAAAAATAAACTATTAAATCTGAAGCCCATTGTCTGGAAGTTATTTTGTTTAAAAAAATGTCTTTTTTTATAAGAAAATCATCTTTTTTGGCAAGATTGAAATAACTTTATTAGAACTACAAGTGACTTATTGAGTCTAAGTTTGATTTTTTTCATGTTTTGAAGGAGAATACATATTTAAGATATAACCTCTCTATATTCTTTATTATAACATTATGTGATGTTGTTTGAACAGTTCATCTTACTCTGTGATAGAGTATTATTGTTATTAATCAAGTACAGTATAGTTATTATGTAGATTATATACAGTATAAAATACTGTAGTCAACCATGAGTCAGAACTGTTAACAGAACAAATTGAGTGACTTGTTATGTTCATTAAAATGTAGAGAATGGATTGCTGTATTTTAAATAATAAAATAAAAGAAATCATTTTGGTTCATTTGAGTTTTTGTAGTTGCTGTTATTATTTTTTTTTATAATTTTTTTTTCATTTTTTAAAATTATTTTTTATTATTATTTTTTATTATACTTATTATGATTATTAAAGATGTATTGTCCCCCAAAAACATGAAAAAATAAAGATTAATAAAATCAGATTTTGAATAGGCAAGTTCACAGTTTTAATAAAGTTATTCACTTCTGTAGAAAAAAAAATCATCAAAAATAATTATTTCACTTTATAAAAAGACAAAAGAAATGGTTAATTTCAACCGAAAACAATTTAGGTATATTTTGCTTTAAATTGCATTTTTTTGGTGTAAAATGGTTTTTTTTTTTAATCAAGTTTTTGGTCAAAGTGAATAACTATTATGTGATATTAAAATGGCATATTCAACAACAAAAAAATGTAAAAAAATATTTTTTAGTGGGACAATATATCTTTAATATTATAGGGACTAAATTTCAACAGGGAGTTGTAATTTACAACTCCTTGCTTTCACGACACGACAACATAGCCTACTTCCAATTTCTAATACTTGCCAAATGGCTTCCAAAGCATTTGCCAAGTCTAGGCATATTGTTTTCAATTAAATTTAAATTTTGCTTTTATTTCGAATTCACGACCATGAACAAGCTAAAAAACTATTGCAGGAACTTTAAAGAGATAAATATACCCCCAAAAAAACTATGAAATACCATGACGGTTTGTTTGTTTTGACGAGCGTCTGCAAGTTTTAAGTTATCCTTTTTTGATAGCTATACTAAAATAGTGCATGTCTAGAAAATCGATATATTGATGACCTCACAGAAGTTGAATAAAATCTCGAGTTAATATCTGTATCTTCAATGTGTGCCGAAGTATCTCGTCGCTCTATATAAACTGAGCTCTTCTCTCAGTTTCTGAGCGCTAAAGTTATTAATTTTTATTATTTTGAACTTTATAAATAATTAAAATTCATTGTTTTCTATCAAGAACACTACATACAAGTCTTGACAACCGAAGAGTAGGCCCTATTGTTTTGTTTCTGTTTTTTTTTTAGTATAATGCGCGAAACTTACCCCTCAATCAGGGGAGTTTTTCGATTTTATCATAGACATTGAATCTCGCATAGAATCGTCTAGTATTTAATCGATCTCAATAATTTGGAAAAAAAATTATATTAAAAGGTTCAACAGAGGCAGTCAAGGAAAGTTTGCTTCGAGTGATCAATAATTTATGATTTAAATTCCGTGCGCCAGCGTGTTTCCATGTCCCTTGTCTTAAAATCATAATAATTCTCATTAACTGTGTTGTCCCCTTCCTTTCTTCAAGAACAAAGGCATTCACGAACGGTCTACATGTCTGATCCTTTGTAAAAGACAATGGCCTAAGAGGTGTGTGGCTTACTTCTTGAATTTAATATAATTATTTAAAATTATTTTCTTGTGACAAAATAATTGGCGTCAACGACAGTTTCCAACTTATGTTTGTCTTACTGGATATTAACTTTCAATGCATACTGGATAGTTAACATTTTAAAAATGAACACTGAATAATTATATAATAATATTACGTGTACGTATTGATACATTCAAAAGTGAGAGAAAGGATTTTAACTGGTAGGCCCTACTGGGCATGGTATATTAATATTAGATCGACTGCCTGATTTTTCATAAAATTATAATACCGCCCTCTTTAGTGATGTGGTCCATGCCAGTGTAACAAGGCCGTGATATATTAATACGCTACATTTCACATTAGTTTTTATAATATAAACTGTATTTTATATACTAAAGAATATAAAATAAAACGTGGTTTTATAGTTAAATATTTTTATTTCAAGTAAACTGGTATATAATTTTAAAATGTTCTATTTTATAGTATTCTACGAACTATTTTGCGGAAGCATTTATATCGTTTTTAAAACGGGCGGTATAAAGCAACCATGTGAGGCAAAAAGCCTTTCGTCCCTTACATTTTCTGGATTACGCTTCTCAAACGAGGCTTGTGAGCAAAAAAATTGCTTCACGACCCGTTAAAACATTTTGTTATTTGGTATTTCAAGCACAAAAAAAACAGTTGTAAGTTAAGTAAAACATTAAAGATTTTTGAGTATCACAGCTATCAAAGGAGAGTCATATAGTAGCGAAATAACTGCCTGAAAAAAAACCGACAACCGTCCATATTGGAAGAATTCGTATTTCGTCAATTTCAACTTGGTCACGCAAATTATTTCAGTTTGTAATAAACACGTTACCAATCCATCAAGATGAATGCACAAGGAGTTTCCAACTACCCCATTGCTTCTTTATATGTGGGAGATTTGAATCCTGAAGTTACAGAAGCTATGCTTTTCGAAAAATTCTCTACAGCTGGGCCCATTTTATCCATTCGTGTGTGTCGTGATGCCATCACCAGACGTTCTCTCGGCTACGCCTACGTAAATTTCCAGCAGGCCGCAGACGGTAAGTCACTCATTTTTAGATATTCAAAAAGTTTGTAATTTGTGTTATTTTGGAGACAAATGAAGATCATAATTATCTTCCAAAATATATAAAGAAACATTGAGTCTATCTATAATTATAAAGTATGAATAAATTAAAGAAACCAAAATCACAGCAGTATACTTCCTACAATTGGTTGAAATAGATTAACAAACTGAAACTGTAATGAACAATAAATAGTGGAAACAAAACTTAACGAATTTGACCTAATGTTTCGGTTTTATTTCACTAAACTTTCTTTATTTATATGTATCTTTTGTATATTAAAAAAAGTAACTAAATTTGTTTTTTTTTTACAGCTGAAAGAGCCCTTGACACGATGAACTTTGACGCTATCAAAGGTCGGCCAATCCGTATCATGTGGTCCCAACGTGATCCGACTTTACGTCGTACTGGCATGGGAAACGTCTTCATTAAGAACTTGGACAAGTCAATTGATAACAAAGCTCTGTACGATACGTTCTCGGCTTTTGGTAACATTTTGTCTTGTAAGGTAAATATGAGGCCTGTATATAATATTTAATCTTTATTCTTTTTCCAGCACTTTTCCTCGGTTACAAAAGCATCTTTAGAAAATATGAATGATAGCGCCCTCTAGGCGTGTCAGTAGCAATATGGCGGATTTTAATATTGTCGAGCACATGTAATATCATGAATAAATAATGTTAATATCGAGATTAATTAATTTGTCTTTTGAAGTCTTTGAACCTGAAAAAGCAATACATTAAAGTGTAATATAATATTAATAATCAATCTTTGGTTTCTTTACATAAAAATGTCCATTTTGTATACACTAGGCATCTCAATGCAGTCAAATAATAAATAGAACCTCAATATACAATCATGTTTGATTTAATGGTGTTTTTTTTGCCTGTTTTGCAGATTCAGTGTGATGAAAACAATGAGTCCAAAGGCTATGGTTTTGTCCATTTTGAGACTGAAGATGCTGCCTCAAAAGCTATCAGTAAAGTCAATGGCATGTTGCTTAACGGAAAGAAAGTGTAAGTACAGTAAATTTGCATTAAGTTTTAAAGATGTATTGTCCCAAAAACATTAAAAATAAAGATTAATGAAAATCAGACTATTTTGTAGTTTTAATAAATCACTTATCACAACTATTGTGTGACATTAAAATGGCATATTAAAAAAAGTTGGTTCAGGGGACAATACATCTTTATTTAAACTTGTACTATCAAATTTTATTGTATTGCTATTTCTTGGGACATGAAATATGTTGTGAAGTATTAACAAATACACTCAATTGTTGATTGAATGATTTCAAAATGTTGCTATTATAGATATGTAGGACATTGGATTCCTCGTAAAGCCAGAGACGCCGACATGGGAGATAAGATGAAGAGTTACACAAACGTTTTTATCAAGAACTTGAACGACGAGGTCTCAGACGATCAACTGGTTGACATGTTTAGTAAATACGGAAAGATCGTCAGTGCTAAAGTGATGCGTGATGACGGTTCAAAGAGCAGAGGCTTCGGTTTTGTAAGCTTTGAAGATCATGATGCTGCATCGAAGGTAATTGTATGAATGATTAGGTCATCCGTGTAAAGCTCTGTCCACACTATCAAACTTTATGTGCCAAAAAAAAAATGTGATGTGGCCATATATGGACATGATGATGTCGTATCACTACCATATTTGGGTATATCACTACCATATTTGACAGATCTTTGAGGTAGAACTAGCCGTATGCAATGCCTAGTACAAATGATTACATGCTAGTTAGCTAGCTAGTTGTTAAATTAATTATCCAGGTCCTGTGTACCATCTAGTAAATGCAATGGATTTTAATAAATGATATGGAAATGACGATATCTATTCCAAAGTTTATATTGACATAAAAAAAATGGAAGTTTAGTATTCATACTGTCTGATCCAATATCATTAAACCCTGTCTACACTATCAAACTTGTGTGGTGTGCCCAAATATGGTAGTGATATGACATCATGTCCATATATGGACACATTACGTTTTTTTGCCACAAAAAATTGATAGTGTAGACATAGCTTTAAAAAAATGTATGCATACTTGATGGCTATACTATATTAACAGTAACAGTTTCAGATTATTAATCCAGCACTTCATAGCTTGATTTTACACGAACCAGTAATATATTTAAACTAGGCCAAATTGAACTGACTTTTATAAAGGGTACATACAGCTAGTTTTTAAAGTTTTACTGTAATAAAAATTCAATTTGTGTGCATGTTTCAGGCAACTGAAGATTTGAACAACACCGATATTGAAGGTCGTCTATTGTACGTCGGGCGCGCTCAGAAGAAAGCTGAACGACAAGCGGAACTTAAGCAGAAGTATGAACGACTAAAAGCAGAACGAATCAACCGCTTTCAAGGTGTTAATCTTTACCTTAAAAACCTAGATGATGAGATCGACGACAAGAGACTGCAGAAAGAGTTTGAGAAGTTTGGTACTATTACAAGTGCAAAGGTAATTCTGAAAATATGGATAACAAAAAATGTAAATTTAGGCCCATCTTCATCGTCGTGAGTTCCACAATCAACAAATTGATTATTACGGAACTAGGAGGCGTACTAGAACGCATACTTTTAAAGTAGTGTCTGTGTGTGACACTGGCAGTGTAAACTAGTACACCGGGGCAAACCCCCTACTCATCTTGAAAGATATACTAGGTTCTTTAAAGTACACATGAGCATTTGTGTACACTGGACCTACTGTTTATAGTCCTTATCAGAGAAGACTTGTTCTACCACCAGAACCATGGAGCGAGTGAGCCTCGAGCCCTTGCTGATGTTATGGCTACGTATTACGGTACCACTATCACGCGCATGCAAAACAGTAAAGAGTGGGGGTGGGCCCCGCCATCAGACAGTTGATTGCCGTTTATTTAAACTTTAGAAGTGTATGCTAGACCTTGCATATATTCTAATTTTTGTTTAAGGTTATGAGTGATGAGAAAGGAATCTCGCGAGGCTTTGGCTTTGTGTGCTTCTCGTCTCCCGAGGAAGCAACGAAAGCAGTAACAGAGATGAATGGAAGGATCATTGCAACTAAACCTTTATACGTGGCTCTGGCACAGCGCAAGGAAGATCGTAAAGCCCAGCTGGCTGCACAACATATGCAACGCATTGCTGGTATTAGAGTTCCGGTAAGTCACAAATTATTATATTCATTAATTAAATCTTATAGTACTGGCTATGTCATTTTACACGGAGACTGTTGATTGATCACTTTATTTCAGAATAAAATTTCCATATATGCAATGCAATAGAATACAAAATGGATTTGAAGATGTAACATTTTCACTATTCAAAACTCTTATTCTAAAACCATAGATGCACTTGTGTACTAACAACCACACCTTTTGTTATTGTAGGGTAATGCACAGCAGATAAACCCAGTCTTCAATCCTGGCTTTGGGTACTTTGCTCAGCCTGTTCAACCACCACCTGCACGATTGTACCCAACAAGTCAAATGGCCCCAGTTAGAAACCAACGTTGGACAGGTGCTAACCAGCCTAGACCAGGTCAGTTTTAATCTATATTTCTACCACACTCGAGTGGTTGGAGTACTTCTGTGTTAAGCATATAGAGACATGATGTCATATCACTATTGTAGTTGGGCATATCACTACCATATTTGGGCACACACACACTTTTCTGTCAAACTAGTTTGATAGTGTAGACAGAGTTTAAGCATTGGCTAAACACTAAAATAAAGAAAATTAAGAAGTAAAAACATTTTCCTCTATATGACTACCTACCAATAGGTATATGATGTTAGTCTTTTTAAACATAGGGTTTAATTAAAAATTCTTCCATTTCGTTTTTAGCTCAACCAAATGCCGGTTTTCAACCACTTGCAAACGCTCGTCAATTTGCCCCTAGAGGAGGAAACCCAGCTATCCGCACTGCCAACCCTGCTAGAGTCCCCATCCCCCAGCACCAACAGCAACGTGTTCCAGGTAAGCAAAAAACATTTGAGTTTCTCAGTTATATATAGTGTACAATTCAAGGTCATAGGCCATTTTTATAAATGCTTATACACTAGATAATGTATTCATGTTTCCCTTACAGGTGGAGTCATCCCTCAGACCGCTATTCGTGTAGCCACACCCGGTGGCATGCAGTCAGTGTCAACTCAGCCACGCCCAGTGAAATACGCCAACGCTGTACGTAACCAGCCTGTTCCTGGACAGAGTACTGGCATACCTGTGGTAAGTATTGTCTAAAGAAAATTATCTACCAGTCATTAAGCTCTGTCTATACTATCAAACTAGCTTGACAAAAAAAAGTTTGATGTGCCCAAATATGGTAGTGATATGCCCAAATATGGTAGTGATATGACATCATGTCTGTATATGGGCTCATCACATTTTTTTGGTCACGTAAAGTTTGATAGTGTAGACAGAGCTTTGGGCTTGGATCGCAATCATACTGTGTGAGGTAATCCATTATTAGTCTTTGTACTAAATTGTTATTTTTGTTTTTGCTTCATAGGAAGTACCACAGCAAGCTGTACAAGTGCCAGGCCAGGAGCCACTGTCTGCGTCCAACTTGGCCCAGGCAAACCCCCAGGAACAGAAGCAGATGTTAGGGGAGCGTTTGTACCATATCATTCAGCCCAGTCATGGCGATCTAGCTGGTAAAATTACAGGCATGTTGCTGGAGATTGACAATGCTGAGTTGCTTCACATGTTGGAATCCCGTGACTCTTTGACCGCTAAGGTAAGCTGTTGTGGTTTTTATTTGATTCAAATTACATTAAGCTTGGTTCCCACTAGCAACGCAAGGATGTAACGCAACGTAGGTGATTTGACCAATCAAAAGCGATGGATTATTCGAACAGTGGCTTGTCATTGGTGAACTTGTTTGCGTTGCGCGTACATCATTGCATTGCGTCTCTAGTGGGAACCACGCTTTAAACTCTGTCTACACTATCAAACTTAATGTGACAAAAAATGTGATGTGCCCATATATGGACATGATGTCATATCACTACCATATTTGGGCACATCACACTTTTTTTGTCAAACTAGTTTGATAGTGTAGACAGAGCTTTAGAAACAATTGATGGCATCCCTCGGAAATAGTAAGTAATGGGTAGCTGTTGTCAGGGATTGTTACAGTGGTTATATCCTCATTGTTTTTGTTGTAACCCATAATGCATTTGTTTTTGTTGTAACCCATAATGCATTTGTTTTAACCCATAATGCATTTGTTTTTGTAGGTTGATGAAGCTGTAATTGTTCTGAAGGCTCACCAAGCCAAAGAATCTGGAGGCAAACCATCCGTTGTAGCTACTGCTCAGTAATACTACAAGTATATCCGAGAAAAAAAAAAATAAGAAAACTACTATACGACTCTCCTTTAAAGATATAAAATAAGGAAAAAAAGCTAAAAAAATGGTAAAAGTAAATCATAAAAACGGTAAAAAATATCTTGAAAACAAACAACTGCCAAGTAACAAAACAGAGAAGCTATAATTACAAAACGAATATGAAAGAAAATGGGACACACAAAAAAAATGAAAAATAGGAAATGGTGTTGAACACGCCAGTAGATGTTGATGATAAAAAAAAACATGCTTAAATGCAGACTCTAAAGTAACTGAAAGCTATGCTATCTATAATAAAAAGAAATCACTTTAAAAAAAAATATATAAAATACATAAAAATAGAAAAATCTGTAGAAAAATACCATAAAAATATTGCTTACTAAAACAAAGTAGGTATACATGTGACCTCGTTCATTTTTTGACAATACTTTTTTTACATTAAATAGACTAAACAAAAAAATGAACTACAATATTTAATTTAATCATTCACCACGCCCAACTTATGTTAATAGACGTTGTTGTTGGTAATACAAATTCACTATATAATTGTAGTTATTTAAACACAGCACAAACATTGTTTATTTGTTATGTGGTTTTTGACATTATTTCTTGTGTTCTTCATTGTACCACTAATTCTGTCTTGTGTGGAGGAGATCTTAAATCTCGATGTATTGTGAAGTATAAAACTAGTATATTTTTTTTGTACTAAGTCATTTACATGTACTAATGTTGGGTGAAATTATCTTGAAAATACAATAAAAAGCAAATCATACAATTATATAATATGTTTTGTCGTTATTTGTTTGGAATTCAGTGTTTTGCCAATGTTTAGCATGGAGGCTATCCGCATGGTCGACCGTGTATCTATATGTTACAGGCAGCTATAATCAATCGACCATCTGATAGAAAACTGTACATTAAGCTCTGTCTACACTATCAAAGTTTGTGACAAAAAATGTGATCATATTTGGGCATACCACTACCATATGTAGACACACACCCTTTTTGTCAAACTACTGTAGTTTGACAGTGTATTATCAAAGTTTTTGACAAAAAAATGTGATCATATTTGGGCACAACACACCCTTTTTATCAAACTAGTTTGTAGACAGAGCTTTACGCACATAGTCAACTGTGCCAATCGGAAAATAATATTAAGCACTGTCTACACTATCAAATTAATTTGACAAAAAAGTGATTATATAACAATATATGCCCAAATATGGTAGTGATATGACATCATCATGTCCATATATGGGCACATCACATTTTTTGTCCCATAAATTTTGATAGCGTAGATGGAGCTTTACAATCACAGTTCATCGTGTAGACAGTCCTTATCGTCATTTATGAACACTAGTATAATTGTCGGTTGGTGCATGGTCAGGATTTTGATTTCCAACATTTATCATGAATAATTATTATATAAGAAATTATATAAGTGCGCCGCCAGGCATGCAGCAGCCATAACCTATAACAATACGTCTATCACACTATTATCAAAACGCACTAAGTGTGACTGGGAATTCTTTGTCACTAAAGAATGGTATTTGTGTTAAAGAGAATTTTATTCCCTTCCTTTGAAATCGTATCCGAAGTAAAATCAGCTCACGGTAGGCCTACAGTTAAACAAAAAATTTTAAACATCAACGGTAAATAAATAATGATTGACTCTATGGGCTTATCACTTACTTTGGTAGATGGCCTATTCTCAGTATACCCCTGAGTTCGAATCTCGAGTGCCAAGGGCCTACTTAACGTGTTGGTTCTAATTTGAATACTTAGGCAAATCATATAACGTTAGTTAATAACTTTTTTTTCTAAAAGTAATAAGATCACATGGTTAGACCTTCGTGGCCAGAGAGGCAGGATCGTGACATGAAGTTATCAATGTTTATTACGCGCGCGTGCCAATAATGCGTACTTCTCTCTCCGTTCGTACTGTAGACTTTACTTTTCCCTCCGAATACCCTTCCCTCCAGCAGTGAAATGCACTTTTTTTTTAAGTAGGCCTAGTAAGCTAATACAATACATTTATAAAAAGTCTATACCTAATATTATTTATTTCCTAAAATAAATATTGAAGTGATCTAATAGGCCTACTGAGTACACAAAAGTCATAAAAACATTTATAATCAGTTTGGTGGTACAATACATGATTTATAATCAATATTGATAATCATGATAAGAAACACATTAAATATTATATCCTATTTGAAGTAGGCCTATGACCACATTTAATTGTAAACAAAAAATAACAGAACAAAAACAATTGTCTTCGTTTACATTTTGTGTGGCTCTCATAAATAGTATTTAAAATGCTACATTTACCTAATTATCAAAATTATAAGTAGGGGTACTTAAAAACGAGAATTCATTATATCAAAGCGAGGCTTCCGATTTACATCAGGCCTCAAGGCTGCGTTTGCGCATTTAATAAAGCCACACCTTGACGTCATATGTAGAAAATGGTGGCAAAGAGAATTCGGGCGAAATGCAGTAAAAAATGGTACACCAAAGATGTTGTATTCCGTGCTGCCGCAACGATTCCAGGACCTGCGAGAAAGCTATTTCTTTTCATGGAATTCCGAAAGACCCTGTAATGCGAAAGAAATGGCTGCATAAAATAGATTTTACAGAAGACAGAGTAAGTTTATCGAAAGCCGCCTTAACTGTTTATCGTTTGATAGGCCTATTTATTAGCATAGGCCTTGCGCCTTTTAAATGGAAGAGGCCTATTCAATTTGAAGGTGTTGGCTTAGAATAGGCTAAGCGATCATCGCGAGCAGAGTGATAGAATTGTTTTTAAAACCTAGCACTATTTACTCTGCTAAATACACTTGATGTGGAGTAGTTAGTTTACTATTTATATGAAAATTAATTCTTATTCGATAGTTCGGAAATAAAGATTGCATTCGAGTTAAAACACATGTTTTTATCCAATGTGTGTTTGGATACCGTACCCGTGCAAACAGGTGGTGTCGTGTGTGATCGGCGGCGGCGGAGACGCTACAATGTTTATTCGGCCTAGGCCCTAGGAATAAGTTGGCCTAGAGTATTTTCGGTCGCATAAATTTAAATATTCGTTACTGTTTCTATCGCATATTGAGCATTCAAAAACAATATTGAATTAATTAATATGAATCACACCAGATGGTAGGCTAGTAGAAAAGATACTTTGGGAACAAAAATGTTTCAGTATATTATTGCTCTCCATGCTAAAAAGATCAGAAACTAGTGGGGGAATGGTATATTGATTGGTGATATTTTCAATTGATATTTGATGGTAATAATAGATTAAAGTAAAAACTTTTAAACACAATATTTTAAACGCATATTCATCGGCTGGTAAACGCAACTGGGCTTATTCAATTATTTTAATTAGTTAAAGAAACATATGTTTTTGAAATTGTAGGCATTGTTTAAGTTATATGATAAAATAGATACAACAGTAAAATTTCATAGAAATACCAGTCTGAATGAATAAAATGTGAGAATTTAAGGTAAATTTGGCTTGTATCATGTAGTCTGCTGTATCTATTTTCTATTTTCACTATACATTTTATATTATTATATTATAAAGAAACAAATTTTGGTTTAGTCATTTTTACAACTTTGTTACCAAGCTCTGCTTTTTGAAAGCAATTGTTTTGTATTTGGCCAATAATTGCAAGTGAATCAGTTCCCTGAAAAGTAAAAGAAGAAATATCACCTAATTGTACGAATCACGTTGTTATATCAGAGTTATGAAGATTGGGTTCGGTTTTGCTTTATATAATTTTTTGTTTAGCCCCAGTTAACTCATTAGGCCAAAAGAAGGGTTATTATTATTTATTCAGGCAAAAGATACATTGTACAAAATATAATACAAATCAACAAATTTAACAAACACGACGCAAGGAGAAAATATAAAATCATAGTCACTAGCTGCCAGGAAAGCACAAAAGCAGCCTAAGCCACTGTCACCAATTAGGTGTGTACCCTCCAACCAGGTTACTGTACCTTCTTTATAATAGATGATTGAAATAAAAAAAATCAAAAAAAATCACTTAATCTTTTGAGGTACCCCTTCAAAGCCGTCACCCTGTGACACAAAACAATTTTGGGAAAATGGCATACACATTATATTACTCCAATATACACTCAGCAGCCCCTCCCCACAATTGGGGGGGGGGGGGGGGGTGTGTTATGTTTATTCTCTTTAAAAAAGTAGTGAAGCCATGGACCTAAAGACCATGGTACAGCTGAATAGATGAGATGTTATATAAAAGGGAGACACAGGAAGTGTACTAAATTTGGAGGTCGAAATGGTTCAATGAAATCTGTTTTGTCTTCATACACTATAAACCAATGCTATAGATAATACTATTCTTTTTAATGCAATCATGAATGCTGCTTTATACTGTATTTTCCATTGTATACATTGTGTGTTTGTGTACTGTTTAAAAGCTTTAATAAAAGCTTTATAAGCTAAGTCCTAAAATTCACTTTGAATGTATAAAAATTATTTTTATAGAAAAACACTATACAGTGATGCAGACATACACATTGTATTAAACTCAACCTTATTCAAAACCAACATTTCTAATACTGTTAGTTCACCCTCCACTTTTGTCGTTTTGCTGTTTATTTGTGTATAGTAACCCGTGTTATTAATTTTGAATTTAGATGAAGTTTTTTTGTCTTAAACTAGAAATTTTAATTATAATTACAAGAAAGTAATCTAAAGCTCTGTCTACACTATCAAACTTTATGTTAAAATAAAATGTGATGTGCCCATATATGGACATAATGATGTCATATCACTGCCATAATTGGGCATATCACTACCATGTTTGATAGTGTGTGGACAGAGCTTAATGTACTTAAAATCTTGAAAATGTTTTAACTTACGTCGTACTAAAAAAATATATGATTTTATAAATAAATCTATGATTAGCTTATCGGTGAATTTTGAGTAATTTTTATCACTTAGTATAATCTTAATAATCACACACCTAAAATAAAATGTGAGGATGTGCTTAAATAATAATCAAGTTTCTTATCAATAAAAGGTGCTTATTGTTATTATTATTTTTCCACAGCTCAAGAAGCATACCAAGGTGTGCTCACTGCATTTCAGCCCAGATGACTTTGAACCGTATGAGTTGCGGCGGCGTATGTTACGTAAAGGGATCGTACCCACAAGATTCCTTAAGGATGAAGACGGTCTACATAACCTTCGACCCATGAGGAGAAGAAGAAAGTAAGGAATGATTTCTGAGATTAATCTGATTACAGATTTCTCTTACACTACAGTCAACTCTCCCAATACTGGACACGTTTGATTACAGATTTCCCTACATGCAACTCTCCTAATACTGGACACATTTTTTTTATATTAATACACTAGTTCTCTTGCACACAAATCTATGAACAATTTAAATGAACTGTATGTAGCAACTAATACAGAAACTTTATTTGTCTCGCTTAAAACATACAATAAATTGATATGTTGTTGGCAGGCTCATATAAAATCATACATTTATTTGAGAAATATATATTTCAATATGTAACCAATATATCTGTAAATTAAAAAAATTGAATAACAATAAATACAATAATTCCAAGTCATAACTCAAGTTTACAGTGCATTTTTTGTCCATGAAACTAAATTATGGAATAGCCAATGGACGTATTCACCAGTCATACTTTAAAGTGAGATATTTCCCTTAAATATTAAGTATTTCCCTTAAATTGTATTCACTTAGATAGGAGATTTTTTTTAATTTTAAGGGTACAGTAAGTGTTTCCCTTAGCCTATAAGTGTGAATGGTGAACATCTGAAAACTCCCTCAAGTTTCGAAAGTAGCTTTAATCTTTGGAAAGGCGCTTAATAATTATCTTTTTTGCTTCGCAGTGCAAACAAAGTTTCAAAAGAGCCGATACCTTCTACCATCGCCAACCCAGTTGCCACCGTAGCACAAAGTCTCCAGCTTCCTAACAGTAAGTAAAATATTATCTTCAGCTCATTGATAGCACAATAAATATATATATAAATCCAAAGGCAAATTACTGAAAATAATGACAATGCTGTGGGTATCAGTGGCTGGATCTCGATAGAGATACAAAATAAAATAAGCTACAAGCTAAATCTAAACGATAAAAAAGCCATGAAAAATTAGTAGAGCTTTCGGGCAACACTAGCCCTTCATCAGTGCAAGTACAATAACTATATATATATATATAATTATCATAGTAAATCCAAAGGTAAATTGCTGAAAAAAATGACAATGCTGCTGTGGGTAATACTTAGGTATATAATAATAATATTGTTATTATTTCTTTTTTTCCATAGTGTCCCCAATTATTCCTGGACGTATTATGTTGTCACCCAATCAGATTCCATTTGCATTTCCATTTCCATATGGTATGGCCCCTTTCCTTCATCCAGCAGCTCAAATGAACTCCCTACTTTTACACAACCAGATGGAAAATTCATTGCTGAGAATGCAGGCACCTCACGCAGTTAACTCTCAGAATGTTGCCACACTTAGTGTACCAACTGTACACCCCCAGCAGCTGAAAGAATGTGTTCCTTCTCAAGTTTTAACAAACGACGCTCCAATTGATCTGACGCAACTGAAGCAAGATGAGCAGAAAAACAGAAATAACTCGCAGGTTCTGCAGCAGCAACCTCTGCCACAACTTAATGGCAGACCAGAGGCTGTAAATCCGATGGTGTTAGATCCGAAACAAGTGAAGTCAAAGACGTCGATACTTTGGCCGATGGCGAGACTTTACCATCGAGGCGAACGTCATGCTGAGGAATTAACCAGTGAACAGTTTGAGAGACAGCAAGCTGATGCTGCACTTAGACAACTCACAGCACAACATCAACTTATGTTTGCATCAATGAATAAACAGCAGGAGCTGTTTCCAGTTACAGGCTTACAATCAACCACAACTCAAGAACCGATTGTATTTCAGACTCCAACCTCATCAATACCATCTCATCAGAACCAGTTTGTAGGTCACATGCCAGATAGCTTGCCACCTAATATACAGCATATTTTGAATAGTGAAGGTGCATTTTCACCCCAAACTCCGTCTTTGGACTTATCTCCACAGGCTAGGACGTTAATGCCGCAAACTGGGTCGTCCGTGCCCCAAACTGGCACGTTGTCGCCCAAAAGCGGCACATTATCGCCCCAACCGGTGGTCTTAATGCCTCAACCTGGGACTTTATCGCCCCAAACTTGCCCCAACGTTGACATTATGTCTAATTCGGATGTAAAGATTTATTCTTTCTCGCGTCAAGATAGTAGTAAAAGATCTTTGAATAATATCATAAGCCGTCTTAGAGAAAAGGTTACTGAAGACACGCCAGCCAATTCAACCAGTGAATCCAATATTCAGAATGGAAAAAATGGTTATAGTAAAATGTACTCGCCTATAGATTTAACAGTGAAGGATACGAATCAGGTGGTGACAATTATGAAAGTAGTTGAACAGCAAGATGAACACACAACAACAACAAAACTAATGATAGAGCTCCCTCCAAAGGAATACCATTCAAGAAAGAACTCGGCATCATCCAAAGAGTCACGACAAATTGTCCTGAAAGTTGTCCAAAAGAAGGGCAAGGAAAGCAATTGGCAGATCCCAATGAAGGATGATACAACAGTTGGCAAACTAAAAGAAGAAGATTCAGTGTGTGAAGACATGCCACTGGATTTGTCGGTACGTGAAGAAAAGTGGGTTCATAAAAATGGAACTACTGATTCTGGTATTGAAAAGAGAAGTGATTGGGATGATCTTCACTCTTCAGAAGTGTTTAACGCTTCTTTGTCTTACAGCAAGCAGCTGTACCAGCTCCCACTTGCGAGGAATTCCTCTCAAAAAGATGAGATTAGCTATGACATCCTACAGATGTTGTCTAGTCATGATAATCCCACCCAACTGTTGGAGGATCAAGACTTCACCCGTAGGCTTTTTAAGTTTGTTGGGACTTGTCATGCGTCATCGTGCAAAGTGTTCAATTCTTCTGGTGAACAAGAAGTACCTGACGAGGCTCTTGACCTTAGCGCAAATGGGGTATCGATTCCATATTCGGAAAAAGATGGTAATTCTCAGGAGAGCGGAGACCAACAATTGATGACAACTTCTCAAGAACCAGAACAGAAAACTACTGGTGATAAAAACAAGAATTGGAAGAAATATAGCATGACGTTTGACAAACGACTAAGAGTTTTACACGCTAAGGAAGCTGCTTTGTTCTATGAAACCATCTACAACTTTCAGATGCCAGAAGGCAAAATGGATGAATCATATCTTCTGAAGAACTTTTCAATTCAAAAAGTTAGTCTTCAAGGTGTTCCAGATCAGTCTGTCTATTTCTGTAACAAATGTGTCAAGACCTTAAAAGATGTAAATAGTGCACTGGAGCACGTGAAGAAGCACTGCGAAAGAAAGCGTTACAAGTGCAACCAATGTTCTAAGACGTACTCGTCTGTTGGTATGATTGAAAGCCACGTCGAGCAGTATGTACCACTTAATGAAAAAAAGTTGGAGTGCGATGTCTGCAAGAAAAAGTTTGCATTCCGAGGGTCTTTAATGATGCATTTGAAATTAGTGCACCGCGACATGGAAGTTGTGCGTTGCAACTTATGCCATAAGGAGATAAAACGACACTATCTCAACACACATATGAAACGCCATCGCAACGAGCGACCCCACAAGTGTAACATTTGCGGAAAAGGCTTTGTTGCGAAAAAAGTGCTTACCACGCATTTGAGTATCCACACAGGATATAAACCGTACAAGTGTCAGTATTGCGGCAGACGTTTCACCGTCAAGAGCAACATGCAGCTTCATGAGCGAACACATACCGGTGATCGGCCGTTCATCTGCACTGTCTGCGGAAAAGATTTCATCAATCGTGGAACGCTGAAGGGACACATGCTCACACGCCATCACATCAATCTCGGCAAGGTTCATAAGTGTCGTCATTGCACAGACAGCTTCACTAGATTGAAGACGCTGGTTGAACACATGGAAAAAGCGCATAAGCATCTTTACAGGAAAGACAACGAGACAACGCCAGAATCTCGCCCTCAAGAAGAAGAGTTAATCCAAGATGGTGCAAAGTAAACAACTAACAAATTTGCTTTTCATCATCAATTACAAAACAAGCTCACAGTGGTCAGTAAATTTTTTAATTTTTTTGTTTTTTATTGTTTACATTCCAAAAATGTAGTAAGAAGGGCATTAGAATTTTATTTTGTTTTATTACAACTCCCATATTTTTGTGCATAGTCTATATCTGTCATATTTTGTAGTTAGAATGTAAAGAATTCAAAGGCATTAGGTTGAATCGCTATTGGTCTCCTGCTTATACCCGATTCACACGTACAACACAAATGTAACAAATTGTTTTAGGTATATCTCCCAAGATAATACCTTACCGAGTTAAATCGCTTTCACACACATTCACTGCGTAAAAAGATAGCTGCTTATACGCAGATACGTATACAGTATGCTTTGCTTCATTGATGCTACATCGATGTGATATTTCTCTCGGAAGCCTGTAAAGTTTGCCGACTTTTTCCGAGATTTTACATCGATGTAACATGGAAACATTGTGTCTACCAATGTAACAATTTCATTATTTTACGTGTGAATACGGCTCAAAGAAATACAAGGTTCACATCTCAACTTCTCATCTATTGACTACATTGTCAAACAAAATTTATTTGCAATAAACCATATTTTCAAACTGAAGGCATTAAGTAACGGCATTATCCTGCATTGAACATTGTTATGTATTGCGGCATTATTTTTTATAAACGTTATTTATTACGTATTATTAAATCATTTTATAAAATCGCGTAGTAAGTTTATTTTATTAATGGACATAAAATTGAAACGAAGTTTGTTTTTAAAAGTTTTTGTTGAAAGAAATTTGATTATTTAGTTTTTAAAAGTATAATTGTGGATATTAAGGAATATACCAATTTACTATAGATTGTTATTGTTTATGTAAAAATTGCTATAAAGAAATTGTCATCTTTATGTTTTATGTGGTATAAGGTGTAATTATCAGGTTGTTGTATACATTTTTTCCTATAATTTTTATCTGCCTAGAAGGTAGATATATATTTTCGTACTGGTTAGCAGTTTGTAGTTTATTTTGTAAGTAATGTTAAAATGGGGAAATATTGTCGATGTTACAAACACAGGCACGTAGAGAATTGGGAGGGAACTTTTTATTTTACTTGGGAACTTACTTGGTCACGGCTTTTTTAAGGGATCATGTCAAACTTATTCTACTGCAGATACTGCAGTAATTACACTTTTTACTGCAGTAATATATTTTCATGGTTTGTTTCAATGTAGAAGTTTATGAGGCAATCACTACATTGTGTATGATCACCCAAAACTTGCTAAATTATTGCATTAACAAATTGAACAAAATATAGTTACTGCAGTAACTGCAGTAAGTGCATTTTTTACTGCAGTAATATATGTTCATACTAAGTTTGTTTCAATGTAGACGTTTATGAGGTAGTCACTGCATTGTTAATGATTACCTAAATATAGTTGTAACTGCAGTAGAATAAATGATGACATGGTTTCCTAACTGGAAATGTATTATGCTAGTTGTTGTTTTGTATTGCAGCTGATGAAAGTAAGAATTTTAAATGTTTGAACAAATTTGAAACCGAAACAAAATATTTGTAATGGTAAACTATTTGCCAAACGTAGTTAAGGTATTAGAAGGTAAATAGTTTTTAAATATTTTGTTATGATTGGAAATGAATATTATTAGAGTTTATTGAATTTATTAGAGAGGCATTGTAACAATACCATATTGGAATCTACACCTACCTCGTGTATTGAAATATTATATTTTGGTTTATCAAGTGCATTAACTATTAGTAATTTTATTTTATGAAATAATGATGATTTTACCCCATTTTGATTAGATTTTTTTGGAATTATACAAATTTTTTGCAATTATACCATTTTTTGCAATTCTTATGCCAGCAATGTGTTGTCAACGTCAAGCTTCCTTGATAACCATGGCAACGCTTTATTGGAAATGATGCATGCGCGGTAGGCATGTATGTCGCGCATAGATTGTGAAATGGGAAAATTACTATGACAACTTACTTACAAATTTTGTATTCTATCTTTTAATTGTAGTATTATATAATAATTCTTACGCTGATGTAATTAGCATCTGGTAGTAGTATTACAATGCATTCCTTATCATGGCCAGTAACAACATTCTGTTGATAGTATTTAATGTTCCATTGTATTTACCTGTTCCTCAGTCCATTTTTTTCTGTCTGTTTACCAAATATGGGAATTTAATAATAATAATTAAGTACTACTACTAAACCTACAAAAGAAATACTTTATATACCACGGGCTAACATTTTATTTGATTCTTAAAAGTTTATATATATATTTTTTAAAGCTTTTTTCTGGTTAATACCACAAAGCTTGTCTACAAGACAACTTATATATTTTAATTATGTGTGTGATATATCAGAAAATGATATTTATTTTTAGGAATCCTGTTTTTATTTTGAGATTTTGTTTACATTTTACAAGCCAGGGACCAAACCAAACTTATAAAGAAGTTATAAATAAGTAATAGCCAATATAATATAAAATTAATAGTTACTTACTATAATATTAATACTACAGTGCCAGTATAATAATTTTTGAATATTAACCCTCTGCACATTTCATCTGAACAGGTAAATTAATTGTGTACTTAACTATTTAGATTTGTTGCTTGGTAAAATATCAGATATATTGCCATAGCAACCAGGCAATACAATATTCATCCTGTAAGTTATTGTTATCTTGTACATATGGTTGATTTGGTGATTTTGTTTTTGTAATGAAATTATTGCCACCATGACATAAAGTTCATGCCATTTTTACCCGAAAAAAGGATTCCTTTTTTTAGAGTGAAGTTGGGTAATATGACCACACATAAATGATTTGTATAAAAAGTGGATTTGAGTCTTGAGTCTATTGGTGTTGGGTTTATTTCTCAATTGGTTTATAAGGTGTCCTTTATATACTTTACATTAGGTGGTGGGCTTATTATTTTATCAAGGGTGGGCTTATATTCGATTCATATAAGTACACACTTTAAATTTAGTGTACACGGTTTTAGTTTAACTATTTACCGTCTATTAAGGCCAGTATTTATTTACATTTTTGGGTTGTTGAAATTAAGTAAGTTGATTGTACTCCGTGTACGCTTTACGATAAAATGGAAGACCAATTTAGTTTTGTATAATATAGTGCATCTGATGGGCATTTGTATTGTGTATAAATAAGATATTTAATAATCGGAAGTAAATAATAATTTTTGTTTAGTGCAAAAAGATTCTTCACACCCCACCTAATAAATGTGATTTAAACATTGCAACCAATTTTGAGTGGCATGGAAGAATTCTTATTGGTCATTTCTGGTACACCATATATGGATGTACTACACCATATATGGATGTACTACACCATATATGGATGTACTACACCATATATGGATGTACTAGACATAGTGTACTACTGCAATAGTTCCGTTCAAACTGTATAGCGCCACCTATTCTCTTGATTGGCGTCCACTGTTGTTGCAGCTATTGTCTGCTTTGCTAGCAGTAAATAAGCCTAAAATAATAAATGCTTAATTTTTCATGAGATTGGAAAAAAAATATTGTTAAAAATTATATAAACAAAATGTTGGCATCTGCAGCTGTTGTGGGCAATTCATTGGGGGAGCTTTCGTTTTGTGAGAACTGTCGCTTTCCACCGCGGCACAGTTTGGTCTGACCTAGTTAGGTCATCATTCGTCGCAAATCGAAAGATCCCGAAACGTGTGTGTATCGTAGTAGTATAAGCTAAGATGTATTTGTCAAAATGGGCATTTTTTCGGTAACAAGAACCATTAATGTAATAATGATAAGGGTTAATGTGCTACCTCCACTAGAACATTGTGATTTGTATTAATGTTTAAGGTTAAAAGCGTTCAATGGAATAAAATGTTTGCCAGTATACTAACAAGTACTGTACATGTTACCTAGTGTTCTATAGTCACATGTTTTTATAACATTTAAAAAATATAGAAATTTTGGTCTTTTTAAAAATAATTCCTGGTATAGTACAGGGACATTTTTTAAAAATGGCCAAATGTCGACCGTTTCATTTTCTGACATAACTGGTTACTATGTCAAAATTAACATGCGCTGAATAATAATGTGATAAAAGCAGAATCAAATAACGTGTGCTAAGTTACCTCAACAAATAAAATTTGGTATTTTTTCTCAAAAAAATCCCTATACTATATATAGTACAGGAAAATTTTTGAAAAATTGCCAAATTTCAACACTTTTTGACATAACTGGTTCCTATATCATATTGTGACATGTGCAGAACAATAATATATTCTGCATATTTTAAAAAATCAACATTTTGGCAATTCAAAAAAATCCTGGTACTATAGTACAGTACATGGAAATTGCAAAATGTTGACCTTTTATTTTTTGATATAACTGGTATGTCATAATTGACATGCATAGAGCATGTTATCTCAACTTATTTTTAAATGTCAATATGTTGGCAATTTTTCCATCTTTGTATTGTACATACCTGGTTACTGTATCATAATGTGAAAAGCACAGAATCACATATACTCTGCGTATGTTACCTCAACAAATTTTTAAAATCCAGTATTTTGGTCATTCCTCAAAAAAATCCCTGTACTATAGTACAGAGATTTTTTGCCAAATTTAGACCCTTTTATTTTTTTTGACGTACCTGGTTACTATATATAATAATATGACATGCGCAGAATCAAATAATATGTTCTGCAATGTTACTGCAATACAAAAAATATTTTGGTAATTTTTCTAAAAATTTACTGTACTATAGTACAGGGAAATTTTTGAAAAATGGGAAATTAGATATAACTTGGATGTATTTAATAACGTAATACTTGTAATTTATTCAGAACATTTCACAGCCGTTTACAAAACAGACCAGTACCATTCAGTACATTATAAAACAACTATGTCAATTTTTTTTTTTTTTTCATATGGGTTTTTTTAGGAACATTAAACAATGTATATGTAGCTGTCACTTGATAGAGTCTAACAGACTATTGCAAGGCTATTGCTAGAAAAGAGTCTAGCTGTATGCAATGTTAATACATAATATCCATTTCCTTTGATCCCATGAATCATACTTGTTACAACAGAATGCAATTGAAATTTATTCTGTATAGATGGGTGGAAATAGCCTTTTGAGTCAACAAAATTGCAAAAGTCTAAATGACTTGCAATAATCAGTTAGACAGTATCTAGTGACAGCTACAGAATCAGAGGGAGTGAGATAACATTTCATTTGATCCCATGAATAGTATACTTGTTACAACAGAATGCAATTGAAATTTATTCTATTTAGATGTATTGATAGATCTTGATGACTTGCAATAGTTTGTTAGACTCAATCTAGTGACAACTAAAGAATCAGGGGGAGTGAGATAACTTACCTTTGATCCCATGAATCGTATACTTGTTACAACAACAAAATGCAATTGAAATTTATTCTATATTGTTCATCTGAATTTTAATCACCCATAGGTTTGTAGCACAGCAAGCCTTCATATTAAATAATAATTTCAATTGATAATACTTTTATATATTTTCACAAATTGCGCATTCAGCCTGTCACAAGAGAGTGGTTTAATTTCTCTCATCAAATCTATTTTAGACTTAAACTACTGTACTACCACACACATCTGTGTGCCGTATGAGACATTTAGTTGACAGAATGATGTCATCACGGTCTTTGTACCACCAAATTTGTACAAGTAGAAACAGGCTTATTCCTAATAACTGGGCTTATTCCTAATAACTGGGCTTATTCCTAATAACTGGGCTTATTCATAATAACTGGGATTATTCCAGTAACTGGGCTTATTCCTAATAACTGGGCTTATTCATAATAACTGGGCTTATTCCAAATAACTGGGCTTATTCCTAATAACTGGGCTTATTCCTGAATTTGTATGGTAATCGTATATCTATGTCAGCATATCACTATTACGAGTTCATCAGATAAAATGTATTACATCAATTTATAAAAAGTGCCAACAAGTAAAACCAATTAGATTTAATTAAAATCAAGGTATGGATTATCAAGGAATTATAGTACTTTATAAACAAATGTAACTTTAAAAAAAACCAATAACAATTTAATAAATATTGCTATAAAAACGTTATAAATTACTATAATATTAAATATTTGATTTTTAAAACAGTACAAATAAGTAAAGTAATGGTAGTACGTCAGAACAGGAACAATTCAAAGATGTTCCATTGTGTGTTGTTGCTCAGATATATGTTAAAGCCCCCTTCCCTACGTTTTTTAGACCTAATTTAAGATCACAAACTATATTTAATGTAAAAATAATACTATATGGTCCTATTGCGATAACTTTTTTCGTCTTTAAACGGTTAAAAATGTGAAAAATAAGTCGATTCTAATAATTATAGTGGCCCGCTATAAATCCCAAAATGCATTGCGCGCGGATTGATATTTTTGTTTTTCACCTGTAATTCGCCCACTTTTCGATCGATCGTGAGGCCAAAACAAATGGAAGACTCCTAACTTTTCAGCGAAAATACCGGGTTTTCCCCAATTTGTATCAACGGAGTCTGGCAAAAATAGAAAGACAATTAATGCAGCAACTATACAACGTCAGGCTAGGTATATAGCTAGCGTACGATGTTCGTACGTTACCGATGTTTACCAGCTAGGCCTACAAAACTAAGCCTAGCTAGGCTAGGCCTAAGACCGTCCACGAGAGGTCGATCGCCGCGAGCTACTTAGGTAGTGCATTGTTTCTCACTTTTTACCATAATTTTCCATAAAACGTACATTTAAGACAAGGAATGACATGGTTTAATGTTTTTAAAGTGATATATATGTATTATTTTCCAAAAAACGTCCAAAATTGCAGGGAAGGGGTCTTTAACTTTAATTCCCACTACATGAATGTAGTATTGACCATGCAATCACAAGGAACAGATCATGCCAAATGTTGCATGTGATTGGTCAAATTACTAGGATGCAATACATGGATATAGGCTACTTAATATTGACCAATCACAAGGAACAGATCATCCCAAATGCACCAATAAACAAACCATTTCACATGTACATCATTGTGTTAGTGTCGAGAACCAATTAGCTTCTCAGAAAACAACATGAAAAAATTGTTGTCGAAATCATCAAAATATCTGAAAATGTACTGCTTTTGTACACCCTATAAAGGAGACACATTCTATGAAACACGATGGCTGACTCCTATTCAGGGGATAGGCCTATACTTTCTTGAGTTTTGAATAATAATAATAATAATAATAATAATAATAAGAATTCTACTGTATTGAATGTACTTCATGTAAGGCCAAGGGTAGTAAGTTTGAGACAACAGTATATTAATTGCAAACTTTAAGCTCTGTCCACACCATCAAACGTTATGTGACAAAAAAATGTATGTGCCCATATATGGACATATATTTGGGTATATCACTACCATATTTGGGTATATCACTACCATATTTGGGTATATCACTACCATATTTGGGTATATCACTACCATATTTGGGCATATCACTACCATATTTGGGCATATCACTACCATATTTGGGCAGAGCTTTACAGTTTGAAAACACTTGTTAAATATCCTATACATTCTCTCAACAAATAATTTATAAAATACACTTTCCTAAAATCTTTTTCCTTCTAAAATATTATTAGTAGAGAAATAATCATTATGTACATATATATCTATATACATTATTTACATGTCATTTAAATGCATACATCACCATTCTATAAAACCCGTGGAATGTTGTAACTACAGCATTAAGATCCGCACTAACATGTGGTGTCTTAATTTGGACGGAATATAACTTAATTTAATTTGCATATTATTTAAAATAAATTTTCTTTTAATTAACTTTCTACATTTAACAGTTATTTAAATAATAAATCAGACTTTGTAATTAAAATTTAGTAAATTATCAATTAATGTAAAATATGATCATATATAATTATTCATTTAATCAGGGAAGATTAAGATTATATGATTTTTCCATATAATTTTACTCTTCCCCTAAATTTATGTTTTATATTATCTAAAATGTCAAACTGATGGTATTACTACATTTCTATATTGGTGGTAAATATATACTAGCGCCCTCTTCAGTTTTGTCTGTGTGTTCTGCTTCAGGTTCGTCTGCTTGTTTGTTGGTAGTTGTTAGTAATTGCTTGTTGTTGCCCTTAGCAGTGACACTCGGAAAACCGTTCATATTTTCATCTAATAACATTGGTTTTACCTAAAAAACAAGTTTAAACAAAAGAAATTAATTTAAATAGAAATGTATAGAAATAAGAAAATAAACAGAAAAAGAGCAATATATTCACCATAAATAGCCTGGGGTGGGTTGGGGGAGGATATGATTTGACTGCTCAAATCGCTACTTTTAGTATGAATATTTTTGCTATATATATATATATTTACTGTAGCATGAATAGGCAGGCTATTTTTAGTATGAACATATTCACTATTAAGCTCTGTCTACACTATCAAAGTTTATGTGACAAAAAAATATGATGTGCCCATATATGGACATAATGATGTCATTTCACTACCATATTTGGACATATCACTACCATATTTGGGCATATCACTACCATATTTGGGCACATCACACTAGTTTGATAGTGTAGACAGAGCTTTAGATGTAATACTTTACCTTATTCACTGGTTTGTCTGGTGCCTCTGCAATGGTTCCATTAACCATGGTTTTTTCCCTAATCTTGGCGGCGCTGTGCTTAGCACTATGCTTAGCACTGTGCTTAGCACTATGCTTAGCACTGTGTTTAGCGGTGTGCTTTTCGGTGGTGTTTTTATGCTTTGATTTTATGTCAACCTCAGTTTTTGCTTTAGCTGAAAATGAAATAAAAACAAATTTAATAGTAAACACAATAAAAAAGCTAAATATTTAAAGTAAAAGTACTCAAAAATATTAAGAGATTCATCTAGTATAGATCTTCAATAAAATCATAAATTATCAAAATCACATTAAAAACATCATAATCGCATTGACATTTTTTTCCATAGAAAAAAAATGACTTCTCGCAGAAAGATGGACGTTTTTGTTCCTATCCTTTGTATTGTTTATTTATCTTTGTAATAAATAAATATTATAGGGTATACAGAATATACCACAAGATAACTTACGTAGTGATATTAGATTGGAGCCTGAATTTGCTTTTGAGATGGGTTGAGACGTTGGTTTTGCGGCTTTGCGGTGTATCCGTCCTTCTTGTATCCACTCGTGCCTCATGGCTTCGTCTGGCGTCATTCGATTGTCTGGATCCCACCTGCAAAAATCATTTTATTTAAAATGATTTTATGTCTCCCATGGATTAGACATGCCCCAAGACTATGTTATTGTTTATTATTATGTTAGTCCACCAGTCGACCTTTCGTTTTCTGACAACTGTGGTTTGCAGAATGTCATACAAAAGAATTTGGGATCTTAAGATAGTTGTGAGGAATTTGTTGGGTGTTAAGGAACCAACATCCCATCTGAAGGATGATAGTACCAAGGGGCACAAGCACTGGTCTCAAAATCATGCATTGCATTTTAAAGCTCTGTCTACACTATCAAACTATACAAAAGTGTACCAAATATGGTAGTAATATGCCCAAACATGGCAGCGAAATGACATCATTATGTCCACATTTTTTTGTCACATAAGTTTAATAGTGTAGACAGAGCTTTAACCATTGCTCATGTTATGAATACTTTTTCTATAATATACATACTTATATTATTAATAATTAATAAATTATTAATACATCTTTAGGTGGTTTTATGGGAGTTTTTGGGTGTTTGAACAGAGTTGACAGTGTATTAAAATTGTTTCTTACTCTAGGCATCTTTGTATAAAATCTAAGAAGTTTGCATCCGTCGTCTTGATTGCATAACTAAGGTCTTTAGAGTTTGGCCGTCGTTTCTTCCCTTTACTGTTTGTTAAGCATCTTGGATTTCCCTTGGAATCTAAAAAAAGAAGTTAAAAAATAAAATTTCATTACTATTGAAAAAAATAAAACAGTGCAAAAACAAACATTGTAACCTTATGTAACCTTTGACTGAAAGAAAGAAATTAACGACAAGGCAACAAAACAAAGTATATGGTACATATAACACATTGGATAATGGCTATTTGTAACTACATTTTAATTTAGGAGGTTCTCACATATTATTCATTTGACATTTCAACCCAGGGTTCCACTTTAACATGTCAAATTATTATAAATAATTGTTACAAAATAAATTTACGAAACATTGATTCAGGTGAATGCCCTGAGGTACGTGGCTTGTCAACACGTGTTGTAATGTTAAACAACATTGCGGTTAATTAAATCACCAATACCATCACGCCTTTAGGTATAAACGGAAGTTAATAATTACATAGAATAAGACAAGGTACAAACGATAGGAGGAGATTGGTGAAATACTACACCACAGAAAACACACTCATAGCGGGATGTGTCAATCTTAATGTAAATTTACGGTATGACATTTAATTATATTAAAACCTTACCAAAGAATAGTCTTTTTCTATGTGCTTCGGCTGTTAGGTGATTTGGTGGCAGGCCAAGTATCTGTAAAAATTAAACAATAATTAAAATGTAAAACCTGTGATTCAGAATTAAATAATTTTTTCCAGTCATTGGGGTGTTAAAGATGTATTGGATGCCAGCCAATGGATTTTTGGTTGAATTTAAACATTTAGTTTGTCATTTTATAAGTGAAAACATTATTATTTTTTTTTTCTACGGAAGTTCACCATAGTCTAGGCTATCAAAAAAGGCAGCATTGCAATTTTGGATGCAGAGCGTAGCACAGACATGCAAACTACAGGTTGATTTTCTAACGTGGATCAGTTGAAAACCAACCAATCAAACGGCAAGGATACATTCAGGTATGTATCCCATCATGCTTTTAACTAGGTTGCGAGTACTCAATCATTTAAATCAATTGGATGTCAGACATTTGCCTCAATGTTTGCCAAGCCTATTCTTTTATTCCTATTGTTGAAATCTTTACTGTAATTCTTTTCATTATAAAGGTATCAATGACTACAATGAGGGATAATCACACTCTTATTGCAAAATCAAACACAGTAGTGTAGAAATAATGCTAAAGGCACAGCTTCCAAAAAGGCATAATATTGATTGTTTTTTAAAAATAATTATATAATTATAAATTCGCTTGCATGTTTCCGTCAAAAGGCTTTGTCTGATGTCACTAATATCTAAATGTTTCTTGTTGTTTGTTGATTTTTTGTGGTACATTATATTATATTTTATGTCTTTCAACACTGGTAATGGTGACGTATGGTCATTGTAGGGTGATGATGAAATAAAATAAAGAAATACATTTTATCTTTAATAATTTCTTTTTGAGAAAAAAAAAAATTTACTGGAAGTCAATGTGTTTTTGTTTGAATTCAACAGTATATTTTGTCTTTTTATTTAGTGAAAACATTATAATTGTTTTTCTACGGAAGTAATACTGTAACTTTATTAAAACTGTGAAAGTCTTTTTTCATTAATCCTCATTTTTCACGCTTTTGGGAGACTTTATATATCTTTAAATAATAATGCTAAAGGTAAAAACACTAGGTATAAATACTGAAAAGAGAGTCAACAAAAACGTACCTCCATGATGCAGGCTAGCTGCTCAACCTCATTTTCGCCAGGAAAGAGCGGGTAACCCGTATAGAGTTCAGAGAGAATACAGCCTAGACTCCACATATCAATAGGTAAGCCGTAAGTTAAACCCAGTATCACCTCAGGAGATCGATAAAATCTTGACTGGATGTATGTGTAAACTGTAACAGAATTAGATTTTTTATAAATCAAAATTATGAATTTATTTCTTTGATTTGTTGATATAAATCATGATAAATTGGAATGCTATTGGGGTTTGAAATCATGGGATAGGGTTGGGGTACATTTCCCTGCCAATGGAAACATTATTATATTTACAAATGATCACTACCTATTTGGTTCAATTCACCTTATAATGCATAAAGCTCTGTCTACACTATCAAACTAGTTTGACAAAAAAAGTGTGATGTGCCTAAATATGGTATTGATATGACATCATGTCCATATATGGGCACATTACATTTTGTCAATGTCATAAAGTTTGAAAGTGTAGAAAATAATAAAATAATGTGTTCAAACCTCTCTGATGCTCATAACAACTTGATCCAAAGTCAATGACCTTAATTGAACTCTGACCCTTCTGTCGTAACAGTATGTTTTCTGGCTTCAGATCGCAATGAATGATATGTTCGCGTTGCAGCATTTTGAGACATTGTAGTAATGCTGTTGCGAATCGCCGGATCAATGCCACACTAAATCCTTGGAAATTGTTCTTTTTAATTAATTCATACAGATTCATTCTGTAAAAAGAAAAGCAATTAATTAATTAATTTAATTAGATGCTAAATTATAAAATATACAGTCAAATCTCCCAATACCTGACTCTCTGAAAACCAGAAACTCTCCCAATACCGGACTCTCTGAAAATCAAAAACTCTCCCAATACCGGACTCTCTGAAAACCAGAAACTCTCCCAATACCGGACGCTCTGAAAACCAGAAACTCTCCCAATACCAGTACAACAGTTCCAAAATCATTTTTACCATTACACATTTGTAAAACCAGACATATTTAGCCAGCCCAAAAATATCCGGTATTTGGCCGAGTTGACTATATATATATATTGTATATTTTGTAGTTAATTCATTTTAAATGGTGTATGAGAGTTTTAATGTTAAATTTATTGTTTACTTCAGTCATGTCATTGTGGTTTTTTAAAGCTGTGAATTAAAAAAAAAATCATAACCTTAATTATTTCATAACCTTAATTAATTTCATAACCTGAATTAATTTCATTATTTTTACTCAATGTTCATTGTTATTATATCATCTGGCTAAGTGCCGCACTTTACAGAAATGGAATTTATTACATAGTTCCTAACATATAGGAATATTTAAATGAAAAACAACCATATTCTATTACAAATCATTAACTGAACATTTATGATACATTATTCCAAATACAGTTTACCCGATCATAACAACGTTTGTACTTGAAAAATCAAAGAACTAAAAATCTATTTTAATTTACAAATCGTATTAATTGTGATAGATTAGATTATGTGAAGAGGAATGACAATGCTTTCCATTGGTGTAAAAAAATCTGACTTAAAAAAATCAATTCACATCAAACCAGACAAAATTATCTCTGATGTAACATTTATTGGAGAGCATCATGTTTCCTTGGTAACAGCACTAAAAATGTCACATGATATTTCCTACCAGGAAATATCAATGATAAACCCATCAACGCAACAACATGTGTAAAATGATTTAATTATATCATAAAAACATCGGAATAGAATTCAATTCACTTAATCCATCAAATAACGTATGTAAATGATTTAATTACATTAAAAAGTCGAATAGAATTTGATTCACTTTCAAACAGCGTATGTAAATGACTTAATTACGTTAAAAAGCCGAAATAGAATTTGATTCACTTTCAAATAACGTATGTAAATGATTTAATTACATTAAAAGTCGAAGTGATTCAATGTATGTATAGCCATAATTGAAAATGTGTAATTCCTATCAACTTGTTTTTTTTTTGCCATCGTAAACTTTGATTTGGTATTTGGAGCAGGTGCAACCAGCAAAGATCAGCTGTCAAAAAATGAAATAATGGCAACAACATGACAATCACGTCGGCTGATTCCTATTGCGTAATCAAATAATTATAGTTGTAATAATAACCTAGTATGCGCAATGGTGGGAATAGTGACATGTTTGAAGGTTTGCATCGAAAATTAGATAATTCATGTGGCTATAAGAGTATCCATATCAATACCTATTCTTGCACCTGTGTGACACCTGTGTGCCCACTAAATATTCTCAGAATTACAGTTACCATCACAGGGGCAGATGCAAGAGGAGGCCCAGCGGCCCGAGTTGAATATATATCAAACCATATTTAATTATTATTTATTTTTTTGAATAAAAATAAAATAAATACTATTTTACTCACCCTAAGAGTTCAAAGGTTATACACAGGTGGTTCCTAAAGTAGAAGTATTCAGACATGTGGATGACATTATGTGAACTGTCTTTATCTTTCCTCCTCAGCGCATCAAGAATTTTTACTTCAATTAATGCTTGGTGGTGAAACCTGTTGAAATTAATATAAATATCATAAGTTAATTAATCTATTGTCTCCTGGCTTGTATATTAAGCTCTGTCTACACTATCAAACCTTATGTGACAAAAAAATGCCCATATATGGACATGATGATGTCATATCACTATAAATTTGGGCATATCACTACCATATTTGGGCACATCATGCTTTTTTTGTCAAACTAGTTTGATAGTGTAGACAGAGCTTTATATATATATATATATAAATAAGTATGCTTTGATTATTACATTGAAATGAGTAAACAAGTTTAAATATTGCTTGACAGGCTGCGTGGGAAAAGTGTTATTAGTTACTGTTATATGTTGTAAGCAAGTTTGTTTAATACGTTATTAGAAATCAATAAGTAATTATTATTTGAAATTAGGCCAGGTAATTTGAGTTTTGTTTGATTACGGTTTCAAATTTGTGTTGGATATTAATTAGGATTTGAGGTTTCTTAGAGGTTTCTTTCTTTCTTCATCTTTGCCTGTGTCATAAGAGGTAACTGACCCAGATCAGATTAGTCCTATAGTGTATTTTTAAATTTATCGGAAACTCAATTTTGATAGAGAATAGGTAGGTGAAGACGAAGATAATTATTGTGTGTTTGTTTGTTTTTATTAGTGTTTCCCTGCACACACACAAAACATTGAAAAAACAAAGTTACACTAGTTTAAAAAAACAAACAAAAGGGTGGGGGGTGGGGTGACAGAAGAGGCCAAAATAAGTTTGGACACAAACTTTAAGTTATGGTCACCAGATTAAAATAAAAATAAGTAAATAAATAAAATATTGAAGGTTAAATTAAGAAAAAATTATACAAACCTTTTCTTATTGCGTATAATCTTAATTGCTAATATTTGACCAGTCTTGTGGTCTAAAGCTTTCACAACTTGACCGAATGACCCTTTACCGATCACCTCCAAAACTTCATATCTATACACAAGATGGTCATGTAGAACCTAAACAGAAATATAATTTATAATATATAATGTACAGACACATAAAAAGTTTATTTACCATATTAATTCAAATAAATGGCCCACTCTGAATAAACACCTCCTCTGAATAAACGCCTCCTTGGAATAAACGCCCCCTTCGAATAAACGCCCCCATAGAACATCCTTTGGAATACACGCCCCCCTCAAATAAACCCTCCCCCTGGGCCGTTTATTTTTCCCGCAATTAAACGCCTCGCCACATGCATAGACACAATTTTTATTTGTACTAGAATTCAATGACTTCCATGATCTACAATTTAACAAGAATTTTGATAAAATTTTTACTGTATTTTATCACTTCTCAATATTAATTGTGTTTATTTTGTTTCATATCTCACGGGGAATTTATTATTATTTACATGTTACCATAGTACACCAAAAAATAATCACTTCTTCATGCACTCATGATACAAAATAAGTAAAAAAGAATCATAATCAAGAAATGTTTCAACTTCTACTAGTTGGCCAGAAAATATTTTAAAATTATTTTTAGCTAAGACAATATTAAAGAGCACCAGATACATGTTTTGTATTACTGTAAATAGATATTAAAAGATATAAATAAAATCAAATTGAATAAATAATAATAAATGAAAGTCTATAAATAGTAAAATAACGTATCAGCAGATGTCTTGTGATAAGTAGAAGAAATTCTATAATCTGAGCATTGGAACCAAGGCCTTCGGATTATGTTAACTTTATTATACTATTGCTATCTAATATAATAATTATCTCTCTGTATCTCTGTTTCATAGAATATTGATATTTATCACTATGTTATTTTTCCTATACGTTTGGATCCCTTGTTGCTAGGGGATTGGAGAATTTGAAACACAGACTTTGGTTGCTTAATTTATCTTGCTGTTTCAATATTTGATAAATTAGTGAGCTGTTGTTTCGAATTGGTAGACGATGGACAAACTAAATTGCGTCTGATATGAACAGTATACTGTCTGATAAGAACACTATATATTGCAGGGGTTCTGAACAGACAGTACCCAGTCCAAATGCGGCCCACGATTGCATTCCATATGACTGTCAAAGAGCTACTGCTAACTAATAATAAAATAAATAAAAGTGATGTACGGTTTAAAGATATATTGTCTCCCTAAACATTTTTTGTTTCAAATTTTTTGTTTTATATGCCACTTTAATGTCACGTAATAGTTATTCACTTCGGAAAAAAAATTACCTGACAAAAATGTAATTTAGAGCAAAAAATACTTAAATTGTCTGTCAGAAAATGGTTTTTGGATAAGATTAACCGTTTTGTTGTTGTCTCTTTATAAGTTAAATCATTATTTTTTTGGTTTTTTTTTTACAGAAGTGAATAACTTTATTCAAAATGGCCTGTTTTTAAAGTCTATTTTTATTAATCTTTATTTTCATGTTTTTGGGGGACAATACATCTTTATGGAAACAATTTTCTGCAGTAAATTTATAGTTTACTGCAGTTGTTAAGGTAATACATCAAAAGGTCATGGTAGGATGTTGACAAAGATGAAAAGGAAATATTTAATGTTTTTCCTGTTTCTGTTCTTTATTATCTCTCAATAGCATTGTCTGATTTTTTTTTGCAGGTGGCTTTAAAAAAATTTGTATATTTTTTTTCATCCATTACCATCTGCATGTATTGACAATCAAATTAAACATAACAAAATCTCCCCAGGAATGGTTCATTTCGTTTATAAAATGTTTGTCTGCTATTGATAAATCTTAACAAAACATTGAAGTACATTAATGATGATGATATCTAATATCACTTTTATTTACTGACTTCAATAACCATTATCCCACCCACCGCTGACACTCAGGGCCATAGCACCCGCCCCTCACCCAAGATATGAGCACTGCAATTTCCATTATATTTGATAATAAAATATATCTGTATCTGTACGGTTGTTAAGGTTTCAACCTGACCAATTTTTCACAGGCCTTTGACAACCCACTTGCTTGAACAGAGATTGTTCCCTTTTCATGGAAAAAAACGGACCACTTTATTTCTTGTGAAAGTGGATACGAGATAAATGTAATGTAGCGGGACAGTGATTTCAAGAACTAGGAGCCTGTTTGGACTTTACAATTTACACATGTATTGTAATGGTCGCATGTGGTGTAAATTTTTAGATAAACCAGCTGTTTAAAAAACCCAACTAATGAGGTTTTTCTATTTTTTTTTTCAATTTTCTTTTTCTTTTAAACACCTTAAAAGGCAAGTTCATTAACCACAAGAACAATTTGACTTTATATGAAATGTTACCTTATTTTGTCATTTGTACATTTTTGTAGTCAGAAAAGTTCATCTGGTTAGTCCCAAGAGTAATTTAGGTAACACATGCCATTACAGAGTTGAAAGTCCGAACACAGCCTATGAACAAACAGGCCTACCTTAACATAGGAACCGTTTTCATCATCGTAACCATTGTTGTTGGAGGCTCCTTGTATACCCTCTATCTTCTTAGCTTCTAATCCCAAGAACCATATCTCATTGTACTCCTGCATTTCGGATTGCTCAAATGCTGTCAGTTTTTGTCTGTACATTGATAAACACTCTGTCATGGAAAAAAAAACAGATCATGTTTTTGGTTTATCCAGGTAAGCTAGGCATGAAATAAACAACTTAAATACAAATTGTATAAGATGAACACCAATGTGCCAATATTATTTGCAAGATTACAAAGGGGAAATATACTAATTTTAAACATACAAATATAAGAAGATACAAAAAAAGGGTGGTGAACCAGATAAAAGTAGCACAAATTGGAAAGGAGGTTTACAAAATTCATTTTTTTTTAAATTTTATACACATCCAACAGCGAGCACAAACTCCCAATTACAGGATGGATAAACTATTTTATAATTTATCGCGCTTATAAACTAAGTCTCATTTGAGGCTTAGGGAGTGGAGGAAAAATCTTGGCACAGAATTTAACCCCGGACCTTGGGAAGCATGTTAACCAACAAGCTACAGCACCACTACCATGTATAAATTGGTTCATTTTTGCTGCTGAGGTTTCTTGTAGCTTTAGCTATTATGGAATAAAGTCAAATAAACGACAAAGTAATAATGTAAAGTTATATCATAAGTTGGTGTATTAGGTTACAAAGAAAGCAAGAATTAAAATGATGAGTCGGTGTTTGTTAAAAAATGGATGAAGATCGATATGAGAGATTTCTGATAAAGATGAGCAAACAGATAATCTTACCGTTTGGAGACAAAGGGAAGCCACTTGAATGATCTGCTTTAGCCTTCTCTTGTTTAATATCTTTCTTAAAATCACTGAAAAAAAGTTTATTTATTTATTTTAACTACAAAATATTTAAAAAAAAAGTTATACTTCAATACAATTTGTCTTTATTCATCTCATACTACTTTGTAGGGTACTTTTTAAATTAATTAGTTTCTAAGTTAATTAAATAAAGACATATTCATCTACGATCCCATATTTAACCCACTCTCTCATTAAAAAGAAATACACTAATTAAGATGACATAGTAATGACACTGATGAGTTATTACATTTGATCTATATTTAGCAAATACCGAAATCATTAACAATAAAATATTTCTTTTTATTAACTATTTTTTATTTGTATACTTGGAACACTAAATAACAAAAGCTCTGTTCCCTAGATAACTGAAAAGTGTTATTAATTTTGTATCATTGTACTGCTTTTGAATGATGCACAATTTATGTTTAACCTGGCCACAGGCAGAATTTTACAAAAGGTGGTTCCCCAGGTAACAGACCTGCTAAATTGAAATTGATTATTATAGTAAACAGAGCAAAACCTAGAAATGTTTCCCAAATTATTACTTATTTTGATTATTATATATTGGTATTTACTGTTATTGTGGTTGCTCTAGATTGAGATCACAATAAAATAATGACCTCAAGTGATAGCAATGATGATTAAAACTAAAAACACGTTTAATGTTAAAAAACTAATTAAAAGCATGGTGTGAGTGAGTGGCCGAGAGGTTAAGACAGTGGAACCGTAATTACGTAGCCATAACATTGGCAAGGGTTTGAGGTTCACTCGGTCCATGGTTCTGGTGGTAGAACAAGTCTTCTCGTATAAGGACTATAAACCGTAGGTCTAGTGTACACATCTCTGTAGCTCATGTGAACTTTAAAGAACCTAGTACATCTTACAAGACGAGTAGGGGTTATCCCGGTGTACTAGTACACACATACACAGCCACTGATCATAGCTGGGCCCTCTTGGAGGCCAGTCTTTGACTGAAAAGGTTACCCAGTATAAATAAATAACAAAATTAAAATACTTACAAACTTGTATGATGCTTTGTTACTCTCTGAGGTTCGTTGATTTGTTTCTGACTCGTGACAATGTTTCCGTGGACGTTAGACAGGTGCGGCAGACTGTCAATATTGCTGTTTTTCTGTGAAAGAGTGAGTTGTGGAAACGTTGTGTTCGTTGAAGCCACCGGCAAGTTTTTAGCGTGATGTTTCTGAAATAAAGAAGAAGACAAGTGATTATTTGATTCAATTAGTTGTAGATATTCTATATCTATATATAAAGCTCTGTCTACACTATCAACCAATTGACAAAAACGTGTGATGTGCCCAATTATGGTAGTGATATGCCCAAATATGGTAGTGACATGACATCATGTCTATATATAGGCACATCACAATTTGTTGTCACATAAAGTTTGATAGTGTAGACAAGGCTTTAGACTTAGAGAGAGAATTTGTTTAGAAAGGTTTTAAAGAAGGTGGGACTAATAGGATCAATATGGAATACGTAATAAAAATGTTTTAAACTACTGAAGTGGAGTGAGGGCGGAGAGAGGTCCAATACCTGCTCTAGGGCAGATCTTTCTTCTAATATGTCATTTTTGACATAATTTAAAATCTCTATTGTTGTATATTTGAATTTGAATTTTTAATTTCTTTATTTGGTAATCAAGGTTAAAAGACAATACAATAATACATACAAAATAGAAAAAACAATTGCACAGAAAAACAGGCCTTGATTACAAGGAATGCCAAGAAAAGTTAAAACCTTATTTCCACTTGGGTCCTAAAAACAAGGAACTGATAAAGAACATACTAATTATATCTCAAGAATCCTTTAAAAAATTGGTATAGAATATAAAATTACAATTTAATTTTAAAATTACAATTGTATAAATTATTATTCTTATATATTTACATTATTATGATGATATAGAATAGGACAATACACATAATATTATTGTATAGTATTTTCACCATAGTACTAATGATAAATGTTGAAAAAGCGTATTATTAGAAATGTTTGTGTTGAGATGGACTGTCAAAATGGACTTTATTAACAACTAATTTACACAAACCAACAGTGGTGTTGGTAGTCTCTGAGTGCTAGCTTACCTGGATAAACCAATAATAGCCCTTTCTCCTTGAACACTTTAATAAAACTAATTATTGGATATCAAATTATTGGATATCAAATTATTGGACTGAATATTAGCTACATTGTTTGATTTGTTTGTTATTGTGTTGATGATTAACAAACATGTCCCAAACAAGATTAATGTGTTTTTTATGATTAATTTGTCTTCTGAAGGACTCTGCTTATTTTTTTTTTCATTTACAAGGACTACAAGATTTATAATTATCATCAGTTCATCCAATTTACTGCTCTTTGCCAAATGTTATATAAACAATTGAAACTATTAATAGCAAATGTATTGCAAATTATTTTTTATGATGATGTAGTAAAGGTTGGTTCCCACTAGCAACACAATGCAAGGACGTGATTTGACCAATCACAAGCGATAGATTATTCGAACAGTGGCTTCTCATTGGTCAACTCGCTTGCGTTGCGCGTAAGCCCTTGTGTTGCGTTGCTAGTGGGGACAAATCTTAAGAGACAAGAACGATAATGAAAGCATGACAATATGTAATTTTAAGTAAATTCATACACTATGGATTTTAAAATGTCAGAATGGTATTATGATGGCAGGGCTGCATACGCTGAGGGTCTGTGGGTTTGAGGCAACTTTCTTATTTTCACCGATTTTATTATCATTTTTCACACTATAAAGTATACTACCAATACCATTAAATAATGACATGAACAAAAATAAACATGTATGGTAGTACTGTATATTGAATAATTTAATGAATCTTTTTATAAATTGTAATCTAACTTATGATGTAATTGTAAATGTTTTGTTTTGTATTACTGTAATTTCTGTCAAGGAAGACAATTTTTTGTACATATTTATATATGGAACAAATAAATTTGATTTGATATTAATTAGCTAGTTATACCTCAGTTGTTGGTAGTTTAGTTGTGGTCATCATACTTGTTATCTGTAGCGGTTGTGTTTTTGTAGCACCAAACTTGACCGTCTCTCCCGGCAATGTCCTATTAACACAGTCCTTCTGATTCTGAAAGTCAAAAAAATAACATAACATTAATTAAGAATGTGATACAGTATCTAGGCTGTTGCTTAACAGCCTCTGAATCATGGGTTAAAATCTGCACCTGGTTTCATTACATCTCAGTAAACTCACGGGCGATACCACTGTCTTGGAGGGGAGTTCAGGAAAAATGTTTACTTTTCGGGTTATGTTCTCCACTTGAGGGGATAAGGCCTATGTCGGTTTATCCAGGTAAGCTAGACACGTAATAGACTTTTATTACACTAAAATTACATACAAGATTTGAACTTTTGACCGTACAGTAGTTTATGTGCAAGAAATGACATACTTCTCAAAAACTAAGTATAAGGATATTTAAACTTCATAATACAGCAGCTGCTATTGACAATAATGAGTACCATATTGTTTATTACAGTAGTTCACACAGGTAAACTACCAAACTTGTCTACCTGGAAGATTTAATTCAGGCTACATATAGTTTTATTTTATGCCGGTGATCTCACTTCACTTCAACAGTGATGGGTATATAATTATAACAATGATTTAAGAACTGGATAAGAAAGGGTGAGACACTCAATAAAATACCAGTCGTGTCTTCTCAGTCATTTGTGCAGTTTGAAAGAAAACAGAGGTTTATAGTATGATAAGGAAAAAGCTTGTGAACTTTATTTGACATTTTTACAATTGACAACATTATATAGTTAAAGGCGTATTCTAATCAATTTATTAAGAAAGAGTAAGACACTCAATAAAATACAGATTTAAAAGCAAGTGTAAAATTCCGTCTTTATGCAGTTTGAAAAGACAACAGAGCATTATAGTATGATAAGAGAACAATTTTGTGAACTTTATTTGACATTTTTACAATTGACAACATTATATAGTTAAAGGCGTATTCTAATCAATTAGCCGGTTTAGGCTTCAACAACATCCAGACCTCCTTTACGGTGTTTTCTTACGGAACGGAAACTAACAGGATTACGCGTCTTCCTTTCAGAGAGGGATAACGAAGAAAGAACAGTGACACAACAAAAGCAACGATCAATATCATGTGATCAATGCAGGTAGGGGAACAGCTTCTTCTCCCTGATCAATGATCCACTTTCAAGGTAACAGAAACAAAGCTAAGATGTCATTGAATCAAAAGTTACAATATCGATGGAGGATTAAGTTATGGGGAAGCTTCTGTTTTTGTACCAGGTTAATGTGTAACCAAAACAATAGAAGCATTGTGATGATGTTGTCGTATATTTATCGATATGACCTTTTTTTTTACTGGTAAACTCTTTTGATACGCAAGAAACTAATTATACTGCTTGTACAGTAGTTTCATTGGCCAATTTAAGAAACAATGTACGGTAAAGCTCTGTCTACACTATCAAACTTTATGTGACAAAAAAATGTAATGTGTCCATATGGACATGATGATGTCATATCACTACCATATTTCGGCATATCACTACCATATTTCGACACATCACGCTTTTTTTGTCAAACTAGTTTGATAGTGTAGACTGAGCTTAATAGATAAAGTTTATGAATAAATTATTATATTGACCAATGAGGACGAGGCAATACAAGAGATAATTTGACCACCAGTCATTATTATATTACAACCAACTAATAAAGCTTTTGACTTTGATGACATATTCAGCATGGTGAATTGTGAACTGCTGTTACATGTTGCGACATTCAATGCATTTTGCCGAAACAATAGCAGGCGTTTCATGCGTAACAAATCAATACTTATTATTCTCTCAAACTTTTTTGTTTAAGGTTAAAACTTTTGGAAGGAAATTGAATTTGATTGAGAAGGGATTAACATTCACGGGATTTACAATCATTTTATTTTATATTTGAATATTGAAGAGATTTACCACATTGAAGGGATTAACAACACTAAATGATTACAACATTAGATTAGATTTACAAAATTGGCAGGATTTAACAACATTGAAGGGATTTACAACATGAAGGGATTTAGACATTAAGGGATTAACACCATGTTTTAAAGGGTTTTCAAGTACTTATCATATTTTATCTATAACATTAATATAAGAGATTTACAAAATTGGCAGGATTTAACAACATAGAAGGGATTTATAACATTAATATGAAGGGATTATAACATTGAAGAGATTTATAAAAATCTAAGAGATTTACAAAATTGGCAGGATTTAACAACATTGAATGGATTATACACCATGTTTTAAGGGATTTACATGTACTATATCATATTTTATCTATAATATTAATAATATTCTTAAGTTCTATACTTTAAAGACAAAAAATAAATATCAAATTGAAAATATAAAATAAAAATAACAGAACAAAATAAAATATTTATTAAAAAGAATTAGAAATTATGAAATAAAAATAACTGATCAAAATAAAATATTTAATACAAAAATTTACTGAATGTACCATTGCAATAATAGTAAGAACAACGCAAGAAAATACTATCATGCAAGGTGTAAGTAATATTTTTATTGCTTTCCAAGAACAGTACAATTGATAAAACAGCATAAAATATGAATGAAAATAAATACATAGAATAATACAAACTTTAAACTTAAAAAATTAAACATGGAAAGCAGGGGATAACCCTTGAAGCCCAAAGGCTTGTTTCCAAAGGGGTGATTTTATTTTATTATGGCAACAACGGGGTTTATGGATGGCTAACCTTAACCTCTCTATGTACCCCACAAGGGGTACGTGACGTTAGTGTACTCATCGCCATAGGGATAAGAAAACAACTCTCTCCTAATAGTAATAACTTTATATCAATTGTAAAGAAAAAGTACTCAGAAATATAATTAAGACAATAATAATTTCAAAACTGTCTCCTAAATAGTAATAACAAAAATTACTCAGAAATCTAAATATAACACAATCAATAATTTTAATGTTTCATTAAGTTTCAGTTTATTTATTTATTTTGTCAATTAATTAATTAATTAAATTTTACTTGGATATTTGTTTATTAAAATATAATTAAATGCAAATCATGAAATACAATTTATGCATTTTCTGATTATGCCACAAAGAGCTTTCATGTTTCTGTAACCTTTCATTTCACCATGCAACTGTTGAGTCGCAAAGTCATTCACCGGGAATCAGAAAGATGTCTAATTTTCAACTCAACTTAAATTTTCAATCAAGGCTATTATATAAAAATGATGGCACTTTTGTACTGTTGTATTTTGTACATACAGTCGGCTAAAGCTGCTGTCTACACTATCAAACTTTATGTGACATATATTACACTAGTTTGATAGTGAAGACATAACTGTACAGAAGGTGTTGATAGACTTTGTATAGAGGCCACTGATTTAAACCATCTTGAAAATTAGCAATCACTGACCAAAATGCAATGTTAATATTAATATCCACATGAATTTTGAATATCTATAGCTGTAGTATAAATAAAATATCCTCATCCACAACATGTGCACAGCACACCATAAATGGTCGTCTTCAATTATTTTAACCATAAATCTAGCATCAAAATGATAGGGTTACTCTAGGGGGTTATGTGGGCTACATAGGACACAAAGGTGGGGGTCGAGAGGTGGTTCCAACACAGCAGGAGAGCTAATTCCAAGGCCACTTAAACACTCACCTATTTGCCGTTTTCAACTTTGCCTTACTTTTTAATAGTCTTGTCTGTACAAAAATTTGGTGGAGAGGAAACTAAAGAATGTAAGGTCTATATACCACAAGTTTTACCTCCTGGGTGAATATATTATTTATTGTAAAAACAAATACACCACACAAAATTCAAAAGGCAATGCTAGTCATTGAATTCAGCTGATCATTAAAATTGACAATTTCACCATGTGGCAACTCTAATTATTCAGTTATTCAAATAATAAAAAGAAATAAAAACTAAATTTATCTATAAATAAATAACATCAATATCTAAATATTTAATATAATCAGGGGAAGAGTGAATTTTATTTCCTGATAATCTGCACAGAAGACATATTTTCATTGTTTATAAATTATAAATTATATATTCACAAATCCTTTTCTCTTTCTATTTTATCATGAGCTGACGAGTCAGTGACTTAATTCTTCACAGCTTGGGACCATCAGTGACAAATTAAATAAAAATTAATTTTATTATTTTTTATTTATTTATTTTATTTTTTTATACATATATTTTTTTTTAATTTCATACGTATCCAACAGCGAGCACAAACTCGCCAATTAAAGGATGGATAAACTATTTTATAAATTATCATGCTTATAAACTAAGTCTTATTTGAGGCTTAGGGAGTGGAGTTGAAAAAGTAGTGAGTTACAATATAACCCTTGCACTAGGTCAGGATTGAACCCCGGACCTTGAGAGTGGAAGCCAAGCTACAGCTCCACTATTATTTTGTCAACATTAAATGTATGAGTCTCAAGTATTAAAGTAGAAGATATACAGAAATTATTATAATCTTTCTAAAATCAGCTTGTTCTATTTAAGACTTACTGTATACAACCCTGTTACTTAAAGTACTATAACACGCTAAGTCATCTCAGCCTTTCATACTTAGCCTTCGGTTATTCCATTGTGTGTTTGAGTCAACAGCGTCACAACACTTTTCAAGTGTTTGAAAAAATGTGCTAGAATTGATCAAGTGTTTCGTCTCATTGTCCGTCACTATTTACATTCGCACTTCAGAAATCAATTTGACTGCTACTGAAAAATTCTCAACGGGTTCGGCGTTACTCCAGTTTCAGAACGTTAATTTACTTTCTTATTTAACTTTTCATTTACTGAACAACGCTCTACTGTTCAATATCAATTTGTTACTTTTTATTCTTTGCTTTTTAAATGGATTGAACAAATGATTGAACAATTGATTTTTATGTTAGCTATACTGTGAATGACACCAAATTCAAACTGTTACTTAAAATTGAGAATCATTTGAAATGTCTTTTGTACGGCATCTGGCTCAATGATAGGACACCAACCCGCCATAGTATAAGTTGATAGAGTACTCAATGATTCTGTTTTCGTTATTACTTTGACTACCCTAATGCTAGGACACTACCCTGTCATGGTATTATTTGATAGAGTACTGACTGACTCTGTTTTCTGTATTTACTTTGACTGGCAGTTTACTAAGATGATTAACATACTAAGAATGTAAAGCAATCGCACAATAGAGGCTTTAATGATCACCTTTTGTTATAAGACAATAGAAGTATTTTATTTATTGTTAACACTATTCCTTTTTTTGTCTTTAATACAGACCAAAACCACATTACAAAACAAATTTCTCTAGCTTTCCACACTTTCTCTTTCCAACACCAAGGACTTTTAGACATTTTCGACAGAATATAAAGAACACATAAAGGACACTATTTGTATAGTACAGTAGTACACAAACAAATTTAGAAAGAATAAGAATTTTTAATTTAAACAAGGTAAAATTCATTAAATTAATTTAAATCACTGTATTTTGATATTTAAAATAATAATTCAATTCAATTTATTTTATATCAGAAAAAATGTCATCCATATCAACAAATGTACAGTACAAACAGAAAAAGAAAATTCGCAAACTGTATAAGCTCGATATATAGGATACTTCTCCATTTACAATACATAATAATAGCAATAATAGTAGGCCTGGGTTTAATTCAAAAGCTGTCGTCAAGCCAAAAGTCAAATGTACAAGATTCAGAATATGATAAATGCATCTAATCATGAAACTCAAATTATGATTTCTTTTTTAATTTTAAAAACTTTCAGATATATTTTTCAACTTCTCTTCATCTAATACCTCGTCTACTCTATGCTATGTGGCTATGTGTAACTACATTTGTCGTTTGTACCATTCAACTATTAATGTATCGAATCTTTCTCGTGTTTGCGTATCAAACAATATGCGACCTAACGACACTAAGTACTGTTGATCTAACGCAAATACAAAATCTTGACCCGGCACAGATCGCGCCAATAAAATATTTGTTGCGTGCACAGATAATACAAAGTATATTGTCGAATAAATACGGTAAATCAAACACTATATCATTACAGATCTATCTCATTTCAGAAGTGTCAGTTTCAATTAAATATAATTATATGCGAAGAATTGTATGATTATGAGTTGTATAACTAGTATAAAATACTATTGTTAACAATGTCAAGAAAGAATTAAGTAAGGCAATACAAATATTTTGCTAACATGTACAGTTGATACACTGCTGTAAATGAAACATTGTACCAGATATGTAGGGTGGATAATTCAGTGTACTAAAATTTACATGACATTCTATACATGTGTATTTTAAAGTACTGTGATATGTGGTCCAATGGATTGCTCATTTTTTTGAACAAGAGGTTCTATTCCAGCCAGACATTTAAATTCTTCCAAACAGCATTGAAACTTCCATGCCTAGTTATTATGTTTGGTATAAACATAATCTTATGTTCAAAATAAACAACAATTTGTGATATAAATTGGCCTACATTCAAGATTTCTAGTTCATAACAAACTGCATCAGAAATTCATGAAATAGTGAGAGTGCTTATAGTACGATGCTATAAAGGAATGAATATAACACACCCAGGGTTCACAATTGGAAACAGGCCAATGCCAAAAAGTAATGTTAGAATACAACTAAAAAATCTTCAGAATTCCTACTTTGTAAAAAGATTATAGTTAACAGTGTATATTTCAATCCACAGCTCACAATTGGAAACATGCCAATACCATATTAATGTTAAAATACTAACTAAAAATCTTTGGAATCCATATTTTAAATACAGTAAAAAGATGAATATTAATAATACCAGATGTCTAATTATTAGGCATGATTTGAATGAACCCAAGACCCCGGAATTTGAAAGCCATCATCTCAACCACTAAACAGTTGAAATACAGTAGATGATGATTGATGAGTGTCAGAATCTTCAATCAACTTCAGTATGACAACCATGACCGCGAGGCAATAATCACATCCATCAAAATCACACATTTTATTTGTACAGGTACAGTACACAGTAGTCTACAAGCAGGTTATACAGGTGTTTCTTACTCTTACTCACAGGCATACAATAAAAATGATGGTATAAAGTGATAGTACATAGTAAAGCTACACTATCAAACTTTATGTGACAAAATGTGATGTGCCCATATATGGACATGATGATGTCATATTAATACCATATTTGGGCATATCACACTTTTTTTGTAAAACTAGTTTGATAGTGTAGACAGAGCTTTAGTTACTGAATGTTTAGATATTATTATATGATGGATTATTTATAATATTATTTTTCTAAAAAAATGTATGGTGATCGAGTATCTAGTCATGATATTGTTTTACTGACTTAAGGAACGTGTTTCTCCTTTTTGATTACACAATAATCCCAACAACATGGAGGGTTCAGTTTGTAAAATAAAGTAATTGAATTATTTAAAAGAACAAAACATGTTGCATTCATTATTGGGCCAAATAACTATAAATTTAGTTATTAGGAAAAGGACACTCAAAATATTTCAATTTGAAAATAAAAGGCTGCAAAATCATAAGATTTGTGTGAAAACATTTTAGGATGCAGTTCTCAGAACAACTGAGAACTGTAGGTTAATCCAATTTTTAGGTCCCCCAATGCTTCTAAAGCTCTGTCTACACCATCAAACTAGTTTGACAAAAAAAGTGATGTGCCCAAATATATGGTAGTGATATGCTTGAATATGGTAGTGATATGACATCATCATGTCCATATTTGGGCACATCACATTTTGTTGTCACATAAAGTTTGATAGTGTAGACAGAGCTTTAGACAACAACTGGCATGTTACAACTAAGCTACCACAACCAGCACATTGTTCTGATAATATTGTTCAAAATAAGAAGACTACTTATTATAATAAATAGGTGATTAGCTTTTGTATTCTTTAGGAAAACTCAGCAGTTACTATCAATAGAATTTAGTAATTAACAGGGAGAGAGTGGTAAGCAACACTGACATTGAATTCATCAACTATTGTATATTCTCTAAATATGAATCTATAATAATTACTGTATTGTACTAAAGTTCATCATTTTCCCTTCATTCTTTAAAGATGTATTGTCCCCTGAAAAAATAATTTTTAAAATTGTTGTTGTCGAATATGCCATTTTAATGTCACATAATAGTTATCCACTTTGAACAAAAATTGAATCGAAAAAAAAAAATTACCTGAAAAAATAGTCAAATTGGCTGCCAGTGCCAGCCAATGGGTTTTTGGTTGAATTGTACCATTTATTTTGTCATTTTATATGAGAAAACATTATTTTTTTAGTTTTTTTTTACAGAAGGGATTAACTTTATTAAAACTACAAAATAACCTATTCAAAGTCTGATTTAATTATTCTTCATTTTTCATGTTTTTTTTAAACTAAAAAACATTGAAAAAAATAAATTTTATTTCATAATCAATTCGATATAAATTTCATAATAGATTTTTAACAAATATTTAAAATGTTTATTTCTGATTTACTGAATACAAATACAGGTAAATAAACAAGAGTTAATACATCAACATTTTATCTAAATTTAATCTATAATTATATTTTTATTTAGTGAAATTATATTACTGTATATTGTTTGTAACTACTGTGGAGTAGCTTTGCGTCAGGGCGTTGAGTAATTGGTCAGATGTTTGCCCTACTCTGACGTAATATTTGTACTTAATATTATTAGTATTGTACAAATTATGTCAGAGATAAAAATCTGACCTATTAAAATTATATTCTTATAGAATTATTTTATTACTCAATTATATCACCTTACAATTCAATGTTGTTAAATTGATGGTTCCGGATTTCTTTACAAAAAAAACCCCTACAATTATTTGAACAAGCATCATATAAACCACTACCTTAAAGGTGATAAACAAAGTAAACAAAAATAGTGGATAAACACATTGTCATATTTGCTAGAAATTGATATTAAAGACATTTTCATAATGATTGTTTTCAGCGCTTTTTTATTTAGTGTTTTTGAAGAATGAAAGAAAATTATAATTCTTTCAGAATTTGTTGTTACTTGTATGGTATCAGCTTACAATTCATACATATATCTCAGTAAATTTACAGTTCCGGTGACGGGTTTATTTCAGAAAAATCCCAACAATATTTGAACAGGTATGATTCATTGATATTAACCACTACTAATACGGATGTGTCATACTAATGCTATTACAATTCTATATTCATAACTTTTTTGGAAATCTATTGTTACCTAAAGCTTACAACAGTATTCTGTACAAATTCCTACTATCTAGTACAGTAGTACAGTAGTACTCTGTATATCATTAAATTTGTTGGTTAGTGTCCCTAAAGTGTCCCTTCCTGTTCTACTGTATTCGTCAACCGTCTGTAGGCACGACCTAGATGGTACGCAAGCGGAACGGGCGTACCATCTAGTATTATTAAAAGAAACTTATTACAGTTTATACTTTGTATGAAAAAAAAAATCTATTTTGATTATAAACTTGGAAAATAAACTAGATGTATACAAATGTTTACATTCTATTTAAATAAATAAGTGTTTTTGTTGTTGTTTTTTTTAACCATATTTAATGAGGATGATCCATCCAGCTATTGCTGATCATTAGGGACCCTCAGAGGTTCACAAGACAAACATATACACAAGATGCTCTACATAAAGATAAACAAAGTCTTATTACAAGTCTTTGTTGGCCATAAGACATACTGTACCATATATGATTTAGCTTAAACATGAAGGAATCTGCCACAGTTGAAGAATGTAAAAGAAATAGAGCTCAGCTTTAGCTGGCTAAAACAAACCAACCCATGTGCAACTACAGCATTTGCACAGTATACATGCTTCAGCTACCACAGAGACATGTTTTAAAAATTAACTGATGATGAAACCAGGGATGAAAACATAGAAAGTTATTCTCACAACTAAAAAAAATATAGATAAACTAGACTCCTACCATTCTAGCAATAAATGGCGCTGTGATCTCTCGTTTCCTTGTCACCAAGCTGCCCTTCTCCTGGGCTGGGGGCAACGACAGCGGCATGTCTGAAACTGGGTTAGTCCTCTGCATCGGTTGCACATATACTTTCAACTTTCTACTCATGATTGGCTACTAACAACACCAGACATTGATTTTTAATGTACTTATTCAAGTCTGGTAATGGTAGTAATAAAATATCTCCATTTGTGTGAAACATAAAACTAAAGAAAAGCGAGGTGTATATATAGAATCTCCGATAATTATCAGCTATGTTCAATTTCCTTAATCACTCAGCTATAATATAATCAATGTAATAAAATGCCAATGTCCAGTTGTCTTAGCTATAACATTTCTAAAAATATATAACAATGTTCTTTTCTATTCTTCTCAGTTGCTAGTGATGATGCTATTGCTCTTTAATAACTTTGCCTGTGTTGAGGATTAGTTACCCTGCCATTCAAATGTCTCACACACAACAGCCAATAACAATGCTTTGTCAGTGACTCACCTATTGTACAATGCACTCACCCACCACAAATTGACCAATCAGTAGACAGCCTTCAAACATCTTTAATCTTTTTATTTAGATCAAAACTTTTAGTCTAGAGGGAGCCCTAGAAAATGGAGATCTTAGATCCAGTATCAAAATAGTTATTACAATGTTCAGTACATATATTTGGGGCACTACACATTAATTAGGGTACTGTATTATATTATTTAGGATACTGCAGTACATTTTTTAGGGTACTGCAGTACATTATTTGCAGTACATTATGTATGATACTGGAGTACATTATTTAGGATACTGCAGTACATTATTTAGGGTACTGCAGTACATTATTTAGGGTACATAGTGCATAACGGCAATACCTATCATTTATGAATCCCAAAAAGGTGTGTGGATTGTAAACATATTTAATTCAATTTTTAAAAAAGGCTTACAATTTAGATGCCTCTCAAAGTCTTATATAATTTGAAACTGACAAGTGACAGACAATTTAAGTATTTTTTTGCTTTAAATTACATTTAAATTACAAAGTAAATAACTATTATGTGACATTAACATTTTTTTTAGGGGAACAACATCTTTAATAAAAAGAAATTAAAATGCAAATTTATTTTGTACATGAATGTGAATTTGTGATGCAATTGTTCGTATTTATTTGTTTGCGTAGTCTATATAATATAATAGAGTATATTATTTTGTACATGAATGTGAATTTGTGACGCAATTGTTCATATATTGTTTGCCGAGTCTATATAATACACTACAGTATTTATTGAACGGACACTATGTCTCTTTCTTGTTTAAAAATAATACATATTGAATGTTTTTAATGACAATGGACAAAAAGCCTGTGCAATACAAATGACAAATACATTACAAATTAAATAAATCTAATTTTAAAAAGGAATAAAAATTAGTATACAATAATTTATTGTTTGAAGGTTTGCTTGGCGAAATCAAATATTGATATAAAGTTTGCGGTACACCACGTGTATTAGTTCTGAAAAGAACTGTTGAGTTTATCGACGTTTCGATCAATATACTTTGATCGTCCTCAGGAGTGAATGTATATCAATATACAATAATTTCCGATAGCACGCAATTGGTTTATTCAATTTTATTTACTCAAAAACAAAAAAAGCAGATATAAAAGGGAAGAAGAGGCGGTAACACCTACACAGTTTCAGGAAGGAAAACATTTTTAAAAATGAGTAAATAATAAATAATTTATTTTTTTATTTCATATTCATCCAATAGCGAGCACAAACTCGCCAATAACACGATGGATAAACTATTTTATAGTTTATCATGCTTAAGTACAGTATAAGTCTTATTTGAGGCTTATTATAATAGGCCTCAATCAGGTCAGGTTTGAACCCTGGACCTTGAGATTGGGAGGCAAGCATGTTAACCACAAACCTACAGCTCCACTACAAACTTACAGACACATTTAAAATACGCAGCACATGGAATGTAACTGATATGAGACATCTGTTCTGTTCAACAAAAAAAAGTGTACAAAAACGGTGGATGAATTGCGAGTAATATGTTGTGGATTATAAACAAACATTTATGCAATTAATTGAAGTAATTAATAAAATAGTAGAAAAGTGATTAGGAGGCAATATACAGTAGCAGAATGAGTGACAGACCAGCGAATAATTTCGCCAGTGTAGCATAGCAATAAATACAATACAAAAACTATGTTTCTGGACTCAAAAATTGATTAGCAATATTGCCAAAAAAAAATTTTTACATGAAATTTTTCCCTGGAGACAGTCAGTAAATTGACAATAAATGATGATTTGTACATTTAATTATAAAATAGACTTGGTAGAATAGTCCATTGCACAGTAGTGCAATTACATAAGAACTAGATCTCTATTGCCAAACACACCACACGCCAGTCACTTAATGACCAGCACTTTATTATTCTACCTATCGTGTTACACCAGTTCATAAGGTCAACACACTACCAATTTTTTTGTGACCATTCTCTCCTTATTGACATAACTCTATGTAAATTTTTGTCCAGATATCCTAAAGCAATTAATAACAATTTGCCGTCTTCAAACAAAACAAGCTAACGCTATAAAGAAAATATTAAATTACATAGTAAGTCTTGATTAAAAGGTTTTATTTAAAAAGGCTAAATAGGGAGTTTGAATAGACAAGGGGGTTTAGACTAGGTGGAGATGAAAGGGATTTTAAAAATAAAGATACCCAGATATTTTGTTTGCGATAACTATAACAGGTGTTATGAAAGATGTTTTCAACAAGTCTTCCTGTGTCATCTGTCATTTAGTCACATTGTCCCTTTAGTGGTGATTGGGGACAATTGGACATATCTGTGACAATTGATTTTATTGGGTTTAAAAATATATAAATGAAGAATAAGACCGTTGATATTTACTCATGAAATGGATACAAATTGATTACTTTAGACACTTAATTGGAAAATATAGACTTATGATTAAGTGTGTTTTAGACCTGCAGGTTTAACTACTGTAGGTTGACTATTCAGTTTGTTGACTGGCTGTTGGGGATGGCAGGTCGTGAGGTGGTTTCCCGATTAATCGTATGATCAAAACGGTACTGGGTATGATCAACTAGCGTTCGTGCTCCCACCTAATCATCCATTCACTTGGGATCGTAACTAGTAGAGCAATGTTCCTACTCTAGCCTGTATGTTTATCTTTCAAAAAGATGTACAGCAAGGAATAATTTCACCAGTGTAGCATAGCAAAAAGCTATACAAAACAACCTTACTTTATTGCTACACATTTCTAAAATTGTTTAGCAAAAAATACAATACAAAGCTATGTTTCTCGACTAAAAAATCAGTTTGATTAGCAATATTGCTAAACAAAATTTTAAAATGAAATTTTTCCCTGTACAGTATTATTATTTATGTTTCCTTCCTTAGGTTTTTTTTCTATTAAAGATACTGTTAAACTCACATACATAAAGTGAGCCTGAGAAAAAATAAATTCTGCAAAACAAACCAAACAAAATTGATCTTTTTGAAGTAGGAGACTCTAGAATCGACAAAACAACCTTCATTTAAGACTTATTACTTTAACAATAGAAAATGATTTACAATGTAAGTTCAAACATAAATGTCTTTAATGTCAAGGCTTACAATGTTGAATCATACATGAATGTTAGATCATTAATGCTATTTTCACCTTTATCAGCTGCTTACTTCACTAAAATCAATACCTAGAAAATGATTGGTCATTTCTAGTAATTTCAGCAAAGATATAGATTACACTGCAAGGACATTCTGCTCCAATTAATTACAAACTCTTTTTTTAGATTTTGCTTTTTTATAATTTTCCAATCTAAGACGACATTGGTTTAATGATATTGATGAACTATTCAATCAACTTCCATGTTAAAAATAAGACTTCAATCAATTATAAATAAAAGCATTATTACATAACAAGGGGCCTATGACGTTGTCAATATACATTACTATAATATTATCATTAGGGCAAGGTATGTTTGCCATTGTGATTCAACTCAAAATTTACAACAACTGCAAGCGTTAGCGTTAGTTAGACATTGATGATTTTAAAACAATTGGTTGTGTTGGTTTACAGAACTACTGCTAATTTGGTGTCATACAGTTTGTATTTTAACCATTTCATCATATTTTGAATGTTTTATATGTGACAAGAAAGAAAATTTTTGAGCCAGAGTGCTTGACGAAATAAAACAATTGAATTAACTGAATGTGTCAGTTGTTTTTGGTTGAAGAAGAAATAGTTACAATCAAACAAAATGTAAAGTAAATTTGCCCTACTCATTATTATCAAATTAATAATAAATTTTTAGAAATATTACTATAAAACATCTTTTTGCCACTTCTTTGTTATGGTAATGGTTTAACATAAACAATTGAAAAAAAAAAATTATAGAAAAAAAAATATATACATTGTAGGCAGGTATAATCATGGTGTGATTGATAACATTGTGTTGTAAACTACGCAGCTATGTAGTGATATCACACAGTATGTGTGCCATTATAGGTTTTACATACAGTACTACCAACAGATAAAGACAATTGTGTTTCACTGATAACTGTATGTAAGTAAACAATGCAAGACTAGACTAGTTTTGGTGGACCAAAGTTGGAATCATTCTAAAGCTCTGTCTACACTATCAAACTAGTTTGACAAAAAAAAAATGTGCCCATATATTGACGTCATGATGTCATATCACTATCATATTTAGGCATATTACTACCATATTTGGGCACATCACACTTTTTTGTCAAACTAGTTTGATAGTGTAGACAGAGCTTAAAAATATTGAAAAGAGATTTGAGTTTAAAATTAAAATTCAATGTCCTATAATAAAATATTTCTAGTCTAAAATTTAAGTATGGATAATTTGTGTACTCTTGAACTTCAAGAAAAAAAAGTGGTTTTAGACTCCTTAACATGGATAAATTAAGTGTGTTGCCTCTCCTAATAACTTGGCTAATAGTACATTGCCAGGTTGTCTAGATCAAAATAAGCATTTAAAAGATTACGTGACCATAGCAACATAACAACTTCCCTTTGTGAAGACCCGTTACGTTATAATCCCTTATATATTTCTGTTCAGTTAGGTAATTAGGGTGATATTGTTAAGCCAGTGAATAGAATAAAAGAGGTATGGACCTACATGTACACCTACCTTTCTAAGTACTTAAGGAGTTAAACATACATATAGTAGGTAGACCCACAGGCAGAATAGTAAATGCCAAGCCCCAACAACTGCAAGCGACTAGAAATAGTTAGATGTAGATGATTTTAAAATTAAAGACGTAGGAACCTAAAGGAACTAATTGTCAAGCCCCCTTTCTAAGTACTTAAGGAGCTAAACATACATATAGTAGGTAGACCCACAGGCAGAATAGTAAATGTCAAGTCCCCTTGCTAGGTGTTCACTTAAAAATAACTAAGCCTCAGGATTTATTTTGATAACTGAATTTGATAATTACTTATAGGAACCAATTGTCAAGCCCCCCTTTCTTAGTACTAAGGAGCTAAACATACATATAGTAGGTAGACCCACATGCAGAATAGTAAATGTCAAGTCCCCTTGCTAAGTGTTCACTTAAAAATAACTAAGCCTCAGGACTATTTTGATAACTGAATTTGATAATTACTTCCTTACCTGTATGATTGTAAGTTACAATAATATTTACAGGTTCTTTTGTATATCAGATATTTTGACTGGGTCTCTGGAGGCCCACGCTACAGGGTTACATAATAGCTTTCCCAATTAAATAAGAGGTTTGAGTTTAAAATAGAATATCATAACATTGTGTGCGTACAGTATGCGTGAGAAAGGAAGTCATTAAACATTCCAATTAATGACAAATATTAATTAAATGGTGACGATTACTATCAAACGAAATTTGAACATTTCCAATTGGTAATTTATTAACAAAGGTGTTATTTTTAATTAATCCTAAGAGATTATTTAGTAACTGCTAATAACATTTATATCTATAGTATGGGATTACCCAGATAATTGGTTCTTTGTGAGATTGATTTAACCATGTATGTGCATAGGTCTGATCCAATGTTTATTATTGGAAAGCACTAAATGGGATCTGAATCACATGCATTTGTAAATCATCATTATACTAAAATGATTATAGATAGATAGAGTAAAAAACTGGAAATTTAATAAATAAATTATATTTTATTTATTTATTTCAACAATATTTTACGAGGTTGGTCCATCCAGCCAAAGCTGATCATTAGGGACCCTCACAAAAATACAAAATGACAAGACATACATAAACATGCAACAATTAAATAAAATTAAAATAAATAGAATTTATATAGATTAACAAAATTAAATAATGCACAAACAAAATTAAATTGGCCATCTCGTAGAGAAATGACAGGTAAAAGGAAGCAATTAAACAAGGATGCCTGCCCATCTGTGTGGTAGGACAGTAAGTATAGCATTTAATTTTGCCCTGGCACTATTTTAAGCTTTGTCTGTTATGTGACAAAAAATGCCCATATATGGACATGATGATGTCATATCACTACTATATTTGGACATATTACCACCATATTTGGCTACATCACACTTTTTTGGCTACATCAAACTAGATAGTGTAGACAGAGCTTTACAATCCAGGATTCACCACTGGTTCCTTTGCACCATTTATAAAACTATGAAATGCTAGAGAAAGTTAAGTAAATAGTAAAGATAAAAGGTAATAGAGAATAGGTGTTAGAATTTGCATCGAACATCCTGATTTCTGATAAGAGAATCAATAACCAATGATATTGCTTAGATTTGTCACGTTTGATTAACCTTATCAGTAAACTACATGTATTTGGAATAGAGGTTAAAGATTTTGGACGTTTACATGAGAAGGGATAGATTTAAAGCTCTGTCTACCCTATCAAACTTTATGTGAAAACAAAATGTGATGTGCCCATATATGGACATGATGATGTCATATCACTACCTTATTTGGACATATCACTACCATATTTGGGCACATCACACTTTTTGTCAAACTAGTTTGATAGTGTAGACAGAGCCTAATATCATAGAATATTGTATGGATTGGTAGAAGTAAAATAAGCAAATATTATTACTTTATTCACCATGCAAACCTTCAATACATATTGTGTTGCTTTCATTTCATCTTATTTATTTATTTTTTCTGTGGATTATATCTTTTTGAGCAGCAATTTACTGTGCTCAGGTAGATGAGTGAGGTCATGCAGCCTCAAGACTTATGTTTTTGTTGATTAGGTCTTGAGTGTAACTTAATTTCAATCAGACTCTACCCCAAGAGTCTTCTCTATCTAGGCTCAGAGGTATTGGTACAGTATTATAAATAGGGTTGGTATGACAAACTAGCTCAGTTATGAGCATTAGGCCTACATACTTTATCATTTGTTGTTCCTGTGATTGCTAGACATATTATAAGAACTAGATGGTCAACTCAAATGTAATCACAGCTCAAAAAATGAGTCGGTCACCATGGATCAGAAAAAGACCACACAATATGGCTACATCGAATTGGCCAATTAGATACCCAAGTACAGTAAGATCGTTGTATGCACAAATCATTGTTTAATGGACTATAACAAGAAATTATTAATTTATTGTCATTAACAATTTAGTTAATTTTATAAAAATACCGTATTAAAAAAAAAAATTCACCCTATTGCAAAATCTTAAGAGTAAATGAAGTAATTTCTAATAATCACACCGTCACCTTCCCCTACGGCGTAAACAATAAATTAATATAAATTTTGTACAGTAGTTAGAATTGATTATACATTAGTTACCTTTCCATGGCGGTAATGAGAAGAAGGCCTCTTGGCAGCATGTGACTTGATAATAGGTAACATTGCGGCCTTTCTATCCTTCTTGTCGTTCACTCCACTTGATCTGTAGACACAATGATGATGACAGGTTTAATTGTCAAGACAAACACTAACCAAGTCCTTGGAAAACACAAGATCAGAATTGCTTTATCCACAACAGTAATATTAGTAGTAGAGTGACTAGATATTATATTATGCAGCCAAATATGAAATTTAGCAACACAATATCAGAATTTAACATGCGTTTGTTTTAGTTATCAAAATGTAAACAAGTCAAATACCCAAGTAGCTAGGCTAGGTGAGAAAAGTATAATGTTCAAAGCAAACACTATGATTTTTGATAAATTTATTAGAGGTCTAGCTATGACTCACTTTTGTGTAAAGAAATAATTTATATTTCCTAATTTTACTGTAATGTCTGGTACAGTAATTGTATTAGTGTTGTATTTTTTAGATATGTATGATTTGAGACTTGATTGCCTTTCCATGATTGATTGATTACTATCTTATGCCTAGACTGGAGTAAACAAAAACAGCACTAGAAGTTACAATTATTAGGCCTAGACTTAGCTAATTAGGATGATGAAAAGAATTAATTGTAACTATTAAATAAATAGCTTACCCTTCTCCTCCTTTTCGAAAACTCATCTTTTCATTTGCAGTCAAAAGCTCAAATAAACAGCCAAAGACACACTTTATATTTATTTATTTCTTACTACAGTATATTTAAATATGTTCGACTAGGCATAGGGTAGTGTGATCAATATTATGCAGTATAGTGAAAGCTGATGGCACATATAGAAGAGGCCTAGCCTATGTCTATGTGCATCCTCCTACACGACACGTTTACAACAAACGTCGTCGGCCCGACGAAGTAGGCCTAGCTAGCTAGGCCGCCTAGGCCTAGACCTAGCCTCTAATCTAGCTCTGTTCAGGCCTATGAACTGAATAAATAAACTTAATAAATATCAGTATAGTTGATCAAAGATTACAGACGAATACATTTGTCAAGTTCTTCCTCATTTCCATAGTATAAAGTACTTTTTAGGTTTGAAGTTGGCTGTCAAGTTTACTTATTTTTTGTCCCAAAACCAGTAACAGAATAAATGACGTGACGTAGAGCGCAAAGGGAACGCCCATTGAATCACGTGAGATAAACATTCGACCAATAGAATTGCTCCTTCGACTCCGAAGCTTTAAACCTTGAGATAATTCTTTCTCCAAGTTTTAAAGTGTTTGTTATTGTTAAAAAGCAATATATATATATAAATTATTGTCATATTTGTTGTTGCATTATTATTACTACTGATAATTAAATTAACATATTTATTAATAAAATAGTTTTCCATTAACCTAAATCAAGGATAATGTCTGTAGGTCTATAATATTGTATTGTAAACAATTATTATTAATTCGATTTTTAAATTATTAGGGTGAAAAGGTCACACTTTCGGGACACACGGCTGTTACGCCTATGGCACTTGTCAAATATACAATGCGGAAATCGATAAATAATTTTATTTTATTTTGAACCGTTGAACGAAAAATATCCGTTTGAATTGTGTCGTGCATTTTGAACGCGCGTGTCAACTGTGTATTTTGTATTGAATTCTTATAGGTTGGTTTCTCTAGGACGCAACGCACGAAGGCACGCACAGTAACACGCAACACAAGCAATGTTACCAATCACAAGCGAAATATTCCGATTCACATGTGAGTTGCGTTTACGCCATATTGCGCGCATCCCAGTGGGAACCAAACTTAAGACTGATGACGTGACAAGCTGCAGTGTGGACAAGGTCTATACTTCTTCAACAACTACTCACTATATCCCCGGCGGCGGGGTCCTTACACTTTCCGATAGCATTCTTTTAATTGCCTATTATGCCTATATTTCGTATTAAATTATTCATTACAAATCGATTTTGTTAACAATTGAAGTAACTTCATTTTGGTTTCTTTGACCAGGTAGCATCGATTTGAATTCATTGGATTTTACTTCATGTTGTTCTCAACAAGAGATTATCCATTGGCTCGCTGTCAATAAATCGAGCATGGTCAGTTCACGCTGAGATGTGCTTTAATTACTTGGAAGAATGGAGGTATAAAATAAGTACCTCGATGGTAGGATCGCGAGTATTGCGCGAGTTATCTCAAAGCTCTCTCGAGTAAGTTGGTTCCTACCTAGACTTGCTCCAAGTCTGTATTTATTGTCTTTTTATGTTAGTCCATGGATTAAAGAATAGAAGGATATGCATCGACGTGAGATCAAGGGTTCCTTGACTCTCGCCGACAGACCGCGGACCGCCCACAATGTTACAGTTTAATTAACCGCATGGTAACAACGAAACGGTCGCGTGCCTAATATATTGTTTACTGCACACTGTGCAACGACATTTAACCTTGTTGGCTACGCTTCGTTCGCGCGTTCTTTGGTTTCCGGTCCTTCATAGAAACTTTACTGCTACCTACAAATCGTTTGCAGACACAACTGGTGATTGCTTATTTTTTATCTAGAAAATAGAAAATATTGTTGCACTGAGACAATAACTATTTGTTGTCTCAGCCTACATGTAAAATTACAAAATCAGCAAGAATACTAGGCCTAGGCCTTCTAGGCTTACTAGTAAACCATATAATTTGCCGACATTGATACTGCTAATCTTAAGTGTAGTAGATACAACGTGTAATCATGATCTATATACTCACCGTTGTCTTACTTCTTGTGTGAATAATAATAGGTACTTCGTTTGTTCGTGATTAAGTTTGCCCTGCGTGTACTTTTCAAAACGACCGCTAGGTAACGTATCGCAACTATACCGTACATAGCCAGCCAATCTCGGATCAGGGATCGCTGTTTTCATTCAATTAGGCCCGGTGATTGGATGTGATGTGGATGACATAACCACTAGCCAATCACCAGGCACTACAATTTAAATATAATCACATCGATAATTAAGGAGATTTATGAAGAAACCACTGCTTCCATATATTAAAAACACGATTGTTGTATGTGTGAACACCGGCCACGCTAACAACATACATGGTCAAATGCATAATTTAATATTCTATAGATTAACGCAATTTTTAATGACAGAAGATGGCAGGCAAATAATGATAATTCAAATATAAAAATTGCATATTTTATTATTATTACCAACTACTTAAAATTACCAGTGGTAAGAAAGTGAACTTTTCGTAGTCCGATTGTGATGAAACTAAAACAGAATTGTTCAGCAATATATTTTTGTTGTCAATTAATCATCGACGCAGACATGTCAATAGAACATTCAGACTGCGCATACGATTTCTACATGGTTACGTTTTGGTCTCAAAAAAATGTAACAGTTGATTCGCAGCATTTTACAGAGGGCCGCGGTTAGAGACACGGAGTTCAATGAGCGTGTTTGTTTGATTGGCAGCAGTGCTTTAGTATAGGCAAGCGCGTTGTAAAATCGTTTGATGTCACCGTCGATGCATATCCTTCTATTCTTTAATCCATGGTTAGTCCACCAGTCGACGTTTCGATTTTTTCCTGAAAATAGTTTACAAGCTCAAGTAGTATACGTATGAAACGCCATATGTGCCAAAATATTTTTATTTTGACTAATATTAAGTCAAAACTCCGTCTGAAACTCATACTAGTTCCTACCCACCAAAGTTAGCGATAACTGTTCCCATAAATCTTACCCGGGGTAAAATAGCCGAACCGGCGCATAGTAAAATGTTGGAAGAAGATATATATTTATAGGACAAATATGTAACTGTTACCAACACAGTGCATAACTTGAAAAGGGATGAATCGTCTTATAAACAAACCCAAATTTATCGTTTTACTATTGTAAAACAAAACGAACAAAAATAACTAAAACACGATAAACGTAAACGATTTTGTTATAATTCCATGTTGTCATCATCAATATTGATAACATTAAAATTATAAATGATTCAATGAGGGCGGCATACTACTTGAATGATGATGATGATGAAGAATTTACAATTATGACTAGCGCCCGCTTTCATCGCAATTCCCTACAAATCTTAAATCTTACAATTGTCGTATTCGATTGGAAACTTTCGTTGTCAACATAAATATTCGTCGAGTAGGCTACTTTTTGTATTCAAATGGTAAATTTTAAACGGATTGTGCTCAACAGAAAATCATTCGAATAGAAAACGTTAACAACGCAAGCTCTTTCGTTAAGAACAATCTCAACGCTCAAAATACTATAAAAAAAACTATACTCAACGTAAAAACGGTAAAATTCCCAATCGAATACGACAATTGAAACAACATGATGTATTTTGAGTTTGAAGCAACAAACTGATATTCCAAGAATTTAATAAATTTATTAAAACGTTGTTTTTATTTTTATAATATACAATATTACACACAGTATTCTTAGTAAATATAAATATCCACAGACGCCATCCGACAGAACATATTTTAAGTAATCTTTTTATAAATAATAAATTCTAAAACTCCTAATTTTGAAATAAATAACATTTAATTTGTTTATAAGGCGAGTATTCCAATTTGCATCTATTGTAATATAAACGATTACAAACACTGACTTAAATATTATCGCTAGTTTTGTCGTTATAAACAAACCACTTTAAAGCTCTGTCTACACTATCGAACATTATGTGACAAAAATGTGATGTGCCCATATATGGACATGATGATGTCATATCACTAACATATTTGAGTATATCACTACCATATTTGGGCAAATCACATTTTTTTGTCAAAATAGTTTGATAGTTCTGAGACAGAGCTTAATACTGAAAAGTATATCATCTACCAATATGCTAATAACACTGTAAAGGGTTAGGTTATAACCACAAAGAATTATAATTCATATTACATAACGAGCAAACAAAACTTAAATGAAATTATACATGTATGCTAACTCGAAACACTATTTTCTTAAGCTCTGTCTACACTATCAAACTTTATATATGTTGATGTCATATCTCTACCATATTTGGGAATATCACTATCATGTTTGAGCACATCACACTTTTTTGTCAAACTAGTTTGATAGTGTAGACAGAGCTTTACGTATTTTAAACGAAGAGCGAGCGCAGTGCATTCTGATGTTAATGAGAATGTTTAAGAGTACGTAAAATAACAAGCTTAATGTACGGGAAAAGAAAAGTTCAGTTTTGTTCGTTAAGGCGAGCTCATGTCGACACGGAACTCAACGAAAGGAAAGGAAGTAGTTGTGCGAGAGCACTTATGTCAACAATCGAGCAACTGAACGGAAAAACTGAATTAGATGTGCGAGGTGCGCTTATGTATGGGCAACTGAAATGAAGCTTATGTCGACATGTTTGTATTGTATTCCGTGTCCAGTTGCGTTCAGTTGCTCTGAGCACTTCTGTCGACACAGTTGAGTTCCGTGTCGACATAAGCACACCTTTACGCATGTGCTTTGTATAATACTATAATACTATATTAATACTGAATTTATATTATTTGTTTAAAGTTCGTTAGTTAGTAATACAAACACAAAGTGCACGCGTGCGTCTAGTTCGAAACGGTATTGTTATTGTTATCATCATTTCGATGCACTCATAAAAAATATGCATCTTCCTGTTGACTTTACTGTAGATTTTTAATTTTCGACGATCCTTCGATTGGTTTTTCTTGTTTTCGTTTAAATAAGGTGAACATTATGTTTAAAACAAATTAACAGTAGAATAGTTCTTTCGTTTTGGCTGATCCGCTAAACTACAAACTTTCCTGAGGTCTCGTGGTGACGGCCTAACGGGTAATTCGTCCGGAAGGGGATTGGAGGCCTGACGACTAAAACGTTTACTTCGCACCAAACCGAAAACTATTGTAGCCAGTGACTGACTCTCGCTGTGACGTCTCTTAAGACAGCAGCCTAGCGAGCCTTGTGGCGGTATATGCCGCTCGACTAGAAAATACGTCGTAACCGGCTCACTAAGCCCTTTGACATTTACTTCTCCACGAAGTTGAAAACGAAAGCCTCTTGAATTTAAGAGTTTATAAGTTGACTCTGGTACCTGTATCCTGTTCTGCACCCCAGTCGTGTCCATACGACTTGCTAAATTTACCGTATTACCCCAGATATCAAAGAGCGGTTTCCTTGCACCAACAACGCCGGCAACCACTGGGCCTTGATTTAAACCTGAAATAGAAATTTGACCGTGTGAACACAATGTAGAGTATATGATGCACATTACGAAATTCGCATTCACACACAGCGCTTCAGGCCCAGTCTTAATCATTAATAATCCGTGTATCGCGGTCCGTTCTTATCGCGAAAATTGTGCGCGTATAAAATGATGGTAATACAGTTCAATAGGCTAATTAAATCGGTTTGTTTTTCTGCAAGTAGATGCGTGCCTACACAAATCTATTTTATAACCTATAAAATGGATTGCGAAAAGCCATATTGAAATCTGCTAATAAAACTAGCAAGAAAAAAAACCCGATGAAAAAAATTTAATTCAAGTAACGCTAACATCAGTAAAGCGTTGTCTACACTATCAAACTTTATGTGACAACAAAATGTGATGTGCCCATAATGGACATGTTGATGTCATATCACTACCATATTTGGGGATATCACTGCCATCACACTTTTTTGTTAAACTAGTTTGATAGTGTAGCAAGAGCCTTAGGTTACTTGTTCACCACAGTAAAAGCGTGAGCTAATATTTATGTGTGGTTAAGTTTAAAATCTTAAGTTCGTCAGTGAACAGAATGACTACAATTGTTCGGCAAGTCCGAATGTTTCGCGTTTAATTATTGATATAGGAAAAGCAATGTTATTCAAGTAAAAAGCATCTCTAAATATTTTAAAACCATTATATAATATTATAAGGCACATTTGGCTGTCCATACCTATTCTCAATTTGAACGTGTTGAATGAATGTTGATTAATAGTCTCTAGCGTGCTCATTATCGCCAGCGCAAAATCCGCCAATGAACACATCGGCCTCCACACATCTCCAGCCTACGAATGGAGGAATAAACAGAACCATATATCAACATTTACAGTTACTTATCATCGACAGGAGAATTTTACATTAACTTTGTCGGGATCAATTTAAAATCTCATCGGATAATTAAATTGACTGAGTCAAAGAAGACAATCCGTGCTCGTGCTTTTGAATATCAATCCATCAGTGTATCATAATCTGTATGTCAAATGAGCATAACACACAATTGTTGTATACAAAGTTAATAAATTAAACAATAATTATGCATTTTACATTAATTCTACAATTGTTATTATGTTGGTTATTGATACAGTTATTGGTTAGATTAACGAAGCAATGAGAATAGCAAACATCCGGTTAAAGTTGGTGTTGTGATAGCTTCAGTGAAGGCTCCAAGTTCATGGTGTTCGTTACGCATGATTGCTTTGTAGTCTTTTGTGGAAAATGGTTGCGGTGGTAATTAATAACTGCGGTTACCTTATGATGAGGTGTTGATAATCCTGATGCAGCCATATATGTACTTCCCATTGTCTTTATCTTTTCAATACAACGAAAGCGTTCCTCTCCTAGTAACTATACGAAAGATTAAAGTCACATGTTATTGGTCATTTCATCACATCACAAAGAGACACTAAGTAGACGCGCGTACAATTCTCATCAGTATTTGTACGCATACGTCTACAATACAAAGAGACACCGAGTAGAGGCGCGCGTACAATTCTCATCAGTGTTTGTACGCATACGTCTATAATACAAAGAGACACGAAATAGACGCGCGCGTACAATTCTCATCAGTGTTTGTACGCATACGTCTACAATACAAAAAGACACTAAGTAGACGCGGGCGTACAATTCTCATCAGTGTTTGTACGCATACGTCTAAAATACGTTAGCATACAGTACGCCAACATTATCAAAGAGACACATCGGCGCGTGCATACCATGTGTTGTACGCGCACCTACAGTTTGTAATGCAAATTATCAATTAAATTATATACACAAATAAAATTAAACCTATTTTGTACTTTCAACACCTAGTTACGTAGTTTATGGTTTAGTGTGACCCTCTTTTCAGATTTACTGTTGGGCAATCGAGTAATAAAGAAGATGAAATAACATCATGAAATGATTTGAAAGCATGGCAATAACGATCTATCGACACTCTCATTCCTTTTTATACATTATCAATGTTTACAATTGCATTATCAGCGAGTGTACTTTAGCGTACGATCACATTCAATCAATTTATATTAATTTAGTAGCTTCGTGAAAACATTTGGTTGAACATTAGTTAGGAGCTGTTTAATGTTCATATTGGAAACATTTTAGGATTTATTGCTAGAGAGGCACTACGGTAAATAATTGTCATAGTATGTTATCATGATTCAACGAAACGGTGGCTTCCGACCTAATTTTTAATATAAATAATGATATTGTTTAAATGTGTATATATGGACAGCACTTTCAGGAAAGCACAGTATCTATTTGATCCATAGATGGTTTGAATCGAAAAGTAAACAATAACGTTTAAAAACAAGATATGACACATTTTGCCCGCAAATTACTGAATAGGCAGAGCCATATATAGAGAGAGTTACGACTTCGAATGGATTAGAAGCCATGTTTGTGTCCAACTATTCCTATGTAGCGTATGGAGTTGAGTCTTTTGTTTTGAAAATGTATAACGTTCAAAAGGCTTTAATTATCGAATTTAATATCAAAACAATCAATTTGATTAAAGGTTTTTGTTAAAATAATAAAAAAATTATAAAGTTACTGCGAACATGATTAAAAACAACAAAAATAGCAATTTCGGAACGGCTCTGGTTGTGCGCTCCATGCACGCTCTACGCGTGCGCGTTTAGTTTGTACAGCGATTCTCTATAGTAATGCATTGTTTTTACATTTTGTTGTTTAAAAATCATGTTCGCAGTAACTTTATGATTTCGTTATTATCTTAACAAAAACCTTTAAACAAATTGATTGTTTTGATATTAAATTCGATATTTAAAGCCTTGTGAATGTTATACATTTTTTAAGCAAATGACTCGACTCCATACGCTACATAGGCATAGTTGGACACAAACATGGCCGGTGTGCACACCACGTGACTTTCTAAAATCCGTGAACGCAATGCCGTAACTCTTTCTATATGGCTCTGTGAATAAGTATTATATAGCGCCCTCTATATCGTCACACAAACGCGAGTACTCTTTTTTTTGTGCCGCGTCAGATGGTAGAGACAGAATGGTTCACAACTTATCAAACCCACGTTGTTGGCCCCTACCGAGTGAAATTTGAAGGATAAAATTATCTAGTACGGTTTATTGCCTTCGCAATATACAATAGCTAGTTCTCAATTGTCGCATATGTTCGCGTGTCACTAAAGCGAACAATGGCAAATGGTTGGTTGACAGATAAATCGGCCGCTTTGAAATCAGTTCCCTGTATTTTGGATGTACAGAACGCCGCTAGATACACTTTTGATCTTTACTCACCATAAGATCAGCGGATTTTTGGAGTGGGGGATAGTACGTTTAACTAACGGCGCTCCATACAAAATACAAGAAGTTGATCAAAATAAAACGCGACCGATTTAATTCAAACGCGACCGATATAACCGTTAATATTATAACAGAAGGCAATGATTTCATTAATACTACCGGTACCTCATCAAAATCAGCAATAATCTCATTCAACAGACGTAAGCACTCAATGCCTTCTTTGTTTTGCTTTGATTGGGAATAAAACTCGGAGAAGTTTGGGATAGATGCAAACATGACCCCAACATTGTCATGTGACCTGGCATACAATTCATCATCATTCGGATCCGCTTTCAGGAAATGATTGGCCACGTGATGTGGAAGAATATTGTGAAGTAAATGTTTATTGTGCTCCTGTAGGTCTTCCATTTCTTCTAGTTCCTGTTTCGCCTAAAGACACGGAAACATATCAATCGATAAAGTTTAAATAGACATCAATCAGCTACGTTACAAATGGAGATAACTAACACTATGGTATACTAGATTGATTGAAGTACAACAACTAATGATGGGATTAAAAAAAAATCTTCATCTTCATCGTCGCAAATTTGCACAGTCATCATGTTGATTATTAACTAGAGAAAAGATTAAAGAGAGAATGAAATCATACTCGATCTTCGCCAGAAGCACAACTACTGCTTTGTAGACATGTATTCTTCAATTAATTTAAATATGTAAACTGTAATAAGGTTTATCGCAAATAGCTTGATTTCGCGAGAGGAACGTCATTTCACAATGCATGATGGGAATGGTTTGGGAGCAAACGTCACGACGCGTACGTACAAACAACAAATCATGTACGTATGCGTCGTGACGTTTGCTCCCAAACCCTTCCCATCATGCGTCGCGCACGCTATTTGCGATAAACCATATCTAATATCGTTTTAACTTTAGTTTCAGAAATTTACTGTAATGTTGTTTCGTAAGTTGAAAAAAAACCCCGTATTTTAACGGTATTTAAAATTTGAATTGGATTCTAATTTTTGTACATAATATCGAGTTTATAGGTCAAATATCTTTAATACTGTATATGTATTATGTATTATACGTTATACTTTCTTCGAAAATCTGAATTAGTAGAAAACCTGACGTACAAAATATATTACAGTATATTATTATAATTATTACCTGTAGTTTCCAGAGACAGTCAAGGCGGTGATTGACCTCTAAAGATCGGCCATGTTTACTCCATGTTAACACAAATAACACTAATATAAACCAATCAGTGAGAACTGTAAATCTAAGAGTAAAAGGGTAATGAAATACGTGATTAATTAGTCATTATTTTGATAAAATAAACATCGTGTAAAGATACAATTAAGACGATTCAGAATTATTAAAGATGTATTGTCCAATCCCCCTGAAAAAATAATTATTGACAATTTTTTTTGTTGAATATGCCATTTTAATGTCACATAATAGCTATCCACATTCACCATAAATTAAATTTCAAAAAATGTATTTACCTGAAAAAACTGTAATTTAAAGCAAAAAATAGTCAAATTGACTGCCAGCCAATGAGTTTTTGGTTGAATTTAAACATTTATTTTGTCATTTTACAAATAAAAACATAATTTTTTTCCTGTGGAAGTGATTAACTTTATTAAAACTACAAATTCAAAATCTGATTTAATTAATCTTTATTTTAGTTTCTGGTGGACAATACATCTTTAAACAATGTCTAATCAATATTAATTGTTGATAAGACATACATATCATTGTGTTATTACGTATCAGTTTTCATCTATAAATTTATATTTTCTCGTAATGTGGACGCGCGCGTGCACACTTATTGATGATTATCGCTGGCGAGTTTTATGACGCTTTTACGAGAGAATAACAATAATCTTATAAGTAGTATCACATTGTAATGTATTAATTGTTTTGTTTAGCATTCCGTCAGCGACATTACCAAGATATATTTGACCTACGGTACGTGTTCAAATGATGATAATATAACAGTACGATATGTGTACGCGCGTGCTGACTGCATGTCTCATTATAATCTTACAACGATTTGTTATAAAATTATTATTTCATCGTTTGTTTGGTCGGTTTTATTTCACTCGGACATTTTTTATTTGAGACATATATGAGAGAATCCCCTTCTAAGTTACATCTTCTCGTTTAATTACAGACGGATGGGAAATCAAACATGAATTGTTTACATTCATGCTGAGGTGAAATATTCCCTTACCCTTGTCTTATTAGTTATTTTTAATATCCTGTCTTTAAAAGCAATATTCGACAAATTATTCTGCAATTTTGTTTTGAGATTGATCTGAATGTGCCAATAAAACCATCTATTAATTGAAGTTTAAACATTACAAACAGTAATACTTTAATGCTTGGTTCCAACTAGGACGCAACGCAAGGACGCAACGCAAAGCAAAGTGATTTGACCAATCACAAGCAATGGATTATTCGAACAGTCGCGTGTGATTGGTCAAATCGCTTGCGTTGCGTCTCTAGTAGAAACCAAGCTTTAGGTCGGTCCATCTTTTGGCTCTGCATTTTTTAAAGCTCAGGTACAGGCATGAATTTTAAATATAATATCTGGTTAATTGTACATAAATCAAATATTTGTAACAGAAATCAAGACGAAAAAACATGAATTTCGCTTAATATGGACAAATACAAAATTTGGCATAATTCTGCCATAAAAACCAGGAAGACTTTTTTTCATTAGTTAGGTAGTTTAACCTAATGTAATAACATGTCTGGTGACTCCCTAGAAGGTGAAAAAAGATAGTGGATATACGGTGGATAATTTTTGCTATAGCATGAAAATAAAAATCTGAAGTTGAATAAAAATACCAGAAATGTAAAATTCAAGTTATATTACATATATTTAGTCATCTGATAACATTTTTTACCACACCGTTTATTTTTCATAGATTTTTAAAATGCCTCTCTATTTACAAAATTTGTGTACAAAAGAATAGAGATTTTACTGTGTAATTTGAACTATCCCCCCACTGATAAGAAGTGCTTATTTTCAACAAGCTCGTGTAACACAAATAAAATCCCAAAAATTATGAAACATAGGGGAAACTATAGATCGATAATTATTGGAATGTATGATCAATAGAATTTTTTTGCCCGCACCTGGCCTTTAAATATAGGCTAAAAATAACTAATGAGTTATAATAATTTAAATTTCTGTGAGTTGTATAACAATAAACCTTATTGCGTTATTGTACATTAGTTTACACGGATTATTGGAAATTGTCGTTTATTTACTTTGCAATTCATACGCGGTCATGAGATCAGTATTAATTGTCTGTAGTTAAGAAGATGCTAATTTGTAGCACCGTGTAAAAGGAATCCGATATTGTAATGATTATTTTCAATTTAGAAATGCTAGATTAGATTGTGAGTAACGAACAACTACCGGCAGACTCGAATCATTAATTTGTAGATCATATACCGCAGTCTTTTGCTCGACTTTTTTTTTCGAGTCTTTGGTCATTTTTCCGAGAATGCTCATATTTTTCAATGTGCTCTTTTTGCTCGAGTTAATCACTTTGTTTTTTTTCTGGAGTTTTTCACTCTAGCCTTTTGCTCAGGTTATTCACTCTAGCCTTTTGCTCGAGTTATTCACTCTAGCCTTTTTCCTCGAGTTATTTGCTCTGTTATTTAATCGAGTTTTTCACTCAGATCTCTTGCTCATTTTTTTCAATCTGTTTTTTTTCTCGAGTACTCTACTTTACTCGAGTATTTTGCTTGATATGCACATCGCATACATTCATAATCACAATGTTAAAAGACGTGCAGTGAGACAGAATACAAATGAAGCCGTTACTTACTCAGCGTCACTGTGATAGCATCTTAAAAGCATTGCATAAAGAGCGGCTGTACATGTTAAGACACCTCCCTTTACAAGGTGATTGAGATGAATAAAAACAGCACACAGTTGCATATCCAAAATACCAAATATGAAATAGCACTGCAGGGAATGAAAGTAATGTAAATACTATATAACATTGTTATCAGGCGGTTATCATCATTACGTCATCATCATCCTCGTCATCATCATCATTATCATCACCCTTCATATATCATCATCATTATCGTCATCATAGTCATCATCATCATCCTAATCATCATCCTCATCATCATCATCATCCTTCATATATCATCATTATTTAGCATTATCATAATCTTATCATCATACTTCTTTATTCAAATCATTCTCCATACTATGAAATGGTACCATTCACGGTGCTTACCTTAATGTGTTGAAAATTATTGGATTCACTTTCTTGGACGTCCCTCAATTCATCAATAACACGTGAGTTGTTCCAATAGCTAGTGTTGTTCCAATCAGTTCCTTCATATGGATCCAAGTAACATGTGTTCACATTCTAAATTTAAAAGTTATTCTTTTTAGAAAAAGTGGTCTTTATGAATATATATATATTTTAAAACCATGGACAAATTTTGAAATATGAAATTTCAGACAATACAATGAAATGAGTTCTCTGTAGACTGTACAAAAAACTGCCTACATCCGGATGTAAATGAAAAGTTTTTCTTTAATGCTAGTAGTAAACAACCTTTCTGTTTTAGTGTTAATCAAATCTGGCGTAGTACTGTGAATCGACTGTGCATAATAATAATAATTAATAATTTTAAACCATGGACCAATTCTGAAATATAACATTTCAGACAATACAATATTATTATGCAATGAGTTCTCTGTAGACTCAGGTAAGACTGTGCAAAAAAACTGCCAACATCCGGGTGTGAATTAAAATTTTTGTTTAATGCTAGCAAACAACTTTTCTGTTAATCAAATCTGGCGTAGCACTGTGAATCGACTGTGCATAATTATGGAAATTCTATCATGTACGTTATAAATAAAGTGTTCCCTAAGGAGGAATGATATGAAAAAAGGTTTAAAACTGATGGTTTGATTGTTAAGCTCCGTCTACTCTATCAAACGTTATGTGACAAAGATGTGCCCAAATATGGGCACGATGACGTCATATTACTACCATATTTGGGCATATCACTACCATATTTGGGCACACCACTTTTTTTCAAACTAGTTTGATAGTGTAGACAGAAGTTTAAGCTAGGTATACGGATAATGACGGCTGCTGACTGCCGTCAGGACGAACTGAGTCGGTGACACAACACTACTAATAGGCCTAGGCCTACTCAATTCATGATGCTAGGGAGAAAACGACGATTTAAGACGAAGATTATAAACTTTTAACTTGGGTTAATGCCGGATTGATAGAACGATGACAAAATACTACATGCACTCTATGAAAGAATAGCAGTGACGTATTGGTAAAATAGAGAAAAGGAGGGGAATTTAGGAAGTGAACACATTGTTTTGGCCATAAATAACATTCGACACAACGACAACGTTTGTAATATTTCAAGCCCTGTCCATAAAAATAGACTTAACATCTAGAATCTTAGATTTAAGTGGTTATCCCGGACGTTGATATATTACTCATCCGGTTACCGTAATTTAATGGCTACGTGTAATTATAATTATGCATCTTTCAATTGCTATCCTCACAACGACTCTGTGTAAATCATGCCTTAATATGCTAAAGATTCGTATAAACAAGCTTCGCGTTCCAACTGGAATATTTTCAACTATATTTTACGCACTTAATTGTATATAGCACGACGTTTATGGTCCCAGTATAGAGTAACAGTATCATTGGTTTGTTTATTCCAATCATCGGCTAATAAGTGGCACTAATGAACAACATAGAGAAAAAAAAATTAGAATGATATTGATGATTTTTTTTTATTATTTAACGGGTGATTATTCTGATAACAAAATAATAATGATTGTAAAGCTCTGTCTACACTATCAATCAAGTTTGACCAAAAATGTAATGTACCCAAATATGGTAGTGATATGCTTAAATATGATAGTAATATGACATCATCATGTCCATATAGTGTATAGACAAGGCTTTATGATGAAAACGGTAACCGGTGTTAATGAAGATTAGTTGAGAAGATTTAATTTTATTGACAATAATCGTGATCTATACGTACTAAAGTAATACTGGTAGTGAGAATAGCCAATGATACGTAGTAGATGACGAGAAGTGTTCGAACATGCCTGTTTTCAGCTATATACCCGGAAAGTCGTCGAATCCAGCTAGGTGACCGTGGAAAAGACTCCGCCAACGTAATGAATAATCCAAAACCAAACAACATTATTGAAAAGAAACCAATTAAACAGTTCTCAACATTTCTATAAAAAAAAACAAAAACAATTAAGCTTCACTAAAAAAAAAAAATTAATAGTGCGTATACAGTAATATTTGTTTTGTTGCATTAAAAATGTTAAAGTTTAAATGACCACCCTGGATAAATGTTCAATAACTATACTCTGGATAAAGGTTCAATGAGTACTCTAGATAAAGATACAATGGCTACCCTGGAAAATGTTCAATGACTACCCTGGATAAAAGTTCAATGACTACCCTGGATAAAGGTACAATAACTACCCTGGATAAAGGTACAATGACTACCCTGGATAAAGATACAATGGCTACCCTGGATAAAGGTTAAATGACTACCCTGGATAAAGGTTCCATGACTACCCTGGATAAAGATACGATAGCTACCCTGGATAATGTTCAATGACTACTCTGGATAAAGATTCAATGACCTACCCTGGATATGTTAAACGTTCAATGGCTACCCTGGATTATGTGAAAGGTTCAATGAGAATAATAACCTGACTTACAACTTATATGATGTCAGCATGATGGAGACGATGAAGATCTGGTTGATAAATGCGCACAGTGTGTTTGACTTAAATGCATCATCTCGTAATGAAGAAAACTGAAATAGAATGTAAAAGCCTTGTCTACACTATCAAACTTTATGTGACAAAAAATGTGCCCATATATGGACTTGATGATGTCATACCACTACCCATATTTGGGCATATCACACTTTTTTTGTCAAACTAGTTTAATAGTGTAGACAGAGCTTTAAGATACTTTGCAAATAAGCAATCCTTGTTCTAGTGTGAATGGTGCTTCTTTCATAGTCAGTTTTTTCCATCATGAATATTAGTATAAGAAATAGAAAAGAAAGTCAATGATGCTCATTCTAAATTCCTATACTTATGCTCCATTACGTAATTCTGTGATAATGTCTAAAATGCCACAAGCGGTTCAAGTGTACACATCAAGAAAATGCAAATATTGTTATTCATATTCACATTATACGACGTACGTATAGGTTATATGTATAAATACCTGGAAGCATAATACGAAATACATATAACCATTTACTACACGGTAATTTATGAAGAAAATATAAAAGTAGTTTTAACTTAATGTTTAGGCTATTTTTAAAATGATTGCAAGCCGTAAGAAAATCATAATTATGCAATTACTTTTATGCAATAATTTTATAAGCCTTAAGTAATGACAGTCGTTTGATCCCCTTTCACGCTGTTTTTTTAACAAGGGACATTACTCAATGTATCGAGCCAAATCGACTGGAAATATTTTGTAATTTGATATTCTATAAATATCGAATATAAAGAAGAAAAACTGATGAATTCTTTGAAATTGCGTTGGCTCCTGTTTTCAGTCTAAAGCGTAGTTCCCACTAGAATGCAACGCAGCGACGTATTGACGCAAAGTGATGTATTGCGTAATCACAAGTGGGAACCGACGACGCAACAGTGCTGCAAAAATCGCAGGTTTGATTTCACGTAGGCGGGGGCAAACACAATTATTGGAAGGGCATTTTCGTACGTTGCGTAGGTTACGTTACGTTGCGTCGCTAGTGGGAACCACGCTTTAAGTAGTAATCTGCTCATTAGGTTGTTTTCCTGCAAGGTATGTAAATATGTGTGGTTATCGGGCTATCTATTTCACATTAATTGTGTATATTAGGATATAACTGTACAATTTGCATTTCCTAATAAGTGTTTACGTATTTTACACATTTGAGTAGTCTGCCTGTACATCACCGTACAGATAGTACTTAACTCTATGGCCGAAATAATTTCTCCCATGTGTACAAACTAAAGCTTGGTTCCCACGTAACGCAATCTACGCAACGTAAGCAAATGGCCTTCTAATAATTGTATTTTCCCCCGCCTGCGTGAAATCAAACTGCAATGTTTACAGTACTGTTGTATCGTCGTTCCCACTTGTGATTACGCAATACAGCACTTTGCGTCGATACGTCGCTGCGTTGCGTTTTAGTGGGAACCATCTCCAATAGTTTCTGCTACGAGTTATGGAGTCGAGCGCAGTTAAGCGTGGTTCCCACTAGGACGTATTGACGCAAAGTTCTGTAGGCCTATTGCGTAATCACCGCCGACGCAACAGAGCTGCAGACATCGCAGGTTTGATTTTACGCAGGCGGGGGCAAACACAATTATTGGAAGGGCACTTTCTTACGTTGCGTAGGTTGCGTCGCTAGTGGGAACCAAGCTTTATTGAAACGTCGAATTCTTTGAAATAAAGCATGCTCATAGTTAAGGCTTGCTTCCCATTAAAGCGCAACGCATGGACGTAAGCGCAACGCATGCAATTGACCAATGACAATCGACAGTTTGGATAATCCATCGCTTATCACTTTTCACGTCCTGAAAGTCGTACAATGATGAACAGTAACTTTTAGGCAGTTATATTCAAGAGGCATTAGAAAACTGTATCACGCGGAAGCTCATGTTTACTACGGCTGAAAAATTGGTATTTGGAAACTAGGACTGGGCATGCGCAAACCTCAAAGCATGTCTGGGAGAAGAGTCTATGAGATGAATACAGACAGTATAGTCTGTTTCAATTCAGACTTTATTTACGTTACACAAAATGTTTACTACTGATTGTTAAACAAAAATAATTGATAATAAATCATTACGTCCTAAATTATTGAATAAAATATCAATAAAAATCATCATTGAATGAAGGAAGAACAATAACAAAAAGTGTTACGTCAAAAATTTGAGCGGCGTATTTACATTAGGAAATATTTCTTGTTATCTTTACTCTCTACAAAGTAAAATGTATTATACCTTTCTTTCGTGACTTCTATCGTTAAAACAGAGTGTGACTCGATTGACGTGTTGTTTCGTGAGTGACACAGACGACTTCAGAGTCATTCCTTGAGCAATTATACGATTTACTTCAATATCTGATTCACGTCTTGACCTCTGACCGCTCAAACCCAGTAAACCCGTATGCATCTGATTGAGTGCACTGCATATAGAATATTTCTAATCAGGAAAAAAATCGTAACATTAATATCATGTAAAATCATGTAGTATAACTCACAAATTTATGTTTTTTTAATTGAAAGTGGATGCAGTCTTTATGTACATGTATATTGATCTATTTATTTGTTAATGTTTCCATTATTCCATTATGATAATTAAACCGAGCTTCTTTAATATATCCGGGACGGCTAACAGGATGCTGATTTGAATTCTTTAATTACAAAGTGCTTTAAACATTTTGATTATTTTACATAGATGACATAGATTTATTATACGTAAAGCAGTCTGCTGAGTACAGCTTGGTTCCCACTAGCGACGCAACGTAACGCAACCTACGCAACGTAAGAAAATGCCCTTCCGATAATTGTGGTTGCCCCCGCCTGGCTGCATGAAATCAAACCTGCGACTTTGCAGCACTGTTGCGTCGTCGGTTCCCACTTGTGATTACGCAATACAGAACCTTGCGTCAATACGTCGCTGCGTTGCATTCTAGTGGGAACCACGCTTCAGAAATTTTTAAAATAGAGGAATAGTTAACACTGTACTTTATGCCTATAAAGTACAAAGAGTGTATCTCGTGTTAAGATGTATAAAGTATGACGTATTCTAAAGCTTGGTTACCATTGGGACGCAACGCAACGACGCAGACGCAACGCAAATGAGTTGACCAATGACAAGCAACAGTCGAATAAATTCATCGCTTGTGATTGGTCAAATCCATTACGTTGGGTTACGTCGTTGTGTTGCGTCTCTAGTGGGAAACAAGCATTAAAGCAATTGGAGGCCTTACGACTTTGCGCCTTACGACTTTGCGCCTTACGACTTTGCGCCTTACGACTTTGCGCCTTACGACTTTGCGTTGCGTCCTCCAATTGCTTTAATGCTTGTTTCCCACTAGGACGTAACGCAACAACTTAAGCGCGACGTAAGCAAGCTAACCATTTACAAGCGACGGATTATTCGAACTGTCGCTTGACATTGGTCAACTCGCTTGCGTTGCGCTTACGTCCTTGCGTTGCGTCCTAGTGTGAACCAAGCTTAAGTACTTTGACCATTCACGACGCGCGCGATGGATCTATTACGCTTACGTGCATTGCGTTGCATGCATCTTAAGCTTGGTTCCCACTAGCGACGCAACGCAAAGACGTATGGCAACGTAATTACAAGCGATGGATCATTCGAAAAGTGGATTGTCATTGGTCAACTCGCTTGCGTTGCGCGTACGTCAGTGGGAACCACGGTTTAGTGGGATATACCTTTTGTTTATTAGGACCAAGGTGTGTGAACGGAAGCTCAGCACTCCACGACGTCATTGACACAGTTCCAATTGAATCCTTCCGCGTCAACTCAAGGGCTGGGACGGGTAGCATACTATCTTCATTGCGGACAAAATTGTGTACCGTGTGACCGTTGTTGTTTGATGCCACGCCGTTGTCTGTTGCCGAAACGTCGTCGTCTAGCTCATTTACAACGTCTGTATCGCATACAGTGCCGCCGTCCTAAATTCGCAAACATTTATTGTTTCATTCATTCATTCATCAATGGAAAATATTTTATTTCCATTTATTGTCAGTTGCATATAAAATATACATAGAAATGCTTGCTCTGAGATATACAAAAACAGATAAATAAAAAAAACTAACAAAAACAATTAGAATTCAAAGTGTCAAAGTGACAAGCATTCAGTTCCCAAATGACAGCTGGATAAGCTGTTGTTGCGAAATAATCAATTTTCTTTTGAATTATACCTAGCTTTTTAAAATACTATTTTAATACATTCTGAAAACCGGGTATGGCATTCATATCAATCTTTTCAAGAATCAAGATAGTTAGAGAGTAAAAAAGTGAGGCTTTATCTATTTATCAACCAGTTATTTTATGTTATGGAACGGTCATCGTAAGATTCTAGAGAAAAGAAGCTTAGATGATTTTCAAAACTAATGCATCGCCTCATTTGGGCAAGCACAAGTGTGCCACAACTGGGGAAAGACATTTTGTCATAATGAGCTCTACTCAGAAACACTACAAGTACGTTTGAAGGAGAGGTTTCCTTGGTCTCCACTTCAGACATTATAATAAAAATATTTTTTGCCTACATAATAATATTTTATTTTAAAAAGGAACAATTTCGTTCGTATGCTTCTATGATATTATTGCTAGGCAAGTAAAACTGTAGTCTGGGTTCCAGACGGAGTTTTAACTTAATATTAGTAAAAAGATAAATATTTTTTGCACATATGGCGTTCCATACGTATACTACAAACATCAAAAAGCCTCAAAATAACTAAAGACTTGGTCAAGTCTAGTAAAACTGAACTACCTGTTGTTTAATTAGGTACGTCTTGACTTCTTTCGAACGCAGGTAAGTATCTCGGCTGGACCCATCGCCCTCTTCCACTTCATAGCTACCAGCAAGGTACCCTAGCGTCGTTTCCGATATGTGCACACGCCTTTAGTACAACAGAATTCAGGGGTAATGTCATGCTCTAATAATTTATTTCATTTTCTTTGAAGTTGAGCCGAAGATAAATGGCTCACTAAGGCTTATTATCTACCCGAGTAAGTTCAATTTACCCGGGTAAATAACTAAACGTGAACGGGCCTATAGATACTTACCCTGGTACTCCACCAGATTCCATGTGGTTAGCAAGAGTGACGTCATCACTCCATACGTCAAACTGCCATTTACGGAGACCCATCACGCCACATAACACTGCACCCGAGTGGATCCCAATGCGCATGTCCAAGTTTACCTCCGTTTTCTTATTTACAATTCTAAATAAAAAATTGATCACGACTAAGAATGTTTGTGCAATAATGTAGACAGCATAAATCTCTGTCTACACTATCTAGTATGATGTACCCAAATTTGGTAGTGATATGCCCAAACATGGTAGTGATATGACATCATCATGTCCATACATGGGCACATCACATTTTTTTTCCATAAAGTTTGATAGCGTAGACATAGCTTTATACATTTCGTCATGTTGGATTACATATATTGTTACTTATTTTATCATCATCATCATCATCACGATGTCACATGACGATTATAAAATCCGTCTGGTTGATATTCAAAATCTGTCCACAAGCTGAATCTCCCGGATGCAAAACGTCCTATTGAATTATGGAAGTTTAAACGTGATTAAAGAAATTAAAGAAATAGGTTAAATTCTTGCATTTTTGCATTTCGAAGATACATTCCGAATAACGTAAAATGGCTTTCTACTCGATTTGAAAGCTGGACGAAGAAAGAATTTTCCACCGTGATTACAGTATAAATCCCAAGTCGATAGCTCGAACAGTTCACACTGTTGCGTTTCACCGGTACTTAAAGATACCTGCTATGTTATTTACAAAAATAATTTGGTCCAAGAACAATCAACATTTTCTGCAGCGAGAACATCTCATAACGTCATTGACCAAGGACAAACATAGTACTGTTAAAGAGCGCGCGTGTATTTTCTTATTGATGAGTTCTTGTTGGAAAACCTTATTGCCCCTTTGTGTTTTTCCAGAATGCATAACAACTCAATTTATTGTCATAAATTATGCATTATACACGAGAGACAGTTCAGATGGCTAGTTAACTCCGACAGGTACTTATACATTGTATTTACATACAGTAGATAGGCGACCATCGTAATGGCTTAAAGACGATTTTCCACGAGGCGAATTTTTTCGCGCGAATCAAAAGCGCCAGCTCATACGCATGCGTATTCATGTTCCATCTTCCAAATCCCTCTATACGAATGCGTATAAGATGACGCTCTCGATTCGCGCGAACAAATTCGCTTAGTGGAAAATCAGCTTAAAGTCGATTTTCCACGAGGCGATTTTTTTCGCGCGAATCGAAGACGTCAGCTAAAACACATGAAGAAAAAGAAGAAGAAAACATGAAGTAAACATGAATGCGCATGCGTACAAACTGGCGCTTTCGATTCACGCGAACAAATTCGCCTAGTGGAAAATCGGCTTAACGTGTGAAACAGTACTTATACAGACGCGACCCTATACGCTAACTATTGGTACATTCTACAAGATTTCGTCGTCATCAAAATGAAGATGACAGTCGTTATCAATAGGCCTTTCACATTATTAAAGGAATCGTTATACTATAAAGGCTTCGGAGCAATATTCATAACACATTGCTTTACTTTAAACTGTCTCGGATTGTATACATTAATTAAAGTGAAATGTATGTTGATCATATCATTTTGACAATATTAAATGCATGACACGCCAACGCTGCACAAATTGCTAATATATGACTAATATCTTAGCATAAAATATCGAGATTTAGTTTTATTCCTAATCCATAAAAGCCGTCACATAGCTGTTGGAAATACGTACGATTTTAAAGTAATTTATTTCATTCGCTGCTGATATTATATTATATTATATTGACATTTACGGTAATTAGTCATGTATCGTAATCATTTCTGACATTTCACATGATTCTATAGAGAATACAATTTAATTATTATTAATATTATTATCGAATAATGCCTTAGAAATAATAACGCCAATCAATATAAATACATTTAAACAAACTATTCAATAGCATATTCATGCATTAAAGATGTATTGCCCACAAAAACATGAAAAATGAATATTAATTAAATCAGACTTTAAATAGGTTATTTTGTAGTTATTAATCAATTTAATCATTTCCGTAGAAAAAAAAACAAAAAAAAAAGGTTTTCACTTATGAAATGACAAAATAAATGGTTAAATTTAACTATTTTTTGCTTTAAATTACAGTTTTTCAGGTAAAATACATTTTTTCGATCTAATTTTTGGTCAAAGTGCATAACTATTTTTTAAAATGACATATTCAACACAAAATGATTTAATAATTATTTGTATCTTTAATAAATATCAACATAATTGATATAAACTTACTTGATAGCTTTAATCATCGAAAGACCCATTTCGACTGCGTTCTGCGCATGCCTAGTGTCAGCGTTTGGTAATCCAGATACGCAGTAGTAACAGTCTCCAAGAATCTTGATTCTTAAGCAGGAGTTTACCTAAAGTATAACAAGAATTTTAATATAAATTACAAAATGTTACACATTTATCATTGATTTTACATTTTACTCTGTGTTTTTGAATGAAAAAATGTTTATTTTCAATTCTGTAATGGCTCTACATTCTCTAAAATTAAGATAATTGGTTCTTGTGGACCTTGTCGATGGTATTCTGTCTTGTTTTTTTTATGTATTTCAGTCTGTAAATGGCGGGCTCCCCGCTGCTGATTGCGAATTAAAATAAAATTAATAAGAATAATAATCTTTCTATAAGAGTTCACAGAAAACACGAATTGACGTGGGCTATATTATTAGGACGATGTTAATTTGATGATGGCGGTGGTACCAAGGTAATCTAGATTAGATTGCCTTGGTGGTCCTCATTTTGTGTACGCGCGCGCGCGTCAAAATGTTTGTCTCGGCATCACCTGCAAAATAAATAAATTGTTAAGCTCTGTCTACACTATCAAACTTTATGTGACAAAAAATGTCCATATGTGGACATGATGATCATTATTTTATATTTATATATTATTATATTGTATATATCCTTTTATAGTTTTAACTGTTTAGTTTTTTTAGGTCTTCAACCTTGTACAAGCTTTTAGCTTTTTGTTGTTGATCCTTTTCATCTTTTATGCATTTTGTCTTTGACATGTTTCATAGTTTTTTTTTTATGAATAAAATGAATGAAATGAAAAATGAAATGAAAAAATGATGTCATATCACTACCACATTTAGGCATATCATCATCATATTTGGTCACATCACACTTTTTTTGTCGAACTAGTTTGGTAGTGTAGACATAGCTTTAAGGTGATGACAATGAAATCATTTGAAAACGTTTTCTCTCATTTAAGAAGAGACCGATTAATTAGGGGTTGGACACTCTTGTCGAATCACTTTTTATCACTAAAATATAATTTCAATTATCTTCACTTAACATATGTCTTCGGTGTATATTTATTTTACTACAAAGTTATTCTCTCCCGAGCATTTGTCTTGATTGAACTAATATAGTAATATAAAAATAGTAATAAGTCAATATGACATGATTTATCATAAGAGACATGGCATACTTCAGTCTGTTTATTTTCCATTAAAACCACAATCTAATCCGTAGTATCAAGAAAATCTATTTCAATAGAACTTCCATTCGCTATTATGTAAAATGATAAGATTAACACGAGGTAAATATCGATAGTGATATTGCTCGTGGTTAAAATATATTATAACTTTCCTATCTCGGTATTTCTAAGTCGTGTTGTGTCTCGTTTAATAATATCAATTGACAGAAGGCTGACGCACAAAATGTTGTAAGTAATATTTGTATTTGTTGGATAAAACATTAAAGTGATGATAAACAGTTATATAGATTTGTGTTAACCTTTATATGAGATGAATCTTTATTTTAGACTCAACAAACCAACTAATTTATATTACTAAATTACACTCAGGAGAAAGATCTCTTACCAATTGAGAAAATACATATTTTGTGTGTGTGTGTTTGTGTTCTTTTTTACATTTATTCTTTCGTATTATTAGAAATGTTATGACTTCTTAGAACTGGTTAAATCGTCTACATGTTTAAGTAAACATAATATCGTGTGTCATCCTAGATTTATCACGGCACCATTTAAGTTAGAATTTAGAAAGACAACTGAATAAAAACATCACTGAGACTAAAAAGCTTGGTTCCCACTAGCGACGAAACGTAACGCTATCTACGCAACGTAAGAAAATGCCTTTCCAATAATTGTGTTTGCTCAAGAGAGATGTAATAAGACGGCTATATAATAATTATCATTGGTTTGCTCTCGCCTGCGTGAAATTAAACAAGTTTCCCACTTGTGATTACGCAATACAGCACTTTTCGTCAATATGTAGTTGCGTTGCGTTACATTGCATCGGTAGTGAGAACCATGCTTAACTTAAAAAATCGAACAATAATCTTACCTGTGCAATTCTATCGAATCTTCCAAAGAGTTCGTTTAATGTTTTTACAAGTTCTTTTGCTGTCATATTTGCCGCCATTTGCGTAAAGCCTTTCACGTCAGCAAACAATAAGCTATTATTAAAAAAAATAATTGTACTTATGATTTCCACAATTGATATTTTAAATTGGTTTCATATCATATTTTATCAATTCAATCATAATATTGAGCTATTTATTTCCCATTTGCATTGAGATTTACCAATTACAAAATCATTATTTCCAAACCAAACATTAAACATGATCTATGACATTGTAATGACGTGACCTATGACATGATTTATGACAAATAGCAGGAATCATTGTCCAAAAATAAATTAGATCTTGAATCCTGACTAAAATCTCGCAAGAAAGTGGATTATGTAAACATATTTGTTTTTTATCTATAAGTGCATTTCCATTCAGTGCATTAGCCCATTTAGCCGATATGTATGACTATTGCTCTATCAAATACTATCCTAATTTGGATAAATGAGTTAACAACCTCACCTAACGTTCTCGTATCTATGAATGTAAATCTTATGAAAGCGGGTTGGCTGTTGAATGGGATTGCATTCAATTTCGTAAGATAGATACTGCATCATTTCCTTGGCTACGAAAGATGGTAACACGGATAGTAATAAACGTTCCTATAATAAAGAAATTAATTAATAAATATTTGTTAATTTAATAATAATTTAAAAGCTTTATTATTTACTTTAAAACAATTTTCTAAAATTTGATTATTTTCATCATAGCGTATGTCTGACCAATGAAAAGTGATAGATTATCCGAATTGTCGCTTATCATTGGTCAACTCACTTGCAATCTGATACGAAGTGGCGTTGCATCTCTGTTGAGAACCACACTTCGAGAAAAGGGGATTCCTTTTGTTTAGAGTACATGAGTCTACCCAACAATTGGGAATGTAGCTTTCTTCAGTAATAAATCGTCATTTCAGTAGGTATATTTATTGGAACATTGTTGGTAAGAAGGTTTACTAGTTCACACGACGTTTCAGAATGAAATAATTATGTATGCATGTATGTTACGAAGTAAAGCTCAGCTGTCTCCACTATCAATACTATATTTTAACAAAAAAAGTGTGATGTGCCCAAATATGGTAGTGATATGACATCATTATGTCCATATATGGGCACATCACATTTGTTGTCACATAAATTTGATAGTGTAGACAGAGCTTCACACTATATGAAGAAAAAAACTACTAAATTGTGTATTTCAAGAAAATGGACCAACTGGGAAAAGGTCGCGTGACAAACAAGATACTGATGCATTAGTTAAATTAAACTATTCTTTGAAAATGACGCAATTTTAGGGCAGATTGAAGTCAAAATAACCTTTTAGGCGGCAAGACATTCAGTGTATTACATGAATTCACTTTCCACTTTTCTGTAAACACACCGAGAAATGCATTATCGAGATTTCTACATGGTATTTTCAAGATCGACTGGCTGTCATAAAATTTAGATTAGCTATGAAAATTTGATCACGAAATCTAATATATTCTTCAATTAAAAGATAACTGTCTGAGAATAGGGATTACCATATTTCATTCAATTGCCATTATAAATTGATAATAGTTAAATCTTCAGATTTCATGTGTTTTAAAAACTATATCTTGATGACTACTAACCTGTTTCTGGTTTTCTTTTAGCATCTGGATGCGCGTTTGGACACATTTGTGTGTTTCTAAGAATGACTGGCGGTGTATTCTGTCAGACAAGTAACATGTGTAAAAACCGGAGATGTTTGTAGAAATCAGCACAAGCAAACTAGACATTAACTGAAAAAAGAAGACCTTGTTATCATTGCGCAATCTATAAACAACATTTAGACGCGCGCGTAAATGTATTTCTTGGTAATGTAAAACTCTGTCTACACTCTATAAGCTAAGATTTATAAAGCGCACATATCCACAAAGTGCTCAATGCGCTTGTGGATACCATGAAACTAACTTTGAAACTAAAAATAACAAACAATTTTGCCAAAAAAAACAGGAATAAAAGCACTATCAAACTTTATGTGACTTTATGTGATGTTCCCATATATGGACATAATGATGTCATATCACTACCATACAAGTACAAGTATTTTATTTTAAATTAATTTGATTATCATTTATTATTTCTTTGATACATGCTTACTAAATTTTATTTTATTTTTTAAAATTTTATTTTATTCATTTCGGCAATAAACATAAGATAATAATCACAAAACAATATTTATTATTTCTTTGATACATGCTTACTAAATTTTATTTTATTTTTTAAAATTTTATTTTATTCATTTCGGCAATAAACATAAGATAATAATTACACAACATAGAAATATATATATATATATGAATGAATTTGTACTATTTGAAGTGTGAACAATTAAATAAATGAAAGATTTAGGCATATCACTACCCTATTTGGGAACACCACACATTTTTTTGTCAAATTAATTTGATAGTGTAGACGGAGCTTAAGGGTTTTTGGTTAAATCTAACAGTTTATTTTGTTTTTTTTAATAAGTAAAATCATTATTTTTGTAATTGTTTGCCAAAATCCTATTCAAAAGTGTATTTTATACATCTTTATCATATCATATTCCACTAGCAACTAAATCCTATCAAACTCAAAACCTTATCTACTTCGTAAAACATTTTCTTTCTAAGCATTTACAAATTATTGTATATATCATAATACACCAAGAAATTACTAATTTAAAGGTTCATTTTTATGTGTGCCGCGGCACACTATTGATAAGATGAATTGGAAGAACATGATCGTCGGCGGTCTGCTCACTTGAAATTAGATAATAATTCACTGATGAATGGAGTACATATTCAGAGAAGACACATTTAAAATTTGAAATCATAATGTATCTTAACAGATAAAGGAGTGTTTTTATTTAAAATGTCAGTGAGACGCCTAAAACAACACAACTTTCAGAAGAACAGGTTTGATAACGTTTTTAAGCTCTGTCTACACTATCAAACTATTTTGACAGAAAATGTGGCCAAATATGGTAGTGTGATATGCCTAAATATGGTAGTGATATGACATCATCATGTACATATAGCACATCACATTTTGTTGTCAAACTAGTTTGATAGTGTAGATAGACAGGGCATTATTATTATCAAGTTTTTATCATTATCGTATAAATAGGCCTACGTCGGTAGTCTATTGTAAAATGTCTAATGTAATAATGGTTAAGCCTAATATAGTAATGGTTGTATTGTTGCTTGTATATAGTTTAATTTTCTTTAATTTTTTTTTCTTTTTTTCTCTCATTATGTTTTCCTTCTTTTTTTTTCTTTCTTCAAATTGTTATGTTTTGTTTTTGGACCGCTGCACCGCATGTTGTGAGTGCCACCGATCCAAAGGTGAATGGGTCAACAAATAAATAAAAATAAAGTAATTATGTTAATAGCGGATGCAATACAATGCACGGAAAAGTAATAGTTTGAACAAACACATTATGGCATAGAATGTGTTTACACAACACTGACTTATTATATCGCCCACTGTAAGCAAAGTAAATCAAACACAATGTGTAAGAATTATGCAGTTACATTTACGAGAACCAAAGTTTTGAGAACTTTCCCTCAAAAGCAATCGAGTATTATTATTTTAATATCTTTGATGGTATGGGTATTTTATCGTATCCGACTAGACTTGCCCCAAGTCTGTAGTTATTTCGAGGCTTTTCGATGTTTGTCTGAAATACAAGCTCAAGTAGTACACGTATGAAACGCCATATGTGCCCAAATATTTATCTTTTAACTAATATTAAGTCAAAGCTCCGTCTGGAACCCAGACTATTATCCGAGGTTCGTCTCTACTTTCATCACAAAATAAAATTGCACCACTGCCTCGGAATAATTAAGATACCAGACAATCAATTTGTAATTCAGGCGGATGGTAGGCTTAGGCCTATACGTCCCTGTTTTAACTAACTGCCGTGTTAGTGGCTTATACACATTTTGTACGCGACAGATGAAAACATTAATGCGCGCGGACACGTTGATGATAGGCCTAGCTGCTCTCGTCAACTTCGTCTGTGTGTGCAGAGTATCACTGGGTGCTTTTAGAACCAACCACTGAGAAGAGCAATGTATATTTTTCTGTTTACGTTTTAAAAAAAGAGGCGGGTTGTAATGAATTTTGTCATTACACGGGATATCTAATTTAATAGATGATACTTACAGCCGAGATTAAATTACATTGGGAAGAGGATTTCGAACACTGTGTCTGTGACATGATACTTAATGTAGTAACCACGTGGAACATAATACTTTTTAAGTAATATACACTCTACATAAAGAGCTAATACTCATAAATACGATATCCATAACATTAAAACGTCATCTGATAGACATTATGATGAATGTAAATACGAATATTGTGAGTTGATAGCTTCTTGATTTAACAAGATGTAGGACATGTTGTGTTGATTTGAATGAGGATTATTGTTACATAAATTAAATAAAGCAATCTTGCACGAAAAAAACATATTTTTAAGAAAATAAACTTCCCTAAAAAGAACATTTCATTATTGTAATTTAACAGTTTTAAAATAGTTAGATAATTAGAAGTTTGACCTGATTTGACCTGAGTAAAATATCCGTAGACAGCCTTAATTCGCAACAAACACAATCTCCATTTTGCATAAAATTCTAGTTCAACAAATTCCTCAGTTACTTACAATAAACCGTTGATATTAATAATTCTGATTCCCTAAAGCTAGTGTGATGTATCCAAATATGATCGTGATATACCTAAATATGGTAGTGACACATATATGGGCACATCACATCTGTTACACAAAGTTCGACAGTGTAGACAGAGCTTTACAGGTTAGCTGTTGTAAGTTGTAATGTCCTAATTATTCAGAGATTTCAAACGCTGTACTAACGACACAAACGAATAACAATGGGTAAATATAACGCCGATTTTTATTTTAAGCTTTTGAGCTCTGTAAATTTTATTTTTTATTGTTTGACATTTCCTTTCTAAGACGCACATGCTAATTGGTTTGAAATCGATCGAATTGATCTTTCGATGCTTTCAGATTGTGCTCTTTAAAACTCTGTCTACAAACTAGTTTGACAAAAAGCGTGATGTGCCCATATTGTAGTGATATGACATCATCATGTCCATATATGGGCATAGCACATTTTTGTCACATAAAGTTTAATAGTGTAGACAGAGCTTAAGGGTCGAACCATGTCAACTTTTTTTACTGCAGTTACTGCAGTAAATCTATTTTATTTTTGATCCGTAATACATTTTACATTTTCGTTGTCGGAGTTAAATGTTCAATACAGACAAAACAAAAAATGTTACATAATTATATAATGTGTTTTATAAAAAAGAATCATCATGTCAAAGTGAAATCATTTTAGTAGGCAGGCACGTACGGACGTAAGTATTCCGAAATATAACACATTACTAAAATGAGACTCGGTGGTCTAATTGTATCCGAGTTTGTATCTTGTTGGTGCAACTTTACCAATTTGGCTAATTTGATCTTTACGGGTTATACTTCAGAAAGTTTATATTGACTATAATTAAATGTAAAGCTCTGTCTACACTATCAAACTTTATGTAACAAAAAAATGTGCTCATATATGGACATGATGATGTCATATCACTACCATATTTAGGCATATCACTACCATATTTGGGCATATCACTACCATAATTGGGCACATTACACTTTTTTTGTCAAACTATTTTGATAGTGCAGATAGAGCTTAACACAGTAAGTAATTTTTTTTCATAGTTGTATAAAGTATCTAGGTAAACACGTTCGTCTATGGACTTATTGCTCTCATATATAGAGGGTATGTAGATTTATAATTATAGACACGCTGTTTCTATTGTTATATTTCTTTTATTCCTGTCCACCCAGGCAGCACTTGCCAACTCATATGCTATGACTTTATCCAAATTCCCTCACTTGCACTGATGAAGGGCTAGTGTTGCCCGAAAGCTCTGCTAACTTTTCTGGCTGTTTACTTTATCGTTTTGATTTAGCTTTTCGCTTTTTTATTTGTATCTCCATTGAGATCCAGCCACTGATACCCACAGCATTGTCATTTTTTTCAGTAATTTGCCTTTGGATTTATATAATTATAGACGTATATTATTCAATGTGTTTAATTGCCTATAACGAGATTCAGAATTGTAGAGCTATCTGAACAATACAAATTGATTACTCGAGATATTTCTGCCAAACAATAGCTCATCTAAACAAAGACTTGATCAGCCACACGTGTAGATCATCAACATCCAATTACGTAAAAGGTAAACCTTTTAGATAATACGTTAATTTATATATTGTATAGTCTATGTATAGCATCACTATTCTATGTTTAAGCTTGATTCCCACTAGGACGTAACGCAACGACGTAAACGCGACGTAAGCAATTTAACCAATCACAAGCGATGGATTATCCGAATCTTCGCTTGTGATTGGTCAACTCGCTTACGTTGCGCTTACGTCTTTGCGTTGCGTCCTAGTGGGAACCAAACTTACGTATAAGACATAATGAACACGGAAATCTTTCAAATAAAGAACCAAATATGGATATGCATTCACTTACAACTTACCTATTTTAGCTAAATACATTGCAACAATGATATGTGTTTTATTAATAAGAACTTCTATGAGTAGGCCTAAATGCATAATGATATTGGTCAATCTATTGGTCAATCTATTGGTCAATCTATTGCTACTTAGTAGGCCTATTGAATGTTGTCAGTGCCACCACTTTAAACGCAAGTTAAAGACAAGAGAATTACAAACGCGCGCAGATGACTGTACAAAAAGCGTGGCAGAGCCATATATAGGCCTAGAGAGAGTTACGACTTTGCGTTCACGGATTTTAGAAAGTCACGTGGTGTGCACGCCGGCCATGTTTGTGTCCAACTATGCCTATGTAGTCGAGTGTATGTGTATGGAGTCGAGTCATTTGCTTAAAAATTGTATAACATTCACAAGGCTTTAAATATCGAATTTAATATCAAAACAATCAATTTGTTTAAAGGTTTTTGTTAAGATAATAACGAAATCATAAAGTTACTGCGAACATGATTTTAAACAACAAAATGTAAAAACAATGCATTACTATAGAGAATCGCTGTACAAACTAAACGCGCACGCGTAGAGCGTGCATGGAGCGCACAACCAGAGCCGTTCCGAAATTTCTATTTTATTTCATATACGTTCGCTGTAAACTGAGATCCCGACGCGCACGCGCACCCTCATATCGGCGCCATCGTTTGGAGACGGCGTGCACCCGAACGATCATGGAACAAAAATCACTTGCAATACAAGAAGATGTGCTGGAGATTTCTGCTGGAAATGTAACATTTGCAGCTACAACTCCACTTGTACAGCATACGGTGGCTAAGCCCACCAAAAAGGCCAGGAAGGCGGGGTCTAGCTGTACTATTACTAGGCCTCCTAAAGAAGGTAATACGCATAGCAACAGCGATGCCGTTGCTATCGCCGGGCCATCATGCACTAACGTGCTGCAGCCTAATCAACAGGTCGGAGTAGGCCTGAACTATGAGGCTAGGGTTGAAAACCTTGAGCGGTTGGTTGAGCAGCAGGTTAAAGAGACGAAGGCTGCTCAACAAATAAATGAGTCAACGCACGACCTTTTATCTCAGTTGATGACACAAATGTCATCACAATGTCACAACAATGAATATGATGACAGTAGCTCGGTGGTTAGCCTCACGAGTAACATTTACGATAGGCATCATCAGTACGAACGTGATGTGTCTGACCTGGAGGAGGGGGAAGTAACAGGTACACAACAATCCAAGAAGGATGAAAATCCTGAGCGGCCAGCCACTAATAGTAATAGTAAGGTCAAAGGCCCACTTCCTCCGGGTTTTGCAGCAAGATTTGCTGTTTCTAACGAATTGGCACCAGCAGTCAGCCAAGAGTTGGCTGACACGCTAACATACTTATTGCACTCGCATATGAGTGAGAGTGTAATGACCGAGCTGATCAAAAGCTATCCTATACCGGAAAATCTAGAGGCCCTAATGGTGCCAAAGGTCAATCCAACTATTTGGGATTCCATTACACCAAGGGCACGGTCTAACGATCTAAAATTTCAAAAGGTACAAAAACCTTTGATAAAGGGAATTACCGCCCTTGCTAAATTAGTTGATGGAAATGAGTCATCGGAGATAGCACAGGACACAATCGGCCTACTTGCCAATGCGAACTTCGAGTTACTTGCACTTCGTAAGGAGATGTTGAAACCGGAAATAAATGCCAGATATACTCATTTATGTAAACCCAGCATTAAGCCTACAGAGTATTTATTTGGTGACCTGAGTACTACAGTTAAAAAACTGGATGAGGAAAGGAAGGCTACGGCAGGCTTATTTAATTTTAAGTCGTACCAACCAAAGACCAGGTCCAACAACTACAGATACCAGCCATACAATAGAAATGGCAAACCTTTTTTAGGTCAAACCCGGCGACACAAATGGTCAACAAACAACTACAACCAGACCAAATTTTATCAGGGGAAAAAGGACCTAAAACAACAGCCGAAGAGGTATGAGTCGATTGATAATATAAGTATTTCTCCTAACAATAAGGTTAACAAACATAATAACCTTGACATAGTAGGAGGTCGACTCAGGTCATATATACATAGGTGGAAAAAATATACTTCGGATCCATACATCCTAAATGCGGTTTCAGGATATAAAATAGAGTTTGATAAAGCCATACCCTACCACCTAAAAGGAAAAATACCTCATCCATACAAACTCAGCAACATGGATATGGAGGCTATTGATGATCAAATAGTTAAATTGATATCAAAAGGGGTGGTCAAACCAGCCATGTATGAACATGACCAGTTTGTATCAAATATTTTTACAAGGCCAAAGAAAGATGGAGGGTTCAGAATGATATTAGACCTCTCTAAATTAAATGAATATGTGACATACAAACATTTCAAAATGGAAATGTTTGGAAATGCATTGACACTAATTTCACCAGGTGTATATATGACGTCAGTCGACCTCAAAGATGCATATTTTACTGTACCCATAGCAGAGTCGGACACTAAATATTTAAAATTTGTTTGGAAAGACAACCTGTATAAGTTTGTCGCATTGCCTAATGGGCTTAGCTCAGGGCCTAGACTTTTCACGAAATTATTGAAGCCCCCAATTGCGTTTTTGCGCAGCAGAGGGCATATTCTGTTGGTTTACATTGATGACATTTTGTGTATAAACCAGTCAGAAGACTTGGCCGGCGGTACCGCCAGGGAAACTAGTGAACTTCTAGCCTCATTGGGTTTTATCATTAATAGAGAAAAATCAGTAATGAATCCTACGCAGATCATAACCTTCTTGGGATTTGAAATAAATTCTATAAGTATGACGGTTTCCCTTCCATATCACAAGAAGGAGGAAATTAGAGTTCAAAGTAAACACATACTTACATTAAGTCATACTACCATTAGGAAAGTTGCGCAATTTTTAGGCAAAATTATAGCAACACTACCTGCTGTAGAGTATGGAAAGCTTCATTATAGGGCACTAGAGAAGGAGAAAATACTAGCTCTAAAAATAAATAAAGGCCATTACGATAGGCCTATTAGTATTTCCGTCAATGGACGGGACGATATTCTTTGACAGACGCTAGTAGTCTAGGCTGGGGTGCCACTGATGGACATACCCACACAGGGGGAAGGTGGATAAACAAAGACCTAGACATTGCATATGCTACAGGGGCACTAAATATTAATTACTTAGAATTGCTGGCTGCTTTTTTCGGCCTTAAAGCATTGTCCCGTGAGAGAAAAGCTAAGCACATAAGGTTGAAGGTTGATAATACCACGGCAGTAGCTTACATAAACAACATGGGCGGCGCAAAATCAATTGCGTGCAATAAAATTTCAAAAGCCATCTGGTCTTGGTGCATTGAGAACAATTTTTGGATAAGTGCAGAATACATCCCAGGTAGAGATAATATAATAGCTGATGCAAAGTCTCGTCAGTTTAAAGATGAGACAGAATGGATGCTTAACAAAGAATTGTTTATAAAAATCACTAAAACATTCGGCGAACTGGATATAGACCTATTCGCTTCTAGGCACAATGCACAGCTTCCGAAATATATATCATGGAAACCGGACCCAGATTCAATTGGTATCGATGCATTTCTACAAAATTGGTCCTCTGCCAAGCTCTATGCTTTCCCGCCGTTCTGCCTTATAGGTAGATGTTTGCAAAAAATATTGACAGATAATGCCATAGTTATCATGGTGGTCCCAAACTGGCCAACACAGTATTGGTATCCTAAATTACTATCAATGATGGTTGGGGAACCACTGAGGTTTAAGAATACCAAACATGCCTTAACATTACATGGTTCAGATGATTGTCATCCCCTTTATAACAGACTTAACCTTTTTGCCTGCAGGCTATCAGGGCGGAACTCTACAACAAAGGAATAAGCAATACTGCAGCAGACGTCATTCTGCAATCCTGGAGACGGTCAACGTGGAAGCAATATAACTCACAGCTAACAAAATTTATAGACTTTTGTGAAATCACATGGCAACAGCTAAACACCGGTCACGTCCTCGATTTCTTGATAAAGCTGAAGGACGAGGGCTTAGGCTATAGTACTATCAGTATGGCGAAAAGCGCAATTGTAAACTTTCTCGAAATCTTAGATATAAACATGAAGGAGTCTATTGAACTGAAAAGATTTATGAAAGGGTTATTCAATTTTAACCCACCGACTCCAAAATATGCACAAATTTGGGATGTTCGCTTAGTTACAGACTATCTGAGGCGAACAATTAACGACGATACATTATCGCTTAAAGAATTTACCATAAAAGTAGCATTGTTATTAGCATTATTCTCCTCAAGTAGGCTTCAAACCTTATATAATTTCAAATTTTCAAATATGAATATCGAGAATGAAGCAATCACCTTTTACATTTGTACATTACTAAAAACTAGCAGACCAAACAATACAGGTCAACTGGTGGTTTTCCACAAAAGTGAAGACCCTGCCCTATGTCCGGTCAGAACAATTCTAAAGTACAGGGAAAAAACTAGTAATTTAAGGGAAAATAAGGACAGATTTTTTATATGTCATAAGAAACCGTATGCCGAGGCATCAAAAGACACAATTGCTCGATGGATAAGGACAGGTTTATCAGAAGCAGGAGTAGATACAACAAAATTTAAAGCCCATTCGGTCCGAGCGGCTGCATCTTCATCAGCAAAATTAAGGAATGTCCCGGTTGACTTAATAATGAAAACAGCTGGGTGGAGAAACGAACATACACTAAACAGATATTATAATAAGCCTATAAAATTTGTAGAAAATCCGTCATTTCAACAGGCACTGTTGAGAAAAGTTGATTCATCAACTCATTAATATTGGTTGTGTTTGTTGTTGGCTACTACAAATAGCCCCTGTTTGCATTTTGAACCAGTTTAATATTGTTGTTTAGTTTTCTAATTGATGGTTTTAAAACGTTGGACTATTGATTATAAGCAAAATAAATGCTTTATTATTAATACAACACGATAGTTGTCATATTTAAGTTGCCCGTTAGGCAAACATCCTTATGAATGAATGTAGACTTTTGGAAATAAAGTTGTTTTATTGAAACTAACATTTCCGTCAATTATTTGGTTTACAGTTCAAACATGTTTCCAGAGTTGGCTTTAAACATCTCAGTTTACAGCGAACGTATATGAAATAAAATAGGAAGATTAAACGAGACTTACCTGTAAGTTGAAGTTTGATCACTATTTTATGAATATGTGAGTGAGGTGTAAACTGCCCGCCTCAACCCACCCCAAGTAAAACAATTATTATTATAGAACAATGCAGGTTATCATATATATACTTATCGCTGCAAATTATTACTCTGGACATGTTTGATTTAAAGTATGAGGGTGCGCGTGCGCGTCGGGATCTCAGTTTACACCTCACTCACATATTCATAAAATAGTGATCAAACTTCAACTTACAGGTAAGTCTCGTTTAATCTTCCTATTTTTGTTGTTTTAAATCATGTTCGCAGTAACTTTATAATTTTTTTATTTTAACAAAAACCTTTAATCAAATTGATTGTTTTGATATTAAATTCGATAATTAAAGCCTTTTGAACGTTATACATTTTCAAAACAAAAGACTCAACTCCATACGCTACATAGGAATAGTTGGACACAAACACGGCTTCTAATCCATTCAATGACGTAACTCTCTCTATATATGGCTCTGAAGCGTGGTTCCCACTAGCGACGCAACGCAGCTACGTTTTGACGCAAAGTGCTGTATTGCGTAATCACAAGTGGGAACCGACGACGCAACAGTGCTGCAAACATCGCAGATTTTATTTCACGCAGGCGGGGGCAAACATAATTATCGGAAGGGCATTTTCTTACGTTGCGTAGGTTGCGTTACGTTGCGTCACTATTGAGAACTACGCTTTATAGTACTAACGTACGTAGTAGAAAATTCATCTGATACGACGTAATGCATAAACTCACTTAACGTACTACGTGTCAAACGTATATTATGTGGATTCGTTACATATGTACAACTCAAACGCACAGTATAGTAAAGTTACCAATTTGCGCCAATGGTATATCATGCTTTTGCATAATAAATACACATACATAAACGCGAAAATACGTGCGTACACACCCCAAAAACTAACTAGTACTAACCTCACGTAACGGATCACAAACTTCATTCTTTTGGGACGCTAACGTGAATCCACACTGTAATGTAAATCTCATAACGGAAATCAACGAAGTTATTGCCAGTAACGTCGGAACTGAAAATGGGAGCATTGTGTAACAAGAAAATATTATAAAGATTACACACCATTCAAAATCTAAGAAAAAATTATACAAAAAGCACTGGTAGATGATGACGGACATGTTCATCTCAATCGCTAATAATATCCAAGTTAGAATACCAAGCAAGCGAAGTTTCTTTAGAGAAAGTTTTTGATATAGTAGAAGAAATATAAATAGAACGAGATTACACATAGTCAACACTCCTGAGGCCACGGAAAGTCCATGAAATTTCTTTTTAAAGAAAACAACGATTAAAAGAGCTTTTGCTAGCATTTCAATTACATGTAAGACCATTAATGATCGCTGTCTCTGTTTCAAAAAGTAACGTTGGTAAAGATTCTCAAGATGGCTAGATCTAAAATCACATTTCATAGTCGGTAGTATTATTCCTTTTGCCGACGTTCCGCACGACCTACATGCGTCCTCCAATCGACTGGACACTGACAGACCCGATGGTCGGTTCCGCAAAAAAGCCGCCATTGTATTTCCAACTGGATGGACTTTATTATCTCTTTTTCGAAGGGTATTCACTTGGTGGTCTTTACACGACGAGGTATTCTCGTCCGTAAAACTTGGTGCGTAAAACGAATTTTCGTTATTAAATCGTAATCTGTATAACGCTTCTTCCCAAAGCGAAGCGCCTCTTGAGCGCAGACGAACATCCAACAGACCCGGACTTGCCGCCGTACTTCCACATTTTATTTTATCTACAGGTGTCCTATCAACATCGTCTGTACTTTTCAACGTTAAAGTATCCGAGTTTGGTATCGTACGCTCAATTGCTTTATTGTTCTCGTTTGGGCTACTTGGCGCGCGTTGGTTGAATCCGGTGGCTGCTGTGGGATCGCTTGCGTTGTCGTCTGAATGTGACGACTTCTCATCTAATGACTCAACTCCCGACGTTTTAGCTATAGCTACGCATTCGTTGTGACTATTCCCACTCAAAAATAAATCATCATCATTTGTTAGTGGACCACGTGACGACGCTTCACTTGTAAGTGTGACAATACAAGTCGTTGGAACGACTCCACCGGGCGTTGTCATTATGATGACTTAGCGATAGAAATGTTACAAAGTTGTCATGATAATGGCAAACGTATAGGTATCAGTAAAAAGGCACGAAAGCATTCAGCTTTGAAAAAAATGATGGTAACTTCTCTACAATTAAATAAATGTCTCGCGTCGCTTTCAAAATTATAATTAATAATAGGCTGATTAACGCTTGTCTGGAATATTCTTCCGTACTGGTATACTCTTAATGCCAACACTAACACTGATTGAAATAATAATAAGGCTGTCTCAAAATATGTTTTCAACCTTTGGTTCTTCTGGTTTCGTATCTGCAATTAAAAACAATTATTAGTAATTATCCTTTATGAATGCAAATGTATGGTTTCTTGCTGTTGCTAAGGTGTTAAGATTTGTCTTGATTTACGTCACATGAAACAACAATCTAAGATGGGGATTATTAATAATTCTTTAAATTTATCAAAATGATATTTTGTTATAGGTAGTAGGTCCATATTTCAAACGCATTGCTACAACCACAATCTTGTATTTTGTAGAAACCATTATTGCAATTTAAGCAAATGTTTGGAAGTTAATGCTTGGTTGCCACTAGGATGCAACGCAAGGACGTAAACGCAACGCAAGCGTGTTGACCAATGACAAGCGACAGTTCGAATAATCCATCGCTTGTGATTGGTCAACTCACTTACGTTGCGTTGCGTCCTTGTGTTGCGTCTCTAGTGGGAACCAAGCATTAGTGATCAAAAGAAAGAACTTATTTAATATAATGTAATATAGTTTACACAAGGTTATCGGCCCTATTCCGACTTACCGCGAAGATAAGTAATGAATGCGTCAAAAAACAAGCGCGTGCGTCAACTTTTGCGTCAACTGTCGAGTTATTGACGCATTTTCAAAGCCCTAATGAATCGATTCAAATAAAAGTGTATGACCCGGATCTTAGTGTTATTTTGGTATGTTGCATATTTCATTGTTTTCTGAATGGCAACAATAATTAAACTGAATAATTTATCAAGAAAATCATAATTTATTCATTAATAATGTATGTTAATTCAGATATTAACATTCATAGTACATTAGAAATGTTTCCTATAAATACACAATGCTTTAAAAAGTTGATTTTTCGAGTTTTAAGTTGACTAAATAAGAATGAGGTTTGATTGTGAGGGCGGTAGTTTGCTTTATGCGAATTTTTTGGACGTTATTTTCCATTTTGTCTAAAATTGCATTTATTTCGAAAGCCCTGTCTACATTATCAAAATAGTTTGACAAAAATAGTGTGATGTGCCCAAATATGGTAGTGAAATGCTCAAATGTGATAGTAATATGACATCATCATGTCCATATTTGGGCACATCACATTTGTTTGTCACATAAAGTTTAGACAGAGCTTTAGGACCGCGGCTATTACAACAAGTTTGATCACCAACTACAATATGAAATTGTTCATAGGCCTCCTTTCCGTTTAGATGCTCACTCTATTAATCAACCGATATTGTAGGCCTATTCTACGGCTTCAGAGAAGCCTGTTGCACAATGACGTTAATGCCGATGTAGGTCTAATTGCCGTTGTCAACATTCAGTGGCTTCTTCTTCATGTATTATTTAATATTATGACCTTTTATAAAAACTAAATAGAATCTGAATCTTACATAACCCACATCTAGAAGCTCTGTCTACACTATCAAACTTTATGTGACAAATAATGATGTGCCTATATATGGACATATCACTGCCATATTTGGGCACAACACACTTTATTGTCTAGAATGCGTAGACAGAGCTTAATATTGTAATTTTAACAGCGCCACCAATATGAACTCCATGTTGGTTTATAAGCCCCATAAATTTGGGCTAAATTTTAACAGACTTGTATTTGTACAGTGAATAGTGTTTTGACATCAAGGCTTTAAAAAAAAATCTACTTAGATGATTTGAACCGACATCACAGACAACGTCGGATTAAGCTCTGTCTACACTATCAAACTTTATGTGACAACAAATGTGATGTGACCATGAGCATGATGATGTCATATCACTACCATATTTGTGCATATCGCTACCATATTTAGGCACATTTTCTTGTCAAACTAGTTTGATAGTGTAGACAGGGCTTTAGTCGATTTATAATATAATAATTATTTACCTAATTGAAAACGTAACATCTCTCAATATCAAGAATCTCTCTCTAATCAAAGAGTAAAGAGTACTTGGATATTAATAGAATACATTTAAAGTCGTAAACATATTCTATCGACTTAAGTAAGGCCTAACTCGAATCAGAAGAGAGAAAAAAACAAACATGAAAATATCAGTCTTCTATTTGACTGATATTAGTGTCATGCCGATGTCGCAAAGATTTCTCATTTTTAGATATGAAACAATAAAATTATGTTTACCAAGCCACCTTGTAAGTTAGGCCTCTTTTGAGAATAGTTAATAAATGAGATAGGTCTACTTACCAAACCAGGAAAGAGTGAGACTTAGCCTACTTTTTCCTGGTAGTTAGGCCTCTTTTGAGAATAGTTAATAAATGATATAGACCTACTTACCAAACCAGGAAAGAGTGAGACTTAGCCTACTTTTTCCTGGTAGTTAGGCCTCTTTTGAGAATAGTTAATAAATGAGATCTACCTATCAAGCCAGGAAAGAGTGACACTTCGCCTACTCTTACCTGGTCGTAAGCTAGGCCTCTTTTAAGAATACATGTAGTTAATAAATGAGATAGGTCTAGGCCTACTTACCAATTAAAGTGAGGTTGTATAGTTTCAGTTGCTTTACGAAAATGTCTTGATGCTCCTGACGATTCAGTATCATTTGGTGAATTGCAATAGCTTCAAAATAAGGATGTCTTTTTATCTCTTACAATCGATAATAAAATCCTTAAAACGTCTGATTTCAGCACCTGCTATTCGGCTGTGAAATTGCTGCCAGCAAAGTAGTATTAAGATCTATTCGGTTTGACTTTTACGACGTAAACAGAGCCTACTTTGTAATTACGTTCGAGTGTTTTTAATTGCCTTGGTTCGAGTTCCAATGCACTTACTAGTTCGAGCTGATTCCTAATAGTTTAGGTTCATATTTACTGTTGGGAAGCCGTTGTTAATTAGAAACTCATTAGTGCGAATAACTAAGAGATAATGTGTCGCATTGGCACGAAAGATGAATAAAGTACAGCAGTTGTTGAAAATATAAATAGAATTCATTGAATTACTGTGCTATTTTAAAAATATATATTACTGGCGATACCCACAATCTAAAGAACACTAAAGTTCTGTCTACACTATCAAACGTTATGTGACAAAAAATGTGATGTGCCCATATATGGACATGATGATGTCATATCACTACCATATTTAGGTATATCACTACCATATTTGTGCACATCACACTTTTTTTGCGAAACTAGCTTGATAGTGTGGACAGAGCTTTACCCAGTGTGCTGTAAAGTGTCATTGGGTTGATTTTGGAGCCTAGAGCTTGGTTCACACACTAAAAGACGTGTTTCACGTCAGGGTAAGGAAAGATCTGATACCAACACTTACGACATAATTATATTCTGAATAGTCCTACTCAAATACATAACACTCTAGTGCGGACTCTTGACGATCAAGGTATCAAGTTTTTATAAATAGATTTGACTACAAATAATCTTCCCTGATATAATTAATTTGTATTGTATTTGAAAAGATTACAATTTTCAAGACAATTGTTTTTCTAAAAATAAATTGGGTTCTAATAACCATATACAGGTGAAGTTCATTGCTCTATCGGAAATTGATAAAGTAAAATACCGGATGTGTTTTATTTGTTAACAAAAGATTATTTTTAATGTGTTTGTTTTATTGCCATGGCGAACTAAATCTTGACCAACCAACCAGTGTTAGTTCCGTTTCTGTAACATAACCATATCATAATCATAATTTAATAAGTTCCACTAGCTTCTCGTAAACAATATCAGAACAAATAAAGATAACTATAAGTTATTCAACACGTGTTCAGAATTAAGTTACTATAAATCGGTAACAACATACAGAGCAATTATAGACAATGTTAAGCAAGTGCATATGAAAGACTTTGGTTGTTGATCAGGTAAATTGATAACATTCTAAACTGAATATGACTAAGTAAAAATATAACAACAATACAAGAAAAGAATTTTATATAACTTGCATCCTACCACCGAATAGGTAGACTTACTTGCCCCAAGTCTGTAGTTATTCTTAAATTTCGTGTTTCTAACATTTCTGATGACAGTTAAGAACATCAGCCTCTAATTGCCATAGACATGAGGTAATTGTAATAGACTAACTATTTATGAATGATGATATTACTATTGTGCTTATGTAATATCCACTTACCGTATAAGATGAACTTGCGTTGTATTTAATGATGGATGGTTGCTATGTAAAATCTTATCTTTATCACGCGACATTTCTGCAAAAGTAAACAGAATGAAGAACAATAAGTGATTAATGTTCCACGGGAACATCTTACGTTATCATAAATCTAGAAAATTTGATTGCCACAACAATCCTTACACGCGAGAAATGTTTATAACATTATATGGTCATTATGGAAGCAAACATAAAAAAATGTATTTTCCCCCAAAAAACATGAAAAATTAAGATTAATTAAATCAGAATTTGAATAGGTTATTTTGTAGTTTTAATAAAGTTACTCACTTCCGTATAAAAAAAAACAAAACAAATTATGTTTTCACTTATAAAATAACATAATAAATGGTTAAATTTAACCAAAAATTCATTGGCTGGCAGCCAATTTGACAATTTTTTGCTTTAAATTACAGTTTTTCAAAATTAAATTTTGTTTGGATACAATTTTTTTGTCAAAGTGGATAACTATTATGTGACATTAAAATGGCATATTCAACAAAAACAATGAAAAAAAGGGTTTCAGGGGGAAAATACATCTTTAATGTTAATGTTGTCATTGAAACGTAACAGCAGGGGCGATATTTAACTTTACGAAATGAGAAATTCTGCCGGTGTTCCATTACGGCAGCCGTCATTATATAGAGTATAACAGACTATTGCATGTCTACTAGATACACGTCTGACTGTATTGAGTACTTTTAATACATGATAGACTCTTCCATGCAAGCAACATTCCTGAACTTATTGTAACCTCAATGTAAACAAGAAATATTTCTTACCGCTCGACTTTTTGACGTATCAGTCTTCTTCACTAAATGATGCTTTTTTGAAATTGCTATTCTATTTAATAAAATAATATCCAGCCGTATAGTAATTAGTATGAGCTTCCGCGTTATACAATTTCCTAATGCTTCGTCCTCTTGAATATAACTGCCTAAAAGGGCGCGAAAACGTATAGTACAGACAATGATATATAGAGACTAACCAATAACTTTCCGTTGGTTAAAACTACCTCACTTGTATTACTGTTAATCATTTGTATTATCTACCCACATCATTCTATTCAGATAAACATGGGGATTAAAATACTTTTTTCACATTGCCTAGAAAAAGTTCACATCCAGGGCTTAAAACACCGGCGTTTTGTATGGTGTGCACCCACGCTGTGTGTATAGGAGTTTTGAATGTGGTGTTTATCTAGAGAAAGTTAGAATAATAACATTTATATAACACCTAAATAAATAAATAAATAAATAAAGTTATATTTCATCATTCACCTCATGCCATTTGTTGTGACATCTATAGTCTTTTGAGGGAAGCAATGACTTATTTGCATATTTTCCACCTGTGGGTTGGTTTAAATAGACGAGGTATTTGTAACGTGAGGGAGTTCCGGGCAGGAGGTTGTGCACAACGAATGAATAAAGTGAACGGTACCGAGTAAAATGTGTTGCGTATTTAGTGTCTAAGCATAACACATTTATTTGTGCCATTACACTCAAACATTCATTATTTGTATACTATAGTAGGATGAGAAAATAGTGTATGTTGATGTTAAATTTTTAATATTAATTTATATTTATTAAAGTAAATACTGATATGTCTTGTGCTTTTATGGAATGCACTCATCAACTGAAACAGCTATGCTTCTTGATTATATTAACTGCAATACATACAAAATATGCCCTCATATTTCCATTGAATTTTACAATTGATACAACAATAACAATAATGTTGACAAGATAAGCACAGTTTATAATAATAAGCCTAATAAATAATACGCATGATAGCAAAACGAATTATTGAAAAAAATATGTATGCTTTAATTGTGACTGTAGATAATACAATGAAACTAAAACATCTGTTTTTCAAATAATCACAGTATAAAGTTTGTTATTATAGGCATTCGGGCAAATGTATTGCGTTTGTAGCAAATAGGTCCTTGTGGCGGATCCCTAACATTTTTCCCTATCAGTAGGTCTAATTCACTAAACCATTGTAACCAGGATCACAAAACATGATAATACCATACAGATATTATATAATATCTCTATGATAATACATAAGCGGGCAGCTACTGTAGTGTGAACTGGCATTTAAAAGTATATTCACTACTTCTTAATTTATAAACAGACGTCTAGCATTTGCTTAATGTCAAAGGTTAAATCAGCTTTTTCAATTTCAAACGATACATCTATTTCATCAATACTTTCATAACGATTCGAGTGTAATGTCCTGTTTGCTTTAGTCTTTCCCGTATTGTCTCCAAGATCGTTGTTCCATTTACTGTAGGTTAATGGTGAATCAAATTCGTCCATGTTGGAGTCACTATCTTCCATTTTTAACTGGTGTATCGTTTTACGGATATCCATTAATTGTGTTATAAGTTGTTGGTCCATAGCGCGCATATCAATCTGTTAAAGTGAAAAAGATCATGATTATTGTTTTAAAAATGTTACTGTATGTAGTCAATGATATTATATATTTTATAGGAATATCAATCTGTAATAAGTAAAAAATATCATGATTATTAAAAATGTTACGGTAGTCAATGATACACAAAACCCCGGCACTAATTGCGTGTTAAATAATCCTCCCGGATATAATAAGATTACTGCCGAGGCCTATCTGAATAAGAAGTCATCAAGACATTTCCAAAAACAATTTGCAGTCCCTCGTTTGTCACAAACTAAGATTTTTACAGACTTTAATACGCAACTTTAAATATTTTTCGACGTTTTATGCTATGAGCAAAAAAACTAAATGAAATTAGTTATGAAATCAATCTATAAGTATAACTTACCAGTTCTTTTCTTAGCCAAGAAATGGAACCCTGCAATTTTGCTAAGCGTTCTTTTCTACTTAATAAAGAGGTGCCATGATTGTCGTCATTTTCTTCGGTTGAACTCCATCTTAAATCCAATATCTTCTGTCTTCTAAGTTCTCCAGGAGAGATTCCAGGAGAGATTACAGGTGCACCAGGTGGCGGGTCAGAAGAGGGTACGACATTTGTGGGTTCCTGGGTCATCAACGGACTTTTCTCTTGTACTACGTTTACGGCGTAATCGCTTGACTTTTTACGGCTTCTTCGCGTTATGCCATCTAGTCCTAATGGTTTCATGACTTTCTGGAAAAACACAGACATTTTAAGTTGTATTCAGTTGAAGTATTGTTACCACCGGAGAAATACTATTGATATACTATCTTTACTACTATTCGCCCCAAACGGTAACCGATCACTTTTTGCTGTTTTCAACCTGAAATGTTCGTAAGACCAGTGAGTTTTAAAAGCCGTTCAAAACAACAAACTGTCAATTCACCTGTTCTCTGTATACTATTCAATTAAATTTATCGGAGTGTTGTTCACTGGTTATATACACCGGCAAAACAGTAGTGCTAGCCTTCATGTTAACCCAGCCGTGGACTACATATCCATTCAGGTGTGAAACTATTCACCATTTGATACATAACAAATAGCCTAAATTACTTGCTACCAACGGTTTAAGATGAGTACGAGCTTTCAGCTAATTGTTAGACACATTGTTCCAGATTCTATTCTTCTCAATCCTATTGTAATACGTCACTGCGAACTAAAACTACGCAAAATAACAATGGGTTCAATATTCACATCTGAGGTCAAACTTTGACATCTGAGGTCAACCAAATTGTTTTTACTGATCATAAGTTCGAGGTAAGTAATCAACAATTATTACTTATGACAAATAAATAAGTACAATGATATCCAAGTGTTGTAACTATGCCATGACGTCATATTAAGAATTGTGATAGAACATAAACACTATTTACATAATATAGGTATATAAGTATAAGTATTCTCAAATGTACTTAGTATGAAGTACAAATTACGTCAGAGTAGGGCAAAACATCTGACCAATTACTCAACTCCCTGATGCAAAGCTACTCCACAGTAGTTTAATACAATTACAACCACTATTTACATACTTTATTATATTACTTGTATTTCTATTTTTAGACAATTAGAACAATTAAAGATGTATTGTCCCCCCAAAAAAAATGAATAATGAAGATTAATTTAAAAAAAAAAGACATTGAATAGGCCATTTCGCAGTTTTAATGAAATTAATCACTTCCGTAGAAGAAAAACTATAAAAAAAATGATGTTTTCACTAAATAAAAAGACAAAATAAACGGTTGAATCAACCAAAAACCCGTTGACTTCCAGTAAATTTGACAATTTTTTTTTTTATTTATTTCGATCCAATTTTTGGCCAAAGTGAATAACCATTATTTGAAATTAAAATGGCATATTCAACAAAAACATTTTTAAAAATTATTTTTTTATTCAGGGGGATAATATATTTTTAATCAATAATTTTATGATTTAATTTCTGGATCGTGGATCGAGTCCTCACTGAGAACAGTTTTTTTTTTACTTTTATACATAACAAAACTATAAAAATATTTTTTTTTAAATTTTCATTTAAAAGTGTTCTTGAAACTGTAAATAGATAGGTCTATGTTTTAACATAACAAAAATATCTATATATAGATCAAAGAAATTATGTAAATAATTTCTTTCTATTTACAATTTTCTGATCTATCCAAAGTGGCGGCAACATATTCAAATATCTAATACAAAATTCGTTGGTCTTAATGATCCTGTACCACAGGCTTGTACAAATTCCTTCCTGTCCAATCTAGGATCTATAGTCTGTATACGTTCCTCTAGCCACGCTGTATTCTGTAAAATGAATGGAAATAAATATCATAAAACACTTTTCGACAACATAATATTTAATAATTTAACACGAGTCAATTTGAAATCTACCAAACTTTGTCCTACTTCATTACCATATATATATAATATATCATCTAGCGATTTATAGTATTTCAAAGAAATAACGGAAATTATCAGATAAATGGAATAAGCCATCCTCTTCAGGCTCTTTGACCCATAAGATTGCAATGGAATCTTTCAAGCTCTCTCTGTTTCGGTTAACTCGTTTGGCTTTGATTTCCAACCAAAATTTCCTTTCCTTCTTCATCAATACGCACTCCGTACTCTGCGTAGTTTTCGTTCCCACTAGCCATGCAACGCAAGGACGTAACGCAACGTAAGTGATTTGAACAATCACAAGCGATGGATCAAACTTTATGTGACAAAAAATGTGATGTGCCCATATATGGACATCATGATGTCATATCGCTACCATATTTGGGCATCACACCTTTTTGTCAGACTAGTTTGATAGTGTAGACACAGCTTTTAGCACATCTTCTGATCTTAACTTCCTTATAGACGTATTCTTCTTAATTTACCTCAGTCCTTTTGAGTATTTTATCATTATATCAAATTTGGCGAATGAATTATTAAAATATAATTTTAATCTTACTTTATCAAGCTGTTCTGCAACCTGTATTCTATCGTGAATATATATACCAAAACTTGTTTTCATTAATTCTACCCTCTGCTCCTCAAAACGTTCCAATTCCTACGAAAAACAGATCAAGCAAACTGAGTACCAATAAAAATGTAATAATAATATTTGTAAGACATTTTTTGGAATTTGTTGATGATAATGATTAATAATTGATTTATTATTGTAATAACTTTCTTTTCGAACACCACCACCATATATGGTAGTGCTATGCTTAAATATGGTAGTGATATGACATCATCATGTCCATATATGGGCACATCACATTTTTTTGACACATAAAGTTTGATAGTGTAGACAAGGCTTTAGAATCACTATCAACAGGGTGCAGGCTGGTGGAGTTAAAGCTTGGTTCCCACTAGCGGCGCAAGGCAAGGACGTAACACAACGTACGGTAAGTGATTTGACCAATCACAAGCGATGGATTATTCGAACAGTGGCTTGTTGTCATTGATCAACTCGCTTCCTTGCGTTGCGCGTACGTCCTTGCGTTCCGTCGTTAGTGGGAACCACGCTTTAGGGGGAGAGAGAGGCGGGGAGAGAGTTTAGAAGAATAAACAGAATAGATATTATAGGACTCTATATTGAAAATGGAAATTCTAACCAATGATGACGTCACCATCTCTGCAATCCATGCGCGTTGAGCTTCGTTGTAACTCTTTATTGTTAACTTCAGTTCCTCCTCTGTAAAATGATTATATTTACTGCATTAGAATTTATTCGAACGTGTGAATAATGGCGGGACTAATAATGCGCAATCTTAATTATATATTTAAAAAAAATTTAATCTGGGATCTTTTACATACAAACCTTTCCTGAGACTCTATTTCATTAAATTTTTGTGAAACATTGTACATTATCATTATTTTTATTGTGATTTGATGAAGAAACGTATTTGTATTTGCATTCATATAATATTTATAACAACATTTTGATTCGCTCGAATGTCTTCGTTAAGCTCTGTCTACACTATCAAACTATTTTGACGAAAAAAGTGTGATATGCCCATATATAGTAGTGATATGCTCAAATATGGCAGTAATATGACAGCATCGTGTCCATATTATGGGCACATCACATTGTTGTCACATAAAGTTTGATAGTGTAGACAGAGCTTTAATTTTGTTTTAAAGCTGTAGGAACCTTACCGCATTGATCGAGTTCATTTCTTGCTCGATGCTTTCCCGCCTGAAATGTGTATAAACATAATACATAATAATAATGAACATAATTAATAAATTAAATAGTCATTGACACCTGACTACAGGTACGTATAAATATCAACTCATCATGAAATGCAACATTTTTTTTATATTTGGTACTCGGACGTTTTGCCGAATACCATTTCGTCGACAGACATTTTGCCTACAGGCCATTTCTCTGGCAGGACATTTCGTCGAAAACCATTTCGCCGACAGACAATTGACCGACAGAAACCATATATTTATAGACACTTTTAACAAACTCAGATGGATGAAATTGGAGTAAAAAACTATCATTGTATATTGGTCAATGACGCTTGTTGTCAAATTGTCATAATTGAATGAAATGCTAGTTTACCACAGAAGTTAAAAAAGTAAATAATTCAATACTTACATTTGTTCTACAAGATCCAAGTTTTTCTTCCTTATCTGCTACTTTTTTCATCGCTCTCTCGATTGCATTGTATTTCGCCTGAAGTAGTTTTCTCTTTTTTGTTACACGTTCAGTGGCCTAAGATAAAGAATAAGCTTTTAAATTGCGACTACCAGGACCTTACATTATGTTTCGTGTCGTCACCTGGAAGCGATATTTCTTTTCGTACACACGTTGGGGACCCCCTCATGAAACGTCACAAAATAACCGTGAATATTCAATTCAATTCAATTCATATTTATAATGCGCCGAATTCTTTCCAAAGAGATAAGTTCTAAGGCGCAACGCCAGAAGCACTAGCACTCGTAAATTTGTTGAAATAAATATGATTTCAGATGCCTTTTAAACAAGTCTGTAGATGTTGATTTCCTGATGTTAATCGGAAGAGTGTTCCATATAGATGGAGTGCAGACACAAAACGCACGATCACCGTACGTTTTTAGGAGAATATTCATATAATTATATATAAATTTATTTTACTTATTTTATTTATTCAGTTGACAACCAACAGCGATGAAACCGCCACTAACAGGTTGAACATTGTTGTTTTGAGTTTCCATCATTATTCCAACTAACCTTTCTTGTTCCGTCTCGGACTTTCTGTACGTAAGCCATCAATTCTTTCCTTCCCTTCTCTACTAAGCTTATCGCCCACAAGCGATGCACCTCTGCCTCGTCTTCTATTGACCGTACGATATCCCTCCATACAGCACCCAATGTTCTAAAAGTAGGAGGTAAAAACAATGCCCGGTGGTCTAGAGGTATGAACGCCAGGAAGGTCGTGGGTTCGAGTCCCACCCGAGAAATACTTGCGTATTTTTTACGTATTCTCAATGTATTCGTATAAAGTACAAATTACGTCAGAGTAGGGCAAAAAATCTAACCAAAAAACAATGCTTATAAGGAAATAATTAACAATAAAATATAATCATAAAACATAACTAACGTGGTAATATATTATCTGGTAAATATGACAGTTCAAACATGTATATTTGTACAAGTGATTTTATCTTTCAGTATTTCCTTTTACATTCAGATAACAACAATTATTACTGCACAAATAATTGTACTATTAAAGCAGAGAAGAGGACTATTTTATTGATTGACATTGATCACTTTATTTCAGAATAAAAATTCCATATATACAATAAACAATTCAAAACGGAAAATCACACTAGAATAGGATTTTCTGCCATTTAGTAAAGACATTTAAAGATCGTAACAACAGTTCGTAGTACACCTAACAAGATCATTTTCACTATTCAAAACTCTTATTCTAAAACCATAGACGCACTTGCACATAAAAAGGGAATAAAGAGATTATACACTAAAAACATACTATTTCAAGTAACAAACTACTTTAGATATTCATCATCTACTCACCCAGGCTCGTCCATGCCAAGATTACTTTTTGAAATCCTCAACAGCGATTTGGCGTATGCGTCCTCAGCAGATGCTCTAAGGATGACACAATTATAGTAATTTTCTGGCAACTATTCAAACGTCGAACAAAACATGCCAATTACAGGATTGGAAACTACTGGAAAAATAAGCTTATTCCTCCATTGTATTATTAAACTTGGTGTATGATCATTTTGAGTGTATATTATTAAATTCATGGCGCATGTTTTTGCTCAGCCGTATATTTTAGTTATGGTGGTAAGCCTATACATATTCACGTTCAGCGTATATTTTTGCATTTTCTTTTTGAGGCGCGCGCGTATTATTTCGGTCAGGGTAAATGCTCAGTCTGCTGACTCACAACCAAGATTTTAACCCATAATTGGCAAGTTTGCAACCGAAATGTGACTTTTTTCTTGAAGCGTGGTGTGCAAAAATCTACATGGATTATGAATGTGGTAAAGGAGGTGGTGGAGAAGATTTTCATTGATTTAACTTACCTTTCTCTGATTATCTTTGACATCTGTTGAAACAAATCACGACCACGCTGCTGTTTATCAAGAAGGACATCAAATCCGGTCTTACTTGTGTCCTTGTCGGACTAAAAATAATAGTTTTTAATGTTGAGTTTAAATCAATTTCAGTATGTTAGAGTTTTTTTTTCATAGAAAGGTTCAAACAACAATTTATAGTATCCACAGCAATGAAAACTATGCAATAGTGAATAGAGAGGTATTGCTGCTGAAAATTATCAATTTCCAAAACTGTTTGAATTTGTAGATACAAATAATCAATAATCTTCATCAGTAATGATTTTGCGTTAATTACCCAAAAATGGTCACAGTAGCTGTATTCATCTATATCTCGCAACGTCTTTGGTTGATACCCTCTTTCTGTACGAGGGAATGTTACACAGTTGATCTATTAAAAAAGCAATTAATAAAATAAGAAATAGTGCATGTAGCAATCAATTCACCAACGCTTGGTTCCCACGCAACGACATACGCGCAACGCAACGACACACGCGCAACGCAAATACATACGCGCAACGCAATGACGTACGCTCAACGCAACGACATACGCGCAACGCAACGACATACGCGCAACGCAACGACGTACGCGCGACGCAAGTGAGTTTATCCAATCACAAGCGGCAGTTTGGATGCTCATAATCGCGTCGTGTTTGGTCAAATTACTTTCGGTATGGTTATAATACGTCAATTGTGTTGCATCCAAGTTTGAACCAAGGAAGAGTTAAATTACAATAACCTGTTTGAACTAACAGCTTTGTTATAACAGTCAAGACTTACCAATTTATTATATGATTTTTCGTTGCGTGAATGTCTGTCATTTCTGCTCTCAGTACTTTTCATTACCATGTAATTACATTCGTCATACACTGTAATTATATTAATTATCTCATCAAAATTCATTCATATAATCATGCTTAACTGAAGTAACCTTTACTACATTTAGGGCAGAACCGTTAGAGCAAGACATACATAAATAGAGGCTTGTGCATCAACATGTTACTGTTAAGCTCTGTCTACACTATCGTCTAAACTTTATTATGACAATAAAATGTGATGTGCCCATATATGGACATGATGATGTCATATCACTACCATATTTAAGCATATCACGACCATATTTGGGCAGATCACACTTTTTTTTGTCAAAATAGTTTGATTGTGCAGACAGAGCTTTACGCTACATCGCTACTAATTCTACTTACCAGGTGATGGGTCAACTAATCTTTGCTGACTGGAAGTAATTTCAACATATGAAGATTCTGGAATATTTTAGAAAATTATTAATAATAGAATATAATGCTAATATTGTTTTATTTAATATTTTTTTAAATGTATCTTTAATTGGACTTACCAGAATTCTCGAAGTTGCCCTTAAAATACAAAAATTAAAACTAAGTTAGTAAGAAAAAACTATAAAATCGGAAAACATTTTCGTGAAAGAGTACTGTATTTTGCATATTCCGGGGTAACATGCTTGGTTTATTCAGTAGACTGTAGGCTGTGCTAGGCTAGTACTGTAGCTTAGTCCTTATAGGTGTAATTACGGTATAGAACTTTATATGATTTTTAAAGTATTTACGAATGATAGTTATACAGTAGCAAAGACTAGATTATTGAATCATAATATACAATCGGGATAGTTGGCGTTCCATACTTGTCAAAAGATCCTATTCTACTTACTTGTGTTTGTAGTTGTTTGAGTGCGCCATCAAGAGCATCAGCATAATCTGTCGCTGTTCTTGGCATAGATATGGATGAGTCAACTAAACAGCAGAAATGGTTGCATATCAAGGTTTTGTTTAGAAAATCACATCTTTAAATTATGTCAAATTTACGTTCATGTAAAAAAAAATGACCAAAACACCCCAAATTCTCTTCAAATGATTCAATAAAATTACCTGATATATCATAAATATTTGATATGCTTATTGACATTGACTAAAATGACTAAAAACCAAAATAATCCTCAAAATAATTGTTAAAAAATTAAGAATATATTGTCCCCCTGAAAATTGTTTGTTGAATAAATTAGATTAAAATGTCCATTAGTTATTTACTTTGACCAAAAATTAGATAGAAAAAGAATTATTTACCCTTTAAAAAAAAAAAAGTTACATTGACTGGAAATTAATGGGTTTTTGGTTGAATTTAAACAGTTTGTTTTGTATTTTTAAAAGTGAAAACATTTTTCTACTTCTACGGAAGTGATTAACTTTATTAAAACTGCGAAATGGCCTATTCGACGTCTTTTATTATTCTTCATTGTTTGTGTTTTTTGAGGAAAATACATCTTTAAAAAAAAATAACTACCTGATATATCAGAAATGTTTGATAAACGGGACAATGTAGAACCAGATCGAACCAATGGCCTGGGTTCATGCACAGACTCTATGGGAAGGTTCAACTTTGGTCTTGGTACTCCCGTTGGTACCATGTAAACATCACCTTCGTTTAAAAACCGTTGGTTTCTAGGAGGCAAATTGGGTGTTTGCTGTATGAAAACAAAATATTTGAAATGTGATATTATGCTGCACTGTTGTTGTATGAAGTACATACAACATACATACTACATACATGCATACTACATACTTTAAACTTTCATTAGTAACATTCCACCTATTACAATATACAGATAGTAATCATAAAGTGCGGTTTTTGTAGTTACAAATAATGTGCACCAAATTAGTGAATGCGAGATGTTATAATTAGTACTTTACTCGTTTTTGCCATACAAATTCGAACCAATGCATGCGCTTATACTCGTATATTTTGCGATCGATTTGCTCTGTTTCTAAATGGAGTTGAAATTTCAACAATAAAGGCTTTTTTTGACTGATTGTCGATCAATAGCAGATCAGGTCTTCGATATTATATTATACTGAAATCGGTGTCACTATTAGGAAACATTCTACAATTAATTAACTTGTCCTTAAAAGAACTGATATTAGGAGGTAAAATCATTATTTCTTTATGGATTATGTTCACCACTCTGTTGTGCCGAGCAACATATATGTTTCTAAAAGGCATACAACCATTCATAACATGCGATACTGTGTCATTTAGATTATTACATACTATACATCGTTTATGGTGGATATTGGAAAAATATCTATTTAACAATGTACCCACTTCCAGTAGTTGACATCTCGCCTTATAGACAAAGCAAACAAGCTTATCCCTCAATGACAAGTTATTAATAAAACATACATAGTTATTTCATCGTGTTTGTATTATGCAAACTTATGATAGTTATCTATAGCTATTAACTTAGCAGATAACTGAAATAATTGATCAAACATCAATCGATCAATCAATAAGATTGTATTTTTTTGCTACGGTTCCAAACATTCTTGATTCGTCAGAATTACCACTACACAATTAGCCTAAATATCATCAGATATAATAATAAAAAGAATAATATATAATCAAACATATTAAAGAATATTAAAAACATATATTAAAGATACTAGAGGATTTTGGAAAATGGTTGATATGCCTTGTGTTTTTATTTTCTATTGAACCTTTATTACTGTCAAAATTTGTTTTCGAAGTTCTTAAAGTTAGTGAAAATATTATCCAAGTTTGCTATGTTCATGCTTGTATCGCCTACTATTTGTGTGCCATGTTGGACACTGTTATCCCTAGTTGTCATTGTCAATAAAGAATAATAATAACAATATAGCCATCTTCCTATATACGGTATATAATCTATTCTTATGATTATCTGGCGCATTAACTTAGACATAATAAACAAAGGTAATAACCGCTCAGCGGCCTTTAAAAGGAGGCCACTAGATTACTGACTTTTTCCTGAAAAAACGTGGGTGTAGCTTACCGCCAAATCCATTCTAGCAGCTTTTTCGGACGGAAACCACCCTCGCTTGTTGCCAATTTCTCCGTAAATCCAGTTCCCATCTTCTGAGATGTGAAGGCCTTCGATCAGCTGACCGGCTTCAAAGTGGAGTGCGTCCGCTTGGTTTGAATACAGGTAGGAACAAGACGCTTTGTAACCCATGCCAGGGGAGAAATTATGGGAAGCCATGTTAAGCTATGTAAATCGTCAGTGTGATGATAAATGGAAGTTTTAGCATTGATATCAATAGTTGACTAATTAACGATAAGATAAACCATTCAGATAAACTAATTCAAGATATTTCATTGGTCTGTATAACAAAACAAATACAAAACCCCTGTGCTATACAAAGTTCAAACATGAGTTTAGCAGGGAAGTTCAACAATTAGTGTAACATGACATCGAAGATTAGTGTGAGCATGGTATTAGGTAAAACGGTTCACGGCCTTCATAAAAATAAAAAACACCTCATCTTTTTTATCAATAGATTTTAAAGTTCTGTTTAAGCAATTGCAATCACAAAACTATTTATTGCACTTAGGCCCAATCACCCATGGCTTATTATTATCAATTAAACAGAGCAATGTTTGTCTGCGACTCCCGGTGGAATGGTTTTGCGATTATCACCCACTCTTTTGTAGAAATTAAAAGTTGAGCAATATTGTAATACTCTGTTCTGTTTATTACCACAGTAGTAGGATTGTAGATTGAAGGACGCTTAAATCGTACTTAAATTATTGGCAATATTATCATGCGATTTAAAAGGTCACTAAAATATAGTTCACGTGAACATTTAAGTATGTCTATACAATCTGTATGTATGATGAGGAACAGATTTAATAGATTCTTTTTTTTCAACGTTCTAGCACATTATGTGACGTCAGCCTACAATAGTATTTCCCTACTACATTATAACAAACAAAATCTAAAAGAACTATAAGATAACCATCTATGCTGACGTAGATGAAAATAATATTTTCACTCGTCCAAACACATGACGTCATGATTAGTAAGAACAATACTATATTGATCATGACATCATTTGATTGGATTTTTAGAAATATTATTAAATGGTCATCCTATAGTTCTAGAATGGAAACTGTTCAAATTGTTTTGTTTTATGTATGAAAAATGCATGTTTATCCATTTATCGTCGATCATTATCATCTTAAGTGGTAGCTTGGTTATCATTTGAACTAGGTACCCATGTTTGCATAAAACAGCAATACTCGAATCACACTTAAAACTTTAAAAAATCGTAGCTTATCCTATACAGATTACCTTCTGCGCACATTGAACGCACATTGAACGCAAATTGAACGCACATTGGAACGTGAGAAACAGGTATAAATCCAGGTTGATCCTGGCCGGCACACAGGAAAATAAAATACAGAACATTAGCGGATAATTAGAATTAGAACGAGTTCTTGAACTTCGTCTGGTCAATTGATTGCGGCCTTGGGCAAAGATCTTCCTATATAGTGTCTTGAATTTCCCCTCCGAAAAGGAGAGTGCCAAATGCGATGCAGAACAAACAACGCCCCGGGGAGTCGAAATATTTGGCAATTCAGTATTTTATGCTAGTCGTGAATGTAGTAATGATGTGATTTTAAACCGAAAGTCTTTTTAATCATCTGAATTATTATGATTGACATTACTATTATCATAATCAACGAACTCAAGGTCGGAAGCGAATATTTTGGGAAATCTGTAATTATCTTAACATGCGAAAATCGTTCAGCATGGCCCTACAGTATATTGTAACACGAGTTTAGTAATATTGATTTGGTAACTGTAATGAAGTTAGTGCCATCCTACTTCCAAATATATAATATCTTTTTTATCACCTTAAAATTAAAGATGTATTGTCCCCCTGAAAAATCATTTTTTACACTTTTTTGTTGAATATCTAAACAAAATTTATTTACCTGAAAAACTGTAATTTAAAGCAAAAAAATGGTCAAATTGGCTGCCAGCCAATGGATATTTGGTTGAATTTAACCATTTATTATGTTATTTTATAAGTGAAAACATTATTTTTTTCGTTTTTTTTTTCTACGGAAGTGATTAACTTTATTAAAACTACAAAATAACCTATTCAAAGTCTGATTTAATTAATCTTCATTTTTTTTTCATGTTTTGGGGGACAATACATATTTAACAAAACAAATTGAAAGTATATAGCCCTAAAGTATAATAAATCTAAGTCATACAAGATAATAATAATAATAAGATAATGATAATAATAACTTAATGGCCCATGGAATGAACAGAAATAAAATGTATATTTTTTGGTAATCGATAATAAACATTACAAGAGGAGTGTCTAGACAGATAGCAACGTAGTAATTATGAGTTTAACACCTGAATTACGTTTCGATCGAACTATGAGAGTACGGTAAGTCCTTGTACTCAACTTTACCGATAGATTGTACCTTGTATATGCGGCGTTCCTAAAGGAAATTGACATTGATAAAGATGTCTATTTTGTAAACCTTGATTATCATTTAAGGTCGATTATTTCTTCTTCTTATTGTTATTAAAGGTATACTGCCATCTGATAAATATCTGATCTTTATTGATGCAAAAGAAACAAATATATTTATCTCTCTATTACTGTATTATGTACATGTACTACATGTCATAGGCCTGTTATAATAAAATAATAAATTACAAAAGTAGATAACACATGATATTGCATTGTTTTGATCAGGGACACTCTTTCCTGGTTTTGATGATAAATTTTTATTTCACAATTGCGTTTGTACAAAAAAAACGGGAAAAGAGTTACCCAAAAAAACCCAGGTGGCTAAAGTACATTTTAATTTAATAGTGTATAACCTTGTACTTATATTCCCTGTGGAGCTAAGTATGTTTTTTTTGCAATCATGTGAAACGCTGTATTTGCCAATAAAGATAAGAATACCTATTATTATGTTTGTTGAAAATATCAATTTTTAAACCGCAAGTTTATCGCGGAGAGAGCCTTGACTGTGGTGTGCGGCTTAATCCTTCTGCTCAAGATGTCATGTTTTTAGACTTTCCTTTATCCATACAATGAGTGACAGACCGTTAGGTGTAATAAAAATAGTACACATGGGATACTATCAACGGGTGGGGGATCATGTATTTTTCAGGTACGTAAGCTTTTTCTAAGCCTGTGGGATAAAATTGGATTTTGAAATAATTAATGAAGGTTGAAAAGCAAAAACTGATAATCACCACCCTTCTAAAACAACTAAATAACTAGGGGTCATTGTTTTATAATATTAAAATACTTAAAGCTCTGTCTACACTATCAAACTTTGTGTCCATTTATGGACACGATGATGTCATATCACTACCATATTGTTTTATAATATTAAAATACTTTAGGTAAGATTAAAGAAAACTTTGACTCATTCTATAGATTTATTCGTTTCTAAAATGGCAAGAAAGAAAGAAACAAACCCATCAATTTATATATAAATAGAAAACAGGGGTCATTGTTTTAAAATATTAAAATACTTAGTATTTTAAAAAGCTCTGTTTACACTATCAAACTTTGTGTTACAAACAAAATGTGATGTGCCCATGTATGGAAAAGATGATGTCATATCTCTACCATATCTGAGCATATCACTACCATATTGTTTGATAATATTAAAATAAGAAGATTGAAGAAATCAATCTATCGATTTATTTGTTTTTAAAATGGAAACAAAGAAGACACAAAACCAGCAATTTATATTTAATAGAAAAACATGTCGATGATAGAAATGTAAAAAATATCGCCGATAAATATGTTTAAAAAAAACTAAAACTGTACACTGTTTAAAAAAATTCCATTTTGATCACCACTTTTACGTACCATTGTCTGAGCAAGAACCGAAATTATAAAATGAATTATAATGTTGAAAGAATGTATAATAATGAATGTGTATTAAAACAAAAAAAAACAAAAAAAGAAATTAATTTACTCTTTTAAAGTTTCAAACACCGAAAAATGATTACTATTTTTTTGTGAGAAATATTCATGCATTTCCAAGGTCATGTAAGTCCTCAGTAGCACGGGGATTAACTAACAACGAAACGGCTTACACTCATATTTATTTTTACCTTTAGATTTACTGAGGATTAAGCAATATTTGTAATGGTAAAGCCATGAAGTCTAAATTTGTACAGGTGTACCTCCAATTCGAAATATATATTCTAATTTTGAAAAAAAATAATTTTTTTCTGCGTCTCGGTGATGAGTGTTCTTATGTTTTCATCTCACTTTTATTTCATTTGTTCAGGATTACTGTGGCTATTTATCCGGGTAAAATGGTTCATATCCACTAAAGTTAGCGTAATTGTGCCATGAAACTACGGATAAATAACAAAGCTTAAATTATATTCACATAATTTACATAATTCAGCCGATCTATATTTTTCACAATGATTAAAATAATTTCTTTTTGTAGTTTCAGGAGTTAAACGCTTTTGAACAGGATCGGACCTTAGGATTGGTAAAGTTCTGTACACTATCCAATTAGTTTGACAAAAAAGTGTGACGTGCCCAAATATGGTAGTGATATGACATCATCATCATGCCATATAGGCACATCACTTTTTTTTCAAATGAAGTTTGATAATGTAGCTTTAGGATTGGGACAAGCACTTTAACCAACAAGCTGCAGCTTCCACTACATTTTGTTTGCCGCTGATCAGCCTGATCACGGTATTAAAATTAACTATTGAGCCAATTTCCGATTACAGCTTTTAATTAAAGAATTTGTTATTCGTTATATTGCAGTTTGTAATGCAATCTACCAGATTCTCATACTACAATATTTGCCCAGTAAGGTTGCTTGGTTAATGTTATTACGATAGGCTAGTGTGAACTGTGATGTGATGTTGTATTCTATGATACTGGGCCAATCTAGATACAGTACCGAGAAGTTAAACATTTATTAATTTTTATTTAAATAATGGTTTATTATATCTAAACATTAGCAAAGGATATGTCGTGCAACTGTTTATGTTTTGGTATAAGACAAGTTCTTTTAATTCTATTTCCGATCCCTGAAACAGTTCCTATTGTTACTATTTAACTTAACGTAAATATATGCTTTTTTTTTCCTTTTTCCTGACTGTTTCAAATAAATGTCCCTTTTTCCTGACTGTTTCAAATAAATGTTGATGAAATAAATGAATGAATCGTATGAGTAATTCCAGTAGGCCCAGTTCTTGGTAAAAAGGACATTGCCGTTAGACGTAGCAATAACTAACGCATTACATTGTTTTGCCAAACGTTCAGGAAATAGCGGCTTTATAAAGATCAAATTCATTGTCAATGACGTGGAAATCGCTTTTCCCTTCTTTCTTCGATGGACAGACAGAATGGACAAAGAAGAAACTATAACAAAGAAATCAACTTCTCTAAAATCACAAAGACTATATAAGATTAATAGAGTGCCACATGGTGCATCGTGTGATTGTCTTTATATACAATTATTTAAATACGCATGTCTATTCTAGTTGATTGATATCAATATTACGTCGGTTTTTATGATTAATACAACTATTCGACATGAAAAAGACACTTTTCACGCGTCGTCGATCAACTTATGTACGCTCAATGCACGCGCTTCTCTCTACATGCCCAAAGGGCGCCCAGTGCGTGGAATAAATTAACTGTTCACTTCTTGTATATAGTCATATATTAAGAAATTATAAAAAAAACATAGAAGTTTACACGTGCGTAAAAAAAGATCAATTGTGGCGGATCCAGTGGGCACATTAACCATTCACAAGGCCAAGGGAAACACATACACTTTTGTTTAAACATTCTCCTATCTATACCTCTTAAGGGAAATCCATAACATTACATTTATTGTTGAATACATATCTACATGACATTTTAAAGGGGATGGTTGCTAGAAAATGTCAGGTGGTTTTTTTAACCGGGGGGAGGGGTGAGGATGGGATAATAAATCAAGCATGATCATCTCCAGATGATCTAATGAAATGTTTTTTTAGCAGAATTAAATTTTGACAAAACGGGATGATTAAAAATAAGAGACAGAATTTCAACAACCTCTAATTTTCTGGAATTTGTTATTCACTCTATTCGACCGATTAATTTAATTTTGTTTAGGCCTACTTTAGATAATTGAAAAAAAAATTTAAACAATTATAAACAATTAGCACAAACAGCGAAGTGACCCACTAGCTGAATGAGAGTCTAGACATTTTTTTTGTAAGCCGAGTCTCATTTTACTGAGTTAAGCGACTTGAACCTAGAATTACACCACATGTAAAAGACACGTGTAAACACCGGCATACAACTTATCATTATAATAATAATAATAATTCAACATTTATTAGTTTCTATCAATGGTATAACAATACAATAAAATAGAATGATAATTTATAATGAGAAAATACAAAAAATACCATTAATATAGGATCTTGCAAGAAGAGAATACTTGTCACGCAAGACCCATAAACAAAAGAAAAAAATACATTTGTATATAATTATTAAATAAAATAAAAAAGTCATGACAAAAATTATAAATTTGCTTACATTGCAAAAAATAAAAAACAAATAATTATATGTATATAAAGGCTACAATACCACACACACTCTTGGGAAATACAGGGTGTTTGTAGAAAGTGGAAAACTAATGGAATAATGAACCACAACTTAACCTAATGCATGATTTCAATGATTGTCAACTGATCAACGGATAATAAGTCAAGGCTGGGGATGATTTTATCAACTCAAAAACAAGAATAAGCGAAAGCACGCGCGACCTTATTTGCGCGATTAACCCAATTGGTTTGTCTGTATATAAGAAAACACTGAAACATCATACGTTACTGTACTGTACAAATGGTCACACAAAATCCCGAGAGAATTCTAATTTTTATTTCCTGTAGGCCTAAATCAAGAAATCAAATCGTTCTACGAACTGTGACTATGTATTGATGGTCAAAAGAAACTCTTGTGCTGGGTGCGAACGTACTTAGTAGATCACGTTTTTACATTTCTGCGTAAATATCTTGTAAAGAATAATTGATAAAATCTATCGTCTGAACTATTTTGTGAAGTTCTAATTTTTTGTAGTCACCTTAATTATGCGAACATCGAATAATTCAGTGAAGGATCCTGGATTTTTAAATAGGGATACCCAAATTACAATAAAATGGTGCAAAAATGACAGACATATGTAATATTTCATTCAGCATTTAATTTTTTTAAACAGTAAAGTCCATGAACAACAATATATACTTTTTTAAGGGATCAAATTTAAAATAAATTTAATTAATTAGAAGTCTCCGATAAACATAGGATAATGTTTTTTTTTTAATTTAAATTTTCTTTTTTTTTCTTAAAAAAGTATATATAATATTAATATTTTTGAAATTAATTTTTACCAATTATGAACTTTTTTATACCTCAAATACATCGATGGACTAGTTTTGACAAAAAATTTTTAAAATTAACATTTCCAATAGTTTCCATAAAGATATAAACTTTCTTCGTTAAACTATCAAACATAAAAAAAAATAAATAAATAAAATTAGGCTTAATTAATGTGATGACACCATAAGAGAAAATAAAAGTTTTTAAAAACACTATTCATCTTGATGTTTAGATAAGACCACATTTATAGTCCTTTTTTAAAATGTTAAAAAAAATTAGGATTAAAACACAATTACACATTTCTTGTTCTTACAACACAGTGGTACTAACTTAAAAAAAACACCAGTATAGTGTAAAGTCATTAATATTATGACTGTACACTTATCTTTTTTCTTTTAAACGATTGCTGAAACCCGAACAAGGACTTATTAACAGCAAACCAAGGATAAGAACAAAATGCACGAAATCAGGAAACCTGGATTGACTTTCCAGGGTCCAGAGCCTACAAAGATGTCCTTCGTGAAACTTATAAAAGGTGATGTAGATGACAAGTTAGAGCACAACGTCTGTGGATCCTAGATCCGTCAAGATGTCCCAACGATGCTTGCTTCAAGCTTTCTTACTATTGGCTATTTGTATGACGTCATCGGCTTTTATTTTAAATTGGTTCGGAAACAATGTAAGTTTTAAATTATTTTAACATTAGTTTGATTGATTTTGAAACAAAATGAGCTTATCGTATCTCGATAAAAAAAGCAAATTATTTCTGAACATATTTTGCTTTAATTTAATCAGATTATTGTACATTTTAATATTTTTCAATGTTGTTTTCTATTCCATTGTTAAATTTATTAGAATACGGTATGTTTTAAAAATCCATTGTCTTGAATACAAGAAGATGGCTAGAGAGACTTCGCCTTTGTTTTAGATTCTATGTAAAATATTACTTAAAATTTACTTTGATATCATTTTGAAAACACTAATACTGAGGAGAATTCGTTTGTCTTTTAATAACGCTATATTATAGCAGCTATAATAGGCAACTGACTTAGTTAATATTAATTATTGTTTCAAATTGACCGAGGTAGATACCAACACAAATCAATGAAAAAAACAAACTTATTTATAAATTCATTTTAATTTTGTAGTTTTTACTTTACTGTATTTTAATTCAATTCGATTACACGCTTACTCACTTAATTTATATTTCCTTCTCTTTAAAAAAAAAAGTTTTTACATAGGCCTATAGTTTAACTTTTTGATATTAAAATCATGTGAGTTTTTCCAGCAAACAAATATTTTGTTTTTTTAATTATAATTATATATAATTTATCTAAAGTATCAAAGAATTAATTATCTCCCAGAATTGGTGTTGTTGTTGAATAAATAGACGGTAATTTTTCATATAATAGTTCATTTTTACCAAAAGTTAGATTGAAAAAAATGTAGGCCCTAATTATGTGATAAAATCGTAATTTAAAGAAGGATATAGTTAATCGGAATTCAATGAGTTTCTGGTTAAATTTGTTAACATTAATTTTAGATTTTGCTATTTTTATTTTGTTTAAACAATGTGAATAATTAACTTTAGTAAAACCACGGTATACAAAATGGTCTATTCAATGTTGGATTTTTTTAATGTTCTGTGTGATACATCTTTAAACAATTGACACAATTGCATATATTATTTAGAAAAGCAACAACAAAAATTCTTTCTTATTTCTATTGGATATTAGATTCAATTTATTAGGAACTATTTTAAATTAAATATGAAAATTATATTTACAATCACTATCGAAAATTACTAATAATTAATAATTTAAGCATATCACTGCCATATTTGGGCACATCACTTTTATTTGTCGCATAAAGTTTAATAGTGTAGACAAAGCTTTAAGTAGCATATTAAATTTGAACAAGGATTATTGAAGCTTGGTTTAAGTATAAGCTTATTAAATATTACACAACATTGCAAATCAAACTTCTAAACAACTGATCTTAAGTTCTAACTTGTAATGTATTTCTTGGTGTTGCTTGTAATCAGTGTGTATAACTAGGCACTTTTAGGCGGCTTTGTTCCCATGAACGCAAACGCAAACACTAGAATGCAAACGCAAACACTAGAACCCAAACGCTAGAACGCAAGGACATAATCATCATAACCGCCGACGGATGATGATTGGTAACAATACTTGAGCAGCTGCATGTACGCCCTTTTGCGTTGCGTCTTAGTGGAACCAAGTTTTACCTTGGTTTCCACTTGGAACAACGTGACACAACAAAGCAAGTGAGTTGACCAATCACAAGCGACAGTTCAGATAACCCATCGCGTGACTGGTCCGATGCTTGCGGCGTTGTGGTTACGTCTTTGCGTTGCGTTCCTAGTGGGAACCAATCTTTAATATATAAATCCAACACATACATTACTAATAATTTTAAAACAACCAAATAATTATACTCTTTTTACGTCACAGAAAGAAACTGATGCCGATAAAGACAGTGAGGACGTATTTGGGGTCAGGGCACATGCCGAAGAAGGTTCGTGTAGGCCAACTTATTTTAAAATGTGTTTTACAGTAAAAATATGAAACAAAAGTCTATACATTATTATGTGCAAAAGTAGTTTTTGCACCTAATTTGTACTATGTATTTTAATATATGTTAATATATCTCAACTTTGGTTTCTTAAACCAATACCTACACTTTTCATCCTAAATCAGCGCAAACATAAAAAACACGACCTTTGTCCAAGTTTGTCTGTCCTACCTTATTGAACATTTCCTTAGTATGTTTATATTCCAATCAATCCGAAAACATCACTTCGTCTGCCTTTGCGGTGTAGATTCATAGGTTCGTGATCTGCCACCTCTCAGGAAGCAATTCAGGTCATTATAGGTGGTGTATCACCAACACCTTATCAAATCTGTGTCAATAATACAGCGTATGTATGCTAGCCAGGAAATAATAGACTGGCGTTATTATCCATTCCTTTATGTACTAGGTAATAGTACTATTGGTATGTAGGCTAACATGACACATACTGTACATTAATGTTCCAAGTTCAAATGAGTTTCTTGGTCTATTTACAAAATGCTAAGCCACCAACATCAAAAAGACCACCCACGAATATTTACACCAATTATGGCGCGAATTGCGAATGGTGTTCCGTGGTTGCTGCCTGGAATACGGTGCCAGAATAACTCACTTTGAATAATAATGTTTGTATAATCAGGATAATTGTATCATTTCTTCATCGTTTACTAAATTTTAAACATCAATTGTAATAACACTGTTGAACCCAATAGATTGCCTTAGTTGAACTTAATAAATGTAATTCTGGAACCGTACCACTGTAGCCTACAGTCTAGTCTCTTGGACAACTATGTTTAGACATGTTCTTCAAAAACATGTGTAGCCAACCAAAAAGACGCATTGTATTATTAGTCTAATTAAAATAATATATTTAAATATAAAATTCACCTGATGAAATTACACAAACACTGGTATGCCTACTCAATAATAGCCAAAACATGAGAAGGTTGTTCGGTGTTAGCTATTAATTAGTGGAATGTCATACTCTCCTCAATCACACGATGTAGTATAGTAGCGTAGCCTAAATACAATTGTCAAGTCGGTTTGAAAAAAAAAGTTAAGTTAAGCTCTGTCCACTACACTATCAAACGTGTCAAAAAAAGTGCCCATATATGGACATGATGATGTCATCACTACCTTATTTGTGTATATCACTACCATATTTGGGCACATCACACTTTTTTGTCAAACTAGTTTGATAGGTAGACAGAACTTAAGTAAGGCAGGTAAGCAAACATTTGTCATGATTATTCTTGTTGTATTTCAGTTATAGAATGTCCGTCGGACATGGAATTTATAGAGTGCGGAGGGCCTTGTCAGGCGACTTGTACCAATCCCTATGCCCAGTGTCCTACTGATGGACCAGAATGTATAGGGTATTGCAGGTGCAAAGACGGTCTAGTACGTCAAGGTAACCGTTGTATACCGTTAGGTGAATGCCGATGCGAATACGATGGCAAATTGATGAATACTGGAGACGTCATTAATGTTGACTGCAATAATTGGTGAGAACATCTCATGTTATTTACCAGGGTATCCTTCCTTCCAGAGCACATTATAATCACATCATCAATATATTGCATAAATATTAGTAGTCGTCATTTTCGCACGCGTGTCTAGTGTATACGCGTGTCTAGTGTAGCCCTGGGTTTAAAATATATATTATATTTTTAAAAAAATATATGACCTAACATGTACCAACATTGACAATCACTCAGTGATACAGGACCTTTTTGGATGTTAGGGGCTTATTTCACAACATTTGTTCTGTTTAACCACGTTCACAAAAATGTTTATTATTATTAATATTGATGTGAAGGTTTATATTTATTTTTATAATAAACAATAAATTTTAACCGGAGCTCCCCTTTAATTTAACTTGATTGTTGGAAGAGTTTGCTTATACAGAGATTAGCGCCCTCTACTTTATTCGGAAAGTTAGTGCCTGGATTTCTGAAGGCTGTCATGTCATGTAGGATGCTGCTGTTTTTTTGAAATATTGTTGTCTGGAACGTTAATTGACGTATTTTAAAGACATTAACAAGAAACCAATACTAACACATATTCAAGGTAGTCTGGGTGGGTTAATAGCTAGGCTGACTAGCTAATTAAGCTAGGACTTAGCCCGGTCGGTGTAGCCTAGCTAGGCCTAGCCTAAAAGCATAGCCGCCTAGCTAGAGGAAGCAGCGGGTGTGCAGCCTACCGCCAGCAGACGGTTTCCCTGCTGGATGTGAGGCTCAGTCAGACAGAATTGATAAAGCAAGGCCATGGCACCATGCTTTAATCTCACTGTTCAGGCCTAGGCCTAGCTAAGTTTTGCAAACTGATTGAACATTGCAACTTTATTTTTATTTTGTTTACAGTACTTGCAATGGTGACCAATGGGAGTGTACTGATAATAAATGTGGAGGTATGACTAGGCCTAGTTTATATATATTTTTTGCTTTATCCTATGCTTTTTTCCAATTTCTAACACATTTGCATGTTCTTTCTACTAGTATGCAATATAAAATAAGCTTTATTTATTAATATTTTCAATGATAATATAGCGCCAATGATAATTATTTTGTATGCCTTCTTTCTCTTAGCCACCTGTTGGACTGCCGGTCTTGGCTCTTTCAAAACATTTGACAACAAGTACTACGAACATGAAGGTAACTGCGAACACTACCTTGCAAAGAACTGCCAACCTCAAGGTACGAAATACGAGATCAGATTGAAAACCGAGAACTGCTACGCTCAGGCCTCTGGTAAAGACAACCTGTGTAGAAAGTCCATCAACATCCGATACAAAGGGAGTAATGTTCGCGTGGGTTATGCCAGTGAAGTCATGGTTGATGGCGAAGAAATTGCCGTTTTCCCATGGTCTGAGCCTGGTATCTTCATTGAAAAACCAGTGTTTCATACAACCAAGGTATGTGTTTACATGTATATAAAATATTTAGTTAATCATACATTTTTTAAGTAACTAAAATTGTATTCATTATTTAAACTGTTTCCTTTGGTTTAAAAACTCTTATTTCCCCAGAAATGTATTACATGCCTACTTAAACTCTGTCTGCACTATCAAACTAGTTTGACAAAAAAAAAGTGTGAAGTGCCCGAATATGGTAGTGATATGCTCAAATATGGTAGTGATATGACATCATCATGTCCATATATGGGCACATCACGTTTTGTCACATAAAGTTTGATAGTGTAGACAGAGCTTTAGTAACTTAATCACTTTCTTAGATTATTTGATAAAAACATGGTTAAAATAGTATAACTATATTACACTATTTATTATATATACAGTAAATATAAATGTGTAAAGGTCCATCATTTATTTTGTTCATAGGTCACTTTGGATATTGGGATTGAAATACTTTTTGATGAGCAAACACGTGTTCAAGTCTTCGCCAACAATGATCTCATTGACGCCACGTGTGGTTTGTGTGGAACGTTCAACAACAACATCGATGACGAGTTTCTTACTCCCTCAGGTAAAAAGACCAAACACATTTAAACAACTCTTTAAACTAAGCTAAGACGCAATGTAAGAATGTAAATTAAGCGCAATGCAAGAACGTATTTGACCAAAAGCAAGCGATGGAATACCAAACATTGGTCAAATCACTTGCATTAAAATCTGTCTACACTATCAAACATTATGTGACAAAAAATATGATGTGCCCATATATGGACATGATGATGTCATATCACTACCATATTTGGGCATATCACTGTACTATTTTGGGCACATTACACTATTTTGATAGTGTAGACAGAGCTTTACACTATGTCCTTGCGTTGCATCCTAGTGGGAACCAAAGTTTATTTGCCATATTAGGTTTTTTGTTTTATTCTAAACTAAGGTGATTAAGAGTGAAGTTGTTTGACATCTGACAGGATTTGAACCAATGACTCCGGAGATCAATAGCCAAACATCTTAACCATTAAGATTTACTCCTTATATTTTTGTCTTCTAGGTGTGGTTGAAACAGATCTAGATTTGTTCTGGTTTAATTGGCTGGTAGATCTTTGGTGTAGTCCAAGCTTTACTCCAGTGGTTGCAGCTTGCGTTGCTTACGAAACAATGCAGCCGCTAGCAGATGATCTCTGTGCAGATTTGGTCCATAGTCTTGGTCCATTTTCAGGTAAGACATTTGTGACATGATTCATCTAGTATACTAAAACTTTCACCATACACAGATAATTGTATCTATAATTAGGCCGTGAGAAATGTTATGCTTCTCATTGGCTCGTTCTCATTTTGAAGCGCTATTTAGGTAAACTCTCATCACAAGATTTTAATTGCATGCGCAAATGCAGCTGGATAAGTTGTAAATGCAGTGGCAACCAAACTAGGTATATACCCAGTTATGCTAACTCTATGCCAACAAATTGTAAAAATATATTAAAAGAAGGAAAATAAGGCAGGACTTCCAGTTGGCAACTCATGTTCTTTTTCTTAAAAAAAAACAAAAATGCAGGGATGACAAGAACCATGTCATCTATTTCCTTTGTCCTTGTTTTTTTTTGCAAGCGCTGTCAACACTATCAAACTTTATGTGACAAAAAATTGTGATGTGCACTTGTATGGACATGATGATGTCATATCACTACCATATTTGGGGACATCACACTTTTTTGTCAAACTAGTTTGATAGTGTAGACAGACCTTTATTTTACAATATACTTGATGAAACATAAACAGGCCATGATATACTGTGACTACACAGTACATTGCATCCAAATTTTGGCGATTTAGTGACCACAACCATCTTTCCGATCTTGATCTGTTGTTTTCCCATGGTCTATTTTTAGATAAGCCTTAAGGAGGTAAGCCTTAAGGAGGTAAGCCTTAAGAAGGTAAGCCTTAAGAAGGTCAGCACAAGGCTAAATTATCTTTCACTATCCCAGTCAATCCGCTTCAAATCCTTGTCATCCTACTCAGATATCCCGCTCTTTTCCTACTAATTCCACTTCGACCTTTGACACGGTCAAGGGTGTGACATTAGAGTGCTTGGCAGGGTACTAATTCATCTTAATCCATTTCAACAAGGCCCAGGAATTTGTTCATTTCCCCTGGTTTACCAATTGATATATTTTACACAATAAAGAGTTTCCAAAGTGATACATTTGCATATTCATAATTATGCGCAAAACTTTCTGAAAGAAGTTCACATTTGCAGTTATATAAGATAGATTGTCCCCAAAACAATTTTTTTTTCAAATTTGTTGTTGAATATGTGGAACAATCTTCCTGATCCTATTAAAAATGCATCCTCTCTCATAGTTTTAAAAACACTATTAAAAACCCATCTTTTTTCTTTGTAATTTGTTTCTGTTTTTTCTCTCAGCGCTTTGGGACAATCTTTTGATTGTATAAACGCTATATAAATCGAACAACATAACATGACATTTAATGTCACATAATAGTTATTCACTTTGACCAAATTATTTTCCTGAAAAAAATGTAATTTAAAGCAAAAAATACATAATTTATCTGTCAGACAATCGTTTTTGGTTAAAATTAACAGTTTCTTTTGTCTTTTTAAAAGTGAAATAATTTTTTTTTCACAGAAGTGAATAACTTTATTAAAACTGCAAAATGGCCTATTCAAAGTCTGATTTATTAATCTTAATTTTTTATGTTTTTTGGGGGACAATACATCTTTAAACCTTTCGTCACACATAAAATAACAAGCATGATAACTTTTTTTTTTAAATAGCCTGTCACAGTAAGGTGAACCCTGACCCCTACTATGCAGCTTGTCAGTCCGACGTATGTAGCTGCGTTGAGGGCGCCAACTGTCATTGTAATATTTATTCGCAATACGCAGCTGATTGTAGTGCAAATATGGTGACCGTTTCCTGGCGACCAACAACTCAAGGATGCTGTGAGTACACATTTAAATTTTTTTAATCTTATAAATTATTATTTTCAGATACTACTCATTTATTATTATTATTAAATTATTGTAATTTGTATATAAGCACTCAACTTAGCATATGGCTATTTCTTAAAGCTTGGTTCGCACTAGGACATAATGCAAGGATGTAAACTAGTTGGCCAATGACAAGCGACAGTTTGGATAATCAATTGCTTGTGATTGGTCAGATTAATTTCCTTTTGCTTACGTCCTTGTATCCAATTGGGAACCAAACTTAAGACTTCGCTAATTACCAAAATACTAATTTATATTAATTTTTTTAAGTGACCCAAGAATACTTGACATTACGGCTTTAAACAAAATATGGTGGAACAATAGCAATATAGTGCATCTATCCATAGTACTGTACCTAAAGCTCTGTCTACACTATCAAACTTTATGTGACAAAAAAATGTGATGGACACAATGATTTCATATCACTGCCATATTTGGGCACATTACACTTTTTTTGTCAAACTAGTTTGATAGTGTAGACAGAGCTTTATTAATTAAGAAATAACCTCAATACATTTGATTATACATTTTTTATGGTTAATAATTATGACTTAAATAATACTTCATAGCTCTCATTTGTCCTGTTGGCACTCAATACAGTGAATGCCACAACACGTGCAAATCATCTTGTGGAGCCCAACTATCTGAGGTCAAATGTCATGACACGTGTGTATCAGGTTGCTCATGTCCTCCGGGGATGGTCTTCGATACAAACGGCTACTGTATTCCTGAAGACAGCTGCGAATGTCAGGCGTTTGGAAGATCGTTCGGTTCTACAGACATACTAAGCCTCGAATGCAGTAAATGGTAAGCATTACTTTATCTTTTACATTTCAAATATGATTTAAAACATAACTATAATTACAAAATATAGATACGTTACTTAATTTAAATTTTAGTTTTTTCACATGAAAATTTATAAATACATACATACATAAAATTACATTCTTCACTCAGACAGCGTCGTAAGACGAGACCCAATGAGTTGTATTGTCGGGCGAAAATTGAACATGTTTCATGTTCCCCGGTGACCTAAAACCATGCAACTTTGTCTCAAGACGGGATTCACCTCAATCAGCACCGAAAAGTCTTTTCGGGAATTGTCTTATGCTGTCTGAATTGGCCTTAAGTTAATTAGTTAATAAAATGATTTTGTTCATAGTTCATGTGAAAAGGGGTCATGGAACTGTATATCAACTGGTTGTTATTGTGGCGAAAATGCTGAACTAACTGATTGCAAGCTACCAAATGAATGCCAAAAGACATGTGCAACTTTAAAGAGTGAGGCAGTCTGTTCTGACACTACATGCTTCCCAGGATGTCAATGTTCATCTGGATATGTCTTGGACGAAGTGTCTCGCAAATGTGTTTTGCCGTCTGATTGTTCATGCTATCATGGTGGAGTGGCGTACGCCTCTGGATCTGAGGCGAACATTGGTTGCAAGAGTTGGTATGTAGAATTTAATTGATAATTTGATGGGAAAATTTGTTTTTGTTTTTTTCATTTCTAAAAACAATTATGGTGCAGACCTTTCTACCGTTTTGTTCTCCCTTTTTAAGTCAAGTCTTCAAATGTTTTTTTTATTGACGGATGGATGGCCCCCCAATCGTGCCCCCCACACTTCTACTATGTATTTATAGTATTACTGTATATCCTTCTTCGGATTGTGAATAAAACAAATAAATAATTATTATGCATAATTCTGTTGTTTAGTCGATGTTTAATTCCAATATTTTGCCATTACAGTAATTTTATATTTTTTTTTACAGTTCTTGTTCTGGTGGAGAATGGACATGCAATACTGACAAATGTCAAGGTATGATAATCTTACATTTATATTTCCTGTTTAAATTTAATTTAAAAAGCATGCTTGTATTATTGGTATGTTTCAACATTGACACCCAAAGACAGTGTGTACCACATTCTAAAAGCATTTCGATTCGGAGCAACTGGTTGTACCTAAAGTCATTTTAATTGTATATAATTAATTCATTAACTAATTATTTAACTCAACTCTATTAGTAAACTGGCTGGATTAAATTAGGTGGTAAAATTACAACTCCACTCCCAAAGACTTGTAATAAGTCTTTGTTTATGTAGAGCATCTTGTGTATATGTTTGTCTTGTGAACCTCTGAGGGTCCCTAATGATCAGCAGTTGCTGGATGGACCACCCTCAATAAATATGTTAAAAAAAAAATAAAAATAAAATCAGTCCCGAAGTATGTGCCAACTTTCTATACTATTGAGTAAAGACTCAAGACTGAGCCGCAATTTGCTGAAATTTGCTCTTAAGTAATATATTATTATTATTATTATGTATATTATCTGTGATAGAACCATTCTAATTTCAACTTCTTGTAGGCTCATGTATGGCATGGGGTGAATCCCATTTCACCTCTTTTGATGGTCAAATGTTTGACTTCTCCGGTAACTGCCAATATGATTTGGTAAGCGTGAACGATGTTGCAAATAATATGAGATTCAACATTGGAATTCGCAATGAAGTTTGCAGTACATCAGGACTAACATGTATCAAAGCTGTTATAATCAAACAGTTTGATCAAGGTATTACTTTTTTGTCATTTTGATGTTATCATATTTAGGACAGATAATGATTTTAAAAAAAGTTGAAAATGGTGGAATAAGAGTAATTACTCTGGCCATGGCTGTTACTTTCTACTGGCAAATTATGTACTTTCTATAAACTTGTCAAATAAATAATATTTTTACTATATTAATGGTGTTGGTAGTTTCAATAGAGAATAACATAGATTTACCGCCAATGATAAACCAACGGTAATGAGTATACTGAAAAAAAACTTTCTTATGTCCATTATCATGATAAAATAACAATAGAAATTCTTCTTAAAGATTGGCAAATATTAGTACGATAAAAAAAAAATATATATACAGGCCTGTATATATATAGAATATATAGTAAACAAAAAAAATAAAATATACAAAACACATACATTATTGCACAAAAAGTGGTTACAATTACTATTACAGTTATTAGTATCCACAAAGGAATACAGGCAACTTAATTATTATTATAATATTTTTGTTTTTACCAGTTGTGGGCCAATGGGACACTTTAAAACTTGTACAAGGTGCTCCAGTAGTTGCCCCACGGGGTGCAGGTCTCAGTTTAAGAGAGCGTGGTCAATACATCATTGTTGATTCTTGTCTTGGCTATACAATCTTGTGGAACAGAGGAACATGGTTGCAAGTCAAAGTTCAACCTTTCTTAAGAAATAAGGTAAATTCGGCAACAATTATGTATGCCTGTTTACTATGATTTAGGCATTATTCTCTTTCTCTATCTTTCTTATATTTAGATAAATTCATTCACTATCCTTCTTAAAGCTCAGGTACAGGCATGAATTTTAAATATAATATTTGGTTAATTGTACATAAATCAAATATTTGTAACAGAAATCAAGACGAAAAAACATGAATTTCCCTTAATATGGTCAAATACAAAATTTGGCAAAATTCTTCCATAAAAACCAGAAAGACTTTTTTTCAGTAGTTAGGTAGTTAACCTAATGTAATAACGTGTCTGGTGACTCCCTAGAAGGTGAAAAAATATGGTGGATATACGGTGGATAATTTTTGCTATAGCATGAAAATAAAAATTTGAAGTTGGATAAAAATACCAGAAATGTAATATTCAAGTTATATTACCTATATTTAGTCATCTGATAAAATTTTTTACCACACCGTTTATTTTTCATAGCTTTTTAAAATGCCTCTCTTTTTACAAAATGTGTGTACAAAAGAATAGAGATTTTACTATGTAATTTGAACTATCCCCCCACTGATAAGAAAGTGCTTATTTTCAACAAGCTCTTGTAACACAAATAAAATCCCAAAAAATATGAAACATAGGGGAAACTATAGATCGATAATTGTTGGAATGTATGATAAATATAAATTTTTTTCCCGCACCTGGCCTTTAAAGGTGGCAATTCCGTTCACAGGACAAACATATACACAAGATGCTCTACATAAACAAAGTCTTATTACAAGTCTTTTGGGAGTGGAGTTGTAATTTGTAATTAGAAAAAATCCTGACATCGCAGGACTTGAACCCAGAAACCTTGGATTGGTAGTGATGCTTGGCTACCAATCCAATGTACCTGGGTCCACTACGTGGAGATGTTATTATCTGTGATTAATAGCAAAATAATTTAAATGTTTTAAATGTTATTTTGTGTAGGTTAATGGTCTATGTGGTAATTTTGACGGCAATAAAACCAATGATTTTCAATCAAGAGACAGCAATGAAGTAATGTCAGTGGTGGACTTTGGAAATAGTTGGAAGGTATTACTCTATCTTGTCTTGTGTCTGTAAAATAAAACTTGTGCTCAAAAGAAAATCGGTTTCAAATACTCAACAATATATATCTCTGTTTTTAAGATTTGCATGATAAAAATCAATATTATTTTGTTACAAAGTTGGAGATACACCATGTACTGTAAAACCATGGAGCCTTTGCAGCCAAGCTGAATTGGGGATTTTTTTTGTGCAAAATCCAATATAATTTTCATTTAAAGTCATTATCAACTTTTTTTAAAGGTGCATAGAACATGCCCAGATACCAGCCCAATCGTAGTGGAGCCTTGTGCATCTTCTCCTCATCTGGAGCTGTGGGCACAGAAGAAGTGCAGTGTCATCACAGGGTCAAAGTTCAGAGCGTGTCACGGTCTTGTATCACCAAAACCGTTCTATGATAAGTGTGTATCTGATACCTGTGCCTGTGATTTTGGTGCTGACTGTGAATGTATGTGTACCGCTATTGCGGCGTATGCCCAGGAGTGTAATGAACACGGAGTACATGTTTCATGGAGGACCGATAATCTTTGTCGTAAGTGTGCCCAAATATGGTAGTGATATGATGTCATTGAAATATGACATCACATAGTTTGATAGTATATACAGAGCTCTACTCTATTAAAAAGAACTGTCAAAATAATCAGTTGACACATATATGTCATTAGCGACGTAGCAATGTTAAACTAGCTATGTAATGTAGTGTATTGTTATATCTAGGGTAGAAGGTGTCCGTGACCAAGACACAACTGGTACTGGTAATTGGTCCCTAGGTCATTGCAAATTGAATGACCCCTAATTTCTCATCTGTAACAGTAACTTTGCCGACATTTGCAACCCATCTTTGTTATCGTTAAAGTTCTGTCTACACTATCAAACTACCAAATATGGTAGTGATATAGTCAAATATGGTAGTGGTATGACATCATCATGTCCAAATATGGGCACATCGCATTTTTTTGTCACATAAAGTTTGATAGTGTAGACAAGACTGTACTAAATACTGTACAAACATAATTAAGCTTATGTCTATTAAATTGTGTAAATAATTCTTTTAATGTTTTAAATTGCAGCAATGCAGTGTGCTAACGGTGGTGCTAGCAGCGGTCCTGAATGCTTGCAGTACAGTCCTTGTGTCGATGTATGTGGTGGAACCTGTATTGAAGGATGCTGTCCAAAGAATGCAATTATGTACAACGGTGTTTGTATCGAACCAGATGATGAATGTCCAAGTTGTGGTACTGGCTATCAAATTGCAACCTATGGTAAGGTCATCTTCAATATAGTGACAACACTAAACGAAGAAGTAACAACGATAGTAGATACAGTTACAGTTATTAGGGAGTTTTCGCAATCTTATGAATACGATAACGAAAACGGGTACGTCACGCACACGTATTGGTTTTTCGTAAGCCAGTAAAAATCTGTTTTGCATGGCAACGAAATATTGAGGGCGCCGTCCAAAATATGACTGCGGTAAATTTGAGCGAAGCGCAGGTACGTGTTGCTTGGTGCTTGGCTGCCTAGGCCTAGCGTAACATCAAAGCGATTGAGGACTTTAAAAACTGCTATTTATCAAAATTGACCTGGCATTTTAGTAAATTACTTTAGTAAATTACTTTCAATAAAAGTATAATTATATTATAATCATGAATCATTCCTGATTTAAATGCAAAATGTGCAAAATAGATCAAAAACTATCGTTTTGTAGTTACGAATATGACTGGTGATATTCGTCAACACGAATACGTCTTACGAATATGAAATGGGGATCAGCTCAAAAGTTTCACAAATGTGTGACGTATCCGTTTTCGTTATCGTATTCGTAAGGTTGCGAAAACTCCCTAATGTTTGAAAACTGTATATGTATAGTTACAACACTAAAAAAAAACTACAACAAAATTATCCTTTTTTTTTGGACATAAGGTAATGGTATTGTTTGAGATCTGTGTTCAATTTCCCAGGTTCACTTGTAAATGTTGCTATGTCAGACAACAAAGAAGTGTATTTAAGATAGACTTATCGTTTAGAAATATATTGGTTTTCTAAATACATACAGTTATTGTTAAAAAAATAACATTGTTTTTGTAGGTATTACATACAGTTATCGTTATTACCAATTCTTTTGGACCATTACCGAGGGATACAAAATCACTTGGACATACCTAGGAAATTGTAAGTTTTCAGCAAATTATAGAACTCTTACATCAATTTATTCATCATTATTTTATAGCTGTAATAGCTGTATCAACACAGCTGCTGCAAGTGAATTAATAATAATAATATCCTGGATTTATATAGAGCCTAATGTTGTGAAACCTCTAAGCGCTGAACATTATTACCCCAGTCATTTTTTGGGATCAAACATGTATGGAAACATACTCCCATAATGCAGCTAGTAATCAGCGCGAATTAAAAAGTAATATGATATATAGATTTTAAATTTAAATTTCAATAATGTATGTACTTCATTTAGCATATTGCTGGACTCAGTGGTTTGATGATGAAAATGGTGGAAATGTCTCCCCATCTGCAAACTATGAGGTTGAATCAATCGATGACATTTATGCTCGGTATCCATCTTTGAGCTGTAGAAATCCAACGGCAATCCAATGCCAGACCACTGATGGAGTTGGATATGATCAAACTTCACAGAATGTACAGTGTGATCCAAGCTATGGTTTAAGATGTACAAACAGTCCAGGAAACACATGTTACAACTATAAAATCAGATTTATTTGCTCAGATTTGTGCAGTCAATATATAATTCGCGAGTATGGATTGATTGGAGGTTCTAGCTCTACAGGTGGCACATATGTATCTGGTGGAAGTACAGGATCACACGTTTCTGGTGGCTCTCAAACTGGTGGAGGTGGCACTGCTACTGGTGGCACTGTATCAGTTGGAACACAAACTGGAAGTATGGGTGGTGCAGGAAATGTTGGTGAAGGAGATTCAGAAACAAGTGGAGGCATGGGCACAGGAACCAGTGGCACTGCTGCAGGTGAAACACCAGCTAGTGGAGGCATGGGCACAGGAACCAGTGGCACTGCTGCTGGTGAAACACCAGCTAGTGGTGGCATGGGTGCTGAGATTGTTTCAGGGCAAGATGGTAAAGATACTGAGCCAAAAGATTCTGGTGAAGATGAAGAGCCATCTGGTGAAGTTGATACTGATGCTCCAGATTCTGGAACTGATGGTGCTGCAGGTGAAACACCAGCTAGTGGCGGCATGGGTGCTGAAATTGTATCGGGACAAGATGGTAAAGATACTGAACCAAAAGATTCTGGTGAAGATGAAGAGCCATCTGGTGAAGTTGATACTGATGCTCCAGATTCAGGAACCGATGGTGCTGCAGGTGAAACACCAGCTAGTGGCGGCATGGGTGCTGAAATTGTATCAGGACAAGATGGTAAAGATACTGAACCAAAAGATTCTGGTGAAGATGAAGAGCCATCTGGTGAAGTTGATACTGATGCTCCAGATTCAGGAACCAATGGTGCTGCAGGTGAAACACCAGCTAGTGGCGGCATGGGTGCTGAAATTGTATCAGGACAAGATGGTAAAGATACTGAACCAAAAGATTCTGGTGAAGATGAAGAGCCATCTGGTGAAGTTGATACTGATGCTCCAGATTCAGGAACCGATGGTGCTGCAGGTGAAACACCAGCTAGTGGCGGCACAGGTGCTGAAATTGTATCAGGACAAGATGGTAAAGATACTGAACCAAAAGATTCTGGTGAAGATGAAGAGCCATCTGGTGAAGTTGATACTGATGCTCCAGATTCAGGAACCGATGGTGCTGCAGGTGAAACACCAGCTAGTGGTGGCATGGGTGCTGAAATTGTATCAGGACAAGATGGTAAAGATACTGAACCAAAAGATTCTGGTGAAGATGAAGAGCCATCTGGTGAAGTTGATACTGATGCTCCAGATTCAGGAACCGATGGTGCTGCAGGTGAAACACCAACTAGTGGCGGCATGGGTGCTGAAATTGTATCAGGACAAGATGGTAAAGATACTGAACCAAAAGATTCTGGTGAAGATGAAGAGCCATCTGGTGAAGTTGATACTGATGCTCCAGATTCTGGAACTGGTGGTGCTGCTGCAGGTGCAACACCAGCTAGTGGCGGCATGGGTGCTGAAATTGTATCAGGACAAGATGGTAAAGATACTGAACCAAAAGATTCTGGTGAAGATGAAGAGCCATCTGGTGAAGTTGATACTGATGCTCCAGATTCTGGAACTGGTGGTGCTGCTGCAGGTGCAACACCAGCTAGTGGCGGCATGGGTGCTGAAATTGTATCAGGACAAGATGGTAAAGATACTGAACCAAAAGATTCTGGTGAAGATGAAGAGCCATCTGGTGAAGTTGATACTGATGCTCCAGATTCAGGAACCGATGGTGCTGCAGGTGAAACACCAGCTAGTGGCGGCATGGGTGCTGAAATTGTATCAGGACAAGATGGTAAAGATACTGAACCAAAAGATTCTGGTGAAGATGAAGAGCCATCTGGTGAAGTTGATACTGATGCTCCAGATTCTGGAACTGGTGGTGCTGCTGCAGGTGCAACACCAGCTAGTGGCGGCATGGGTGCTGAAATTTCAACTGGTGCGGCTCAACCAAGTGGTCTATATCTTGATGCTGAAGGTAGATGATTGTTATTTTATTAATATATATTGTATTGCATAATTTTGTAATATAATTTTATTTTAATTATTCACTCCAAAATGTATAAATTTTGTTTACATCTATACAATGAATTACAATTGTTACAACTGTAAAACAATGCAACCATTAAAGATGGCCCACAAAAACATGAAAAATGAAGATTAATTAAATCAGACTTTAAATATGTTATTTTGTAGTTTTAATAAAGGTAATAACTTCCATAGAAAAAAAATGAAAGAAAAATAATTTTTTCCACTATAAATTGACAAAATAAATGGTTAAATTCAACCAAAAACCCATTGGCCATTTTTTTGATTTAAATTACAGTTTTTTCAGGTAAATCCATTTTTTTTTATCCAATTTTTGGTCAAAGTGGATAACTATTATGTTACATTAAAATGGCATATTCAACAAAAATTTGGTTAAGAATTATTTTTTCGGGGGGACAATACATCTTTAATGTAATAATAATTCTTAACTTATTACTTTTGGTAGGTTATTGCTGGACACAATGGTTTGATGACGAGAATGGTGGTGAGGTATCTCCATCAGCCCAATTTGAAAGTGAATTTATCACAGACATTTTCGCAATGTATCCAACAAAGAGCTGTAGATATCCTACAGGGATTCAATGTCAAACAATTGATGGTATTTCTTACGACCAAACCTCTCAAAACGTGCAATGTGACGCCAGATTTGGTTTGAAGTGTGTGAACAACCAAGGCGAAACATGTTTAAACTATAAGATTCGCCTTGTTTGTGCTGAGTTATGTAGTCAGGAAGGAGTACCAGAATTGATAACAGATGCTGATGGATCGCAACCAGGTGGCGGAGCGAGTGGAACAGGATCTGACAGCACCAGTGGCACAGATTCTGGCACAGGTTCTGGCACAGACTCGGGAACATCTGGTACTGGTATAAGTGAAGAAAATAGTAAAACAGTAACCGAAGTAACTACTGGAACAAATGGTGCTTCAGTAGGATCACTCCCCAGTATATCAGGTAAATTAATATTTGATTATTCAAAAATATATTGAATTTAGATATTAGTTGTTTCGAAATTTTGGAATAATTTTATTTAAAACTGTCAAATTATCTTTACAGGAATGCTAAAATTGTTAAATCAATTTAATGTAACTTTCTGCATTTTTAGACTACTGTTGGACACAATGGTTTGATGATGAAAATGGTGGTAATGTTTCTCCTTTTAACAAATATGAGATTGAATCGATTGATGACATCTATGCAAGATATCCAACTTTGAGTTGCAAGAACCCTAAAGGAATCCAATGTCATGCTCCCAGTGGAAAGTATGATCACAATGTTCAATGTGATACAGTCTTTGGCTTAAGGTGTACTAACACCAAAGAAAAAACATGTATCAATTACAGAATTCGACTCATCTGCCCAGAATTATGTAGTCAACAGGGAGCTACAGATTCAGGCTCTACTACTGCAGGAGAAGGTGGCATAGATTCTGGTTCAACAACTGGAGGATCACACACCAGTGGAGGAATGAGTGGAACAGTTATTTCTGGTGGTAGTGATGGTACAGACTCTGGAGCATCCGGTGCTACTGGAGGATCACAAACCAGTGGAGGAATGAGTGGAACAGTTGTATCTGGTGGTACTGATGGCACAGACTCTGGAGCATCAGGTGCTACTGAAGGATCACAAACCAGTGGAGGAATGAGTGGTACAGTTGTATCTGGTGGTACTGATGGTACAGACTCTGGAGCATCAGGTGCTACTGGAGGATCACACACCAGTGGAGGCATGAGTGGAACAGTTGTATCTGGTGGTACTGATGGTACAGACTCTGGAGCATCAGGTGCTACAGGAGGATCAGAAACCAGTGGAGGCATGAGTGGAACAGTTGTATCTGGTGGTACTGATGGTACAGATTCTGGATCATCCGGTGCTACAGGAGGATCACAAACCAGTGGAGGCATGAGTGGAACAGTTGTATCTGGTGGTACTGATGGTACAGACTCTGGAGCATCAGGTGCTACTGGAGGATCACAAACCAGTGGAACAGTTGTGTCTGGTGGTACAGGAGTAAAGATACCCAGTGTTACAGGTACTTTAAGATTTATTACCATAATCAAAACACTATTACAAAACCAATTTAAATGAAACTACATTATACAGTATTGTATGAAAATGTAAAATTTATACAATTTAAATTTTTATTAGAAAATTACAACATTCTTTTACATCATGCTTATATTTTAAACATTTCTTATTTAACAGGTTTCTGTTGGACACAGTGGTTCGACGATGAAAATGGTGGCAATGTTGATCCATCTGCTCAATATGAAATTGAGTCTATTGACGACATCTTTGCACGATATCCAACATTAAGTTGCAAAAACCCTAAGGGAGTCCAGTGTCAAACAAACAATGGTGTTTACGATCAGTCAGTCCAGTGTGATGTAGAATTTGGTTTAAGGTGTACTAATAGTGAAGGAAAGACTTGTGCAAATTACATGATCCGATTTGTTTGCCCAGAATTGTGCAGCCAAGGAGGAGTTACAGATTCAGGCTCCATGGGAGGACAAGGTGGAATCGATTCTGGTTCAACAACTGGAGGATCACACACCAGTGGAGGCATGAGTGGAACAGTTGTATCTGGTGGTACTGATGGTACAGATTCTGGATCATCCGGTGCTACAGGAGGATCACAAACAACTGGAGGAATCAGCGGAACAGTTGTATCTGGTGGTACTGATGGTACAGACTCTGGAGCATCAGGTGCTACTGGAGGATCAGAAGCCAGTGGAGGAATGAGTGGAACAGTTGTATCAGGTGGTACTGATGGTACAGATTCTGGAGCATCCGGTGCTACTGGAGGATCACACACCAGTGGAGGCATGAGTGGAACAGTTGTATCTGGTGGTACTGATGGTACAGATTCTGGAGCATCCGGCGCTACAGGAGGATCACAAACAACTGGAGGAATCAGCGGAACAGTTGTTTCTGGTGGTACTGATGGTACAGACTCTGGAGCATCAGGTGCTACTGGAGGATCACACACGAGTGGAGGAATGAGTGGAACAGTTGTATCTGGTGGTACTGATGGTACAGACTCTGGAGCATCAGGTGCTACTGGAGGATCACAAACCAGTGGAACAGTTGTGTCTGGTGGTACAGGAGTAAAGATACCCAGTGTTACAGGTACTTTAAGATTTATTACCATAATCAAAACACTATTACAAAACCAATTTAAATGAAACTACATTATACAGTATTGTATGAAAATGTAAAATTTATACAATTTAAATTGTTATTAGAAAATTAAAAGATTCTTTTACATCATGCTTATATTTTAAACATTATTTCTTATTTAACAGGTTTCTGTTGGACACAGTGGTTCGACGATGAAAATGGTGGCAATGTTGATCCATCTGCTCAATATGAAATTGAGTCTATTGACGACATCTTTGCACGATATCCAACATTAAGTTGCAAAAACCCTAAGGGAGTCCAGTGTCAAACAAACAATGGTGTTTACGATCAGTCAGTCCAGTGTGATGTAGAATTTGGTTTAAGGTGTACTAATAGTGAAGGAAAGACTTGTGCAAATTACATGATCCGATTTGTTTGCCCAGAATTGTGCAGCCAAGGAGGAGTTACAGATTCAGGCTCCGTGGGAGGACAAGGTGGAATCGATTCTGGTTCAACAACTGGAGGATCACACACCAGTGGAGGCATGAGTGGAACAGTTGTATCTGGTGGTACTGATGGTACAGATTCTGGATCATCCGGTGCTACAGGAGGATCACAAACAACTGGAGGAATCAGCGGAACAGTTGTATCTGGTGGTACTGATGGTACAGACTCTGGAGCATCAGGTGCTACTGGAGGATCAGAAGCCAGTGGAGGAATGAGTGGAACAGTTGTATCAGGTGGTACTGATGGTACAGATTCTGGAGCATCCGGTGCTACTGGAGGATCACACACCAGTGGAGGCATGAGTGGAACAGTTGTATCTGGTGGTACTGATGGTACAGATTCTGGAGCATCCGGCGCTACAGGAGGATCACAAACAACTGGAGGAATCAGCGGAACAGTTGTTTCTGGTGGTACTGATGGTACAGACTCTGGAGCATCAGGTGCTACTGGAGGATCACACACGAGTGGAGGAATGAGTGGAACAGTTGTATCTGGTGGTACTGATGGTACAGATTCTGGAGCATCCAGTGCTACAGGAGGATCACAAACAACTGGAGGAATTAGCGGAACAGTTGTTTCTGGTGGTACTGATGGTACAGACTCTGGAGCATCAGGTGCTACTGGAGGATCACAAACCAGTGGAACAGTTGTGTCTGGTGGTACAGGAGTAAAGATACCCAGTGTTACAGGTACTTTAAGATTTATTACAATATTCAAAATACTATTACAAAATCAATTTAAATGAAACTACATTATACAGTATTGTATGAAAATGTAAAATTTATACAATTTAAATTTTTATTAGAAAATTACAACATTCTTTTACATCATGCTTATATTTTAAACATTATTTCTTATTTAACAGGTTTCTGTTGGACACAGTGGTTCGACGATGAAAATGGTGGCAATGTTGATCCATCTGCTCAATATGAAATTGAGTCTATTGACGACATCTTTGCACGATATCCAACATTAAGTTGCAAAAACCCTAAGGGAGTCCAGTGTCAAACAAACAATGGTGTTTATGATCAGTCAGTCCAGTGTGATGTAGCATTTGGTTTAAGGTGTACTAATAGTGAAGGAAAGACTTGTGCAAATTACATGATCCGATTTGTTTGCCCAGAATTGTGCAGCCAAGGAGGAGTTACAGATTCAGGCTCCATGGGAGGACAAGGTGGAATCGATTCTGGTTCAACAACTGGAGGATCACACACCAGTGGAGGCATGAGTGGAACAGTTGTATCTGGTGGTACTGATGGTACAGATTCTGGAGCATCCGGTGCTACAGGAGAATCACAAACAACTGGAGGAATCAGCGGAACAGTTGTATCTGGCGGTACTGATGGTACAGACTCTGGAGCATCAGGTGCTACTGGAGAATCAGAAGCCAGTGGAGGAATGAGTGGAACAGTTGTATCAGGTGGTACTGATGGTACAGATTCTGGAGCATCCGGTGCCACTGGAGGATCACACACCAGTGGAGGCATGAGTGGAACAGTTGTATCTGGTGGTACTGATGGTACAGATTCTGGAGCATCAGGTGCTACTGGAGGATCACAAACCAGTGGAGGCATGAGTGGAACAGTTGTATCTGGTGGTACTGATGGTACAGACTCTGGATCATCAGGTGCTACTGGAGGATCACACACCAGTGGAGGCATGAGTGGAACAGTTGTATCTGGTGGTACTGATGGTACAGATTCTGGAGCATCAGGTGCTACTGGAGGATCACAAACCAGTGGAGGCATGAGTGGAACAGTTGTATCTGGTGGTACTGATGGTACAGACTCTGGAGCATCAGGTGCTACTGGAGGATCAGAAACAAGTGGAACAGTTGTGTCTGGTGGTACAGGAGTAAAGATACCCAGTGTTACAGGTACTTTAAGATTTATTACCATAATCAAAACACTATTACAAAACCAATTTAAATGAAACTACATTATACAGTATTGTATGAAAATGTAACATTTATACAATTTAAATTTTTATTAGAAAATTACAACATTCTTTTACATCATGCTTATATTTTAAACATTATTTCTTATTTAACAGGTTTCTGTTGGACACAGTGGTTCGACGATGAAAATGGTGGCAATGTTGATCCATCTGCTCAATATGAAATTGAGTCTATTGACGACATCTTTGCACGATATCCAACATTAAGTTGCAAAAACCCTAAGGGAGTCCAGTGTCAAACAAACAATGGTGTTTACGATCAGTCAGTCCAGTGTGATGTAGAATTTGGTTTAAGGTGTACTAATAGTGAAGGAAAGACTTGTGCAAATTACATGATCCGATTTGTTTGCCCAGAATTGTGCAGCCAAGGAGGAGTCACAGATTCAGGCTCCATGGGAGGACAAGGTGGAATCGATTCTGGTTCAACAACTGGAGGATCACACACCAGTGGAGGTATGAGTGGAACAGTTGTATCTGGTGGTACTGATGGTACAGATTCTGGATCATCCGGTGCTACAGGAGGATCACAAACAACTGGAGGAATCAGCGGAACAGTTGTATCTGGTGGTACTGATGGTACAGACTCTGGAGCATCAGGTGCTACTGGAGGATCAGAAGCCAGTGGAGGAATGAGTGGAACAGTTGTATCAGGTGGTACTGATGGTACAGATTCTGGAGCATCCGGTGCTACTGGAGGATCACACACCAGTGGAGGCATGAGTGGAACAGTTGTATCTGGTGGTACTGATGGTACAGATTCTGGAGCATCCGGCGCTACAGGAGGATCACAAACAACTGGAGGAATCAGCGGAACAGTTGTTTCTGGTGGTACTGATGGTACAGACTCTGGAGCATCAGGTGCTACTGGAGGATCACACACGAGTGGAGGAATGAGTGGAACAGTTGTATCTGGTGGTACTGATGGTACAGATTCTGGAGCATCCAGTGCTACAGGAGGATCACAAACAACTGGAGGAATTAGCGGAACAGTTGTTTCTGGTGGTACTGATGGTACAGACTCTGGAGCATCAGGTGCTACTGGAGGATCACAAACCAGTGGAACAGTTGTGTCTGGTGGTACAGGAGTAAAGATACCCAGTGTTACAGGTACTTTAAGATTTATTACAATATTCAAAATACTATTACAAAATCAATTTAAATGAAACTACATTATACAGTATTGTATGAAAATGTAAAATGTATACAATTTAAATTTTTATTAGAAAATTACAACATTCTTTTACATCATGCTTATATTTTAAACATTATTTCTTATTTAACAGGTTTCTGTTGGACACAGTGGTTCGACGATGAAAATGGTGGCAATGTTGATCCATCTGCTCAATATGAAATTGAGTCTATTGACGACATCTTTGCACGATATCCAACATTAAGTTGCAAAAACCCTAAGGGAGTCCAGTGTCAAACAAACAATGGTGTTTATGATCAGTCAGTCCAGTGTGATGTAGCATTTGGTTTAAGGTGTACTAATAGTGAAGGAAAGACTTGTGCAAATTACATGATCCGATTTGTTTGCCCAGAATTGTGCAGCCAAGGAGGAGTTACAGATTCAGGCTCCATGGGAGGACAAGGTGGAATCGATTCTGGTTCAACAACTGGAGGATCACACACCAGTGGAGGCATGAGTGGAACAGTTGTATCTGGTGGTACTGATGGTACAGATTCTGGAGCATCCGGTGCTACAGGAGAATCACAAACAACTGGAGGAATCAGCGGAACAGTTGTATCTGGCGGTACTGATGGTACAGACTCTGGAGCATCAGGTGCTACTGGAGAATCAGAAGCCAGTGGAGGAATGAGTGGAACAGTTGTATCAGGTGGTACTGATGGTACAGATTCTGGAGCATCCGGTGCCACTGGAGGATCACACACCAGTGGAGGCATGAGTGGAACAGTTGTATCTGGTGGTACTGATGGTACAGATTCTGGAGCATCAGGTGCTACTGGAGGATCACAAACCAGTGGAGGCATGAGTGGTACAGTTGTATCTGGTGGTACTGATGGTACAGACTCTGGAGCATCAGGTGCTACTGGAGGATCACAAACCAGTGGAGGAATAAGTGGAACAGTTGTATCTGGTGGTACTGATGGTACAGACTCTGGATCATCAGGTGCTACTGGAGGATCACACACCAGTGGAGGCATGAGTGGAACAGTTGTATCTGGTGGTACTGATGGTACAGACTCTGGATCATCAGGTGCTACTGGAGGATCACACACCAGTGGAGGCATGAGTGGAACAGTTGTATCTGGTGGTACTGATGGTACAGACTCTGGAGCATCAGGTGCTACTGGAGGATCACAAACCAGTGGAGGCATGAGTGGAACAGTTGTATCTGGTGGTACTGATGGTACAGACTCTGGATCATCAGGTGCTACTGGAGGATCACACACCAGTGGAGGCATGAGTGGAACAGTTGTATCTGGTGGTACTGATGGTACAGACTCTGGAGCATCAGGTGCTACTGGAGGATCACAAACCAGTGGAACAGTTGTGTCTGGTGGTACAGGAGTAAAGATACCCAGTGTTACAGGTACTTTAAGATTTATTACCATAATCAAAACACTATTACAAAACCAATTTAAATGAAACTACATTATACAGTATTGTATGAAAATGTAACATTTATACAATTTAAATTTTTATTAGAAAATTACAACATTTATTTACATCATGCTTATATTTTAAACATTATTTTTTATTTGACAGGTTTCTGTTGGACACAGTGGTTCGACGATGAAAATGGTGGCAATGTTGATCCATCTGCTCAATATGAAATTGAGTCTATTGACGACATCTTTGCACGATATCCAACATTAAGTTGCAAAAACCCTAAGGGAGTCCAGTGTCAAACAAACAATGGTGTTTACGATCAGTCAGTCCAGTGTGATGTAGCATTTGGTTTAAGGTGTACTAATAGTGAAGGAAAGACTTGTGCAAATTACATGATCCGATTTGTTTGCCCAGAATTGTGCAGCCAAGGAGGAGTTACAGATTCAGGCTCTATGGGAGGACAAGGTGGAATCGATTCTGGTTCAACAACTGGAGGATCACACACCAGTGGAGGCATGAGTGGAACAGTTGTATCTGGTGGTACTGATGGTACAGATTCTGAAGCATCAGGTGCTACTGGAGGATCACACACCAGTGGAGGCATGAGTGGAACAGTTGTATCTGGTGGTACTGATGGTACAGATTCTGGAGCATCCGGTGCTACTGGAGGATCACAAACCAGTGGAACAGTTGTATCTGGCGGTACTGATGGTACAGACTCTGGAGCATCAGGTGCTACTGGAGGATCACAAACCAGTGGAGGCATGAGTGGTACAGTTGTATCTGGTGGTACTGATGGTACAGACACTGGAGCATCAGGTGCTACTGGAGGATCACAAACCAGTGGAACAGTTGTGTCTGGTGGTACAGGAGTAAAGATACCCAGTGTGACAGGTACTTTAAGATTTATTACCATAATCAAAATACTATTACAAAACCAATTTAAATGAAACTACATTATACAGTATTGTATGAAAATGTAAAATTTATACAATTTAAATTGTTATTAGAAAATTACAACATTCTTTTACATCATGCTTATATTTTAAACATTATTTTTTATTTGACAGGTTTCTGTTGGACACAGTGGTTCGACGATGAAAATGGTGGCAATGTTGATCCATCTGCTCAATACGAAATTGAGTCTATTGACGACATCTTTGCACAATATCCAACATTAAGTTGTAAAAACCCTAAGGGAGTCCAATGTCAAACAAACAATGGTGTTTACGATCAGTCAGTCCAGTGTGATGTAGCATTTGGTTTAAGGTGTACTAATAGTGAAGGAAAGACTTGTGCAAATTACATGATCCGATTTGTTTGCCCAGAATTGTGCAGCCAAGGAGGAGTTACAGATTCAGGCTCCATGGGAGGACAAGGTGGAATAGATTCTGGTTCAACAACTGGAGGATCACACACCAGTGGAGGCATGAGTGGAACAGTTGTATCTGGTGGTACAGATTCTGGAGCATCCGGTGCTACAGGAGGATCACAAACTACTGGAGGAATCAGCGGAACAGTTGTTTCTGGTGGTACTGATGGTACAGACTCTGGAGCATCAGGTGCTACTGGAGGATCAGAAACCAGTGGAGGCATGAGTGGAACAGTTGTATCTGGTGGTACTGATGGTACAGACTCTGGATCATCAGGTGCTACTGGAGGATCAGAAACCAGTGGAGGAATAAGTGGAACAGTTGTGTCTGGTGGTACTGATGGTACAGACTCTGGAGCATCAGGTGCTACTGGAGGATCACAAACCAGTGGAGGCATGAGTGGAACAGTTGTATCTGGCGGTACTGATGGTACAGATTCTGGAGCATCCGGTGCTACTGGAGGATCACACACCAGTGGAGGCATGAGTGGAACAGTTGTATCTGGTGGTACTGATGGTACAGACTCTGGAGCATCAGGTGCTGCTGGAGGATCACAAACAAGTGGAACAGTTGTGTCTGGTGGTACAGGAGAAAAGATACCCAGTGTGACAGGTACTTTAAGATTTATTACCGTAATCAAAATACTATTACAAAACCAATTTAAATGAAACTTCATTTATACAGTATTGTATGAAAATGTAAAATATTTATACAATTTAAATTGTTATTAGAAAATTACAACATTCTTTTACATGATGCTTATATTTTAAACATTATTTTTTATTTTACAGGTTTCTGTTGGACACAGTGGTTCGACGATGAAAATGGTGGCAATGTTGATCCATCTGCTCAATATGAAATTGAGTCTATTGACGACATCTTTGCACAATATCCAACATTAAGTTGTAAAAACCCTAAGGGAGTCCAGTGTCAAACAAACAATGGTGTTTACGATCAGTCAGTCCAGTGTGATGTAGCATTTGGTTTAAGGTGTACTAATAGTGAAGGAAAGACTTGTGCAAATTACATGATCCGATTTGTTTGCCCAGAATTGTGCAGCCAAGGAGGAGTTACAGATTCAGGCTCCATGGGAGGACAAGGTGGAATAGATTCTGGTTCAACAACTGGAGGATCACACACCAGTGGAGGCATGAGTGGAACAGTTGTATCTGGTGGTACTGATGGTACAGATTCTGGAGCATCTGGTGCTACAGGAGGATCACAAACAACTGGAGGAATCAGTGGAACAGTTGTATCTGGTGGTACTGATGGTACAGACTCTGGAGCATCAGGTGCTACTGGAGGATCACAAACCAGTGGAGGGATTAGTGGTACAGTTGTATCTGGTGGTACTGATGGCACAGACTCTGGAGCATCCGGTGCTACTGGAGGATCACAAACCAGTGGAGGCATGAGTGGAACAGTTGTATCAGGTGGTACTGATGGTACAGACTCTGGAGCATCAGGTGCTACTGGAGGATCACAAACCAGTGGAACAGTTGTGTCTGGTGGTACAGGAGTAAAGATACCCAGTGTGACAGGTACTTTAAGATTTATTACCGTAATCAAAAAACTATTACAAAACCAATTTAAACGAAACTTCATTTATACAGTATTGTATGAAAATGTACAATTTATACAATTTAAATTGTTATTAGAAAATTACAACATTCTTTTACATGATGCTTATATTTTAAACATAATTTTTTATTTTAAAGGTTTCTGTTGGACACAGTGGTTCGACGATGAAAATGGTGGCAATGTTGATCCATCTGCTCAATACGAAATTGAGTCTATTGACGACATCTTTGCACAATATCCAACATTAAGTTGTAAAAACCCTAAGGGAGTCCAATGTCAAACAAACAATGGTGTTTACGATCAGTCAGTCCAATGTGATGTAGCATTTGGTTTAAGGTGTACTAATAGTGAAGGAAAGACTTGTGCAAATTACATGATCCGATTTGTTTGCCCAGAATTGTGCAGCCAAGGAGGAGTTACAGATTCAGGCTCCATGGGAGGACAAGGTGGAATAGATTCTGGTTCAACAACTGGAGGATCACACACCAGTGGAGGCATGAGTGGAACAGTTGTATCTGGTGGTACTGATTCTGGAGCATCCGGTGCTACAGGAGGATCACAAACAACTGGAGGAATCAGCGGAACAGTTGTATCTGGTGGTACTGATGGTACAGACTCTGGAGCATCAGGTGCTACTGGAGGATCACAAACCAGTGGAGGCATGAGTGGTACAGTTGTATCAGGTGGTACTGATGGTACAGACTCTGGAGCATCAGGTGCTACTGGAGGATCACAAACCAGTGGAACAGTCGTATCTGGCGGTACTGATGGTACAGACTCTGAAGCATCAGGTGCTACTGGAGGATCACACACCAGTGGAGGCATGAGTGGTACAGTTGTATCTGGTGGTACTGATGGTACAGACTCTGGAGCATCAGGTGCTACTGGAGGATCACAAACCAGTGGAACAGTTGTGTCTGGTGGTACAGGAGTAAAGATACCCAGTGTGACAGGTACTTTAAGATTTATTACCATAATCAAAATACTATTACAAAACCAATTTAAATGAAACTACATTATACAGTATTGTATGAAAATGTAAAATTTATACAATTTAAATTGTTATTAGAAAATTACAACATTCTTTTACATCATGCTTATATTTTAAACATTATTTTTTATTTAACAGGTTTCTGTTGGACACAGTGGTTCGACGATGAAAATGGTGGCAATGTTGATCCATCTGCTCAATACGAAATTGAGTCTATTGACGACATCTTTGCACAATATCCAACATTAAGTTGTAAAAACCCTAAGGGAGTCCAATGTCAAACAAACAATGGTGTTTACGATCAGTCAGTCCAGTGTGATGTAGCATTTGGTTTAAGGTGTACTAATAGTGAAGGAAAGACTTGTGCAAATTACATGATCCGATTTGTTTGCCCAGAATTGTGCAGCCAAGGAGGAGTTACAGATTCAGGCTCCATGGGAGGACAAGGTGGAATAGATTCTGGTTCAACAACTGGAGGATCACACACCAGTGGAGGCATGAGTGGAACAGTTGTATCTGGTGGTACTGATGGTACAGATTCTGGAGCATCTGGTGCTACAGGAGGATCACAAACAACTGGAGGAATCAGTGGAACAGTTGTATCTGGTGGTACTGATGGTACAGACTCTGGAGCATCAGGTGCTACTGGAGGATCACAAACCAGTGGAGGGATTAGTGGTACAGTTGTATCTGGTGGTACTGATGGCACAGACTCTGGAGCATCCGGTGCTACTGGAGGATCACAAACCAGTGGAGGCATGAGTGGTACAGTTGTATCTGGTGGTACTGATGGTACAGACTCTGGAGCATCAGGTGCTACTGGAGGATCACAAACCAGTGGAACAGTTGTGTCTGGTGGTACAGGAGTAAAGATACCCAGTGTGACAGGTACTTTAAGATTTATTACCATAATCAAAATACTATTACAAAACCAATTTAAATGAAACTACATTATACAGTATTGTATGAAAATGTAAAATTTATACAATTTAAATTGTTATTAGAAAATTACAACATTCTTTTACATCATGCTTATATTTTAAACATTATTTTTTATTTAACAGGTTTCTGTTGGACACAGTGGTTCGACGATGAAAATGGTGGCAATGTTGATCCATCTGCTCAATACGAAATTGAGTCTATTGACGACATCTTTGCACAATATCCAACATTAAGTTGTAAAAACCCTAAGGGAGTCCAATGTCAAACAAACAATGGTGTTTACGATCAGTCAGTCCAGTGTGATGTAGCATTTGGTTTAAGGTGTACTAATAGTGAAGGAAAGACTTGTGCAAATTACATGATCCGATTTGTTTGCCCAGAATTGTGCAGCCAAGGAGGAGTTACAGATTCAGGCTCCATGGGAGGACAAGGTGGAATAGATTCTGGTTCAACAACTGGAGGATCACACACCAGTGGAGGCATGAGTGGAACAGTTGTATCTGGTGGTACTGATGGTACAGATTCTGGAGCATCTGGTGCTACAGGAGGATCACAAACAACTGGAGGAATCAGTGGAACAGTTGTATCTGGTGGTACTGATGGTACAGACTCTGGAGCATCAGGTGCTACTGGAGGATCACAAACCAGTGGAGGGATTAGTGGTACAGTTGTATCTGGTGGTACTGATGGCACAGACTCTGGAGCATCCGGTGCTACTGGAGGATCACAAACCAGTGGAGGCATGAGTGGTACAGTTGTATCTGGTGGTACTGATGGTACAGACTCTGGAGCATCAGGTGCTACTGGAGGATCACAAACCAGTGGAACAGTTGTGTCTGGTGGTACAGGAGTAAAGATACCCAGTGTGACAGGTACTTTAAGATTTATTACCGTAATCAAAAAACTATTACAAAACCAATTTAAACGAAACTTCATTTATACAGTATTGTATGAAAATGTACAATTTATACAATTTAAATTGTTATTAGAAAATTACAACATTCTTTTACATGATGCTTATATTTTAAACATAATTTTTTATTTGACAGGTTTCTGTTGGACACAGTGGTTCGACGATGAAAATGGTGGCAATGTTGATCCATCTGCTCAATATGAAATTGAGTCTATTGACGACATCTTTGCACAATATCCAACATTAAGTTGTAAAAACCCTAAGGGAGTCCAGTGTCAAACAAACAATGGTGTTTACGATCAGTCAGTCCAGTGTGATGTAGCATTTGGTTTAAGGTGTACTAATAGTGAAGGAAAGACTTGTGCAAATTACATGATCCGATTTGTTTGCCCAGAATTGTGCAGCCAAGGAGGAGTTACAGATTCAGGCTCCATGGGAGGACAAGGTGGAATAGATTCTGGTTCAACAACTGGAGGATCACACACCAGTGGAGGCATGAGTGGAACAGTTGTATCTGGTGGTACAGATTCTGGAGCATCCGGTGCTACAGGAGGATCACAAACTACTGGAGGAATCAGCGGAACAGTTGTTTCTGGCGGTACTGATGGTACAGACTCTGGAGCATCCGGTGCTACTGGAGGATCACAAACCAGTGGAGGAATAAGTGGTACAGTTGTATCTGGTGGTACTGATGGTACAGACTCTGGAGCATCCGGTGCTACTGGAGGATCACAAACCAGTGGAGGAATGAGTGGAACAGTTGTATCTGGTGGTACTGATGGTACAGACTCTGGAGCATCAGGTGCTACTGGAGGATCACAAACCAGTGGAACAGTTGTGTCTGGTGGTACAGGAGTAAAGATACCCAGTGTTACAGGTACTTTAAGGTTTATTACCATAAACAAAATACTATTACAAATCCATTTTAAAATAATGCAACACTATATTGTAAGAAAATGTTTAAAATGGTTGTTTTGAAATTACAAAATTGTTTATACTCTTAACATTATTTTTCATTTCACAGATATCTGCATTGTGACAGGTACTTTAAGATTTTTTGGCATAAACAAAATACTATTAATATTAGAAAAGCTTTTGAAATGAAGCTACACTATAATTTAAATACGTCCAATATTTGTTGTAAAATTACAACATTCTTTTACATGATTCTTATATTTTAAACTTATTTTTTATTTTACAGGTTTCTGTTGGACACAGTGGTTCGACGATGAAAATGGTGGCAATGTTGATCCATCTGCTCAATATGAAATTGAGTCTATTGACGACATCTTTGCACGATATCCAACATTAAGTTGTAAAAACCCCAAGGGAGTCCAGTGTCAAACAAACAATGGTGTTTACGATCAGTCAGTCCAGTGTGATGTAGCATTTGGTTTAAGGTGTACTAATAGTGAAGGAAAGCCTTGTGCAAATTACATGATTAGACTTGTTTGCCCAGAATTGTGCAGCCAAGGAGGAGTTACAGATTCAGGCTCCATGGGAGGACAAGGTGGAATCGATTCTGGTTCAACAACTGGAGGATCACACACCAGTGGAGGCATGAATGGAACAGTTGTATCTGGTGGTACTGATGGTACAGATTCTGGAGCATCCGGTGCTACTGGAGGATCACAAACCAGTGGAGGAATGAGTGGAACAGTTGTATCTGGTGGTACTGATGGTACAGATTCTGGAGCATCAGGTGCTACTGGAGGATCACACACCAGTGGAGGTATGAGTGGTACAGTTGTATCTGGTGGTTCTGATGGTACAGACTCTGGAGCATCCGGTACTACCGGTGGAATTAGTGGTCCTGAAACATTGCCAACTGCAGGCACAGTTTTAGTAGCAGGTTAGTGTTTTGCTCTTTCTCTTTTTATTGTGATGAATATTGTACTTGGTGAGGAACAATACATGATTGTATCCATTTGTTTGTTTTTTAATACAGTTTCTTGTACAACAAGTTTGTGTGATGCATTGAGTATGCCAGTCTTTGATGTTACCCGTGATGTCGTAGATGTCTCTAAATACTACGTCATGTGTATGGCAGGTAATGCGTGCAATCAGTTTTTCGCCTGCTCCGTCATTAGTGCCATGGTAACAGAATATGAACAAAAATCATCTAGATGTTTGAGTTGGAGGAAAGAAGTAGGATGCGGTAAGTAATTATTTATGTTTTCTTGAAGTTTTATAATTATTCTGTAATGGCGCTATTATAAGATATCTTGTACTTATTGTTCGTAATTGTTTGTCATTCTGGATTTCATAGTACTGTATATATAGTGAATCTGTGTAAAATCATTTTAGAGTAACCATTTTTTAAGATGTATTGTCCCCCTGAAAAATAATTTTTTTAAATTTTTGTTGTTGAATATGCCATTTTAATGTCACATAATAATTATTGACTTTGACCAAAAATTGGATCGAAAAAAATTTATTTACCTGAAAAAACTGGAATTTAAAGCAAAAAATGGTCAAATTGGCTGCCAGCCAATGGATTTTTGGTTGAATTTAACCATTTATCATGTTATTTTATAAGTGAAACATTATTTTTTTCTGTTTTCACTTTATTAAAACTACAAAATAACCTATTCAAAGTTTGATTTAATTAATCTTCATTTTTCATATTTTTGAGGGACAATACATCTTTAAACCAATTTATCTTTAAATTAATTAAATTTGTTCACTGTGTTTTCTAGATACATCTTGCTCCGCTGGTCTTGAATTCAAGGAATGTGGATGCGTCAACTCTGTGTGTAGTGTTAGTGACGTGTGTGAACCATGGCAGAGACGCTCCGGATGTGGGTGCGGCAAAGGATTCTATTTCAAAAACGGTGCATGTGAATCTTGTGGTAAGCTCTATTTTACTTTCTTGCAGTAAACAATGCTTGGTTTAATATCTACAGAAATTCCTGAATTCTTGTCTTAGGTATCTTTGCAACATACAACATACAATAAATTCTTTTAAAGCTAATTCTAAAAACATCTCATAAGTAGACTAACTACAATTGTCTGGACACCCAAGTCAAATCAAAATAAACAGCATGCAGTATCCTGTCTTTTGACAGCAAACCTTCATACCATATGTCATACTGCATATATCTCTCATAACAGTATACAATGTTGACAGATAGAATCCCAAAAACAGTCCAGTTATTGTATGCATTTGCAAATATATGTACCATATTGTGTAATCAAAACATCAATATTAAAGTACACCCTCGAAGTACACTCAATGCATTATGCAAACATTGTCATGTTGTGTATTTCTTTTGCATTTTGCAGAACATTATGATGGTAGCATGAATGTTGTACCAGCATCAACCGCAGGTTAGTTTTTGTATTAAGCTGGTGCTAGATTCTTTCTAGTACATCATCCAATAGTACATCATCAAATAGTACATGATGCAATAGTACATGATGCAATAGTGCATGATGCAATAGTGCATCATGTAATATTACACCATGTAATATTACATTCAATAGTACATCATTCAATAGTATTGCAATGTATAATGCCTTTTTTAACATCTCAACCAAGGATATTCAATTATTACACATGAAAACAAACTTCTGTTCATCTTAATAATGTAATTTAATCTTTGTAATGTAGGCCTACGTTTACCAGATATTTAATCCTTTTTTCAGGAAATTGTCGCCACCGTCGAGTTGAGAAAGTACACAACGTACAGTTTGATGATGGATCAGTGTGCAATGCAACATTTTCTGTTGATGAATGCAGCGGTAAATGCGCGTCACGATCAGCAACAAATGGAATGGTCGAAAACATGATGGCATCGCGTTCACAAACATGCGGATGTTGTAGACCGTTTGAACCCGTTAGAAAAATGATTCCTGTTCAATGCGACGCTAGTGGTGCTGTCAAGGAAATCAATGTTGAAGTGTTCGATAGTTGTGTTTGTGAACAAAACCGGGATTGTTCATTTCAAGATTAAAAACTCAGAAATAATTAATCAACTTCAGCAATTATTTTAGATAGAAACCATAGATTCCCGAAGGGATCTGAATTTGGCAATGTTTTGTAATTTTATTTTTAAATGTGCTATAATTACAAAAATTGTCTGTTATGTTTGTTTTCTGTGTATATATCATTTTAAATGATTTATGATGAAGAAATAATTTGTTACATAAAAACACTGCTCTCTTATTTCTCATTTTTTCCTATTTCGCCATCATAGGGCATACATTAAAGTTAACTGATATTGAGAAAGTGAACCCAAAGTTTAACAACAAAAACGAAAGTTTGGCTATTATTTATTGAGGCTGTACAAGATTGAGACAATGTCTAACGTTATGATTATGTGAACATAGGCATACTAGTTATTAAGCACGCTGTTTTTGCTGTTAAATATTGCTTACTGACGTTTCTAAAATGTTTGTCTCCTCTGTTAAATCATAGGTTCAATTATAAGATTGATAATGAGATAATGTGTGTTGATTTACTAAAAAAAAAGTCCAATAATAATTGTGTGTTTTATTAAGTTAAAATAAATGTGGAACCTTTTTAAAAACTGTTTTGTTTTTTAATGGTTGTTTTCTTAGTTTCATTACATTTATTAAAAAAACAAGATCATGGATAATAGATTTATCAGATTCAGAAGTTGAACTAAACTTGTTCGTTTTCACAATGTTTAATATACTGTTTGTGGTTGATAGAACTTTCAGTTATATTGAGCTTATAAGAGCTAGAATAGTGTGTGGGTTGGGTCTCTGATATCATCACCGGCTCTAAAAACCTAATTAATTGCGGTGTATGTTTACTTTCCGTGTTTTGATTGTTGGCTTAGTAACAACCGATAAGCTTGTTGTTTTGCAATTGCGCATATTTTTCAGGTTTCTTTGATTCCAAAAGTTTCAAAGAACACAGCCTAAAAGAAACGTCAACCAAACATCACTATCGAATGTTAACTTTTAGAAATTAACTACATTTTGACATTAGTAGGCATATTATATGTCTTAATTTAACAATATTTTTAACACCAATTTAACCAAGATTGGCGAATTTCAGCAAGGTTTAATATGTTACTTTTATAGAAATCCATTTTAGTCAAATTGTGAATTCATCATTTCATTTAATAATCACTGTAGTGGAGCCGGTTGACCCAAAGTCAGTTTACACATACAAGACACAGAATACAGTTAAAGCGAATTGAAATGAATTTGAAATTTTTAATGAAGGATGATGGCTTTATAGGACTGCAGCATCTGTCAATAAGAATCAAATGTCATCTTAAAGAAAGTGGTATTTTACTTATATTTTAAGTTTCATAGTTTCCAGAACAAAAAATGTTTGGGGTTAGCAAATCAGAAAAAGTCTACACCTTACTTCTGACGTAATTTTAATATTCTTCCAAACTACTCATTAATGTTAAATAACAAAATAATACAGCAGCAGGCATACAATAGAGTTTTTCTAGAAAGCTTCGCATTTCTACATCTTTGCTTTAAAAATTCTTAGATCCAATGCCTGCTATCTAGTGTTGCTTTTTCAGAAATGTTTCTCTGGGCCTTGATACTATGGAAGCTTGTGATATTTTAACATGGAAACGTCTGATATTGGGTCGATACGTTGAGTTGTTTGTATTGTATGGAGAGGTTCAGGTTAGGCATGTACCTCTAGTCTGTCATTATCTCACATCAAACAAACCAATGTCTGTATGAACAAGATAATCGTAATCTTTTCTGATTTATGGGGAGGATATGTAGTTGACCCTTGTGTTACCCGTCGTATACACTAAAAGGTGTAATCCCGATTTTCCACATTGTAAAACTAGACGAGAGACAGGAACGTACTCAGTTTTGCGTGATATACAGTGTATATATGAGTACTTGTACAGAGTGGAAAACTTGTGAAAGAGAAGATCCGGTGTTGAGCTTAGGGTTCTAGAGCCATAATGGCCTCCATCATCAAATCAGTCACATTCATCTTCGCCATTATTTATTGCGCGTCCATTGGTGAAACTTCAAGGTATGAAATATAATTTATTTTCAATTTAAACTTTCAAGAATTATTTTGGTTACTCTCTTAAGGAATAGTAGTATCTAAAAGATTATTTATCTATTGTCGGGTATTTTAATTATTATCAATATTCATTGTTGCTTTAATTGAATATTCCTGACACGTTAGATCCATACTTTCATGTTTTTTGACTTTGTATCGAATTCTGAATTGTAGAAAATTTATGCTGTTTTTTTTATTTAAAAATTATTATTTCCGTCCATAATAATACTTTTTAGTCATATTTTTAAAAGTCAGATTTTCTTAAGCGGCATCTTTTTTTATGTTATAAAAAAAATACTAAAGATAATTTTATTTCTACCTTACTGAAATGAAATTTGAGTAATTTTATCAACACGATTTCCACTTTTTCTACAATAAATACTAGTACAGTACATATCATTTTTCTGTGGAATTAGGCAACTTAATCTGAACGTATATACTTTAAATTAATACATGTTAGTGTACATATTCAAAATAATGTTAATCTGAGATACAGCACTGGGAATCGTGTGAATTCATGTCTGAAACCAGTCAAGTAGCATAGAGTGGTTCCACCTCTTCACTGAGCAGCTGTAGTAAAATCATTCTACGAAGTACTGTAGATCCTAATGACAGTTGTTACTGTGTATGATTCCACCAAACTTTCGAATTAAAATCACAATTGTGAGGCATTTAATAAATATTCAAACTGCTTAAAATATCTTGACATGTTTCGAGAAACTATATTCTCATCATCAGAACAGAAAACAACGCCTAGAGTACTTATATACAGGAGAGTATTTATATAGGACATGTTGTATGTAAATGAGGAAGTAATTAGCATGATACTGTAGTTACTTCTGGTTGAGTTTCTTATCAAGGTGTTTACTTGATTTACCTCAACGATAATTTGTTTTACTATTGCTAAACTGAAATCCTATGAAATAATTTTTTGTTTTTATAGATATGTAGGAAAATACAGTGCCGATCAGTCTTTAAATGCTTACCGAGATTTCAATGGTAAGATTCATTTTCATTTTCTTTGTTTTCACATCTTTATTAGTGGCTTAACTTATCAGGCCTAGGCCAAATAATACATAATAGTAATGATATAAATAGCGTATAAGCAGGCTCTCAAAGCGCTGTACATTGAAGTAAAACATAGGAAAGGGAACAATTGTTAGGGTCTAGATAAATGGAAAACTTGCTGAAAAAGAAAAACATTTCAGTGAGTCTTAAAAGACATCAAAATTGCACACTGTCGGATTGGAATTGGTACAACGTTGGAGCTGCCACGCCTTACTAGACTATTTGATGTACATGACAAAGTTTCACAATTTTGAATTGAATGAGCTTGATAGACCTAATAATAGCAATGTTACATTTAGGATACACACATTTTCTTGGTAATAACACATATTTTATTGTAACGATACCTGTTACGATACCTGCTTTCTGCAATAATAATCTGTCATCAGAAAAGGTATAGAATATTTACATAAATAGGCATAGCACAAATAGATAAGTCTACTATATTTTAAGATACTGTAAAGCGTTGTCTTTCTCACTCAGTTTTTACTTGGAAAGAATGAGAGTACTCTCAGTCTTTCCAAGGCTATCTAGTCTTGCTTATTCCTGGTTATAATAATATGAAACTAATGGTAGATGCAGCCAGCTTAAATGATATTTTACATGATGATGTTTTCTTTTTTTGTTTGTTTTCTTAATACAGTCTTATTTTGTTAAAGATGATATTTTCTTTTTTTAATACAGTCTTATTTTGTTAAAGAACATTTACGTGTGTGTTGTGTGTTTTTTTTAAAAAATTTTTTGTTCTTTCACTAAAAAATAGAGTACATTAGAGCCAATCTGTAATTGTGTAATGCTTTAAGTTTTACTCTTAATGTCGTAATCGAAATGGGGAATAAATGATGTAAAAAAAGATACAATTAAAATAATTTCGTTGCAAAATGTTTACCTTAAATGTTTGCATAAAGTTAAGAGACAAACAGGACGTTGGCGTGATGACGTCAAACCGAAGATACCCTATTCCACCCACGGTCTCAGTGCCTATTGTGATTTCTAATAATATCAGATTGTCGTTTGTGGTTAATAAAACTTTGATAAGACCATGGTTGACAAATAACACATTATATGATAACGTTGTATTTGATTAGTATGTTTTTATCAGTTGGGGTCTTGTAATGTCATTTAACATTCCAAATATTAAGGTTGCATATATAATATGTAATTCATTAGGTTACAGATAAATCTGTACGTTTAGCGCTACTTATTCATCTCTTGGGTTTGTTATTTAACATTCCAAATAGAAGGATTTTTTGTTGTATGAACATTTTCTAACAATTCGTTTATGAATGAAGCAAGTATCGTATATAGAAAACGTTGATAACTAATACAGTGCCAATTAATATACTCATTACAATATGTTTTGTTTCAACATGACAAATCCTATGTAGGTTACAACTAATGATAATGACTCGAGAACTTTTGTTTTTAATAGTTGTTTTTCGGTTGTTTCCATTTAGTTCTTGTAATGTATTATGAAAGATTAAAAGTTATAAATAACAAATAATTTAATTAGGGAAACACGAAAACGTTACTGTACAATAATTGGTTTATGGAAATCAATGGCAACATTGTCAAAATGAAGTTTAACAGGACCCAAAAATAATTTTAAAAACAAAATAGCGTCATTTTAAAATTACTGTTAAATCCGATCTATTGTGTCTTTGTGATGAAAACTATAATACAAATTAGATTATGCCTATTAAAAAAAAAATAATGACTCGAGTGAAAGTAAGAAACTAGTAGTTTAGACCTACTACCATTGTGTCTTTTTAAGATAAAATAAGATAAATTTATTTCGTCCACAAACAAGTGGAAATAATGGTGCTTGTCTCATCATACATTAACTGAAAACATTTTGAAAACAGGTATTGTGTAGATGTCAATTATACTGGAACTATGACGCAAATATGTCCTTATTTATAACTGTCATAATAATTATGGGGGAAGGGTGTGGAGGGTCTGCTGCGATAATTGATAACAAGTCCTTCCAAAATAGAACAAAATGGTCGTGCCGAATCGTACGTTTTATGATCGGTGCGGATGAATACGTGGGTTGTCAAAATAGATACTTACGCCTACGTTTAGATACTGTAAAGCTACAGAGTAAACACACACACACATCTTGCTTGACCCTGTTCATCGATTTCCAAACTTTAGAATATTTTTATTGATAATTTCTAGATGAATAATATTAGGTTTTTACGCACATAATTAGACCTAAAACTGCTATTTGAGCCAATTACTTATTATTATTTTAGTCCGATATATCTTAGTCAGTTTATATAAGACTCTGATGTTTGGAAATATTTTATCTGGTTTCACAATAGGTATAACAAAATTTTCTTTTTGTAAAAACCAACAAATTATAAGCGAACTTACAGAACGTTTCGAAACCTGACAGGTTTCATTCTCAATTGGCGTTTCATAGTCTAGCGTTTTGTTTATCTTTAAAAAAAAGTTGTGTTATATATAAGACTCATTATGATGTAGGATCAGACCTACCTTTGTAGGCCTATTCAATGTTTATTTATTTCTATTAAATATTAACATTATTTTACTCCGTAAGAAAGTAGAAAGAAAATAAAAACGAATACAGTATTAGGCTGTATAATATCAGAAAGGATAATGTTTTAACCTATTAGAGATTATAGAGAGAAAAAAGCGTGGATTAAGAATGTAGACATTGTAATATTAATGGGAAAGGCCAATAAAAGTGTACAAACTCCATTGTTATATATAACCTCCATTGGCTACCTATTGACTCCCGTATAAAATATAAGATCCTTTTACTAACATTTAAAGCGCTACTTCTTAAACCACCTACTTATCTCCTTGATCTTCTTCCCTCCTACACCCCTCTTGCTTGTCTTCGTTCGGCTGATCAAAACCTACTACTTGTTCCTAGAATTAACACCAAATCTTATGGACAAAGGTCTTTTATGTTCTCTGCCGCTTCTCTTTGGAATTCTCTCCCTCGTCATTTTACTAAATCAACTTCTATTGCTGTTTTTAAAAAAGAACTTAAAACGCATCTTTTTAAAATATAAGCGCCTTTGATTTTTACTTCGGTTTAGTTGATTCTGGTGCTATACAAATTGAAATTATAATATTATTATTATTATACTGTCAGAAAAAATAATGTTTTAATATATTAGAGATTAGAGAGAGAGAGAGAGAAAAAAGCATGAATTAAAAATGTAGAAATTGTAAAATAAATTAAAAACTATATTAGGCTACAATTATCTGTCATTCAGAATGCAATGAGGAAGGATTAACAAGAATGGAAAAAACAATGAAATTATATTCTTGATTATAATTGGTTTTCAGATCTTCATATTCAGAAACGTGCTGCCCAACCGATTCCGAGGCTGCCTCCGCTTCCCGCAACCGGCTCACCACGTAAGTACATCATCTAAACAATTTCACCGTAACTTCCTTCAGATATGTTTTATTTGTACAAAACACTCATATAATATATGAGTGTATACATATACATATTAAACTTAGAAGACTCGGCAAAATAACTATCCAATGACTCCCGATGTTTAAAGCCATAACTACACACTGTTCTATAAGACGTGTGAGTAGCATAGAGTGCTTCATTTGCATAACATAACAGGTGGCGAAACACCAGCAACTAAATCGATTGTATTTTATTTCAGCCGTTGCAGCAACAGGCACATGTTCAACGTGGGGTCAATCGCATTACAATACGTTCGACGGGCAAATATACACGTTTCCCGGTTACTGCGAATACATCCTAGTTTCCGATTGTCTGGACTTCTCTTTCCACATTTACGTGCGTAATGAAGCAGCCGGCGTATGCACAGGTATCGCGCCGTGTAGACGGTGGGTGACAATCGAAAACGGCGCTCCATCTAGCCTACTTGAGCTATCACCCAGGGATGGTGGTTCGCTGGTTACCTACAAAGGGATAGAACTAACTTTACCAGCATCAATTGATGGAATGATAGTAGAAGAAATAGCCTCGTATATTGTGGTTAGAAGCGGTCTTGGATTTAATCTTGTTTGGGATGGAGCCGAGTACATCGATGTCCACGTTACGTCCTCAAGTTTGAAAGATAACACGTGCGGTCTTTGTGGTATATACAATGACGATCCAACGGACGATTTCTCAACTCCATTGGGTGAGGTAAAAGACGACCCGTACGACTTTGGACAGTCTTGGCAAAACACGGAACCAGGTAATCATTAATTATTAATCATTTCCCATCATATAGACTTACTAAATAATAGTATCTCATACATTCTGATTAATATTACTAATTGTTTAAACAAACATTAATCTATAACAATTCGGTTGAACGACGTGGCATCACAGACTAATAGTTATCCAGATAAGTTGGGTTCATTAGCCAAATCAGCTCATCATTTATCCGGGTATAGAATAAGCCTAAATAGGTCATATAAGCAATCACTGCGCATGCTTGCACACCGCTTATATGTGTTATGCCCCATTCTGTATGTGTATCAGAACGCGCGCAGATTGTCATATCAAGCATGGGGCGCACGCTGCGTCCAATGATTGTTTGGTAGTCTTTTAATGCCACAGTTGATAATCAACATGATCTAAAATTAGATTATAGACGTATTACTTGCACACTAGATTCATTATGCACAAAAAAGAAACTTTGTTATGAAACCATTAGTTACAAAAAGCAACTCATCACCAAACCGAAATGGTGTGTAAATCAAAACAAAAATACAATTATTTACAAATTATATTTGAAGACGTTCTTGTACGTTGATAGTGACTAAATCAATTGTTGGTTTTATAACAAAGATTCTCTAAACTAACTTTTAGAATAGTATAAAAACATTAGAATTATATCGCTTTAAATAGATTGCTTCACCGACACAACCGACACAACATACCGATATCGTTATAACCTTCCCGAGATTCAAAGTGACGTCACTTTACTGGAGTTTGAAGTGCGCGCGTACAGTGACGTATACATCTCACTTTCGTCTGCAAAAAGTGATGTTGATCCTATGTATGAGATTGTGATAGGTGGAACCAACGACACGCGCTCTGAGATCAAACGCTGTAAACAATGTCCGGCGTTGGCAGTATCTGCCAGGTCGAATGGATTTGTCAACATGCAAACTTTTACGAAATTCTGGATAAAATTTGAGAACGGACGAATATCAGTTGGAGATGACAAATACCCATTTATGTTTTGGACAGATGATAATCCGTTAAGTATTCGGTATCTTGGATACAGTACGGCTACAAATAGTATTGGAATATTTAGATTCTGTGGGTTTTCTAGTAAGTATTATGCTTTAACGGAACAGCTTAAACAATTTCTAAAGCATTATTTGGTGTGTTTAATTGCTGCTCCTAAACAAATCACTACACATTCTACAATATATCTGACTACTATAGAAGTACCATCAATTTCATGTCATAGAGCTCTAGTCAAAATCTTATCATCAATCTATTTAATATCATAAAAATGTTACACTGGAAATAGAGTTTACAAAAGTTCGTTCGTTTTTAGGTGCCTGTACCGTTGCACCGCCACCGCCTGCAGCCAGGTGTACTGAGGCCCAGTTTCCGTCATATTTTTACGACAATCCGGCCTATAAACACTTGATTGACACGGCTAACTTTGCGAGGGTAACCTGCAACCAGTTAATGAGCGCGTCATTTAACTCCTGCCACTCGGTAAGATTCCCTTTTATATTTTTTCTTTCTGCTTAATCACCGAAATTCTCTAAAGCAAGTTATGTAGGTAAAGTTCAAAAGACAACTTGGATAAAGGCTGATTCTTTACCCCTATTCAATCATATTCTACAGGTTGTTGATGTTAATCCTTACGTATACGCTTGTGAAGAAGATCTTTGCTCGTGTAGCCCTAACAGAGACGACTGTCCGTGTGGTCAATTTGAAGCATATGCTCTGGAATGTTCCAGAAATGGCGTAGTATTATCGTGGAGAAGTGACGACCTTTGTCGTAAGTAGCCTACACCCCATGCCTTTTTGTACCAACAAATTGAAAATAGGTTTCATTTCTAGTTAAAGGATTAATATTCAACATGTTTGTAAATGTATGCTGTTCTGCTGTGTTGATCTAGAAAAAGGAAAGCATGTGAACATCCGTACCCAAGGGGCTCTGGTTTTAGTATGTCGTATTTGTATGTTCAGAATGTATAATTGTATGTATTTTTAATGCTCTGTTGTATATATTGTAAATCTTCTCCTCTAGCTCTCGTTTGTACAAACGGAACAGTGTATGACTCATGTGGTGGTTCTTGTCCGGCTACTTGTGAAAATCGTCAAAGAACATGTTCCAAAGATTACTGTTTGGATGGATGTCACTGTCCAGAAGGCCAGCTGCTCGAGAATGGTCAGTGCATCGATTCAACTGGATGTCCATGTGAATATAACAATAAGGAATATCCATCCGGCCATGTTCTACGTCAAGGATGCAACTCTTGGTATGTGACAAAATATTTGTGACGTCACTTTAACAAAAGTTTTCCAAACATGACTTGACCTTTGGCAATACATTTCACAATGCTATATAGCTTTTCGCAACCGTACTTGACCACGATTCGAGATCCTTATTTTTCATGAGGCGCCACTTCACTACGCAGCTGTCTTGTAAAAAATGTAATTCTGCGCATGCTCAGAAATATATGTACGTGGCTCCTTGTGTAATTAGGAAGGCCGTAAACATATGAAAATTTGTTTCTTTGCACAATAACGTCAACAATGTTTATATTATCGTAATAAAAATATAGTCATGTACCACAAACAGGGCGGCCATGACAATTGATTGTCAAAATATTGCTAATGGCATCAAAATTACAATCTCGAGTTATCTGTATCTTCAATACGTCGAAATACTAAATAGCACGCCCTCTGTCTGTACTGTACTAAGTTTTTCACTCAATTTCTGAGCATTCAATGTTTTTGGGAAAAAGTAAGCTTATATTTGTTTTACTTTACTATATTTCAGTACTTGTAAAGGTGGTTTGTGGACTGACTGCACGGATAACATATGTGGAGGTAAGTTTGTTTTTTTGGAGATGGAGATGGATGGATATATAGCATAGGCATCACATCTTTTAAGTAGGCCTATGCAGCCTGTTCTATTTGAGAAGTAAGGCTAACCAGCCAAGTCTTCTGAGGTTCTGAAGTTGATTTTGCATGCTTGGACATTTGACGGGAAGTCAGGTGATAGCATACCTAGGCCTATACAACTTGTTCTATTTGAGGAGTAAGGCTAACCAGCCAAGTCTTCTGAGGTTCTGAAGTTGATTTTGCATGCTTGGACATTTGACGGGAAGTCAGGTGATAGCATACCTAGGCCTATACAGCTTGTTCTATTTGAGGAGTAAGGCTAACCAGCCAAGTCTTTTATCTATATAATTATTATAATCTCTTATCAATTTACAGCAAAATGCTGGGCTTCTGGAGATCCTCATTACCGTACGTTTGACAATAAGCGCTATGACTTCCAAGGGGCCTGTTCTTACGTCATGGTACAGGACTGCTGGGATTACTCTAATGATTACGCCATCCACACTGAAAACGTACCATGTAGAGCCCCTGGAATCACCTGTACTAAATCGATAACCATCAAGATGGGAGGTTCTGAAGTTGTTCTTGAGCAAGATTTTGCTTGGACATTTGACGGGAAGCCAGGTGATAGCCTACCGTTTGGCAACCACCATTTGTACGTAGAGATGCCTTCAGAGGAAATGATCAAGGTATCGTAAAATCATACATATAGGCATATTCTTCTATCTAACTGAAAGTTAAAGTAAAGGTATTAAAAGCATTTAAAATTAATATATAAATAGAATGTAGAATTCGTGAAAAAAGAAAAGTTATACTGTAAAAGTACTGATACAGTAAGAGCTGCACCGCTCACAAGACCGCTCACAATTCTAAAGCTCCGTCTACACTATCAAACTTTATGTGACAAAAGATGTGATGTTCCCAAATGTGGTAGTGATATGCTTAAAATGGTAGTGATATGACATCATCATGTCCATTATTTGCAATTTTTTTGTCACATTAAGTTTGATAGTGTAGACAGAGTTTTAGTATTTTGGTCCGTTCATTTTTCTTTTGAAAAGTAAAATGGATATCTTCAAACATGTTCATTTCATACTATAGGTAACGTTGGAAAACAACATCGAAGTATTTTGGGATGGCATGAAACGTGTTGAGGTATCTGTACCTGCTGAACAGTACAACAAGACGTGTGGATTATGTGGAACGTACACCAACAAACAGAACGATGATTTCTACACACGAGCTGGTGAGATAAATCATTTTATTTTAAGTCTTACATAATAAAAATACTTATATAATATAGATTATTCTAAAGTCTACACCATTAAACTAGTTTGACAAAAAATGTTATATTCCCAAATATGGTAGTGATATGCCCAAATATGGTAGTGATATGCCCAAATATGGTAGTGATATGTCATCATCATGTCCATATATGGTCACTTATCATTTTTTTGTCACATAAAGTTTTATAGTGTATACAGAGCTTAATGGTGTATATTATATTTCAGGTGATATTGAGACGAATCCAATCTCATTTGGAAACAAGTGGAAAGTGTATGGGACATGTCCAGACCTGCCTATAACTCCTCCAGTTCATCCCTGTGATCTGTTTTCTCAAAGGGCACCAGCAGCCACAATACAATGTCAAAAGTTAAAGAAAGATGACGCTTTTAAAGGTACCTAAAAATATTTATTCAAAGAAAGTTACCATTTCAATTTCTCTAAGCACACACTTCCAATTTGGTCTTTATAAATATTTTAGTTTTAGTTTTAATTGATTTTTTTTTCTGGCCCATCAATTCCCCATCACCTATGAATCTCGCTGCCGCCTTAATTAATATTCGTAAATAATCAATTGTAAAGTTACATCCTATATTTTTTAGTATAATGTATATTTGCTAGTAAATAATGAAGAAGATTGTGAAGTTTATTGTTTGTATATGCGCGCCTAGTGTGATATTAAACGACAAGTTCCCGGATCTAGATAGTATAATTACAATTGATTTTTATTTTTGACCCATCAATTAATATTCGTAAATAATAAATTGTAATGTATATTTGCTAGTAAATAATGAAGAAGATTGTGAGATTGTATATGCGCGCCTTACGTGTGATATTAAAAGACAAGTTTCAGGATATAGATGATATAATTACACTTAGCTGATATTTTGACTGTCTTTTTGTTTGGTTAAACATTATAAATGTGACTTATTATGTTTACTATTGTCTGCTCACAGCGTGTCATGATGTCATTGACCCGGCTCCATGCGCGCCTACGTGTGATATTAAATGACAAGTTTCAGGATATAGATGATATCATTACAATTAGCTGATATTTTTTTTGTCTTTGTTTGGTTAAACATTATAAATGTGACTTATTATGTTTACTATTGTCTGCTCACAGCGTGTCATGATGTCGTTGATCCGGCTCCATATTACGATAACTGTTTGTATGACGTATGCAATTGTAAATCAGGAGGATTATGTGAATGTGACGTGTTTGCGCAGTACTCTCTTGACTGCGCACACAAAGGTGTCGTCTTAAACTGGAGAGATCAAATAGACGAATGCAGTAAGAAATAATAATTATCGTCTTTTATTTCTATTTCTACCTACCTTTCAATATTTTAGTTACGATGCTCTGAAAATGAAAATGAAATAGAAAATTAAGCGAACCACCTGAATCAATGTAGAAGAAGTAACTAAAAAAAAGTGTGATGTGCCCAAATATGGTAGTGATAGGACATCACTATATGTGACATTTCCATATATGGGCATATCACATTTTTTGTCACATAAAGTTTGATAGTGTAAACAAGACTTAATAGTTAGTAATATTTTTTTGGCCTCTGTTGAAAACTTACTTAAAATCATTAATTTCCCACAATTTCCTTAAAACCAATAGAAATTGAGTGTTCGAATGAAGAGTTGGTTTACCGAGAGTGTGGAGCTTCTTGCTATTCATCCTGTGCTTCATTAGAAAGTACTTTCAACTGCACCGAACAATGCGTACAGGGCTGCTCCTGTCCTGACGGAATGGTTCTTGACAGAAATAGGAAATGCGTCACTCCAGAGTTGTGTAGCTGTCAGATGGATGGATCCGTGTATCAAACTGGTGATGTTGTCAAGAAAGGATGTGGAGAATGGTAATTTTAATCTTAATTTACATACATAGACTATTTAAATAATTACTGTATATTTCATTTACAAGGCCAAATCCAGACAAGCGAAACGTTTTATTTGGTCTTTTTGTCAAATAAGTTGAGCAATGTCATTATTATTATTATTATTTTACATTTTGACTATAAAGTGATATGTAATATATTGCGCCTTATCAAACAATTGCCATGCGTATTACAGATATTAAAACTAAATGTTATGTTAAGCAATGTTATGAGAAAAGTGTGATGTTAGGAGTATGCTTTAACCTAATGATATTTGATACCTCACGATGACGCTGTGGAAACATGTTTCACATACGGGGCCAGCAACATGAAAGGACTGATCTCCGTGGCGACGATTTGTTGGAGGAAGTCGGAGTTGGCGTTTAATTGCCCAAGAAATAAAACGCATGTGCTAATATGGTTGTTTCAATTCTTGGAATTTAAATACTGCGAAATCATTAAATCTTTAGGACGTTTGGTCAATAGAAGGCAAAATGTCAGGAATGTATATTGCACAAAACGTAAACGCAGTAGTACTTTGCCAGTATAAATTCATTTTATTCAAACAATGTTATTTTTTTACGTTTTTGTTGAACAAAAGTAACACAATTGTTTAAAATACAGTACTTTTAAGAAGAAGGTATTCGACGAAACGTTTGGTTCAACACAAAAGTAAAAAAATAACATTTCTATTTTTTAATTAGTTATGTATCTTTGGTTTTATTTCAATAAAAGAAGATTAGTGACACTGACAATGTTCCAAATAATAATCTGATTTCAGCACTTGTTTTGGAGGTTCGTTCGTGTGCTCAGACATACAATGCCCTCTTTCTTGTGGCGACAACGAAGAAACAACTCAATGCGTACCTGAGTGTGTCAAAACATGTGGCAACATGCACGAGTTTGAAGACTGTTCATCGGCGCAATGTCTGGAGGGTTGTAAATGTAAGGATGGCTACGTCTGGGATGGCTCCATGTGTATTCTACCCAGCCAATGTCCATGTCATCATGCAGGGAAAAGCTACATGCCTAATGACGTCATCAAGATTGAATGTAATAAATTGTAAGTAACTCAGTATTATATCAAATCTCCATATTTACGTAGAAACTGTTTGTCAAAAATTACACGATCCATATTACAAATATTAATTAAAGATGTATTGTCTCCCAAAAACATGACAAATAAAAATTGATAAAATCAGATTTTAAATAGGCCATTTTGCAGTTTTAATAAAGTTCTCTTCTGTAGAAAAAAAATCAACAAAAATAATTAGTTCAGTTATAAAGAGACAAAAGAAACGGTTAATTTTAACCAAAAACCATTGTCTGACAGATAATTAAGTATATTTTGCTTTAAATTACATTTTTCAGGAAAATAACTTTTTTTTCGATCCAGTTTTTGGTGAATAACTATTACGTGACATTAAAATGGCATATTAAAAAAAAATTATTTTTTAGGGGACAATATATCTTTTAACTCTCATATCTCTATTTTTACAATGAAAGTAAGAATAAAATGCTGGTTTAGCTTAGAATGTCATAAGGACATTTACCGAATGATCGAAATCAAACCGGTACTGGTTTTGGTCTACTAGCGTTCCTGCTCCCAAAAATAAAATGTCAAGATTTGTTCCCACTAGCGACGCGACGTAACGCAAGCTACGCAACGTAAGAAAATACCCTTCCAATAATTGTGTTTGCCCCCGCCTCCCGCGTGAAATCAAACCAATTTGCAGCACTATTGCGTCGTCGGTTCCCAATTGTGATTACGCAATACAACACTTGGCGTCGATACGTCACTGCGTTACGTTCTAGTGGGAACCACGCTTTACTCTGTGAGGTTGTGAGATTATCTCGGAGTCTAAATTATGTTGTTATTCGTACGTTAAGGTTTTGTTAGCTTAGGTAGGCGTTTGTAGTGTTTGTTGAAAGACCTAAGCAGACACAACTATTTGTTTTATCAGTCGATTTATGTGTTGATTGTGATGAGATAAATGGTCATTAAGCACCATTCTAATCTATCAAGAACCGCCAATATAATCAAGGCCATAAACAACGGTTCAATATGTTTAGCTCAACCTAAATAATATTTTAATTTACAATAATGTTATTTAATTAAACGTAAACTGATGTGAAAATATCTATAGTGTATTCAAAATATCTAAGTTCTGGAAGTTTTGTTTTCTGGAATATCTTGATCTTTCTCTGGAATACGGTTTCATCAATTTAAACCAAAATATCGTTAATGAAATTAAATTAGTTGTATACTTCTTTCTTAGTGTTAAACTGCTGAATAGACTTGCCCCAAGTCTGTAGTTTACAAGTTCAAGTTGTATACGTATGAAACGCCATTTGTGCCAAAATATTTATCTTTTTACTAATATTAAGTCAAAACTCCGTCTGGAACTCAGACTAACTGCTGACCTACGATTTGATTTTTTTTGTACCGATCGCATTAAAATTCTGATGAAAACGATATTAATATTTTGATATATTTATAACTTTATTATTTGACCGGGTGTATGTTTTCAGCAATATCTTACAATGTAAACAGTTATCTAATAGAATATAGTGCGAATATACTCAGTGCGATTAGGTTCTGTAGATTAGGCATTTTGTGGGACATTAACATTTTGCTATAGTGACACAAAACTTGCCACGCTTCTACTTCGTGATTTCCTGACGTCATTATTACCTCATTTTGGAAGTTGCGAAAACATTTCAATCTTCTATCAACTAAAGCCGAAGTCGTTATCTCGGGACCATTCTATAGTCATCACCAGGTAGGCTTTCTTCATCAACGCTTCTATGAATGGATGACTAGTTGGGAGCAGGAACGCTAGTAGACCAAACCCATTATCGTTTTGATTACGATCATGCGGGAAATTACCTCACGACTTAAAAAATATCTTTTTTTTCCACTTTATTTCCAATGTAACTCTTCTTCCTTATAGACAATGTAACGGAACGTCCTGGCTTCCTCTAACCGACCATGACTGTCCAGGTAAATACATGATTTAGAAATTTCCTCGTATTCAACGAAATATTTATGTAACTTTACACATCCAAAATCAACAGAAAATGTTAACTACAGGTAAAGAAATATATAAATGCTCTTTGCTGCAATGCCAATGTGCGATGAGAAATATTATGATGGCTGTATTGTTCCGAGACGTCTCGTGATTGGTGAGAATCGGATACAGTAGTACGTGACGTGTAGAGACAACTTTAGAAAGATGACTACTAAACCTACGTTCACACCTCGTCCAGATAGATCCATTCGAGTGTGGTCGTACAATGCGGGATAAAGTTACGTTTTTAAAGCTTATTTCCCACTAGAGACACAACACAAGGACGTAACGCAACGGAAGTGATTGACCAACAATGGATTATTCGAATAGTCGCTTGTCATTGGTCAACTCGCTTGCGTTGCGTCTATTTCCTTACGTTGCGGCTCTAGTAAGAACCGAGCCTTATGTGCAGATATTTTGTAATGTGAACGTTTCTACCATATGTTGTTTTATTTACAGTTACCTGTGTCGCCTGGGGAGACCCACATTATGAAACATTCGATGGTAAGAAGTACGGTTTCCAAGGAGCTTGTGAATATATATTGGTGACCAATTACCTGTACACACACTCCAACTCGGACTTTCAAATCACCGCAGCCAACGAGCCGTGTGGAACGTCACAAGCCACATGCACAAAAGTAGTCACTCTCACTGTTGGTAAGTTTTCATTTAATTTAGTTGTTTTAGTTTTAGTTGCTGGTTGTTCAGACCTCACTAAAAGCTTGTGTCAATTTTGATCATGTCCATCTCTCCTTTGCTTTCACACCTTCACTGGTTGCCTGTTAACGAGCGTATAAAGTAAAAAATTGCAACCTTTTCCTCTTTGTCTTTATGGCACTGCTCCACATTATCTTAACAAACTTATTAAACCATGTCCGACTACGCAAAGGTTCAGAAACCAATCCTCTATGTTAACACCACCTAGAACCAACCTTAAATCCGTGCTTAAGGGCTTCTTTGCTCAGGAACCAGCGATATGAACTTCCATCCGTTACACTCCATCCCCATTTTAATTCAAATCTCTCCTAAAAAAACACATATTTCAATCGTTATACTTTTCATGTTGCGCTGTGAGTAAAGAGAGCGTTATAAATGATAGATATTATTAATTTGAGTTCACTTTTAGTCACCTCTTGTGTATTTCATTGAGTTGAGAAAATGTTAAGCGATTCCGTCATGTTTGTAGAGTATGCTAATATATTTATATACTGTATATAGAAATTATATATTAAAATGCAATTGTGTTTTTATTGAAGGATCGGGTCGGAATAAACAGACGATAGTACTAGATCGATATTCAGAAGTTCCCGCCTCAAGTAAAACGTTCGACGTCACCGAAGTAGGCTTATCTGTTTTTGTTCATACCGACATTGGTGTGACGTTGGTATGGGATAAAAAAACAAGAATTGACATCAAAGTCGAACCTTTTCATAAAAACACGGTAAGATCATTACTGATTTCGCACATTATTTTTTATATAATTGAAAAAGTGTGCTGTAAACATCGCCATGTTGAGAATGAAGTGGAGTTTGTGACTTGGTGGTTATGATGCTTTACTACAAATCCAATGGTCCTAGGTTCAAGTCCTGTCATATGTCAGGATTTTGTCTAATGACAAATTACAACCCCACTCCTAAAGACTTGTAATTAGACTGTGTTTATGTAAAGCATCTTGTGTATTTGTTTGTCTTTTGAACAGGATTACCACCATTACGAAGGATAGTGAATGAATTCGCTTATGTTTTTCCTTGGCACTTTGCCTAAACATATAAAAAATAAATAAAATAAATTACATTATATCCTTATAAAATGATGTGACGAAATATATAGATTACATATATCTTACTTGTAGCTTGGCGGATTATGTGGAACATACAATGGCAACCAAGAGGATGACTTTACAAAATCCAATGGTGGTTTCCCCGTGGTGTCTGCAAAGGAGTTTGCAAACAGCTGGAAGGTTAGTTATCATGAGTGTATTTGTTTTATTATTCTATTACTAGCCTAGACTTTGGCATATAGGCCTACTACCTTATATTGTGCTTTGGTTAACTTATGAAACATTGGTTTTATTTTTAGACGATTCTATTTACAAAAGCTAGGATACTATTACTAAACTGTTGGGATCATATAGCAACGTTTGTTCTCAATATGAAATTGCTTACGAGCATTACGTTGAGGTTGATTGTTTTACATGTTGTATCCACCAATGTATTTACAGTTTTCATTTAAACCATGGTTAATGTAATGCAACTACTTCCACTTGTGCGCTTTGCTGTCCTGACACAAGATAATTGCTAGCTTGCTATTGAATAGTGGAATTGCCTGGTTTCGATTTTACTTGAAATACAATTTTCCCGCCTTTTTTGTTTTATACAGACATCCGAATCTTGTGGTGACGCTCCAGATGTCGGCGACCCCTGCGAAGATAATCCTCACCGTAAACCATGGTCTCAGCGCAAATGTAGCATTATTAAATCAAATACATTTAAAGAATGTCACAACCTTGTACCGTACGAAGAATATTACACAAAGTGTATGTACGACGCATGTGGATGTGATAGTGGCGGTGACTGTGAGTGTCTTTGTATCGCCATTGCGGCCTATGCACAGGCTTGTAACGAGCAGGATGTACCAATAAAATGGCGCTCCCAAGAACTATGTCGTGAGTATTTTTATTGTATGTTATTGACAGATTCGGAATCAAATAGTCACAAAATGTCACTTTATTGCACATCGTGTTTCTGGTGTTTTAGAACATCACATTTAAATACTGAGCTTACTATGCTATCTGTATAACAACCTGTACATTTCTCTCTACAGCAATTCAATGTGAAGGTTGTTTCACCTATGACCCATGTGTGTCAATTTGTGATAGTTGTGGATATACCGATAACCTTGATAGAGATGGCCATTGTGAAGACACATGTGTAGAGGGTTGTAAATGCCCAGATGGCGAATACTTTGATGATGGGGAATGTGTGAAGACTTGTCCAGAGCCTACTACTTTGCCAACAACAACGATAACCACCACCACCATACCAACGACTACAAAAGAATCGACCACAAAAGAATCGACCACCATGGAACCAACAACCACGCAACCAACAACTGCAGAACCAACAACTACACAATCGACAATCGTAGATCAAACAACCACAAGATCAACAACTGCAGAACCACCAAGTACTGTGATTTCGACAACCACTGAATCAACAACAGGATTTGTCACTGTTACTTACCCGGATGTCTCGACAGAGGCCTCAACTACTTCATCTAAGCCTCCTCCCCGACATAGTACGACCTTAGAGCCGACTACTGCTAAAGTCACAACTTCTGAGCCACCGACCACTGCAGAATCGACAACAACCAAACCAACGACGTCGGTGACAACGACTGAATCAACGACAACGGCTGAGCCAACGACAACGGCTGAGCCAACAACATCAGTGACAACGGCTAAGCCAACGACATCGGTGACAACGGCTGAACCAACGACATCGGTGACAACAGCCGAGTCAACTACCACTGTTACGACTAAACCGACTACAACGGAGACAACCACAGTAACCACAAAATGTGTTCCGCAGCCAACAAAGAGTAGGTTTAATTATTTTGTTTTATGGTATTTTATGGTAACTTATACGTCCTACTCTAATGCATGCAATATTCATCCATGTTGTGTTTCAGTTTGGTAAAGATTATATTTTTATTGTGACTATTGACATAACCTGTATTGTGTTCAATTAAATATTTAGTGTGTTGGACTGATTGGTTTAATGATGAGGGACCAGGAGATAAAATTACACCATTCGATGAAGGGGAATTTGAGCTTCTTGCCGACTTGCGTAAGGTATACCCAATCTGTGAAAACCCAGCCGACATCGAATGTACGTTTGCATACGAGCCTTACTTCCCGTCATCAGATTCGGGTCAAGTTGTAGAATGCAGAGCTGATCTTGGATTAACGTGCTTGAATGATTTTCCGATTCAAGTGTGTTACGATTATCGAGTACGTTTTTCTTGTCCGTGCCCCGATCAGCCACCTATATGCGAACCAGACCATTCCACTGTGACGGAACCGACAACGTCTGTACCAACGACAATCGTTCCGACAACAAAGGAGCACACAACACAGTGTATTGAAACACCAATCGGTAGGTCGTCTGTTATTTTTCTTTCTAAAAACTGAAATAAAATGTGGGCGATATGACATTCCTTGAGTGTGCATATCTTGAGTGTGTATATACATGGAATAGAGAGCTTCTTAATCAGAGGTTTCCCGTCCAATGGATTGGCACCATCTAAATTCATGATGACCTCTCTGTTATTTGATAGTGAAATTGGTCTAAAGAATACATTAAAAAAAATAAATTAAAAGATGACCCATCTCAAACGGTGTGTTTTGGACATGCGGTTTAGTGTAGGTATAATACGTTTTGGGTTAGTGCTGTTATTACATAATAGTCCGGGTACGACAATGAGCTGACGTGCATAAAAGTTTCGCTGAATAAACTCAATATTTGCATATAATCAGCTTAACCACTGGCAAAAAAATAAACAATTAATCGTCCAAGACAACATGTCTACTACTACCAGATCGTCGGCAAATAAACCAAAACGTGAGTGATTCTACTAAGCCTGTCACTAACATCAACAACGAAGGTGAGTTAGACCCACCCAGCAGAAGACTTGACAAAATTTTTAAACTACAAAAAAAGGCGATCCGCATCTGTACCCATTCCCAACATCTCACTCATTCCAAACCCCTTTTCTACAAAGTAAAAACTCTTAACATCTTTGACATAAATAATTTACAGACTGCTTTGTTCATGCACAAATTTAGTAATCAGAAACTTCCTATCACATTTAACCGATTCTTTACAAAAAACAACGAAGTTCACAATTATAACACCCGCAACTCTAATAAATATATCCCAATCAATAACCATTCCACAGCAAGAAACTCAATTAAATCCACTGGCCCTATTTTATGGAATTCTTTTCACACCTCCCTAACTAACCGCTCTTTCGAATCCTTCAACTTTAGCTACAAATCATCGTTGGTATCAAAGTATTCAATCGATCTCCCCTAAGAATTCAGTCGTTATCCTCTAACCCAGTTTTTTTAACTCTTGTCCAGCGTCTTCGTCCCTTCTGTCCTCGTTCTGTCACGTGTTTTTGTCCTGTGTCTTGTTGTGCTTGTGTATGTAGCTTAAATTTTTTATTATTTTTTCTTTATTCTTGTTATTTATTTATTCATATTTTATTTTCATTTATTTATTTATTGACTACTTTTGAAACATTTATTACCTCCGCCAAGGAGGTTATATTTTCACCCCTGTATGTTTGTGTGTTTGTGAGTTTGTGTGTTTGTGTGTGTGTGTGTCTGTGAACAGCCTGGAGGCCACAGTTTTTATCCGATTCTAACCAAATTTAGACACAATGATCTATGCCTCAAAAGCTCGGAGGAGTTCGAATTTGAGGGGGAAAGGTCATAGGTCAAGGTCACAACTATACTATATTACTGCCTAGAGACCACAGTTTTTATCCCATTCTCACCAAACTTAGCCACAATTATCAATGACTCATCATATAATTGTGGTCAGGGTCAAAGATCAAGGTCCACAAAAAACAAAACAAAAATAAATAAATAAATAAAAAAAAAAAAAAACCTCAGTGGGACTTGAACCAGCGATCTCAACTGTGAGAGGCTGGATACATAACCATTACACCAAACTCTCATCCACAACTTTGTAGTGTGCAGTTAGCCTATTTGCACTTAGAACTAATAAAAAATGTCAAAAAACATTTTCGGGGGGAATTTTATGTAGGGGAATTTTACAGTAGGCGGAGGTTTGTACTCTCGGAGTACCCTCTAGTTATATATACTTTTTGAATTATTTTTTTCAGGTGGAACTAGCCTTAAAGCCCTCTGGGCTTATTTATGTTTCTCCAGAATAAGTGCATTCTAATTTAAAAGAAAAAACACACTGTAATATTATTTTACAATGATGTATCTTATGAAAATAAATTGAATTGAATTGAATTGAACATATATTCTGATTTGTTACAGAATGCTGGTCCGACTGGATGAACGATGAAAATGGCAATAAAGTACCGGACTCTGCTCTTGGAGAATTTGAGCTTCTTGATGAACTTCATAACGATTATCAATTCTGTGACAATCCTTCTGCTATAGAATGTCGCCTTGCATCAGATCCGTACTGGCCTTATTACCGCACGGGACAGGAAGTCGAATGTACTTTAGAAACTGGGCTAACATGTTATCATTCTTCAGATGGACCTTGCTATGATTATGAAATAAGGGTTAGATGTGAATGTGAAGACCAACCATTCCCAATATGTTCAACAACAGCAACGCCAACTACTGAAAACCCTACAACTGAAAACCCTACAACTGAAAACCCTACAACTGTAAGTTCAACGACACAAAAAATAACAACAACCGATGTAAAACATGATGATCGTACTACTACCGTTCGCGTATTTACACCACCACGTGAATCAACCACTGAAGTTGATCACACAACAGCTGAGTCATCAACAGAAAGGTCAACAACAGGAACAGTTGTTGTAACGTACGAGTCAAGTACAGCCGCTGAGTCAACCACAACATTAGAACTAACCACGCTTGAATCAACAACAAATACACCAACTACAACTCCCACAACCCCTCGACAAACAACAACACCACACGAAACAACTGAAGAACCAACAACCCCAGAGTCAACTACGCTTAAAGTAACAACAAGTAAACAAACTACACCTCACGAGACTTCTGAAGAACCAACAACCCCAGAATCGACGACACCTTCAGTAACAACAAGTAAACAAACAACACCTCATGAGACTTCTGAAGAACCGACAACCCCAGAGTCAACAACTGCTCCAAAAACTACAAAAGAAAGTACAACCGTTCAACCAACGACTGAATTGGAACAAACAACAGCTGAATCGTCAACAGAAGAGTCAACAACCACATTAAAACCAACCACGCTTAAATCAACAACAAATACACCTCCCACAACTGCTCCAAAAACTACAAAAGAAAGTACAACCGTTCAACCAACGACTGAATTGAAACAAACAACAGCTGAATCTACAACAGAAGAGTCAACAACGGGAACAGTTGTTGTAACGTACGAGTCAAGTACAGCCGCTGAGTCAACAACAACATTAGAACCAACCACGCTTGAATCAACCACAAATACACCAACTGAACCTCCCACAACTCCTCGAAAAACAACAACACCACACGAAACAACTGAAGAGCCAACAACCCCAGAATCGACGACACCTTCAGTAACAACAAGTAAACAAACAACACCTCATGAGACTTCTGAAGAACCGACAACCCCAGAGTCAACAACTGCTCCAAAAACTACAAAAGAAAGTACAACCGTTCAACCAACGACTGAATTGGAACAAACAACAGCTGAATCGTCAACAGAAGAGTCAACAACCACATTAAAACCAACCACGCTTGAATCAACAACAAATACACCTCCCACAACTGCTCCAAAAACTACAAAAGAAAGTACAACCGTTCAACCAACGACTGAATTGAAACAAACAACAGCTGAATCTACAACAGAAGAGTCAACAACGGGAACAGTTGTTGTAACGTACGAGTCAAGTACAGCCGCTGAGTCAACAACAACATTAGAACCAACCACGCTTGAATCAACCACAAATACACCAACTACAACTCCCACAACCCCTCGACAAACAACAACACCACACGAAACAACTGAAGAGCCAACAACCCCAGAATCGACGACACCTTCAGTAACAACAAGTAAACAAACAACACCTCATGAGACTTCTGAAGAACCGACAACCCCAGAGTCAACAACTGCTCCAAAAACTACAAAAGAAAGTACAACCGTTCAACCAACGACTGAATTGGAACAAACAACAGCTGAATCGTCAACAGAAGAGTCAACAACCACATTAAAACCAACCACGCTTGAATCAACAACAAATACACCTCCCACAACTCCTCGAAAGACAACAACACCACACGAGACTTCAGAAGAACCAACAACCCCAGAGTCAACAACTGCTCCAAAAACTACAAAAGAAAGTACAACCGTTCAACCAACGACTGAATTGGAACAAACAACAGCTGAATCCACAACAGAAGAGTCAACAACGGGAACAGTTGTTGTAACGTACGAGTCAAGTACAGCCGCTGAGTCAACAACAACATTAGAACCAACCACGCTTGAATCAACCACAAATTCACCAACTGAACCTCCCACAACTCCCCGAAAGACAACAACACCACACGAAACAACTGAAGAACCAACAACCCCAGAATCAACGACACCTTCAGTAACAACAAGAAAACAAACTACGCCTCACGAGACTTCTGAAGAGCCAACAACCCCAGAGTCAACAACAGCTCCAAAAACAACAAAAGAAAGTACAACTGTTCAAACAACAGCTGAATCCACAACAGAAAAGGGACGTACAACCGATGTAAAACATGATGATCGTACTACTACCGTTCGCGTATTTACACCACCACGTGAGTCAACCACTGAAGCTGATCACACCACAGCTGAATCATCAACAGAAAGGTCAACAACAGGAACAGTTGTTGTAACGTACGATTCAAGTACTGCCGTTGAATCAACAACATTAGAACCAACCACTATCGAATCAACAACAAACACACCAACTACAACTCCCACAACTCCTCGAAAAACAACACCGCACGAAACATCTGAAGAACCAACAACCCCAGAATCAACGACACCTACAGTAACAACAAGGAAACAAACGACACCTCATGAAACATCTGAAGAACCAACAACCCCAGAATCAACGACAGTTGTTCAACCAACAACTGAATCAAGTACAACTCATCTTACAACCGAACCAACCACTACTACCGTTGTGACAACTCAGCCCATAGTGACGTCATTACCAATACCAGATAGGACCTGTAAGTCAAACTTAAATTATAATTTTTTCTTTTGACTGTCGATCGAAACCAATAGCCCCATAATATGGCCTAGGCTACACAAATTACAATAGTAAGAAAACTGTCAAAGTTTTATAAATTCATTAAATGTCTTTAAAGGTGAATGCAATGGATATGGTGACCCGCATTACTTTACTTTCGATGGTAAATCATATGATCACCAGGGCAACTGCACATATATCCTTTCACGTGATGCGTCACCAGAACACCAGTACACTGTATACATTCACAACGAAGAGTGCGCAAATTTCCCAGGTACCACTTGTCCCGAATCGATGACAGTTCTTTACAAAAATTATACGATTGTTATGCAACATAACTTAGAGGTAATTTTCCTTTTTTTTTTAATTATTATTTTGGCTCGCAGTACAGACCTATCACAGCAAGCAAAGATAAAACTATATGTTTTTCCTAATTTCACTTAATTTATTTGGTCTCAAAACAAACAAAAAATATACGAGCAGATTTCAAACGGTTAACTAAATGAAAGCCGCAACCGATCATTAAAAATCTTTAAACAATCTATAAAAATGTCTTTTTTAGACAAGACAATTGCTCTACAGGTAATAAAATGCATTTCAGATAAGTCTGGGAATGGAAGGGATAACCAATATTACAATTTAGCAAAAACTGCAACACATTCTCTTAATCATCATTTTTATACTTCTGTTAGTTTAACGTTAGTGGAAATGTAGTGTATGCTCCTGCATATTTCGATGGAATTGAGTTGCGTCAAAATGGTCTCAAAATGATGGTAATTGTTGCTGCAATTGGTTTAGAGGTTCGATTTGAACCACCGTCTCCTCGATATTTTCGTGTAGTTGTTTCTGCTCAATTGTTTTGGAATAACACAGAAGGATTATGCGGTAAGAAATACATCAATTCCTTCTGCCCTCAATTTAAAGAATAGGGCACTTACTTCTGTCCCCTACGGTTTTCCGGTGTAGGCTGCAGTCCTTGTCCACGTCCTACACCCTAACTTGTTTCTTTCCACACTTGGAAAAAAAGTGCTTACATTTTCAACAATAAAATAATAATTATTCATTATTTTATTGTGTTTCTTAATCTTAAATGAAGCCCAACAGCAGATGTCTGGCGAATCTTCTCCGGGATCTTGGTTTCCTGATCCTGGTGTTTGGGTATTGTGATGATGGAACATTAATCATGTCCTTTATCGACTGAGTCTATTCTATCTCTATTCTTTTTCTATGTCACCTACTGTATTTTCTGTTTATAATATGAATTATTCTAAATAAATAATATTCTTTATCAGGTCTATGTAATAATAAAACAGAGGATGATTTCATCTCACGTGAAGGCAAAGTGATTTCTGATCCGTTTGAGTTCGGTTACGAATGGCTTGAGCCTGTAAACGGTGATGAAGCCCACTGCATTCCACAAGTGAAACCAACTCAATGTATCCCCAGCCAGGAGATTATCGATTGGTGTGGTAACATGAATTCAACCGTGTTCCAATCATGTCATCCATACGTGGATCCACGAGAATACTTCAAGACCTGTATTAGAGACAATTGCGCAGAAGGATTTCCAGGAAATTGCTGGGCCTTTGAAAGTTATGCTGAGGAATGTAGTGGGTTGAAAGTGTGTATTCCTTGGCGATCAGACGATTTTTGTCGTAAGTTGATTTATCTTCTACTTGATAAACATTATAGGAAACGACTTCTAATTCTTTTCCCTTGCATATGTACATTTCCTACAGTCATTCTTCAACAGAACATTATTTAATTTATATGGTCTTTTCCTTTTTAGCTGAAACATGTCCAGATGGCCTAGTGTACCGTCAATGCAACTGTCCAATACCTGAGGTCGATAGCTGCTCATCCTGGGAAGAATTTGACTGTCCTCTTGATCCGGTAGCTGGCTGTTTTTGTCCTGAAGGTACCGTTCCCGATGGAACTCATCCAAGTAATATGACCTGTATTCCCTGTGAAGGTATTATTTTGCATATTTATCTACTGTTCTAACAAACGATGTGATGACGCTAGTTACTATCCGTTATGCATGAATAATTTCTAGAATTATTACGTAATGCATAACGATATAAATTACGTAGTAAGCTGGGTACTCATTGTTCACAGACCAGTCAAATAATACTAAACAGCATAATAACACTAAGATTGTGATTGTGTCTGGATTACTCTAATTAATATTCAATTCGATGTAGAATTAACAAAATAATGAACATAATGAACTATGAACTATAATGTCTAATTATAACCGTTATATATGTTCAGTTACTCCACCACCAACAACACCACCACCAACAACAAATCCTTGTCCTGAAGGTAAGCATTATTTGAATAATTACACAGCCAAACGTTGTAATATCAAATGATCAGTGAAACAATTTTCCCGAGCGTTTCTGCTTTTTTAAATACACCACCACCATGTGCCTTAAAAGCCACTTTACACAGACGCATTAGGGTTGGTGAGTACCCTGCCAAAATACGCAAGAATTTTGCCAAAATACGCAAATTGAGGGCGCTATGCTTTGCCAAAATACACAAATCATGCCAAAATACGCAAATTGAGGGCGCTATGCTTTGCCAAAATACACAAATCATGCCAAAATACGCAAATCAGCCTTGCCCAAATACGCAAATTATGCAAAAATACGCAAATTGAGGGCGCTATGCTTTGCCAAAATACACAAACTCGCTTTGCCAAAATACGCAAATCATGCCAAAATACGCAAATTGAGGGCGCTATGCTTTGCCAAAATACGCAAATCTGCTTTGCCAAAATACGCAAATCATGCCAAAATACGCAAATTGAGGGCGCTATGCTTTGCCAAAATACACAAATCTGCTTTGCAAAAATATGCAAATCATGCCAAAATACGCAAATAATGCCAAAATACGCAAACTGAGGGCGCTATGCTTTGCCAAAATACACAAATCATGCCAAAATACGCAAATCTGCTTTGCAAAAATACGCAAATCATGCCAAAATACGCAATTTGAGGGCGCTATGCTTTGCCAAAATACACAAATCATGCCGGAAAGCACAAATCTGCTTTGCCAAAATACGCAAATCATGCAAAATACGCAAATTGAGGGTGCTATGATTTGCCAAAATACGCAAATCATGCCAAAATACACAAATCTGCCGCTTGCCAAAATACGCAAATCATGCAAAATACGCAAATTGAGGGCGCTATGATTTGCCAAAATACGCAAATCATGCCAAAATACACAAATCTGCTTTGCCAATACGCAAATTGAGGGTGCTATGCTTTGCCAAAATACACAAATCATGCCAAAATACGCAAATCTACTTTGCCAAAATACACAAATCATGCCCAAATACGCAAATTGAGGGCGCTATGCTTTGCAAAAATACGCAAATCATTCGCTCCTCCTTTCTTGTAAAGAGGCCCGAAAAAACATAATAGCCACGTTGGCTTAGCAAGAGGTACAAAAACGTAGCCGTATACTTTACTATCATAATGTTCATATTTATTGGCAATCATATAAACGTATTTATCTTAGATTAAATATCTAATGCACATTTACTTCTGAAAAGAAATATATTACCACCATACTTTATTTACGGTACTTTAACGGCCTAGAAATGTTCAACCATGCGTACCAGCATGGTCTTTTCTTGTCATTTCCCCATCTACATCCCATCGGCTGTCTGTATAGGCTATGTGAAAATTAAGGATTACTCATTCTTCTCATCAGTATTTTCTTTAATAATTCAAAAACCGCAAAGGGAATGTGTTGTACTTTTAAAGATGTATAAGACTTTTTTATTTGTGATTATGTAAGCGGGAAACCGCCAGCACTAGCCTTAATGTTAATGTTGCTATGTGGCCTCTCCAGGAGACGTGTCTCCAGCGTTGCCAGCGATAAAATTTAAATTATGCCGTAGCCTGTCTCAAATAATGCCAGATTGGGAAAAATAATGCCAAATCCCCAAAATGTGGCCCTAATTAGAGCCACCAACGGTTGCATGTTTAAAAAACGTCTGTAAAACCCCAACTGACACAAAGTGGGCCAAACATTTTATCCCATGTCGTTACAAATTTATATTTTTAGTTTTGTGTGTAATAACTAATATAATTCCCAATATCTGGGGTGCGAAAATGGTAATTGCCAATGTCATCAAACACCACCAGCCCGCCACCAAATTTAAAACCTGCTACAGCTACGGAAACTTTAAATTGTTTAGCTGAAATAAGTTTGGAAATATCATAAAAATATATTAAATGTCTTCAAGACCCCAGCCCACCATGGTTGGAAAATTGGAAAATTTTGAAAAAATAGAGCTGCTCGTTGGCCGGAAATGGCACTTATTTTCAAATATGAAATTAAAATATATTTATTAGTGCCTTCAGGATCTTAGCAAACCATGGTCCGAAAATGGCACTTATAATTTAAAATAGGAAATAAAAATGTATATTAGTGTCTCCAGGACCTCTGCCCCACCATGGTTGGGGCTGAGGTAAGAAAATTTGGAAAAATAGAGCTGCTCGATGGCCGGAAATATAAGAGTCTCTAGGACCTCGGCCCACCATGGTCACTGGGGCTGAGATAAGAACATTTGGAACAAGGCCATACATGGCTGCAGTCGCGTGCTCAACTGCGCAACTTGGACAGCACCGAAAATATAGTTGTACAATGTTATGTTGAGAAGATTTAGAGATACACGCGCAACAAAATTCGTGGAAAGAATAAGAAAAGACTAAAAATAGGACTGCTAAACGATGCAAAACAGAATTTGAAATATGGAAAGAAAATTCTCTAGTAGATTTTTGTCTCTTTCGTCATAGCTCATCACATTTGATAGAGCGCATCTCGACTTATCCGTATTCCATTCCCCCCCCCCCCCCCCCACCCCATATTTTGATATTGTTTAGGTCAATCAATTATCTTTCACATGATTTACCGTTTTTAGTCGCGTGGACGCGACTCAATAGTTCACTATGTCGGTCGGTCGGTCTGTCTGTCGGTCCGGTATCACTATGCGTTTTATCGCTTTTCTGTACTTTTTGAACTGTTTTGATGTACAGACAAGTTTTAAAGTACATTACTTTTTGAAAGTTCATTTTTTCTGAGAGCACGCGACTTATGGCTGTTGGCCTTGTTATTGCTATGAGGCCATCATGTGCAAAAGTGTGAATAGCTTTGGTCACGTATTTTCATCATTCCAATCAATTTCAATATGTTATAGCTCCTCAGAATAAAAAGTGATACTCATGATTAAAACGTTTTCTGGAATCTATTGAATTTTAGATACGAATTCAGGTACAAATTTTGCGCATCGGATGCTGTGACGTCATATGGCCAGTTGAATTATAAACGTCATACTTTCATATTTTGCGTCATAGTCATTTAAAAGTGCACGCAGCGCATCCATATTCTAAGTATCCAAATTTCTTCAACACGTCAATATGCGGTTGCTCAGATAATTCCCTTCCAAAATTGCTATCTACGTGCTTCATTTTGATGACATGACATGTTAAAAATTATATTAAAATGTGGGTCTCGTAATTTCATGATAGGTACAATTCAGCACTGTAAATATATTTAATTCATGTCATAGGATGGCATAATAATTGTCGGCGTTGATATTTTAACGTATGTGCATGTTGCGTTTGCGCGGATAACCCGAACTCGTCAAAGTGACGAGTTCAAATCTAGTTTTAATTAGAGCTGCTAAGTTACGGGAAATTTTCCCTTTTAAGGGTTGGGGTAGCGGTTACGCCGCTTATAATTATGAAATGAAAAAAACAAAACCCTTCATAATGTTTTCGTTTAATTTTCTCTACATCTGGGGATCCAATAACCTGCATGAGCTCTGAAATACTTAGCAACATAATTGGTCAATCGTCGGTTTCGTTGTGCTGCCTATCGCACACACGGTAGTTTGTGAGCAGCCTTCCTATCCTTAGAGTCGATCGAATCCGAAACAAAAGGATGGATGCACTATTGTACGATAAAAACTGACAGACCTGTTTTGTACGATATGATATTGTGTAAGGTGATATGTACGAAATTGCAAGATTAAACAAAATATTATTCTTGTTCTGTGGTATATTATTTTTTTAGTTGTTCAAAAAATACAAAATTATGCCAGATTATACTAAAAACGGCTAAATAATGCCGCGGCATTTTGCCAGACGCCGTGGGCCTCTAAATAATGCCAAAAAGCATCATAATGCCAGAAATGGCAACTATGCTTGTCTCCAATTCTGTCGTCTAGCTTACTATTGATATAAATCTATTCAATCTACAATAGGCCTATAGTTACTAAATTAGTACTTGCTTTACTTATATCAACTTTTAACAATAAAGGATGGATATAATTCGTTTTTGCTGTTTAAAACTGTCTTCGACCAGTTGATTTTATTTTCATGTGAGTGCGTACGTTTCTATGCTTTTGGTATGTCTACGGTACACCTCAAGTTGTGTGTTGCCAAAGTGCGCGTCAAGGAGGCACGCAATCCACGCAATGCATGCAATCCTCGACGGTAATTCAACGGAAAAAACAAGTGCGAGCCTTCGAATAATAATAAGCCTTCGTTAATATTTGTGTACATAAACATTTATGAATCAGCTACCGTTAATGTAATTATGTTAACAATTTCGAATATCCAGATGCGACTTCGATATTTACAGTTAGTTTTAGGTGGTGCCTGGTCACCATCTAAGAAGCCTAGCTAGCTAGCTAGCCTAGGCGCGCCATATAGTATAATGTATAAAAAAATAACTACAAGCGAGACCAACAAGAAGGGAGTGGTAGTATGTATCAATTTACCTTTATGATGACGTTTTCAACAGAAGTTGTATTTAACTCTGTGTATTTTAAACATCTTTAAATGTCCGAGCTAAAACTCTAAATTTATTTATTGTTTAATTTTGCGTGTGATTTTGGTAAATTGAATTCCTTTCTGTGATGCTCTCTATGGAAAAATATGGATTTAAATAGGCGCGCCTAAGCACAACAGCAACTTTTTATATATTTTTTTTTTTGGAATTCATTTCATATCGTTTACATTTACTTTTTTTATATTCATAGTTGAGCCTATTGGATGTATTGTTATTGAATCTGACCCGATAGAAGTACGAGACGGTACCTGTATTGGCAACACATCCTCAACCTCTTGTCTGGGTAAATGCGAGTCGTCGTACAAAATCACAGGCTACACAGACGGGGTTCCAAGTACTGAGAAAGAATGTCCACTATGCGAACCGGTCCGGTTTAGCACCGAAGTCGTCGATCTGGTCTGCCCCGGAAATCTATCTAAACAAGTAGAGGTGCAGAAGATAATGGAATGCAGTTGTAACGCAAGGGACCATATTTGTCCAGACATCTTGCTAGATTAGAATATAGATTTTGAAGTCTTACTTAAAAGTGCATTCTCTATACTTTTTTTTATAAATTATATTTTAGTTAATAATAATAATAAGCTTTATTTAATCACGGATACTTAACTCAACTAAAAGTTGTTTTTCAGTAAGACCGTGCTCAAAGGAAAACACCAACATGTAAATGTAAAAATGTAAAAAGCAGATATCAAATCAAATAATAAAACAATTACAGAAGCAAAAAACAAAAGCAGATAATAAAACAATTACAATGAAATAAAATGAAACAAGGATACACTTACTAACTAATCCGTGATTAGGCCTATCGTGACATGTATTTATTGTTGAATTGAAACAAAATGAAAATCGACCTTTGACCTTTGTTGACAACGAAGTATATTACAGAATTATGATTTTATTTATTAAAGGAATTTTCTTTTTGAAGTCTGTTTTGTGCAGTCTGACACGAGTCGAAGTAAAGGAAGGCCATTGTTCTGTTCCTTTTCCGACTTTTAACAAAATAATTAAATTTAAATTATAATAGTTATTGTTATTATTTTATCCTACAATTGGGAACATTTAAAAATATTTTTAATTTAACGGTCACTGTATTTATTGCATTTATGATAATTAATAAAACCTCCACTATACTCATAAAGATTAATAGCTTTAAACATGCAAATCTGTTTGTTGTCAATTTCAAAGTTGTTTATTTTTTTTTATTATAATATTTATGAATCGTAATAAATTACTTAAATGCTTAAAATATGATTTTTGAGTTTAAATCTTACTGTTTTTTATTTGTTACCAATTGTATTTCCAATAGTAAATAATAAAAGCACGAGAATGTATATTGTTTGAACAACATTTGTTATTTTGAGACCGTTGATGAAGACATTTATTACAGTGTGGACTAACAAAGAACAGATATATATTATTGTTATCTCAGAAGATAAGATCTAGGCCTACTACAAACTTTTCAATTAAATTATTGTGTGAAAATCAGAAAGAGAGAGCAAGCTATTACGACTAGCGCCCCCTATAGTTATTATCTTTGATTATACAGGTAGGAAACAATAGCGTGTAATGAAAGACGAGGGTTTGTGTATTTTTGTCGATTTTATTCCTTGTTTTTATACACAAATACACGTTCAGAATGTACCAGCCTCACAACACGATGTATCCTCAACATAGTAAGTATCTTTTGAATAACAATTATGGTTATAAATGATTAAAATAATGATAGATTTTGGTATGTTTGTTGTAACAATAAGTCCCGGGAAGCGATTGTGACGCTAGGCCATGGTTCGTGGACCCTCAGAGAATGGATTGGCCTTGATCGGGCTAGCTACTGTACTATAGGCCAGCCTGAGCTGTAGCCGCCTTTTTAAAATGGACTTTTGGGTAATGTTTAATTACCATTAATTGGGGTTTGCTGTTAATATACTAACGTAGTATGTAGCTTAGGCTTTAGACCGAAAAACAAACAATAATTTATGATCTAAAATCAGTTTTAAAAATGTAATTGTTCTCTTGTCTTGCCTACAGTATTTACTCACTCAGAGAAAAAGAATTGGCCTAGGCCTACACCTGTTTATTTGTTTTGGTCTATCCGGTCTTGTACTGTATGTGACCTAGGCCTGGCCTAACAGTGCTTACTCGAGGACAGATGCATTTTATACCTAGCCTAGTGTATATATATATTACACTTTGGCTGTTTTACTTTATTGTTTTGATTTTGCTTATTTTATTTTGTATCTCCATTGAGATACAGCCAATGATACCAACAGCATCGTCATTTTTTCAGTAATTTGCCTTTGGATTTATATATTATTCTTTATAATACCATTGAGTAGGCCTAGACCTAACTATTTTTATTATGTCTGGAGAGAGACAAAAATACTGTAAGCTACCTGTAGACCTAAAGAGAAAATAACAATTCAAAAATAAGTTTGAATCATTATTCAAATATATTGTATTGTACCTTTGCAGATATACCCCTGCCTCAACAGCAGCAGCAACAACAGCAGTCACAGCAACCACCACAGACTCCAAGTGGCCCACCACCACCTGTGCAAACTCAAATCCCTACAAGCTCAATGCCTCAACCACCTCATCAGACTCAACTCGTCCAGCCTACTCCAACGGAAGCTGGAGCTTCTGCAGTACCTGGATTGGAACTTGCACATTTTGAATCGCCAAGGAGACCGAACATCGGCACCGAAGGAAGGCGTATTTTACTCCGAGCTAATCATTTTAAAATTATGATGCCGAAGGAAGATGTGTATCATTATGATATTGATATTACACCAGAAAAGTGCCCTAGGAGGGTAAACAGGTATACAGTCTTATTTATTGACCATGCTGGCCCTGGTATAAGCCCCTGGTTTATGAATGTATGTTGGGTAAACAAACCCATAACATTAGATTTTTGTTTACCATGATTTGCATGTTCAATACTTACCTATAATATTATATTGTGTGGAGTTGTGGCTTGGTGGTTATGATGCTTGGCTACCACTCCTGGGTTCAAGTCCCGTCACATGTCAGGATTTTTTCTAAGGACCAAATTACTCCACTCCCAAAGACTTTGTTTATGTAAAGCATCTTGTGTATATGTTTGTCTTGTGAACCTCTGAGGGTCCCTAATGACCAGCAATAGCTGGATGGATCACCTCATTAAATATGGTTAAAAAAAAAAAATATTGTACATTAATTTCCAACTTTAATGCATTAATGCAGTAACTTTTTAACCATATTTAATGAGGGTGATCCATCCAGCAATTGCTGATCATTAGGGACCCTCAGAGGTTCACAAGAAAAACATATATACACAAGATGCTCTACATAAACAAAGTCTTATTACAAGTCTTTGGGAGTGGAGTTGTAAATTTGTCCTTAGAAAAAATCCTGATATGTGATGGGACTTGAACCCAGGGCCCTTGGAGTGGTAGCCAAGCATCATAACCACCAAGCCACAACTCCACTCTGGAGTGTCATGTCCATATATGGACACATCACATTTTTTTGTAACATAAAATTTGGTAGTGTAGACAGAGATTTAACATTACACTGTTTTGTCAGGTAAAACAAGGAGCCATAATATCTATTTTTTTTTTAATAGGGAGGTTATTGAAACACTTGTGAAGGTGTATTCCGTAAAGGTATTTGCCAATCAGAAGCCGGTATTTGATGGTAGGAAAAACCTGTACAGTCGTGAGCCTCTCCCCATCGGCAATGAAAAGGTTTTCCTTCTTGTTTGTTATTTTTTTCACAATTTGTTTCAGCACATATCCAGCATCAAAATTGATCTCTAAACCAATTTTTGTAATATGCAATTTAGTGGCAGCTGTGTTTTGCCCATTCTTACTAATCTCCAGAGCCATGGCTTGAATAAACTCTCTCTGGAAAATGATATAGTCTCACAAGTTACCACTACTGTGCCACTACTGTACTTATTCAACATTTCAATAATTCTTTCATTGTATTCACAGGTTGATCTAGAAGTAGTCTTACCTGGTGAGGGGCGTGACCGATCATTTAAAGTGTCTATCAAATACATGTCAAGGGTGAGCCTATTTCAGCTGCAGGCAGCATTAGAAGGCCAGATTGCATTGGTCCCATTTGATGCAATTCAAGCCCTGGATGTCATCATGAGACATCTGCCATCAATGACGTAAGTGGTGTACAAATATAGTAGAACCCCTTTAGGGGACACTTTTGTTTGGGATCTTATGCTCTGTCTATCAAACTTTATGTGACAAAAAAATTTGATGTGCCCATATGGACATGATGATGATGTCATATCACTATCCATATTTGGGCACATCACACTTTTGTCAAACTACTGTAGTTTGATAGTGTAGACAGAGCTTAATGAAGTGTCCTCTTATTGGAGCAGTGCTTGAATAGGCATGTCTCTGAAATATGGGTGTCCCTAAACAGAGGTTAACCATTGTTTTAAAGCATATTGCCCCTTGCTTGTTTAACAATAAATTGTCCCAATAGATGTAACATTAACTTCATTAACTTAATCCCAATCATTTATTTTAGTTTAGCTCTGTTGACACTATCAAACTACTTTGACAAAAAAAGTGTGATGTGTCCAAATATGGTAGTGATATGACATCATATATGGGATGGAAACATCATATTTTTTGTCACGTAAAGTTTGATAGTGCTTACTGCAAGCCACTTCAATGTTTATTTCACATTTATATTTGTTATGGATATAAAAAAAATAAGTATTAATATGTCATGTAACTGTATGTGTACAATTCTCTTTGTATTGATTTCCTTTGTTTTTCCCTTTCAGATATACACCTGTTGGACGATCTTTCTTCACAGCACCTGAAAACTATTACCATCCATTAGGAGGTGGCAGAGAGGTTTGGTTCGGGTTTCATCAAAGTGTTCGTCCTTCGATGTGGAAAATGATGCTGAACATTGATGGTAGGCCTATCTTCTTTTCTATGCTATTTTGTATTATTTACTAAAGCAGATTGCCCATACCATATTTAATCTTCTGTCCCTCATTGTCCACATACACAAAAGTTCTTACTAGAGACGCAACGCAAGGACGTAGACGCAACACAAGCGAGTTGACCAATGACAATAGTTCGAATAATCACTTGTGTTTGGTCGAATCACTTACGTTGCGTTACGTCCAAGCATTAGGAGTGACTTGTTTCTATGCTAATATGAATAGCATAGGGTTATTAGAACTACTGTATATTGCAAAGATAATTTTATTTACACAAAAGAAGAATGTTAAAACGAAATATTAATGACATTTTCATTATCAAATTTCTTTTTTTATAAAAAAAAAAAGGATATGACTCGTCTACTCTAGTGAGAAAAACACTACACTATCGAACTAATTTGTCAAAAAAAGTGTAATGTGTCTAAATATTGTAGTGATATGATGTCATCGTGTCCATATATGGGCACAACACATTTTTTTGTTGCATAAAGTTTGATAGTGTAGACAGAACTAGAGAGTCAGTTGATGAACAAATGAATAAAATAAATGGACTAATCTTGTTAACCTTGTTATCTTTTCTGTCTTCTAGTTTCGGCAACCGCTTTTTACAAAGCTCAACCTGTTATTGAATTCATGGGCGAAGTGTTGGACATCCGGGATTTGCACGAGAACCGACGACCTCTTTCAGATTCTCATCGTGTCAAATTCACCAAAGAAATACGAGGTACTATATATTTCTTAATAGTAAGATTTGTATAAGGTAAACGGGTAAAGTTCTGAAAGGCAGTGACTTGTCTGAACCAAAATTGACAAATAATCTGAAGCTCTGTCTAAACTATCATAGTTTATGACAAAAAAATGTGATGTGCCCATATATGCCCATGACATATCACTATCATATTTGAGCATATCACTACCATATTTGGGCACATCACATTTGTCAAAGTAGTTTTATAGTGTAGACAGAGCTTTATTTAATGTGACTTTGAATATTACAAATTTTTACAGGACTGAAGATTGAAATAACACACTGTGGGAATATGAGGAGAAAATATAGAGTGTGCAATGTAACAAGGAGACCAGCACAAACTTTAACGTGAGCATACTGAAAATATTCAGTAGATTTAAAAAGTAAACTGTCAGTAATAGTATAGTGTTTAAAATTGAACATTAATTTACTTTTGATATTTACATTTGAAGGATTTTACATTTGAGCTCCGGGATCCCCTGACCCGAGGGAGAATACCCGTCAGAGTCTCACCCTGGGTTATGGGTGATTCTGTACTATATAAATATTTTATTATAGTTCTTATTCTTAATGTTATATAAATCAATAATTAAAATATAAAACATAGATCTTATCTTGAGTACACCATCAGTGAAGTCAAATGATACTAAGTATCCGTCAATGACGGCCATGTTTCTTCAGAAGAAGACGGCTACAGTAACCATTACTGCTGGTATTGTGAGTGAGCTCTGTCTACACTATCAAACTTTATGTGCCCATATATGGACATGAAGATGTCATATCAATACCATATTTGAGCGTATCACTACCACATTTGGACACATCACAATTTCAAACTAGTTTGATAGTGTAGACAGAGCTTAAAGAGCTTCTTTTTTTAATCTACCTGTTATTGTTGTACTGGTATTATATTTGATGTACTTCTATTTACAGATTCCCCCTTCAGTTAGAGAATGGACAAACAGTAGACTGCACCGTGGCTAAGTATTTTATGGACAAATACAGAATGAAGTTGCAGTAAGTTTAGCTTTAACTCTTTTTTCCAAAAATAAAAAACACACAGTGATCTGTATTTTTTTTCATTCAAAACTCAATATGAATTGTGTATAAATTAATACCTTAAAAAGAAATAAGTAAAGAGAACAATTCTTGTAGTGTAGTAGAGCCAGGATCTTAAATGGGAGGACAACATTCTGAGAGTAATCACGTAATACTTGTCTTCCTTTTTTTATATATTTTCTTCTTTTTTTTTCTGTCAGTTATCCGTTTTTACCTTGCCTACAAGTTGGACAAGAACAAAGACACACCTACCTCCCATTAGAAGTAAGTTCATTCAAAGTATAATTATATTATATGAATAACTAAAAAAGTACCCACCATGTTGGTTGCCCACTCCTAGGCTGTATTCCCAGTCCGGTTATTTTGATACCCTATGCGTGTGATTGCATGCAATAGCAACAATGTGTGTAACATACAACCCCTCTCTCTTGTAATATAAGAATACATTAAAAAAATATGTTACATAATTATATTAAAATAGTCCAGAATATTTTTTACAAGGTATTGTTAAATGAACCTTAAGCTCATATCTACACTATCAAACTTTATATGACAAAAAAATGTGATGTACCCATATATTGACATGATGATGTCATCGCACAACCATATTTGAGCATATCACTACCACATTTGAGCATATCACTACCATATTTGGTCATATCACTACCATATTTGAGCATATCACTACCATATCTGAGCATATCACTACCCTATTTGGTCATATCACTACCATATTTGAGCATATCACTACCATATTTAGTAAAGACAGCTTTTTATTTGTATTGTAACAGGTGTGTAATATCGTTGCTGGACAAAGATGTATAAAAAAACTCACCGACAACCAAACTTCTACAATGATTAAGGTAAGGGTTTTGATTTCAGTTTATTTTCAACATATGCAAACCAACATATGCAAATTAACGTATTAACTACTTTATAAGGAAGGAGCCATATGATCATTAAGGATGCATTGTCCCCCAAAAGCATTAAAAATGAAGACTTTAAATAGACAATTTTGCAGTTTTAATAAAGTAATTCACTTCTGTTAAAAAAAAAAAAAAAAATGATTTCACTTTTAAAAAGACAAAAGGAAAGGTTAATTTTAACCAAAAACCGTTATTTAATTTAAGTATATTTTGCTTTAAATTACAATTTTTTCAGGTAAATTTTTTTTTTTTATCCAGTTTTTGGTCAAATGAATGATATTCAACAAACATTTTTTAGGGGGACAATATATCTTCAATATAACTTCTGCTATGATAAACTATTATAACTAAAATGGAAAGTTACATTAACTATGATCATATTTTGCGTAGGCCACAGCAAGATCCGCGCCAGACAGAGAGCGTGAAATTAATAGTCTTCTCCAACGAGCAAAGTTCAACGAGGACCCGTACATGCGGCAGTTTGGTATCAGTATCAGCAATGAGATGACAGAGATACATGGACGGGTATTAAACCCGCCTAAACTGCAATATGGGGGCAGAGTGAGTGTAAGTATAACCCCCATTACTCACTACTAATATTTTTTTATATTGTACTATAATCTGTATTATATTGTATAGGAAGCCTTTTGCCATTTTTCCCCCGACTGATTTCATTTCAGTGAAAATAAAACAGTTATTAAAAGGGCATACCATATTAAGTGTTGCGCATATTGTTACAATATATTACACGGTGTCTGTGTATGGAATAGTCTATTCTCTGAATAGGGGTGTCCCAAACCTGGAGAATCTCCTGTATTGTTTGCGTAAACTTGATGCTATATGCTATGCTATTCCTGTTAATATTACAGAGCCCTTAGCTAGTCAGAAAGGGAAACCAAAATGGTTACTTGAAAGGCACTACTTGTACCGCTATACTTTGAAAACTCCTTTCCGACTTATTTGAGTATCCACACATAAATTATTTATTATTTTATGTGGAATAATAAAATGAGATAATATTTTAATTTGTTAATTTTTGTGTATAGACTCGTCAGCAAGCAGTGCCTAACAGTGGTGTTTGGGACATGCGTGGTAAGCAGTTCCATTCAGGGGTAGAAATCCGTATTTGGGCAATAGCATGCTTTGCACCTCAACACACCTGTCGTGAGGAGTCTCTAAGGTAAGCTGCACCATGCTGTACATTGTAGATGTGACCGTACAAATGATAAATTTGAATAAACAATACTAGGAATGTTTTGAAGTTTATGTAGCCAGTTGCGTAACGCACGGTACAAATGCCCTGGTTTAGCCCTCCTAAGGGCCCTCCAACGCTGGGTAGTTGCATTGGACTGCTCATTCTCTGGGCCCATTGTGCTCTGGGCCCCTGGGTTTAGCCAGTGAGTGCTCATAGCCGTTATGCCACTGTAAATAGCACATTAATTTCCATATTTTCTTAACAGATCGTTTACCGCACAACTCCAGAAGATCTCAAACGACGCTGGTATGCCGATCATAGGCCAGCCATCCTTTTGTAAATATGCCAGCGGAGCTGACCAGGTCGAGCCTATCTTCAGGCATCTGAAATCAACTTTTGAAGGGCTACAGTTAATCATTGTGGTTTTACCGGGCAAAACACCAGTTTATGGTATGTACCTTTGATTTGATTTATTTCAATACCATACATAATACAAAAACAGATAAAAAAGAAACAAAAAACACAATCAGTTTTTATGGTACCTTTCTCAGTCTAGATAAAAGTGCAATATATTTTTTTTCGGTACGATTGACTGTGCTTCTAGTGTAATGTTTTATATCGGCACAGACAACATGTACCTGATTTTTCTGGGCCAACAGTTAAGGAGCTTGGTCGACTTTAAATTAAACACACGGTTGATGGTATCCTCAACAAATCTAGACATTCATTCAAAATTTTCATGAGAAGATTTTTTCATTTTATAGCGGAAGTAAAGAGAGTTGGAGACACACTACTTGGGATCGCAACACAGTGTGTGCAGGTGAAAAACGTGAACAAGACATCACCGCAGACTCTCTCAAACCTCTGTCTCAAAATCAACGTCAAGTTAGGAGGTGTAAATAACATTCTACTTCCTCAAATAAGGTATGTTTTTATTTGTACCTACATTTGGTAGTGATATGCCCAAATATGGTAGTGATATGACATCATCATATCCATATATGGGCACATCACATTTGTTTGTCACATAATGTTTGATAGTGTAGACAAGGCTTAAAGGTTAACTTGTTCTTTTGTACCTTTTATCATTTTTCTAAATTTTTAATTTGCATATTTTTCTTTAGACCACCTGTCTTCCGTGAGCCAATCATTTTCCTTGGTGCTGATGTTACGCATCCTCCTGCTGGTGATGAGAAGAAGCCCTCTATAGCAGCTGTAAGTTCAAAGTTCATGAGAAAATGTATGTTTACATTTGCTATTGTATTAAAAAGCCAATAATGTAAATTCGTATGAACTTTGACATTTTCAGGTCGTTGGCAGTATGGATGCACATCCAAGTCGCTATGCAGCTACAGTACGTGTTCAACAACACCGTCAAGAAATTATTAATGATTTAAGCGGAATGGTGCGGGATCTCTTGGTACAATTCTACCGCTCAACGCAATTTAAACCCTGTAGAATTATCATGTATAGAGACGGTGTTAGTGAAGGCCAATTCCCTCAGGTGAGTTCAAATGAAATTATCATTGATGCTTCAGAGTGATTGCAGATCTCAATTGCAATTCGGCTTAGTCTGACTATTGGATTTACTTCATATGTAAGGGCGTGTGGCGCAGTGTGTTGGTTCAAATCCAACTCTCGTCGCATTGCTTGTATCCTTAGGCAAGACACTTTACTTACATTTGCCTCTATCCACCCAGGTGTATAAAATGGGTACCGGTTAGATCAAAACACAACTTTGCGCTGATTACTAGCTGCATTATTATGGGAGTATGTTTCCATACATGTTTGATCCCAAAAGTGACCGGGGTAATAAGTGCAGCGCATTGAGAGCTTGCTTATATGCGCTATATAAGAATTAACTATTATTATTTGAGCAGTCAAAGGCGTATTTGTGAAATATCTATGCTTTTATTTTTTTTAACATTTTTTATTCATGTAAGGTTCTGGCACATGAACTGCGTGCTATACGTGAAGCGTGCACCTCACTTGAGATCGGCTACCAGCCAGGTATTACGTTAATTGTTGTGCAGAAGCGCCATCATACTAGACTCTTCTGCTCGGATAAACGGGAGCAGGTTGGTCGTAGTGGCAACATTCCTGCAGGAACCACCGTAGATGTCGGCATCACTCATCCCACTGAATTTGATTTCTACCTGTGCAGTCATGCCGGTATACAGGTATGTAGTTAACATCATGGTTTAGAAATATCATATGTTGTCATACTGTAAAACCTCAAAAAGAAGCCTGAGATAGTATGGGCTTCTTTTCGAGATAGACTTTGTTTGAATGTCAAAGGAATAGAAATGTATGATCGTGTTTTATTGATATTTATGACCTTATAACACTTAATTATCTCAACAATCAATTTATTTTAGAATGTATTGTTTTTCAAATGGTACTTTGATTGCATCTTGTATCTTCTTGTCTGCCTCCTTGACAAATTTGTAAAAATCGCTAATCCATAAAACCATGCCCATGGGCTTCTTTTTGAGGTTTTACGATATAACTCCACTCCAAGAGAAACATCCTAGAATAATTTTTTATAAAGACACACATGCTTGTACATATTTTAGTGATATGCCGATATGCATGTGTGTATTGTTTATAAGAGTAGCAATCCCTTTTCATCCCATTGACACACAGGCCACTCTTGTGGTTCCGTAAGAAAGTGATTCAACTGGTAGGATTGTTAGCCCAATGCAGTGACAAACGGCAGGGCTGACATGAAACAGCACACTGGGATAACCCCTGCTTGCTCCAAAAGATGCACTTTCTAAAGTGCACATGAGTGAGATATTTTCAACAGACTTTATTCCAATTATTCAATTTTGATTGTATTTTTAGGGCACCAGCAGACCGTCACATTACCATGTGTTGTGGGATGACAACTCGTTCTCTGCTGATGAGTTGCAGACTCTGACGTATCAGTTGTGTCACACGTATGTGCGTTGTACACGCAGCGTTTCAATTCCAGCCCCAGCCTACTATGCACACTTGGTAGCCTTCAGGGCTAGATATCACTTGGTTGAGAAAGACCATGACAGGTAAGGTTTGTCTTTTCTTGTAGTCAAGTCAACCTCTGTCTACACTATCAAACTTTATGTGACAAAAAATGTGATGTGCCCATATATGGACATGATGACGTCATATCACTACTATATTTGGACACTTTTTTTGTCAAACTAGTTTGATAGTGTAGACAGAGCTTTAGCTATTGAGAAATCTTGTGAAAATTATTTCATTTTTTGAAATGTTCTATTTACAGCCCAAGCCAGTCTCGTAATGGGAGCTATGTTGGTAGTGGTGGAGACAGGTATGTCATTGTTTATTGTTTTTAATTTAATTTTTAAATGCTAATGTGACTTTCAGGCAATTACTGTGTTTTTAAAGCCCACTAGGACACATGCACGGATGTAAGAAGAATGCAAATAATTGGACCAATTACAGTGTGTTATTGTGGGAAACCAGGTTTAGTTTGTCCACAGTGACATGAATCAAAAACCTTCTACTGTATATCACTATATTTTGTAAACATTTTGTATGGGTCGAACCTTTTGTTACGAGAGTGTTCCCCGTTTTAAAGGAGAGTAACTAATAAATATTATTATTATATATTTTTTAGTGGTAATGGAAGCCAGCATTCACACAGCGGCAATGGTAGAAACTTTGTAGACATGGCCCGAGCAATCAAGGTTCACGACGACCAGCTACAAGTGATGTACTTTGCATAAGAGACGTGTAAATTGGTTTGTTAGTAACAATTTATGTGGGTTTATCATTTGTCCATGCAGCAGTATGCAAGATTTCACAACATGCAGTTATAATACTTGTTGTAGAATAATTTGTGGCATGGACTACTTTGAATAATATTGTATTTAAAGATTGTACAAGCTCTCTGTGAGTTAACATTGTGTTAAACATAAACCCTCATTATGTAAAGTTAGAATAGTTTACAGTACGTAATTCTGTAAACGCATAAAAGTGAAAGTTAACGACACGTTTGTAACCATCAATTGTGTATGTTGGTCAAATGAGGCATTGAATGAGAGCCGTTTTGGTGCATTTTATTCGTTAGTGAATGTTGCTAGCAAACCCAAAGCCTAATGTTTTCTTCACAGTTGCTAAAAACGGTGTTGAAAGCCAAAAACTTGCCAAAATGACCGTTATCTTTCAAGCTTAAGCCAGAATTTTTAAATTAGAAATGAAGGAGTTTTTTTTTGTTGAGAATCTAAAATTTATGAGGTACAGGCAAAAAGACACCTCATTTGTAGTTTTAATATTAGTATTTTTATTACATAATGTACTTCAACATTTTTTGTGCCTTTGAGCCCATTAAGTTATTATTTAACATGAAAATAATGTTATATATTATTACATTATTTTTTGTGAGAAATTATAGATTATTGGTCCACATTAGAACATTTTATGGAGTTCATAGTTCAATTACATAATGTTACAAAATGCTGTAGTGTGGACAGAGCTTAAGAGACTTATGTGTGTGGACAAACCGATGCAATGTAAACGGAGGTTGTAGATGTAAATACTACAGGGACCTTGATCATAGAAGTGTGCTTAGTTTTATTGTGCAAATGAATCTATCCAAAGCTTTCCATTTTTCCGTAAGTGCATCAAAAGTTCTATCCAAATGCTTAACTTAGTTTCACTTAAGATCTATCTACATTCTACGCAATGTTGAAATCATTTTGACTTAAGAACAAGCAAATTTTACCCAAATCATTTTACTTAACTGCTTCATATATACTACCAAAAAGCTAAAATGAGTTTCAAAATTGTCTTAAGTGAAAAAGATCTGGTCCCACTAACTTGTACAAATAACTTTTTGCTTATTGGGTCACATAAACGACAATGTACTTCATAATAATTTAACAATATAGAAAACATAGTATTATTAGGTAGCCTCTCATTTAATTTTGATTGGCTATATTTATTTAGGAAAAATGATATAATTTAAAATTAGATTTATGCATCCCTCTACAGTGTTCTGCTGGGCTTGAATAGTGGTTTAAATTATTGATAAAAATAGTTATTTTATAGTATTATCTGGTCGATGCCGACCAACATGCACATTCTCAGCTCAGTAATTTCTACAGGAATATATAACTTGTAAATGGGTTTTATGAGAAATTCTACATTTTGGACATGAATACAGTATTTTAAATTATGAGAATTGAAACCTAATAACGCCTGTTTTGTTAGTATGTGGCATGCTTAGTGTTAACTCTCACCCATTGTAAGTGCAGATAACAGATTTCAGCTTTAGTAAGTTGTTTTAGAAGCCTAGTAAATGTTGCTGCCTAGACCAGTGAGCTTTTAATCTGGTCAATATTGCTGCCTCACCAGATTATGTCAGTTTAGTTATTTGCTTAACCTGGTATATCATTGGTTAATGAGTGAGCAGCTTTTGATCTGGCCAATATTGCTGCCTAACCAGATTATGTCAGTTTAGTTATTTGCTTAACCTGGTATATCATTGGTTAATGAGTGAGCAGCTTTTGATCTGGTCAATGTTGCTGCCTAACCAGATTATATCAGTTTAGTTAATTGCTTAACCTGGTATATCATTGGTTAATATCTGAGCAGCTTTTGATCTGGTCAGTGTTGCTGCCTAACCAGATTATGTCAGTTTGCTTAACCTGGTTAATGAGTGCTTCTTGATTCCAACAGCATTCTGTTTGTTGTATTGTTTCATTTACAGTTACTTAGTGGTAACAGTATAAACATTGCCTTCGTATTGTCTCAGTACTTTCAACATTGTGCCGCAGAATGTCAACTTAATCAATCAATATTTTTTCCAATAGAATATATTTATCTTACATATATATATATGTGTCAAAACACTTTATAAGTTGGTCTGTAAGCAGTAAAAAAGGTTTAGACTATTGTATGGTTGATGTGCTAGGCTATTTCATTGCTGCAGTTTTTACCTATTTCTTTGCAGTTGCAGTATTAGGCTTCTATCCTGGCTGCAATTTAGGCTTTTCTCAGGCTATGGTTTTAGGCTTTTCTCAGGCTGTGGTTTTAGACTATTCCTAGGCTGTGGTTTTAGGCTATTCCTAGGCTGTGGTTTTAGGCTATTCCTAGGCTGTGGTTTTAGGCTAATTCTAAGCTGTGGTTTTAGGCTATTCCTACGCTATGGTTTTAGGCTTTTCTCAGGCTGTGGTTTTAGGCTATTCTTAAGCTGTGTTTTTAGGCTATTAGGCTGTGGTTTTAGGCTATTCCTAGGCTGTGTTTTTAGGCTATTCCTAGGCTGTGGTTTTAGGCTATTAGGCTGTGGTTTTTAAATTATACAGCTTCAATAAAAACTTCATTTTAAACGGCAGGTTTCTGTTCAACCAGTAGTGTGTTGGATAATTCAATCTAATTTTGAAAAAGAATTGAGGTTAAATAAAATTATTTTAGTCAGGAACAAAAATTTTAATTAACTTATATTGTATATATATTTTTTTTCTCCATTACTGTTTGTAACATATTGTTTTTTATTTTCAATTTTAAAAAGTGAATAACACACATTGAGATAATTAGAAAATTACAGAAAAATATAATTCCCTGACTAAAAACAAACTAATTATTGAATGCATTGATTTATATCAAGCATTTAGCAAAATATTAATTTTCAAAGAAATTTTAAAAAGCTAATAAAACACGTAAATCGATTTTAAGGCCAAATATGGTGCGTAAATGCTGCAGTGGTCGCAGGACGCTTATTGTACAAACGCGATCATCTTCCATCGTCATAAAAATTAATGTAGGTGCGTAGAAAACGATAAAAAAAAAAAGCTTATGCTCCAATACAATTAACTACATAAAGATAGTGATAATAGTAATTCTACTACTACTAATTTACTACTAAGAATATTCTTGCGAGTTAATACTATTTTTGGATTTTTTTTCCAACATTTATCTATCAAAACATTTGAATAACTGTTTATTATTAGGAGTTATATTTTGTAAAACTCTTCCTATCCAATCCACCAGACGTAATATGTGCAATGCTTTTATACCTAAACTTTGTGATGTAATATTTATCATTATTTCTCGCAAAGTACAGTATTTAAAAGAATATTAAAAGTACAATATTTATCCTATGCATATCAAGACGGTCCTTTGTATTTGCCAATAATAAATTATATGTAATTATATACACTTAATACCTCCCAGACACGAATACAACTTGCCAGGTGAAATTATGTTTTACTAAATTTTTCTACTAAATAGACTCTTTGCAATTTTGAATGCAGTAATTTATGCCGGAGGTTTTACAGTGCATTTAAATGTTAAAAAACTATTGATAATTGATAATATGTGTTTTACACAGCAAACTAATCTTTATGACCTGAAAATATACTTGTTAGGAACGCACAGAATTCATCAACATATTTTTCAGAAGTGCATTGTGTATTTAAGTACTGTATAGACTATTGTGTAGTGGTGTAGATACAGTGTGGTATGTACAATAATCATGTTATATCTCCTAAATGTGTTGTACTTTAGTAGCATGCTTTTATTGCTTGATTTTAAAAAATGCTTTTTTTCTTTTAGAAGACTTCTCATATTTAATTTTTTTATTGTGAAATAATATGTCTTTTTTTATGTCGTAGTTACTGCAGTACGATCATGCTTTACTGCAGTAACAGTTGTCTTTTGTAGTTACTGCAGTACGATCATGCTTTACTGCAGTAACTATGTGCTGCGGTAACAGTTGTCTTTTGTAGTTACTGCAAAACGATCATGCTTTACTGCAATAACTATGTGCTCCAGTAACAGTTGTCTTTTGTAGTTACTGCAAAACGATCATGCTTTACTGCAGTAACTATGTGCTCCAGTAACAATTGTCTTTCTGTAATAACTGTTTCACAATTTAGTTTTACTGTATAGTATGGATAATTACTGCAGTACCTGCATGTTTTCTGCAGAGGTTTAGAATCTTGTCAAAGCAATTGGATATCTTGTTTCAATGTGTTGGCATTCATTTGGAACTACAGTGTTTTTACTTTCCATTATTTTCAGTTTTACTATTTCTACTTAAACTTACGCAAACAATCTAAACTGTATATCTACCACTTACAAGGAGCATATTATGTGCAAATATAGTACACAGTATTCATTTAAACTAGTACTACTAAAATGGTGCAGGAAAACGTTTCCTATCTTACAACACAACATTTAAATGTAGTAATAAATTATGATAATGCAATTTTGTTTTTCTTCGCTGGGTTTTCATAATATTTATATAGTTCGTAGAGAATTTGGTTGTATTATTACCACTTTTTAGAAGATGTAGTTAGTGGCTTAAAAAAAGATGTTTTTACCGATAATGTGAACACCGCATAAATCCAACCGTACGTATTTTAATATAACAGAATTTTATTGCACATTATTTTTGTCTTTATAGGGACAGTATTGCCGTTAATATATTTGGGTATTTTCTCAATTTTTCTTGTGCAAGATTGTGGTTTTTAAAGATTGTTGTTTTTTTTTAAAACACTTTTGTGCAATTTCAGTATTCTCTCATTATACTTAAAAAAAAGAAACCCTGTTCTTAAATTCCAAGTACTATACAAACATAATGCAATACTTGTTTGTTTTGGTCAAATTATAGCCATTGTTGTCATGGTTACTACAAATTCATTTAATCATGTAAATCAATTTATTATTCAGGATATAAATTATGCATTTGTGATTAATATGCATGTGTTTTTGTGTTTATGCAAATTTGAAGGGAAGGTGGGCGACAATGCAATATCATTATATGACTGGTTAATAAAATATCTATGTTAAAGGTATTGATATAAAATGCAACAAGATCTTATAGTAACTATATATAGCACACTTTTTATTCATTTACATAGAGTTTAGTACAACCAGGAAAGAGTGAAATCACTATAATTTAACTCTTCCCTTGTACAACCTTGGAAAATGTGTTTTTCATTATCAGTAAAATGATGTATTGACATCACATAGTAGTACTCAACTCGGTTTAAATTGAAATAGATAAGTGTACCATATTAGTTATTCACTTGTACTACCTTGATAAATGTTTGAGTGTTATCACACTGTACAAATGTATGTTTATAGGGTGATACTGTACGTTCGCACCTACTGAGATTATCTGTAAAGCCCTGTCTACACTATCAAACTAGTTTGATAAAAAAAAAGTGTGATGTGCCCAAATATGGTAGTGCTATGACATCATCATGTCCATATGTGGGCATGTCACATTTTTTTGTCGCATATTGTTTGATAGTGTAGACAGCTTAAGGTTAGGTTCAGGCAATGCTGATCAGTGGTTGAGACTTGAACCAAACCCTCAATCGGTGCGAAAATACAGTACAGCCGTTTATAGTTGGTAGAAGATTTGTCAAACCATCTCATATTGTACCTACCATATCAGATATTTCTTATTCAGATTTAGTTTTTAAAATAATGTCCAAAGAAAACAGTGCATTTTCAACTTTTCTGTAAATATTGACATTTTTCTTTTTATTTATACTCAAGAAACTGTGTTATTGTAGCAAAAACAATAGAGGTGTAATACGTAAACCACCTCATAGTAATACAATGCATATTATTGTTGTACGGACACCGGTAAGGTCCACCCATTATTAATGGTATTATTTTTATTTTTTTGTTTGCAAATTGTATTTCCTTGGCTTTGTAAATTGGTGTACTGTATGTATTATTAGTATAGTTTTCTGCTTTCAAAAGACAAAAATGATTGAATAAAAGTAACTATTTCACTTGAATTTTGAGTGATTTGTAACATTTTATGTCAAAATATAAAACGGTCAAAATTTGCCCATTTTTAGAAAATTTCCCTGTACTATTCAAAATTGGCCAAAAACTTTTTAAAATTCACTTATGCAATAATATTGCCATATATGCACATATATTGCATTATAAACATCTTATAGAGTCATAGTAACCAGTTATTTCAAAATATAAAAAGGTCGAAATTTGGTTATTTTTTGAAAATTTCCCTGTACTATAGTACAGGGATTTTGTCAAAAATTATATATAAACTATGATTGAATAAAAGTAACTATTTCACTTGAATTTTGAGTGATTTGTAACATTTTATGTCAAAATATAAAACGGTCAAAATTTGCCCATTTTTAGAAAATTTCCCTGTACTATTCAAAATTGGCCAAAAACTTTTTAAAATTCACTTATGCAATAATATTGCCATATATGCACATATATTGCATTATAAACATCTTATAGAGTCATAGTAACCAGTTATTTCAAAATATAAAAAGGTCGAAATTTGGTTATTTTTTGAAAATTTCCCTGTACTATAGTACAGGGATTTTGTCAAAAATGGCCAAAATATCGACTGTTTAAAATTCACTTATTATGCAATAATATTGCCATATATGCACATATATTGCATTATCAACATCTTATAGAGTCATAGTAACCAGTTATTAAAAAAAATAAAAAAGGTCGAAATTTGGTCATTTTTCGAAAATTTTCCTGTACTAATAGTACAGGGATTTTTTTCAAAAATGGCCAAAATATCGAATTTTTTAAATTCACTTATTATGCAATAATATTGCCATATATGCACATATATTGCATTATCAACATCTTATAGAGTCATAGTAACCAGTTATTTCAAAATATAAAAAGGTCGAAATTTGGTCATTTTTCGAAAATTTTTCTGTACTATAGTACAGGGATTTTTTCAAAAATGGCCATAATATCGACTTTTAAAATTCACTTATTATGCAATAATATTGCCATATATGCACATATATTGCATTATCAACATCTTATAGAGTCATAGTAACCAGTTATTTCTAAATATAAAAAGGTCGAAATTTGGTCATTTTTCGAAAATTTCCCTGTACAGGGATTTTTTCAAAAATGGCCAAAATATCGACTTTTTAAAATTCACTTATTATGCAATAATATTGCCATATATGCACATATATTGCATTATCAGCATCTTATAGAGTCATAGTAACCAGTTATTAAAAAAAATAAAAAGGTCGAAATTTGGTCATTTTTCGAAAATTTTCCTGTATTATAGTACAGGGATTTTTTCAAAAATGGCCAAAATATCGACTTTTAAAATTCACTTATTATGCAATAATATTGCCATATATGCACATATATTGCATTACCAACATCTTATAGAGTCATAGTAACCAGTTATTTCAAAATATAAAAAGGTCGAAATTTGGTTATTTTTTGAAAATTTCCCTGTACTATAGTACAGGGATTTTGTCAAAAATGGCCAAAATATCGACTGTTTAAAATTCACTTATTATGCAATAATATTGCCATATATGCACATATATTGCATTACCAACATCTTATAGAGTCATAGTAACCAGTTATTTCTAAATATAAAAAGGTCGAAATTTGGTCATTTTTCGAAAATTTCCCTGTAGGCCTACAGGGATTTTTTCAAAAATGGCCAAAATATCGACTTTTTAAAATTCACTTATTATGCAATAATATTGCAATATATGCACATATATTGCATTATCAACATCTTATAGAGTCATAGTAACCAGTTATTCAAAAAAATAAAAAGGTCGAAATTTGGTCATTTTTCGAAAATTTCCCTGTACAGGGATTTTTTCAAAAATGGCCAAAATATTGACTTTTTAAAATTCACTTATTATGCAATAATATTGCCATATATGCACATATATTGCATTATCAGCATCTTATAGAGTCATAGTAACCAGTTATTAAAAAAAATAAAAAGGTCGAAATTTGGTCATTTTTCGAAAATTTTCCTGTACTATATAGGGATTTTTTCAAAAATGGCCAAAATATCGACTTTTTAAAATTCACTTATTATGCAATAATATTGCCATATATACACATATATTGCATTATCAACATCTTATCGAGTCATAGTAACCAGTTATTTCAAAATATAAAAAGGTCGAAATTTGGTCATTTTTCGAAAATTTTCCTGTACTATAGTACAGGGATTTTTTCAAAAATGGCCAAAATATCGACTTTTTAAAATTCACTTATTATGCAATAATATTGCCATATATACACATATATTTCATTATCAACATCTTATAGAGTCATAGTAACCAGTTATTTCAAAATATAAAAAGGTCGAAATTTGGTAATTTTTCGAAAAATTTTTCAAAAATGGCCAAAATATCGACTTTTTAAAATTCACTTATTATGCAATAATATTGCCATATATACACATATATTGCATTATCAACATCTTATAGAGTCATAGTAACCAGTTATTTCAAAATATAAAAAGGTAGAAATTTGGTAATTTTTCGAAAATTTCCCTGTACTATTATAGTACAGGGATTTTTTCAAAAATGGCCAAAATATCGACTTTTTAAAATTCACTTATTATGCAATAATATTGCCATATATGCAAATATATTGCATTATCAGCATCTTATAGAGTCATAGTAACCAGTTATTTCAAAATATAAAAAGGTCGAAATTTGGTAATTTTTCGAAAATTTCCCTGTACTATTATAGTACAGGGATTTTTTCAAAAATGGCCAAAATATCGACTTTTTAAAATTCACTTATTATGCAATAATATTGCCATATATGCAAATATATTGCATTATCAGCATCTTATAGAGGCATAGTAACTAGTTATGTTGAAAAATAAAAGGGTCGAATTTTGGCCATTTAAAAAAAATCCCTGTATTTCATACACTATACATTGCATACTTTTCACATACATGCCAACAAAACTTGCTTAGTATTTTAATTTTAATACGCAAAATATGTGATAATATTGAAATATATTTCATGATCCTATGGTGTGATTATGTTTTTCAAAATAATGTGTGTTGTACATCCAAGTTGTTCTACACCTGCATTAAATTACATCCATGTTGAACAAAAGAAAACCACAGAAGCTTCAAATTAATATTTAGTTTTAGAATAATCGCTTGTTAACTTGAAGTATGTGCTGCTGTATTATTTATTTTAACTTTCATGAAATCAAAAAGTCGTCAAAAGTTAGTTGAAATATGGCTTACCACCATAAATCCAACCTAAAGCTCTGTCTACACTATCAACCTAGTTTGACAAAAAAAGGTGTGAAATGCCTAAATATGGTAGTGATATGACATCATCATGTCCATATATAGGCACATCACATTAAGTTTGATAGTGTAGACAGAGCTTTATAGTTGGATTTAATGCATGTTGCTTTTTCCAATTAAATATTATATTGAACCGTGGCAGCAACCATTGGAAGAAGCTTGTCCGTTTTAAGTCGCCAGTTTTTAATGTTCTTTGAGAAACTACACCAGATTTGTCCGTGATGTGGTTCCGCTTCAACGCATCGCTTCTTAAGGTTTTCTTGCTGTTCCTTAATTAACAATAATAGTAAAAGTATATGATTAACAGAAATACAGTGCAAACATTTGTATAATTATTGAATTATTGTGTATGTTTTAGTTTGTAGTTTTATGAGATGGGAGAGTGTCCCGATCATATAATCCAAGTGTCAGGGCAGCAATATAGCCAAGCTATGACAAGCACATGAATCAATGGTTCTTAAAAAAACAACCAAAAGTACAATTCTACTATAATTTGGTTAACTTTGGAGACAAAAATGTGTCTATTGAACCCATGTTGCAAATAGGGTGGGCCTATAAGCTATGCTTTCACATTAAACAGAATGAAACTAAAGCTCTGTCTACACTATCAAACTAGTTTGACAAAAAAAGTGTGTTGTGCCCAAATATGATAGTGATATACCCAAATATGGTAGTGATATGACATCATCATGTCCATGTATGGGCACATCGCATTTTTTTGTCACATCAATTTGATAGTGTAGATAGAGCTTAAGAAATAAACTTACTTCAGTGCCATGAAGCTGTAGAAATTTATAATAGTACGCCCATGCATCACCAAGATCTGGTTCGATTTTTATTGTCCTTTCAAACCATTCCTTTGCTTTGTTTGACCGGCGCTCAGTCCAGAACAATCTATATTTCGAACAAATGAAATATTCAATTAAATATGAATGCAGCGTTTTCTTATTAAATATAAGTGAGTGCAGAATCTGTTTGGGCTTTAGCCTATTCTCATTCCTGGTTATTTTTACATTGATGACCGAATAAATATTATTATTATTATTATAACTTAATTTGCACGCCAAATGCTAATCTGTAAAGCTCTGTGTTCACTATCAAACTGAATGTGCCAAAAAAATGTATGGTGCCTATATATGGACATGATGATGTCATATCACCACCATATATAGGCACATCACACTTTTTTTGTCAAACCAGTTTGATAGTGTAGACAGAGCTTTACTTGTGCATGTCTACAAAACAAATGCAATCATAACATTCATATCAAATGCTTTGTTTCACATGCACTGTTGTTTGGCATTGATTATCATTGAATATTGAATATTATTTTTGATACTATAATGCCATACCTTTTGGTTATCAGAAACAGTGTAAATAAAAATGTAAAAGTTAAAAACTTGTTTTTAATTATTTACCGTGAGACAGCTAAGAGAACATGAGGATCATGCTCACATCTTTTTAATGCATCAACACTTTTTGTTTTTCTTTGCGGTCTCGCTTCCATAAAGATGGCATCAGCCCATAGAATACCAGAGTTTGGACAATCTTGCATTGCTAAATAGAATAGAATATTGATGTATTTATTTTTTAAAAAATGCATGATGGATTATGCTAGTTTGCTTTCTATAGAAAAATATGATATAAATAATAGTTAAAGAATATACTGATATACTCATACTCTTATTAATGCCATGAAGACAATTTCCTATTTTAGACACATGAAGAGAAAGTCATCATCATCGACAAATAAAGGGATGGAAATTCCTATCATGAAGGAAAATACTATCCTAGGCATATCAGGGAAATTCCCATTGTAGGTACATGAGGGGAAATTCCTATTTGGAAATCCTTATAGTAGGCAAATTTAAGGTAAATTTCCATCATAGACACATGAGGTGAAATTCCTATTATATGGACATTCAAACAAAGTGATACCTTTTGCTAGGGTTGATTGTGCGATATTCTTGTTGCCTGCTCTCTCTTCCATTCGTACTGCTTCCAACCTAGAAAGAAAATGCAAAACAATATTCATTTAGATCATTAAGGTTGGTTCCCACTAGCGACGCAATAACCTACGCAACACAAGAAAATGCCCTTTCAACTTGTGTTGCTAGTGGGAACCACACTTAAGGTAGAAAAATGACTTGTTTGTTGTGGATAGGCTTAAGTGAAATAGTACTACAAAAGTACTGCCACTCAGGTAATGCAGTACAATAGATTCCCAAACCATAGTGGCAAATGGACACAGGTTATTCCTGACTGAGAATCGCCACTTAAATTTATGCAAGGTGTGTTTGCTAAACTTAAACCTAAAAACATACAGTAAGAAATGCAATTGAACTTCTTATTTATTTATACTGGGTAACCTCTTCAGTCAAAGATTAGTCTCCAAGAGGGCCCAGTTATGATCAGTGGTTGTGATGTCCTAGTACACCAGGGTAACCCCCGACTTGAAAGATGTACTAGGTTCTTTAAAGTGCACATGAGCTAGATGTATACACTGGACCTACGGTTTATAGTCCTTATCCAAGAAGACTTGTCCTACCACCAGAACCATGGAGTGAGTCAGCCTTGAACCCTTGCCAATGTATGGCTACGTGATTACGGTTACACCATCTTAACCGCTCGGCCACTCACTACAATAGCACATGCTGGCTAATTGCATGTACATGGAACTCTTACCAAATTTCTGGACATTTTGTAATGGACAGCCTGGCTTTCTCCAAGATGGCCCTAGCTTTGGTCAAATTACCAACTTTCTCCTCCAATCGAGCAGCAAGGATCCACAGTGGAACTGCATGATTACACTTTTTTAACTGGTGGATGAAAAAGATTTGTAAATAGTTCTTTTAAAAATACCTTGTCAATAAATTTCTGGACTTTACAAAACACAGAACAAAAAGAAATATATGTTTTAAATATGTACACAGACGAACGGGTGCCGTTTGGTCGCAGCACTCGACACGAAGGGACCCCTAGGGGAGTAGGTAGTTGTGGTATGTTTGTCCACACCTGTGCTCAATTCAGCCCAGCAGGCTACAGGTCACAGGTTATTCCCCCATTTACATATGTAATTGTCAAAGTCAACTCACGCCCTGCTGGTATGCTTTTCGTGCCATTTCTCTGTCCCCTAACTGTTCCTCAATCTCTCCCTTCATCATCCACAACTGAAAAAGATTTGGAAAAGTTATTTAGTTATGCAAACAACTATGACACAACTACAAGCAATCAACTGTAACCCGTGTTCAGAAACCATACTGAATTTGGAAACTTGTATATTATTATACTATTAAACACATTATGGAGTAATTAGTAAGTAAAGTAATAAACAAACTTTAGCAAAATCTGGATATGCTTTCACTCCTTCCTCAAGAAGGTCTTTTGCTTTGGTCACGTTGTTCAGTTGCCATTCTAACTTCACTGACTTCATCATTACCTTAAAAAAACATTTTTAAAAATACACTAAAGATTACTTAAAATAAAAAATTTTTGGGACCCTCCGAAGTGTCCACTTAATAGTGGTGTTCAAAAGGAGGGATTCTACTGTATATAAATACAAAGAAGAATTGTTAATCTTTATGTGCAAGATCCTTGCCATTAATTATGTACTCTTAATTGTATTATAAACAATAACAAAATAAATGTAAATGAATGAAACTTGTTTATAGAAATTGTTTGCCTTTGTAGTCAGAAAAGGTCTAGCTTTCTCATTGTCAGAATGATAACATTGTTATCCCCTTACCCTAGCTGTCGGAGCTTGCCTTCTAGCCTTAGCCAACAGCAGCCTAGCCCTCTCATCTTCATTATTCTCGCTCTCAAGCTTGACAGCAGCTAGCCAAATCTCTTCACTGTTTGGATTTGCTTGGAAAGCTAATGCCAGGATGCTTCTGGCTGCTGGTACATCCTCTGCTAGCCACTTGGACTTGGCTCCCATCAACCAAAGCACCTCTGCTTTTGGACAATGAGCTACTGCTCTTTGTAATAAATTTTCCAATGACTCCCTGTAAACAGATATGTGTTTAATGATATACAAATAATGAATGTTTTATATTCGTGTAATGGTACAAATAATGGCATGAGATGAATAATCAGTACAAATAGGTGGCGCTGTATAGCAACAGTATAAAAAAAAATATTTTCCAAACGAGAAAAGATTTTTTTTGTTCGTACACGAAAAAAAGTAGTATTGAATGACAGTTCAATAGTGCGTACTATTGCACGCCATGTGATCCACAATCGTCTGAAAATGACAAGAATTTATTTAGGTGTTTTATTGATTATAGATAATATAACTAAATGTAGATTCTCAAATAATTCAGAAAATGTGTGTATATATATAATGAACACTATTTTCATATTTTACATAACATACCTTGACCCATGATTCTTTTCGAAGTACGCAGCCTCAATCCAAATTTTCTTGCGACTTGGGAACACAGATAGGGCATACGCATAAATCGCACGTGAACACTCATATGCGGTCATCGCTGCACACTAAACAAAAAAATTATAAATTAATCAAAATTTATTTATACTATTGTACGTATATTGGTTCATATATAAAATAAATATGTATTTAAAGAGCTGGATAAATTTGTTCAAATAAAATGTCCTTATATGGAACAGTACTTACACTCTCAGCATCGTCCATCCATGTGGCCTCTCTATCTTCATCTTCAATTCCAACGCCAATCACTGTACGTCTACAAAACAAAAAACAACAAATCTTTATTCAGTCAGGGTCCAATTAATTAGTATGACAGGGTTTAAGCTGCACCCATATTGGGAAATACATCGTAGGCCACCCCCTCTTATTCTACCACCTACCTACTTTGATCTACCTTCACATATTCATTTTATAGCAGGAAGCAGATGAGAATAGGTGAGGATTATTCTGGTTCAAGAAACAAGGATATATTGGGGTCAAAGGTTGAAAGAAAATGTTATATCCTCCATTTATGTGTAAATACTTATTTGTCACTCTCATAACATAATATAAAACTTCATTAAGAAATATAACAAGACCATCAGCTTTCGCTACTCAAGTTTATAGCAGGAAGCAGGATTATGCTGGGTGGTGGAATATATTGGGGTCAAAGGTTGAGAGGATATGTTATTTATAAACTGTACCTAGCATGATAGCCTGGTACGTCTAGCTCACTATTCAGATGTATCAAACTTTATATATCTTCATTTTATAGCAGGAAGCCGGATTATGCTGGGTGGTGGAATATATTGGGGTCAAAGTTTAAGAGGATATGTTATTTATAAACTGTACCTAGCATAATAGCTTGGTACGTCTAGCTCAATATTCAGATGTATCAAACTTTATATATCTTCCATTTTATAGCAGGAAGCCGGATTATGCTGGGTGGTGGAATATATTGGGGTCAAAGTTTAAGAGGATATGTTATTTATAAACTGTACCTAGCATAATAGCCTGGTACGTCTAGCTCAATATTCAGATGTATCAAACTTTATATATCTTCATTTTATAGCAGGAAGCAGGATTATGCTGGGTGGTGGAATATATTGGGGTCAAAGGTTAAGAGGATATGTTATTTATAAACTGTACCTAGCATAATAGCTTGGTACGTCTAGCTCAATATTCAGATGTATCAAACTTTATATATCTTCCATTTTATAGCAGGAAGCAGGATTATGCTGGGTGGTGGGATATATTGGGGTCAAAGGTTAAGAGGATATGTTATTTATAAAAAGGTAGTTTGAAATGGTAAACTAACATGATAGCCTGGCATGTTGATATACTAGACGCCTTCTCACACTCTGCTGCGTCCTTTATCCACTGATCACGATTGATCTCTACCATGTTTGCTCTTAGTGATTTCACAGCTGAAAACCAAATTATTACATCATTAAAAATTATTTTATCATTATAAAAAACAGAATATTAAAGGTCGAAGGAAAGGGATTAGTTAAGTGTATACTGTACTCTTTCATTTGTCACTGATTATACTAAGGGCTCTTGTGATTTTCAACAATATAGGAGGTTGTTAAACGTTATTTTGATTTATTGTACAGGGACATTGGGATGTGCTACCCGACTTGATTGGCGGATTGTAGGTCCAGACAAAAACCAACGACACAATATGCATTTGCCCTAGATCACAATTTGAAAGCTCTGTATTATCAAATGTCAATAATTTTAAAGTTTCAATGTTAGATGATCTGGAAGGTAACACAGGTGGATACAAGTAGGGCTAAAGCTGTTTCTACACTATCAAACTTTATGTAACAAAAAAATGTGATGTGCCCATATATGGACATGATGATGTCATATCACTACCATGTTTAAGCATATCACTACTAATTTTGGGCATATCACTACCATATTTGGGCATATTACTACCATATAGTACCTCTGTCAATGATTTTGTCTACCATCTGAGAGTTATTATTTGCTTCTTCGAGTTTTGCGGCCGTAATCCAGATCTGTCGATCAGTAGGAATATTCTCACGTGCCTTGTTCAAAACTTTTCTTGCGTTGTCGTAACCCTCCAGTTTTGCCAGTGCCAACCACAACTACAAAAATCAAAATAAAGAAACTATTTTATATATGTCTAAGTTGTCTTTTTTCAAATCATAATGCAGTGTAAAACAAAATATGCTATACCATTTTAAGCTATGTCTACACTATCAAACGTTATGTGTCATATGTCATATCACTACCATATTTGAGCATATCACTACCACATTTGGGCACACCACACTTTCTTTGTCAAACTAGTTTGATAGAGTAGACAGAGCTTTAGAACTAACTGTTATGGACATACCTCAACACTTGTTGGACAACATTCTACTGATCTGCTAAGTAAGATCTTAGCATCAGTAGGGTCTTCTAACTCGACGGCTGCTTTCCACAACTTTACTGAATTTGGTATGTGCTCAAGAGCTGTAAACAAACAAGTCCTATTCATCAAAATATTTTATATGAGACAAAAAAGAGACAAAGTATCTGTATGCAATACAATACAAAAATATCTTGCTTTTGTAATACAACAGAACCCTATTAAAGCTTTTTCTACACTATCAAACTTTGTGACAAAAAAATGTAATGTGTCCATATATGGACATGATGATGTCATATCACTACTGTACCATATTTGGCCACATCACACTTTTTCTGTCAAACTAGTTTGATAGTGTAGACAGAGTTTCTAGAGAACCCCTTGTGGACACAAACTAGTGGGTTTTCTCTAATAGTGATGACCCCTGAATAGAGGTTGGTTGTAGTGGTAAAACAAGCATTTCCCCTTGTTCGTTTGACAGGAAAGGTCGCCTGAATAAGAGAGTTCTATCGTATTATTTTGCAGGTACAGGATTCACAAATAGTTTTGGCAAAGTTGTGTTCAACATACCTTTACGTAGGACTCTCTTTTTCTGTTTAATTTCCGTTTCTAGATCTGAAGCTCTGATCCAAATTTTGACTGACTGTGGTAAATGTCTAGCAGCTTGTGTTATGACAGCCTTTGCAGCATCACCAGGCTTTATATATAAAATGAAGATTAAAACAGTACTATCACATGATCATTGAATAGGATGGTCTATCAAACACCATGTGACCCAAAATCATCCAATCAAATGACTGGAATCTATTTAGGCGTTATATAATCAAAGACATTGTAATTGTATTGTATACATTTATATCACATCTTCAGATGACTGCCCAATCCGCTAGCACAAGGACCTGAATGGAATATTGCTGGGTCAACTTTAACCTCAGTTCTCAATTGAGACTCAACTCAAGAATGTAGACGATTGATTATAATTATATCAATCCGAGAGTCCTGGCTCTGTACTAGTGGCTGTATTCATCATTCACACCAATGCTTGGTTCGGTTCCCACTAGAGACACAACAAAAGGGCGTAACACAAGTGATTTGAGCAATCACAAACGATAGATTGTTAAAACTCTGAACTCGCTTGCGTTGTGTCTACGTCCTTTGCGTTGAATCTGTAGTGAGAACCAACTAAAAACACCCCTAAAATTGTTGAATGAGTCTTTCTCATGCCTATAGCTGTAACTGTTTCACTATTCTCATACAAGATTTGGATTTGTTTCCCATCATGTAATTTGGTGGGTTGTAGTTGGATGTGTTACAAAACATAATATAAGTTTTACACTTTATTCTATACAATACAATATTCATTAACTTTTTAGTTGAATTACCTGTAACCTAGCAGCCTCCAGCCATACATCCTCACTCTTAGGGCAGGCTTCACAGCCTTTCATGATGATGTTCCTAGCTGCCTGCAGCTTGCCCGTCACTTCTTCAAGACGAGCTGATGCAATCCAGGCTAAAAAAATGAGTAAATATTTAAATTAATTATGAGTATAAATAGCTTTGCATTTATCCCATTCAGTTCAACTTTATAGATCCATAAAGGCTTAAGCTCTGTCTACACTATCAAAGTTTGATAGTGTAAACTTAACTCATATGACTGTTCCTCCTTGGGGCAGTCAGTCACATACTAAAATACCATTTATACATCCTCACTATAATTAAGGCTTGATTTCCAAGAAAATAAAAATAAATGAACTGTACTAGACGTAGGTCAGCAGTGTAGTCCTAGGGTCACAGTTTAATATCAAACATACTTTGCAAACAACTTTTTACTGCATGTATGCTGCTTATACAGGCATCAATAGTTAATCAACACCATGCATAAAGCTCTGTCTACACTATCAATTTTTGTGTGACAATAAAATATGATGTGCCCATATATGGACATGGTGATGTCATATCACTACCACATTTGGGCACATCACTACTATATTTGAGCGCACCACACTTTTTTTGTTGAACTAGTTTGATAGTGTAGACAGATCTTAAATGCTATTTGCGGAATTCCAGACAAGTTTAAAATGTAAAACATTTATATTATTTAAGCATACTGTACCTGGAGGATGCTTTGGATTTGTTTCACGAACACTTTTCAAAAGTAAATGAGCTTTTTTGACATCGGCCACGTCACCGCTGTATGAGGGCAGCATACTCTGTAAGTCTGTCAAATAGCCTTTAGGGTCTACAACAGTTTGACCACTCACAGAATCAGACACCTAAATTAAGAACAGTTAAAATAGATATGGTCAAGTCAAAAGCAGCTTACAAACTGCAGTAACTGCAGTAACTACAATTTGTGTGTAAGCAGGAAAAATATGTTTCTATATTTTTTTGTTGAATATGTAATTTACTGTCACATAATAGTTATTCACCTTGACCAAAAATTGGATAGAAAAAAAATGTATTTACCTGAAAAAACTGTAATTTAAAGCAAAAAATAGTCAAATTGTCTGTCAGACAATTGATTTTTGGTTGAATTTAACCGTTTATGTTGTCTTTTTTATAAGTGAAAACATTATTTTTTTTTTTTTTTCTACAGAAGTGGTTACCTTTATTAAAACTACGAAATGGCATATTCAAAGATTTTATTAATCTTCATTTTTTGGGGGACAAAACATCTTTAACAAACGATGTAAACAGAAAAAGAATAATCTATCTTGATGACTCCCTCTATAGAACACAAAAAGCCATCGTGAAGGCTAAGTTTGCCCATCAAGATGGCAGCTTGCTAAGTACTATGGGGAAAGTGTTAATTGCAAACGATCTTTGTCTTTTAAATGTTTACCTGATTCAATCGTACATCCATCAGTGTGTTCCTTGCTTCTCCAATCTTTCTCAAATCATATTCACCAGATGGCGTCATTAAACCAGATGACATCAGGCCAGGGTACGGTGTTTGAAAACCTCCATAATTCTATATTCATTCAAACAACAAATTTTTAAATATTCAATCATCTGGAGAATATCAAGCTCTTTTAAATGTTTGCAGATCTCTTAAGCTCTGTCTACACTATCAAATTAATTTGAAAAAAGGTGATGAACCCAAATATGGTAGTGATGACATCATCATGTCCATATATGGGCACATCACATTTTTTTGTGACATAAAGTTTGATAGTGTAAACAGAACATTACAGTTCAATGGAATTAATTACCAAACCTGTTAGTGCAAGCCAAGTCAATTAATTTATACAAAGCAGGGACCTTAGCAACAAGTTTCAGCCATAAGTAAATACGATGTTTTAGGTATGCCATCAAAAGCTCAATATTCTAGGTAAATTAGGGTAAAAACAATTTACAAATTATATTACTAATATGGCATGCTTATAATATTTATCATATCATATAAGTAAACTATATTTTAAATCAAGTTGTTGTCTGTTACCTGTTGCATTGGGTCTAGGACATTGTGATGATCTTGACCACTGGAATGCTTGGCAAGAAAACTATCAGGTACTGGTGTAATCCTGGAAATGATGGAAATTGTGTCAATCAAAAGGTTATAAAATAACATATGGGAGGATAAAAATGTTGTCCAAATGATACTCATTGTGCTGCTTTACTTTTCTGTTACGGTTTAAACTTTAGTTTAAGTTTAATATAAAAAGTCTAGATTTATCCCAAAAGCTCTGTCTACACTATCAAACTTTATGTGACAAAAAAATGTGATGTGCTCATATATGGACATGATGATGTCATATGATATCACTACCATATTTGGGCATATCACATTTTTGTCAAACTAGTTTGATAGTGTAGACAGAGCTTAATGTTTACTGTCTAGATTTATCACACAGATAGTTTCAATGGATACATTATTTATAAGACTTACTTATCAGCACGTTGGCTGCGTTGTGCTTTGTTTCTAGCGTCACCGACTTCTGGAATGCTTGTCCATTCATCCTCTGACACCTCGGCTAATTTACGCTAAAAAGTAATAAGATTATTAGAAATAGTCTACATAAACAAAGTCTTATTACAAGTCTTTGGGAGTGAAGTTATAATTTGTCATTTGTCATTAGAAAAAATCCTGACACTAACAGGACTTGAACCCAGGACCCTTGGATTGGTAGCCAAGCATTATAACCACCAAGCCACAACTCCAAGCAGGTTTTGTTTTGCTTGATCTTGTTAAGTAGTATTTTCATATAAAATAGTATATTCATTAAAATAGTCTCCTTATTTAACTCATAAACATTCATTAATTTTCTATTATCATAACCTATATTTAACTTCTCTACCTTCAAATCTGAAAACTGCTGTTGAATCTTCGGTCGCTCTTGTCGGTATTTTTCAATTTCTTCTCGTAGCCTCTTCTCCCTATAAGTTCATAAAAAATATTATTAATATAAGTATAATATATTATATAATTAAGCGTGGTTCCCACTAAAGACGCAACGCAAGCACGTAGACACAAGCGAAGCATGAATAACCCATCGCTTGTGATTGGTCGTAGTGGGAAATAAGCATTATAATAGAACATTTTAAGCTACAATATTAGCATAATATAATTATAAATGCATAAATGACAAAATATGCAAACTTTAAAATGTCAAAGGTCATTATACCAACCTTCTCTCCTTCCTCTTTTCATCCATTCTTTTATCTATTGCGTCATAGATAGCATCAGCTTCTTCATCATCTTTTTCATAAGGTCCTCTTGAGAACAGACTACCAGAATAACCATTGAACTAGCAATATGATAACAGAAAAAACTTGTATTAAGTTCTGTGATGTGTCAAAATAGTTTGCTAGTGTAGACAGAGCTTAGGAAATGATCCATAAATGCTTTAACATGTTAAACAACTGCTAAAATGTACTTACTTCATCAAAATTATTGTCATTTAAATCTTCTTCATCACTATCATTATTTTTCTTCTTTCTCGGAGCAGGATGGCGATCGTCACTTTAAAAGTAAAGTATATTTAAGCATATTAAAATTGATATTATTATTATTTTGTGAGGTGCTGACCTTAAATATATGACCATGGGACTCCATGCAATGATTTTTACAGTGTGAACTCACCTGATGTCTGTGGCTTCTCTAGCTGGTCCAATATCTGACCGTGTAGTAAATCCCGTCGCACTGAAAATAAACAAATACATATTAGGCCTATGTATTATTATTAAAATATTGTGTTATTCAACACACACCACCAACAAGTACAAAAATAAAAAAGACGTGACTAGGCTAGGCCAAGTGCAATCTCTCTTCGGATTGCGCCACCACATCGTTACAGCGGCGTCAGTCGAGAGCGAGATGACTGAAACACACAGCAAGCCAGGCCTAGCTTATTGAGTCAAAATAAAAGGTAAAATAGAGATTTAGATTTTATCAAAAAGTCTGATATTATAGCCTATGTTTATACATACCCTCTGCCCAACCCTGGGACGTATCCCAAAGGTGCAGACATGTTAATAAACTCTTTCTTTTTGTGTACAAGGGAGCCTGGATGCGCCATGTTGACGTTTTTTGTTCACAATTTACGCCCTCAATGTTTTGTGTAATTTTTGTGTTTATGTTTTTTTGGAAAATGAGGGGAATTCAAGATGTTTATTCAGCGACAAAAAAGGTCGTTGATTTATGGTCGTACGACAGCAAAACAGTTTTATATTCATCATCTATCGGTGCGCTTGTATTCCCTGTAAGTCTGGGTTTAATTCAACACATTGTTTTCAGGACAATTTCAATAGCAAATGGGCATTTATTGGCCCCTGTTCTAGGCCTAGCTGCTGTGGGACTATCGGGATGCGCTTCGGCCATCGCCGTGACTGAGGCTTCTTACCGGCTCCGGGTAAAACAACCGAATTACTATTATTGGCAAGGTATGTGAGTTTGGGTTTGTATATTATTTTCTTAAATCGATCCATTTTCTTTTAAATGTTTTTTACTTCTTTTCACAGACTCACAGTCTCAAATTTTAGAAGGCATTTTATTTATGAATATTATTTAATAATACATACTGGTATTAATATTTTATTAAATTAAATGATGATGGCGATAAATTAAATAAAACAAAACATTTCTTCTTAATCTCATTAGATGAACCTGCCATCTTCAAGTTGCCTAAACCATACATCCTTGATGACAAAGACTGGAAATTGTTGGCTGCGTACTTTATTGGAACAGTTATTGTATTCAAAGTTTTTAGAGGGCGTTTTGCATCTGTTCTTCCGAGTACTGTCAAATCTCCAGGTATGCACACAAACATTTAAAAAACTTTAAAATACAGTTTGAAAATTTATGATTAATTCCATTTATTTAAAATATAGATAAATTAAAATTTACGACTTATTATTCATTTCAGGTGCGTTTGCAAATGAAGGAATTGTCGGTTCTCATCGATACGCCCACAAAAGTCAAAGACAAAAGATTGTGCAGATAGGACAGAAATTTGGCTGCCACACATGTGGAAGAAAATGGTTTATAAAATCATTTATTGCTGATCATCAACCCCCACTATCAGTAAGTGAACATACTGTAGGCCGATTGAGTTGTGGACGAAGGGGGAGAGGATAAAGTAAAAGTTAAAAAGTGAATAAATTAATCATAATAATAATGTTATATTCTTTTATAGTTGTCACGTAACAATAAGACAAAGAAGTACTTACTTGGGTTGTTGCGGTACCCAAAGGTTCAACAGAAACTGTATCCACAATGTGTACGATGTAGTCTGAAGCAACAGAAACATCTACAGTCTCCAGGCAACTATAGTGAGGTTGTAAGTCACGCTTCATCGCTTCGGATCTACCATCTATTTCTACCTCTACCTTACATATGGGCTTTTCTTCAAGATGTTCTGAATCACTTGTAATAATGGTGTTTGCTGATTTGTTAATATTGTTTGATTTGAAGTAATATCAATGCTTCGGATCTTAAGCTCTGTTTACACTATCAACAACTAGTTTGACAAAAAAAGTGTGACGTGCCAAAATATGGTATGATATGCTTAAATATGGTAGTGGTATGACATCATCATGTCCATATGGGCACATCACATGTTTTTCTCACAAAGTTTGATAGTGTAGACAGAACTTTAAGCTCTGTTTACACTATCAAACATTATGTGACAAAGTGTGATCTTGATCTACCCAATGGTAGTGATATGACATCATCATGTCCATATATGGGCACATCACATAAAGTGTATAGAAGAGCCTTATACCTCCTGTACTTTCATTCATCTTAAACAAACAAGCTTAGAAATTTAATTTTAGAAAGTAAGAGGACCATATTAAATAAAGTGCCTAGCATTTTATTAAACATACTTTCACCTTATATCAAAGTTTTCAAAACCCTTTAAAAAACTCCTTTTTAGTTCTAATTTAAAATAATCTGTTGTTAAAAGTGCTATATACATTTATTAACATCAACAAAATCTCTATAGCTAGAGTATACCATACTAGTAGGTAGTGATTTTATAGTTTTTAATTTATAATTATGTGCAAAGGAATATGTATTATATTTTTTAGAAATAATATAAACACTTTTTGGTGTTCAATAATGTTTTTGCAATTTATATTTCAATAATTTTAATACCTGTATAATACAGTACTATATAAGTAAGTAATAATAAAGCTATATTCTGTATTGCAAATTATATTTGCTGTAAAGGTAAATATTTTTAAAAAAATATTTTGTTTATTTTTACTTAATTTCCACAAACAAACATCAAAGTCCACCAACATAGTGCAAAATAAAACAAGATTCAATTGAAGTGAGAAATTCTCAACTGGAATAAAAATAATAATAACACTAACCATGTTCATAATTAATCTTTATTTCAATGTAAATCATCTTCAATAAGTCTAATTTCATCAAAATATAACATGATTTCTGCTTGTCATAATTTACTTACTGCATAATTTAGTTTCAACAAAAATAAGTACTAGTAATTAAAGTGTATTTTGATTTAAATAGTCAAACAATAATATGATACATGATGTCCAATTTGAGGTAGTTATATCAACTTAGTCAATTGCAAGATAAGTACAATTATACAACTTATATAAGTTTAAACTGTCCAGAAATAATAAATAAATATATGTCATTCCAGTTCTGTCATTTTAAATGCTAAAATAATGATATAATTAATATACATAGAACAACAAAGAATCAATGCTGTGATTGGTATATAACAACCACCCAAGAATGTTAACTTCCAGGCTTAAATAATTTAGCCTTTCATAGGTTCAATACACTGGGGCAAGAAGATATTCTTGGTCAGCTAAAGTGTAACTGGGTCAGCTGAAGATTAACTAGGTCGGCTAATATAATTGTATAATTAATATGCAACATAGAATAACAAAGAATCAATTCTGTGATTGGTATATAACAACCATCCAAGAATGTTAACTTCCAGGCTTAAATTAATTTAGCCTTTCATGGGTTCAATACACTGGGACAAGAAGACATTCTTGGTCAGCTAAAGTGTAACTGGGTCAGCTGAAGATTAACTAGGTCAGCTAAAATAATTGTATAATTAATATACAACATAAAATAACAAAGAAACAATGCTGTGTTACTGTATAACAACCATCCAAGAATGTAAACTTCCAGGCTTAAATAATTTAGCCTTTCATGGGTTCAATACACTGGGGCAAGAAGGCATTCTTGGTCAGCTAAAGAGTAATTGGGTCTGCTGAAGATTAACTAGGTCGGCTAAAGAGTAACTGGGTCAGCTAAAGAGTAACTAGATTCACTAAAGAGTAACAAATATATCCAGAGTTATTTCAACAATACCAGAAACTTACAATCCAGACTTGTGCAATGACGTCTTTCATACTGTATGTGCTGGACAAATATGTCTTGATTGGTCCAATTAAAATGTAAATGAGGTCAAACTTGTGCAATGACGTATTTATGTATGTAAATGAGGTCAAGAAAGAAGGGCAAGGGTTGGCTAGTCATCAAGTGTAAAGGTCGTAAACTCAATATTTCGTAACAATGTCTTGTTACGTTCAAAAAGACACGCAAACGTTTGCTCACCGTCTTGAATGAATGCTGCCAAATCCGAGTAAGCACAACCAAGAGTTTCGAGGACTTTGATTGGAGGGTCAGACCAAGTCTGGCATTTGTCCTTGCTTAAACGCACGGAAAGGTTCCTCCTCAATAGTCTGCAATCTGGATTACTAAACAGTGCCCAGCGTAGGTCTTTCATTTCAGGGTCTTCAGGAAGCTTCGAATCGGTTGCTTTAAAACCAATAGTGCTCCCCTACAAGTAATACATACATTATTTTAAAAACTAGGCCCTATGTAACTTGGGAAACTAAGCAGTAGTCAGGGCTGTAGCCACCAGTACGGTTGATAAGGCTTCAACCTGACAACTTTTTCACAGAGGCCTTTGACAACCCAATGGCTTGAACAGAGATTGTTCCCTTTTTTTTGCGAAAACCGGACCATTTATTTCTTGTGGCTACATCACTGGTAGTGGCCAAATCAAATAATACAGACTTTTTGAGCATGGAAATATCAGCTCACGGCTGTGCAGGGTACAAGGTAGACTTGCCGCAAGACTCCAAAAATGGGATCGCTCGATAAATTTTTATTTTATTTAGCCCCAGCTAGTTGCAATCAGGCACATAATCTGTGTGTTGAATGCATTTTACTAGACATAGTATAGTAGTAAGTGGAGTCCTGAAATGGGTGGAAAAAAAAACTAACCTGGCAACCATTTTTCGGTTCAATTAATGTTTCCATCACCTGTGAGTCACTAAATGTTTTACATCCATCAGAGCTATAGCACTGGAAACGTGGATAGGTGCCTCCAGTCCTACAGTTTATCACAACATTGTCTGATCCTATGTCAACTGGCTACAAATAATAACAAATTATTTGTATAAATAATTACAGTTTTAACTAAAGCTCTGTCTACACTATCAAACTAATTTGACAAAAAAAGTGTGATGTGCTCAAATATGGTAGTGATATGCCCAAAGATGGTAGTGATGTGACATCATCATGTCCATATATGGGCACATCACATAAAGTTTGATAGTGTAGACAGACCTTTATGCATCAAGAAAAAAAAATTATTAATAATGGGGCAAAGAAAAAATATATGAACATATTCAGAAATCAAATTCGTTTTACTGTAGAAATAAGTGATTTAAATTTTAATTGAAAAAAAGAAATAAGTATTTGAAATATGTCTGACATTCTCATAAACAACAAATGACAAAACTTTCTACATAATCCTTGAAAATTAATTCAATCTTTGGTACCTGACATTCGCCTGCTGAAATTTTCTTTCCATCAATTTCAGGCAACGGAATTAAACCTCCCATATGCCATGTTTCTCCATTATTTTCACTTATGATAGCAAATGGTTGACTCTCTGTAAATTAAATTTTGACCCATATTGGATTTACAAAGTAATTAATATAAGCAACAAGATAAAACTGGGGATTGAGTATCAAGGGCTTACGCATACCAGGGCTGTGGCCAGCATGAGGCAGATGAGCATTCGCCTCGTCCAAAATTTTCACTACCCACCACAATTCCCCATCAGAGATCGTCAGTTGTATATTACTAATTACTAATAGTAATTTGTGCCTTGCTGTTTTTTACCTCTCGCAACGGCCTTGCAATGCATAATGTACAATGTACTGTAAATCACAATGAAGGTATTTGTAATATATGCCATTTGGAAACACACAGAAAGAGGTCAATTTTGGGGTCAACTGTATAGGCGAATGACATTCTATTTTTAGCACACCACTGTAACTTACTTGTATTTTTGGATTTTGGCCATCCAACATTTCCAGACACAATTAACTTTCCTGAATCTAGCTTGATAGCATGACCAGGTCCTGTATAATAATACATTAGGATAATTAATTGTGTACGTAGTTTAAAAATTATTTGGTACTATACATTTATTTTTTTAAACAGGAAACTTAACCCTTTGAAGACGTGAGGTTTCTACCCCAAGTGACTGAGGCTAAATAAGGTATTTTTAATAGGTTTAGGAAAAATGCAAAATACATTTTTATGACTGTAACTTTCTGAAATTGTTGGTTTTATTGTTATGTGAAAAGTTTTGGCATTCCGAAAAATTGCATTTTTATTTTTTGACCTAGGTCAAAGGTCAAATGCTCAAAAAGTGCAATTCAGTGACCTGAAAATTACCTTGTATGGGATACGTTCAAATGGTTAGGCAAAAATGTAGAGGGCATTTACATTTTTAAAAATCACTTCCAAGTTAAACAATACTGGGCATCAGCATCTAAGAAAGTACCATACTGTAAACATAGTTAAAGCCAGGCACTTTCCAAATATGCTGATGTGCATTGTGGACATTTTTGGCTTTAGTTAACCAAAAGGGGCATAGTTGAAGTATCAGGCCAAATTCTGCGATTATTAGGATACTATTATCAACTAAACTGCTCGTTTTTATCTTGACAAAACACAACTTTATTTACATTCTAACAGATAGCCACGATTGACAAATCTTTGATTGGACTGGAAAAGAAATAAACATACCAATAGCGCAATAAGATGGTATCCCACTTTCAAAATTAGAAAAGATCTTGTCAACCGGCAGTTCACGGGAAGATTTCCAAGTCTCTCCACCATCATGACTCTGTGTGATCAATAAATTCCATACGCGGGTGTCACTATTTGTTACGTCACTTTGCGGCATGTTCTCCGGGAAAGTGTTGAACAGTAAGATGACGTGAGTTTCATCGATAACAATAGGAACGGGATTCATTGGCCTTTTAAAAAAAAGAAAAGAGAGATACAGGAACATTAATTTCAGCGAGCTTTCATTTGAAAACTAAACTCACAGGGGTTCTAAATAAGAATGTACAATTCAAATGTACAGTTGAGAAAATGTAAATGTGTCAGAAAAGGAAAGTCATAAAGCTGACTAAAAGCCTACTGTATTAATACTACAATTTTATTTATTTATTTTATGTATTTAGGCACATGTGGCCAAGGATTACCAAAAGCAAATTATTCACTGTCCTTTCCTGTCCCCAGAACTATTTTGTGAACCAGTTCCCCGGGGTAATAACCCCTACAATAAACAATGATTTTTTTAAATATCATTTTCATCAAAGACAGAATTATTCTATAATTCTAATATGAAAACTTTTATAATTCTTTTGTTTCGTGTAGAAAAATATGTATATTTATCTATTTATTGTTTTTCTTAACATGAACGTCTGATATCTTTGTATTGGTGAACTTTCATCTCCATTATTTTAATTTAACAATTATATTTTCTCCACCCTAAGCTACCAATAGTTTCAGAACACTGTAAATTAACACTTCGGTGTCAATCAAGGACTTATGAAAGTTGGGAAAGCTCTCGAAAAAATCTGTAAAAGCAGCAGCTGATATAAACTACAAAATGTTCGCCGTTTTACCAAAATGTATAAAATGACTTAAAATAAAAATACCAAACCTTTTTCCAGTTTCTGTTACAGGATATAAGCATGTCTCAGGACTCCAGTTGACATTGTCACCTTTTAAGAGCCTTCTTTTAATTACCATTTTCATTGGTCCATAGTCTTTCGATCCAGTTAGTCGCTTTTCAGAAAACGCCAAGAAATGGTCTTCCTGGAACACCAGAGCTGGAATGCTAATTGGGAGAAATCCCCAAGAAATTAACAAAATTGTAAATAAAGTTTGAAAGCCTTTAGACCACAAACAATTTGAGACCAAGCATTATAGTATGGGACTGTATTTGGGGTTTTAAAATTTATAAAGGGCAAAAGTAAATGAACAAAAAAAGGATTATGGCAAAATCATTTTACTGAAGTTACTGCAAATTCCCTTTTTAAAGTTAGTCACTGCAAAAACAATGTGTATCTATGATTATCCAAAATATGCTATAATTACTGCAGCTACTGCAGTAGAATAATGTTGACATGATCTCTAATAAATCCAATTAAATCTTTAAAATTACCGATATGTTGGTGTGCTCCAGTAGCTAGACTTGAACACAGTTTCTGAAAAACAAGATATAAAATTACTGTATGCAAAAATCAATTGAAATAAACTATTTTATACACAGGAATAATAAAAAAGAAAACCTATAGCCAGTGCATGCATGTGATTTTAAGCATTTAGGGTGATTGATTATATTTGGTATTATAGATCAAAAAGTAGTTTAGAATTTCATTTTAGCTGCCAAATGGGTGGTGCATGAATGTGCACCTATTTCTACCCTGTCCCCTGATTGACAAGAGGCATATCGGGAATAGGAGAAAGTACTAACATACAGTAATATTAATACTACTGTATAGTAACAAATAGATCAAAAAGTAGTTTAGAATTTCATTTTAGCTGCCAAATGAGTGTGCACCTATTTCTAGCCTGTTCCCTGAATCTGCTTGTTTTAAAGAGGGTGTTTATTTGACAGCAGCGCTCCTGTAGTTCACGTTAAATCGTTGAAGCCTTACCTTTAGACGCGCTTCCTCCCATTGTACGCTTTAAGGTACCTGTAAAATGCAGTAAAATACAAAGCTTAGAAATAAATTACGAAAAACAAAATTAATATAAAATACTAAATCTTTATACTTTGTTTGAGCTGTTTCAAAACACACAATGCATGAGATAATGCTATATCACTCTTATGTAAGTACAGTTCGAAGTTCGTAATCAAATAATAGTCTGGTGGGCTTTAAGTTTACTCACATAGAGATAATGAATCTCTATTGTTTCTAGGCCTATGTATTATATAACAAAATAATATTAAGAACATACGGCATCCACAAACAATAGAAAAAATACAAATAAGACACATCACATAAATTTCCAACAGGCGTCAACTACGAGCATAAATGCGGAATGTTGGGAATTCATCAATGGAGTAAAGATCATGATGATTATCTTTCACATTAGTAAATGAAAAATTAGGTGGAGTTGGTATCAGAGTCTAAAGTTCAATAATGTACAGTATAAAAACATATTCATGTTTCTGTTGGATACAATTTGTGTACAGCAAGACCAAAACCAGGCAGAAAATCTAAAATGTTTAGTTTTTATTATATATATATATGTACTGATGACATAAAAAAGCTTTAAAATAATGCAAAGTTTGTAATTTAGCTATTTTTTACACTTCTATGCATTAATCTATTAATACTAAATAGGCCTAGATAGTATTTATCGTCCTATTTTATTATATCAGCACAGCAAACAATGATCCTGGCTGGGGTGTAAAAGATTTACCTGTGTACAGTTTATGCAATTACTACAGTTCATTAATAATATAGGCAGGCTAGTAGTAGGGGACCTAGTAGTGGTCCAGACAGGCAGAGAGGGCGGCCGCCCTGCCTATAATTATCTGTACTTATAAAAATAGTCTATCTAGATAGGCTTACTTATTAAATATTACTAGTACTCTAGATTACTGTTTGACTGTAGTGACTAGTAAGTTGTGTAGACCTAGCTAAGTTACGTGCAACTTTCAACTTATTAAGGCTATGGAACATTCTAAATATTCTATTTGTTAGTGTCTACAATTTAGAAATATTATTGTTTAGAAAACAATGAATGAACGTACAAATACTACGACTACTTCTATTCAACTACTGTACTGTGCGTGACGAAACAAGTGTGAGTAAAACTCATTCATCCATAACCACAACAACACACTTATGGAACGCCTAGATAAAGGTTGAGTCATAAACGTGACTGAGATTGAGATCTAAGTAAGTATTATCATTATTGATATCTACGTATTATCATATCATGGAAATAACAAAATATTGTAAACTAAGATAATTCACAAACAAATTTGCAGGAAAGAAGAAGAGAGGAAAAAGAAAATTAAAGCAAGAGAAGAAACGGAAAAAAGAAGGGAAAAGGAAATTTAGAGAGAAGCAGAAGAGAAAGATGAAGCGCGCGCATCAGTAAATTATAGTTATTTGTACCATTATTTGTACTATTCTTTAATCCATGTTTGTACGTACCTTCATGAGTAAAAAGTAAATACATTGTTTTACATAGCAATGAAGGAAAACAAAAATATGTAAAGTAGCAAATATATCCCAGTTGTGTCCTATCAGGAAGTTGTTATTTACAACTCTAATTACAACTTCCTGGTCCGATCCTACTGAAACTCTTCCCTGGTTGTTTATAGTGCTATTAAACGGCCGGTATGTTGTTGAATGTCTTTGTTGGAGCTCCAACTTTTGTCAAACATTCACCAATTTAAAAACCAATTGTTAAGAAAACTTCAGGGTACAATAATGTATGCACCTTTGGTCATTTTGGGTTGGGGGATATTAGGGCCTATATTATTGATTGGTATGAACCCACCAGGTTTGCGTCACACTATACGCGCGCGATATAAATTTGGCGGCCCGCCCTTGTGTGCGGCAAATTAAGTAATTAAATTCTTGTTTAACCGATTCACTCCCACGATAAGCGCTTAATGGTGACAAAAAAGATAGTGACGTGAGCAAAGATCTCGTGATTGTGATATATAATAGATTGTCGATCATGGTCAGTCATTGTTAATTTATATATTGCGCAATATATTATTGACATTCCATCATTTGCGACTACCTACCTTCTATCGGTTAATTCGACTACGTACGGTTATATTACTTACTTAAAATTTTCATTTTGATTGAAAGTGTAATTTTATTTAGTATTAAATGTATAAATAATGTTTCAATAAAAAATGAATAAATCGTAATCCATACAGAATAATATAATATTTGATGACAAATTTTTGCAAGTCATTAAAGGGGTATGTCAAACTGATGGAATAGCCAGAACGGTATAAAAGAACGCTATCCCGTGGTTTAGCAACTCATTGAAGTGATCCTGTTTTTGCTTTCGCAGTGACGAAACGGAACGGCGCTTCTACCCTGCAAAGTATTGATATTTTTAATAATTTCATAACATTCTAAACAATTCACCGCTAACCATGGCACAGTCTCTTCCACGACAAAACTATCACTCTGAATCAGAAGCTGCTGTCAACAAGCAAATCAACTTGGAACTGTACGCCTCATACGTGTACCTTTCTATGGTGAGTAGAATGGCTTCCCGCGCGCCGCTTTCTTGAGTCTTTCATAGGCCTAGCACACTGTGTGCGAGGCGAAAACGTCATAAGCACATCCGGGTTACTAAGTCGAGAATGAAGTAATGTGCAAAAATTGTATAGCGCCGCCAATCGATGTTGGCTACATTACTTTTTTAGACTAGGTAGAGGTAGTAAATAGATATAATAATTACAGTATCAATTTATTTATTTAGTTATCCTTTAATTTAAATAAATTTTGTCAGGCATACCACTTTGACCGGGATGACATTGCTCTGCCAGGGTTCAGACGCTTCTTCAAGAAGAACCACGAAGAAGAGAATGAGCATGCTCAAAAGTTTATGAAGTTCCAGAACCAACGTGGTGGACGAGTTGTTCTGCAGAACATCTGTGTAAGAATTAAAACATTTTAAGTGTTGCAATGAAAGTCACTAAAATAGTAAAATGGTTCATCAATTTGTTTTAAATTTTTTTTTACCCCATGATTTAAGCTCTGTCTACACTATTAAACTAGTTTAACAAAAAAAGTGTGATTTGCCCAAATATGATGGTGATATGCCTAAATATGGTAGTGATATGACATCATGTCCATATATGGGCACATCACATTTTTTTGTCACATAAAGCTTTATAAATTATATCAATATATTATTTGATCTTTGTTAATAGAAACCGGACAAAGATGATTGGGGAAGCTGTTTGGAAGCAATGCAGACCGCTCTCGACTTGGAGAAGAACGTCAACAACTCTCTTCTGGAGATGCACAACATCGCTGACAAACATGGCGACAAACAGGTACATACAAAATGTTTTACTTTGCTCTATCATTTCAGTCCTTGTTTTTGTATAGATTTTAAGTAATTTTGTAATTTGTTTGGACACATGTGCGTCACTGTTAAAAAAGTGTCGATCCAATAAATATTAATTTGCCACAAATTTATCATTGTATTGCTTTTATTTCAGATGTGCGACTTCTTGGAGGCAAACTTCTTGACTGAGCAAGTTGAAGCCATTAAAGAGCTGTCCGACTACGTTGCTAATCTGAAGAGAGTTGGCACAGGCCTTGGAGAGTACATCTTCGACAAGGAAACTCTTGGAGGGGAATCTTAAACTTGTTATCGATAATAATCGGCTCAAATTATTACCATTGAGCCATATAGTATAACATATATGCAAGTTTAGTATTCGTTAGTATCCTGTATAACTAGTACCCGCTTTCAAACTAGAAACCACAATACCGAAGAAATAAAATAGCAACATCTTAAAAGAACCATTCTAATATACCATATACAAAACAATTACCATTTAAGTTCAGTTAAACTGGTGAATAAAAAGAAAAAAAAAGAATTTTGCTCTTTTTGTGAATTTGTTAAAATCAATGTTGTACGCTTCTTGGTTCTAGACAACTGACTCGGCACACATAAAATACTGTACTAAAATTGACTCAGACTTTTTATGTTGACTGCTACCCTATGAACGCCATTTTTTATATGTGCAAGCTGAATGCCAACAAGGCATTTTCTGAGAAGTGTATTTCAGTGGAAACCACCCGTCAATCGCAGATTCTATATTTGTACGTTTCTTTAATTATTAGAAGAGCCGGAAAATCCAATCGAACATCAATGTTTAGTTTTCGCGCATATCGATAGCCGTGTGGAGCGTCACATTAATGTTCAATTCGTCGTAACAGAACCAACCGTGTGAAAGACCCGATTAGAAAGTATTAATTTAAACGTATAGTAGACTACGATCCACGAACATCACTCAAATTTAAGTCCCTAATACAAGGTACGCACACATGTAATGATCTCCTAGCCTTATAAAACCACATCAACAGCATCTTACTCGTTCCCACCATTTAGTGTAGTCGTACTATACATGTTCTGCAGCCTTATAACAACCGGCTGTGTAATTTTATTGTAAATCGTCTATTATATGCAAAATGTAGAAAATACGTAAGCAATGTACATTGTAAATATTGAATTTATTGTTACTGCCAACTTTACATGGAACACATACAAGACTGAAAATGAAATCCTGGCTTTCTTATGGATTAAAATCTTTTTAAATGAGGAGTTTATAAATGAAATGCATGTTTAAAATAATATATTTAAATTAAAGTTACATGTACTGTACTCGTTTTTTCTTCTGAAACATTTTCTGTGACTTTTTGTAGAGGACAGCCACTTTCTTAAACATATATTCATGATAGAGTTTATAGAGGTGATGAGGCATGATCGAATTGCTATGGAGTATGCATCAGTTAAACCTTTGTGGCGGTCTGCCAGACATCACTTCTTCTTGGTGGCCTTTGCAGCAGATTTTGTTACTTTCTGGCCTTTCTCCATCTTTTCGACAGATTTGATTACTCCTACAGCAACGGTTTGCTTCATGTCACGGACAGCGAATCGACCAAGGGGTGGGTATTCGGAGAAGGCTTCAACGCACATTGGCTTGCTTGGAACAAGTGTTACAATAGCAGCATCGCCACTCTTGACAAATTGTGGCGCGTCTTCGAGCTTCTTGCCAGAACGACGATCAATCTTCTCAATGAGTTCTGCAAACTTGCAAGCAATGTGAGCAGTATGGCAATCCAAGACTGGTGCGTATCCTTGCTTGATTTGACCGGGATGGTTAAGAACAATAACCTAGAAGAAGATAATAGTCGATTTAAATATCTCTAAAATTGAAGATTTAGGATCATTTTCAAGGAGATTTCCCTTCTCACAGGGGTGAGGTAACACTGGAGCATGCAACATGATTGTGCATATTTGAACTGAAAATTTCAATTCAATTTCTATTTATTTCCACAACAACATATAATACACAATAACTTAATGATATCTAGTAAGTTAATAGATAAACCTGCATATAAATACAACTAAAAAAAAGAAATGCCACTATACCTGTGCGGTGAAGTTCTTGGCTTCTTTTGGAGGATCATTCTTTGAATCTCCGGCAACGTTGCCACGACGGATCTCCTTAACGGACACGTTTTTGACATTGAAACCAACGTTGTCTCCAGGTAAAGCCTCTGCCATGGATTCGTGATGCATTTCAACAGACTTGACCTCAGTTGTGATGTTGGCAGGTGCAAATGAAACTACAACACCTGGCTTGATGATACCGGTCTCCACACGGCCTACTGGCACTGTTCCAATACCTATAACAAAAATTGACAAATTTAAGGGACCTTATTTTTCAGGCAAACCCTGGGAAAAATAATCATGGTAAAAACATATGCGTTTGCCATACACGAAAAAAGAAAACGCATGCTGTATAACGCAACTGAAACTCGCGAGATTATGGTTAGGATTTTACTTTTGAGATAAGCAAGTCTAATTTGCTACAAATGTTCATCTGTAGGATCTTTTTTTGCGCACACGCGTGGCGGTGAGGTTGGGTTTTTAAACCAAAGCTTACCTCCAATTTTGTAGACATCCTGGAGTGGTAGACGAAGAGGTTTGTCTGTTGGCCTCTTTGGAGGAATAATAGCATCTAGAGCATTGAAAAGAGTTTTTCCACTTGCGTTGCCTTCCTTGCGTTCAACTGACCATCCCTTGTACCAGGGCATGTTGCTAGAGGCTTCCAACATGTTATCACCATGCCAACCAGAAATTGGGACAAATGCAACAGCCTTGGGGTTGTAACCTACTTTCTTTACATAACCAGTAACTTCTTTCACAATTTCTTTGAATCGAGCCTACAATCAAAATTAAAAAGCAACAGTACATTAAAAAATAACAGCACAAAAAAAAAAACCCCAACCATTTAAAACCTAAATTTTCCAATAATTGTATTCATTTATTAGTTATCTATTGTTATTTTTACATAAGCAAATATTCAAATATATATATATTTTTATATAGTCCTTTTTGTTTTTCCATATATGCTTGTTTTATGAGGGCCCCTTGATGATCAGCACATGCTGTTTAGGGTTAACCCTTTTTAGTCGCGTGGACGCGACTCTATAGTTTACTGTCGGTCTGTCCGGTATCACTATGCGTTTTATCGTTTTTCGGTACTTTTTGAACTGTTTTGATGTACAGAAAAGTTTTAAAGTACATTACTTTTTGAAAGTTCATTTTTTTCTGAGAGCACGCGAATTATGGCTGTTGGCCTTGTTAAACAAGGTATAACTATTTAATAAAGATAATATTTACCTCGCTGTATGGGGGCTCTGTGTTGTCCATTTTGTTGACGCCAATGATCATTTGTTTGACACCAAGAGTGTATGCAAGCAGTGCATGTTCTCTTGTTTGACCGTTCTTGGAGATACCTGCCTCAAATTCACCAGTACCAGCAGCAACAATCAGTACTGCACAATCGGCCTGAAAACAACAGATTTGGTAAAGTCACTAATGATAACATTCAGCATCAGAAATATAGCAAGTTATTTAACTTTATTTTACAAGGGTAGCTCTATGAGGGTCTCTACAGTACAGCTTACTTGAAGAAGCCCTCTTAAAGGCAAAAAAAAATAGGTATTGTAGCTGTCCATATTCTATTTAAACTTGCATAAACTAATATAATGCAAATCAGATCACTGTGAGGAACCATGGTTACAATTTTGTTATAGGGTTCGATTAATACAGAATTTTGTTGTTGTTTTCTGAATTTTGGTAAATCTATATTAAAAGAGGCAACGTAGTACATTTAAAATGGGGGAAAATGTTATCTAGAATAAATATTGTACCTGAGATGTTCCTGTGATCATGTTTTTGATGAAATCACGATGCCCTGGAGCATCAATGATTGTTACACAGAATTTTTCAGTCTCGAACTTCCACAGAGCAATATCAATAGTGATACCACGTTCACGCTCGGCCTTTAACTTGTCCAATACCCAAGCATACTTGAAAGATCCTTTGCCCATCTCCTGAGCTTCTTTCTCAAACTTCTCAATTGTTCTCTTGTCGATGCCGCCACATTTGTAGATGAGATGGCCGGTTGAGGTTGACTTACCGGAGTCGACATGTCCAATGACGACGATGTTGATATGGATCTTTTCTTTAGGCATTTTGATTTTTTGAAGTGATTCTGATAATTAAAATGAATGAATTTTAATACGTTTTTAAGGAAAGCACACCAACATTAGGATTGTAGATGTAGTTACAACAATGTCATTTGCGATAAGTAAAAGTAAATATAGTAGTTAAATTATTTGTATTTATTGGCATGCTAAATGAGAATTGAATCACGAAAATAGTACATGGAGTTTTTGGCTAGGCCATGTGTAGCCATAGGGTAGGTTACAAATCATTACAATTGGCTGCGTTTCTGGCATGCTTTTTTGAAAACCATAGGCTTCCATTGGTGCAAGAGAAATGCAAAAGGGAAATCTCAGTAAAAATGCTTACGAAGAGGAACCAAGGACAGTCGACATTGTAATATCATTTTTAAAGTACAAGTATGTGTGCGTAACGTATAGACAGAAAGTTGCTTTCAAAATAAATATTTCTGATGGAATGATATATAAATAATATTTTAATTATCGAGAACGTAATAAATACTGTAGTTTACCAAATAAAAAATGCAACACTAGCCATTATATTGGCGAACAGCACTGCATATTATTAGCTAAATAACATGCGATCAAGCAAGTGGTACAGTCAGTGACCAAAATGAAAAAAAAACCACAGCAGACCCATGTGAAACTCGACCAAAATGATTGGAATACCATAAGTGGTATTGTGTGTAGCATGCCTTTGCTAAAATCAAATAGCAAAATTGTCCCTACTATTACTGGCAATCTCTACTATAGGCCTAAGCTAGGCCTTTTTTAATGCAAGATTGTAGGCATTCTCGATATATAAAGAGAGGCTTAGGCTACCCTTTCTCTTTATGTTAATTGTTGAGGAGTGGCAGAAATGTGGTTACATTTTTAACTAAAAAATAAAAATAGGCCTACAAAAATATGCTTCCTATTCAATAAGAAATTAAGAGAGAGACATATGATTATTTTTGAATGAAATATCAATTATTTTTGCTACAGTTTAATCAAATCTTCTGTTCAAGAAAACTGAACAACCGGCATTATGTAGTGGTATGGTACAGCACAATTTTTCATTAAATATTCAAACATCCAATTGATAAATAACATCATATAACAACATATTGATATGTAAAGTTTGTAATAGAATACATACAAAATATTATGTCTTAACGATGCAAAGTATTTTTACTGATTTTATACGATTAAACATAAGACAAAAAAAACACCTCTTACCTTGGTTTTGCCACGCGAATAAAAAGGCCGATAAAGGATGATCACGTGGTATATATACTGCAGATAGGGTATACCGTAATGACGTCATTTATTCATTTCATAGATCCCTCCATCCACCATATTGAGCGATCCGAGTGTTGTGCAATTCGTACTTAACTCTCGTTGTATAGTACTTCCGGTATTTCATCATTTATGTGAACTGCGCAAACGTGGACGTTGATTATAAAAAATTGGAATTAATATTTTAAAATCAATTAAAAGACATGTCATCTAATTAGATTACTTTTATCTGAAATAGGTTGGTTGTCTAAAAAAACATTTAAAAAAAAGCCTATGATGATAATTGATATTTGAATAGGCACTATAATTAACATTTTGACTAGCTTACTTCTAAAGTTACTCCGATGTTTGGCGAAAAAAAAATGAAAACAAAAGTATGATTTCACTTATAAAAGAGACAATTAAATTAACAGTTAAATTGGAAATTGTTTTAACCAAAAATGGATTCCTATTTACTATATTTTCCCTTTCAATTATGGTTTTCAATAATATCGACCTATTGATTTGTCTGACAATATAAATGAAAGGAATTAAATGTGTAAATTTGTTCATATATTTATAATTAAGAATGGAATATACTGTATGTTGTATTTGATTTGATTTAGAAATAAAAACCTAAATTTTATTTTTAGTGGTCGATTTTTCATGTTTACATATTTAAACGTTTACATATCTAACGTTTAATATTTTGATGCCTTAAATTTTTCATTTCTATCGCCGAGAATAAGTTACTTATTTTGTTATAATAATATTTGAACCATATGTTTGAATTGATGATTGAAATAAATAAATTGTCGATATTAGATATCGCATTATATAAATCTATATGCATTTTTAAAATAATTAATAAATTCTGTAAAGTTATTATTATATTATTCTAAACATTTGACTCAAGCATGGACGATCATAGTATAGTTACGTAGGTGGCGCGCTCTCCTTGGAAAAGTTCAATAAGGGAAACCCCCTTTTCTCTCTCAGCAGTCGATCATGCGCGAGACAATAAACAAAATTTAAGTCTTTCTTGGACTTCGGTTTCTTAATTACTTCTGGGTATCATTATCGTTAGCTAATAACAATTATTAATAGTAATAAAATTTAACAATCATGTCAAGGGCAAATAGTGAAGCTAGTGCTTCAGAAGAAACGGATTCGTTCGGTGGGTATCCTAGGCCTAGATTCGAAGAGACGAGGAGGTGCAGCTCTTCGCCTCGAAAATTCAACATGAATTCTACCCCACCAGTGGTGTCGAAACCGAAGTTACATAACAGCCTAGTTGAGATGTGTGTTCTTGTAGGTGTTGACGAGGACACTGGTTTGAAAATAAAGGATTTTTCACAGGTAGAATAAATTGACTAGGTTAACGACATAATTCATATTTAAAAACATTGAAATTGAATTTATGTCTGCGGCCTATTTCTAAGTGTCTGACTCCCATTTTTAATGGCAAACTCATATAAATTCAAATTTGAACCCAAATGCCTACAATAAAATCCAGCTAAGTACCCTGGAAGATTTCGTAACAAGTTCAGGTACTATTAGCAGTGAAGGCCTATCATAAAATGTATTTCATATTTATAGGATCCAGCAATTGACCCATTTGAGTCACTAGATGAAGTTGGTCCAGTGGACACACAAGTCCTTGCAGTAATAACACCACAGAGTGCCTACTATCCACAGTCAAAGGCTATCCAAATAGATCCACGCTACCCTGTGACCGCAAGTGACTCGACAACCCCTAAGATATCACCGAAAAAGCTACGAAGAACAAGCTCTAGACATCATATCATGAGGATGATTTCAAGTAACAGTCAAGCTATCCCACAATCCATCAACCATGAGATGGTCAATTCGCTTCCTCCACTTTGTTTTCCAGGTGAAGGATATTTTATTTAAATATTCAGTACCACATAGAACCCCATTGGAAATAAGTTGTTTAGGACCCCATTGGAAATAAGTTGGTTTTTTTTTCAACTTTATGGGCTATCCTAGGTTTCTTGTGTACTGTGCAATACTTTACATGTTTCTATTTGTATTTTTAAACTTTGTCTTGTAATTTTATGTTGAAACCTGAATAAAATCAAATCAAATCAAACATGTATATAATAAACATGTACAGTCATTAGAAGAAATTTTGCCTGGTGAAAATTAATTAATTTGAAACGATAAAGATGAGGAAATCTGTGTGAATGAGAAAAAGACACCCAAACCGAGATTTAAACTATGTATAGTCCTAGGGGCATGACATTTGTACAAACTTAAGGGGTGGGATTATAGTCGGATTACATTAACTATGTTAACCAATGTTGTATTCTAAGGGTGGGATTATACCTGAGCATGGCATTATATTTGATCATATAATACAAAAGATTTAGCAATACTAACATTTAATACTATCAATAAATCAATGATTTCAGATGAGGCATATGTGATATCCCAATCAAAACATCGTATTCAAGAAACAATCCATACCCTTGTTCTGACAAGTATGACAGGCGTGAGGACTTACGCTACATGCCTATCATTTCATGTGCCATACAGTATACAACAGGTAATATTCAACAGTAAAAATACAGGATTCCAACCTCTAAATTGTGAGACTGACCTCCTAAAACAAGGTCCCAAACATGTTCCTACTGTTTAAAATGTGTTTTTTTTCAAAAGCAGAATGAACTGTATGGACATGATGATGTCATATCACTACCATATTTGAGCATATCACTACCATATTTGGGCATATCACACTTTTTCTGTCAAACTAGTTTGATAGTGTAGACAGAGCTTTAGTGAGTTATTATGGTACTGCAGATCCTAATTACATTTGAAAATAAATATATTATATCTACATATATATATATATATATTTATTTCTTTTCAATCATTTTTTCTTTTAGTGTATTAAAGATGTAATTGTGGTATAGTTGTTTTTTCCCTTTAGAATTAAATAAAATAGTTTAAGATGAATTGCTCAGATGTATTTAAAAAAAATAATAATATTTCAGAGCAAATCAAGAGAACCAGGTTTTTATGACCTAAAAGAAGGAACAGAGATTTATGAGAAAAATGAGACGACTCGATGGGTTCCCAAATGCATCTGTCTCATAACACAAGCACCATACTTTGGCGTAATGAAGAAAATTTTATCAAGGTATATTTCTTAAATCAATCTGTATGATTATCTGCATTTCGTACAATCCTGTTCCTGGTATAGTACTTAACAATCTTTGTTATTATCTTTGTGTCATTGTTTTATATTCTTTGATTGTTGAAAGGGAATTCAAAGCTTCTTCCAGATGTGGGTGGTGCATGTCTTTGTGAAAGATAAGAACAATAGAGATAGAACAATGAACACAAGCTGGGGTTACAAATGGGGGTAATTAGAAGTGTGAATCTGTTTTTGTTTGTATGGTAGAAACTCAGCACAAATGTATTCTTAAATCTATTACACAATAATATGGATGAAATTTAGCCAGATGGAGGAATTCACACATTTTGTGATTTAAAATCATTCAATTAAAAAATAGTATAAATCTCTGTCTACACTATCAAACTAGTTTGAAAAAAGTATGTGATAATTTCACTCTTCCCTGTATGTACTCAAATATTGTAGTGATATGACATCATCATGTCCATATATGGGCACATCACTTTTTTTTGTCACATAAAGTTTGATAGTGTAGACAGAGCTTAAGTCTTCCATTCTTTCAAATGACAATGATTTCTTTTACCCTGCTATAATTAAATATAATTTTCTTTTATAAAACAAATATGCTTTCAAAAATTAGTACAAGAAAACAAATTAAAAGCAGGCAGAAGAATCGCCAAGCTGTGTGTGGGAGGAACTATTGTATGGATTAATCTGATAACAACAACACCAGAGATTTTTTTAAAATAATATGTTGTTCTTATAATATAGTACTTAATGCTCAAAGCCTCTAAAGCTCTGTCTACACAGGTACACTATCAAACTTTATGTGACAAAAAAAATGTGATGTACCAGGGAAGAGTTAACTCTTCCTTGGATGTACCCATATATGGACAAGATGATGTCATATCACTACCATAATTAGGCATATCACTACCATATTTGGGCACATCACACTTTTTTTTGGTCAAACTAGTTTGATAGTGTGGACAGAGCTTTAGTGCTTCAATATTACAACATGAATATATTATCATGTTCAATGCTGCAGAAAGAATTGAAGGTTGTTTACTACCATCACACTTTCAAAGAGAAACATAAATAGACCACAACTTCCTGTTTACCATTGTGATCCCTCCATGATAATAATATTAATCTTACTTTCCCTATTGATAAATAGTAGTATGTCAATTGTATTGATTGATTGGCATTTGTCACAGCAGAACACATTAGGGAAAATCTATTTGTCTTAAGTTCTGTCTACACTATCAAACTTTATGTGACAAAAAAATGATGTGACCATATATATATATGTCATATCACACTTCTTTTTTTCACATCTAACTAGTTTGATAGTGTAGAAATCTGTCTTATTAAATAAAATACATGATAAAAACATTTCACTCACTGAGAGAGTTGCTAATTATGTGTAGGTACAAAAGAAAAAAAAAAACAAATCCAGAATTGTGCTGCATCTATAGAATCAAACTGCGTTTCTTGTACTTATATAAATGATAAAAAAAGAAATTAAAAAGTTAGCCCCTAGTGAGATTTGAACTCACGACCCCTGGTTTACAAGACCAGTGCTCTAACCCCTGAGCTATAGAGGCATTTGTTGTGGGATATCCTCTGTAATTGGTTTTGATATTGAAAGGTGCTGACACCTGTTGCATGATGTACAATTGTGATGTCATCGTTATTGATTATGTCATAAAATTGATTTTTGTTAATTTAGTCATCATGAACTCATAACTGCTGGTCTGTGGTTAACAAAGAGAAAAAAAAACTTGCTTGCTTTTTTGCCCAGGGTCCTGGGTTCGAATCCTCTCTACCTTATTTTATTACTCGACCTTTCTTTAGGTCCTATTATTAACATACTGACTTTCTTTTGATATTAACTTCAACTTAAATGATTTATTGCTTATATTTATATTTTTATCTGTCATTGTGTCAAGACATTATCTATTATCAATTTAGTTCAATTTCAATTTATTTCCACAATATAACATACATATAATACACAATCCATCCTATAATAATACAATAACATAATGATAAACTACTTTGTAAATAAATAAAATTGCATATAAATATATTTTGTATTTTGTATACGAAAATCAAGCCATGTATCGATTTTCTTAAAATATGTATATTTATTACTTTTTTATTTTTTTTTTAATAAAGTAATATTGTAAAATTATGATAATTTAATATTTGTTCTTTTGTATCATAGCCTTCTTCCGGATTTGCAGCAATCAGAGCAACTTCTATTAAAATCCTTAAAAAATATGTTGTATTATGTGGCCATGGTTCCTATGCCGCCGCCAGGAAACCTATCTGTGGTAAGCGCATTTAACAAACTCTTGTCTCTTTTGAAAGGGAGTTGATAAAGTTGTAACAGGGGTCGATTGCTAACATATGATATTGCTAACATATGATATTAATAGTTAGTATCAATCGTAGTTCATAATTTAATTTTAGCTGTCAAATAAAGGGGAGCGTGCCCCTAGAGATCCCCCTGGATCAGTTTCTGTTTGACCTGTTCCTTACACTGTTGAAATCAAACTAAGAAAAAGACATGAAGTGTTGCTAATATGTCTGAAAACCTACAAATAAATTAGATTTTTATCTTCCTGTACAAACATTAAAATCACAAAATAGCAAAAAACAAAAAAGAAAACTATTGAATTGGATTTAATGATCCTATGCCTATTATCTACTCTAATACTTAAAGATGTATTGTCCCTTAAAAACATGAAAAATGAAGATTAATAAAGTCAGACTTTAACCATTTTGCAGTTTTAATAAAGTTATTCACTTTAACAAAAACCAAAAACAAATAATTATTTCATTCATAAAAAGATGAAACGAAATGGTTAATTTGAACTAAAAAAACCATTGTCTGACAGACAATTTAAGTATTTTTTGCTTTAAATTACATTTTTTCAGGTAAATAATTTTTTTCTTCATCCAGTTTGTGGTCAAAAGTGAATAACTATTACGCGACATTAAAATGGCATAATAAACAAAAAATTGGGAAAAATAAGGGGGACAATATATCATTAATTAGACCAGGGAGTCTTAATTAGATTAACTAATTCAATAATTACAACTCCCTGATTAGACATAGTAATTAATATGCATACAATTGATTAGTAATGATTGTCAGACATTTGGATGTTAATGCCAGTGGTAACAGATGCCAACTATTGAATTTATAGTAAAATTACTATTTACACTTCTATTATTACTACTGTTATCAGCCAATGCCTCTATAGCTCAGGGGTTAGAGCACTGGTCTTGTAAACCAGGGGTCGTGAGTTCAAATCTCACTAGGGGCTGATATTTTGTCATTCATTTGTATTTTATTTTAAAATATTATATTAATTAGTACAGTATGTGTGCATATTTATATATTATTAATTATTTATGATAAAAAATAATATTTTTTTTAACCAGGAATTTTCAATCAACGACGTGTCGATAGTTGTAGTGCCACCGGATGACCCAGATAAGCCTGTGGTGGACATAGCGCTTCACATTCCGTTTCTGAGCTTTAACGTAATGGACACTCTCAGGATTGTGTCCTTCATCCTCATGCAGCAGCCAATCATCTTCATAGCATCTAATTATGCCTTGTTAACTCATGTAATGGAGGTATGTCTAGCTATTTTTAGAATATATAAAAAAAAAAAATAGGCTTATCATTTTGATTGCCTTTAGGCAGTTATATTCAAGAGGGCGGAAGCATTAGGAAACTGTATCACATTAGGAAACTGTATCACACAGAAGCTTATGAAAAAATTGGAATTTGTAAACTCGGACTGGGCATGCGGAAACCCCAAAGCAAGTCTGGGAGAATAGAGTCTATGAGATGTACTGTATGCTGACAGTAGTCTGTAAGACCTGTTCAATAAATTTCGTTTGGGTTGTCAATTTTTTGTAAGAAATATTTCTTGTATTATTTCTGACTTAATTGCAATTGTTGGTTTTTTTTTTTTTTATTTTACAGTGTTTTATGGTGTTTATCTTGCCATTTAAGTGGCCTTTTACCTACGTGCCCATTGTTTCTACTATGTTGCTAGACCTTCTTGAAGCTCCTGGTGTATTCCTCATGGGATGCCACTCTGAACATTCCAAGTCTGTCAAAGAGGTACAGTAGACCATACTCCTTGGGAAATTATTGACTCTGATGACATGGGTGCATATCTGAGAAAACATGAGTTTTAAGCTCTGTCTACATCAAACTTTATGTTAAAAAGCAGCATGACCATATACAGTATGGGCACATCACATTTTTGTCACAAAGTTTGATAGTGTGGACAGAGCATTAGAAAGGAGATCATATATGGAGACGGCGATGTCATATTACTACCATATTTGGGCACATCTCACTTTTTTTGTCAAACTAATTTGATAGTTTAGACAGAGCTTTTAGGCCCGCCAATGGTGTCTAGTATTTGTTCTCTGGCAATATCAATATACAGTATTGCACAGAATTGAGAGTAAATAGGAACTGGTCCCCTTTCTAAAGCTCTGTCTACAATATCAAACTAGTATGACAAAAAAAAGTGTGATGTGCCCAAATATGATTGTGGTATGCCCGAATAGGATAGTGATATGACATCATCATGTCCATATATGGGCACATCATATTTTTTTGTCACATAAAGTTTGATAGTGTAGACAAGGCTTAAGGATGATAAATGGAGCTGTAGCTTAATGATTAACGTACTTGCCTTCCAATCCCATGGTCCAGGGTTCAATCCTGACCTAGTGCCAGGGTTGTAACTCACAACTCTTTCAACTCCACTCCCTAAGCCTCAAATATGACTTGATTTATAAGCACAATAAATTATAAAATACTTTATCCATTCTGTAATTGGCAAGTAAGTCGATGTTGGATGCGTATGAAATAAATAAATATGCACTTATTTTTCTATCAACAGATTAAAGGCATGGTTGTTGTTGACATTGATCAAGGCTCAATTGAAGTTTGTAAAAGTGTTAAGGTACCAACAATTCCAAAACAACCTGTGTCAGTATTCATGGAGAAGTAAGAATGATTGTCATATAAAAACCAATAAATACCTATGAAATAAATAAAAACAAAATAATTCAACAAATATTTGTTTAAATGCCATACAAATAATACAGAGCATAACCATGAGGACCAACCTAAAAGTAAACTTGTCTCAGTTGGCCCAATATGGTGAAGTCCACAACTTTGGAAACATAATTTGAGACAAAAACTCCTTTCTTTCCATACTTTAAGAAAAATAACTTTTGTCTACCAATACGGTAGTGATTATTTCAGCACTGCATCACATTACCATATATTCCTCAGTTTTAGCAGTGTGCGTCGTTATATGGTAGACTTGATGATGGTTGGACGGCCTGACCATACCAGTCTTGAGTCTGCCAACTGCTTCACAGACAAGATGCATAGAAAATTTCAACTGGAAATACAAAATCATTTCTTAGAATTTATGGCCAATCTTTTCAGGTAAAATATGTTTATTAATTTCTATCAAACGATAGTAGTCTCTTAGTCTAAGACTGTTCATCCTAGAGGACCTAGTGTATGTGGGGGAATATCCTGCAATCCTGCTGGGCTGAACTTTTCATGTGTGGATGACATGTTGCAAGAACTTCATAACTATATAAGATGTTCATTTTATATGTATCTTTTTAAAGAGACGTTCAAGATTTCATCAGTCCTGAAATTCAGTGTGTCAAAAAAGAGGATTTTGTGATGTCAAGACCAGAGGATGAAAGATATTTCTACAAAAAGGTGAACATTTATTTATGCAAAATATTCTACAACTATTAAAACACTTTACTGTATACAGTAACATGAGAGTAACATGACGCTTAATTTACCATAATGTAATGACCTTTACCTGTAAGTGTCTTTACTTTATCATACTGGAGGTGTTATCCTCACTTCAGTTTTTAAGGTTTGGAGTCGAGGTTCTCGATTTGTAGGTGTCCTTCCTTGGAGAGGTCTTCAGTTGAAGAAACTCTGTATCTTTATAATAAATATAATATATTATTAACCTTTTTTAGATTATGGAACAACAAATGTTCAAGACGTTTCTTGATGATCGTCTTGACAAAAAGCAGGATTACTACACCAGATTGGAAAGAAGGACAAGACCGCAAAGCTCGACAAACATTGGTTTATTTTCAGATTTTCCTAGGTAAATACTGCTGTGCTTTAAAAGTGCTATATACATGGTCATGGTGTGTCATGTTGTCTCTTTCTAAAAGGTCTTTAACTGTCTTTGAATGCTTCATCTCTAAAGTTTAAGAAGGAGAAAGAACCATATGCTTCAAACATTTCCAAAAGGCTTGTTCTTTGCATAGACATAATTTATGACTAAACTTATTATGTAATAACGTTTACTGCAATATATTTGTATTTTTAATCTTAAGCTCTGTTTACACTATCAAACAAGTTTGACAAAAAAAAGTGTGATGTGCCCATATATGGTAGTGATATGCGCAAATATGGTATTGATATGACATCATTATGTCCACATTTTTTTGCCACATACAGTTTGATAGTGTAGACAGAGCTTTAGTAGAAATATTTGTTGAAAAAGGCAAAATACATCATGTATCAATACCGTTATATAAAACATTCATCGAATTATGTATAAAAAAATACATCATTGCTTCTTTGTACTCCTTTGAAGCGGGGGTCGCAGATGGAGAGTGCCACATGCAAACACCTTGCTACCTGTGTGCCACGTCGCTGCTAAAGATGGGTAAATTTCACTTGCTTCATATCATATTTATAATGTCTTTACATTATCAATTAACATATTAATTTTACAACTTACGTAAAATTATCAAGGCCGTAGCAAGAGGTTAAAAACAGACAACGCAAAGATGCTTTAACTATAATTATTACTATAAAATATGACGATCTGTTTGCCTCGTCTGCCTCATGCTGGCTACGGCCCTGATCATGAAATTAAAATCCTGGAGTTATAAACCTGATGGAATATACAAATAAATGCTTAAAGTGGAATGGAAACTCTATCGCACTATACTAATACAAAACATTCATTAGTTATTCTATAACACGCACAATGTTCTAATTCTATATAATTAATTAACTGCTTCTACCTTGAATCAAATGTCGAAAGCTAGGCTCATTATACCACTCATCAATTGAGGTGTAATAAAAGCTTACTGTACATTATCATTGCTTCTTTATCCTCCTTTGAAGCGGGGGCCATAGGTGGAGAGTGCCACATGTAAACACCTTGCTACCTGTGTGCCATGTCACTGGTAAAGATGGGTAAATTTCACATGCTTCAAATAATTTTTATCTTGTATTCACATCATTATCAAAACATATTTATTTATTATACATTTTAGGTAAGTATGAAATTAAAATCCATGAATTCCCTAAAAACTCTTCTCAATGTTTTAATTTGTAAATTTAAAATAAATTTTAACAGATTTTTGGGGAGTTTAATACATTTTTTTGTGTATACACATTTATATATGTTTATTTAGTTGTCACCAATGCTCCCTATATTGTTTTCACTTACGTATATGTTTTACACATGAGGCCTAACCTTTTACACTTCACACAAATACTGTATAGTATACAAATACTAATGTTATGCATTGAATTGGGGAGAATATTTCATAAGTTGACTGTAAGATTGACTGTAAAATACAGTCAGACGGTCAATGAATAAAAATATTCTACCGATTTAATAAATACAAAACATTCATTATTTGTTTTTTAACACACCTCACTGTACCGAAGTAAAATCAGGAAAGAGTGAATTTCACTCTTTCCTGGTGTAAACAGTTTATTTATTCACATATATACTGCACAGAATCATGCATGAACACATCACATATTATGTTATAATTACATATTTAATAATAATTACAACCATTTGACTTGAGGGTCTTGAAAGGGAACATACAGGCATAAAATCTTTAACTTTCACTTAAAGATGTATTGTGTCCCCCAGTCATCTTCATCACGACATTGTTTTTTTAGAGGGTCTTAAGCTCTGTCCACACAATCAAACTAGTTTTACAAAAAAGTGTGATGTGCCCAAATATGGTAGTGATATGACATCATCATGTCCATATATGGGCACATCACATTTTTTTTTCACATAAAGTTTGATAGTGTAGACAGAGCTTTTGAGTTAAACACAACAATTAAAATTAGTGGTTCAGCTCATAACTCCCCTCGTGGATTATGTACGAAACTGATGTGTTGATGCTGGGGAAATAAGAACGCCTCAACTACTTCAGTAAAGCTTGGTTTCCACTAGAACGCAACGCAAGGACGTAAGCCGCAATGTAAGTGAATTGACCAATCCAAGCGATGGATTATGCGAACCGTTCCTTGTGATTGGTCAATTCGTTTTCGTTGCGGCTTACGTCCTTGCGTTGCGTTCTAGTGGAAACCAAGCTTTATGATTACACTACAATGTAACTGGACGTTAAATAATGAAAAAATTATTTTTTATAGATACCACCCATCGACATGTGTCCAGTCAGCCATGGCAATGAGACGTAAATCTTCAGCATCTACCGATAACATAAAGCAACAATTTACCCCTCACACGCACCTGACCTTGCCGTCTTTTGATTGGTCACTTGACGAGGCTTCAGTTACAGGTACAGTTCAGTAATCTTAGGTTGTAATTACATTTTGTTTTCAATTTCAATTTCTTTTATTTCGTGAATATTTCATCCATATCAACAAACGTACAAACAGAAAAGGAAAATTCGCATTGCATGCTGCAGTATGTACAAGCTTTGTAGATATGAATAATTATTTAGAATATTCAATTTTTATGCCAAATTGATATTATCTTATTTCAAATTTCTTTAGGATCAAAGCAATTGACAGCACAAGTTTTCTTTGATAAATGTGTCACAGAACTAACAGACGTTTTGTCAGTAAGCATCTTAATGTATTTACATTCTAGTTAATAGAGAGGTTTCGCAGCACTATGAATACGATAACGAAAACTGATACATCACGCACAGGTATTCGTTTGTTTAAGCCGTCAAAAATATGACAGCAGTAAATTTGAACGAAATGCGGGTGCGTGCTGCTTGGCTGCCTAGGCCTAGCGTAACATCAAAGCAAGTGATTATATTATAATTATATTATAATCATGAATCATTCCTGATTCAAATGCAAAATGTGCAAAATACTGTAGATCAAAAACTATACTCATTTTGTAGTTACTAATATGACTGGCGATATTTGTCAACACGAATACGCTTTACGAATATGAAATGAGGATCAGCCCAAAAGTTTCACAAACCGGCTGGGCCCCCCAGGATCTGCCCCTGCCACCCCACTACATTGCCTGCCACCATATATCATGTAATATTTGGTTCACTTTTCTTCCAGAATGTGCGTAACACAAGTATAAAAGCATCATACCTGTATCTGCGTGGAATGTTTCATATTGCTAACTCACACTTTATAACTGGTCTTGAGGATCTATGCAACTTGAACACAGTTGACCTATCCATCATGCCTATTAAGTATGAGATCTTTATTCATTTAAAAGTGGAAAGACGCTCCTATATAGTGAAGGGATAGGTCCCAAAATGGCCTTAATACCAGTATAGGTATCTGCTTAATAAGGCTTGACAACTGTGTTATTCATTTAAACGTGTAAAGATGCTCCTATTTAGTGAAGGGCTAGGACCCAAAATGGCCTTAATACAAGTATAGGTATCTGCCTAATAAAGGCTTGGCTGTAATATTTGACAGTAAATTTTCAAGCTATATTCAAACCATCAAAATAATAATAAATAATAAAGCTTTGTCTATATATCAAACTTTATGTGACAAAAAAATGTGATGTGCCCATATGGACATGACGATGTCATATTACTACCATATTTGGGCATATCACTACCATATCTGGGCACATCACATTTTTTTGTCAAACTAGTTTGATAGTTTAGACAGAGCTTTACACTAATCCACCAGCATGAGTACATGAGTATGTACCTGTATTTTCATTGCCCCTTGCCAGCTAATTGCTTTTCTTTAACATTTTAAAGTTTCATGGCAAAAGTGATAGCGGATTTGCCACAATCAGACGTGGAAGTTGTCAAGAGAAATCCATTCTATCGAAGCAAAGAATTTCTCAGTAAGGTTGAACAGAAGAATTGTATGAGACAGCAAAGACTACATTACAAAGAGTTTGACATGGACAACCTACCAGACAAACTTGGTACAATATCTTATCTTAAACTCTGTCTGCACTATCAAACTAGTTTGACATGAAAGTGTGATGTGCCCAAATATGGTAGTGATATGCTTAAATATGGTAGGGCTATGACATCATCGTGTCCATATATGGGCACATCACATTTTTTTGCTACATAAAGTTTGATAGTGTTTGAAAGTCTTTACTTTATGTATTTAATGTAAATTCCACCTTGTGAATTGTATTGGAAATAGTACTTAGCATGTACTGTACCTCACTATGTACTGTACCTCAATGAAGGGCATGTAAATTGCTGAGTAGGAACAAGGAGACAACCTTATTACCATAATTATGTTTTTCTTTTAAGATTTGGAGGATTTTATTAAACGGATTCAGATTATGGAGATTGCTATGGATAAAGACGTGATTGAAAGGTTGTTTAAAGCTCTCACAGTTGGAAATGATGGTAAGCACCCCAACCCCTCCCTCACCTGTTATTTAAACTGTGCTTGAGTAATATTCCATGGCTGCAGTAAAGTTGGGCTACACTGCTGGTTACCACGACCCACCTTAAAGCTCTGTCTACACTATCAAACTAGTTTGACAAAAAAAGTGTGATGTGCCCAAATATGGTAGTGATATGCCCAAATATGGTAGTAATATGACATCGTCATGTCCATATGGGCACATCACATTTTTTTGTCACATAAAGTTTGATATATAGACAAAGCTTTATTATTTATTATAAATATATTTATATATGCTTAAAAATGGTAGTGATATGACATTGTCATGTTCATATATGGGCACATAACATTTGTCACATAAAGTTTGATAGTGTAGACAGAGCTATGTTAAAACAGAAGTATCTGCACTGTTGTGAAAATCATTTGTTTTCTGTCATTCTATCTTCTGCAGAGTTGCTGTCAGACACATTTTCAAGTTTTGTTGATAGCTGGAAAGATAATGGCACTGAAACAGACGCCATCTACCCGCATCTGCAAGCTCACTTGAAGGAAGGAGAAGAGTGTCCAATAAAGGTATCTGGATTGATATCATCAGGAAATGGGTCTGGACGATTGGTACTAACTCAAAAGAGGTAATTAAATTCCTCATATAATTTTTGTTAAATTATTAATCTGTTCTATTGAGACTGTGAAATTATATATTATAACCGGATAAACGTTGGTTTCATTTACCTATAAGATAGTTGAACATGGACACAGTCAACTGATAACATTTCTAAGTAGTTGTGACTATCATATAAATACGTTTAAGATTTAACGTCTCGGAAGATTCGACACAATTTAGAAGTTGTTTCAGAATAATGTAGAATTAAAGAAAGAAAACAAATATCCACAATATTTCCATCAATTTACAGTCAAGACCTCCCTGTATAATTTAGTAAACATATTCTTGATTTTAGGTTAGTGTTCTTAGAGAATGGAAACCAGGAATTTCATGATGTCATAAATTTAACAGATATTAAACATATGGAGAAAATTGAACATTTTACCTCTCTCAAGACACTATATGTTGCTGCTCTTCGGATACATAGCAACAAAGGTAGGGATACATAGCAACAAAGGTAGAGATACATAGCAACAAAGGTAGAGATACATAGCAACAAAGGTAGAGATACATAGCAACAAAGGTAGAGATACATAGCAACAAAGGTAGGGATACATAGCAACAAAGGTAGGGATACATAGCAACAAAAGGTAGGGATACATAGCAACAAAGGTAGGGATACATAGCAACAAAGGTAGTGTTACATAGCAACAAAGGTAGGGATACATAGCAACAAAGGTAGTGTTACATAGCAACAAAGGTAGGGATACATAGCAACAAAGCAGGGATACATAGCAACAAATGTAGCGTTACATAGCAACAAAGGTAGAGATACATAGCAACAAAGGTAGTGTTACATGGCAACAAAGGTGGGGATACATAGCAACAGAGGTAGGGATACATAGCAACAAAGATAGTGTAACAAAGTTAGGAATATGCTTATTTGAATATATTTGCCAGCTGTAATTTAATTGATGTTTCTGTGTGATTTATTAAATGTTTTTACTTTTGCATTCTGATAATTCTTGAAGAGGGAGACAAACCATATACTGTAAACTTAAAATCTGAACGTAATAGCTGGCAATTGTTGATAACTGAGATGTGGAATGGAAGGATTGTGTCACATGCACAAAAAGATGATCAGGTAAATGAATAAAGGAACTAATTGGGAGACAGAGAGAGTATGATGTGAGGAACTAGCATGCTATGTCTGAATTGCTCGAAGCCTGTCATGTCAACACCAGAACATAATTTAGATTTAACACTGAAACGAAAAACTATTACTGTATCATCATTATTTTTAGGTAATAACGGAAGCAGCACTGAATGTGATGCTGCTGGACGCTGTCATCCGGAGTTCAGAGACACCGAATGCTTCGCATGCAAGACACGTAGAGAGTGCTGCTGGGGTTAGTATAGTACATTTCAAGTAACATTTATTTCTTCTTTCAAATGTAATGTTAACATTTGACAAAAAAGTTTTAAAATAAACTAGATTTGAACTCGTCACTACGGACGAGTTAGGTTATCCGCAGCCCAAAAGCCACGTGCACGTCATACGTTAGAATATTACGCACAGAAAAACGATTATGCTATTGAAAAAAATGTTAGTGCGCTCTCTATTTTGCAAGTATATACAGGAAACACTATATACTGTATACGTACTACATACAGTTAAGAATAGGTGAAAATTTAGTGACCAAAGTTAATGACGCTTTTGACCATGATGACGTCATCACAATTTTAAAAATGGTAAATCATGTGAAAGATAATTGATTGACCTAGACAATATAAAAAAATGGAGGGCAATAGAATACGGATAATTGGAGATGCGCTCTATTAAATGTGATGAGCTATGACGAAAGAGACAAAAATCCTATATTTTATATTCGAGTGGCCATACGATGACGTCACAATGTCCGGTTAGCCATATCGATTCATTATTCAATATCTACAACTTATCAACTTCCAGAATCTGTAATTTAAAAAAATTTCACCACGTAGTTTAGAATCTATGACTTTTTTAAAAAAGGCATAATTTTCACGAATTTTTGAACTTTTTTATCAAAAACGCGTGCGAATTCTCCAATTCCACGTGCTCGTATGACGTAATTTTAAGTCGAAATTGTTTAAAAGTTGGTAAAATTACTAGAAAAGACTGAAAAAACATAAATAACGCGAAAAAATAATATTGTTGCGCTGCATGCGCACGTGCGCGTACAATAATTGCGCGCGCATGGGAATTTTTGACATGTTTAAAATGCCATGAAACGCGTAGAAAGTTGATTAGAAATTGATTTTTCGCATTTTGAAATTTTAAACGCGCGTGCGCGCGTAACTTTCTGTGGAACATGCCATTTTTAATCCATAGAAAGTTTGCGCTTGATATGACTTGAATTTTCACTAAGTTTCAAAACAAAATGACTTCTAGTTTTTAATATATGATCAATCATTGAAATTCATAAAATGGCGCGTAAGTCACGTTGCGCAACTCTAAAATCATAAAACGAAGTTTCTTGCACATCTACAGCTACAGGTCAATCTTATGAAAAAGTTATACAATCATATGTTGCCCAGAATTAGAGATATGCGACCAACAAAATTCGTGGAAAGAAAGAAGAAAATAGAAAAAAAAAGAGAAAAAAAAAAAAAAAAAGATCCTGACAATAACAAGGGGTTATCCGCCAAGTGCGGATAACCAATAATTAATATACTTTTCATTTAAAAAAGCAAATAAAATTTTTAAAATATGCTAAAAAGAAGAGGCTAGAGTCCTAGAAGTCTAATTGACACTTGTGGCGGGCAAGCCAGATATAATATATGAACAAAAGAATTGTGAGTAATGAAACACAGACCACAAAAAATAAGGGTTGTGCTTTTTTATGGACCTTGGTATTTAAAGCCTGTTTCTTACATTAAAATGTTATTTTCTCCAGCACCTGTCCCAATTTACACATAGTACTACTAAGAAAATCAAGTCACCCAATGCATTGAAACATAGAATAAACCCATCCTTCTCGGAGCCTATGAAAAGCACTGTTGAAGCTATGATCTACATTCCTGGAAGTGAGTTGGTAATTCTGTCTTTTAGGCTCTGTATACACTATCAAACTTTATGTGACAACAAAAATGTGATGTGCCCATGGACATGATGATGTCATATCACTACCATATTTGGTCACATCATACTTTTTTTGTCAAAATAGTTTGATAGTGTAGACAGAGCTTTTGTACTGTACATTCAGGTGCAAAACAATGACTTATCTCTATAATGATATAAATCACACTATCTTTTTGTTTTTCAAGACAGTAGCGATGGCAGTACATCTGATGATAGTGACAGCTGTAAGCTATGGTGTGGTATGGCTTCTGGTAAAGTCAAAATATTTGACGGGAGAACCTGGATGCAGGAGGCAGAATTCTGTGATGCCAAGGACCGAGTGGTAATTATACAATTTGTCAATCAATAAGCAAATGCGGTAGTGATATGGCCAAATATGGTAGTGATATGGCCAAATATGGCCAAATATGGTAGTGATATGGCCAAATATGGCAGTGATATGGCCAAATATGGTAGTGATATGGCCAAATATGGTAGTGATATGGCCAAATATGGTGGTGATATGGCCAAATATGGCAGTGATATGGCCAAATATGGTAGTGATATGGCCAAATATGGTAGTGATATGGCTAAATATGGTAGTGATATGGCCAAATATGGTAGTGATATGGCCAAATATGGTAGTGATATGGCCAAATATGGTAGTGATATGGCCAAATATGGTAGTGGCCACATCACTTTTTTTTTGTTACATAAAGTTTGATAGTGTAGACAGAGCATTAAACTGATATAAAAGTGTTCTTGTTCTTTTACAGTGTTGTTTAATGTCAGTTGGTACTGGTAGTGTTTGGGCTGGTTCATTTGATACCAACATTTACATTATTGATGTTGATACATACACAGCCAATAAGAAAATTTGCGATCACAGTGATTTTGTTTCTGATATGACTGTCACAGCCAATAAAACGTAAGAAAAAAATCTCAGAATAATTAAGACATAACCAGGACACTTATCCTCATGTGTGGTCAATCTTGATTTCGGAAAGGCAATACCGGATTTGAACAATCTAGGTAAAGCTACCTAAAGCAAAGAACAACATGCTCCCTCTTTGTGGAAATATACTTCACTCAGTTTCCGAGTGCTTTCATTTTTAGAGCTGCCTACACATGTAGTTTGGATGGTGAGATTATGATATGGAATACGACAACATTAGAAAAGATGCAGGACTCAATCAAACTGCCTGAATGCAGGAGCTTAACATCAATCAAATGGAAAGACGGCAAGTTATGGTGCTGTAAGTACAGTATAATAATAATACGTTTTTTTATATTCAATTTTCTGCCATATACAATACAAAGAAGACAAAATAAAAGGCAAGGAAAGACCAAACAGGTGCTAAACACCTATGCTAGTTGGTCAACCCAGAACAGAAATAAACCAAAACAAATTACATTTTACAATAAAAGCATCTACAAGACAGTGACCAACTACACACATTTTCAATATCAAGATTATTTTTAAAGTAAATCATAAACATTGATCTTATATGGCTCTTAATGCACAAAGCGCTTTACAGTTTTAGGCTGGTAATTTTCTTTACAAAGCGTACGCATGCTAACAATTTGACAACATTCACCTCAGATTATTTCTGGGCGAGTGGTTAAGACAGAGGCGCCGATTTATTGTAGCTACAGAGTCAGCAATAACGGCATGTGTTCGCTTCTAGTTTCGATGGTGGAAAAAGTCTTCTTTCTCGGATAAGGACTATAAACCAGCTAAACCAACCATAGGTTCAGCGTACACAGAATAAAGAACCTCTAGTTCATCATTTGAGACAAGTAGGGGTTTACTCCGGTAAACTGGTACACAGTCCCAGAGGTATTACCACCTATCTGACAGGCCATGTTATTTGTCAACTTAAAATATATGGCAGAGTGATGTATTCACAAGAAATAAAGTAGTCCAGGTTTCGCAAGCAAAGGGAACAATCTGTGTTCAAGCCACTGCGTTGTCAAAGGCCTCAGCCCATTATTCTCTCTGGACACACCATTAACCTGGTTATAATCATGGAGTAAAGAATCTTTATTCCATGTTATAATTATCATTATTATTATTCCATTCCTCTTTTTTCTCTATGAATATTGATGTATTGCTATTGTGTTGAATTTCTAATAATAAATATTAAGGCCTCTGTGAAAAAGTGGTCAGGTTGATGCCTTACCAACTGTACTGGTGGCTACGGCCCTGTGGCCGATACTCATGTCACATGTCACATGCTTTTACTAGATGTTCTACTCATTGTACTTAAATACAGGCACAAAAGAAGCTATCCGTGTCATTGACCCCTCAACTGGTGATGAACTCAAGAGGGCAGTATATATGGATGAGAAAAAATTTCCTGTACAATTTGATTGTTTTCTTACATATGAGGACAAGGTTTGTTATCACAGCCTTTGTCTACACTATCAAACTAGTTTGACAAAAAAAAAGTGTGATATGCCCAAATATGGGCATGATGATGTCATATTACTGCCATATTTGGGCATATCACTACCATATTTGGGAACTTTTCACACTTTGTTTGTCGAAACTAGTTTGCTAGTGTAGAACAGAGCTTTAGACTCTTAGACAACCATTTCCTACACTTGAATGAAAGTAATATATCTTAATGTTTAAATTTTATATTCTGTATATACTATTGTATACACAGTATATTGTTAAATCAGTTAGGATGTTTATAATTTTTTTCCATTCTTTACGTTGCTAGTTGTGGGTAGGTTGTACTGGGTCAAACAACGGTAAACTTTTAATCTTTAATGAAGAGACCTTAGAAGTTATGGATACACTACGCGTTAGTTGCCGTGGTATCAGCAAGCTGGTTGCTGTGGAAAATAGGGTAAGTCAGTTTTGAAAATATAATTTACTGTCTGTATATTTGATTGATTTTTCAGCATACAAACTACACCAAAGTATCTGTATCAGTGGGAGATGGGGCCTAGACATTGTCATTTTCAAAAGCAGAAAGGGAGTACAAACAAAAATATATATTATGGCATTTTTGTAATTGAATATATTAACTCCACAACAGGGCCGTAGCCTACATGAGGCAGGCGCTCGCCTTGTCTGAAATTTTCAATTTTCACCAACCACCCCAATTCCTCTGCACAGATCATCATATTTTGTATAAATAATTATATTTAAAGCATCTTTGCCTCGTCTATTTTTAACCTATCGCTACAGCCTTGCACAATGATACTGTAATTGGGCCCTGAAACTTAATATATTAACTCCACAATGATACTGTAATTGGGCCCTGAACCTGAATATATTAACTCCACAATGATACTGTAATTGGGCCCTGAAACTGTATATATTAACTCCAAAAAAATGATACTCAGTAATTGGACCCTGAAACTTAATATATCAAATCCACAATGATACTGTAATTGGGCCCTGAAACTTAATATATTAACTCCACAATGATACTGTTATTGGGCCCTGAACCTGAATATATTAACTCCACAATGATACTGTAATTGGGCCCTGAAACTTAATATATTAACTCCACAATGATACTGTTATTGGGCCCTGAACCTGAATATATTAACTCCACAATGATACTGTAATTGGGCCCTGAAACTGTATATATTAACTCCAAAAAAATGATACTCAGTAATTGGACCCTGAAACTGAATATATTAACTCCACAATGATACTGTAATGTGGCCCTGAAACTTAATATATTAACTCCACAATGATACTGTAATTGGGCCCTGAACCTGAATATATTAACTCCACAATGATACTGTAATTGGGCCCTGAAACTGTATATATTAACTCCAAAAAATGATACTCAGTAATTGGAGCCTGAAACTGAATATATTAACTCCACAATGATACTGTAAATGTGCCCTGAAACTGTATGGTTAACATGACTGAATCTCCTGGTTGAAATACAGTACAACACTGTACTACCAGGATTTTCTTGTGGCCAAAACACCTCTATCCAAACTTTTGTTTCCCATCCTGTAATTTCAGTAATACATGTGTTCTTTCTCAAAATTAGATTTGGGCTGGCAGCAAACAAGGTAAAATTCATTTATTTAACACCAAGACATGTCGCAGAGAAGAGAAAGTTCTAGAAGCCCATGAGGACGCTATTCGCTCCATGTGCATGGCAGCCAAACAGTATATTTTAACAGGTTCGGGAAGTAAGGATGGAAAAGTTGCAATGTGGAAGGCCGATTTTGATAATACATAAGAAAAAAAAACCAACACAGGCCTAGAAGTAAACAAAACCAACACAGGCCTAGAAGGAGCCTAAGAATGTTTTGTCACGTAAAACAGGAAAACTTTAAATATGCCATTTTGTGGTTTTTTTTAAAGTTATTCATTTTTTAGCAAAAACAAATTACAAAAAATTATTAATCTGCTTTAAAAAAAGACAAAATAAATAATAAATTTAACCAAAGACACATTGACTTCTAGACTAAGGCTTCTTCTCCTGCTTTTTATCAGGTAATGTAAATAATTTTTTTCCAAATTATTTGAAATTGAAAACATACTTTATATTATTACGTTGAATAAGTTGAATTTGTACTTTATAAATCAATGTAGAACACATTCTTTGGGACACCCTATTGAGGGGACACCCTATTGAGGGGACACCACTATTGAGGGGACACCACTATTGAGGGGACACTCCTATTGAGGGGACACTCCTATTGAGGGGACACTCCTATTGAGGGGACACCCCTGTTGAGGGGACACCCCTGTTGAGGGGACACTCCTATTGAGGGGACACTCCTATTGAGGGGACACTCCTATTAAGGGGACACTCCTATTGAGGGGACACTCCTATTGAGGAGACACTCCTGTTGAGGGGACACCCCTGTTGAGGGGACACTCCTATTGAGGGGACACTTCTATTGAGGGGACACTCCTATTGAGGGAACACTCCTATTGAGGAGACACTCCTATTGAGGGGACACTCCTATTGAGGGGACACTTTACCATGAAATGAATGATATTTAAACACTAGGGCCAACTTTTATTCAGGACACCTATTATTTTTAAAGAAAATAAGTATGAATATATTTGACAAGTATTTAAAGTTGAATACAAGTTGTAAATACGGTAAACTTTATATCTGATGGTCAAATTGTGAGAAAATATTTTGTAATATAGTAAACTGAAGACATTAAAATGTTTAAAATAAATAATAAGTACTAGAAGAATATCATAATTAATAGATTATGGTATGAGAACCTAGCAATAATATTTTTTTATAATCATTACTATTATTTTTTATAATTAAATATATTTAAAAATGTATTTTATGCAATATCGCCAATAGTGGAGTACTAAAATACACAATATGTGTTAATAATGAAGTGCAGTCTTCCATAAATAGTTTTATATTTACAGTAATATAATAATAAAAAATGTAATAATAATATTAATAAGCTTTCAATTTGTGACAACTTTTAAAGGCATTATCATAATTGTAATGCATTACATTTCTCGGACCTAGAATCGGTTAAAACTAGACAAAAAAAGCACACCAAAAGCGTGTGCATGCTCACAAAATTTCTACGTTTTCGCAATTGAAAACTCTCAATTAATAGACCAAGTTATTTGTTAAGAGAGAAGATTATAAACTGTTTAAGTGATAATTTTTCTCCCGTGTGCTTGTCTGGGTATCCAAACTAAATACCGTTCTGATGATTAACGAAGGTGACCATATCCTAAAGTTTTCAACTTATTTGGTCACCTTCCACACACATCATACTTTTTTTTAATCTAAATATTTAATTAAAAATGTATATTGATGTGTGTGGAAAAGAATTAATAAACAAACAAACAAACTATTAACTGTATAATGAAGAGTATTAGTGTACCCACTAGTGGAGTACTAAAATATAAAATAATTATGTTCATAATGTAGTGCTAGTATTACATGTTTGCCGCGAGGAGAATTCCTTCTTTTTACGAGCATGTACGCAAGTGCGTCTATGTTTTTAGAATAAGAGTTTTGAATATTGAAAATGATCTTGTTAGGTGTATTACGAACTATCTGTTACCATCACTAAATTGGAGAAAATCCTATTTTAGTGTCATTTTCTGTTTTGTATTGTTTGTTGTATACTGTATATGGAATTTTTATTTTTTCATGGAAGCAATCATTAATGAAGTGCAGTTTTTCAAATAAATAGTTTTATTGAAAAAAAATTAAAATATTAATTGCAAAATCGAATTAGTGTACAGTAAATATTTAAAACATTTTCCTCATTGTATGTACTAAACAAAGGAGTTGAACAACCCCTGTAGAAAATCTATAGAATACATAATCTTGTAGAGAAACACATAAATCCACTGCAAAATAAATTTAAAATACCGATTCTTGGCTTATTAAAAACATGGTTAAACCAAGTAGTTGTGATGCCACAAAGTGACACTTAAGCATTGTCTACACTATCAAACTTTATGACACAAAAATGTAATGTGCCCATATATGGACATGATGATGTCATATCACTACAATATTTAAGCATATCACTACCATATTTTGGCACATTATACTTTTTTTGTCAAACTAGTTTGGTGGTGTAGACAGAGCTTTAAACTGCGTTAAAACCAACAAAAAAATCCACTGATGTTCAATAAATTGAATCGCCAACGAAATCTTTTGATCCAACAATTTTGGCTTTGTTCATATAATTGCTAAATTGGTTTATTATTATTACATTTCATTTTTTTCCCCACTTTATTTATAGAGGGTAACCCTTCCAGCTGGACAAATTAATGCCAGTTAATATTCAGGGCCGGCCCTCTTAAATTCCAATAAAACACATACAAATGATAAATAACATTATTTACAAATAAATGCAGTCATGAGGACTCAAAACTCAATCCCGCCGTGGGGACCTCTATCAATGTTTACAATATGCATTTATTCATTTCCAAGGTTGTCTAGTACTACCAGCTGAACTTGGTCTTGCTGAACTTGATCGTGCTGAACTTGGTCTTGCTGAATTTGGTCGTTTTCCCCCTGCGGAACTAGGTCGTGCTGAACCTGCAGAAAAAGGTCGATTAGTTGACCCTTGAGTTGTCATACTCATACTGCCAGAAACGGGCGGACTCCACATCAGTATTTGACCTTTGACTGTACTCTCCTTTTCCCACGGTGCGGGAAAGCTTGGCGTCGGTAACCGCGGTCCGAATAGCGTCTCATCCACGTACGATGGCGAGTGTTTATGAATACGGTACGGGTTGTGTGTCCGAGGCATTCCTTTTAAAGGTGTTTTAATTGTGGGAACTTTTGTTTGATCACCTTTTTTTGTCACGGTTAACTGATTATTGCCATTTGAATTAATGTCTGATTTTGGAGTGAGCTTTACTGCAGATGCCTTAAACAGTGTTTCATCAACTTGTGATTGTTCAGCTACTTTGCGGTATTTGTAAGTTTTTTTGACAGGTGTGGTTCTCCCTGTGAAAGATCGATTTGAATCTCTTCCGGATTCTAGGAGTCCTGTTGTTGTACCAAAACTACTCATTGTTTTATCCTGTTCTACCAATTAACATGTCCATTAATTAATTCATTTTTATTTTTAAACATAAATCTGAAATTAATCGAGACAATGGAGAATCATTAGAATTAATTTGATGATTAACATATGGCCTTTTGTTCAGGCGTATTAATTAATATTTAAATTTATTGGGTTTAAAAAAATTCTAATCTAAAGCCTCTCTTCAAATAAACAGCAAAACAAGTATGAATGAACTATCTTATAAATGTATACAGTATAAATATAGGCCTAGCCTAGCCGTATTATAGGCCTACTAGTACTACTAGTGTTGTTTGTGCAGCCCACCACTAGCCTAGTTTCGTTTGTATAGGATTTGTATAAGGGAATAGATAGAGGCCTACTAGCTACTAGGCCTAGCCTAGAGTAGCCTATCTCCTGATGATACTGTGATAATACTTAATAGTTAGTTTAGGGCCTAGCTAGCTAGCCTAGGCGGCCTGGCTGGGCTGGTGGGATAGGCCTACTACGAATACCCGCCTACTACTACTAGGCCTAGTAGGTAGTGTCCCTACCTACCTAGGCTAGGGCCTAGCTAGGCCTAGCTAGAGTAAGTAGTAGGGCTAGGCCTAAGCCTCTACCTAGGCTACTAACTAGCTAACGCTAATGAAATAGTAATAGCAGACTTGGCCTAGGTAAACAAATAGGCTAGGCCTAGTACTTACCTTTCAAATTTTGCAAAGAACCCCCTCTTTCTTACTTATCTTTTTTTAGTTGTTATGTTGTTGTTTATCATCTTTTTTTTTCCAATTTATAAAAACAAATTGAGGGCGCGCTATCTAATGGGAGATTCGATTTCTTGTGTGACGTCAGCGCCACCACCATCAAAACAAAAACATTTACAGTAGGCCTACTTTTATTCAGAGTTGAGACACCACTCTGTATTGAGGACCTACTGTATTGTAGTCTGTTGTAAAGGTGAGTGTGAAATTAATTAGAGATTCATTCATTTTCAAAGGCATTAGAAACATTTGGGACATTTTATTATCATTATTATTAATTAAATCACTTGTTATGTAATGGTACAATTTATATTTAAATCTTTATTGATTTATGATTAATAATATTAAATTATTATTTGAATGGAGTGCAGAGGCATGTGGATGTAAGTAGGTATTTTCTACATCTCTGAATTGAGGGTACTGGTAGGCCAATCATGATTTTATGAAATTACATTTTTATGAAGGAAATAGGCTAGATTTGCACAATTAATCATGTGCTGCAGGTTTTAAATCTATATCACCAAATTGGTGACAGTGGCTTAGACTACTTTTGTGCTTTCCTGGCAGCTAGTGACTATGATTTTATATTTCTTCTTGCGTCATGCTTGTTTAATTTGTTGATTTGTATTATATTTTGTAAAATGTATCTTTTGCCTGAATAAATAATAATAATAATCTCTATAGGCATGGTCAACAGTGCATGTATGACTTCTTTTCAATCACTAATATTGACTTATTGGTTGAGGTTACAATATTGATTGGCACCATTAATGCATAAAATCCATACTTTTAAAGGAAATGACTTTACACGCCTGTCAACTGAGCACCTAGTAAGTGCCAAAAAGACAACATAAATTAAAGGAAATTAAGCCAACAGAAGCAAAGTTGGTTTAAGATGATGGCGGTTACAATATTAATTGGCACCATTAATACATAATAAAAGTTTATCAAAAACCATTACCTCGACCTTAATATAAATTAACTGTAGTTAATTAGATATAAACCATCTTGAAAGTATCACAAATACAAGGACAATCATAATACAATAGCAAGGATCATTATGTAAGATTGCAACATTCTTGTGCTCTTCTGATGCTGGTATCGTTTTGCAGACTTCATCAATTTTATTTGATTATTAGATAAGTCAATGACATACATAAAAACAAAAGAGATCCTAAAATAGACCCGTAAGACACTCCACTTTCTTAAAATCTGTTTAGGATGTTACAAACCATGATAAATGGATAATTAAATACACCTTTTTTTCTACAGAAAACACTAAAGAAATGAGAAAAATGTTCTTCACAGAACTAAAGAATATAGGCCTACTATTCATACTGTCTTTGATAAAAATAATATTTTCAAAAATCCAATCAAATGACGTCATGATCAGTCAGAGCAATACAATTGTTCTTCTTTTGTTAAACTTGTACATTTAACTAAAATTAAGCAATATGTTCACGTATAAAAATAATGTAAAAATAAAAAAATTTCGTTCCCTAAACAAAAAGTATATCTGAAATTATTGATCACGATTTAGCTAGAAAAGACAGCAACAAATTGGTTATCGTTTAGTTCTAGGATAAAATTTATTAATTTATGGTTTTGTAGGAAAGTGTATATTTATTAGTGTTGTTTACTGTTAGTAGTGGTTTAGGCTTAATAGGCCTAAACCACTAATGTACAGGCAGGAAAATCATAATTACGGTAGTTAGTTTTTCTACTGTAATTAACGGTAATGTAAGGACAGAAAATCATAATTACTTAGTTTTTTTAATAATATGTAATTAACTGTAAAGCACAGAAAATCATAATTCTTTAGTTTTTTTAATATGTAATTTTGTAAGCACAGAAAACCATAATTACTTTTTTTTTTTTTAATAATCTGTAATGAACAGAAATTCTCTCATCGTGGCCTAATAAGGCACCAGATGCACAAATACCATTCTTTCTTAAGAAATTAAACGCCCAATAGATTATCATTATAATTGTTGACACGACGACCGTGACCTACTTACTAAGGTCAAGTTCAAACCAGGTGTTGTCTTTAAATGCTGGATAATAAGTAACTTTTTACACTTAGGGTTCTGGCACTGAACAGAAAACACAAACATTTTGATCTCCTCCTGCTAAGGTTGTGATCTTGTTTCATCTTTCTCTGCAAACAAAGTCATCAACTGTATAGTTGTTTTTTTTAATCGACCATTCACATTTTTCTTTTGCAAAAACTTTGTCAGATTCCTCTAGTAGCACGTACTCAAATTCATCATCAACAAAAATCAAACAAAAATGTCTGAAAATGGGGAGAGACCTACTAAGAGACAGCGTACGTCTATCCAAGACAGCCCATCAGATCTTCTCCAAGAAAAGGCGGATAAATTTGGATGCAAAGTGACTGATAAGGAGTTCCCACTCAAGATGGACTTGCAGGATCCCATGGCATTCCTACGGGAAGAATTCAAGATTCCAAAAATGAAAGGTTTACCTGAAGGTAAGTTGTTACTGATCATCCCAGCCTCCACCACGTGTGTTGATTTATTTATCTACTTCTACGTTGGCTTCCACCTTAAAAAAACAAGTTAAATTTAAAGTATTATACATTATTATTATATTATTAGTAGGCCTATCATGTTAGTGTTTCCCTGTTTAAAAAATCCTTGATCCGCCCCTGATACAGTTTAGAAGTTTTCAATCTGTAATTGACATGACAAATGATAATACAATCAACTCTCCCAATACCGGACACCTTTGGCCTATAGCCTAATATTATGTCTTTCTGGTTTTCAGAGAGTCCGGTATTGGGAGAGTCCAATATTAGGAGAGTTTCCAGTTTTCAGAGAGTCCGGTATTGGGATTTACTGAAAATAATAATTAATAGACAAAATGTTCAAATTTTTATTTTATCAGTGGACCTATCTTTAGTTGATGGAGAAGAAGATTGTATCTACATGTGTGGTAATTCATTAGGGTTAATGCCTAATATGGCAAGACATTATCTGAACAATGAACTGGACAAATGGTCTAATGTGTAAGTAGTGTAATTTTTCCCACCTAATTTGCTAATTTTTAATTACATGACTGGGATAGAGTGAGCGCCCATTTTGCCTACTAAAACCGGCACTGAATATGATATATTTATAGTGATTTTTGGTAACAAAGGGTTCCTGAACAGTGAGTGTATTACATCCAAATTAGCAGCTGTTTCAAGACCTCTTGATAAGTAAACCAAATATTTAAACAAATCATACAAACAATTATGGTGAACCAGAAAATGAGGAACATATTAATTTTAATAATAATATTTATTTGGTCACCAATGAAAAATAATCAGGTTAACTGGTTTTTTCAAATTTGTGGGTATGTGCGCTTTGTAAATCTTATTATCTTATCTTAAAGCCCAAACATATTCTGCATTCACTCCATACAATACAAACAGTCAAAATAAACCTTATACAAGAAAATTAAACAAATAAAACTATACATGACATGAAATAAAGTGTTTTGTTAGAGCAGCCTTAAATATTTTGAGTTTTTTCTCAGTAATTTTTTAATTTTATTTTTTATCTAGTTTTAGTATTTGTTCTAGCTTAGCGACATAGTAAAACTTTATTTGTTGCATAAAATGCGTTTAAAACATTCAATAATTTAATAATTTGCAATTCCTGAAACGTGCTGGTATATTTTCTGACTGGAATGAGCAATGATAGTGTTTTGTCTTTTGTTAACTAATAATTAAAGATCAATTTTTAATGGAAAAAATGTAATTGATACCACACGGTGAGATAAAAAAACCTCTTAATTACAACCATTATAATTAAAGAATTTTAAATTTAGACATATTGTATTGTTGCTTTATAATTCTAATCGGATTGGTTTTTTTTAATGGACATAATTATCTACCATATGTGTGTATCGCTTCTTTCTGTTTTATTCATATTTATTGTATATATCATATTTAAAAATAAAGAATTTTATTTTTTACGGGTACTTTATAGTTCTAACCTGATTATTTAAAATTTAAAATAGTTATCTACCATTTTTTGGTATTGCCAAATAATTTTGTATTAGACATATTTACAGTTGCTTTATGCTGTAGTATAATATTTTAATAACTAGGTCAAATGATTTTCCTCTTAAAAATCAAATAAATAAATCTCTGTTTACACTATCAAACTAGTTTAACAAAAAAAAATGTGATGTGCCCAAATATGGTAGTGGTATGCTTAAATATGGTAGTGATAATAATGACATCATCATGTCCATATATGGGCACATCACATTTTTGTTTTCATATACAATTTGATAGTGTAGACAGAGCTTGAGAATAATGTTTTCTTGAATTATTGAAGAGGTGTATATGGACATTTTATGGGTGAATTACCATGGACTGAATGTGATTCAAGAATACAGGCAGACATGGCCAGGATAGTTGGTAATGCTATAAATAATGAATTCATTTATACAAATGTACATATGGTTGTACAGTGGTAATAAGTGGTGAATGCAATAATTAATAATAATTAATTTCAACAAATAATAGATAATAAATACAACCAATAATGAACATATTAATAATAAATGCAAGAAAAGAAATATAAATGGGATGCCGCAGCAAGCAAGCAAGCTTTAAATGATTAACATGATAAAATTATACTATTATTCAATATGGTTGATATCTCTGTTTGTCAAGTGTCGCCTTTGTACAGACAGACAGAGGCCAATTTTTTGGCTATAGATGTCAGTTCCCATGCTTTAACCCCTCAGCTACTCAACTGCTCTGTGATGTTAAAGCCTCATGATTTTATCTATATATTTTTAGGTGCCAAGACCAGTGAAGTGGCTGTGATGAACGCACTGACCGTCAATCTCCACTTAATAATGGTAAGTATCAATTTAATAATAATTTTTTTTCTCAATAATGTAAGAGTCTGTTTTCCAAAGGTGGTATGGATGTAAAGTTATTAGTAGTGAAATTAAGAAACCAAAATATTTATATTTTGAAAAAAATCTGTTTGAAAATTTTAACTTTTATGAATCCTCTTCTATCTTTATGTTTGAATGCTGTCTGTATACTTTTGTATCGTTTTTAAGAGATGATTCTGCCAAATTTATTTTTTTCTTTAATTTTATTTGTCAAAAGACGAAAAGACGAAAGAAATTAGTGGTTTTTTTTCTCTCATTTAAATTAAATAATTAAATATATATTTATTTATCTGGAGGACCAAATTTAAAGCCTTGGCTTAATGCGTCCTCCTTACACAATTATATTTATTAATTTATGTTCTGTATTATATTGTATATTGTATTGTGTGAAACAATAAACTTGAAACTTGAATAAAAAAACATGTTTTTCCTTTGTAGATTTCATTTTATAAACCAACAGAAACCCGGAAAAAGATCTTAGTGGAATCAAAGGCATTTCCTTCAGATCAGGTAATGATCAAAATTGAAATTAATTAGTTTGGTGGCTTTCTTACTAATCACAGGATTCTAGTTTTGAATCCTTGTGCCTCTAACTACACATTGAACTCATATTCAGCAATTATGTTAAATGTATCAGTATTGGCATACAAATTAAAAACAAATTTTTTTTTTGTGAAAACAACCCAACTTTATTATTACCCCTCTTTTGTATTCATTACTTCTTACATTCTCACATTATACATATAATAATTCTTCTGCTCATAACAAATGTTTTGTAAATATATTTCTTTGCAGTACATGATTGAAAGCCAAATAAAACTGCACGGTGGAAATCCTGACGATTGTATCATTTATGCAAGCCCAAGAGAGGTACTGTATAAATGCTGTTAAATATAATATAGCAAAATAAGGGTTTGATATTGTTTTAGGTTAGATGTACTGTCTCCAAAAAACATGAAAATTGTAGTTTTAATAATATTAATCACTTCGCAGAAAAAAAAATTTAAAAATAATGTTTTCACATATAAAACCCATTGGCTGGCAGCCAATTTGACTTTTTTTTAAGTGAATGATTGTTACCATCAAAATAGCATATTCAACAAAAAAATTTGAAAAAAATATTTTTTTCAGGGGGACACTACATCTTTTTTTAAATTTGCATATATGCAATATTTTGTAAGTATGTATTTTGTAATTTAGTGTTGGGCTTTTTTTTTTTAACACTAGGGAGAAGATAACATACGAATGGAGGATATATTGGCATTAATTGAGAAGCATGGGTCAGAGATTGCCACAATCATGTTTTGTGGTGTCCAGTATTATACTGGTCAATTATTTGACATTCAGGCCATCACAAAAGCTGGACATAGTAAGGTAGGCATCACATTTTATTTGTCCAAAAGGAAATTCAAGTTGACATACAATTGTTCGAAATTAGTTGAAGGTTAGTAACACAGAAAAAGACAATAATATTTGAAATATACAACAGAGCTACAATACTACTCTGATAAACAATGAATTAACTTAGTTGATTAAAAAGCCTGATAGCATGTGGAATAAAAGAATTGGGGAGGCGTTTTGTTCTACCTAAAAGCAGTCCTCAATCGCCTTCCAGATCTTAACCATTGATAATTACTATGGAGTGGATGGGCCAAACTGTTTTGCTTACCAGTTTCAAGGTCTTGGGTTACACTTCCTAGCTGTTGCTCAGTATCAGGGTTTAACAGTAAAAGCATTGCTTTATTTTACAACGTGTGAATAAATTTATAGCTGAAATAGAAAAAAAAAAAAAATTTAATTTTAATTAATAATTTTAGTTAAGACAGATTTGTACATATATTTGTTTGTTTTTTGTTTGTTTTTATATATTTAAGCAAATTGCCAAGGATAACCATAAGGGAATTCATTCATTATCCTTCTTAAAGGTGGCAATCCCATTCACAAGACATATACACAAGATGCTCTAAATAAACAAAGTCTTATTACAAGTCTTTGGGAGTGTAATTTGTCATTAGAAAAAAATCCTGATATATGACAGGACTTGAATCCAGGAACCTTGGATTACTTATATATAATTACTCATATACTGTACACATTCATCTGTCTGTTCATGTTTTTCCTTTGCTCATCAATTTCAAGGGTTGCATCGTAGGGTTTGATCTCGCACATGCCGCTGGGAATGTGGAGCTGCATCTTCATGATTGGGATGTTGACTTTGCAGCTTGGTGTAACTATAAGGTGAGTTTTTGTTTTGTTTTTGCACCTGAACAAGGGTGCCTATCTGTGTTTTAATGTTGGGGGTGGGGGAGAGACAAAAACAGAGAATTTGAAGCAAGAGAAAATCCTGAAACAGAGTTTCGGGCACTGAAGTTTGAAGTTGTTGTTTTATACCCAATTTTTATCATGGATTTGTTGACAAAAATGGGGGGAAATTGTGAAACATTGATTTATGGATGATGATCAAGATCAACATTTTAGTTATGTTCATTCATTCATCAGTGGAAAATTACTTTCATTTATTGTCATTGCATATAAAATATACATAGAAATTATGTTTGCTCTGAGATATACAAAAAGTATTGAAAGTTTATAGGCAAATATTTATGTATAAACTTGGCTTTATTCCAGCTAATTAAATATTTCGCCAAAATATGTTGATGTGTTATTTCTCTGCTTGTCTTTGCTAAAGTATATGAATGGCGGGGCTGGTTGTCTGGGCGGTGCATTCATGCATGAAAAACATTCTCAAACTGACAAAACAAAGTAAGTATAGACATATACACTGTTAACATTAACAAATAATATGTATAATGATATGGTTTTATGTTATAATATAACTTTATTGTTTGAATACTGTCTTTACTGTACGTATATTTGTGTACATTTTTATGATGAACTGAAATACTTTTGAAATAGTAAAGGTTATATCTATACTCATAAAGAATTACTACATATAATAATAAGGAATTTTGTTTAGTTTAGCATGTTGTTTTTATAGTATGAATCTAACTCCATTGCTAGGGTTTTGTTTTCTTAAAAATACAGTATTACTATTATGTTGCTATTCTCCATATTATCTTTGGAAAGTTTTGTTTTGTTGTTTTTTTTTTATATATTTAGGCAAATTGCCAAGGATAACCATAAAGCAAAACAGGTGGCAATCCCACAAATATATGCACAAAATGCCCTACATAAACAAAGTCTTATTATAAGTCTTTCGTAGTGGAGTTGTAATTTGTCAATCCTGACATGACTTGGACACTTTAACCACTATGGCACCCCTTCCCCATATTAAGGTTAACTGGACACTTTCCTGTGAAATAAACAAAGGGAATATTAACCACTACCACCCCTTTATTAGGGGACAGTTTCTTGTGAAATGAACAAATATATGTTTATATGACCAACTCCTATAAAAGGGACATTTATTTGTTAGGTCCTAATTTTACTACATTTACTTCTTGTATTCTAGTATTTCTGTTATTATCTAATCTTTTATTTTTCTTTTCATTGTAGATTGAATGGTTGGTGGAGTCATCGAAAAGACACAAGATTTCAAATGAGTAATAGTAAGTTGTAAACAACATGTAAATAATGTATTTCCACATTATTTGTTGCTTTGTTATTTTGTTTGTTTATGTGTATCTGATTTGAGACTAGTGCTACATTCTTCACCATCAGAAAAATGTATGTGATAGTGTGTGTATACTCAGGGAAGAGTTAAATTGTAATTTAACTCTTCCCTGGTATACTGGAACAATGTAGTCAACTCTCCCAATACTGGACTCTCTGAAAACCGGAATCTCTCCCAATACCAGACTTTTCTTGAGAACCAAAAGGTCCCAAATTCATTTTTACCATTAAAAACACATTCTGAATACCAGACTTTCCGGAAAACCAGACATATTTGGTCAGCCCAAAGGTGTCCAGTATTGGGAAACTCAAACAGTTTCAAGATTTCGCTCTGGTGGCCGGATAAAATACATTTTGAAAAAAAAAAAAAAAAAAAGGTTTTTTACGTAACACATATTTACACACTTGAAATATCTATTTATAGGTATATTGACTTACTGACGTAAATTGTAATAATATTGATGAATAGTGCGTCACATCATAATGGACTAATTAAAAACTTAAAAGCAACAGTTTCATTAAAATAAGACTAGAATAGACAGAAATACACAACAGGCAACGCAGGGGATTTATAATAATTTAAAAAATGTAAAATTATATTTATTTTAATAATTTATGTATTCAATAAATAAAAAAAATAATTTATAATATTTGTATATATATATAGAGCTGTTGCCTAGAATTGAGGGCTACCACATATTATAATGATTTAAAAATATAAAATTATATGTATTTTAATAACTTGTGTATTCAATAAATTAAAAAAATAATTCATAATATTTTTTGATAGATATAGAGCTGTCGCCAGGAATTGAGGGCTACCGTATTTCAAATCCCTCGATTATGGCATTAGCCCCTATAAAGGCCAGCCTTGAGGTTAGTAATTGTTTGACATTTTACATGCTATATTAGTAACCTTTGATGCAATGGGATTCCTACCACACCTGTATTTCAACCCAAATCAACATACTGTAATGGAGCTTACAAAAAAATCTCCAAAATTAATTTGTAATTGTTTCTTTATTTTTTGTTCGTTTGCAGGTTTTTAATAAAACAAATATGTCAAATTGCATTGCTAAACAGGTGCTTCTAACTGGTTATTTTGAGTATTTACTAAATACGATGTTAGTTAAGAGTGTAGTGGAACAAGGAAAGCCTTACATCCAAATCCTGACACCATCCGATCCGAAGCAAAGAGGATGTCAGTTGTCGTTGATCTTCTCGATCCCTGTCAATCAAGTTCAGCTAGAACTGAAAAAGAGAGGAGTTACAGTAAGTGCTTTAACTACACTATCAAACTACAAAAGTGTGATGTCATCACAATTTTTTTGTCACATACAGTTTGATAGTGTAGACAGAGTTTTAGGATATTTGAAGTCTAGTTTATAATAGTAATATTCTCTATTCACAGAAACACAATTCAGATAATTTATGTTAATAGTAAACTCATTTACAGAAATTTAAATTTGAAACATGTTTGTGTCAAGGTTGTTTAAAATTTTACAACCTTGATATGACTCACGACTTTTCTTTTTTTTTGTTAACTTTACAAATAATTATTAGTAATGCTTTGTTCTCACTCTGACGCAATGCAAGAACATAAGCACAACGCAAGTGATTTGACCAATCACAAGCGATGGGTTATTCAAGCTCTAATTGGTCAACTTGCCTGCGTTTCGTCTACGTCCTTGAGTTGCATCTCTAGTGGGAACCACACTTAAGTAAAACAAACGTGTAAACAATAGACTAAGTTTGGTTGTAGATGCACAATGAAAACAGTTTACTATGCTTTTATTACCAATTTACATATTTACTTATATTTTATATTTTCTTAGAGTGATAAACGTGAACCAGACGTGCTTCGCTTTGCTCCAGTTCCTCTGTACTCGAGGTATATTGATGTTTATCGTCTTGTGCACGCTATCCGGGATGCCATGAAGGTGGCCGTGTTAAACCCAATGCCTGACATGCCTTGTGAAAACAGTTGAGAAAATTCCAGAAATTCTCATATTATCAATGCGTTTTTCATGGTAAAAAGATGACATTTTAATTAACTGTTGTTTACAGTATCTCTCAGGCTAATTACAAAAAGCTTGGAAGACCTATTGCATTTTAAAATTGTATGTCTACATTAATACTAAAATATAGTAAATAAAAATATATATTTTTTATTTTCGCTAAAATGAGTGCTATTCTGCCAAAAACCTTTGCAATAAAAGCGTATTGTACACCCCTTTCACTGCCTGTCAGTATAGTTCTATTTAGTCATTACTTATTATTACTTCTGAAAGGTGCACAAAAGCCAGTTGTATTTTTATCGATGCAGAGTTGCCACTAGAACTATGGCCGAAGAGTGCCTTTGTTAATATTATGGCTGTGGTTTGTGGTGCCGGTCTGTTTTATATGTGTTAATATTTGGGTTGAGGCGGCTTTTTCTCATTCTCACAGAATTCCTCATCTTTATCATTTCCAATTGATTAATCAATATTCAGTATATAACCGAACGGTTTAAAATTTCTTATAATGCCTATACATGTTTATATGCTTTAAAGCTCTGTCTAGACTATCAAACTATGCGACAAGAAAGTGTGATGTGCACAAATATGGTAGTGATATGACATCATTTTGTCACATAAAGTTTGATAGTGTAGACAGAGCTTAATAATTGTGATTCAAGTATGTTCACTTTGGCTAAAAAATAAATAATACGAAATATGTATTTCTAGCATTGAATTGTACAGGGACTATAATAAATGTTTTTGAGTACTGAGTGTGAATGTGTTTACATCAGTCAAAGATTTTAAAGACATTTTTGTCAAGTAAGTTTGAGACAACTAAGAACAAAACTACAGTATGTTTGTTTTGTTTTTAACTAATTATTAATCATGTGTTAATCATGTTTGTTAAAGTTGGTTCAAAGTAAATACTGTGATGTGCCTATATATGGACATGATGATGTCATATCACTACCATATTTCGGCATATCACTACCATATTTGAACTAGATTGATAGTGTAGACAGAGCTTAAGATTCGACATGTTCATTCATGTTCTTCTACACCAGATAAGCCGTACATCCCACATTTCCGACCAGCAATTTTACAACCAACATTTAAAGCATCTGATAAAACTCTCCCTCTGTTCAAAGCCCAAATAACTCCAGCATTAAAGGTATCCCCAGCACCCAGTGTGTCTACTACTTGTTCAGGCTTGTAAGCTGGAGCATGATAGATTGTACCATCAACGTCTCTCCCCCAGGCCCCACTGCTACCCCACGCACAGATCAAGACAGCCCTGTAAATATACAAGAAAAATAAAAAATTTAGTTGATTCCATGACCGACATTTTGATCTTCGAAAATTGTTTTCATCTGGTTTTTTATATTAACTATCTGTATATAATTCTTTACGTTAAACCATGAATACGTACGTGTGCGATATTTCGACTTGTTTCCAACGAGTCTTCATCTGCCAATGACTATATGTTACAAATAGGGGGCGCTGCTTTACAACTAGCAAAGCTACAGTACTCCTAGCCACAACTAATATCTAGTCATTGCCAGATGAAGATTTGTTGAAAAGAAGTTGAAAAGTCGCACACGTTTGTATTCATGAATAATAATGTAAAGAATTATATAAGGATAGTCGACATTTGATGTTCGTAAAAAAGACTACAAAGCAGATCTGGGTCCACCATAGCTGAGCAACAATGTATAATTACTGCAGTAACTGAAGTAGAATGATTGCATACCCTTTTCTCAATCCATCATGTAACCCATGCAAAGCACTTTCCGATGTTGTATAGCCTCGATTCATGACATACTCCTTACTCACAAATACCTACAAAATAAATGAACATTTGAATGTAAACAAATTTGATTTGTTCAGTACCAGATTTTAATTTCATTCATTCTAACTTTTATAAATTAATGATAGAACATTCAGTTGTAGTTTTTTCTAATTTAAAATAAAGATGCAGCTGGCGTGCAAGCCACTGACACCCTGAGGAAACATTTAATGGGAGGGTCAATCCTTAGCAGTTAGTAATTGATCGTAAAATAAAAACGGTACTGGGTATGACCAACTAGATAGTCTTCATCAGTGCTTCTATGAATGGGTGTTCTGTTGAGCGCATAAACTCTAATTGAACATACCCAGTACCGTTTTGATTTTACGATTAATTGGGGAAATAACGTCACAGTTAGTACATTAGTATCAACCTACCACATGTCCTAATGGTAGAAGTTTCTCAATATCTGAAGTCTTTGCTTTTTCAAGTTCCACAGATACTTTAATGATGTCATCATTCATAGAATTGTAGTTTTCAACAAGTTCGATCATTTTTAACACATTTGGTATATTTCTTCCCTGCAAAAATATAGTTAAACGGTTATTTTTGTTAAATTTTAACAAAGAAAAATAAGAATATGTCTACTTTTCATATATGAATATACCCTGGCTCTGGCAAAGTAATGGGTGGTTTTTAAATCAGTACTTAAAAAAGTATTAAGTTTCATATGTAAGCAGCAAGTCCCTGTTGAATTTGTGCTGATACAAAAATCTATATTTCTGTATTTATTTTTGACTTTGTACAAAATAAAATTACCTCAAAATGAATCCAGCTATATTGTGCTAAATTAATTTTTGAAAAGTCAGCAAAACTGAGTTCAGGTAAAGAACTAAAAGAGTAAATAAACATGAATTATAATGTAAACAATAATAAGTTGCAAATGAAAAATGCAATCTTAAGCTCTGTCTACACTATCAAACTTTATGTGACAAAAAAATGTGATGTGCCCATATGGACATGCTGATGTCATACCACTATCATATTTAGGCATCCAATTACAGGACGGACACTTGTAGTGCTTATAAACTAAGTCTCATTTGAGGCTTAGGGAGTGGAGTTGAAAGAGTTGTGAGTTACGACCCTGGCACTAGGTTAGGATTGAACCCTGGACTTTGGATTGAAAGGCAAGCACTAGAGATATTCAGTATACAGCGCACAGCATTATTGTAACATTAAGTGATCTAATGGTCTTAAGACAATAGTCACACCAAATAAAATAACATCTAAAGAGGCAACATTTAATCATGTAGAGCATTTCATAATGTATTCATTCTGAATCTTTGTGAACATTTCATTTCAGCTTTTGTTGTCTTTGAGCATTTTATATACTGTACCAGTAAAATAAAAAATATAAAAAACTTACTTATTTGCGTGTAATATTGTTCGTAGACCATTTGTTGAATTTAATATAACGCATGATGTTGGTGGCCGATAGTCGTCATGAAAAGAGCAGTTCTCAAACTTTACTTGGTGTTTATTTAAATCTTCTTTTATTATTCTGTTGAAAGTGAAATGATTGAAAATGAATGCATTTATCAACCGTCTTGGTAACCAAGCAAATAGTCAAGTCTATGATGTCAAAATAAAACAAAGAAAGATTATAATAAATATTATTTGTATACTGATTTGGTTATTTCAACATTCCTGACTGAGGTAACTGTATCATTATATAACAGGTTCAGTGAGTAAGTAGGCACAAACTACTTAAGGCCAATATACACAGACGAGCGGTAACGGTGAGCGGAAACCGCTTAGCTTGTCCCACGTAGAATCGGTATATCGTCAGTGAAAACACATGTCCACATACTCCATTTGTGTAAATGGTCATATAAGGAATAACATTTTTTATTACCGTCACTGCTCGTCTGTGTAAATTGGCCTTTATTAGTAGCATATCGTTCCATGGACAAAACTTCACAATTGTTTTAAGTTCTTATTTTTCATGGGAAGATGGTCTTATGCCAAACCTCTTTTGTCAGAGACTTTGATACTCACTCCGATAAAATATGGGAGGCAATAGTTCCAATGTATTCAACACAACCTCCGAGCTGAGATGCAACCACTGCTGAATTGCTTGCGTTTCCACCTCGGTTGAAAAACTGTTCAGTTGATCTGATGCGGATTGTGTTTTAGTCATGAAAAGAAAGTGAAATAGTTAATTAAAGATGTATTGTCTCCCATAAACATTTAATAGGTCATTTTGCAGTTTTAATAAAGTTATTCACTTCTGTAGATTAATTTTAACCAAAAACAATAAAATGACATACTGTATTAAAAAAAAAAAAAATTATTTTTTTGGAGGGGGAGGGGGAGAGACAATATATCTTTAATAAACAGGCTAAAAGAAGTTCTAGAAAATTATTATTAATATTGATTAAGTTATTGTTTATTGGATCTGAAGAGATGAGACTAGGGATGTGTGTCCTATGCTATTCACCTTGAATCTGTGTCCTCTTCTGGGTAATGGTCGTGCACATTTATGATATCAAGGCAGGTTAGTCCAACGAAAAGCATCCGCTTCTCCGCTGCCATAGTCAGATTTGTGTTCTTCACTTTTTAAAATCTAGTAGTATAGATCTAGGCCCTAGTTAGATATAAATGAAATATAATAAGCATTTATCAAAGAACTCTTTTAGTTTATGAGAATAAAAAGTCATGTGCACTGGTGCCAACCCACTGGCTGAATGACTTCTTCTTGAGTCAACACTCTGTCGTTCAAAAAACTAGGTTTAGCTCTAAAAATCAATGTTTAACCCCTCACCAGTTGAAGCAAAGAACCCACAGCATATGTTATAGGTTCTTTAGCTGAAGTACTACACAGGGAGCAAAGTCTGTATCCTCTTGAATCTTGAGGGTCTATTTATTCATGCATGACCTTCCAAACAGCCATGAGTTATGATAACATGGCTAGAATAAAGTGAGCCCTCTATACAACAGAGCGATTAAAGGTCTATCTCGGACGGAAATTGACATGTGGTGAAAGATCTTTGATGTGGTGGTATATGAAACGTGAAAAACCATTGTTTACAAATTCTTACATATAAATGTTTTCAAGTGATATGTTTTTAGTTTAATTTGGTAAGTTCAGTAGTAATTCTGTCACTGCAAGTTGAAGTAGTAGTGTGTTTTGGCTACTTATTGAAGGCCTAGCTTATATTAGCTATATACTAAGCCTAGCCTAGCCCTAGCAGTGGCAGAGAGTAGGCGGTAATTCGAGCGGTTCGAGCCTATCTTTGCTACTAGTACTACTAGCTAGGCCTAGGGTAGGTAGGTACCGGCGTACCGTAGAAACGGACGCTGGCCAGAGTAAAGGCTAAGGGCCAGCACTATGGTATAGGCTAGGTAGCAGCTACTGTAAACTTAACTTTGTTATCTTATTTCCTTGCAGCTGTTATCATGTCTGATAAAAACAATGAAAAGTGTTTTGAAGATGATGAAATAGATGAAGAAGACAGTGTCATTGAAAAAGAAGAATATGAAGCAGAAGACAGTGATGAAGAAATAGACGGTGATGAAGAGAACGACGATGATGAAGAAAAGAACAGTGATGAAGGAAAAGATGATGAAGAAAAAGACATTAGTGATGAAGAGGACAATCTGTTTAAGAAAGAAATATTGTCTGCTTCCTTGAAAAGACAGCAAAATAAAAAAGAAAATCCTGGAATTGTTTATCTTAGTAGAATTCCAATGTTTATGCGACCCAATCGATTAAAAATTATATTCAGTGAATACGGACAGTTGGGCCGAATCTACCTCCAACCAGAAGGTTTGTTACTTTAATAACATTGGCATAGGCCGGGGAGGGGGTAGGGGTCATGTGCACTTGCATCATCTGGGCCCACTGTGGTAGAAGAGTTCAGCCTATGGAAAGTAAAAAAACCCCTTATTATGATTGTTTGAACAGTTTAAAAACAAGGACACCACCAGACATGGATAGCATAATTGCTTTTGATCTGGTAGTATATGTTCGATTTTTGAAAATTTAGTTCACTAACCTCCCAAACCAGCCTGTTTTATAATAATAATATATAATTATTTTTTACTGATTTACACCGTATTGTACAGTACTTAAAATGAATATTTTAATTAATAGTATTATTTACAAAATACAAGGCCATATACATGGCTGCAGTCACATGAGCAAATTTGAGTTAGTGTTTACCGACCGACATAGTGAGCTGTAGAGTCCCATTGCATGCGACTAATAAATATAACATTTTTTTTTTTTTACAGAAAAGTACAAAAAAAATCACCGCAAGAAGAAAACCGGTTCACGCGCTAAAATTTTCACCGAAGGTTGGATTGAATTTAAAAACAAGAAAATTGCTAAGAGGGTAGCGTCGACATTCAACAACACAAAAATAGGCGGAAAGAAGACTAGCAGACAATATGACGATATCTGGAACATGAAGTATTTAAGTCGATTTCAATGGAGTCATCTAGTAGAGAGGTTAGAATATGAGAATGCAGTGAGAGATCAGAGAATGCGTACTGAAATTAGCCAAGTCAAGAAAGAAACAAACTTTTTCATAAAAAATATTGAAAAGAAAAAAGTGCTGGAAAAATTGGAAGACAGGAAAAGAAAGAAAGGTGAAGAATGGACGAGTAAAATGAGGAGTTTTAAACAAAGAAAAACCGATAAGAAACATAGTTTATCAAAAGCATTTAATGAACATAAAAGCAAGGCTGTGAGTTCAGATTTTCTACATAAAATATTCCAGGCATAGATTATGCTCATCATGGATTATATTGTATCTATTTTGATCATCGCTATGTTTAATAATACAAACGGTTTATATGTATGATGAATCACTGGATAGGGGTACCTCTTATTCAGTAGTTATCCATCAAAACTACACCAATTCATTCAAAAATATTCACACTGTTTTACTGAAGTACTGTATCACTTTGCCACAATATGGACAGCTTCTCCTCTTGAAATAGGATGCAGTACAGTAGTTAACAACTTTTGTCATAAATCTACAATTTGTATGTTTACTTAAAATTAAACTTATTCTCTCTTAAAAAAAAAAAAATGTATCTTGTTATTATCAATAAACACATTTAAACGTATGAATGCATTGTATCACAATGTAACTGTACTGATTATTGTTATTTTTACACTAGCAAGTATATTATAAATTCAAATATTGTAATTAAAATTTAAAGATGTATTGTCCCCCAAAAACATGAAAAATGAAGATGAATAAAATCAGACTTTGATTAAATTATTTTGTAGTTTTAATAAAGTTAATCATCCATAGGAAAAAAAACGGAAAGAATTAATGTTTTCACTTATATTATAAAATGACAAAATAAATGGTTAAATTCAACCAAAAATCCATTGGTTGGCAGCCAATTTTACTATTTTGTGCTTTAAATTACAGTTATCTAGGTAAAAGTTGGTAACTATTATGTGACATTAAAATGGCATATTAAAAAAAAAAAAATAAGAATTATCTTTTCAGCGGGGGGGGGGGGGGGCAATACATTTTTTTGAATAACTTCATAATAATAAATACAACGATTTATTGTCGGAGACACAAATAAATAGTACCCCTTTCACACCAAAAGCCAAACTCCGGAGACACTCCGGAGTTTTAGTGGTATTAGTCCAGAGGGTGCCTACACCTCTATGGCATCCTACGTTTGATCGCAAACAAGGAATTGGAGCTCAACGTAAGTAATTATACCAATAATCGCGACACGATGGATCATCCCAGATGCCGCTGCGATTGGTCAAAATGCGTTGCGCGTATGCCAGTGCGTCCAATAGTGGGATTTCCCCTTTTCGTGTTCACTGTTTTTGTGTAGAAAATGCTTTTCTTTCTATTTGAAATTTTGAATCAACTTCTTTATTTGTGTGTAGTTCAAAATTGTTAAATGCACGATTACATTATACGGGTACTGTAGGCCTATACACATACGTCAGACCGTGACGTTTACTGTACAATTAAACGTCTGGTTAAAGAGTCTGTAGACTACAAGTGGAAAATCCAGTAAAGTGTATTGACTTTAAAAACCGGAAAGGAGTGGGTCTTTTTGAGGAAAATATAAAAAGCATCAAGATGGAGAGCGAGATTATTGCGATTTTGTTTAAACACAAGTTGATAAGTCTAGAAAATTTAAAGGCTGTTGCATTGAATAAAGGTTACACTATCACTGGAACTGACGAGTTGAAGACATTGGTCGATAATTATCCAGAAGTACGTATTTTTACCGATGGCGGGGAAACCAAATGCGAGTACCAACTGAATATTGAAGTGTGTGCGCGAAAACCACTTGATAGTACAACGGGAATGTGCAAACTGGGATTCGACTGCAGCAAAATTCACATTTGTACATTTTTTGTTAGGGGTGAGTACATCGATGGTGTTATAAAATAACAAATATTGTAAAGTTTAAACACAATCCTTCTTGAATGAAGCTGGGTATGGGTATAATAATTTTGACACGCCACACCCATTTTTACCACTTGTCCCACCTACTACGAGGACTACGATATCGTGGCACAACACATAGGCCTATACGACAAACCACCGTGTCGTATATTACTGCGTCAGCGCATGTAAAACGTGATATTACATAATCGTGAACGTCAATTATTTATCATCTAAAGCGTGGTTCCCACTCTAGAACGCAACGCAGCGGCGCGCCGACGCAAAGTGATGTATTGCGTAATAGTTGGAACATAAGCAAATGCCCTTCCAATAATTGTGTTTGCCCCACCTGCGTGAAATCAAACCTGCGCTGTTTGCAGCACTGTTGCGTCGTCGGTTCTTAGTGCTGCAAAATCATAGGTTTGATTTCACGCAGGCGGGGGAAAACACAATTATTGGAGGGGTATTTTCTTACGTTGCGTAGATTGCGTCGCTAGTGGGAACCAATCTAAAGGTGTGTGTGATGTAAACTTACTTTAATTGTTTTAATTTTATAGGTGAATGCTCAAAGGGTAACAAGTGTCATTTCCCACATGATCTCACAACCCCTGGTAATACTGCTTTTGTGTGCAAGCATGGTTTACAAGCTGTTGAAATGAAGGATATTTTTTCACAAATTCATTTTAAAGAGGGACCGGTTCTTACTATCTGCTCTTACTACAATGAAAATGGTTGTAGAAAGGGGAATGACTGTAACTTCCTACACATTTGCAGGTAATAAAGTTCAGCTATTCCACAATTGCAGTGCCTTAAGCTCTGTCTATACTACCAAAGTTTATGTGACAAAGTTTTTTTGTCAAACTAGTTTGATAGTGTAGACAGAGCTTTATAGAAGTAGGCTACCCATTCCAATTTTAATCCACTCCTGTCATACCTTTAGATTTTCTGCAGGTAATTAAAATTTGTTAACTCTCAGTGTAATTACTAAATACACATTTTCATTTTTAAAGAAAAGAATAAATGTTTAGTTGAATTGAATTAGTTGCAATTTGTAAGTTTGAGCTTGATTGTAATTTATTTTCATTTATCACGTTGATGTGGTGGCAGTATTCAAAGCTGAGGGGTAACTCGAGTTGACAGGGTTGTCATGCTGAATTTAGATGCACTATCAAACCTCTGTTTAAGAAATGGAACATCTATAGTATGTAGGCATGTACAGTATCACATACTATTTTTATCCTTTTTATTTTTTTGTAGAAATTATATTGTTACCAAATGTCCAAAGTCCTGTGAGTATAACCATAATGTTTTTAAAACTAACTGTATAAGGGTGTTGAAGACATATGACATCTGTGTGGATCAGCGAGCTGTCAAAATCAAGGATGAAATTAAAGAAAAGATTCAAACACACAAAAAATCAGCAAAACCACAAACTCCAGCATCAACATCATCACCACCACCAAAATCAACACCGGCACCCACACCACCACCACCTTCAAAGCAACTCACAAGCCTAAAGGAAGCAATTTGTACATATAACATCCGAGAAAAATGTAGGTACAATGAAAGCTGCATCCGACATCATCATATATTGCCTTACCAGTGGTTCTACATGGACGGATTGATGTGGAAGCCATTCACAGAAGAGACTCAAACCAAATTGGAAGAAGAGTACTGTAATGTTTCTATTATGAGCTACACGAGGTAAGTATGTCAAACCTCTCTGTATACAGGGCCATGTTGCCAGTTACTATGAGGCAAACATTAAAAATTGTTATCACCCACCTCAATTCCCCAGCACAGATCGTCATATATTGATAAAATTCAAAGCATCTTTGCCTCTCATGGTGTAAACCTTTTTAATTGGAACCTCGGCACATGGACAAAAAGCCTATTATTCCTAAAATCAGTGCATCTTGAACAAATGTAGTGGACACGCCATAGACTTATTTGGATAGTTTTTTATAATTTGCAATATACTGAAAATCATATTACTGAACCACCAAATCTTGTTAATAAAATGTAGAGAAATTGCATTGTCTGACATTTTTTAATTAATTAATTTAGATTTTTGCATAGTTATATGCAGTCAATCAATAGATACCAATATTAACAGAAAGCCAATAAATGAGATGGCAGTTACTGCCAATCAGACTACTCATCAAACATGAGCACATCAATTCAAACTGGGTGTTTTTGTTTACAAAATGCTCTGCATTGAAGAGGTCTCATTGAATGGTTACATATATTGTACAAATCTTTTGATTTAGTGAAAAAGTCACGGTAAACTTTGATAAGATGGCAAAGGACAGTAAACGTCTATCGACTCCATCAAGCGTAACAGAGCCACCAAACCATCCATTCACAACCAAATGGACGTGGTACTGGCAAGATAATTCTGTAAATGCCAAGGGTAATTGGAGAGAATACACACAAAAGGTACAATTTGAAGTAAATACCATGTAAAAAAGTCATGCAGCATATAGATGAAGAAAAACATATTCTTCATTTTGGCCACATTTATTTACAAAAGGGTGCCTTTATGATTCATTGATATACCTAATTGTAACGCATTACACTTTATGCTGAACTGGCCAATCCTGATCTCTGCTATTTTGTAATAGAGACTATGACATAAAGTTAATAGAAGGTATACGAACCGGTCCTAATAAGCATGCCACTGGATATTTTTGGGGGACAATACATCTTTGAATATTAATTGTTGATTACAGAGTACCACTGGAACAGTGTCTGATAAAGACAGTGAGGAGTTAGAAAAACATTATCAAATGTTTTTAGAAGATTCAAGTTTTTCTACGATTACTTTCAATGTTGGACCATACAGCTACAAATTGAACTTTGACCAAATGGAACAAGAAAGCCTTACATTCAAAACCATTAGACAGGTTCGTCGACGTCCTGCAAAACTAGTCACCAAACATGACATAGCGAGGTACAAGATGGAAGTCAAGTCAAACCGGTATGTAGGGTTGGATTTATATTTTTATCATGTAAAACTCTGTCTATACTATCAAACTTTATGTGACAAAAAAATGTGATGTACCCATATGGTGATGTCATATCACTACCATATTTGGGCATATCACTACCATATTTGTGCGCATCACACTTTTTTTTGTCAAACTAGTTTGATAGTGTAGACAGAGCTTTAGAACCATGTCAGTCCCCTTTTATATCTTAGTCTTCCAAATATTTTTTCTAAAGAAATATCAAAGTATAAAAATCTATCACCTTATATAGTTTTAAAGGGATTACCACAGGTGTCGGTGGTACCTCATCATCGACAAGCATTCCTGCTTGCTGGGAGAAAGTGGAAAAGTTTGATCCAGAAGCATCCTTTCAACTAGTAGATGTAAAAGTTGGTTCCACAGAGTACAATGAAGTAAAGCGTCTTTTTAATCAAACTTGTAACAATCCAATTTTAAAGATACAACGGGTTCAAAATGAAGAATTGTGGGAGGACTACCAAAAGTAAGTTTATTATCATATTATACCATATCACCTACAGTACAGATGTATCCAGGTTTAGGGCCTAATACAGTATATGATATTGTTGTGACCAAAACACTTTACTACTCTTAGAGCTGTATGTTAACATGCAAATGTCTTGGTTCTCTTTCGTCAATTCTCAATTTATAAATGTATTAGAGGATCCATACCAACATATATACATACCAGGACAACATATCTACAATTATTTTATTCAAACAGGAAACAAGAACGGATGATCAAAAAGTTACCACCTGGAACAACTGTTGAAAGAAGACTTTGGCACGGGACAAGAGACTACCATGCCCAGGCTATTTGTCAACAAAACTTTGACTTCAGATGCAGTGGGTCAAGCTTTGGAACTCTCTATGGACAGGGAATGTATTTTGCTCGTGATGCCAGCTATTCCATTAATTATGCACTTCCTTCGAAAAATCGCCGATTTATGTTCCTTGCCAAAGTATTGGTAGGAGAATACACAAAGGGAAATACAAGCTACAGACGACCACCTGAAAAAATTCAGGCTGGCAATTTAAAGAGTCTTTATGATTCTTGTGTGGATAATACAACTGACCCCAGCAAATTTGTGATATTTGATAAAGATCAAATGTACCCAGAATACCTTCTACAATTTTAAGAGAATTATATTATTTTCTACAGGTAATGGTTTACTAGAATAGTATCAATAATGTTTTTTTATATTTTATATACTATAATCATAATAAATATTAATTAATTGAAGTAGTGTTGATTTTTAAATAGTACAGCAGTAGTATTGTGTTTTACCATAAATGAAATAATTGGTAATACAAATGAATTTTTTTTAATAATTGTACAGTACCGTACATTTTAATATATTAAAAAAAACTTAATTCCGACAACCACCATGCTAAATGGTATTATTAGACAGAATTACATTTTTTACGTTACGTTTTTTAAATTGATGTACAGGCATTCATAAAAAAACTAAAACAATTTAGATTAAGCAGTAAACTGGGTAAATTCACATTTCTAACTACTAATATGTACAGTATTCCATAGTGCAGCTAATTAGTATTAGAAATATATTGTGCTTTCGGACCTCAGTTTTAAATTCGAATGGTTCCCAAGGATGCAGAATAAGGACGTAAGCACAACGCAAGTAATTTGACCAATCACTACGTCCAGTGGAACCCATGCTTTAATACTAGACTTTAGAATGCAAAATACGGTATTATATACTCAGGCTTGCTGAGTAAAGCTTTGATTGTCTTTAAACTGGTACTTTCAGATAAAAATTATCACCTAATTAATATAAAAAGAATTTCTCTTGTAAATATCAATTTATAAACCTTAGCTTAGTGGATTAATAATATGAGAGGAGGGTATATATTTTGAAAAAAAAGTTTGTAATCTATTTTGAATAAAAAGGTGGCTTTGCATATATTGGAATGTTGAATACTTATTTTAAAGTTTTTACCATGCTTAGAAGACTTCAAATTAGCATGATACTGTACGGTGGACACATGAACATGTTTTTCATTTATAAACTAAATTTTTACAAGGTTGCTTTTATGTTACACTGTGAACTCTATCAATAGTTGTCAATCTAGTACCAATATTTTGTTTAAACAATGGAATCGATCCTGTAATGATTTCATTGTACTCTAAGTTAGTGAATAAAATGATGTTATTGTAATGAATACAGTACACTGGCACAATGCTGGGGGTTTTTTTTAGGGGGGGGGGGGGGGGGGGGGTTACATAAAAACAGGAAGTAGGATGAGATTCCATCTGATGAAGACTCTGCCTATAGTTTTATTCAGACAAGTACAATGTTTTCACGCTGCTGCTCTAGCCCGCTACGTCACAAGAGATGACGCAATCAGATATAAAGCAAGCAGCAGCTTTAGTACTGTGAGACTGACATTTTTGCGAAAATGCATACTCCACTATAATTTATACGTCCCAGCTGCTGGACCCAAAAAACGTTTGGGAAAAGAGTCTATGAGAGCTCACGGTTGAACGATTTTGGATTCTTGCCCTTTGATTGGTTGACGCCAATTAACAGATTGTGGAAGAATTTCCACTTGTGCCAACTTGAAGTAGTCACGTTGTCTCTAGAGGGTATTCAGTTGCATGCATACAGTTCAGGTTGAGGTCACAGACAAACAGGCTACAGCACATTAAAGTTCAAAATTGACCATTCTTAAATGCCATTTTTGAATTAGTAGATTAATATTTGTTGGCAAATAATACATTGTTGGAAAGGTACACATGTCTTCTTTCAAATGCTGTGTAGACAATTAACTAATAAAAACTGAAAAAATAGGCATGTGATTCATAATTAAAGAACTATCTGTGATTTGTATGTATCTTTGCGATTAAAGAACATCTTTTTAATAATTAATCATAATTAATCAAAAGAACAATGATTAATTTTAAAATGTCGAGCAACGTTTTTTTGTAAGAAATATTTCTTGTTTAAAAAGTGGGGTGGGTAACACATAATGTCATTCATTGCGTATAAATATATATTATATATATCAATAAAATAACTTACTTCACAACTATAATTACTGTATTGTATACATCTCATGACATTTTTTATGTCACTATGGAGAATTGATGTCACAGATTAGATCACATGACAGCTTAGCTATGTTGAGAAAATGTGTAATGCAATATAATACCCTTACTATACAACGACTGGTGTAAAGAGTCTGTACCTGTATTTGGATATATACAGTGCAGTATTGCATACTGGAAAGAAGTACAAAGGAAAATCAAAGGAGAAAACATCGAAGATGAGTGCAATTGTCGCGATTTTGTTCAAACACAATTCGATAAGCGTAGAAGAATTAAGGGTTGCTGCAGCAAATAAAGGTCGCATTATAACTAGTACTAGTCATTTACTGAGGTTGGTTAATCGTTATCCAGGTGAATTGCGGATTGTTCGTGATGGAAGAAGAGAAATATGCAAGTACAAACCTGTCGATATAGAAGTATGTATGCGCAAAAACTGCAACCAAGGACCCAGTTGCATTAAACTTCATGTCACGTCTGTACATTTTTTGTTAAGGGTGAGTGCACGTGTGGTACCAACTTCATATTTCACTCATAAATCAATGCATGAATTTATTATACATTATGGAACAATATTATGTTTTCTAAATCTATTATCAATATCGCTAGAGCCTAGAGGTAGTAGAAATAAATTATAAATGGTTATATATATTATCTATTTTTATATGTCGGGAGAAATTAATTGTATTTTAGTTGGAGATGGGGAGATGACAAAATATTGGGAGACTCCATCATTATCGAGAGAGTTGAGAGGTCCTTGCTTCAAGCTTAGCCATCAGTCTTTTCTGTGTCTGACCACTTCCTGCCCAAATTCAGGAACATATACAGTTCCATTTTCAAAATTGTCTCAAGCCACCCCTACCATGGTGGTTCTGGCGATGTGTTGAAAACTCTCTTCATCCCACATTCCACTCATTTATTCTTTAAGAAAATCATGATTTTTGACCCAGCCCTCTCCCTTAAAAAGTGGGGTATTCGCACCTAAATGACTACTGCATGTTAAAATATTATGTCTCCCTTCCTTCCATCCAGTGTTATCATGAAGTTTGATCTCGACCTGAGGTCAATTATATTGACTGAATAGAATAGTATAGAAGTAGTATAGAAATGTCTAAAATGTTGTTTTTTAGGCCGATGCTCAAAGGGTGTCAGATGCCCCCACCCACATGATCTCTCAAGTCCCAGTAATACTTCTTACCTGAATTATCGTGGGCTACAAGATGTTGACATGAAGGATATTTTTCTCAAAATTCATTTCAAAGAAGGATCACTCAGTATCTGCACTTTCTACAACAGTGAACGCGGTTGTAGAAATTCAGATCACTGCAACTTCTTGCACATTTGCAGGTAAGCATCTACTGTAATTCCTTATTACTAGAGGGTGAGCACGCTTCACTCGCTCCCCCTCTAGGAAGTGTAGACGATGGTTCTCAGAATGACAATGACTTTGGGTAAAAAGGTTTTAGAAGAACGTTTTGGCTTGGACGTTCTGTTACCATTATTGAAATGCTTGATATTCGTAAAACTAAACCTACTCTGTTTCACAGTGTCTTAGATGATTAATAAAATTTTAAAGTATAGTGTTTATTGGTAGGAAGTTGCAAGGTGAACCCCTGGACTCACCGTGAACCTGGAAATTACTTCTAGCGCACAGTTGAAAATCTACTGATGAAATCAGAAATTTTGTTTCAAAACCCTTTATAACATCTTCCTAAGATAGAAATATGTAATAGTGGAAACTAATGTTATCAAATCTACAGTTACAGGCGGAGATTTATCCTGAAGTTTTTCCATTGTGCTCGCCTATGTCAGAATTAACCATAATTTATATATAGATTACAGACCCGGAAATTATCTACAATTAATCTAGTTTTTATTCAGGTTTGAAAACGCTCAGCATGTAATTTTTCTTTTTCTTATTAGTAAAATTGTTATTTAGTTGATGGCTTGGTTTTATTTTTGTAGACGATATGTTGATACCAAATGCGCAGCCTTCTGCAAGTATAACCATGATGTGTTTACAACTCACTGTAAAAGGGTTTTGTCAATGCATGGCATTTGTGTGGATCAGAGACCTATTGAAATCATACAAGATATTAAACAAAACATTCAAATGCCTAACACTACCATAGCACCATCAGCTATACCTGCAACATTACCTGGAAGACCAATGTCACCTCAAACATTATTTCAAATTCCAAGACCAATGTCACCTCCAATATCTCCTTCAAAGCAACTCACAAGTCTAAAGGAAGCAATTTGTACCTATAACATCCGAGAAAAATGTAGGTACAATGAAAGCTGCATCCGACAGCATCATACGTTGCCTTACCAGTGGTTCTACATGGACAGATTGATGTGGAAGCCATTCACAGAAGAGACTCAAACTAAATTGGAAGAAGAGTACTGTAATGTTTCTAAAAGGCACTACAAGGAGTAAGTACATACAGTATACTATTTTGGTACTGCTTTAATACTAACAAAATCAGTTATGTGAATGTAATAACTTCAACTTGACGATTTCATTAAAGAAAAGATGCCAAGACTGTAAGTTTAATAATCTTTCTCCTTGAATTAGTGAAAAAGTCACAGTTTATTTTGATAAGATGGGAAAGGACAGTAAATTTGTACGTCTATCGACATCATCCAGCGTAACCGAGCCACCAAACCATCCGTTCACGACCAAATGGACGTGGTACTGGCAAGATAATTCTGTCAATGCCAAGAGTTACTGGAGAGAATACACACAAAAGGTTATACTGTAGTCTTTAGAATAGAGCAATGCTCATGCATCATACCAACAGTCATTCGAGTACTAATATTTTCTAGCTGGTTTTCCTGGGAAATATATTCGTATACTTGTGTAAAGTGTACACTGTACAACGCAGTTCGCAATCTTCCCTAATTTACACATGGTTGCCTGAACTTTGCTAGATACAGTGGCAAATCCAGGTTATATAAATTGTGAGGTAGTATGAGAGAGGGCCATTAACAATTCTAAAATGAAGTCATGACCTAATGTCCAATCTTTTGCATTGCATTTACCACTTGGATCTGCCTATGAGATAAACAACCAAAGATTTCATTTTTAGTGTTTTTTTATCATTATCTTTACTTAAATTCAGAAATATGAATAATTATATGATTTTCACAAGGAGGTAAAACAGTACACATAAATATACAAATATTACACCTTTTGAAATTATACTTGTGTACATCACTACAGTATATAATGTTGATTTGTTTATAAAACAACAATTATTGATTACAGAGCACCGCTGAAACAGTGTCCGATACAGACAGTGAGGAGTTAGAAAAACGTTATCAAATGTTTTTAGAAGATTCAAGTTTTTCTACGATTACTTTCAATGTTGGACCACATAAATACAAATTATACTTTGACAAAATGGAGCAAGAAAGTCTTACATTCAAAACCATTAGATGTGTTCGCCGACGTCCTGCCAAACTAGTCACCAAACATGACATAGTGAGATACAAGATGGATGTTAAGTTAAACCGGTAGGTAGAGTTCATTATCAATGTCAGAATCATTCTACCAGGTTCTACCAAGAATATTATGTTAAAAATTTTCAAATCACTGTAAAACTAATAATTTGTTTTGTTTAGTTCTAAAGGGATTACAACCAGCATTGCTGGCGCTTCATCATCAACGCGCTTGCCCATTTGGTGGGAGAAAGTAGAACAGTTTGACCCACAAGCATCCTTTCAGTTAGTAGATGTAAAAGTTGGTTGTACAGAGTACAATGAAGTAAAGCTTCTTTTCAAACTAACTTGTAACCACAAGATTTTAAAGATACAACGAGTTCAAAACCAAGAATTGTGGGAAGACTATCAAAGGTTAGTTTAAAAAAAATTTTAAATCTTTGGAAATTTGTTGTCGTATGAGATACAGCATAGAGTATTGTAACAGTACCAGACCAAAGTAGTACTGTAGTAGTATTGATAAAACCTTAATAAATAGATGATTAAGGTACATGTACAATTATCTTTATTCACAAAGAAAACAAGAACGGATGATCAAAAAGTTACCACCTGGAACAACTGTTGAAAGAAGACTTTGGCATGGAACAAGAGAATACCATACCCAGGCTATTTGTCAACAAAACTTTGACTTCAGATGCAGTGGGTCAAGCTTTGGAACAGCCTATGGACAAGGAAGCTATTTTGCCCGTGATGCCAAGTTCTCAACTAAGTATGCAATTTGTGCAAATGATGGTCACAAATTTGTGTTCCTCGCCAGAGTATTGGTAGGAGAATACACAAAGGGAAAGACAAGCCACAGACGACCACCAGAAAAACTCCAGGCTGGCAATTCAAAGAGTCTTTATGATTCTTGTGTGGATAATACAATTGACCCCAGCATATTTGTCATATTTGATAATGATCAAATGTACCCAGAATACCTTGTTCAATATTGAAAGGATAACCTTTTTTCTCCTCAGTTTGTATGCTTAAGCTCTGTCTACACTATCAAACTAATTGTGATGTGCCCAAATATGGTAGTGATATTCCCAAATATGGTAGTGATATGACATCATCATGTCCATATATGGGCACATTTTTTTGTCACATAAAGTTTGATAGTATAGACAGAGCTAAAGAGGTTTGAACAGCATTAGGTACTTTATAAATCCAGGGTATTATATTATTCTTTATTAACTTCTTCAAATTATGATTACTGTATACTTTTTGATTAGAAGTAATCATACATCTGCATCCGGAAAATCGAAGGGCGTGGGACTATGCATTATGTAATCAGAATTATTGCAAAAACTGGAGCATAAAAAATAAAATATGCACCCCTGACTACGACGTACTGACAATCGATCTTCGACTGTTCTATCTACCCCTGTAAAGTATAATAACAATACAGTGGTAGTCACAAGTAGAATGGTGTATGATAGAAGTAGCAGAGTATTATTTTAATATTTAAATATTAAAATACAGAATTAAAACTAATAATTGTAGGCTAGTAGAATTGTAGTAATAATGATAATATGTTAATATTTGTGTCGTTCTATCATATTCAATATTAATCATAGTAGTGATATGGAAAAACATAATGTAATTAATTTTAATTGTCCCCTTATTTGTAATCTTAAAGCTCAGGTACAGGCATGAATTTTAAATATAATATCTGGTTAATTGTACATAAATCAAATATTTGTAACAGAAATCAAGACGAAAAAACATGAATTTCCCCTAATATGGTCAAATACAAATTTTGGCAAAATTCTGCCATAAAAACCAGGAAGACTTTTTTTCAGTAGTTAGGTAGTTTAACCTAATGTAATAACATGTCTGATGACTCCCTAGAAGGTGAAAAAAGATGGTGGATATACGGTGGATAATTTTTGCTATAGCATGAAAATAAAAATCTGAAGTTGAATAAAAATACCAGAAATGTAAAATTCAAGTTATATTACCTATATTTAGTCATCTGATAACATTTTTTACCATACCGTTTATTTTTCATAGCTTTTTAAAATGCCTCTCTATTTACAAAATTTGTGTACAAAAGAATAGAGATTTTACTGTGTAATTTGAACTATCCCCCCACTGATAAGAAAGTGCTTATTTTCAACAAGCTCGTGTAACACAAATAAAATCCCAAAAATTATGAAACATAGGGGAAACTATAGATCGATAATTATTGGAATGTATGATCAATAGAAATTTTTTGCCCGCACCTGGCCTTTAAATGAATAGAAATTAATTTTTCATCAATTCAAACCAATGGTAAAATATTTAAAAAATATGGTATATAGGTCTTTTTCACTGTTTTGTTACTCATGAACAGCTTCAGAATGGCAAGCTGTAATTAGACAGACTGACCTCTAGGATGGCCAATTCTGTCTAATTTCATGCATGGAACAACTAAACTGTCTAATTTTCTAGTTTGATAAAAAATCAATTTCTATATTATGATATTTATGACAACAATAATAGATAGCATTAGACAGACGGCTTGAAATGTAGTAATACAGAGTACAGTAGTTGCATATATTTTTAATGTACTGGTATTATTTGAGGGTGCTGATATTTATGGTACAGTAGTTTAAAAACGATGTTCAGTATTAATATTAGCTTTGTTTATTTTAATTTACTATTATTTTATATTTTTTATATTTATATATGTGCTGATATTTATGGTACAGTAGTTTAAAAAACTATGTCCGGCTTATAAAATCTATAATATTTATTCACAGCTTTGATTGTACATCACTATCTGGATTATTAAATAGAGCTGGAGCGACATGACCAAACCTTGGTATAATATTATAATATAGAGAACATTCTGTTGAGTCTATGAACACCATTCTATTTACATGTTTTGACTCTTTTAATGATTGTTCTGCAGTTTTGTTTAGAACGGCCATTTCTCCTGCATTAATTGTCTTAAACTCTGGCACTTTTGGATAAATATCATCACCTAAATATAAAAAGAATTTCTCTGGTAAATATATCATTTTTTATAAACCTTAGTGGATTAATTTCAGGTAATATGAGAGGAGGGTATATATATATATATTATTGGTAATATCATATCAGTATATATATTTTTTTCCAAAATGGTGTACGTAATCTAATCTAGTGAATAAAAAGGCTGCTTTGCATAATTAATATTGGATATTGAATTCTTATTTTAAAGTTTTTCACCATGCTTAGAAGACTTAAAATTCTCATGATACTGTACAGTGAACACATGAACTCAAAAGTGAGCGAGGCTGGCTCAGTTGAGCATGGAGATCAAGAGCATCAAAGAAATTTGAAAAACAGACCAGAATCCACTCCAAGCGTTCAAGACTATTGAGGAGTGCTAGAGAATTACATTTTTTGATTTAGATGTGCTCAACTAAAAAATAACCACACTGACATACTCTACTGCCTTCTTACCTGGATATGCCGATACTACTTTACCATCCTCACTCAGATATAAAACTGGAAATGTAGTTTCACAGCCTAGAAATGCCCGTTGAGAACTAAAATCAAACAGATCTTGCAAAATCTTAAAATTCTCAATACGACTTAGTTCATATATTTGAGGAGGTGGTAGATACACCTGTTTGTCTTGAAATGATTGCAGAGCTTCTGTTGGTAATGACCACTGAACATAATAAAAATGAATAAATCTTATTCAACAAAGAATGAAAAGAGGGATGTGGTATTTTTAACACTAAACTTCACCACAGTACAAAGTTGAAATGATAGAATCATTCAAGCAACGAATAGATGGTTGGGAAAGGATCTTAATCACATAGTACAGTATAATACGACTTGTAATTTCACAAAGCCACTCTGTCAGGACAGTTGAGAGAGTGCTAGAATTAGCAGGACTGACATGATGTGACATTTCTTAGGGGAGAGGCATCTGGTTGAAAGTCATTGTTGGCATTATACAAATGGAAATGAATAAATTAATTTGTGAAGAGACATCACCACCCTTTTGGATTCCAGCTCCAATATCTTTCTCATTAAATGAGTACTAAAGCTCTGTCTACATTATCAAACTTTATATGAAAAAAAAATGTGATGTGCCCATATATGGACATGATGATGTCATACCACTACTACCATATTTGAGCATATCACTACCATATTTTGGCATAATGTAATGTTTTTTATTAACCTTTGTCTGAATCATTTCCTGTGCATCATGCTTCACTAGCGGTACATCATTCATACAGCAGAGAAAGAACATTGTGTCGTATCTCTTCTTATTAGTAGCTGGAGTCAACCAATCACACCATTCCATCAGAGACCAGACATCAGGAACGCACTGAAGCTCACGACACAGCATTATAAACTGACTTGCATCTCCATGTACACGGCGTCTCCATTCATCGATAGTGACTTCTGAAAGACTTGGATGTTCGTAATTCTTTGCAAATGTCACTTCTGTTTTTTTATGTGGGATATCTTTGAACGACTTGAGCAAGAGTAGACCGGCTTCTTCAAATGTTTCTCGAATGGCACAAATCCTGAAGGCAACTTCTCTTGGTAATGGAGAGGTTTCTTTATTTGTGAAAACTAATGGTCTTTGACCCTGAATTGATAACATCTTTCCAAAGTCTTTTGTACTGATGCCTGCTTCTTCGAAAAATTCAAGCCAATCTGGTGAAGTGTCCGCATTATCAAGAGCACCTCCAGGAAAGACTTCAGCTCCTGCAAAAAAGGAGCTCGAATGTGTTCTCTGCATTAACAAAATCGAAAAGTCGCTTTCACGATGATGCCTAACATTGCCATCATTGATATTTCTGATCTTGTTTCTGTTTGACAGTTGTTCTTTTGCAGCAATGCTGCTACTAGATGGATGGAATATACCATTTCTTCTATTGGCAGCCACAATGAGAGAGGCTGCCTCTTTCCAGTATTTCATAATGGTTGTTACAACCTAGGGCCTAGTCCTACAGTACACCAAAACAATTAGTAGGATTACAATTTTCAATAGGCTAAAATTAAATTACATTGGCCAGGGAGTTCTTTGGCAGTGTGACATTTGGTTGAAACTGTTGACTGCTGTGGTGTAGGGAACTGTTGCAGTTGTTGTTTGTAAGATTGATCAATTAAATTGTAATTATCGCAATAAGTTTTGTATTCCCAATATGTATGTCGTGTTGGTTCGTGTCATTTATCAATTTTACTTTATTCTCTCACGTGCACTACACTACTGCCCCCATTGGCCATACCACCAGGCCTAGCCAGCCTCCTGCCGTCGTGTAGGATATCCCGGAGCGCCGGCTGTGTCGTTGCCACAAATCGCGGTCTGAGAACGAGAGAAGTAAGCCTACCCTATAGGCCTAGCCTGCTCATATTTTTCTTTTTAATATATCACGACACACGTAGGCGCGTCTAGTATCACAGGTAAGTTCTGTGATTCTTGTGTGTGTTCTTCATTAATTTTAGTGCTGCTGACAATGCACAGGCTTCTAAATCTTAGGCTGCTAGTTAGTATACTAAACAGTGTACTGCTAGCTGCTGTATTTCTACTAGAAAAAGGAGGAGTGGGTAGCGGGACGGTTTAGTTCAGCTAGATAGCTAAATACGCTAGGCCTAGGCTACTGTAGGAACAGCCCACTAATGATTCCTAGGGTTAATTAATTAATTTTGTTTACAGATTTATTTTATCATCATGCCTTTTACTATTTATTAGTCAAATTTAATTAAATACATTTATTGTCATCCTGAATTTTTTAGTTATAGGAATAGGAGATATGAAACAAATTGTTATTTTTTAAAAATCCTTTACGAACAGTAATTTCACTGTATAGTTAAATTTTGACATTGATTTGTGAATCTGAAAATGTTAGCACTCTTAAAAATCATACAGTTATGTAGGCTTTTTACAAACATGTGCAGTAATTTTTTTCTCATATGACACATGGCTGGTCGCAACGATTTTCATCTCTGCAGAATGGCTTCCATATAGTAGCACATTTTTTTTTAAATTATTATTTTCCCCTTTTTCTTCTATTATTTAAAAGTTCAAGTATTTCTTATTGCAGGAATTTGTAAAAAATGGGTGACAGTTTGTATGGTTCCTCTAGGAATTATGACAGCCTTCATAGACCAGTTTCACAAGAGGAGGCAAGCAGTACTTCTAATAGCGAGTTTGCCTACAACAGCCTTGTGTCTAGATCTACAAGTTCTTTGTCATCACTTTCTGAATCAGAACAGAACGCAGAGTTTTATGACATTGTCCTTATTTGCAGTGAAAGAGCAAAAAAAGAACGGGATTTATTCTTGACGTTTTGTCGTAAACAACAGTGGAAAGTGTACCTTCCATCTATGGAAAAGTTATTGGGGGAGAGGCGATCCGCCACATTTAAACGTGGATTTGATCATAGTACATACATCGTTGTTTTAATCACATCTTGTTTTCAAGAGGATGTCTGGGCTGTGGAACGTTTACAAATTGCGTTAATAAAATCAATTGAGGAAAGATCTCTAAATGTTATCCCAGTATTATTTGGTGACTCCAGTTTACTTCCATTTGAAATGTCTGCAATTGCTAATGTCAAATATAATGAAGAATTTTTTGAACATGTGATGAAAAAATCAATAAAAACAGATACCCGTATATTCAAACAAAGTCAAGAAGATTGCCGCTTCCAGTCAGCTCAAGGCACTGTGGCTACACCACCACCAGCTTATGAGATTGATTCTTTGGTAAATTTTGAAGAATATGTACACTGCAAATAAAAACATATGATGTTCCCGGGTGTCTAGAAAACTCAGATCTTGGATATATTTGACTTTCATAGATCCAGAAAACTCTAGATATCAATATCTGACTTTTCTAGTTCCAAAATGGAACTAGAAAACTCAGATCATCAAATGATTGGTTGAGCCTTGAATTGAGTTTGCTTAGCTAGGCTAGGCCTAAATGCTAAGCCTACATTTTAAAAGGTGTATACTATATTTCTTTATGATTTAAGTCGTAGGCTGCTACTACAAGTTACAATAATTATTATTATTATTATTATTATTAGTAAGAAAACGTCCACTGTAGTATTTCAAACAAGCTACCCTCTAATAATAATGGAACGATCCATTTGATGATCTGGGTTTTCTAGTTCCATTTTGGAACTAGAAAACTCAGATATTGATATCTGAGTTTGCTAGATCTAGAAAACTCAGATATCTGAGTTTTCTAGATCTAGAAAACTCAGATATATCTGAGATCTGAGTTTTCTAAATCTGAGTTTCTAGACACCCGATGTTCCCATCCCATTTTCCCTGCCCCTCCCCCATCCCATTTTTTCAGCTCTCCTAACCCAATTTTCTCTGCTCCCCCATCCCATTTTCCCTATCAAATATTCTAAAACCTTGTCTTCACTATCAAACTTCATGTGACAAAAAACTGTGCCCATGGACATGATGTCATATCACTACCATATTTGGGCATATCACTACCATATTTGAGCACATCACACTTTTTTTTGTCAAACTAGTTTGCTTAAAATTGCCATTTATACAAATAAATTAGTGTTTTTTGTTTTGTTTGTAGGATTCAGGAGAAGGATGCTCAATAAGTAGTTCCTACTCGGAAGAGTTGAACAACATGTTGACAGAAGCATTGCCATCAGAGGTATCACAGCAGTACCTAACCACCAAGCAATTTCAGGGGCTCTGTATCTCACTTGATGTTACTGACCCAGGCTTGAATGATTGGAGAGGCCTAGCAACCTCATTGGAGCTCACTTCTTCTCAAATTAAATTGTTAGAAGATAAGCAAGCTAGGACATCTGATTACAGCCCTACCAAACAGATTCTTGATGTGTACTTTAAACGTGATAAAAACCTCGACAAGTCCTCAATACTAAAAAATCTAAATGAATTGTTTAGACAAATGAACTTTGGTAGAGGAATACAGATTACACAAGAAGCTATTGAGACATTCATTGGATAAAGACTGAATTATGCAGTTGAATAAATATTATGTACCCTTTTTTACAGTGAAATAATGTAGCTCTAACTTAAGCTCTGTCTACACTATCAAACTTTAAGTGACAACTAAATGTGATGTGCCAATATATGGACAAGATATCACTACCATTATTTGGGCACTCATACTTTTTTTTGTCAAACTAGTTTGATAGTGTAGACAGAGTTTTAAACATGACCATGACAGAAATGAATGGCACGAAATAGTGGAACAAACATAAAGGGTAAATTAACAGGCACAGAAAAATTTTGAAACGCCCTGTGATATATTGATTAATTTAGAAATGAGAAAGATGAGGAAATCTGCAAGATAAAGCTTCCACAATCACCTGCATGATATGCTGATGTCCTAACCACCTGCATAATATGCAGATGTCCTAACCATTAGACATGTTATGGTATAATTGTTCAAATTCAATGAAGCTTAAAAAATATATTTATAAACTTGGTACTGTCTGAAATTTATTCCCTGCCCTCCTATTAGAAATGTATAAGTCTGTACCATAATGACATTTAATTATTGTGTACACATTTTAATATTTAGTAAGTAAGTATACATATTTTATTAGTACAATATTTTTTTTTAATTGAAAATTATATTCTAGTTAATTTAAATTAATTTCTACAGTAGAATAAAGTTATTAGTACAGTATTATGCTTGTCGTCATAACATCTTTTCGAGATAAAATGAGGCGAAGAGCGAACATTAAACTTACCAATGTACTAGTGGGCATTAGTACTTTACTGTATTATAAATAAACTATGAAATAAGACTGTACAGTACTTATTTATTTCTCTCCATGTGTTTAGTTTTAAAACCCAATATTACATAGCCTTTGTGCTTCGGGAAATATAATCCATCGAACAAAATATCATTCCCTCGGGGATGTAAAATCTTATATTTAACCTCTAAACTGGCAATATCTGTATAATATTAATCAATGGCTCTTCAGTGAGATTTTTCTTTTTTAAAGTATTTATAATGTTTGATTTCACATAAGTTAATAAATATAAGGATTTCACTTAAGTGGTATTTATTTAGATAGGTGAATTTTTAAGTGTGTTTACCCAGGGAAGAGTGAAACAATTCCTTAGCCTAAGTGTAATATGAATACAGCAACTGGATTATAATTGTTTTTGTAACATGTTTATATTGCAACTAATAAATACTTACCGAAAATTAGTAATGGTGCAATCATAGTCGAGTCATGGTGACCTTAAAATCCTTAACTAAAATACTGCTACTGCACCTCTTCCTGTACCTATGGAAAAATATCACTTTTGTTAAAATTGTTTGTCATTTTAGAATAGCATTTTATTCTTAACATTTGTTGTAATTTTTATTTGGAATCATGCAATAAACATTTTTAGCTAATTTCAATGTGTGTGTTATTTTTATTAATAAATATTCACTATAATCATGGACCTATAATTTTATACATCCACTGTATCTATAAGCTGTACAGTTTCATAGGCTGTGATACATACGTATTGCATATGGTGCCTGTATCATAGCTAAGACATGATACAGATGTGATACTGAATGATACAGCACTGAGAATCGGGTTCCTTTCGTTAATCAAACTAACATACCTGATTTTTACCTTTTCATGTTCACAAAATCATTATATTGTACGATGCTAGCATCCTACACCAATAATTAATAACAATATCATTTCTCCTCACTTTTAATTACTTAAGACGACACAAAAAAACCAAATAATAATACTAGATTTTGGCTGAAAACCTGTTTTAATTGCAATTCAATTATGTATTAATGATATAATTAACATTTGCAGTATTATCACCAAAATGTGAATAACTTGACAAAGACAACATAAGAAAGTCAAGGCATAAAATAAAAAAAAAATGTTGAGACAATTCTGAGCATCAATTGTTAAAAATACAAATGTGTTAGGAGTTATCTTGAGAACTGATACATTAGCAGACCAGTGGCGTGTAACGGTTATGCACGCTCATTGGCTAAACCCTGGGGACCAGAAGATGAGCAGTCAAATGCAACTACCCAGCGTTGGAGGAGTGCTAAACCCTGGGGACCAGAAGATGAGCAGTTAAATGCAACTACCCAGCGTTGGAGGAGTGCTGAACCCTGGGGACCAGAAGATGAGCAGTCAAATGCAACTACCCAGCGTTGGAGGAGTGCTAAACCCTGGGGACCAGAAGATGAGCAGTCAAATGCAACTACCCAGCATTGGAGGAGTGCTAAACCCTGGGGACCAGAAGATGAGCAGTCAAATGCAACTACCCAGCGTTGGAGGAGTGCTAAACCCTGGGGACCAGAAGATGAGCAGTCAAATGTAACTACCCAGCGTTGGAGGAGTGCTAAACCCTGGGGACCAGAAGATGAGCAGTCAAATGCAACTACCCAGCGTTGGAGGAGTGCTGAACCAGGTGCCCTTTTCCTGCATTATGCCACTGCAACAGACACGCACCACATACTAATGGGTGGGAACATACCAACGGGTGGGGACACACACCAATGGGTGGGGACACACACCAATGGGTGGGGACACACACCAATGGGTGGGGACACACACCAATGGATGGGGACACGCACCAATGGATGGGGACACGCACCAATGGGAGGGGACACACACTAATGGGTGGGGACATGCATCAATGGGTGGGGACACACACTAATGAGTGGGACACGCATCAATGGGTGGGGACACACAGTAATTGGTGGGGACACACAGTAATTGGTGGGGACACACAGTAATGGATGGGGACACACACTAATGGGTGGGGACATGCACCAATAAGTTGGGACATGCATAAATGGGTGGGGAAACACACTTACAGGTGGGGACACACTAATGGATGGGGACATGCATCAATGGGTGGGGACACACACTAACAGGTGGGGACACACACTAATGGGTGGGGACACACAGTAATGGGTGGGGACACACACTAACAGGTGGGGACACACTAATGGGTGGGGACACACAGTAATGGGTGGGGACACACACTAACAGGTGGGGACACACACTAATGGGTGGGATAGGCTAAAATAGAACACTAATAAAATGAAAAGAAAGTTTATAAAGGCATAATTGATTTTTGAGGCACTTTGGTAATTAAGTTCTAACTACATATTTTTTCTAAACTAAGCTATACGTATATATGTTTATTTTAATGAGTTGATTTAAGTAATTTAACAAGTTTTATACACACAAAAAATGAATACAATTTGAATAAAGTAACACATTTGAATAAATTAAGTCCAATTCACTCACTATGACGATACATATTATATAAGAAAAAATGTATTGCTATACAAATATATTTAAAAAACAACGCCAGAATATGTTCTACAGTATACCTTATTTCCCAGAATGCAACATTTAAGTTCTGTCCCTTTTTTGTGTATAAATTTAAAATTGTATTGTCTCTCTGAAGAAAATGTTTTTAAATGTTTTTGTTGAATAAGTAAATTAACAAGTTTTATACAAAAAAAAATGAATAAAATTTGAATAAAGTAACAAAATAAGTCCAATTCACTCACTATGACGTATACATATTACATAAGGAAAAAATATACAAATATATTGATAAAACAACGCAAGAATATATCATAATAAAAAATTATGAATACAATATACCTTATTTCCCAAAATTCAAAATTTAAGTTCCGCTCCTTTTTTGCATATAAACTTAAAGATGTATTGTACCCCTGAAAAAAGACATTTTTTTTTTCTATGGAAGTGATTAAACTGATTAAACTGCGAAATGGCCTATTCCAAATCTTTGTTAAATTAATCTTCATTTTTCATGTTTTTGGGGAACACAATACCTCTTTAACATACGGATATGCAGATGTTTGGCAAGTCAGTATGCAGTATGTTGAGAAAATAATACTAGGCAAGTATTCTACACTTACACAATGCATTCTGGGAAATAATGAATAAAGTTTAGCTACTTAAAGAAATGCACACTATCAAGCAAAATACGGTATTTAAAAGAAATAAATGTTATATACATGAACGGATTCTGGTTCAACAAGAAAGAACATTAGCATATGAACATTAAAAAAGAACACAGAAAATATGAACATTAAAAAAGAACACAAAGAATAATTTTTTTAAATACAACAATTTAAAAAAACTAATAATTAAAAAATAAAAATTACAGTTGTACTGTAACATGGACTAAATTAAACATTATGTTAAGTACTAAAATGTGTTAATTAAAAATTACAGTTTTACTGTGATGAAGGGACTAAATATCAAAATGTATTGGCATAGTTTTTTATTTCATTATTAAGTAGTTGCCATGTAAGTAGTAGGCACTCTTTGTAAACATTAATCTATAAAACTCTTAACTATAAATTCAAACACAGGAGTATTTGTTTTTAGTACCTCTCATGGTAACAATTCAGAACTGAAGTCCACTGCATAGTGTTTAGCCAAAACAATTTTAGGCCAGCGGCGTAACTGCTATGAGTGCTCACTGGCTAAACCCAGGGCCCCCAAACACAAGGGGCCCCAGAGAATGAGCAGTCCAATGCAACTACCCAGCATTGGAGGGCCCTTAGGAGTCTTTGCTCTATGCGTTATGCCACTGTTTTAGGCTAGTCAGTCTGCCTTTGTTGTTGAAAATTGACATGATCATTTAGCAATACACAATAACTATTATTATAATATTAGTTAAGGTTAGCAAAAGATATACATATGCTAGTGAAATTAAATTGGCTTGCCTCTCGTTATTTGAAGTCAGGTTTTTATACTACTGTGTGTTATTTAAACATAATCAGTGCATCTATTGGAATAGTCTGTATCTGAAATTCATTCATTGTTAAACATTTTTACACTAGCTGCATAATAAAACTACTAGTACATTGTTTTCTTGTTATATATGATTAAGTAATGAATTTCTTATTGTTATATCTTAATCTTTATACGTTTTATTTTAAAACATTTTTCCTAAATTTAAATTATTACATACTTCTTTAGTACACATTATTGGCTAAAAACAATAAAATACAATAACTTAAAAATAGATAAAAATAGATACAGGCCTAAAATACACAAATATGAAAGTTAAACAAAATGTAAGGGGGAAAAAATACAAAATTATTATAAACAAATATTGTAAATCAACAACAAAATATTGCTTAAAACTACCTACACTGTAATGGTATCACCCTGTTAAATGATCATGAAATCAGGTAACATTTATAGGCCAATTGGCTACCATAGCAACCAAACACACACAAACTGTTAGAAACCCAAGATAAAGTGAATATTTTTTTTACAATTTTGTTTTCTTAATGTTGCAAAAAATTGTTTAAAAACAGTAAAACATATTTTTTTTAATTCTATGTTTACATTAGCATAGTTCTCATGTCACTCTTCCTACTCAGAGTATTCGGAAGACAAATTTTTTTTATTATTACGGTTACAATGGTAATGCATTATAGTATTTTATACCTTGCATTTTAATTGTGGCTTGCTATATTTTGAATACACAAAACAAATGTTTTAGCGCCCTCAATTGTAATGGTGAAGTCATAGGTTAACAAACGATTGTCAATCAATTTGTAAACCTGTTTAAAAGGCTGCCAATTTTGTTTTCTGAGATTTAAATGGCTGTAATTTAATGTTCTGCTATTTAAATGGCCCTCATTTAATTTTCTGATATTTAATTGGTTCTCATTTAATTTTCTGAGATTTAAATGGCTGTCATTTAATTTTCTGATATTTAAATGGCTCTCATTTTATTTTTTATTTAAATGGCTGTCATTTAATTTTCTGATATTTAAATGGCTCTCATTTTATTTTTTATTTAAATGGATGTCATTTAATTTTCTGAGATTTAAATGGCTGTTAATTTTCTACGCTGTGATTCAGTAAGTTCTGGGTGCCAGAAGTCTACAATAAGAATTAACCTAAAGCTGTCACCATTATGCCAAACCTCATGCTCAAAGGAATCATCAAATATAAGCATCTTGCCTTCTTGCCACTTCCTATAAAACAAGAAAATGTTTAAATTAAAGCTGAAAGATACAATTCCACAGAGTGACACTGCAGTAATGTGAAATGGAATTTTGCTTAGCCTAAACAAATTAGTTAACTAATAACATGTTAATTACACTATAAGAAATCTAAAAAATCTGAGTTTTGTCTTATAATACAAAAAAGTTTACAAACTAAATATAGTTACTTTACTTATTCAGGTATACTACAGTATCAAACTTTATGTGACGTGCCTATATATGGGCTTGACGATGGCAAATCACTACCATATTTGGGCATATCACTACCATATTTGGGCATATCACTACCATATTTGGGCATATCACTAACATATTTGGGCATATCACTAACATATTTGGGAAAATCACTAACATATTTGGGCATATCACTAACATATTTGGGCATATCACTACCATATTTGGGCATATCACTAACATATTTGGGCATATCACTAACATATTTGGGAAAATCACTAACATATTTGGGCATATCACTAACATATTTGGGCATATCATTAACATATTTGGGCATATCACTAACATATTTGGGCATATCACTAACAAATTTGGGCACATCACAGTTTTTTTGTCAAAATAGTTTGATAGTGTAGGCAGAGCTTTAAATAATCTTACCTAGTTTGATCTTTGACCCGTATGCTAAGGCCGTCTGGTACCACTAACCCTAGATGACTGCGCAGTCTGCAATTGGTTGGCCCGCAGTGCGCCCATATGTGAGTGCCTGGGTGCAATACCGAAAACTTCACTTGACCTCGCTTGTTACTAGTTGCCATAGGAATCTGATCAATGACTTCACAGGTTTTTGGTGCCCTCTTGCAGTTAGCATCGTTTCGTTTACCTATTGTTAAAAGTGAAAAATAGCAGTACATCAATCAGGATTCAATACAAGTTATTAAGACGGTTGTATTACGATAATAAATAGTACATATATTCCATTTATTATTATGACAAACACATCAAAAATGGTGGTTTGGAAAATTTTCTGCTTTTAACCTAGGTTATTTCAAGATTTCGGGACTTTCTTATTTTTCTTTTCTTTATTTCAAGCACATCCAACATGCCTTTAAAAACTCTTTAGATATAAATATAGAATTAAAAGCACATTAAAATACAAAACATGAAACATACAAAATGGCAAACTTAAATCGATTTAAGAATTTTAGACTTAAATTTGGACAAAGTGTAAAAAAAAATATCGATAGTCTTATCCTTAATAGAAAAAGCTTGGATAATCTTTGAATGAAACCATTTTTGGTTACGCTGACTCGACATCCTATCCATATTGACTTAATTCTCAATTTTCTATAGAAATATCTTACTGTATATTATAGTTGTGACTGATTATCTTTTAGAAAAGGAAATTTCATGATTTCAAATCAGGATTCCACTCACAAAAACGATTCAAAATAAAATATATTAAAAATAATATAATTATATTTAACCTTTTAAAGATTTTAATGTTACTCTTTTATACTTTTACCATTTATTGTCATTTTTTAGTCTGTTTTATGTACGTATCTTTTAATCGGATTTGATGACAACCAACATTTCTTTATTTTTGATGAAGACAAATAAAGTTTCTTGTATCTAGTTACCTCGAGTGTACAAGGTAAACTGTTTCCAGTCACCACTCTCCCGTAGGTTCTCAACCTCAGGTACGAAAGAGCCGGTTTTAGGATCCATGTTGGCAACTCCCTCATCACGTATTACTTGCCAATTATCCTCAAGAAGCTAAACACACACAAACAACTATTATAAATAATCTGTTGCAAACTTTTCAAAATAAACATTTGATACTATCCTTAAGCTCTGTCTACACTTTTAAACCGTATGTGACAAAAAAAGTGTGATGTGCCCCAATATGGTAGTGATATGACGTCATCGTGTCCATATATGGGCACATCACTTTTTTTGTCACATAAAGTTTGATAGTGTAAACAGAGCTTAATGATATGCAATTATAATCCCACCCCCACAAATTTGATACTGTGACTATACTTGGTCATTTACAGTAATAAGCATAGCCTAGAATAAAAGAAAACATAAAAATGATATGAAATCACTTACTTTGACAAACTTGGCCACCTTTGCAGAATGTGGGGTCCACCATGGCTTGGCTGTTAAAGAATCCACATTGTAGAGTGACCGTTGCCATTTAGACAAAAAGAAGCCTTTTTTTGCAGCTGAACTATATACTTCGTAAGCCTATAAAGAAACAATAATAAACATTTATTTATTTTGACCAAACGGTTCAAGGCTCGACCATGAAAAGACAGAAAGTCTCTTCGGTTAAGGACTAGAGGTCCAGTATACACATCTGGCTCGTGCGCACTTTAAAGAAACCCAGTGCACCTTTCAGAAGAGTAGGGGTTACCTAGGTGTACTGTTCCATCTTAGCCACTTTCGTTAATAATAGGTCTGCATTGTGGCTGCTGTGCGTCTATCGTGAGAACCTAATCCAATTGTCCTCAATTGAGGATGAATATTATCATCATCAAACATTATTCAAAGATATAGTATTGCTAAAGCTCTGTCTACACTATTAAACTTTATGCGACAAAAAATGTGATGTGCCCATATATGGAGATGATGATGTCATATCACTACCATATTTGGGTACATTATACTTTTTTTGTCAAACTAGTTTCATAGTGTACACAGAGCTTTAGTCTAAATTAAGAAAAACCAAATTGACTTAATACCTGTTCTACTCTTCCCAGTCTATATAACGCATCCCCAAGATGGAAGTAGTATTTTCCTTCTTTCGTTCCTTCTTCTTCCGTTGCTATTCCCTCCGTCAACAGTGGAATACTTTCCTCATAATTTGTCTCTGATTTGAGGATGAACCCAAGATGGACTTTAGCATGACCGTCACTGGGAACCACTTCAAGAATCTGAGAAACAATTGACAAAAAGTATACAAAATTAAATACAAGTCGAGAATACTGTTAAAAAAACAGATACATATTTTACAGTACATACACTACATATACACATACGGTTAAAGCTTGGTTCCCACTAGAGACACAACGCAGTGACGTATGCGTAACGCAAGCTAGTTGACCAATGACAAGCGGCAGTTCGAATTATCCATTGCTTGTGATTGATCACCTAACTTGCGTCGGCTTACGAACCAAGTGCAAGAAAAGGTCTTAAGGCCTGTTCATACTAGGAAGGTCGATGACAAACGACAGACAGATAAAAATACAGAAATCAAAAGAAGTTCTAAAAGTTTTCATCCTAGAACTATACAGTTAGGATAACCATTTATACACATCTTTGATGAAAATAATATTTATACCTATTCTCTTTGGACCCTTTACCACATAAGGCTGCTAAATATTTATATGGAATATTTATTATCATTGTTATTTATCATCTTGTTTCTAATTTAAATACTCTAGAACATTATTGTGTGGAATGAAAATTATAACCAGATAGGAAATTTACATTCAAGTAGTGAGCATTGCTATTTAGACACAAAAAGTCTAATGTCGTATAATGAAAAATGGCTGAAAATTAACAAATAATACCTTTTGAAAGATTGGTTTTGCTGCATTGTTGTTGCCTTTTATCAAATATGTAACTCCCAGTTCACGTAAAACCTTAATATCATTTGGAATTCTTTTATTTAAATCTTCCAATACAGATATTGATTTCATGGAATTTCCTGAAATAAAAAAATAAATTTATTAGTATAGGTATCTCATTCTTAAGCTCTGTCTACACTATCAAACTAGTTTGTCCAAATATGGTGGTGATATGCCCAAATAAGGTAGTGTTATGACATCATCATGTCCATGGGCACAGCACATTAATTTGTCACATGAAGTTTGATAGTGTAGACAGAGCTTTATTCTATAATTTATACTTTAAAGAAGGAGGATAAGTTTAAAATCTATTATAATAAAGTATATTAAGAGATTTAGTCCTTCTCTGAATAAGTATGATGAATAGGTGCTGTAACATTTTTTAAAAACATAGGAGCTAAATAGGGAAAGGGAGACAAGCATTAAAAACAGAATATACAGAGGTCCCAGGAGAAATTGCACCTTCAACAGGAAACCGGGATATTGCATCAATATTGTAAATAGAACTGAAAGAAGGATCTTGTGTACATTTGAGGCCATTAGTCTGTTTGTATTAATGCCATTGTGTATGTAGTATCTCTAGACAATCATTATACTGTATATATATATATATATATTATATGATGTCATCATTACTGATTTACCTAGAAAACGTAGCCTGTCTGCTTGTGCAATCATTGCCTCTTTCAACACTTCATTAGGACAGTTTGGTGCCTTGGCTACCTCATCATAAGCACTTATACAACTATAAAAATTAAAATTTGTAATAAATTAAAAACAAAACCTAATATGTTTGGCAATATGAAAACTACTGTATTATTGTAAGACATATAAAAACAATAGTAACGGCTATGAGCACTTACTAGCTAAACCCAGAGGCCACAAAGCTTATGGGGGCTACCTGAGCAGTGCCCTTAGGACTGGAATTAAAACATGCCAAAAAAGCTAAAAACTCCAGCGTTGGAACTTGGAGGGCCACTTAGGCTTCCTAAACCTCAAGCCTCTGCATTACGCCACTGTATGCGTAGATAACAAGGCCAACAGCCATAAGTCGCGTGCTAAAACGCATAGTGATACCGGACAGACCGACCGACAGTGAACTATAGAGTCGCGTCCACGCGACTAAAAACATTTAACCAACTTACGATTTTAATAAGTCATTACTACGTTGCTCATCAGCAATGTAGTACAATGCGTTAGCACGACCTAGACGTGCTCGTGGACTAGCTGGGTGTGTTGTTAAAAGCTTCTCAAATCGTCTCAATGCAGACTCATATTTTTTCTAGTGAAAAAAAAAAAAAAAAAAAAGATTATCTACAAATTATTTAAATGGCTTTGTTCTTTTTTCCAATTCATATTCATCAACTCTACGTGGCCTTTTGCTAAATAACAAAGGTCAGTTATTAGCTGATTATGAGTCATTGACCTTTGACACTCTTGAACTTCAAATTCAATGACAATAATCCAGGATTTTGAAATTCTATTCAGATAAAAAAATGACCACAATCATCGTTTTAAGGAAATGTTTTCTAACATTTAAAAATATTTTCTTAAGCTTTGTCTACACTATCAAACTTTATGTAATAAAAAATGTGATGTGCCCACATATGGACATGATGTCATATCACTACCATATTTGGGCACATCACACTTTTTTTGTCAAACTAGTTTGATAGTGTAGACAGAGCTTAAGAAATTTAATGAACAAACCTGCACAATAAGGTCTTCACAAAGATCCAGTTCTTTTTCAATGGCTTTATCGTAAGTATTGGTTCGCCCAACCGAAAGTATTTCTTCTTTTGTATTCTTCTTTCGTTTCTTTTTATTTTCTTCTTCAGCCTTCAGTTGTTCTTCTTTCTTTGGCTCTGGTGCCTTTTCTTTCTTTGCTTCTGGTGCCTTTTCTTTCTTTGGCTCAGGTTCTTTTTCCTTCTTTGGCTCAGGTTTTTTCTCTTTCTTAGATTCTGGTGCCTTCTCTTTCTTTGCTTCTGGTGTCTGACCTTCTGATTCCTTCGACTCAGATTCTTTTATTGGTTTAGGTACTTTTTTTTCCATTTTGTCCAACTTTTCATTTAACTCCGGTATATTATCTTCTTTTGGATCTTTCTTTGCTTCTGATGTCTTTTCTTTCTTTGGATCTGGTGCCTTTTCTTTCTTTGGCTCTGGTGCCTTCTCTTTCTTTGGCTCTGCTGCATTCTCTTTCTTAGCCTCTGGCGCCTTTTCTTTCTTTGGCTCTGGTGCTTTCTCATTCTTTGGCTCTGGTGCTTTTTCTTTCTTAGGCTCTGGTGCCTTCTCTTTCTTTGGCTCTGGTGCCTTCTCTTTCTTTGGCTCTGGCACCTTCTCTTTCTTAGGCTCTGGTGCTTTCTCTTTCTTAGGCTCTGGAGCCTTCTCTTTCTTTTGCTCTGGTGCCTTCTCTTTCTTAGGCTCTGGTGCCTTCTCTTTCTTTGGCTCTGGTGCCTTCTCTTTCTTTGGCTCTGGTGCCTTCTCTTTCTTAGGCTCAGGTGTCTTCTCTTTCTTTGGCTCTGGTGCCTTCTCTTTCTTTGGCTCTGGTGCCTTCTCTTTCTTAGGCTCTGGTGTCTTCTCTTTCTTTGGCTCTGGTGTCTTCTCTTTCTTTGGTTCTGGTGCTTTCTCTTTCTTTTGCTCTGGTGCCTTCTCTTTCTTTGGCTCTGGTGCCTTTTCTTTCTTTGGCTCTAGCTTCTTTTCTTTCTTAGGCTCTGGTGCTTTCTCTTTCTTTGGCTCTGGTGCCTTTTCTTTCTTCGGCTCTAATTTCTTTTCTTTCTTTGGCTCTGTGATTTTCTCTTTCTTTGGCTCTGGTGCCTTCTCTGTATCCTTCACCACTCTGTCAGTTTCTGAATCACTAGCTCCATTAAATTCTAAATATTATTAAAGCACATATTTCAACACTATCACTGTATCAGCATTTAAAATTATATTATTAAATATATACCCACACCGAATATGTTTTTAGTTTGAAACAAAATACATTGTAAATTTGTATTAATTCTTACATAATTCTTTTACTATAAAATTTTTATTAAAAGAGTATGTTAATAATATTTATTTATTGTCATTTTGCCATCTAAAACGAGATATACATGACCAAGTTTCTCTACTTACCTTGTTGAAGCTGCTGAATATCAATGTAACCAAGATGCACCGCAACACCAAACCCGACAATAAGAGCCACAATGAGCAATACTACAAACTTGGTCAAACTACTTGAAGAAGTACTGTCTTTGTCAGATTTGGCTGTCTTGCTCTTGCCATTTTGTGAATTACTTGCATCTCCTAAAATATACAAAATACTTCAAATTACAGTTACAAAACACAAAATAATTGGTATGGATTGGTATACACTATAATACCCCAGCCCAGCCTGTATAATGTATTATCATTATTAATCATTTTGATAGATTCAAGATTCATTTGAAATAGTCAGGCCCTAAGATTAATTTCAAAATTGTTACTCATCAAAACTAGGCCTATTAAGCCTATATTTGTCATAATAGTATTATGACAAATCCTAGCAAGCATAGCCTACTAAACGATAGTAGTAGTAGTCTTTAGCCATGTATTCTAGGTAGGCCTAGCCTTTCCCTAATAGTTTAAGTTAGTAGGCCTAACTAGCATAGGGCCCTGCCGGGTGAGGGCATCTGGCGGCCGGGCAACTGAGGCCAGATACTAGCTTAGCTAAGTAAGGCCTAGGCCTAGGCCTAGGGACGCTAGAAAAAGAGTTGAAATAAAGTGGTTCACTAACCTTTACCAGCTTTATCCTTAATACGTTTTCTTGCTTTAGGTGGCATGGTTTATTATTGTGTCCTTTTTTATATTATAAATGAAGATTTCTCTTTTGAAGACTATCTATCCAGCCTATCTATCAATCACTCTTTCGTCGATCTTCTTCTCCCTCCAGGTCGTCAGCGTATACATGGAAAACACCGGTGTGACACAGTCGCGACAAGAGTCCACGTCGCACTTTACACACTGTGGTTTCGTGTTTGGCATGGACGACGGACCACCGGAAAAATGTGAATATTTATATTGAGGGCGACAAAGCGAAATTATTTAGGATCAGAGGAGAGTTTTTTAAAAAGAGTTAACATTTAGGAAATTTTATTAAATATTACGCCAATCCTTAATCTAGCTAGGCCTAGTAGGCTGGCCTGGCCAACACATTTATGATCTAGGCCTAATAAGAGTATTAAAAAAAGCATTGTCCTTACTTAAAATCAATAGCCTAGTAGGCCTAGGAACTTGCCTTTTTCTAGACTCAATATAAAACGGATAGGCCTACTTGTTTTTGTAGATTACAGAGATTACTTAAATTAATTCATATACTGTATTGCCATTGAATCCACTATTATAATTGTTTATCTTTATTTAAAACCCAAATTAAGAATTGTTGTAATTGGTTCTTTTGGACCTTGTCGATGTTCTTTTGTCTTGTTTTATGTATTCCAGTCTGTAAATAGCGGGCTCCGCCACGGCGCTGTTGATTGCGAATTGAAATAAAATAAAATAAAAAATTAAATTAATAATATAGGGGGCCTAGGCCTAGCCTAGCCCAGGCCTAATTAAGGTAGTAAGGTAAGTACGTCACTCTACCTAGAGGCCTATTCTATAGGGCCTACACGTTCATAGCATACATGCTAGACGGTTACAAAAGAAGATATAGCCTCAGGCCGGGGGCCTAGCCTAGCCTTCTACTAGCCTAGGCTAGTAGCCTAGTAGGCCTAGTAGTAGGCCCTACTCTAGGCTAGGCCTAGCTAGGCCCTGGCTATAGGCTCAGGCCTAGGCCTAGGTCTAGGCCTAGCTAGGCCCTAGTAGTAGGCCTACCTACTAGGCTAAGGGCGCCTACTAGCATAGGCCTACCAACTCCAGGCAAAGGCTTACGTATTAAGAAATATATCCTGATGCACTTACAAATGTGTCCAGTAAATATTTCATTGATAAGTAGGCTAATGTGTGTGCACTCGACTTCGCGACTGGATGATAACTTTTTACCGCCGGTCCGCGCCGGACCACCACCACCACCGCTGATGCAGCTCTTCTGTGATTGGTCAGTAGTTCGTTCGAATCGTCTGCTACTATAACCACGTGCTCGGAGGATAAACCAATCAAATCACAGAAGAAACTAATCGTCGTGAGGATTTGAAACACCCACAAATTATATTAACCGATAATTAACGATAACAATTAACCTATAATTAACCGATAAAGATCCTGTGGTTTTAATCGATTCCACTCGAGAAACATAAACCAATAATTATCTCATTAAAATGAGATAATTATCGGATAAATGCGATAATGTTTTTATTTTTTAACCATTCACCTGATTGGGCACTTGGTTGTTCGATAATGACTGATCATGCAACTTCATTTTTTTAAATCATTATCTGATTGGTTGAACAAAATAATTGATAATTGTTTGTTATGGACGCGGATACACAGCATAAGAGAGCTAAAATAACTGAAAAATCACACACAAAACTACATTTAAAACAACAATAAATTTATTCTCTGTACAATTTATTTTTATGATTACAAATTACATTCTTAATTGTTATGTTATATAACATAAATAAATTCAGATAAATAAACGTAATTTTCTGTTCTTTCATTTTTACATAACCATTATAATTAAGCTATTTTAACTTATTTAAATTGATTTGCTTAATAATTGTGAACAAGTAAATGTAACTAACAAATATAATTGAATTTCAAATATTTAGGCCTATCTTCATTAAACCATTCATAATACTTCGCCCAAACGTCCCGGGTATACGGCGGGTATGTTGACCTGTATTTCCAGCCACGTTGAATGCATGAAGTTCATACCTACGGCCTACTCTAAACGTGCATTACACTTTGATTGAGAGGATCATTGATTATATTGCCATGAATGTCAATAAATAACGGAAGATACGTCAAAAAGTCAAGGAAGTCAACAATACCATTACCTTCACGACCGAACTTGTTCACAACCTGAGAAGAAAATAGATCGAAATAAGTGACTGACGAAATACTAAAGCAATAAAAAGGCTCGATGGAATCGTTGAAAAAATAGCAAACGTACAAACTTAATATTGTCTTTGCTTAGTCCTCCTGCTTGCAACTCAACTGATAGACTATCGATGGTAACCTCTCCAGGATACGTCTCGTCATCCTCATCTTCCAGCAGTTGAAAAAGTTCCTGCAAAATACAAAATAATATATCAATAGTGAAGTTTACAGTACACTGATGAGTGGACGAATAAAAGCAACCACGGACGGTGACGAAAAAGCAACCGCGGCGGACGAGTTGGTAAATAAAAGCAACCGCGGCGGACGGATTGGTAAATAAAAGCAACCGCGGCGGACGGGTTGATGAATATAGCAACCGCGGCGGACGGGTTGGTGAATAAAAGCAACCGCGGCGGACGGGTTGGTGAATAAAAGCAACCGCGGCGGACGGGCTGGTGAATAAAAGCAACCGCGGCGTATGGGTTGACGTAAAAGCAACCACGGCATATGGGTTGACGTATAAAGCAACCACATGAATACAAGCACGGAAGTCTGTGAATGAATTTGCTTCCGACGGGAAAAGTAATAATTAATAATGATATATAAATTACCTTGGCTCGTTGCATCTTGACATCAAGAGCTTCAAAATCCATTTTATTTATCATTTTCTTCACGAAAGGTCTGTAAAAATGAATGGAAAATGTATTTAATCTTAAGCCTACTGCAGTGCAAACTAAATAAGCTACATCCTTAAGCTTGGTTCCCACTAAGACGCAACGCAAGGACGTCGTAAGCGCAACGTAAGCGAACTGACCAATCACAAGAATGACTCAAACTGTCGCTTGTCATTGGTCAACTCGCTTGCGTTGCGTCTACGTCCTTGTGCGGATTCGATACACGTCTTAACACAATGTAAAGGTAGCATTATGTTACGGTTTACAGACTTAATTGTCATGGTTTAAAAAACATATTTTCACTTACTCTAGTCTGGAAACTTTCTCTGATAAGGCAGCTACAACCGTAAACAGTTTGAAGTTTAGCTTGTGACGTTGTGGTAAATTTAAAACCTAAAAATAATAATAAATAAGTAGAGATATAAAGCTTTCTTAGACACGTCCTTAAGCGTGGTTCCCACTAGAACGCAACACAGCGACGTATTGACGCAAAGTAATGTATTACGTAATCACAAGTGGGAACCGACGACGCAACAGTGCTGCAAAAATCTTTAGGTTTGATTTCACGCAGGCGGGGGAAAACACAATTATTGGAAGGGCATTTTCTTACGTTGCGTAGGCTTCGTTACGTTGCGTCGCTAGTGGGAACCAAGCTTTATACCCACCAGGCGTTCTTAGTTGTTTCTCACTTACAGAAAAATTATTCTCTTAAAATTATACAAACATTGGTATGATTAAGATTAACGATAATAATTATAATATGATCTTGCATAACTCACATGATACACATATTGGCATTCTTTCTTTGTGATAAGTTGTCCGTTCACTTGTTGTAACAGCGGTTCAATGTCTGAAATGTTCATGTCATGTTCCTGTAAAGAAAAAAACAGGTCATACAATCTTCTATAGAGTAGGTATAGGTCGTCATCTACGTACGCCGACATTTTCACGTACGACTACGCGACTATCGAGTCGGCATCATTTGTTTGAATGAACATTTCACACAGTATATGACGTCATCGTTTGAAATATTTGATTTGAACCAAACCAAAAATACTAGCGCCACGTGGCGCTATATGATTTTTGAACCAAACTCACCTCAAGCGGATTCATCTTATTATACAGACCACTCTGTGCGCGCCTAAACTCAGGATTGGCCGCTGCCCGGTTGACCTCTTCGCGCCTTTTCTGTTCACTAACTTGCGCAGTAATTAATGAACTCTCTTCCTTCAACTCCGACAGCCATCGTTCCATATCCTCAAGTTTCTCGTTTGCACGCCCTTGAGCAAGTTTAGCTTTTCTGACATTTGGATCGTTTTCAATCTATATGAAAAATATAAATGAATAGACCTAAAATGTCAAAATACGGTAACTTATAAGCCTTCAAGAGGCGAGTGCCATATTTTCCATACACTTTACATAACACTTACCATACGCATGGTTGCAGACGACGTGCGAGCAACAATTTGATCATCTGTTAGTTGTTCTAGGTCAACTTGACGCATTTTGGCGGGACTTGCCCGAGGTGAACCACGAGGTGTTGCTTCAGGAGTCGCACCTACTGTGATTGTTGAATGGTTTTTGTCATCTTTTTTAGTTTTTTTCTTTCCTTTACCTCCTAAAGATGCAAGACACATTTATAATTATTACGTAAGAAGTATACTCTCCTAGTTTCCAAAAAGAATCTATTAAGAGGTACCGTATTACTTAGGCCTACCTTTTTTCTTCTTCTTGCCAGTTCCATTCTGTGCTGCAGCACCTTCCTGCTCTCTCACTGTCTTTTCAAGTTCAGTTCGAGCTAGCTGCTTAACTCTCGTTTGATATTGCTCTGAAAAAAAATGTGCTTAAATGTTTAAAAGATTTCCTCAGACTTATAAGCTCTATCTACATTATCAAACTTTAAAAAGGGGTGATGTGCCCAAATATGGTAGTAAAATGCTTAAATATGGTAGTGATATAACATCACCATGTCCATATATGGGCACATCACATTTTAGTTTAGACAGATCTTTAGTTGCTGTATAGTATTTCGTTACCTTGGTGCTCGTAAATTTGGGCATACAGTTTCTCAATTTTGGAGTAAACGTTGTCCAGAATGAAGTTGAGTTTATCAAGGCGAGCTTGAAGCAAAATCTACAAAACAAAGTTAAACAACAATTTTTATCAGAAAGTAACAGTATTCATTTGAAAAAAACACTAAAAACTAGGCCTAAAAAGTTACTTTTGATTAGTGCAACTGAAGAAGAAGAAGAATCTTACGGAATCTTCACTTGGTTCAACCCCTGAAGAAAGAGTCGTAGACTGCTCAAGGTCGCTAGTTGGACTGTCTGATGTTTTCCTATTGTCTGGCTCTGCTTTTGCTATTTCAGTTGGACTAATGTATTCTTCAGCATTTGGTGACTCTGCCGTACTAGTTACAAAAGTGTTCTGAAAGTCGTTACTTTTACTTGAGGAACTAATGAACGATGGTTGTGCTGTAACGTCTGCAGTTGAGAAACTACTGTCCCATGTATTTTCCTCAAAGTATTCTTCACTATCTTTCTTTGAATTTGTAAACTCTCCAAAAACTCGTTGATAAAAGCCGATTCGTGTTTTCCTGTTTAAAATTGGCAATAAAAATAAATTAAGTGAGTAAATTTATTGTCCTTTGTATGCCTAAAATATATAAAAAACATTTACATTGAAATGAATTGAACGGTTTCGGCTAACAACAAATAAATAGAACTTAAACTAAATGGTGAAACTATCCCCCGCCGGACACCATCCCGGTACTTCTAGAAACAGGTTTATTTTTGTTAGAAGTAAAATTCAAACACCGTCACAATCGATAATTAATGACGTCATTTACGCGCGCGTCAACTTTGTCCATGCCATTTTATTGGTGATTATGAAAAGAAAAGTTATAAATAAACACTTACTGAACGATGCAATATTTGGCAAGACAGTCTAGGGGGTCTCTGAGTATAGGGTCTGGGCTTTCTGGAAGGGAAGTCCGCTTGGGACGATTCCACGACTTTTTCAGTTTTCTAAATTAGAAAAGAAACAAATAGAAGTTACCAGTACTAGCCTAAAACTAAAGGAAACACTATAGTAAGCAGTTAGGCATACAATTCGATCATCCCTACCTCATTTTACGCTTCCAAATGATTGGTTCTCGTTTAGGAGCAACAGGAGAGGGCAAGGGAATTGGAGTTGGGGTCCGGGGCGGGGGTGTTTCCTCTTTCGGCTGAATGATCGGCGTCGCTGGTAAGGGAGGTAGCACCAGCGGTTCCTGTACTGGTTTTCGTAGTGGTGGTGGTGGTGGTTCTGGTTCGGGTGGTATTCGTTCTGGTACTATTGGTAGTTTTGGTAGTTCAACCTTTTCATTTTGAACGAGAAATACAATAATTATCATAATTATCTGTCTTAGTATATGTATGTATGTGTATGTAGTAGTATTATGTCAATAGTTAGCAAATATCTTATATAGGCCTTGTATGAATATACCATACCTGCTTAGGCTTCTTAACTGGAGGAATCTTCTTTCTTTTGTTTATCTTCTTTTGTTGATATTTTGGTTTTGTTTCTTTAACTGTAGTCTTCAAATCTAATATAAATCCACGTTACAAGTGAGTATAATTCCCTACTCAGATTGTATAACATTGTTGTGTAATCTATTTCGTTGAAGTTGTACAACCATAGAGCTACCAATTAAACCAAATTATTTCACTGTAATGGTATTCACAAATTAGTTACAACCTCATTAGGATAATACGTCTAAATGCCACCAAAGAGTTAAAAAGCAACAAAAATGATAGAAAAAGAGGAGAGACGCATCTTTTGACAAATGCTTGTCAATATATTGTCTCTCATTCCGGCGTCAAAGGTCATGAGATTACTGGATAGGTGGATGGTGTTAGTTCACTCATTTACCTGGCTGTTTCAGTGCTTTTTCTACTTTCGGTAATTTGGGAGTCGGCAGTTCTTTTAAAGTATGTTTTTCTTCTGGTTTTTTGATTGGCTTTACTAACACTATAATAGGAGATGATTAAGCAAAGATGAAAACATAAGAATGACTTTGTAAATGAAGATGATGGTGACGAAGATAGTAGTAGATGTTTGACAAATGTGACAAATTGATTGGTAATATTAATGACAGTAGTTATGATAGTGATATAAGGAAATGATTGTATTGCTGACGTCATGATGATATAATTGTAATATTCAAAATAGATAGTAATTAATATACACAAATATGAAATGCAAATATCTACAAATAACGTGATCTAAAAAGCCGTAATATGTTTGTAAGAGAAAATAAAGTGAAGTTATGATAATATAGTCTAGATTTTGCAATTAGTAGATATTTTCTGTGAAATCATTCAACAAAGAGACACAATGTTGACGCGCGCGTACAACAGTCACACGCGCGCGCCAGCATTGTGTCTGAGTCGTACAATAAACATCAGCGTTTGAACGCGAACGTGAAGGAGTTCTCTTTATGATGTTGCTAACAATATAATTAACATCTATTTGGTAATCAAATTAGCTTTCCACTTTCCATGATTTTAACCCAGATTTTACTTGATGACTTACTTGGGTTGGTATCGTCGATTTGTGGTAGTGGAGGAGGTTTTGGTGGCGGATCCTTTGGGGGTGGTGGTGTTGGTTCACGCGGGGGTATCGGCGTTTGTTCTTTCTCTGGTGGTGGAGTTGGTTCATTGTCAGAAGGTGGCCGTGGGATTTCGGATGGGTAGTCTGGTGTTGGATAGCGATCTGGAGTAGGGGGTTGTTCATTATGATGTGTGTCAGCTGAGCTTGTAGAAGAAGGTACCCTTGTTTCAATATCTATGTATAAAGAAATAGTGACGAAGAAACTACAAGTTCTAATTCTATAAATCTAAAATAATTAAAGATATTAATAAAGTTCCAATTCCATAAATCTAAAAAAATTCAAAATATTAATAAAGACAACAGTAGGCCTATATTGTTTAACGCATTGTAAAGATCAGGAAATCGGCTAATAACAAGTTTATAAAAAGTTCAATTTCGAGATAATAATGATAAGTGTTTAATATAAGAAGTAAGTCTGTGAATCCGAAAATGATAAAAAACAAAGGAAAGAAAGTATTAAATGATATAATATAATATATTTGAAAAGGACAATTGATATGAGGTTTTATGGTGTAGATGACAATATGAAAACGTTGATTATTTACCTGGCTCGTCATGAAAATTTACTTCCTCTTTTTCTTCTGAATCAGGAATGCTGTGAAACATACAAAATAGAAAGTAAGTATAATTACCAATAACAACTAAAAACAACCGATAACATTTTGCTAATCATAGTGTCTGCAAATCCATAGATATCTTAAGCTCTGTCTACACACTATCAAACTCTATGTGTCAAAAAAAATGTGATGTGCCCATTTATGGAAATGATGATGTCATATCATTACCATATGTAATCATATCACTACCATATTTGGACACATCACACTAGTTTGATAGTGTAAACAGAGCTTTAGAATATTTTACCTTTGAACAGGAGTTGGAGAGGGTTCACGGCTTTCTTCCCGATTTTCAACGACTACAGGTGGTGGTGACGGTGGTTCAGGACTAAACTCTACTGGCTCCTCTGGTTCCTCTTCTTTTTCTTCTTCAACCAACAATTCTTCTTTGACCTCTTCTACTGGTGAAATTGGAGAAGGTGAAGGTGAAGGCGATGGAGACGGCGAAGGAGAAGGCGGAGGAGACGGGGAAATAGATGGAACCGGCTTAGGTTTCGATTTAATAACTGGGATCTTAGCTTTTTCAGTTTTTTTGGGAGGTTCCCAAAACTCCGTGGTCTTCTTATCAGTATCTTTTTTAAGTTCAAACTTTTTTGGTTCTTTCCAATCGGAGTCACGTCTCTTGAATTCCTGTGTTTGTGTAACTGATTTTGAGCTCTTTTTGATCTCGAACTCTTTGGATTGCGGAATGTCATAGGAGCGATTCTTCGAGAACGGATCAATGGCCACAGTCGATTTTGTTTCATTCGGCTTGATTTTAAATGCTTTTGGAGCTGTAATTGAAAACAGATAACAAAGTTGTTGTCAGATAGACAAAGAATGATGGCTGTTTACACTATCAAACGTTATGTGACAAAAAATGTGATGTCATATCACTACCATATTTGGGCACATCACACTAGTTTGATAGTGTAGACAGAGCTTTACTGCTGCTTGTCGTTCATTGTGTCTTGTCATAATAACACACATAAGTACGCCTTACCCTTGTAAAGGTCTTTCCGTAATTCTTCTTTCTTGCGTTGTTGCTCATCTTCGACTTTTCGCCTAGCCGCCTCTTCTTGTGCCCTTCTTTCTGCCTCTGCTTTCAGCCTAGCCTCTTCTCTCTCCTCATCTCTTTGCCGTTGTAGAACTAAGAGTCAAAATGTACACAGTTAGATGCCAATTGCAAAATATCAAGTGACCAAGGCATGTTTCCTGTGTGCATGCGTAACAAAAATGATTAGTAGACACAACATACATAGGTTACGGATTGAACCAGGGAAGAGTGAAATTAATTAAGAGTAAATTCACTCTTTCCTGGATTGAACTGATTTTTCTCGATTGTTGCTGAAATCATGCAACAAAGAGATAGAGATGACTCAAATATCTGATCATAAAACCATGCAAACTGACAATTAATAACAAGACACATTTAACAACATCGTTAGTGGACACCACAGCACAACAAAATGTTAGATAAAGGATTCGGAGTTGTAACCTTCTGAGCAAATTGATGTCCCGAGTCCTGACGTCATAGAAGACTCGTCATCAGTATGGTCACCTTTATTCGTGTTGTACTTCATTACAGCTGTTAAGGCAAAGTTTAATACAACAAAAAAACTGGTTGTTGATTCATACAATAATAAATATCTATTCAATAATAACAACTAAAAAGGCCAACTCAGACAGCGTCGTACAACAAGGCCCGACGAAACGTCTTGACCCGTCGGTGCTGTCTGAGTTGAATACCGACAAGACGAGTCGTCTTGAGATAGCGTCGGGCGTAGTTTTTAGGTCGTCGGGAGAACATTAAACATGTTTAACTTTCTCCCGACGAGATGAGTCGTATTGAGATAGCGTCGGGCGTAGTTTTTAGGTCGTCGGGAGAACATTAAACATGTTTAACTTTCTCCCGACAAGATGAGTCGTCGGGACTCGCCGTATGACGCTGTCTGAGTTGGCCTTAATACTAATCATGCAACTTTGAATTCGAATAAGACATGTAGCAAATGATCAAATACATAATAATTGATAACGCAAAAAAAATCATTCATTATTAATGCAATTACAAAAAGATGATGTGATATAGTTTATTTGCTTATGATATTGAAATGAAGAACAAAAATCTTGCTTGTTAGTCAGATCAAACCAAGTCAATAAATTAATGATGAGCGAATATTTGATATTTAAAAAGAAAATAAAGACAGAAATGTTTTAATTACTCAATATACATGACAGAAACACCAATTGCTAATATCACAAATATATAATTTAACAAGAAAATAGCTTCTTTTTCAAACGATTCCGCACACAATTAATTATGAAAAAGCGTGATACACAATTGCTTGGTGAGGGGGTGTACAGATAGGGCTCTGGGGGTACGGCTGCTTGGGGGTGTAAGTGGCTATAATGGCTGCTATGCAGCTAGCTATGTTATAAGAATGTATACAAAAGGGGTAAAGTTTTTAAGGTAAGTTATTCTTCCTCGGCCGGTCACATTTTCTCATTTGAATACACGGTCACTCTAGACAACCATGTTATCATAGTCAATTGACTATTCCAACCGAAATGTTTGGTCGAGTGAAGTTTTTGAGGTAAGTTATTCTTCCTCGGTCACATTTCCTCATTTGAATGCACGGTCACACTAAACTGAACAACCATGCTATCAACAATTTACGTAACTATTCCAACCGAAATGTTTGGTCGAGGGGTAAAGTGTTTACTCTATGACACTGGAACCCTGAGTTCGAGGTCTACCAATAGCGTGGTTTTTTTTTAAAGTTGAGAAATGTTATTTAGAGGGTTAGGTTAAGTATATTTTGCTGTCTAAGCAAATGTGACCGAGGAAGAAGAGATTACCAAGAATAAAGGGCGAACACATTAGTTTGCCCATGGATTAATGAATATTCATTATTCCATGGTTTGCTGTGGACTTGGAAAGAGTGTTAATTGAAAGGTTAGCCAATCCACTGACCATAAGCAAATCGAAATGCATGCATCTCACAAATTACACAATATATCTAAATCTTAATAAAATCATCACCTTTTTGACAAGCGATACATTTACCTAAAAGAAATTATTAAAGATAAAATTACGCTCCTTCTTCTGTCATTTATTCTTTATATAACAGTAAAAAATGTTAACATTTTACAAACATGTAGGCTACATTTTCCTTGAGATTGTTTAACCGTAAAGACGTATAGACACAGTAAAATACCAACCTTTTATATACAGCAATTTAACAATAGTTAACAATTATGCATACTTACTTATGAGGTGGTGGACAATGCGTGGACATTGTAATCAATAAATCGAAAATCGATAGTTGATATCAATTCCTATCGCCTAAATTGAGGAAATGTGCGAATAATGTCGCGTGAAATTAGTTTGATAAATAAAGTAAAGTTGATTGTTCTTGGTTTTCTTAATCGTTTTATTTTGTCTTACTTACTTTCATATATACTTGGTTTTACCATGTCTGGTCCATGAACTTGCCTATCGCGTAAAAATTGCGGCACGGGTGAGCGCGTCTCGCGCGGAATTGTTGGTGCGTAAACTGGTCCATCCGGCTCCTTTAGCTTATCAACGTGAAAGAAATCTTTTTCTTTCGATACAGTTTCAGCTATAAGAAAAAAGATTAATGTTAGTTTAATTGCATTTAGAACAACAACGAAAATGACAAGAAGAAACACGGTGTAATAATAACCGCACAAGTTAATGATTGGTTCTCACTAGAGGCGCAACACAATGACGTAACGCAACGTAAGTTAGTTGTGACTAATCACAAGCGATGCATTATTCGAGCTGTCGCTTGTCATTGGTCAACACGCTTGCGTTGCGTGTACGTCCTTGCGTTACGTCCTAGTGGGAACCAAGCTTAAGGCTCTATTATTATCGCTCGTCAAGTTAAGTTAAACAAATATCCAATTAAATTATACATTTACAATATTTTGAAATACTAAAAATGGTAAATGCTCACCAGCTCCTATGCGAACCCATTTTGGCAAAGTGGTACTTTCAGGTTTTCCTTCACTGTCGTAGAACACAAAGCCTCCGCCTACTCGACGAGGTTTTGAATTTTTAGTTCTGAAAAAGAAACTCGATTTAGTGAAGATGTCATAACACTACCATATTTAAGCATATCACTACCATATTTGGGCACACACACTTTTTTGTCCAAGTAGTTTGATAGTGTAGACAGAGCTTACGACTGGATCCACATCACAACATTCGCTGTCACTGAAAACATAACACCTTTCATCACTATCATACCACTATCATACCAACCTTATCATTGTAGTCCGCTAAGGTATCACAACCTGTATCGTATCGGCCACCTAGTATGTGTTCAAAACATAACAAATAACGGTTACATTATATCATAATTCCTTAATAAGACTCGTTACCGACTTACTGGGAGGTATGTGATCTTGCGTTGCTATTGGATCGTCCCCATATGCCATCACCTTGATATTTGAATGTCACATCAGTGTTCACAGAGCCCTCTGCACTATTATAACTTTCCACTAGACCGTCTCCCAATCCCCCGTAAATACTAACAAGTTCCCCTTCACCGTAACCCCCAGCATCAGACCGACATCCATAGCACAAATTTGGAGTGTCTTCATTCTTTGTTCTGATATCGACGGCGCTCAAGTACTTGGGGTTTAGCGAAGCCGTTCCCGTGAATTGGACGTACGATCTGCCGACGTAGTCCGCTCCGATGTCAGAAACATTCGAAGGTGCTGGTTGGCTAGAGTTTAATGCATCGATGGTCACACGGCTTTTATTGAAGTCTACATATCCATGTTTTTCCTGTAAAAATAAAAAATAAATAAATAAAACAAAATATTCAACCATTATTGTTCATTAAAATATTATTGAATTGCAAACTTAAAACGCCAAATATACATTGATAAAAGTGATATCACGCGCGCGTCGAAGGAAGATTTTCGCCTAATGCACGCGACGAAAGTCGCTGTAGGCTTGCTATCATCTTTTGAACGCACACATCAAATGTTGTTTGGTCTCTACTCTCTTAGGTATCACTGATGCTGTATATCAACATACCATATTTAATGCAATGCTATTTTAAACGAACTGTAAAAATCCGAAAGTCTTTAAAATCTATTTTCAACAAATCTATTGAACTCAAAGGATTGTTATAAATATACGATTAAATCACCACTTTCGTTTTGACTGGGCCGCCAATGCCAATGTTTTATACAGCAAAAGTAGGATGAACGTATCAAATGCCTGACAAGTCAATATTATACTTCGTGGTTAGTTGATATAATATTCATTGCGAAGTAGTGCTGAATTTGTTAAGCAAATCAAGGAAGAGTTTAGCAAACAAACTAAATGGACTTTATTGATACACAGTTGATGAGTCTGACAACAAGAACAGTACGCGCAGTATGTCGACGATGCACTCGACAGTTATTGTAATCGATGCACTTATTGGGAAAAGCCTAATGCAAAGTGTGCAACTTATTGTTTTATATTTAGGCCTAAATGGGCCTTCGGTGCCAAGGGTACGGTAGCTATCTCGGTTTAGGCCGGGTCTAGGTCCCTCCTCTTAGGCCAATCCTCTGAAGGTACAGTAAGATCTAACTTACCCTGAATCCACCCCCTACGAAATTCGTAGCAGACACCAGCGGCTTACGATGAGGCAATAATTTGGCTTTGTACTTATTTCCTCTAAAACCTGCCACATGAGTCCCCATATTTCTGCCACAACACATAGTGAAATGTTTTGATCGAAAACGAAGAGGTTTCTACCAAATTTCCCTATTGCCACAGTATTTATTCAAGCGAAACTATTTTGATAGTTTCCACGGAAACTTATACTTTCATTTTATTGTTAGATCCTGTTTCATTGATTTTAGAAGTATTCATATTTGTTGTATTGTTTAAAAAATGGTCCAATGGTTAGGCGTACCTATGGTAACTATTCCAATAGAAGATCTATATAGGGCCTACTAAATAAAAATGTAGGCCTAAATTGATAGTCTTTCATCATCGACTTAAAACATTGATTGGACGATTTCACTTAAGCTCTGTCTACACTATCAAACTAGTTTGACAAAAAAGTGTGATGTGCCCAAATATGGTAGTGATATGCTTGAATATGGTAGAGTGATATGACATCATCATGTCAATATATGGGCACATCACATTTTTTTGTCACAAGTTTATCGTAGCAACCAACGTTTGATTGTACAGTAGTTACATTGGTTGAACACCATATGAATAAAAACTGTGTCATTTTGCTATCTGTTATTATTATGTCAATCATCAAGACGGGGTTGCTTTCGTCCGTACGGACAGGCACTTATATCGATCCGGGTTATTATTGTTAGGCCTATCATTTTGTCCAAGTGTGTCATTTGATTCTGATCGATTGGTGTAGCTGCCACCTCTCCAAGGTGACATAATTAAAGAATGGAACAGAAGATTGGTTAGACTTAGGCTAACTAAACTATTGGAGAAGTTACATTTAGATATTCACACATTTACTGTTTATGCCAGTCACTAGCAAAAATGAATAGTATAGTAATTTATAGACAGGTTTAAAAGAATCGATATAGATAGCGGTGTTCTTATCTATGCTAAGAGGATGTAGGTCTACGTGTCACTTTTCGATTTCACGATGATTAAATTTCGGGTTTTTTTTTTCGTTTCCAGATTTTCCTGGTCAGACTAGGCTTAAAACATTATAACATTGCCTATTGAATCACATTACAAAGAAAAAAAAAACCCTTTCCACAAACTTCCAATGATCTGATTGGTCAATAGTATTCTGGCCACGATTTGTTTATTTTTAAACGACTTTTCGTAAAGCTTGGTTCCCATTGGGACGCAACGCAAGGAAGTAGACGCAACGCAAACGAGCCAATGACAAGCGAAAGTCGAATAAATCCATCGCTTGTGATTGGTCAAATCCCTTACGTCGTTGTGTTGCGTCTCTAGCCGTAGTGGCCACGTACAGTACTATTGGAATTAGCCGGCATCCCTTCCTTAGCAACATTTATCATTTTACTCGGTTAATGGCATACCGATGATATTACAGTTGCGGTGCTTCGAGTAAAGGTCGAAAATTAAGATATACTAATTAATTGATACGTTTGTTGTGAGTGGGCCTACATCTGCTGGTCGATATTTGATTTCCATTTACAGATAATTAAAGTTACTTCCATTGAACCTTGTCGAGTCCCGGGCCTTGTGCGCGTCATTCGGGTAATTAAAGCCCTCTCATTCTGTGCGGTGCGGCATAGCAATCATGAAGAAATAACATCCACGTATGCTTACAAAAAATATATATTTGAGTCTGAGGATTTTGTAGAGTTATTAAAGTCCCATGTGACATTTATGTCTCACAATTTACAATTACATTTACAATATTTAATAGCCACGTTCTTAATGTGTCAAGAATGCACATACAATGGAATGCTTTGTTGCATTGACTTTATATATTTACATATCTTTGTTTTTGTTCTATGAGCTGTTAGATTAAGATTTTTTTTTTCTCTCTTTTGCTATGGATATAATATTATGTCACCATGATATTCCGAAATAAAAAAATTAATGAAAATGAATAGTATACCAAAAGAAGCGTGCTTGTCATGGTAACCATTTGCATGCATTTAAATGTACACATGATGCCAGACAACATTCAACAAAAATGATGTACAAAAAAAAACAAAAAAAGAAACAACATTGGTCGCCCACGACCGGTCAGCACCTCCGGTGGGGCAGTTCTCTAGTGAAAATGGTAAATTCCCATCTAATCTACTTTAATAGTGACGCACATAAGCGCGACCAACAATCAAATTGACCACCACATGTGAGGTATAAAAGGACACTAGATTGTGCCTTAATCACTAAGATGACAATGCAAACATTATATAAACTCCCACAGATTGCAGAAGGTAAATCTGCTGTAGGGGTGTACTTTGCATTGGTAGGCCTATTATGAAGAAATAATAGAGACTCACACGCCAAGGAGGGCTATTGTCCATGCTTACCTTACACCGGGCCTTACACACAGACGATTGTTATGCGTGCATGGCAATTAGAAGACTTAAAATCAGCACAAAGGGGCTCACTGTGTTAAAGTTTCGAAGAAATCACCTTACGAAACAACGAAATCAAACGTAATTTCTTTATTAAATTACTATAATTATTTGATTAAAAGTAACTGCTGTTGTGTTCTGAAATAGATCTGAACCTACTGTGCGCTTTACATGAATGTTGAATAAAAATAATGTATCAAGGCCGGTCTATGTTGTAAATACGTTAAAAACAGCTACAAAAGAACTCATTTAAATCGGATTTCAAAAGGAATGTCGGTATATCTGGAGATATCAAGCAATTTGATTGAAATTGAATCGGGGAGCGGGGGAAGGGGCGATGGGTTGTTTTGTTCTATCTACCATAGTTAATATTTGACTATGCATTCAACACATATTAAAAAACTGAGAGAAAACTTTTTGAATGTTTAAACGTGACATTAACAGATTTGTAATTTGAACTGTATGTAGGTCTACGACATCGGACGTGACAGGAAGGATGGATGATGATGAGTTATTAAGTAGCAGACTATACTCTACCTTTAATACTCCTTGGGGAAATGTCTCACTTCGTTGATGCTTATTTCTATGTTTTCTGTGCTTATATTTTTTCTTGGTGGGCTTAACCTTCGAATAATCCGGCCTAGCTGGAACAGGTGCACCAGGTAATCTCCATTCGCCATTTTGATCAAGTATTTCTCCTTTTAGTAACCTCTCCTTAGCCCGTGTGATCGCATTTTGGTAGCAGTTATCAAGTAGGGGATTCGCCTGTCTCCCCCTCACACCTCGGGGGTGTGTTCCGTGTATAGTCACAACACTAGGAAATCGAAGAGATCCGATATCATTATCCTTCAAACTGCAAATTTCCGATGAAGGAAATGTATCATAATGACCACTGGTATCATAGTGGTCTGTTTCGGAGTACGTAGATACAGCTGTTGGATTGAATACGCTATCACATTCACTTGCTACCCCAGAATCTACCACATCATTGTATCCACCAGGATAGTTGATTAATGGAACTGCCGCTGTCATATCCTACCAACATCTCCTTATTATTTAATAATAAACTTCTCTCGATGCTACGCCTTACATTACCTCGTCTAAAACAATAGTTTTTATTCCGAATGAGTTTTATTTAATACCAACACCGGTAAAGTAAGATCGCCATTTAGGCATACGTCTAAATGTAACGATGTCCCATACGAGAATATTATTAAAACTCGAGCGTTCGTTGCGTCAGAAAGTATTCCAATACGGTGAACATTGAACAATTGCGTAAAAATTCCGATTCATACGGACGACCATTAATTACTAATCCCATTCATGGCCAAGTAAAACTGAATAGAGTCCAAACTTCACCTATAGCTATTCACACACACCCGATCCGTTGCCTATGTTACGGCGTTGAGTCTCGGTGGTGGTCGGTCCTGGTAAAGATGGCGCTCTTTTATTGACCGAAACTGTAAGTTAATACAATACAATTGGAACTGTTATCTCCTAATTGGAATGGGCCTGTGTAAATTTACTTGTATGGTTAAGGAGACAAAAGCGACGCGGGTGTACTGAAATCAACAATAATATGTGTGCACAACACGTCGACCGTATAACACCTCGACCATGAATATTAAATATTTGTTTTAAATAAAATATCTTAATTTTAATATATCTTAGTTTTAAATAGAGATATCTTAGTTGTAAATAGAGATCTCTATTGAGATCTCTATTGAGATATCTTAGTTTTAAATAGAGATATCTTAGTTGTAAATAGAGATCTCTATTGAGATATCTTAGTTTTAAACTAAAAAATGACAGCTTGGCACGCCATACACATTCATTGATTGTGGACAAGTTACATTATGCAGTGTAATATACTACATTACTGTACATATTATGGAATATCAACCACTAACGGATACAATGTGTGGTGTACACAGAACAGAGGTCGCACAATAGGGCAAACTGTCGCTATAGAAACGGTACACAGGGACTATAAGGGAACCCCCCGTGGTTTGAACAATTTCACGTTGATAATTCCGCCGTGGAAACTTTCTTTGTTGTTAAAAAATCGATAAAGTTTCGAAAGTTTTTTTGTTACGAAGAAATATATCAACATAAAAGAGTGTAATAAATAGCATAGTACAATCGATTGTGAAAGTAGGCCTACTGTAGTTATCGCACATGCTTTAACATTAAATTAGTACGCTGTTACGAATTCGTCATGGGCCTACAAAATGCTTAAAAAACCACACCACAGGAGATGAATTCAAATTAAAATTATGAATAAACACATTTGACAAATGATGATGTTTATTGAGGTCTGACATTGAACAACATCATAATGATCATAGTTCACAAAAACCATCAAAACTAAGTAGTCTGAACGGAGGTTATAAAACACAGTCAATCAACTGTATACAACGCATGACGTCACATAAAACGTGATGACGCCCGCGCTAAACTGATGACGTAACGAAGTTAACCACTAAACTTATCGTATGTTACATTTTTTGTTTACATTCAGTAACAGAGGGTCAAATATATATATGGCTAACAATTGCTAATATATAAATTATTCACTATTTATAATATATGTTTATCGAATGAATTATTGTAGGCCTATACCGAGTTGAAGTATTATTATTACCATATACGAATTTGTGGCCAAGATTTGGTTAATTAACATTCACTAAAACATGCCTCGTACAACCCTAATTAAAATACACTTTTTTTATTTGTACTTGTCATTCGAGAAATAAATTCCGAAATAAAACATTTCATTTATCTATTAACAAGATAAATAAACCACTCAGGCCAAGCGGATAGCAATCACAATATAATAATAACTACATTGCTATTATTAGACAAAATCTCACAAAACAAAATTTACTTTTTGCCTAAACCACCATGACGCGATATTAACCAATATTCAAAAGGCTCTCTCTTTATTAACAAATACTGTATATGTTCGCTTTAACGTACTGGAACTTCTTGAAGAAAACTTTTACTGTATAGTATACGTATGCTTTCACCAAAGAACAAGTTTTAAACACCAAGTTAAGAAGTTGCTAACCAGGTTATATCTTCAGTACTATTAACTAACAAGAATGATTACAGTTACACAAACGGGTTACTGTAGATCACCATAACTAGGTTTAAGTTCATACTTGTAATATTAAGTTAAATCAATAAACCTAATAAAACTGAGTAAATTACTCAATTTGGTTTTTGGTATTTAAGTAACAAACTTGGTTAAAAAGTAGTAGTAGGTAAACTAAACTGGTTTTAATTAGTCAACAAACCAAGTTTAATTGGGTAAAATATTTAACTTAATTTTACGTCTTCACCGATAGTTAACTAGGTTTAACATTTCAACTTTAGTAACACAAGGAATCAGGCTAAAATACTATTAATAGTAAATTAGGCCTGGTTAATTACTTAACCGGGTCAAGACCTCAACTAGTTACCAGCTAACTAGGTTAAAACACTGGACCTTACAAAACAGTTTTAATTTCCTTAGTGAAAACACAATGCATTCATTTCATGACCCATTCAATACTTAATTCATATTCCAACAATTAATTAACACAGTAATATATTTACCACTGATGTTTTATACATAAGAGAGATCCATTTCAATACAATAGAACGATCGTAAGCTCTGTTTACACTATCAAACTAGTTTGACAAAAAAGGTGTGATGTGCCTAAATATGGTAGTGATATTGCCAAATATGGTAGTGATATGACATCATCCTGTCCATATATGGGCACATTATTTGTCACATAAAGTTTGATAGTGTAGACAGAGCTTTAAGATTTTGAAATCACAATAATTTAAATAGCAATATTCCAATAACTAATTCATGTAGTGTTCTACAAAGTGGTTAAATAGTGTTATTACATCTGTACTGTTCTGTCAACATTATTGCTATTAGCCCATTGGTACTGAACGACGAGGGAGAAACAATCTAAAGCTCTGTTTACACTATCTGTGATCTGTGATCCGGGAACAAACCACGGTTTTAAAATTTAAAAAAGCCCTCAAAACACATCTATTTCCTAAGAAGTAACTCATTGTTGGGTCTGCTGATGTAAAGCGCTTTGGTCATTTTACACTAATTTGGAAAAGTGCTATATAAATAAAATAATAATAATAATAATATCAAAAAATGTGATGTGCCCATATATGGACATGATGATGTCATATCACTACCATATTTGGGCACATCACACTTCTTTTGTCGAACTAGTTTGATAGTGTAGACAGATCTTTAGAATGTTAACCGAACTTGGTGAGAAAGTCAACATCTCTCAGATCTAAGTTTCAATAATTTTCACATTACGCATGAATACAGTATAGGCAAATTACAAAGGTAAAATAATACAAGTAATGTTTTTCAAATAACTAAACTATGAAATATGAACCATTGCAATTTTATCAATATTTACCACTGTTCATGGACTTTTGTGCGCCAATTTTTTCTCCTGGTTTTTGTACATATGATTTTATGATTACTAAATAATATTATTACTAACAATAATGATTGTATTACGATACTAAATAAATAACATAATAACATGCTAGAATGTTTATTGAACAATATAATTTGTTTATGGATACCTCAATGATAATTTAAAATAAAGTTCTCTTAAATTAAAATCTAATGTAAAAATGTACAATATGTAAATGTGGTGATGATACTGTATGCTGAGCTTCACATGGGAGGAGAGTGGGGGTACATCAAAGCGTAAACTTAAGTGGAAAAAACCGAAACAGAAGACAGTCTTAAGGCCCATTTACACTAAGGCGATAACGATTGACGATAAATAGATAAACATACATTTTTCTTTGATAAAACTAAAGAAATTAGAACAGTTTTTGTTCTAGAACTATAGGATAATCATGTATGCTGTGTTTGATATAAATAATATTTTTGAAAATCCAATCAAATGACGTCATGATCAATAAAAACAATAAAATCGTTGTATTGTAACGATATTATTGCTCTTACTAATCATGACGTCATTTGATTGGACGTGTGGAAATATTATCTTCATCAAAGGCAGCATAGATGATAATCATATAGTTCTAGGATGAAAACTTTTAACAATTCTTTTGTTTTAGGTATGAAAAATGCATATTTATCTTTTTATTGTCGATCGTTATCGTCCTAGTGTAAATAGGCCTTTATTGGTGAGCTAGGCCAGAAATCAGAAGTAGAAGTAGGCTACATGACAGGCACAATGGAATAGAAGAAATACTGTTTATTTATATTTCTAAATAAATGAAATCTCTGGTGGGATTTGGTCATTGGAATTAGAAAAGGAGAAAGGTAGATTTAAAACTGAAAACAATTCAAAAGTTTTTCACAAAAAATATGATGGCAGCATTCAATAGCTGTTGTAAGTAATTTTTTTTCAAAAATAAAAAATCCAAAATTCGAAAAATAGTTTACATTTTGTATGGAATATGACAATCGTTACACTATTTTAAAATACCTTTAGTAAAGAAACAATTTTATATCAATTTTAAAAAAAAAATTATTTATAAAGAACTCAGCCATGACATTTGTATATAATTTAAAGGATTATAAATATTAACATAATTATATAAGTTAAAAATAATTTACAAAATCTTAATATGCTAATGTCAAAAATGGGATAAACTCCAATTATATATAATACACCAATGACACCATCAGTATTGGATAGACTGACGTTTGAGATTTTCTTTTAAAATAAAATTAAAATCTCTGTTACAATTTAGTTTGAGCGTGAAAGCAACATCAAATTATCAATAAACTTAATTAAAAATATTTATCATTTTAAAGATGTATTGTCCCCCAAAAACATGAAAAATGAAGATTAATTAAATCAGACTTTGAATAGCATATTTTGTAGTTTTAATCAAGTTGATCACTTGCATAGAAAAAAAACCCGAAAAAATTGATGTTTTCACTTATAAAATGACAAAAATAAATGGTTAAATTCAACCAAAAATCCATTGGCTGGCAGCCAATTTGACTATTTTTTGCTTTAAATTACATTTTTTTCAGGTAAATAATTTTTGTTTCGATCCAATTTTTGGTCAAAGTGGATAACTATTATATGATATTAAAATGGCATATTCAACAACAAAATTTACAAAAATATTTTTTCAGGGGGACAATACATCTTTAATATTCGAAATTAGATTATATGAAGTATGTTTGTAACCTAAAGCTTGGTTCTCATAGGATGCAAGGGTCGAGTAATTTGACCAATCACGACATGATGGATGACGACGATTAAAAAGAAAGTTTGGTCTTAAAATTAGGGTTAGAAACAGAAAATAAATTGTTTGTAATTTTTCTCTGGTAATCATATTTATTATTATTAATTTTACAAGTTCCATCTTGGAATACTTAGGGGTATTACTTCTCAAAACAAGTCCAATCAAATATTAATCTCTGTCTACACTATCAAATTAGTTTGACAAAAAAAGTGTGATGTTCCCAAATATGGTAGTGATATTCTAAATATGGTAGTGATATGACATCATCATGTCCATATATGGGCACATCATATTTTTTTGTCACATAAAGTTTGATAGTCTAGACAGGGCTTTACATGTCTCTTTTTTACAACAATAGGAAATCTTTACACTAACAGTCTCAATATACTTATTCACAATCTACATATGATACATTAATATTTATACCTTACTGTAAATGATCCAATAAGACTCACACCAAACATGATGTGTTTAGAAAAGCTCTGTCTACACTATCAAACTAGTTTTAAAAAAAAAAGTGTGATGTGCCCAAATATGGTAGTGATTTGCTTAAATATGGTAGTAATATGACATCATCATGTCCATATATGGTCACATCACATTTATTTTGTCACACATAGTTTGATATTGTAGACAGAGAGAGCAGTATAACCGCCCTGGGTAATAAAACAATGCTTGTTTTTTCGATAATTCATGCTACTTAGTTTCTGGTTAAACATTGTTCAGTTACAACAAAAACCCCATACTTCTAAGTTGCCAACGGTAAAGTCTTCTTCTTGTGATAATACTTCATTATCAAATGTTTTACAACAATGACTACGACCATGGTATAAATCACCATCTAACCACAATCCAAACTTTCCACTGAAAAAGTAAAAATATGTTTTAAATTTCCTACAAATATAGCATTTTGTTGGTACAAGATTTCACAGAAATTATGGCACATGCAAGGGAACTCAGACATAAGTTGGAATTTTCAAAATTGAGATTTTCACAAATACTGAAACTACATAATCCAAGATTTAAAATGCTGAAAAAATTATCTTTATACCATGTCTTCTTCAAAATAACTGATAAGCATAGTGTACTTACTCTCCACCGCCTATGGCTAAACTATCAATGTCGCCTTTCACAAAGAAATTATTTTCTCCTGTCCATTTGTAAACGGTCAAATCTGGCAGGAAGTTGAAGAGGAATGTCTCCCCTGTACCGTAAAAATGGTCACTGATTTTCATCGGGGAATTTGTTAAGGCACCGAACAGCTGTTGATGAAACAAGAATAATAAATATTTAATATGCTGCTTTCCAATATGAAGTAATAAAAAGTTTGTAAAGATGGAAAGAATTTAATTATACAAAAAGTATGAAGGATGAAGACAGTGGTATACAGTACATTTCAAAGTATATAAAGCTCTGTCTACACTATCAAACTTTATGTGACAAAAAAATGTGATGTGTCCATATATGGCACATCACACTTTTTTTAATCAAACTAGTTTGATAGTGTAGACAGAGCTTAAAATGTAGGCCCTAGAGTAGATAATTGTACTGTTAGATGTAACAATGTTTACCCTGCTATCTGTGTCCTTAACAACAATTAACATTGGTCCTTCTGTGCCTTGCATCTTACGATAAAGACTTTTCAGGCTAAAACCATGTTCTTCTGTACAAAACATTAAACACCAAGAGTGGCCTTCGATGCGTGCTGGCATATGCTTCCCAACAACAAACTGTATGGATAAATAGAATGTAAATTGTGATTTCTGACCCACCTATAACCGATAAGTCGACGTCCACAGAATTTAAACTACTATTATTATAATGATTGTAAAGCTCGATTCCCACTATGATGCAGTGTAGGGACGTAAACCATAACACAAACAAATTGACCAATCAAAAGCGATGGATTATTCGAATTGTCGCTGGTGATTGGTCAATTCGTTGCATTATAGCTTACGTCCTTATGTTGCATCCTATCGGGAACCAAACTTTAGGAGAAAAAAGAAAAAATCTAAACCGACTTGCCAAAATCCTGAAATAAATCAAAATTAGTGCGTTTAATTGCATACCTGACGTATATGTTCGATATTTATTAGTCGGCTCTCTCCGATTATGGCCGGGAGGGGGAGGTCCTTCTCACACTCCAGGATGGTCATGCGTCGACGATTTGCTTCATCTTTGGTAACGATCTAACAAAGAAGTAAGATATAGATAACGAGAAATCTTTCTTATAAAAAATGCCGCTCATCTCACAACAACTTTCTACATGAATCTCAATATCTATCAGCAAATGTTTTCATAGACTCTTTTTTCCAAAGCTCTGTCTACACTATCAAACTTTATGTGACCAAAAAATGTGATTTCCATATATGGACATGATGTCATATCACTACCATATTTGGGCATATACCTACCATATTTGACTAGTTTGATAGTGTAGACAGAGCTTAAGTATGCTGAGTTGTACATGTACATACCTCCCAGTCTTTTTCAATAGGGTCATGGAAGAAGTCTTCAACAATATTCATACACATGTCCTCTTGATTGACCAGTTCAAAGCCCTTCTCATTGTGATATACGTCCTCTTTGCCGTAAACTTCCGGAGACCATTGGAGGAAGAAGTCATAAAGGAGATCGGCTCTAAATAAAAAAAAGAAGATATTTGTTTCAATTTAACAATTTGATTCCAATGTAAAGCTCTGACATCGTGTCCATATATAGGCACATCACATTTTTTGGTCACATCAAGTTTGATAGTGTAGTAAGTTTGACAAAAATGTGATGTGCCCAAATATGGTAGTGATATACCCAAATATGATAGTGATGTGCCCAAATATGGTAGTGATATCACATCATCATGTCTATATATAGGCACATCACATTTTTTTGTCACATAAAGTTTGATATTTTAGACAGAGCTTAAGATAATAAATAAAAAGGTTGTAAAATTTAGAGAACTAAACATTGACTAACGGTAGCACTAACCTGTCACGTGGAATTGCAAACCAATACTCGGGTATCTTTCCTCTATTTTTATTGCTTTCTGAATCTCTTTGTGCCTCAAACGTCTTTTGCATGGGCCGATAAACTTTTAGACATAAGTACAGAGGTGGCTTGTCATTTGGTTTAGATGGCTTCGGTTCAAAAGCTACAAAATAAATAGGAAGAGAAATTATGCAAGAATTAAACAAATATAGTCTGACAAATATTTCAAAATGAAAGATTAATACTTAAGTGTTTGATATCATTTTTACCTTCCAAGAAAGAATTGATCAGAGTTAATCAAAATTAAAGAGCAGATAGAATTTTGCAATAAATTATAATCTCACTTTTACCCACAAAAAGGCATGTGACACTTAAAATCATAAATATATCGGAATGACTGATTGATGAAATTGAATGCCGAGATGAAACTACCTTTACCTTCTTGGAAACCGGAAAAACAAAAATATAAATTTTCATAATTTATTCCAAAATGGCATTTACTTATTTGAATAGTAGATTAAACCAACTCTGTTGTTTTGTCAATGGTACTCTCTTCTCTGCAAACTCAATTGAATGTAAATTGTACTGTATCCTAGCTGAGTTGTCTAGTACAATCTGTATTGATTTTAAAGCTTTAACAAAAGTGCATTGTTCCCACTGTGATTCTAATATCAGGAAGGATTATGTAGTAGCACTAGTAATACATTGGTAATCAGCAACACTTTACACATTACAATGTAACATAGATTTTACAATCAAACTGTGATTAAATACACTTGAAGATAAATTGTGACATAATCTACAAATTGTATTAAATACAGGCCGTTAGTTTAATGTAGTTATTACTTAATACTTGTTTAATTTATCATTATGATAATATGGACAGAATAATATACTGAATATTTTTTTTTTCCTAATAATAATATATTACGATATTTCCTCTACAAAATAAAAATGAAGGACTTTACTCTGAATAAAAAACAAACACCATAAATTGAAATTCCATAAAACAAAACTAAAGGACAGTAAAATTTTATTTTATAAGGGATTGTAAAAATAATTATTGGGTAGGTTTGTAAACAACTGAGTCATTCCAAAGTGTAGAACTTTTTTTTAAAATAAATTTTCAGATAAAGATACTATAGAATAGTGATGATGCTGACATGGTGGTGATGATGATAGTGATGATGATGATAGTGATGATGATGATAGTGATGATGATGATGGTAGTGATGATGATGATAGTGATGATGATGATGGTAGTGATGATGATAATGATAGTGATGATGGTGATGCTGATGATGATAGTGATGTTGATAGTGATGATGATGATAATGATGATGATGATAGTGATGATGATGATGATGATAGTGATGATGATGATTATAGTGATGATGATGATAACAATGATGATGATAGTGATGATGTGATGATAATGATGGTGGTGGTGATGGTGATAATGATGATGATGGTGATAATGATAGTGATGATGATCATGATGATGATTATAGTGATGATGATGATAATGATGATGATGATGGTGATAATGATGATCATGATGATAGTGATGATGATGATTATGGTGATGATGATAGTGATGATGATCATGATGATGATTATAGTGATAATGATGATGATGATAATGATAATGATGATAATGATGATGATGATGATGATGATGATGGTGATAATGATGATGATGATAGTGATAATGATGGTGATAATGATAGTGATGCTGATCATGATGATGATTATAGTGATGATGATGATAATGGTGATGATGATGATAGTGATGATGATGATGATAATGATGGTGATGATGATAGTGATCATGGTGATGATAGTGATCATGGTGATGATAGTGATGATGATAGTGATCATGGTGATGATAGTGATGATGATAGTGATCATGGTGATGATAGTGATGATGATAGTGATCATGGTGATGATAGTGATGATGATAGTGATCATGGTGATGATAGTGATGATGATAGTGATCATGGTGATGATAGTGATGATGATAGTGATCATGGTGATGATAGTGATGATGATGGCGATAATGATGGTGGTGATAACATTGATGAAGGATGGAGATGATAATCAGAAATATTTGGCGATAATCAATTATGGATGATGGATTATGATAATAATAATATAGTGGAACTCATAATCAATTTACAGTGCATATATCATTAATGTTAGTAAATTAGTATGTCTTAAATCTTCTATTTATAATTTATATAAGTGTATGTAGACATTAAAGCCCTTGATTGGTTCTACATCCATTAGTTGCATTTATACCATCCATTAACCTGCATGTAAGTAAGCACTTACTCAAGGGAACTCATGTTACATGATTACATACATCATGTAGTTAAACTAACACTTATTAATATAATCACTCATCCATGTTTATGCAATATCCATTCATAAACAATATACAGGTGTCTATTAACAATATACAGGTGTCTGTTAACAATATACAGGTGTCTATTAACAATATACAGGTGTCACAGTCTATTAACAATAAGAATTGATGAGTATGTCATGTGTGGAAGATGAGTACAGTACAGTACTTTACTGTATATACTCTAGATAAGAAATGTAGTTGTTTGGTCTAATTAAGCTCTGTCTGCACTATCAAACTGTATGTGACAAAAAAATGTGATGTCCCATCTATTGATATGATGATGTCGCATCACTACCACCATATGTGGGCATATCACTACCACATTTGGCACATCACACTTTTTTTTGCCAAACTAGTTTGATAGTGTAGATAGAGCTTTATACATCACAATTACTGCCAAATAAGGTTTGCAATACTGTAAGGTAGTATAGTAGGGGAAGTGGGGAGGTGAGTGCTGGATACTTAAATCTTACTTTGATATCAAAAAAATATACAGTGAAAAAAGATTACTGTATTGGTGAATGATAGTACATTAAATTACTAATTAGACATAACTATTATAACAGACTAAATCCCTTTGTTCGTTGAATGCATTAAAGTGTACAGCTAATATTACAGCACATTGTCCATATGGTGTGACTATCCAGCGTCACTCAGCTAAATTCATTACGTTACAGCTAATTCTACAAATGTACGTAAAGCCACTTATATCTGTAAACAACACTACTGAATGGGCCATTAACACAATTTAAAAATTACTAAACTAGTTATGTTATTGCTAATTACTCGACAAAAAATAAGCTAATTTTTCTTTACAAGCAACAGCTCAGATTTTTAAAACTGTATTTAAAAAAAAAAATCTGTATATTACGCAGTATAATCTGACCCCCTAATTTAGGAAAATTTGGACACAAGACTATGACTCGCAACCTGAGTATAATCCCACCCCTTAATTTAGCAAAATGTTTGACACAAGACTATGGTATACTCGCAACCTGAGTATAATCCCACCCCTTAATTTAGGAACATTTTTACTCAAGACTTTGGTGTACTCGCAATCTGAGTATAAGCCCACCACCTACTTTAGGAACATTTGGACATAAGACTTTGGTGTACTCGCAACCGGAGTATAATCCCACCCCTTAATTTAGAAACATTTGGACACAAGACTTTGGTGTACTCACAATCTGAGTATAATTCAACCCCCTAATTTTCTACATATTTCATAATTAGGTCCCTTTGAACTAATGTATACGAAAGTCATAACAGTAATAGCTAATACCTGGATCAATGAAAATAAATAAAAATAAACATACCAAATGTTTCCACTTCATAATATAAACAAACAACGCATTATTTACAAACAATGCCACGATAACAAAATTTAAAAACTACCAGCAGAAAATGAGAAGAAATGTAATATTTTCACCGACACACTGAGTCATATCATCTGATGATACTTTGTGAAAAACAGCTGTTTTTATCCATGTAACTCTAACTTATGATGACAATTTGATATAAACTTCATTGGTTGGCCATCATCATTATTGCTTATGATGCTTGAATGACAACCCTCATTTGTTTATAAATCAAGAGAAAAAAAATCATTCAAAGAGGTAATCCATACAGCAGATAAAAGTGCTGTATCCCAAAGGCCTGGTTGTAAAATCATTTTAAGGATGCTGTTAAAACGGGGATAGCATGCTACAGTAATAACAGGCACCTTAGAATCGTTACTTTAATACACTGTATTACAGCAATAATGCAAGATACATCAAAAACACATTCCACCTTAATAGACACAAATGGTATAGCAACTTAAGGTAAATTATGAAGGCAATTATTTAGTAGACAGGATGGATACAGTATTAACTATTATCTTCTACTATTTTCCTTATTTGTCGCTAAAAACACACTCCTTCCTTCCTATACTTACATTGATGGGATTATGTTCTAAGTTAAACAATTTTTTTAAGGGAATTTGCTTTGTGTTGTCTAATTAAAAAAAAATATTTCAGTTATAAAAAGACAAAAAAACAGTTAATTTTAACCGAAAACCATAATTTAGGTATTTTTTGCTTTAAATTACATTTGTTTCATTCAGTAGAACATTATTTTTTCCGATCCAGTTATTGGTCAAAGTGAATAACAATTATGTGACAATAAAATGGCATATTCAACAAAAAATCTTTATGGGGGACAATATATCTTTAATGTAAGAAACTGAAAAAAGAGAAAATAAAAATCAAATTACCTTTAAACCCACCAGGAATGTGTGATAATCTTGGAATGATAGTCGGACTTGTACAGTTGTCTTCCGAGGTCGATCCGCTGCGGATCTCTTTCCCGACTTCTTCCAACTCGTGTAACTCCTTCTCTGTCGCAGACGTATCGTGAATACATTCCTTCATGTCGGGTACCATGGAACACCGACGACAGTCCGTCACGAAAATATGCGATGAATAATTGACAAAGTTTTGGCTGGTTGACTGAGATGGCAGGATATGTGTGCACATATTAGAGTCTAATTGCTTGCTTTGGCTTGAAAGTTTATCATCATCATCGGTTTGAGAAGAGATTCCAATATCGCTATTTGTCGTTTCTTTACTCTCAATGGCGTTTAATATCTCTTTCATAACCATGTCTACAGCACAATCAACTAAAGTGTCTGGTGATTGTTCTAATGGCTCAACAACATTAGAAGAAACATTGCTTGATGATGAGGTAAGATCATCTACGCCGTTTGATGTATTCATTCCATCGTTATTTCCTTTATCTTCTGTAGTTTTTCTATTTTCTTCAATATTTATTCCTTCAGAATGACTTAGAGTTTGTGAGTGTCCTCCTCCTTCGATGTTCATATCGTGATCGGGACACCTCGTACAGTCACGTCCGTGCTCTTTACTTTGGTCGGAAAATAATTCAGGTAATGGGTCAAAGGTTGAATCAATGCCAGGTGTTTTCACCGATTCTGGGCCGCATGAACAGACACTCTCTGAGCGGTCTTTCATTTGGTCAAGTGGATTCTGCTCATTGTGCATAGGGCAGTAGATTTCATGATTTCCATCCCTGTAAGAATATTGAGATAAATGTATCTAAGAATAGTGAGATAAATGTATAGATGAGGTAAAAAACATATCAATTGTTCGTTTTAGGAATCAATTTAAAGCTCTGTCTATACTATCAAACTAGTTTTACAAAAAAAGTGTGCCCAAATATGGTCGTGATATGCTTAAATATGGTAGTGATATGACATCATTTGATTTGATTTATTCAATATCGGCTCATTACAATTACAACAGAATACATAAAATACAAAGTGAAACAAAAAGCCAGGATTGTCAAAAGTGAACCCAATCACTGTTTAAAGACTTTCCTTTAACAGAAATAAAATATAATATAAATATAATATAAATGACGGTAAAAAAAAAAAAAAATTGAATAAAAATTAAAATAGCAAAATAAAGAAAAAAATGGTTAGATAAATTAATATCTAAGACGTTAAGTAAAATAAATAAAAAAACAGCAGGGACCAGGGAAAATCAAAAGAAAGAGAGGATTATTATTACGATGGAAGGGAAAAAGAAATACCAACTATGGTATAATCACTCCTTTTGGCTTTCCCTATTCTTGAAACACTACGGCCTACCCCTATTCAGGGGACACTGTCTTTGTTGGGTCCAGAAGTTGTCCCACTCAATAGGGGTTATGCTGTAATTCAGATCAGTAATAAGTTATTTTGCAGGATTTTCCTTATTGTTTTCAGACATTTTTCAATACATGATTTATTTATTGTGGTTTTCCAACCTGTTCATCATTGGTGCTATATCTCTGTACATAGCAGCTCCTAGTACTTGGTCCATCGGTGATAAAACTCCATAAGGTGTTGTACCTCTTTCAATGACCAGCGGGTCCGACACATTAGGGTCAAACATTATTGCATTTGGTGTAACTAGCATAGTCCCATTCACAACACCCTACAAATAAAAGGAAGCATTTATATTATTTACTATTTTTAGTAAACAGGAAATTGACATGTGATAATAACAAGACAAGAATTTCATTATCAGCCAGACAATTTATAAGAGATTTTGAATACGAGACATGTGAGACACAAACATTACGCACAGAGTAGCTTAAAACTATATTATATATAAAAAACATCTTTAGAAACTAATATAGTGTATATAAACAACAGTAGAACTTCTATTTTGGGACCCCTCTATTTAGGGGACACTCTGTATTAACGGGGACACTTTCCTATGAAATGAAAGATTAAAAATAATATATTAACACTAGAACCAACAACCATTCAGGGGATAAGGGGACAGCCCTATTCAGGGGACAATGTGTAAAGGGGACACTTTCCCATGAAATGAAACAGGTAAAATAATATAATAATTAACAGTAGAACCAACCCCTAGCCTAATCAGGGGATACTTTCTTCTAAAGGGGACACTTTCCCATGAAATGAAACAGGTAAAATAATATAATAATTAACACTAGAACCAACCCCTAGCCTAATCAGGGGATACTTTCTTCTAAAGGGGACACTTTCCCATGAAATGAAACAGGTAAAATAATATAATAATTAACACTAGAACCAACCCCTAGCCTAATCAGGGGATACTTTCTTCTAAAGGGGACACTTTCCCATGAAATGAAACAGGTAAAATAATATAATAATTAACACTAGAACCAACCCTTAGCCTAATCAGGGGATACTTTCTTCTAAAGGGGACACTTTCCCATGAAATGAAACAGGTAAAATAATATAATAATTAACACTAGAATCAACCCTTAGCCTAATCAGGGGATACTTTCTTCTCAAGAAATACTCTAGATGTTTCAACACTACTGCCAACTCTCTTGATGGAAATCCCTATTTATTGAAAAATGCTTTGAGGCATCCCCTTAATAGAAAGCTCTACAAGACTAACTTGCGGCCAATACTTTATTCATATAAATGGGCCTAAACTTTAGAATTATTTCTGTAATAAAATTCCAAACATGATGCATAAGCATGGCAAAAGTTTAAAAAGGTCCGTTAAAGAATATCTTTTATTAATGTATACATCAGATGGTAACCTAATTAATTAAGATACTGTATTCTATTTTTTTTCCATTTATATAATGTACGTAAAGATTAAGTGTTGTGTAATTAGATGTTTTTGCCCTACTCTGACGTAATTTGTACTTTATACTAAGTACATTTGAGAATACTACAATTACAATTAAGTGTTGTATTATTATTATTTGTATAATGTAAAGAGGGACTACAGCGACAGGCCCATTGGGCCTTTTGTAGTCTCTCGACTATATATATTATATGCCAACCAATGTTATAATATAATATTTTTGGTCAATAAATGTTTCTTGAATTATGAATTAGAATGAATACTGTATATTTCAAACACTTACCTCACCGTCAGTTATATACTTCACATTTAATTTTAAAAACTGTTTACTTCCGATCTCTGTCTCCGATTCTTGCGATTTAGCACGTACCACTTTGCCCGGTTTCGGATCACTATTTTTGCGAAGGAACGACTTTAACTTTTGTCTTTTGGATAGGTGGTCATCTTTACTTTTGGACTTTTTTAATTTTGATTGCGGAACTTTATCATTTTTACTTTTAGCCATAATTACTGGTACATCAATCGGCTTCTCACGTACAACAGGTAAATCCTGAAAAATTTTAAATAAAAATTGTTTAGAAAAATATGATACAGTAATGAGATTCTTTGGACCAGAAATGTGCTCGAATTTTGATAACAGTTAATTAATTGTTATTTCTTCATTAAATGATGATTTTTTTTATTGATATTCTATTAAATATTTATTTTTAAAATAGCCACATTGTTTATTGAACAGGTCTTACAGACTACTGTCTTCATACATCTCATACATAGACTCTCTTATCCCAGACGTGCTTTGGGGTTTTCGCATGCCAAGTTCTGAGTCTACAAATTCCCATTTTTTTCAGCCTTGGTAAACTTAAAGCTTCTGCGTGATACAGTTTCCTAATGTTTCCGTCCTCATAATAAAAAAAAATAACTGCCTAAAGGCGCGGCGCGAAAATACTCAGATTAAATAAATAGAAAGCTTAAGAATTACAATGCCATGAAGATACTGTGTACCTGGTAGTGGTAGCTAATACTAGCAGGAAGGATGTACAAATCTTATGTTAAGAGATATCCGTTACTATTTAATTAAAATAACATATATAAAGAAAATTATTCCTGAAGATGAACAAATAATGTTTGAAATATTAAATAATAATGGCTTGCCTCATCTTTTTTTGAGATTGTTTCTTTTTGTTTTTATTATTTTAGAAGATTTCATTTTGAAAAAGTCTTAAAATGGGTGCATATTATTACATGATTCGCCGACATTTTAAAAGGGAAAAAGAGAATTTCAACATACAGTAGCAAATTTGTTTGTCCTTTTTTAGGCTAATGTGGGGTAGGGATTGACACCAAAATTAGTGATTTTTAGGACTACTATAGACTTAAACTTAAAAAGTTGTTATTTAAAGCTGAAAACATAATTAATAGTCTACAAAAAACACCTGTTTTTAAAGCTTTAGATTTATATCTACCAGATTATGATTCACATCAATATATAATTTAAAAGATACAAAATTGTTACCGATCTGTTAACACAAAGTCCTAATGGTCGATTTAAATTGTTTAAACTTAAAGGCTTTAATGAAATTTTAAATAGTAAAATATATCGTAGTTGTCTGCAATAAATACTGATAATAGGACAATATTTTGTCGATAGCCAGTTTTGTTTGACAGCTTACAATAAACTACAAAATACCTGTACAGATGTGTTGATGATGAGATAATATGGAAACTAAAACTTTATTACTATTTATTTTAAATATACTGTATATATTTGGAAAGTAGTTTTCAGTATAATTGTATTTTTGTTACAGTTTCTTTCTTGTATTGAGTCTAAAGCTCTGTCTACACTATCAAACTAGTTTGACAAAAAAAGTGTGATGTGCCCAAATATGGTAGTGATATGCCCAAATATGGTAGTGATATGACATCATCGTGTCCATATATGGGGTCATCACATAAAGTTTGATACTTAGACAGAGCATTAGCAAGGAGACCAGTGCCTTTACTTTACTTGCGATGCTATGCAATATATTGATATTGCCAGAGAACACATACTAGGTAGTACATTGGTAGGTCTAAAAGCTCTGTCTACACTATCAAATTAGTTTGACAAAAAAAATATGGTAGCGATATTATATCACCGTCTCCATAGATGGGCACATCACATGTCACATAAAGTTTGATAGTGTAGACAGAGCTTAAAGTAGTCATTACTTATTGATAAGTAGTTTGTGAAGACAAGATGGTCATACAGAAATAGAAAATAAATTAAATTTACCTGTACATGCGTTTTAGCAACTGGAGATGTTGGACTCAGACTTACTGGTTCCTCTGAATCTGGATCAGGCACAAATAAAATCTGAAAAAAAAGAGGATATATTCCAAGATTCAAGAAATTATATTGGTCCAATTTAAAATGGAATTTCGTTTTGCTTGCCATAATTAAGACAATAAAACAACAAAGAAAAATAAATCAAATTGCAAAAGGTAATGTTAAAATACTATTTATAGGCCTATGTTAAAATACTGTTAAAAATCTATTAAAAATGCAGATTGCAAAAACGCCATAGGCTCTGTAAAATACTGTTAAAACGATTAAAAGTGAAAATAAAAATTACAACAAAGAATTATCGTTGAACATTAGAATTGTACATTAATGTTATTTACAATAAAGGACTTCCTAGTTCTACATAGATTGGCTTTTAGGGGTCTTAGTTTAATGCTAGATCTATTAAAATTGTTCCAGTAATGTAGCGGGTGCGTAGGATCTTTCATAATATCTTCAACTTTTTTAAAGATATACAGTACTTCTCGTAAATCAGTGAACATGATTAAATTAAAATTTGTGCTATTTTATGTGGTGTCTCTATATTTTCTAAAAAACGTATTTAATTTTATACATTCATTTACAGACAAAATGCCTACAGTAATAAAAATAAACATGATCTTCTCAAGAAGGATTTGAAATTACGATAAAGGAGATTAAAGTTTAGCTTACCTGTCCTGGAAAGATCATGCGACAATTGAGATGATTGAGTCGTACCAGTTCTGACGCTGTGATACCAAACCTCACAGCTATCTTATCCAAAGAATCATTGGAACTGACCTATGAGACAAAAAAATGATGGAGAATATTTAAATGTAGCGAATGAATAAGGATAACCTCAACCTTAATACTTAAGTAGTTATTACATCTTTTACAAAAGAGGCTGCTGAAATACAAAGAGATTAATTAATGTCAGTTGAAATGATTTCCAATGAATATTTTAAAAGTGATTTCACCTGGATTCTTACAAGGTTTTGTTGAAAAAAGTGTTAATCAAATTATATACAGTAGAACCTCTCTTAAGTCTTTTGGGACATCTCTATTCAGGGGACACCCTGTAAAGGGGACACTTTCCCATGAAATGAAAGAGGAAAAATACATTAACACTACATACAACCAAACCCTGTTCAGGGGATAAGGGGACATCCATATTTAGGAGATATACCCTTATATAAGGCAAGACACCTTTTTTGTTCTTAAAGTTTCTCTCTTGGGGTTTTAGTGTATATCAATTTAATGTAATAGGCCTCACAAAATTGGAGAGCATTATTCAGTGGCACTGTTTAAAAATTAGTAAACTACAGTATCTACAGTACTACACTGTATAGTATACTCATTGCAGTGAATGCCATGTATTGTAATGGTAGGTATCTGATATATAGAAGCAAAAAGAATGAAAATATATTTTTTCTTTTCTTAAGATCAGTAGAGCTCTGTCTACACTATCAAACCAGTTTGACGAAAAAATTGATGTGCCCAAATGTGGTTGTGAAATGACATCATCATGTCCATATATGGGAACTTCACATTTTAAAATATCATATAAAGGTTGATACTGATAGTGTAGATCTTATGGTTTATGAATTTCTGTGCATCTTCAGTACTTGTACAACATAGTGATATACATTTAAAGAACACTGATACTGTACATAATACTTTATTTATTAATGTAGAAAGAAACTTTGCATTGCAGCGGTTTCATTCCATGTTAAAGCAAGCTAGACTAAATGTTGGTGTCTACACTATCAAACTAGTTTGTGACGTGCCCAAATATGGTAGAGATATACCCAAATATGGTAGTGATATGACATCATCATGTCCATATATGGGCACATCACATTTTTTTGTCACATGAAGTTTGATAGTGTAGACAGAGCTTTAACATTGGTGTCTACAATCAGTGCAACTGTTCCATGGAACCTGATATGAAAAAGAAAATGAATTCTAACAACAGGGATAATATGAGCCGAGTAGATGACATGTTTAATCATCACTACATGTTGAAACGTAATCAATGCGCCAGTGTTGTCATTCAAAAGGATATCTTTAGCATTATTGCAGATTAATTCAATGTAGTAGAGATCGGAGGAGGGCAACACATTTAACCATCTATATGTTTAAACTGCAATCAATGCATTTTTTCATCACAGAATATTCAAGTCTGGTTTTCAAGAGATACCTATAATATTGCTTGTGGAACACTATTCTAAAGCTCTGGCTACACTATCAAATTTATGTGACAACAAAATGTGATGTGCCCATAATGGACATGATGATGTCATATCACTACAATCTTTTGCATATCACTACCATATTTTGGCACATCACACTTTTTTTGTAAAACTAGTTTGATAGTGTAGACAGAGCTTTAAACTCTGTCTACACTATCAAACTTCATGTGATTTGCTCATATTATGGACATGATGTCATATGACTACCATATTTGGGCATATCACTACCATATTTGGGCATATCACTACCATGTATTTGGGAATTTCACACTTCAATAGAGTTGTGGAGGAGGAGGGAATAACATTCATCAATGCATTGTTCTATTTCTATTTTTTATTAAATGAGTCTGGTTTTCAGGACTATAACTGATAGCGTGTGAAAATGCAGGATTTTTTTTAGCATTATCAAAGTTGAATACAATGCAGGGAAGTTTACTGGGGCAGCACCACCTTTCAATTTAATGTTGATACAAACTAACTCAATGTTTTCTTAACATCTTAAAAAGGTAACTGTATTTATTATTTTAATGTTCCCCAACTCTGTAAACCATTGTCTGGGCATCACTTAACATTACATTGTACAGTTAGTATAGTTTCTAGATTAAATAAAGATTTATTGTAAATTAAAAAAAATACACTCATTAGAAATAACATAATTTTCACTCACATGTTATGATAGATTATAAAATGTGCTACAGTAAATTGAATTTCAATAAAGGTTGAATTCACAATTAAAAAGCACTAAGATTTAGATATTACTATCTAAGCTGCAACTAAAACACTAAGCAAACAGGGCTTGATTTAATATACATTGCTTATTAGCCATTCAGGCTAGTTGGCTTAAATGTAACTAGCCCATGTCATTATGCTAGCCAATGTCAATTTGCTAGCCCAAACCATGCTCAAACTAAAACAGCACTTTTTGTTGAACAAAATTATTATACACAATATGGAGAATTATAGATACAAAGTGGTATTAACTAATATTTCTTTTAATAACTCCGCAAAGATCATTTAGGTTGGCTAGCCCTGACTAGAATTTACTAGGCTTTATACACCGGGCTAGTGTATAAATCAAGCCCTGAATAATATAAGACAGCAAGCAGCTACAATAGGTAATATTTTGAACTGAAAAGAAAAACACACTACAGATATAATACTCCACGCAAAAAATATAAATAGTTTTTTACAAAATAAGACTTACAACTGTCATAGTCAGTTTAGAAGTCATGTTGGATGGATTAAACTACAAGCCGAGATCAAACTAGACGACAGCACTGAATACCTGAGAATAAAAACATGTATTGTCATATTGTTCGATTGGTTGGCGACTTCTTCTTGCAATATTACACAACGTGTAACTTGTCAATTCCTATTGAAAGCCCTCTCTCTGGAGAGCATGGGCTATTGTCAGTTTATCCAGGTAAACTAGGCATGAAATAAAATGTATAGCAAAACTGGGAAACAGGTAGTAGAAAAACAGAAGGGAGAGGGGGATGAGAGAAGGTGGGTGGAGTATGTGGCACACCTTTGCTGACATATTTTCAGTAGCTACAGTAAAGCTCTGTCCACATTATCAAACTTTATGAGTGACCTTAACAACTTTAAAGCTCTCTCCACACTATCAAACTTTATGAGTGACCTTAACAACTTTAAAGCTCTGTCCACATTATCAAACTCTATGAGTGACCTTAACAACTTTAAAGCTCTGTCCACACTATCAAACTTTATGAGTGACAACAAAATGTTACTGCTCGTCTGTGTAAATTGGCCTTTAACACAGTGCAACCTGATTATAGTATTAAAATTAATATACTGAGAAAAAATCAAACATTACAGAAAACTATACATTGAAATTCTGAGTGATTTTTTACGTGTTTGACAATGTAAAACAGTTCACTAGGAAAATAACACTACTGTGCATTTATTCAATAAAATAATTGTTGCTAGAGTTTGTGAAAATAACACATCAAACCTACAACAAATAAGTACAATATAATATTATATAACAAATTATGTTATGTTTAAAAAAAAATCATACTTGTTATATAAACACATGTTTTTAAAATTTGTTTATATCTTTGTAACGGAATGATAGATTGAATAAAAGTGGGCTACACCAACGAAAGAGAAAAATAATATACATACTGTATACCATAATAATATTAATGACTGAATAGTATTATTGTGTACAGTATTTGGCACACATACAGTAGTCACTCCCGCACAATGTGGATGAATATACAGTAAAGCTTTCCAAAATGCTACTAGAACAATGACACTCAAATACAGTAATCTTACCTTTGATAAAGATTTCACAAATAAGGCATTTAAATAACACATTTTATTTTGTTCTAGCGATATGTACAATACACTATAGTACTGTAGTTGTTGTCCATAGCTCAATTGTGCCATCCTAAAAACGCTAACAATTCTGTGTATTCACCAGCACATATTTCGTGCTCACTGAGGTGATCCTTTCTTTTCAAATCCGTATCAACGATTTCCCAATCAGATTTTAGTAACACTTAAAACGGGGGGAATTCCCTGCTTAGCAGATTTAACTGGCTAAGATTAAAGAAATACTGCACAGTTGCTATTATTGTCTACAACAAATATTCCATTCTTTCTCCAGTAATGAAAATTGTTAACAGTATACTTTGGTTTCACTTTGTAGTTTTTAAACATTTTTATAAAATGTGTTGAAGCAATGGAATAGAACCCAACAGAAACTAAAACTGAAACAAATTGACACAAAACAAATACTAAGCAATTATTATGCAAAAATTCATTTTTAAAACAGAATACTAACATTTTAGATTTTAATATTAAATATGTATTGTTGTCCCCCAAAAAATGAAGATTACTAAAATCAGACTTTAAATGGGCAATTTTTGGGGAAATGGGCAAGTTTTAATAAAGTTATTCACTTCTTTAAAAAAAAAAATAATTTCACTTATAAAAAGACATAAGAAACGTTTAATTTTAACCAGAAACCATTGTCTACAGACGATCCAGTATTTGGTCAAATTGAATTATGTGACATTAAAATGGCATATTTAAAAAAAAAATTGGAAAAAAGAGTCTATGAAAACATTTGCTGATAAATATTGAGATGCATGAAGACGGTAGTTATCGTGAGATAAGCAGTGTTTTTGGTAATACTGTAAATATTTCTTGTTTATAATAATAAGCATATACACACTGTATATTACATACAGCGAATACCTCAATTTCTTCATTGAAACAAACTGAAATCATATTATTGCAGTACACATACATTTTAATTACTGCATTACCTGCAGTAAAGTATATAATCATTTTTTTTTATTTATCTGAAAGAGGATCTAGTCAAATACATTAAGTAGTTATAATCTAAATATAACTATTTAAAATGAGCACAAGTCAATATCCTGAATCAGAACATAGTCCATGCGGACATCCTGTACCTACAGGGAACATTCTTAGCTCAAAGGTATCAAAAGATGAGTATTGATTAAGATTGATTCAAGATGATGACATCATATCTTATATTTTACAAATCTTTCAAAGAAATCATTACCTTTTTTATAAGGCGACTGCATAATATAGTATTGCCAATTATTTGGTATTAAATTTGACATTTCTGCATGTTTGTGCCTATTAAAAATCAGGGCTTGAAATTTGTTGTTTGTTTGTTGGTCATTTTTAAAGAAATGGTAACTTGAGGCGTGGCAATTTCTGTAGTAGGTAAAGGTAAAGGTAAAGTCGAAATCTAAGCTAATGCTAACGGCCGTGGTGCCCATGGTGCCCATCTTCATTTCTTTAGCGTTTGGGCCAGACTCCACTAAGTGTGTATGTTTGTGGGGGGTACGCCACTCCTCCCGCACATACCGGTACCCATTTCTATCACCTGGGTGGGGAGGAACAATGTGGATAAAGAATCTTGCTCAAGGACTCAACACTGCAGTGACCGAGCCGGGGCTTGAACCGACAACCTCTTGATTGCAAGTCCAATCCTCTAACCACTGCGCCACAGTGCTCCACAATTTCTGTAGTAGTACTGTATTAATTTACCAAAACTGTTGTTTGTGTGTTAGTTGTTATGCTAAGTTAGATCAGGGAGTTGTCTGGTTAGATTTTGTACAATTAGCAAATGTTTTGCTAGTTAGTGTACTGTATAAAAAAACTTTCTGGACCTGTAACTAACCATGCAAATATACGAGAGTATAAATCTTTGACCAGGCCCGTAACCAGGGGGGGATCGGGGGGATCGTACGATCCCCCCGCTGAACAGCGAGTTCCGCTTGGCCTCCCACTTTTTTTTTGCTGGGCATACTAACACAACACGACGATTGTTCACTACAGGCCTAGTCAAGCCTTAATAAATTTAATTAATATATATATATATATTTTAACTAAAATATAAAAACCTAACACTAAAATTTACAAGATAAGTTCTATTTGATAACTGCTTAACATCGTGGTTCTGGAGCTCTAGCGAGCTGTACACAGAGCATAGTTGTTTGCTTGACATAACAGGGTATTCCCCTACACAGGTCTCCGCGTGCGTGTGACGTGCCCAGCCAGCTGCTTGATAGAGAAAGCATGCAGCTCACACGCAAGTGCAAGATGCAACGGTTGAGTGAATTCAGAGATCATCTTAATTCCATGGTTTTTTACCTAAACACCACATGATGGTGAATATGCCTGTTAAAGTCTCAATGATACGATCCCTAATGTACCATGTTGTTGCTAGGAGGCTTGAAAGGAGGAGGGATCTAGCCTAATTTCGGTCGGCAAGAGAATGCCGTCCTCTGACAATATAAGGTCGGCAATTGAAATTTGTGGGCTGGAAATTACACCAACTTATAGTTCATAAACAAAAGAGAATAGCCGGAAATGCGTTTTGCGGCCATAGGCCTATAGAGAAAAAAAATTCGATTGTATGATTCCAGTGGCGGATCGGCCCCCAGCCAATGTTTGCTCGCTTCGCTCGCAAAGCTACGCCACCCCTATTTCAATATCCTGGATCCGCCCCTGAGTTCCACTAAAGAACTTAACGATCCACCCCGCCGTCAAACCTGGTTACGGCCCTGTTGACATAAGTTGTTTTTTTTGTACTAGATTGTTAATGATGGTTTACTACTAATAATATTAATAGCCTTGTAACAACAATAGCAATAATTCTATTAAAATCAGTAATGTAACAAAGAAAAGAATACTTGATGTAAATGTAAACATAACACAGCAAACACAGCTAGAGTTTTCTCAAAGATGAAAACAAAGAAAATCAAATACATACTGTAATACTGTTTCTAAAGATGTGAATATCAGGCCAACAAATTACTGTAAGAATAAGACTGCTACTGTAACATCATAGAGTTTAAGTACACAAACCAATAGTGGTGTTAGTAGTCTATGATGAGTGCCGCTTACCTGGATAAACCAACAATAGCCTGTGCTCTCAAGAGGAGGGAGGGCTTAGATACGAAAAGTACAAGTTCCTAGAACACTCCTGGACCATAATGGACTAGTTTGCAACCACGCCCTCATGTGAGAACGTTCCAACAGACCACCATCATCATTTCTTTTCGTAACGTAAAGATGTTACGACGTGAAAGGATTGATAACGTGATACATTGTATTCAATTGAAAGTTGAAACAGAAGCTAAGCTTCAGTACTAGCAAAGATATACATTCGATTTATCAATTCAATTAAATTTTGCTTTTATTTCGGATTCACCTCCATAGTTACAAATCTATTGCGCAGAAACAACAAGTATAATATATAAAGGCTAAAAAAAATAGGAAAAAAATACACCATATCATCCATCATTTTGTAATGAAGTGAGCGAGAGTTTAAGCAGGTGTTCTTGGGTTATGCATTTGCTATAATAACCCTTTTCTGGCAGTACAGTTACATACAGTACAGTAAAACTACCTCACGACGCTCAAACTCTATAAGAACTGTGTGAATACAGAACACAACATTCAAACGCGATTCTGGTCTGTTTCTTTACTCTTCTGTTGGATATCCCTTTTCAATGCAATCCTTAACAGGTCACAATTTACAACAAAACACTAGTCACTGACATGTATTTTCTTATATAATTCCAACAATTTTACAAAATCTATCTCCAGATTTTTAGTGGTCTTCTTCAAAGCAAACAGCAAAATAAAAATAACACATCAAGAAAGCTTTTCACTCTTCAAATTCTCTCACACAGTATTACCGTACAACATCTGAAGCTGCTATTAAAGGGTGGCAATCTACTCTGTCTGTTGACAACACACAAAAACTTGTTGAAGTCTATTTGGAATATATCCATAACTAAATAGAGTGGAACTGTATTATTAGTCATAAAGCCAACTTATTCTATTGTTGAAAATTAATTCATATTGTCAGCTGAGGGCAAATTGCATCAAGCTTTAACTTACGCCCACAAAAACAGAGATAAATTACTTGTTCAAACACAATAAAACTATTTATTCAGGGTCATACCGAACCCAGAAAAATTGTTGAACAAAAAAATGATATGTCGGCTTGAGTGTAGTGGCCTTTTATAAAATGGATACAATTTGAAAATTCCTTTTATATTTAGAATGCAAAAAGATAAACGCATTTAATTAAAATTCATTAACATTACTAGAAGAAAAAAAAATATATTAGTTAAATTAAGTTGTTTGAAGGTTGTGATTGAAGGTACTACTGTGTTGGTTTTTTTTAGGTAACTTTTAGAATTCTGCCTACTCTCCTGCAAAGCTTTCAACGTTTAGACATTAGTAGCAGGGGTCTCTGGTTTTTTAACTAGATAAGAGGACAATTTTTACTGGTCCATATCGATTAGCCGACATTATTAGACTAATTCTTACTGGTTTTTTACTAGTCCTCCACTTCTTTTAATACTGGTCACATAATATGTGCCTAAATAATAGGTAGCCAAAAATAGTACCAAAATAGTACTGTTTGTATCTGAACATTAACTTTAAAAAACTAAAAATGCGGAAAATCGATCTTGTTTACTTTATTCCAAGTGTGAAATATTCCATTTAGGGATAGCTAATGTGAATGTGTTGTTCTCACACAAAAGAAATGCAATGGACCAGTTCTTCAACAAAGTATCTTCTACTATCAGGGAGATAGGTATTGTCCTTCTTGCTTACATTGAATGTAACCATATACATTTGGAATAACAAGGAATAACTACAGTATACAATTTCTCTTTATGTTTGTAAAAAACTTTTAAATCACAATATAATACTAGTTTATAACAAAGTGTAGGCTATTCATGCTTCATTAATTATACACTGCAAAAATCAGGCCCACCTAGAGAGGGCTCACTTTAGATTAATTAACATAAATTTCGCCTGCTACTGTACATTAGGCACCAAACAACACATTTTATAGTTATTATCAAACTGATTTAACCTTCCTATTAATACAGTCTGAAATGCTATCCTAAGACCTATTATAGGTCCTTCCATGCTAAGAGAAAGATGGCAAAGTGTTTAATGAATATTATAGTTGTCATCACAGCCTGCTGAAGGCTAAATTTAATAACAGCTTTTTACGAAAATGCCTGCCATACTGCACACAAGATTGGGTATGCAGAGTACATTAGTTAACTCATGGAGGAAAAAAATAAATTATGTTTTTACATCCATAGTTAACTGGTTGAAAATGCAAAGGGTCTGTTTCTGCTACATAGCGCCGAATAAACAGTTTATTTCAAAATAGATTTAAAATATAATTTTTATATTGGCTGCATTTCTGCTCAATTTTTGCTCCTAAATAACCGATTAAATAAGTGGGTGGTCGTTGACAGAAATCGTTAGCATTACCCAAAATGCAATAATTCAAACATTACTGCAATGTAGTTGACTAAAGGTAAGCGGTTGTCAGTCAAATAACCGTTATTTTGCGTTGCCGCTAAAAGCTGCCGGTTAAATGACGTGTTGGGTTATTGGGTATTTTTAAGAGTTATTTTCAGACTTTAATTTAACTGGTGACTCAAAATTGTTCCCGTTTCGGCTGCCAAGAAATTGAGGTTAATTTATTTACACGGTAAATAACAACCGGTTATTTTTTGCAGAAGAAACAGGACCATAGATTGTTGGTAAACATTATATGCTGACAGTTAAATCTTTTGTCTTATTTTGAGAGGTTCAGATGTACAGTAATAATACACAAACTATGTACTGTATTAATTAACTTCAATTATTGTTTGTACTGTAGGTTCAGAAATAATGAGTCTAATAATGTCGGCTTATCGACATGCTAAGCACTAAATTATACTATCAATTTCAATGTACATAAATATCCAAATAAAACATTTAATAATGAGATAATTAGCATAAAGTCCTCATTCCATTTGCATTGATTAATATCAATGAGATGAAAGGATTTCCTGATAACACGTAATATGTCTGTAGAGGTTCAGACTCATTAATAACTTATTACCTATGCATAGTGTAGCTATCTGACCGCTTGGTTTTTAGTACAGTGCAGCATTTTACACAGTACCCATGGGTATACTTATTACAATGTGTGTGAGTAACCCACTCGATTCAAAACTGCTGCATGTATAAATAGGTGTTTTTTTACCATTTTTATAATATAATATGGGTATTTCACCCTTTTTATAATATGGGTACTGTACTGTATGTGCTTTTCATTTGTGTCATTTTTTTTTTATTACACCTTATTTATAGAGGGTGACCCTAAACAGCGTATGTTGACAATCAAGGGGCCCTCTTGATGAGTGACAGTGGCTGTGTGTATACTAGTACACCGGGGTAACCCCCTACTCGTCTCGAAAGATGTACTAGGTTCTTTAAAGTGCACATGAGCCAGATGTGTACATTGGACTTACGGTTTATAGTCCTTATCCAAGAAGACTCGTTCTACCACCAGAACCATGGAGCGAGTGAAGCTTGCCGATGTTAATATGGTATTACAGTTCCACTGTCTTAACCGCTTGGCCACTCACAGCATTAACATACTATACTATTATACATTAAGTATGTACAGTACTAATGACCAATACATGAAGCTACTTCTGGGTAAACATTTCTTGTCATATATTCAATGTGATTATACTCATATGTAATACTAATAGATATAGAATATAAAGTGCTGGAAGAATGTGATGTATTTTGCAAAGTGGTTGGTCCTATGTTGCATTAGCCGCTTGATTAACATAATTCCTTAGGGACAATAGAGGAGGCTGAATATCCCATGCATCATCGATTCTGTATCCAATGGTCGGTGAAAATTTGATAGGCATCTTAATGCTAAATGAACCTCTGTATTTACAAACCTTATTACTTACAGACTCTTAGTGAGTGTCTACTACTTTGGCATGCTCATGGTACTGCTGTAACAGGCATTGTGGGAGTTGACCTGACCTAGGTCTAATGGTTGAAGGAGAATACTAAGGACTGCTAGCAAGAAGTCGACAACTTACCGTGTGCTCAATTGTATTTTTCGGCTGATCAATCAAACTTCTTCGTTTTGATAGAGGTGGTCGGGTTGACTTTCCTGGATCTGAAAATAAGAAAATTATACAATAACAATTTTAAGAAAATTCATTTATACAACAATTTAAATTTGTATTTTACAGTAGTAGTATTACATTTTATTTGTCAAAAAACCCTTCAGTAGAAATGCTGAAACAATATTCATTGATCGATTATGACCACTTTTATGCTAGAATGTAAAGTAGTAGTGTACTATGCTTCATGGCTAAATATACATCTACCAGGATTTCTCATATAACCAGAAAGGTCCGCTGTGCAATCCTCATCTGACATAGTTTGTACCATTACACAGACCCCCTCCTTTGATTCCCATATTCAGAAGACACCCATACTGTTAAAATGGGACACTGCAATAAGGTCAACCTCTATTAGCGAGTACACTTTCTTGGGTCCCAAAGGTGTCTCCTTAATTAAAGCTCTGTCTACACTTTCAAACTAGTTTGACAAAAGAAGTGTGATGTGCCCAAATATGGTAGTGATATACCCAAATATGGTAGTGATATGACATCATCATCATCATGTCAGGCACATCACATTTTTTTGTCGCAAAAAGTTTGATAGTGTAGACAGAGCTTTATAGGTGTTCTACTGTATAAAATGTTTTGTATAATATGCTTATTTATTTATTTTATTATGTCTCACCTGAAGCATGGCGGATTCTACTATCAATAAGGTTTGATGATATGGGTAATGGGCGTGAAGCTACAGCACCATCTACCGTTTCCATGGTTATAGGCAGGTAAATCTCAGAGCCATCTTTCTTAATAAGAAGTGTAAACACACCGTTCCTATGAAGGAAGAAAAAAAATTGTTGTTATTGTTATTTGTTAATTACACAAACCAACTGAGGTATTGGTAGTCTATGAGTGCCACTTAAAAAAAGGCGATATTCTACTAGGCAAATTTGTTCGCGCAAATCACAAGCATCAGCTTATACGCATGCGTATTCATGTTTCTATTTTCCAAATCCCTCTCTACGCTTTCGATTCGCGCGAACAAATTCATCTAGTGGAAAATAGGCTCAAAGTACCTGGATATAACAACTACTATAACTTAAAATGTAAAAAAAAAAGGCCCTTCTCAAAAAATGGTATAGTCCGCAACAATTATTTTTATTCAAAATAAATAAACATGCAACAAAGATAATTAAACAAAAATATACATTTTATTTAATGCAAGTGGGATAAAATAGAAAGATTTATTTTAGATCTTGATGTACATAAACAGTATGCTCTAAAGCCTGGTTTCCATAAAATCGCTACACCGTGTCGCCGACTGCTGTCGCCGACAGAGCATAGAGATTCTATGGAAACGCTAGAATTTATCAGGGATCTAGTACACAAGCGCTAAATATTCTTTGGTACACACGTATACGATTCATCGCCGGCAAAGTTGAACATGGTTGAACTTTGCCGATTTGTCTGCGATGAATCGGGGAGACCTCCCCGATGCGCGTCGGCGACATCTGCGCTTGTAGCGATTTCAATGGAAACTCTGTAGCGATTTTATGGAAACCAGGCTTATGATCATATAAAACATTGTTAAGAATAGCAATGTAATAAACATGTTATTTCTAAAAACATAAAAACTTAACAAAAACATTCATACTAACATAAAATCTGGCCAAGATAAATACATTTTTTATTACAGTTAGTGGATTAAGGCATACCACTGAAAATGCTGAATAATTTAGTATAAAGATGAGAAAATCTGAGCATGAAAAGAAGTCTAAGTCCTTGGTTGATAGTTGATAACATGCCCTGCCATTATCACTTAGTATAAAGTAATCAATATAGTTTGTGCTCAATATGGTCACAAACTGCAAGAGGTTTGAATTAAAGGAAATAATAGGGAACAACTGCGGTTGGAAAATATCTAATGACTCACATTGAGTAGATACACAGGTTGATAAAAATATATTCCAAGTATTGTATAGGCTTTGAGGTTAAGTATAGGTCTTCCTATCCCAGGATATACACTTCCTTCATATAGGCTTAATAATATCTAAGGTACAATAATATTTTACTCTGGTTGCTACCATATTGTTAATGTACAGTATTTTTCAAAGTTTTGAAAGTTTCAAGCTCTGTCTACACTATCAAAAACTAGTTTAACTAAAAAAAAATTTTAAAAATAATGTTATTGTGTCCATATATGGGCACATCATATTTTGTTGTAACATAAAGTTTGATAGTCTAGACACAGCTTTACAACAGGACAAAGTACCTCAGTATAGCCCTGTCTACACTATCAAACTAGTTTGACAACAAAAAGTGTGATGTACCCAAATATGTGCTTAAATATGGTAGTCATCATCATCATCATCATGTCCATATATGGGCACATCAATTTTTTTTGTCACATATGTTTCAATCATTTTTATCTAGGTACATAATATCTATATATATATATATATTTTTTAGATTCAATTTTAACGATTGGTCAATTTGATGCCTCGCAATTTTTAAATTTTTATATCTTTGTATTTTTATTGTTTACTTATATGTTCAAGTGCAGTATATGGAGAGCCATCTCGATAGTGCTTTGCACTCATGGCAATCCTCAGGGTGCTTGTTGTCATGTATTTTTGTGCCTGAAAATTGAATAAAATAAATAAAATAAAATAAATAAAATCATAGACAGAGCATTAGATTTGTTACCTATGTTATATTATATTTATTAACTTCCGTGTAAAATGATTGTGTGTCATGATAAAAATTATTTTTTTTCAGCATACTTAATATTTGACATTAATAAAAAATAAGGTCAAGGTCATTTTGATACTGGAGTGGCAAGTAAATAACACAGAGATGTAAAATTTACATTTTTTTACAACAGGGTATACAGTTAAATCTGTTTAAATTGTGAATAAATGAATCATTTTTTATTTTATTTGAGATGCCTTTAATTCTATTACATGTAAAAATCAATGTGCTCATTAGCGCTATTCATCCAGGGGCCAGTAAGATCTTCTGTCTGCACAATGGGCTAAATGAGCTCACCACATATCCAGGGGCCAGTAAGATCTTGTTGAAGGATTTGTAATAACCATTGGTCAAGTTAAGCCATGCACATGTCCAAAGCATGTCATTCACATGATAGAGTCAATCTGTGAGACAACATAATGATTTTGTTTACAGTTTATCTGTCATTACTGCCATGTCTGACTGTATTCTGTTAACAGTATTTAAGAATGTATCAGTAGTATTGCTGTGAACTTAGGTTTAAAACAAGAAATATTTCTTACAAAAAACGCTGTTTTAATTATTGTTCTTTCTTCAAAATCTGGTCTACTGACTATACAGAACAAAAATATAATCATAAACTATACTACAGTATATGTACATATTCCAAGGTAGGACTCAGGAGCATTAGCACGGCGCGAAAAAAACATGCTATTATTAATATAATATTATAACTTAAGTACTTATGTTATTTAAATCTAACTTTACAATTTGGATGTTTTTATTTAAATATTAAATCTTAATATTATCAGACTGCCATTTAATGGTTATTGAAAATCTGTCCTGTTTTGCCACCAAGAAATTTGAGATGAGTTACGCACTTTTTTATTTTTTTATCGGAATATTTTGTTCACAGCAGATTCAGGCAATATTTTAAATTTCTATTTATTTTTTTTTTATTTTCAAACCTTCCTGTTTGAAGTGTGCCCAAATATGATAGTGATGTGCCCAGATATGGTAGTAGTGATATGACATCATCATGTCCATATATGGGCACATCACATTTTGTCACATAAAGTTTGATAGTCTAGACAGAGCTTTATACAGTACAACATACAATTGTTATGCCTGCCTGCCAGCAGTTTTAGCTTACATTACAAAACCATTTGGTTTTTTTGTTGTTAATATACAATAGAATAGAAGGATAAAATTTGAATATTCCAATTTTGTTCAAACTTCTCATTTTATTCTGGCCTAGTATTAATTGAACCCTGAATTGTATTATTATCGTTAAACATTATTACTTCTTATTCCTATTTTTATGACATGAACAAGTCAATTTTAATATTGATATTTTCTATTTCTCTTGAGACATATCATCAAACACTTTTGGAATTTCAAAGTGAGAAGATTTCCCCAGTAGAAACATTGCAATGATAATAATTCAAGGAACGACAAGACCATGTTAATTGTGAAAAAAAATTCTCAATGTTGTACAGTAAATTGAAATGGAGAAAAAATGTGTGAAAAATACACTCTTAGTATGTTATAATCAAATGAAGGTACTGTAGTTTTTAATGAAAACATCAAATGTTTTTAAAACTACACTAGTATACTGTACCATCCATATTCATTGAATTTTCAAATTACAGTAGAGAATTTAAGAAAAAATCTTTCAAATCCAACAAAATGTCCCCTTAATAGAGGTGTCCCCCGACTCAAGTTTGCTGAATCACAGCTTACAGACTTCAACCAGTTTGCCGACTATATTGCTAACATTTTGGGGATCCTAAAACCAAATTATATCAAATTAAATTTAATAATCAGTCAGATCTGGTCGGCTACACGTACATTCAAATGATGAAACCTGATAATTAAACTCCCAGTATACAGTATGTTAGGGAAAAGTAGTGATGTCAGGAGAGCATGATGTTGGAGGACATGTTTTTAAACATATTGTGCAACAGCCAACATCAAGTTTCCTTTAGTGTGTTGAGTTGGTCAACACATCCTTACTGTACACATAGCTAACTTTATATAAAATAAGTGACTTTTTTGCAATAACAATTTTTAACTACTGTAAAGTATTATAATAAAGACTGTATGGTATAAAGAAAGGTCTTTACTGTTCCCTGTACAACGATTTATTTCTTCAATACAAGTTCATATTAGCAGCTGTTGTAAAATCAAACATTTGCTGGTATTTGCTGAACTGTTAAATGTTATATATGTGTAGGCTTGCTATACACAGATTGGAAATGAACATTTGGAATGATGACAAATAGCCTGCCTACAGGTAGTAGCGAATTTTAAATCTAGAATAAAAGTGGTGTTGTTTCTTACTTACCGTATTGTGAAATGGTAGCCTGAATCTTGTTGCTTAGTGTTCACCATATTGTCTATTTCCTATGGCTATCCTACAGTATTCATTAAACTCAAAATGCATTTAATACTCCCTTAGCAGAAACAACAACAGCATTTCAAGCACTAGTTCCAATGCCAGTTAAACTATTAATAGTCCACTGTTATTCATTGTTGTTGTGGAGCTAATCTCTAAGCATCATGGGTAATCTATTAAATGCCCTCATCAAGGTCTCTTGTTTTGTGTATTTTAATAAGTCCTGTTTTTTAGCCGTGACCTATTCAAGTACACCTCAAGTTTAAGTTGAACATTGTAATGAAGGAAATTTGCATTTTGTTGTGTTGTTATTTTTAGTCCGTGTACTTTAATAGTTTACATTAATTTAACAATTATCTACAGATATGGTATTGCTTAAAAATGGTTGGATATCACTGACCAGTCTGGATAAATACTAAACATTTGCCAAAACTAATATTGAAAAACTGATTTTCAATGTTGTGTTCTGTAGTACATTCAAGTCTACAGTATATTTGTGCATTAAAATTAATAAAGAGATCAAAATGTCACAATGCAATTTAAGTCAAAAAACCGTCAGAAACTGTGCTCTTCTAAAAACATGATTGAAATATCAGGTTGGTCTTTATTTAATGTATATTGCAGTACTTTAAATTAATGCTTTAAACATAGTACTTATTCGAGCTGATTCTGCTGCAGTATTTATTACAGTCATTATTATAATTTTAAAAAGTAATAAAGTACATGTTTTAACATATCCACAGAACAAGCTAAACAGTAGATTGACTATAGAAAAACCTAGTAAAAATACACAAACCAACAGTGGCGTTAGTAGTCTATAAGTGCTGCTTACCTGGATAAACCGACAATAGCCCATGCTCTCCAGAGGGAGGGCTTAGATACAAAAAGTTAAAGTTCCTAATACTACTGGACCATAATGGACTACAACCACGCCTTTATGTGGGAACGTCACCGTCATCATAGGAACTTTAACTTTTCGTATCTATTATAAGCCTTCCCTCTGGAGGGCATGGGCTATTGTCAGTTTATCCAGGTAAGCTACTGTAGGAACAAAATAGACATAAATACTGTATATTAGGCCTGTATATTTAAAGGCCTATATTTAAAATCATGCTTTTGTTATTACTCAATGACAATTGACATAAATCACACTGCACTTTCTGGGTACACATTTAAAATACTGTAGGGTAAATTTCTATAATTATTAACCAGACTTCAAGGAATAATTGTAAAGAGTAGTTGACCATGATGCTATCATCATAGTTTGCATCTAATCAATAATCTACAGTACTTCAACTACTCAGCTGAATATTATCAGTAAATTATCACCCTTTTTAAAGGTCTTAATAGAAAATGATAAGAATTTGATGAGTGATTTCATCCAATACTGTAGCAAGTAGGTTCTGATGGACAGACTAGATAGATGTTACTTACTGTATACCCTTTACATATCTGCATAAATGTATTACAATTTCTAACAGCTTGCAACCAGGTTTGATCTCCTGACTTATTACACGTTTTCATATTATACACGAGCCCCGAGAAACCTCGGAAGGAAAGCGTAGTTGCGCACTATTTTACTGATTGGTCAGTTTAATACCAGGACAATACACAAACACACGCAGTAAAAACTCGGAATATCTCAGAGCAAAAACAGGCTCTCATCAGTGTATTATTCTCCCGACAGGAGATTTTCCACAAAATTGTCTTCACACTATGTAAACCTGGTTACATTACAACTTGTTATAAGTTGTTACATTTTGCAGTGAAAATCTCTTGTCACACTAATAAAATACTGGATACCTCTAATATTTTGCCACTTATACGCTAAAGTATCTATTATGGATTTACAAACCCTAGCCTACATTACAGCAACTAAGATTGCTTGAAGTAAAACTTGTTTTCAACTACAATTGAATGAATTTGTTTATAGAGTAATGATTGATGTTTTTTAAATTAAAAACCATATATCCCTCTGTGAATACTCTGAAAATATAGTCAATGCAAAAGCTAAAGACATGTTATTTCATTTCAATATGAATAGTAGTTTCGAAAAAAATTCCTTCCATCCATATGGGTATTTCCTTCCTATTAATTACATCACTGATGATAGAAGTTTACAGTTGCAATGCAATATTTTTGACATATATTGCCTTCCATACATATGGGTATATCCTTTACTTTTATTAATTAATTACATCACTGATGATATACGAAATACTCGCAATATGTTTTTGACATATATTGCCTTCCATACATATGGGTATTTCCTTTGATAATTAATTACATCACTGATGATATATGAAACAGTCGCAATGCAATGTTTTTGACATATATTGCCTTCCATACAATAAAGGGCCCTTAATAATAATAACATGTGCATGAAGAATATTGATGCTAACGATATCGTTGATGTATCGTCAAGTGGTTTGGTCAGATGAAGAGCAGCGCAAATAATTATTGATTTGGTTTTCTGTAATTCTCGCAATTTGCAATCAACGGGCAAAGCCCTTCTGCAAATCAAATTACGTATTTAAAAAGGTCAAAATCAAAACAACACAATACTGATGATACAGTAACTATGAAAAAATTTGTGATATAATAAAAAATTAGTTTTAAGTTTAAATGTATTTACTGTATTATCTTATTCATAATATTAATGAGAAATATTACACTTTATAAAAGACCAACAATAACAATACCGTAGTGACCTGGGATATAATACCATGCTTGGGTACAGCATAATCCCATGCAGAGTATAATCCCACCCCTTTATTTAGGCTAAATTCGGTACACTCTATTGTTAATGGAAATAATATATCCAAGTATAATCCCACCCCTTAATTTAGGTTAAATTCGGACACAAGACTTTGTACATTTAATGTTATTGTTAATGCAAATAATATATCCAAGTATACTGTAATCCCTCCCCTTTATTTAGGCTAAATTCGGACACAAGACTTTGGTAAGCCTATAATGTTAAATGCAAATAATATATCCAAGTATAATCCCACCCCTTAATTTAGGTTAAATTCGGACACAAGACTTTGTACATTTAATGTTATTGTTAATGCAAATAATATATCCAAGTATACTGTAATCCCTCTCCTTTATTTAGGCTAAATTTGGACACAAGACTTTGGTAAACTATAATGTTAAATGCAAATAATATATCCAAGTATAATCCTACCCCTTAATTTAGGCTAAATTCGGCCACAAGACTTTGCTAAACTCTATGTTAATGCAAATCATTTATTCAAGTATAATTCCACCACTTTTCTCTTTAAAAGGCCATTTTATTATTGTTGAATGAACACTGTCATACTGTAGATGATATGTACTGAAACCGAAGATATGAATTTCTGAAAATTGTAACTCATAAGTCATATTAAAACTATATTATTAAAAGAGTGCATTTGTCAATAAGTGATACAGAACATACACACTACTGTAGGGACTGGTATTGAAGAAGAACACATTTTGTCATTTAATTAATAAAAATTAGTAGTAAATAGCCTGTAGATTTAAAAACTGAAAATTAATATTAAATAACGACTGGATTAGTGAACGCAATATTTATAAATAAAATAAAAGCAGTCAATCTAAGATAAGTGATAAGCAAATAATGTAGAAGTAGGCCTACAACAATACAGTACCTACTGTAATCAAATAATGGGTGTTTAAAAATGTATTCACTTCTGAATGTGAGGTCAGTCTACACTATCAAACTTTATGTGACAAAAAAATGTGATGTGCCCATATATGGACATGATGATGTCATATCGCTACCATATTTTTAAGGCATATCACTACCATAAATTTGGGCAAATCACACTTTTTTTGTCAAAATAGTTTGATAGTGTACAGTTAGACATAATTGTGAAAATAGTGCAAAAGTGGCAAGCATGGATCAAGGATTTGAACCAAGAAATCGTATTTAACTTCAATATATTTATTAACAGTGTTTTTACTGTTTTTGTCACCCATATATTTGATGCTTAAAATACAGATTGACAGATATGCAAAAAAATCATAGGAATATGTCATAGTCAGTAGTTTATCTCAGAGTTTGCATAACATTGGCTTAAGCTCTGTCTACACTGTCAAACTAGTTTAACAAAAAAAGTGTGATGTGCACAAATATGGTAGTGATATGCCTAAAGATGGTAGTAACATGACATCATCATGTCATCATGTGAGGGCGTGTGGCGCTGTGTTGGACGTTCGACTACTGATCGTTAGACCGAGGTTCGAATCCAACTCTCGCCGCATTGCTTGTATCCTTAGGCAAGATACTTTACTTACGTTTGCCTCTCTCCACCCAGGTGTATAATTGGGAACCCGGTTAGACCAAGACACAACTATTTAAGAATGAACTATTATTATTATTATTATTTATATGGGCACATCACATGTTTTGTTACATAAAATTTGATAGTGTAGACAGAGCTTAACAGCAGTAGAGTCTCCCTCTGTCTAGTGTTTAACAACAACACATGGATTATTAGCTATGTCCCTGAAAAACAGTGCTATTAACATTGATTAGTTTCGAAAGAATTGCTAAATTATCATTTAAATTATTTGTGGCAGCTGTCCAGAACTAAAAGCAGATCAATGAACTATGCCTATCAGTAATCAGGTCAAGCAATTTATGTGTTCAATTGAAGTTAAATCAGATTCGGTCATGACAACATTGTTTACTGACTAATAACAAGAAAGATGATAAAAGGGCCAAACCATAAATAAACATTCAAGATAATTATTCCTCAAAATAGAATCAGTAAAATTTACAATTTGTAAAGAATACATGCATACTGTAGCAATGCCAATACCTGTACATGAAATGTATCCTAAATTTGCAATTAAATATTTTGCAATTAAAGATTAATATTTTTGTCTTAATTGGCGTATTAATTAACAAAGCGCCATAGCAATCTGGACTAAAGATAAGCCATTGTGACCTATATCTGCTATGGGTCAATTACAATTAGATTTAGGGGCAAAAGTAAAACAGTAAGATGTGATCTTACTGGAAACAAAAACTAAAATGTTTTCATTATTATATTATTAATTTTAAATATCATTTGCAACTATTTATGACAATGATTTAAAGCAACCAATTGCTCTTTGAAGAGTTTACTGAGTTTTGAGCTATATACAGTATGCAGCTTGTATTTGTTTGTTTATTTAATTGGTCGTGTTAATTTATTGTACTGGGTCATGCTGTCCATCATACTGTAAAATTCCCAAAAAAAATACAATTGTAGCCCTGCTGGAAAGGAAGGTGTATATAAGTTAAATTAAAGAATTGATAATGATATTGTCATTTGAACTACACATAATTGCAAAAAGACAAATGTAGCCTGAATATTAAAAAAATTAGCAAACTCCATCAATTGCTGGTCATTGTAATCACAATACTCTCTTTTTAAATTAAAAATATTAATAAATGATCAAAATAAAGAAGGCAACACAAATAATTAATAAACCATATGATTTATTTTTAGTCTCATCTTATGCAATATTTACAAATTATATTATAATTAGGCTACACCTCAGTTATGACACCTTACCATTCAAAAGTCTCTAGGCCTAAATATAAGAACGTTCCAAGCATAACATGCACCTGCTGCCTGCAGCCAGAACAGGCAGGGCTACTACCAGGCCAGTCAGGGTCCACCCTCCTCCCAAGCAGCCTGTCTACACACAGTGTACACAGCGCACAGTACACACAAATACATACAACTCACACCGGCAGTCAAATCACTCACTTTTATTTAAAAAATAACTAGGCAAATTATACATTATTGTGATTCTAAATTAAACGAAGATCTCACCTTATGTTTAGGTCAGTTTCATTCAATATGCATTAAACCGAATTTAAGCAACACTGAATTTTGTCTTGTTTTATTTTCTCTCGTAATCAATTCGTTCACGTCTAGCTGGTATATTTTCCTTATTTTGACATAAAACGTCACCAATATTTGTGTACCCCTATGTGAAACGTACGTATTTAGTGTGAACTATAGACTATAGAATTCCAGCCGTTATGTTGCAGTTGTTTATTGACCACCACCAAAACAACACCACTGGTGAATGAGACTAGGCCTAGTTTATGATGATGGGTTTTTAAAGAATTATTTTTATTTTTATACAGAACTGTGTACTGAAATTAATAATTATGTAAGCTTGTCAATATAATGATTTTATCATTTAAAAGAGAATTACCTGGCTATATGCTAGATCTAGGTCTAGCTAGTTAGGGGTAGGCCTAATAGAACAGGTTAGGGTTAGGCTACGCTACGGGGATACGGTGTGTTAATTTTTAGTCTAGGGAGTGGAGGCTCTAGGCCGCGCCTACTAGCTAGAGGCCTATGTATGCCGGCCTAACTAGCCTAGGCCTATATATGCCCGCCTAACTAGCCTAGGCCCAGTCAAGAAAAGGCTCCGTTAGGCCGAGGACTTTGTAATAGGAATACCCTACCTTGTGTAATATTATACTACTTTACTAGGCTAGCCAGAAAAGGCCTAGCCTAGTAGATATATTAATAATAAGACCATACTATATATGATATAGGCCTAGTACTGTAGTAGGCCTAGCTAGTAAAGTATACTGTTTAAATTTTTAAATTTCAAATATTGCGCAAATAGGGATAATTTCATAAATTGTTAATGAAAACAACTTCTCTACTTAAAAACCATGTTTTTTGCTCAATGCTGTTTTTATGGCACTTTGTGGCATCACTAATGGCAAATGCATTTATTTTTTATTGTTAAAATCTAGATTTGATTCATTTATTGACAACAATGGGACCCGTACCTAAAGAGGATAGGAGTGATCCTGGTCGTAATGATGATGAATCATTGATGGAACCAGGCTTTGTAGTGATGGAGAATGATGCAACAGATAGTGACGACGAGGATAGTAGTGATGAAGGTGATCACCAGGGGTATCAACTCCTATCACAGGAACCAGAAGGTGATCAACAAGGGTGTCAACTCCTATCACAGGAACCAGATGTAGGTTGATACAGTATTTGCTATGACTTCAGGATAGATGAAGATGGTGATTTAACAGAAAATGACTAGCTACACTGGTTAAACAACCGTCAGTCTGTTAAGCTCTGTCTACACTATCAACTTAGTTTGACAAAAAAGGTGTGATGTGTCCATATATGGGCACATCACATTTTTTTGTCACATAAAATTTGATAGTGAAGACAGTAATAATAATAAGTAATGTAATTTTTAACATCAGTGTTTTTTTGTAAATTTTTAGATTTAAAGTTCTTAAAGCTATTTAATTTTGCCAAATGTATATGTTTCATTTTTTTTTTATGTGTTTTTATGTATATATTTATATCTAATTATTTTTAAGGCATCCTTAATTGGCGATTTGTGTTGTTGGATGTAGTTGAAATAGAATAAAAAGATAAAAATAAATGATAATTCTTTCTCTTGTTTTTTTTCCCAGCTAATCATAAACGACGATTGTTCATTAGATGCTACAGCAAGTGCGCAAAGCAGTCGACAGTCAGAAATATCCGCACAACTTGCTCACTGTTTACCAAAAGAAATGCCAAAACCTGATAAGTCAACAATTGTTACACACACAGATTCACCAGAAACATTAAAACAAAGACGAGAACTTATGGCGAATGATGACTTAATAAAAGCAGCCATGTCTGGTATTAAATTGCCGGCTGGCGTACCAAACTGGGCAAACTTTGTCCAAGAAAAAGTCTGGAAAAAAAATATAGTAAAAACAGCGAGAAAAGAACGTTTAAATGACGAAGAAAATAAATCTGACGAAAACTCCTGATAAATCCAGTAAATATGTATATTAAATATTGGGTACAAATATGCAAATTTTAATCAAAATAATCTTTTCATCATTTTATTTTATTGCTAGCCAGAAAATAATTTTACAATACTAAAGCCTTGTCTACACTATTATACTTTATGTGACAAAAAAATGTGATGTACCCATATGGACTTGATGATGTTATATCACTACTACCATATTTGGGTATATCACTTCACTACCATATTTGGGCACATCACACCTTTTCAAACTGGTTTGATAGTCTAGACAGAGAAAATACAACACCATTCCATCAATTTGAAATTTATAATTATTATGTATTATATGTATTGTAATGATATTAAAATAACAGTAAACAAAAAGGAGGTCCAGTGTAACACTTCTGGCCTGTGTGCACAAATCCAGGATTTTGAAATATGGGGGCCCAGGGCCTAAAAATGGTGAAATGAAGGGCTGAACTTAATTTGATGTCCTATCTTTTGCATTACAAGTTGGATCTGCCTCTGCAGTGCATCTGTCTGATACTCTGGTACACTGTCATCGACGAAATGTACCTCAAATAATATTTACTGTATTATCAAAAGGACTTGGGAGGACTGCCTTTAAGGAGTTGTATGTGGTTTACTGGCATTTGTAAAAGAAACAAAAACAATTTGCATACTCAGTCCATTGGACTAGAATAAAGTAGTTTATTTCTATCCTTTTTGCCACGATAATGATAATCAAGTATTTGAAAATTATAATACATCTTATAAAATCATTAACATATACATATCAAAATTAAGTTTAAGTAAACAAGCATAGCCTACACCATTAAACACTATTCTACTAATAAGAAAGCAACTAATTACAGTATGCATTTTTAAATTCAGAAATTTTCAGTACTTGACATTTCATTTTGTTCCTCAATTATTCATTTTTTGGAAAAAGACACATTTATTCACAAATAAATACTAAAACATCATTTCTATTACATGTTATGCATTAGCACATTTTGGTTACTTTAAAAAATATTTTTAAATGAACTAATTATAGAGGGCGGCAGACATGATTTTTATAAAAGAACAAATTCATTCAGTGCATGCTGCATGATTTAAATAAATTTAAACATGTTCTTATTTCTTCATAACAATAAATCAGTATCATAGGCAATCCTGTCAGGTGTGATGCCTGTATTATGATAAGGTTAGGATAACATACATCACATGTGATACATATGTGACATTGTTTCACAGAATGGTACTAGACAATTATAACACGACCGAGGATCAGCTAAAGAATGCAATAGCCTCCTGCTTAGGTTAAATCACTAAATGTAGCTATCTTTTCTCGACATGCTGTATGGAATAAACAAATTATTTAAGAATCCAGAGTATTATAAACAAATGTCAGTAAAGTGTGGATGTACTTGGAGGATTTATAAACAAAGTGAAATAAATGTTGATAACAGTTGCCAATTAAATTTGCGTTAATCCATCAATCATCCAATATTTAATTTTAAACATCCTTAATTTTTGTGCTCTCTTTATTTTTGCACTTCTATTATTTTCATAAAAGCAATAATGCATACGAAAAGGATTTTAAATATTAAGGCTGTGTACACTGCTTTCAGCATAAATTAATACTATGTCTTGTCTACTCTTTAATTTGACATGTTTCATTATCTTAGTTGATGTGAAAAAATAGACTAGATTTATCAAAGTACCTCGCGTTCGTTTTCCTGTTCCAAATCACCCCTCCATCCCAAATGGATCAATCCAATGGATATTTTCCTTTTCCATAAATTGCAATTTCGGTCTTCAAATATCATTATGACAACAACCACAAGTTTTAATACCTTCTCTGCTTTTGGTCAAATTTTCTTGGAAGAATTATTATCATTTTTTCAAATAATTATGGTCTGTTCAAAATAGTAAGTGACATGAAGTCTTCGTAATTGATTTGTATTGAACCGCTCATGTTACTATCTCGTTGCCGGAATGCGTCGGTTAATGACTTCATCATCACGCACGCTTGAATGAAGTCGTCCAGTTTAAGCGATCGCTTCGCAACGGTGTCAAACTTGACCACGATCAACTGCGAGAACTGTGGTGATAGACGATATCCCATGTCGGAAAATGCTATTAAAATTTTAAAATACAAACCATGAATAATAAAGTCATTGTAAAATAATTGAATTAGCAAAGACAAAGAAGTGTTTCTACTTGGAGAGTTTACTGTATAGATGTGGTTATTGAATAAAGGTTAAATAGCATATTGTATTAGAAAGAGATGAGGCTATTGCAACAGTCAACTGTGCAAGTAAAGTTTCTAACAACAAGGTAAACTGTGGCAATAGTCAATATGGTCAGTCTGGTGGCTAATACTTGGTACTGTTCATGAAATTAATTCTTTCCTATCGGCAAAATTAACCGTGCATTGGCATGGTTGACTTGCCATGGATAGCTACTTCCATAGAAAACACTAACAATTAAATTTGTACAAAAATGGTTGAAGTAAGCGGTTGGATAAATTCAAAATTGTTAAAGATGAAGTAATTCTTAAAACATTTTTTGTTGAATATGCCATTTTAATGTCACATAATAGTTATCCACTTTGACAAAAAATTGGATTGAAAAAACAAAATTATTTACCTGAAAAAACTGTAATTTAAAGCAAAGATAGTCAAATTGGCTGCCAACCAATGGGTTTTTTGTGGTTGAATTTAACCATTTATTTTGTCATTTTATAAGTGAAAGCATTATTTTTTTCCCATTTTTTTTATGGAAGTTCAAGTGATTTACTTGATTAAAACTACACAATAACCTATTCAAAATCTGATTTAATTAATCTTAATTTTTCATGTTTTTGGGGGACAGTAATTATTAATGGTTGATTTCAATAGTGTAATCGTTGCTTATCTTACCTCTACTCAACTCGTTAGACTCAATACGTCCTGACCTATCTTGATCGTATCGATCAAAGAAACCTTTCCAATCTTGTATATACTTCCATAAAGCACCAAACTCGTTCACATCTATCGTACCGCTGTGGTCCTTATCGAATAAGCCTACAATAATAAATAAAGTATGCGAATGAATACTAACTACTAGATAGAATTAGTGTAAAAAACGTCATATTTTTAGTGAAGATTTTCCTATACAAGCTACAGTGGTTCTACGAAATCCTATTTTAGAATTTCCAATACGAGCAGTAACGATAAGCAGGAAAAAAATGCGTAGCTTGTCCCACGTACAATCTAACCACAGCAGAAACCGTCCGTCTGCTCCACGCTTTGTGTAAATGGCAGGTCATAAGGAATAACATGGATTCTATATTTATATTATTAGTTACCGCTCGTTCCTGTAAATAGCCTTTAAGCTAAACTGCTAAGCAACAAATTGAATAAATATAATAATGTATATCAGGACAAATATTAAACATAAAATAAATAAAAATTTTGAAACACACAACATTAAATAAAACAATACACATTCCATAAATATTATTAACAATCTTATAATATAAAATGGAATTTTTAAATTATATATTTTATTCCTGTGTGTTTTAAATTTGATGAAATCCTGTTTGTAAATTGCTTCTAACCACTATGTTTATTTAACTTAGATCAAACAACATATTGCAATCTACTTAAAGACTCTCTTCTATAGGATACAAAGGTCAGGTTTAATAATGCAAGTTCTGTACAAAGGGCACATCCTAAATCTTACAACAGCACAGAGAATATTTTCATCTAAAGCTCTGTCTACAATATCAAACTTTATGTGACAAAAAAGTGTAATGTGCCCAAATATGGTAGTGATATGCTTAAATATGGTAGTGATATGACATCATCATGTCCATATATGGGCACATCACATTTTTTGTCACATAAAGTTTGATAGTGTAGACATAGCTAATTTTCCCAAATATGGTAGTGATATAACATCATCATGTCCATATATGGGCACATCACATTTTTTTTATAGTGTAGACAGATTACCTATCATTAATCTGCACGTCTCAGCATTGAAATGACTCCAGTTCCCATTTGTCAAAGCTTGCTGTAACTCTGTTGCCGTGACCTTGCCTGACCTATCAGCATCAACTGCTACAAACCAGGAGTAGACTGTAGGGTCCATGCCAGGTGGACATCCTTCGAACAAAATAAAAACAATATTAAATACAGCTCATGACGATTCAACAAAATCTACGCTACTGATACTATATAGTGTTTGTTATTATTTATTTATACTGAGTAACCTCTTCAGTTAAAGACTGGGCCCAGTTATGATCAGTGGCTGTGATGTACTAGTACACCGTGGTAACTCCCCTACTCATCTCGAAAGATGTACTAGGTTCTTTAAAATGCACATGAGCCAGATGTGTACACTGGACCTATGTTTTTATTCTTATCCGAGAATACTCGTTCTACCACCAGAACCATGGAGCGAGTGAGCTATATATGGCAACATGTTGCTGTGCTCAGTCTTTACCAAAGTACATAACTTGTAAATGTATACATACTATCAGTAGTAGCCAGTGAGGCCTACGACAACGAAAGTCTACTTCATTCATCCTAAATTGTGAGGAAAATAAAGTGCATACCTCCTTGTCCTCCATAAGGTGCACCACCACCATATGGCTGACCACCAGGTGCACCATACCTAGCAGGGGGTTGCCCTCCATAGCCTGCTGGTGGCTGACCCCCATATCCCGCCGGAGGTTGTCCACCGTAACCAGCAGGTGGTTGACCTCCATACCCAGCAGGTGGTTGACCTCCGTAACCTTGTGGTTGTTGCCCATATCCTCCTGGAGCGCCTTGTGGTGGTGGTTGTCGATATCCACCAGGCGGTGGTTGTTGCCCATAAGCTGGTGCTCTTCCTGCAGGAGCATACCCAGTTTGTTGCCCATATGGATTCTAAAGGAAGTGAAAACTCAGTAAGTTATCTTATTTTGCATAATAACTCTTCAATATTATGTAGGACTGATTAGCCTATCTCTATTTAAATAGTACTAGTAGTATATTTTAGTATTATGATTATGATGATGACACACTTGCACATTGATATAAGAGCGATCCTCTCGCCATTTCAAATTGCGCATAAAAACATAAACATAGGCCATTTATTATTATTATAACCTAGGCCTAGGTTAGGCCTATTGCTTTTTTAAATATTGTTAAAATCTTTATTTATAAAATATTATAACAATATCTCTATGAGGCTGTGAGTGACGTAGATTAAATCAGCTTTCCAAAATAGACGAGCATGATACTGTAATCGAATGCCTAAGTATGCTAGGCCTACATTTCGACGGCTGACGCAAGTATTGGTGGAGAAGCAGGCGGGAAGCGTCGTGTGAAAACAAGAAGATGAAGAAAGGCGAGAATGACAAGAATGGGGCTAACTTATTTCGAGACAAAACGGTTTATGGTTTTTGTTAAAATAAATGGAGGCATTGGAAACAAATACCATAATCTAATGAAAAAACTTTAGAATTAATGTATATACGATAATACTACTAATATTCGGTAATTATCTATTTTACCTGAGGAGGTGGAGCTCCGCCTTGCGGATAATTATACGCCATGTTGTGATGTAACAGAACATTTGCCCAATTCTAACAAACGTTGCCAGAGAAATTATTAAGCGTTTTATGATACGCGACGACGCCGTAAAGTGGAACGGTTTGACGTCATCATAATACGTAACATTAAACTGCTTGCGTAATCATTTATAATGAATTTGTCAATCAATTTGTCTTGAATGGCATTGGTCATATATGTGCATAATCATTCATATCATTTGGAGTTTTCGTTAAAGTTGAGTATTATTTTAATATTATTTGAGGAGAGAAAAACTATAAACACATTTTCAAAGTGGGTTTATGCCTACTTCCTTAATATTGGAATCACATTAACATAAGTAGGCTTAGGGGACAAATGTTGGTTAGAATTGATCATCTTCAAAACAATATCGGATATAGGCCACCGGCTTGCAAATAGGAATTACTGTGGCACTTTTCCAGATCCAGTTGCAATACATAGTATTTTTTTCTCGGTCTTTTTCTAGGTGAGGCCTATCCCAAAATGTGAATCAGCATGACGTGGTGATATAGGAGACCATATTCATATTGAGAATTAAAACCACTATAGCAAGTATCTGTGTAACAAAATTAGGCCAAGGCCTATACGTCACCCGCGGAGGTACCTCCATACGTCACCAGTCTTTGCAATTGAAACTTCAATCTTCAATCATTATACATCTTTGAAGAAACTTATGAGTAAAAGTTCTGTCTACAGACAGCTTTAGTTTTATAGTTTATATATTATAGTTGATTAAAAAATTGACGATCGGCGGATGAAAAATCACCATGGAGATGAAAGATGATGGTGGATGGAGAACGATTCGATTTTAAGTGTTCCCATAGAACCGTTCTTCCGCCCTCCGATAACTCAGCACCATTTTTTTCTGGGATAAAATTCAGTCATTTATGACGTGAAAAGTCTTTTGTACGAGAAATTAAAACTGTCACGATATAAAAAAACACATCGTAAATCATATTAAATTCAATTTGTGTAAAATTGTACTTTACTTGTACAAATAATGTTTCACTTGTTACTAAAATATTTAATATGATTATGTGTAGGTCTAAATAGTATTTTTGTTCGTGAAAAGGCTGTTTTTCATTAGGGAATGAAATCTAATATGCGAATATTATAGTAGAGGCCTTTATTTTCTTCGGAGATATAAATTTGGCAATTATTACCATATGACGTCCTGTCGTTTACATATGGACTTATGTTAATGTTGGTGGTGGTTGTGGTTAACACGGCCATTTTAAGTCCAGCATTTAAGACCACATCGGATACTTTTTATTAATTTAGTCATTGTGTAAATTCCTCCATGGGTGAACAATTGTTTGCTATCTAAACCTCCGTCTACACTATATCAATTTCTATGTATATATTTTGTTTTACTGTATATTCAAATGAGAATAAAAGGAAATGATGATTTCCACTAATGAATGAATGAATCAAACTAGTTTGATTTGATAAAAAAAGAATTGTGATGTGCCCATGGTAGTATGACATCATCGTGCATCGCACTTCACATTTGTTGTCACATAAAATTTGATAGTGTAGACGAGCTGTAAGCTCTGTCTACACTATCAAATTAGTTTTTAAACAAAAGTGTGATGTACCAAAATATTGTAGTGATATGCCTAAATATGGTAGTGATATGACGTCATCATGTCCATATGGCCACATCACATTTTTTGTCGCATAAAATTTAGAACTTTAGACTGTGTGCCAGTTTCTTATTGTTTTATACATGCAGTTATGCGGTATATCAAAGTGTGATGTTTTATCATTGTATTGTACAAAAATGATTTAGCAAATTATCGAATTGATATCAAATTACAATACTAATATCGAAGAATCGCGAAACTCATTCAGAGCCCGGCAAACCAGGCTAACAAAAGGCAATGCCACTGACCTATTTTAATATAAACGTCGTTCTTTATACTATGTCACGGCATTTGTTTGTTTAGTAGTATTTAAATTGTAAAATGAAAAAAAAAATGAAAATACGACTGTACAATTTACTTTAAATTACCAAGTTGGTGAGATAATCTTTTTTGCAACCTCGTAGGTTCAATGGTTCAGTTTATATCTTTATCTTGTTTTAAGTAGATCGAAAGTCGTAACAACTTGCTATGATATTATTTACTCTTGGGGGTCCTTCAAGCCATATTTTAATCCCTCAAATCGTATCGAGAATTGAGAAGCTGAGAAGCCAAGTTTCCCGTAATGTCAACAGCTCTGCTTAGCTCTATGTTGGCTATAGTCCAGATAAGACTTACTGACGAACAAGTGTCGTTATATACAGGTTAAACGCTAACAGGTTAGGTGCTAAGGTTAAAAGAAAATTGTAAACATGGAAATGCAGCCATCATCAGAGCATATTGTTATTATAAATATCACTAACCCCATTAGAAAACAAGCGTGTCCCTTTAATAATAATACTAGAGATGCCTCTTGAATAGGAATTGGTCGTGGTGTGAAATATGTATTTCTCCAATTGATTTGGCGTGTGGCGCAGTGTGTTGAAACGTTGGGTTACTGATCGCGAGATCGTGGTTCGAATCCAACTCTCGTTGCATTGCTTGTATTCTTGGTACATTTGCCTCTCTCCATCCATGTGTATAAAATGGGTAGGCCTACCGGATAGATAGATCAAGACCGGGATCAAGACACAACTTTGCGCTGATTACTAGCTGAATTTTTATGGGAGTATGTTTCCATACGTGATCCAAAAAATGACCGGGGTGATAATGTGCAGCTTATTGAGAGCTTGCTTATATGCGCTATATAAGAATGAACTATCATTAAATATTTCAATTCAAAGGAAAGGAAGTGTCCTCTAAGTAATATTCCACCGGTATCTGATCGTAGAAACGAAACAAATAGTTACCAATTTATAGAATTGTTACTTTAACGACTTTGTAACAGAGAATTGTGGTTAAGAGATGAGATGTGTAAATCCGGATAAAATGATTTGTTTATTGAATTATGGATCTTTAGACGTTGGTGGTTTTATTTGTGTTTTGAAATAAGTGGTTAATAATGCGGTAACATGTATTGTTTACATAAAATAGTTGTAAACGTATGTTTAGACATGGATTACTCCATGGTTTAGACCAATTTCTAAGCTTTGAAATTTGGCTGATGCTTTCACAATTATTGTCGGTTAATTCGTCATTTAGACATGGTGATGAACACAATTATACTTTCACAATTTATACTGTCGACAACATCATGATATTTTGTAGGCCTATATATTTTAGAGAGCCCCTATTAAGAGACACTTCGAGACTCGACAACGGGTCCACTTGACAATGTTGAAACATGTAGGCCTATTTCCCCATGTTCGTTTTCACAGGAAAGTGTCCAAATGGAGGGTTTTCGTTTGTTGTTTTTTACCATATTTAATGAGGGTGATCCATCCATCAATTGCTGATCATTAGGGACCCTCAGAGGTTCACAAGACATGTATATATTTCAATAAAGGATGAATATTATTTCATATATAACAGCTTACATGTAACATACATTATGATTATTATTAGATATTGTAACCATAATCCACAATGCCTTGTGTTATTTTTCTAGCGCAAGGTCTTTGAGCTTTCATTTTTGTTTAGCCAGGATTTGATGTTATAGAAGGATTAAATAGCGGTTGCCTTGTAGTCGTGTCGCGCATTAAAATATTGTTATGGAAAATAATATCGACTGCAATAATAAAAATTAAATTTTATAGCACAAGAAATCGATTAGCGTATTGTTGGTAAAGTACAGTATAAGAAAGTAAAAAACAATGGCCTAGTTGTTGTACGATTATGATAAAAGCCCATCATGAATGCATGATATTATATGATAATGATTTTGACGATGAGTATGATGATGACGAGAGGATGATGACGAAATATGATTACGACAATAAGGACAATGATATCGATAAGGATTATGACGACGACGACACGATGACGACGAGATAAGGACAATGCTAACGATAAGGACCACGATGACGATAAGATGACGACGGCGATAAGAATGGTGGACGACGACGATAAATACAATGATAACAACAATGATTATGACGACAGAATGACGACGACAAGAATGGTGAGGACGATGATAACAAATATTATGATGACGATAAGGATTATGACGACGACGATAAGAAATAATGACAATAAGGATTATAAAGGAATGATGACTATGGATGACGATGATAAGAATTGTGACGACGGCAGAAAAAATGTTGACGACGATAAGAAATGATGATGACGATATGATTGTGACGACGACGATAAGGATGACGATGATAAGAATCGTGACGACGGCAATAAAGAATTGTGACCATGATCAGGAAGAATTATGATTGGTACGATAACCAACGCTAGTACGACAACTGATTGCAGAGTTTGTTTTTATATTGTTATTATTAGTGTTGAACTTCATTATAGTAATTGCTACTCTCCCTTATTATAAACCGTTCAAGCAGCCTGCATAGCGGCTGGCAAGCGGAATGCATCGTTTCGTTAATTGGATGTCAGACCTCTTATCACATTGCCGAAAGCGACTTAACTCAGCAGCAATAGCAAACAAGTTCAAAAACAAAATAATGTTCGCACGAAGAACAATTCAGTTGTCATAAAAGCATTAAATGAGCATTATTTCGTCTGCAAATCGCTGCGATAAACAAAACGTAATGACTTCTAAGGCTGCCTACAATATTGCTCATTTTGTATAAACATGACAAGAGTCAATGTTTATAAGGGTTTTATATTTAGGCCTATATTCACAGTGATTTCAAAAGGAAAAACTTTGTCAAATACCGTATATATATGTTATTTTTTGCTAAAATTATGTCAATTTTTATTGGATATTTCTAATTAATTCATTGACATTAACCACATGAAATCCACCAGAGGTTGTATGTTGAAACATTGTGTTCGGTGTATAGGAAGGAAACGTTTATTTAGAAAAAACAATTTTCTCACCAGATTAAAATCAATGCCCAAGGCATCTTCAAGAAGTGGATAAGGTAGAAAATACTAGACACAATTCATCAGGACCAGGGCTACTTCTCACTAACTTTTAAGAATAAACCTTAAAGCTTGCTTCCCACTAGAGACGCAACGCAAAAACGTAGACGCAACGCAAGCGTGTTGACCAATAACAAGCGACAGTTTGAATAATCCATCGCTTGTGATTGGTCAAATCACTTACGTTGCGTTACGTCCTTGTGTTGCGTCTCTAGTGGGAACCAAGTATTAGTAAACAGTGTATAATACTCTCTTGCTCCTCTGGGGCATTGTTATTTGTTCTCCTTTGAATTGTATTGTTTGTTTTGTAGTCACTCATCTAGCTGTTAGTTGAATTTCGTCTAACAATCTGACTAAATAATACCATCCATAACAAATAGGCCTACGCGTTCGTCATAATGTCTTTTGCTTGGAGACAGAATACAGAATATTTATTGGTCCAAAAAGGAAATTCGTTTTGTTGACAAGCTCAAACAATAAATATAATAAAAAGTCATGAATACAAAAATACAAATAACATATTAAAATATGAATAAACATCGAACATAAACAAATATAAAAATCACTCGCTTTCTGTTTGTTAAATTTTTTTGGTCAAAACAATAAAACAAAATTGATTTGTGTAATATTACAGCCCTGTGTGTAGGCATAGAGATATTATAGTTCAGTTATAATATCTCTATGGTGTTAGGTAGGTTTAGTAGGCTTCTGTTGTGTTTGGTCAACAAGGAAAACAATACAATAAGTTGAATCACTATTGTTGGTGGTCAGTATATACAGAGGAAATGTATTGCCGGATTTACCGGAATTTAGGTTCATTAAACAGGATGGATCCATATATTATTCAATTGCTATTGTGTGAACATCCCTCTACACAAGTACGGCACGATATCTACGTATCTATTCACAATCGAATCAACAACTGTCTTTCTTATGGCATACAAGGATACAACTACCCTTGCCCCAATACAAGTCTGTATGAGCTCAAGTACTAATAATAATAACTTTATTAAATAAAATTTCTTTTGAACAACCAAAAATAGTATAAGCGAACTTACAGTACGTTTCGAAACCTATCAGGTTTCATTCTCAACTGGCGTTTCATCGTCTAGCGTTGTTAATTCCATGACGACGATGAGTTGGTATAGCGCTTATACTATTTTTGGTTGTTCAAAAGAAATTTTATTTAATACCTATTCCACAACCAGATGAAATTCTTCCAATAATAACTTATTTGTATTGACACATTTGCAACAGCGGCACAAACCAAATTACTTTTATTATAAAAATATATAAAAAAAATATAAAATATACTTATTATACGTATGGAACGCCATGTGCCAATATATTTATCTTTTTATTAGTTTCGGTCTAGAACCTATAGACTAGGTATGATATAAGCATTTTCAATCGTTGGTGGTGGGGAGTGCCGTATTGCTCAAAAAACGATAATTTTTCGATGGAATAAACATGGATTACCACGAAAAATGTCGATTATCAGTAGGCCCTACCATATGTGGTTTTACATTGGAGGAAAAGCTGTTAGTGTATCAATAACACCAATCATCATGGTCGATAATAGAGTAATTACACATAATTGGAATAAATTTTGAATACGAGTATGGCACGCCACTCATTTTGCGCATGAGGGCCGAAACTTTATAGAAATAGCGTTAAACCGGTAAAAATTGCACTGATTGTTAATAATACGTCAATAATATACCATTTGTTATAGTTCACAATGCGAACAAACCATCCTTTCACTCATATTTTAATGGGCTTTATGAAAATCATAATTAAACAAACATTGTTTTGTGCTTAAAAATGCGATCATATTATCGAAAGAGAGATTAAAATACTGATGGCAAAAATAGTTATCTCCTGATAACTTAAAAAAAACATGATCTATTTACACAGGGTACAGTAATACTGACCAATTCATCGTTACATTACTTGTTACTAACAACGACACCGATCCTGAGGCACTCGCTGTTCGACAGCAAACATCCTCAATAAAGGAAAAAACTCGATAAGCGAAGTCATCTTTTGTCTTAAGTTATTATTGTTTATGTATATTTGAGAAAGAAAGACAATAAAAGAGTATACAGTAATACATAAATATACTGGGTTTTTTTTCAAATGCCAGATTTCCACCCTCCCAACAACATTATTCATCGACGCCTTTTTTGTTAGTCACGCGACATGGCCGGTCATTATTTTATTTTTATATATCATGTACCTGGAATAAGGTGTTTGATTGCCTTGCGTGGAATCACGCCTACGTTTCTTATCTTATCTTTTTTTTTATGAATAGCATATAAAAATAATACAACACAGCATATTGTTATCGTGTGGAGTATATTGCAACAATTAAACAATGGGATGAACTATCAACTATTGACTTCTTCCGTGTAATATTGTATAATAAAACTTACTATACAATATATAGATAAGGTCATGCATGCCAATTATAATATGCTTCAAATAATTCGTTTTCCTGAATTTGTTCATTGGTATTCAATAGATCACATCAGCTAAATTCTCAATACTATATTGTGTATGTATACTACTTTTGAGTCTATTATACATTCCTTCAGTGTTCTCTCGAAGCAGGGTTTGCCAGTAAGATTTACCGGTTTAAATTGGCTCCAATCGGTATTCAAAATGGTTAGGTGTAAGAAAATAATATATAACACTTATCTATTAGTGGCAGGTTAGGCCTTGCCATTTTTGTTTAGGTTTGTGGGGGTTTAGCATACCTAAGAACACTGCTAATTATTAAGCTCTGTCTACACTATCAAACTAGTTTGACAAATAAATGTGATGTGCTCAAATATGGTATTGATATGATCAAATATGGTGGTGATATGACATCATTATGTCCATATTTGGGCACATCACATTTTTTTTGTCACATAAAGTTTGATAGTGTAGACAGAGCTTCAAGGGTCTACCAGGGAAGAGTACTGTATTAGTATTACTCAGTCTTCCCTGGGTCCACCCACCATGGAGGATATCCTCGCACAATTCACTAATAAGATTATTAAAATGCTGACGTAACGGCATCCTACACAATCAACTTATTCTCTTATTTTTGACAAAAAATAAATAAATAACATTTCACACTGATTTTTCAAAGTTCAATTATAATTATTTCTATCTTAATTAATAAATAGAAATACAATATGATTGCTAAGCAATTACAAAGTGCAAAATTAGATACATTTTAAATGATTTTTACATCTCACAAAAATATATTCTCATATACAATCATCTTAATTCCTGTACATGTGTTTGTATTATACTTTACTGTTAATCACCCTAGAGGAAACATTTAGTTCAACCAACAATTAATAGTCCTGTTCACACTACTTGTACATTAATGGTATTGTATATCAGTCATTTAGACTCTGTTCACACTACATTTACAATTTTTGCACTACTGTACTTTATTTTGAATAATATGTGAAATAGAATATAGACAAACTGAATGATTTGTTACTTGGTGGTAGTGCTGTTTCATTAAGGAGTTATTTGAGGACTTGAACCCAGAGTCCTGATGTTAAAAGTCAATCATGTGACCACTGAGCACACTACATGGAATCAGTACATTTCTCATAAATGACAAAGTCAGCCCGGTTATATTGTAAATATAGTGTGGACAGACTGATGTCTTCATACATCAAAATATGGATCTACTCAAAGTTCTTTCTTAAGGCTTGTCTAAACTATCAAACTTTATGTGACAACAAAATGTGATGTGCCCATATATGGACATGGTGATGTCATATCACTACCATATTTGAGCATTTCACTACCATATTTGAGCATTTCACTACCATATTTGGGCACATCACACTAGTTTTATAGTGTAGACAGAGCTTTACAACATCCAAATTGTTAATGTTTAACACTTTCAAATCAGATTCAATTATTTTATTATCATCAGATGATTGCAAATTTATTTTTAAAAATACAGATTTACTTAAAGAAAAAAATAACATGTGGTAGGCAGTAAGAACAATTACAGTTGTGTAAAATATTTCAAATATAAAAAGTCTTTGAATTTTCTTCTTTGAAACTCTGAATTATAGTAAATACAAATGCATTAACATTATAAGAACACCTGTGGTTTAAAAATACACTTAGCTGTAGAAGTTAACTTTTCTTTTCAACATCAAAATGTGAATTATTCGAGGCAATTATTTATTTCATAAAAAATTGAATTTAACTTTGTCACGCAGATCACCAACAACTGATTTACAAGGCACTATGAATCTTTGTTTTACAGGTAAATTTACCATTAATTGGTCTGCATAGAAAATTCAATTTTAATCACGGCAAACTATGGCAATATCAACGCAAATTGTCAAATATGTGACTGTCTTACTTCCTAAAATGTTACAAATCACATTAAAGGTCACATATTTGATTGTTGGGTTTATGTTTTTCAAATTAACTATGTAGTTTCAAAACAGAGTTTGCATTAATTAAAATCTTAACTATTCACTTAAAAAAAAATGACAGTTGTGGTTGAAGTGGGTGACATTTCATAGAATAGATGAGTCATTTTAAATAACATTAGTGATTTTATTACAGTACAGTACTGTCATCTGTAAAGCTCTGTCTACACTATCAAAACAAGTGTGATGTGCCCACATATGGTAGTGACAGATATGACATCATCATGTTCATATTGGCACACCACACATTTTGTTGTCAAACTAGTTTGATAGTGTACACAGAGCTTTAGTCACATGGACACCAGACAATACTATCATTGTTATCAAGGGACAATGTCATTAAGGAACATGTTCAGTACAGAGTATAGCTGTACAGTATACAAAGCAGTATAAGATATAGCATTCAGTACAAAGATAATAACCTACTGCGTACTGCACCTTAAATTAATTGTTATCAGTTAGAGCATGACATCATGTTTCTCCTTACCTACTACCACAAGAACTGTTACAATTATCATCACTGTTATCAATTATAAACTAGACATGTCAGTGAATCCAAATACCACAATGTATATTAACTACTACAGGTTATTCACCCAAACCACACCTTCACCTAATCTTAGACAGACAACATATTAATGTTTGAACCTAGAGGTTAACCAGAGATTTAATGGTTAATCAACCCATCAAACTTTACATTACAGGTTGCTATGTTTGCAAGCGCTTGTTTGTAGATTTAAACAGAGTCAAACTTATGTGACAAAAAAATGTGATGTGCCCATTTATGATGTCATATCACTACCATATTTGGGCACATCACACTTTTTTTTGTAAACAGAGCTTTAAAGACACTTTACCTACATTTTAAAATCTAATTTAAGGTCACAAACTAACTGAATTTTATGTAAAATTAAATACTATATGGACTTTATTACGATAATTTTGTTGCCTTTAAGCAGTTAAAAATAAGTCGATATAGGATACGACCATTCATACATTACCACTGTAGATAGGCCTAAAAAACAAAGCCTACTGTACAGGAGGATATTGTACTTTTTATCATATTTAACCACAAAACATACATTTAAGACTACTGTAGGAATGACATGGTTTAAATATTTTTAAAGTAAATGCAGTATTTTAACAAAACGTCAAAAACTGCAGGGAAAGTGTCTTTAAGTTGAACATTGTGTGATCTGTAACTATCTTAAGCTCTGTCTACACACTATCAAACGAGTTTAACAAAAAATGTGTGATGTACCCAAATATGGTAGTGATATGACATCATTATGTCCATATATGGACACGACACATCACATTTTTTTGTCATATAAAGTTTGGTAGTGTAGACAATTTTGATAAAGCCCAGTGAATACATACTATAGTACTGTACATTTACTTTGACAGTTCAGTGATAATCATACAATATGTTTTTAATCAAGGCATTTGTGTTTGTTGGCAGTGGTATCATAAACAAACTGTGCATATTCATTTAAAGCTATTTTATAGTTTATATTGGAATGCTTTTCAATGGATATCATTTTCACCACCAACTTTGATTTACAATGGAAATAGTAAGTTAAGTATTAACTATTTTTTATACAAAATACTGTGTACATTGATAAGTTTTAAATGAACCACATTAATACAATTCCATTACAACTTTTAAATACAACATGTGTTAAAAACCAAAACTTGTAACAAATTTCTTAAATTATTAAAGTTATTTTGAACTAAAAATATAGTTGAGTTAACAATAATACCATAACACATTTGTAATAGGGTCTGTAACTAAAAACACATTTTTAAATTAAGTTTTTACTATGTACCAACTCAATAAAATAAACTTAGACTTAAAGGAGACCAAAGTGTATATAAGGTCGTCTCTCTAACCCCAGAGCAAATTTTTTTAAACACTACTGTACTATCAGCATTCTGTAAGAGAATTTAACAGATGCTTAGATTAGTGTTTGACATCATTTTATGGCAATAATTTTTTAATGTTTTTATTCCAATGATGTCTGAGCACGTGAATCAATGTATTGCACCTGGTGGGTAGTATTCAACTGCACAGACATTTGGTCATTCTTTTTGTCATAGATTAATAGTACTGATATTAATGCATACAAACTTTTTTTGTCAAAATCTTTTAGGTATAATTGACAGAGAAAAAGAATGGGGCGTTCACATCAATCTGTATTAAATTCCATGTTTCTTTGCCAAAATCTATCAGATATAATGGAGAAAGAAAAAAAGGGTGGCATCCACATCAATCGGTCTTAAATTCCATGTTTATTTGGCAAAATCTATCAGGTAAAACTGTATAATGGAGAGAGATAAAAAAGGAGGTACATCAATCTCTTAAATTCCATAATGTATACACATGTTTGTACAGAATATTTTCGACTGGTCAATGGACCAAATTTGGTCTTGGTGTGAATGCAGCTTTAACAGGATGATTCATTAAACATTATCCTATTAATAACTGCATCATCATCCTCCTCTTCTTCCTCTTCTTGTTCATTGTCAATCTCATCTATCATTGGTATAACTAAATCTCCCCCGGTAAAACTTGTATTAGCGCCAACCACTGGAACATCCAGCTTGTTATCGTTTGCCATCGGTTCTCCATTTGTTTGTTGTGGATTTACAATAAAATCAACTCCAGATACCCGCAGTAAAGGTTTTTGCGAACAATTTGACGGGCTTAATTTTAAACGTCCTCGGCCCGGTGACACCACAGCTTCATCTCCATTGTTAACAGTCTTTGTATCTCGACGTCGTTTACAGAAATAACAAATTAAAAAAATAAATAAAATAAGTAGTATTATCACAAGTCCTATTATTAATCCAAATATCTTCGCGTCAGGTAAATTTCCAGTAACCGTATCAATGTTCTTAGTAAATGTTGTAGGTAGATTGCTACTAGGCCTACTACTACTAGCAGTGCCACTAATAATACTAGGAAATTTTGATGTAGGCTTCGGTGGGATTGGTGGTAGGCTCACACTAAATTTCGGTGGTGGTTCAGAACATGTACATTTCAGCCCACTTCTACCTACATCCCAACAATACTGTGGTCGTTGTAGAGACATTATAAATCCAATGCGATGATTTCAAATATAAGTAGTAAAAATAATGAGTTCAGCTTGTAGCACATCAAAATTATGACTTGAAAAACACTTTTATGATGAAAAACTTTATCCTCTCTAGGCCCTAGCTAGGCCTACATACATAATAAACATAAAAACAACCACAAACATGTGTGTACAGTCTACAGCAGCAGTAAATAAACAACAATGATGTTGACCTTAAAAAGTATGTTGTCTGAAAGTAGCAAACTGCGTGAATTCAGTGTTTGGTTTATAAATAAGTCTTGAATAGAATTCTCCTACTAATACAACTCAATTAGAATAATATTATCTCAAGCCTGGATAGTTTACTCGATAAGCACAGCAGGCGGCGAGAGTTGGGCCTACCTACTACACTATAGCTTAGGCTAGGCCCTCCTCGACCTCGTCGTGTTAGAAAAAGCGACAAGCATGTTTACGCTATAAAATACACTTATAAGACCTGTCAGCCAAGTTTAAAGACATGGTTGTCTACAATGAAATATATTAAAACTGTCTCTTAACTTCAAATACAAGAACAGACTTTTTGCAAAGTTAAATTACCAAACATTACTAGGCCTAGGCTAGGCAGATCGGTTTCTGTATTTTCTCTGTCGATGCACATTTGAAATGATGCACGTTCGGCGGCGGCGTCGGGGAGATATGGCTCAATATTGAGGGCGTGATTTACATTTTGCTTTCAGGTACTGTACTATATTATATTGGATATTATTATAACGTATTAAACTGTTACAGTATGCCTAAACATTGAAATGCACAAAATAAGGCAAGTAAAATCATTCTCATGATTAAGACGATGAATATACATTTATTTTTCATTACAAATGTTTATATCGTGTCATAATGCTCTTTAATTTTAACAAACTGGTACACAGACCTACTATACATAATCATTTAAAAACACGCAACATTATTATTTAAGTTCGTTGTTTATTGTATGGATCGTTAAAAACGTCACTCATGATATGTGCCATCTCGTTTTGAATAAATTGAAAACAATTGATTCATTCGGGTTTTTTTCAGACAGCACTTAATTACAGAGCCTTTATTCACATTCATTATTATCTTTCATGTCATCACATAAAATCATATTATTTTTCACAATTTGTTTATTCCTAATGTCATTACAATTTCATCAACTTCATCAGTAACATTTTTGATATTTGTAAACAGAGATAATAATATTTCTGTATTGTAGGCCTACGTTGACGATTAGCTGATGACTGGAAAAAATCTACCCTTCTCCTAGTTCCGTCCCTCTGGTAGGCCTATATGGTGCATTTGAATTATACATTAATTATCTTTGTGTTCCAGGGCTTTACATAGAAAAGTACAAAAACGTATGTTCGTGTATTTAGGCCTATCCATGGTTGATGTATGTGCCACCGATGTGTATGTACACTATTTCAGGCAAGATGGCATAAGATGATCACGTCATAATGATGTCATTCCACATGTCTGGCTAACGTATTGTTCACACCAGTCCTTTCTATATTTTTAGCACGGATGCTTGATGACTGTTATAAAATGATTGTTATTCAATGAAAAGACCCGGATCATATATTAATGTTGATATGGATTGTGAAACATCTCGGTCATGTTATAACTAGAACAAGTATTTTGATCATGGAGGTATAAAACTCCATGCTTTAACATACTGTACGGTGACCACCACATCACTGTCTCAACAACGGTCGGTTCTGTCAATATATGTATACACAAGAAACTGACCACTGCTTACATGGGCGACATTCTTAGTCTTTGGTCAAATTTTCGTTTCTTTGCGGCATTGTCCGTTAATATTTGACTGTTCTTGATTCGTATCATCATCATGATGATCATAAAGATCATCATGACAATCAGCCGATTGCTTTTCAACTGGTGGTACTATATTGTAAGAACCTTGTTTTTTTCGTCTTCGTTTTATGATCATTATAATCATTATTCCTAATAACACAAGAAATACAAATAACGGAACTAAAATCCTTACAAGTATATTGCTGTCGTTGGTTGAGGTTTCTGGGGGAACAGGCGGCGGCATGTACCACTTGGGTAAAATAGCATTGTATACCGGCGGCGGCGGGCTAAGAGTACATTGACATACCTTTCGTTCATAAAATCCATAACAAGTATCAAAGCATGTTTTCAGCTTGGACATGACTAACAAACACCGCCGAGATTAAAGTCCACACCATCAGTATACCTTACTCCATGATCATTACAAATATATATTATCCTTCAACTATACAGTGAGTCCTACATGATTTTCCCTGAAGCCAAGTTTCTCAAAATGACAAAAAGTCATTCTAATTCTAAATAACGTTGTTCATGTACAAAACGTTTCACACATGAAATACGGAATATAATAGTTATCGTAGTACGTATTCTTATTAATATTGTTCACACAACCAATTTATTGATTTAAAAAATACGCATGCGCAATTAGCTGATTAGCTGGTACCAGTTGTTAACAATAGAATAAACATGTTACGTGACAGTTTCGTTTTCTTTACATACCAATTGGTGGTTTTATTATGAGATTGGCGCGATTGCGATTCTAAAGCTGTGTTTACACTATCAAAACAAAATGTGACTTACCATATATGGACATGATAATGTCACTACCATATTTGGGCATATCCCTACCATATTTCGGCATATTTTTGTCAAACTAGTTTGATAGTGTGGACATGGCTTTACGTACATTAACAATAACATTCAAATAACATCCATATATTTAATGAAGTAGTGACCGTATTCACCTTTACTTAGACACACTTAATTAAAAATATATCCTATTCTAAGTGAATACAATTTAAGTGAATTACAGTACTTAAATATTTATTAAGTTAAGTGAAATCTTAATATTTAAAGGAAATAATCACTTATTGTTGAATACGGCCAATTTATGCGCTCGGTGGGACCTTTACGGTGGGTTTAGGCTCATATGGGCTACGGTCATATTAAAAGAATAAAAAGTGCAGTTCGATGATTCTTTTGAAGATATAAATTTTGCTTTTAACTGGTGGAAAGTATGGCCTATGTTATGACAACAAAAGATATCCACACACATTTGTATGTTTCAATATTAGTATTAATATAGATACATTTATTAATAAATGGGTCCCAATAAAGAGGACACCTCTCGGCATCCAATCGGTGCATAAAGTGTCCCCTAATATTTGTCGTAGTGTTAAAAACGATATTTACCCTCGTTTGTTTCACGGGAAGGTGTTCCTTAATAGAGGTGACTGGCCCAATGAAACGGGCACGGAAAGGGGTTGTATGTAGTTCGTGAGTTATCACTCAGTTAAAACCGTAATACGAATTTCAATCACATAACACGATTTAATGATCGGGCGCCCTCTATAATTACTAACTTCAATCATTTCCGTAGTATATTATTAGGCTTAATATTGGGATGTTTGCTATCAGTTAAACCCAACTTTTATTTATAAAGTTCCTAACTGTTGTACCTATACAATAAAATATTTTTGTTGTTTAATTTGAAAATGAAAAGTACGCTTGTTAAATAGTTTGAATAGGAAGAAAACGTGTGAAACGTAACCTTTGTTTTTGTTTTAAAACCCCTCATTTGATGCTACAGCCGCTATCGTTGCCAATGCCAGTGGTTGTAATTATACCGGTATATTGTCTAGAGAACTATTTTAAACCATACCTTAACACAACTTGAATTCTGCCCTTCACCGTGACTTTTCATCCCGTATGTTTGTTTGTTTTGGTATCTGACTAATGGATTAAATCAATTTTGAATAGATAATTTTGTAGTTGTAATAAAATTAATTTTCGCCAATAAAAACAAAAACATTGATTTTGCTTATAAAAAGACAAAAACGATTACAGAAACATGCGTCTTCCAGCAGAATGGGCTTAATTCTTGTTTAACGGGGGTTTCAGGCAGTAATAAAATAATAATATAATTTATTTTGCGATCTAATTTTTCGTCAAATTGAAAATAAAACCTTTACATTAAAATGACATGAACCTATTCAAATAGAATTTGCTTGGAAATCTTTTGAAAAAAAAAAGAAATTACTTAAAAATTATGTTTTCAGGTGACAATATCTTTAAAACAAATGTTTAATGTTTCAGAAGGCAATATTGCCTTTGAAATAAACTGAAAGCCTAAAACTTCAACTAATTCATTGTTCATTCATACCGTAATCTCCACAGGACACTGTATCAAATGAACTAAAATAACATCTCAAAATCAAATCGTTAATAAATATTAGAGCCAGGTGTTTTTCTATTGTGAAAAATGGATAAAAAGGCGAATCACGTGATGAACACGAACAATATTGCGTTTACTACGTTAAATATCTAGCCCGGTGTGTAGGGTGGCCTCACCCCCTTTGGAGAGGAAGAATAGTCCTCCCAGTTGGATTGATTGAGGGCTATAGGCGTAACCTTCTCGGAGACTGTCTCTAAAACACGTAGCTAGCCACCGTTGGCCGGATCTATATCTATTAAAACTACCACCACACATCTGACTATTATTTGAAATAAAATATCACTGTCTTGGAATTATTGATTATCTGCTTATTTTTATATGATCTGGCCCTAAAATTAGGAAAGACAGCGTGGTGCTAAGCCAGGCCTGCCTGAAATAGAGACCGCCTGTAAATCATAAAATATAAATTCTTCGGGGCTGTAGATGATTTTTAGCCTGGACGACCCGACCCATATGTAAAAACAACCGGGCATGCAATCCAGATGGAGACAACGACATTAAAATGTTGTAAAAAATGTGTCGCTCTTTACTAAACCATATTTTAAAAGAACGTCCTATTTAAGAACGTGCTGTGTCACAAAACACAGAGTGTTATGTAATAAACGTAGGCATAATAAAAGTTATCATGTTAACGAAACCACAACCCGCTCCCATAACCACCACCACGAAACGCAATTACCCGTTCCGATAATAAAAATGATATTTAATGGAGAGGTGAAGGGGGAGGGGATGGCGAGGGGAGGGGTGGATTTATAATGTACAGCGCATTGAGAGCTTATATGCGCTATATAAGAATGAACTATTATCAAAGTCAGCATTTAATATTTTCATTAGGAGGCCTAATTTGTATATTTTCTTTTGATTAAAAAAGTTCCTAAAAGTGTGAATAGTTATATTTTTAAAAGACTACAATAAAATTGTAAATTGAATTGTTAATAGGCCTTGCGTACGTAAAATAGAAAACACAGAAGCGTAATATGTATAACGTTACACTACAGGACAGTTCGTCGATTCACAGGCAACGTGTTAAAAAAAAGTTCTATAAATTTGAATGTGAATAGAAAAGAAGCTAAAGCATTATTCTCGTTTCTTTGTCTTGCCATTTTGACATAAACATTGAATGATTGCGAAGTAATGATTTATAAGTCATTGAATTAAACTCAGCTTTTGTTTATATTACCCGTGTTTCCTATCTACCAAATAGCTCTAAAACAAAGGCTAATTAAAACTAACAGCAATGTGCGCGTGCGTATCTAAATCAATGACGTCACTATGCTCAATTCGGTAGCAGACTATCTTTTTTTAGTACGAACTTTGATTATGGCAAAGATGAGGAAACCTAGAGATACAAAGTTGCTGTGATGTTTTTACTGTTTTGTTGTGGTTTTATGTGTCGTAATCATGCCAAGATCTTTCATGATAAAACAGCTCAAGCCAGAGCTGGAAACAGAAGAAGTCGACCTTGAAGAAAAGATTTTATCTGGGCTAGAAACAACATCTGAAACAGGTAGGGTAGCGTAGTGATGGGGAACCGTAGAGAAAGTCATGCTTCGCGTTTATCTGCTGCCCGAGTGTTGGCCGCCTGTGAGAGGGTCACCACACGGATGCATCGCTGGTAACATTTGTATCGAGTTGTTTTTATAATTTGTCGGTTCAAAGTCTTAAATAATTAGAAATGCGACATGTTTGGTTATTGATATTGTGGTTAGATCATGGAGGTATAATACCTCCATGGTTAGATAGATCTAATTTACGGTCTTTATTTTTTTTAAAATAAAATTTGACTAATATTGTAAGTAATATTAATGCATATCACAACAAACCAAGGGAAAGAAACAAAATGAAAACAAATGTAAATGTTGAAGATCATGGAGAAAATAATTGCCATGGTTTTCTGTATATAAAAACATCATCTATTCATCATAGTTACTGTTTTTCATTCAGTGTTTATATATTAAATTCATTCATTTTATTTTCAATCTTTCCCATTGCTCTTATCTTCATTGTCTATAAATAATTTATTCTTTCCATTCTTCATTTCATTTCATTCAGGTAATTTCCTAAAGCTCTGTCTACACTATCAAACTTTATGTGACAAAAAGATGTGTATATGGACATGGTGATGTCATATCACTGCCATATTTTGGCACATCACACTTTTTTGTCAAACTAGTTTGATAGTGTAGACAGAGCTTTAAATTGATTTCGGATACAAAATCTACCTCATTTATAAATTTATCTCAATATTCTTACAGGGATGGAAACAATGAAATCTATTGTCCTATCCACAATGAGCAGAATCCACTTCTATATTTGCCGCCTTGTACAAATTTATTTACCAAAATCTTGTGAATGTTTATCATTGTATTATTGTACTATTGAGTCATTCATTATTAATAATTAAAATAGAAATGTTATTATATGACACTTTTTGAAAAGGAGAAAGGTGCATCCAACGTTAACTAGTAGAGTGGTAGCCTATCTATTCGGATTCATCTATCAGTGTTAGCCTATCTATTCACCATAAAAGTATCCATAAAGATTAGTAAATTTGTTACAACCTTTTGTCAGTAGTACAAACCATCACGCTCTACATTCTCAAGATTTGTTGCTTTTCAATAGTGTTTAAATTTCTTTATTTATTCACAAATTATATTTTGCATTTGCATCTGCAGATTTTGCAGTTGATGAATAAATTCTAATCAATAGTTCCTTTTTAGTGTTTTAAAAACAATTGTAATATTATTTACTTGTAAAACAGATACTATATTTTACATAGTAAATTTTTGCAGCCAATGAATAAAAGGACAGATACAAATTGAGCAACCGGAGTTAACACTGAGCACTGCGTTCTTCTAATCAATTACTAATGGTCGTTTGAAATGCATTTGCTCGAAAAAAATCCCATACAAAAATTTAGGTCATAGATAATCTTTCCCATGTGACTCATTTTGACTGCAATTTTGAAAATTTTAATTTTCAACTAAAACTTGCTGATTTTGTTAAGTAAAACTGGTGATTTAAACAGAAAAAAAAAATACTGTGAACTTGAACTTGCATTGAAAAGAAAAAAAAACATTACTAATTGCAGAGACTGTTTTTGTATTTGATGAGATTTATTTAAGAGATATATTATTATAATATTTTCACAAAGGACAAATAATTAAATGTAATATTAATTATTAACAGTACACTATTATGGTGTGTTTACATTGCTGGTAATATGTTACTTGTCGGTGTATGATTAGTAAATGTGTAAAATCAATTTGGTTTATATTTCTAATGTTAATTTGTTTTTTTTATCACTTTTAATTTAAAAGGCCTTCCTATACTACATTTCGATGAATTCAAAGTGTCAAATCTGTATCTATATCTAGTTTCCTTATTACAATTATTTTTGAGTGGAGAAAAGAAAAAAGTGCTCTGAAGTTAAAATGTAAACAGTAAAAATCTTGATATTCTATTTTTTTTTCATTTTAGTCTTTTAGGCACATGTGTCCAAGGATTACCAATAGTATAATTAATCACTGTCCTATCAGGAAGGTGGTAATCCCCCTGATACAGGGGCTTTTTTGTGAACCAGTTCACTGAGGGGTTACCCCCTACTCGTCTTGAATGATGGACTGGGTTCATAAACAATGTACACTGCCAGACCTCTTTTTTATAGTCTTATCCAAGAAGACTTCCACCACCAGAACTTGGAGTGAGTCATTCTCAAACCCTTGCCGATACTGTTGGCTCTTTAATTACCTTGTCTAATGAAACCTATCGTAGTAAAATCATCCTTTATTTCAAATAAAAAACATAATAATGTACAAACATCTCAGGTCCCAGCTTGGAGGACCAAACATATGGAGGGCAAAATGAGACATTCAACAAATCTAAAACACTTAGAATAAGATTAAAGTTACATCAGATGTACCTCTGAAATTTATCAGAGAGTTATCGAGGTACATCAGATTTATTACTGTATATCAGAGTTAAGACAGGGTATAAGAAAAAGCACTTATGTTGGTTGTAACCATACAGAATATCTATGTTGTAACTTAAGTTCAGGTCAGCTTCATTCTATGCACGATTACTTGTGATTGGTAAAAAAAAGAACCTTCCAGGAATAAGTAGTGCTTGTTGAAATTTAAATTGAATGAAAAAAATTCTTGATTGCCTTAAGCAAGTTTTGTGATCTGACAATTGTTGTCACTTATTGGTTGCAATTACTAGTACTTTGCAAGGTTCCTGTCCTATAGTAAAACCATGTCAAATGTTTTCTACTGATGATTTCTAAACTACAGTAAATACTGTAATACTCCTACCCTGAATATGTATACTGTACTATAGTTTAGTTTATGATTATATTTTTGTTCTGTAGACTTTGTTGTTGTTCAACTCGATGATACAAGTAATATGTTTACAATTTTATCAAAAGGATTGTACAAATAAAGTTAAAAGTAAAGTATAAAAGTAAAAATGCATTAAAAATCATGTGGTAGGCTGCTACAAGACTATATTTACATTACACAAAATGTTTTCTAGGATTGTTAAACAAAAATAATTGAATCATTAATCTGAAGAAATTTCTGAAGAAAGAACAATAACTACAATAATTAAAACTGTTACGTCAACAAGTCAAGCAGGGTTTTTTTAAGAAATATTTCTTGTTTATTGTAACTTCACTATCTTCATAGTTTGCTGCATTAACTTGTATATAGTCCTTCAGATGGGACATAAAGCCGTAGTATTAAAACAATTATCTAGTAAAATATATTATATATATATATATATATATATTTATATGATAGCTGTTAAAACTACTATCAGCCAGCTATCACAGTAGTACACAGTAGACTTGATTGGCTAGATTTACATAGCTGCTACTGTGTAATAAGCAATCTGATAATACAGTGCTCTATCAGAGCTTAACCCTTGGACCCAGTCAAAGCCATTAGTACCATTAATACAGCCATAATATAATTCATAAATCATAGTCTATATAAAATGTATAGTATTATATGAAATACAAAATAATTACCATGTTAACTGTACTAAAAATGTAGGCCTTCGAATACACCAATTTCTGATGTTATTATTTCTATATATTTATTTATTGTACAGTAATCTCATTGTAATGTTTTCTATTTTGTTAATGGTGGTCTCTGCTTAAAGTCTATTTCTAGATTTATTTTGACCACCATCCACATTTATAAATAATAAGGAATATATGTATTGAATATGAAAATGAAACGTATGAAAACAACAAGAACTACAATTTATTATTTAAAATAAAGTATTTTGTGATATTAGCTAAGGCAAGCAAATGGTATGTTGGCTAGTAAATAAAAATTAATCTATAATCTATAGTTTTAACTGTATAAAATCAAATGATTTGGTTGTTCTACTTCTGCTATGAAACTGCATAGGCCTACTGATTATCAACTAAAAAGAGATTGAACCCAGGGGTTGAAATAAGGGACATTTTAAAAGCCAATGAACACAAGTCCCATGACAACGTCAAATTTGTCTTATAAGGAAGTCGTTTGATCCTTGGAAATAATCTTCCAATTAGGGAGGCTGAAGATGATCGCAAAATATTAGCGGCATCATTTGATTCATGCGTTCACTCTGCGTACTTGCTTACTCAAAATCTTGTAAGTTTACTTAAGTAGGATATTGGTTCAATACCCTGGTTCCACAGGGAGGTATTTGTATTCATTTAGTATAATCCTGAATATTAAGGTTATTATGTTTTTAGAAAGTTGTGGTAATGTTGGGTATTACAAGTTAGTTTGCATCTTTTGTCCTGAACTAGGACACTTTTGGAAGAAATTATTTTCAGATACGCTTTAATAACCTTAGTTTTTGGATTGGAAACTTTACAAGCTAAATAAGGAGTTTGTACTACTTTTAACAGAATTTAATTATATAGTATTTCAGAGCCTAGCACCCAACAAATAGCAACCAGTGTGAGAATAGGCTAAATCCCAAACAAATTCTGTACTCACTCAATATTACAGTAAATAAAACCTTAAATTCATTACAAATTGGAATGGAGTGGAGCTGTAGCTTGGTGGTTAATGAGCTTGCCTTTCCAATGTCTGGGTTCTAATCGTGACCTAGTGCCAGGGTTGTAACTTATCACTATTTCAACTCCACTCCCTAAGCCTCAAATGAGAGAGAGTTGGCCAAAGTGCTCAAACATATACAGTATTTCTCAATTTTCAGTTTTTTATTCAACCTTCTAGCCTAAAACTTTCAACAAAGAATGTTAAAGTTCAGTCATCATAGCAGATCCTTTAATATTTTATGGTATATATTATTCCACATCATTTTTCTTGTGATAAACTTATAATATAGGCCAAATTAACAAAGATGGTATGCATCCCACATTCAATTATTACTCTCATTCTCTTTCTTCATTAAAACAGCCGGTTTTTTAACTCATATTTTTATATTGATCTGTATATTTTTATTATATCTTTTGTATATGTTTTAATTGAAGAAATGTATTTTTATTACAGTCACTTGTTGACCTGAATCTTATAAGTATTAACTTACTGTTAACCTCCTTATATTAAAGGTCTTACATAAAACATAGAAGCAACCATAATAAATGCACTCGCTCCCAAAGTAATAATGATTTATCTATTCCGTTATGGAATAACTCTCAGGGTAAAAGAACTTTTGTTTATAGATCAACTAAATTATGGAATTCTCTACCAAATAACATAAAATCAGAACTCCATAATATGTCTTTGGCAACTTTTAAATCTTCACTATAAAAAACATATATCTATTAACCTTTTTGCCTTCACAATTGTAAATAGTTTTTATATCTGTTTTCTTTCTTTTTGTTTTTCTTTTATATTTTATTTTTGTTGTAAATATGTTTACTGAACCACTTTGGAAATCAGTACATTTGTATTGAAAGTGTATTTCAGTTTAAAGAAAGAACAAATAAATAAATAATAAACTTGTAACTATGTCTTCATAAAAATTTATACAAAGACATTTTGTTTGTACAGCAATTTCGATTTAAAAAGATACATAGGTCTAGGCCTACATCAGACAACAAAAAAGGCAACAAGTGTAAAAAACAGTAACAGCATTCATCAGTGCTAATAGTATTGATATATTCCATAGAAACTGAACATTAACACAAAACAGTGTTAGGGTTGACAGTACAGTATATATAATTATAATAATCAGTACATACTGTACATGGATTTTCATACTTGTGTATTTGTTTAACTAGCGCCCTCTATATATATTCCACTTTTGAAAGTTTACTATTACTATAGTATCACAGTCAGTATCATGTCCTATTCTAGTTTGATTTATAATGTTTTCATTTATGTAATGTTAAAAAGAAAGTTTTGAAATATATACTATTAATATTTATTGTCAAAGGGCTAAGTAAAAGAAAAGGACAACAAACAAAAGGAATAATTAATATATTAATATATTATAAAAAATATGTCCATAATAGGAAAAAAATTATTAAATTCTTAAATTAAGTTTTAATTAAGTTATTGACTTCTGTAGAAACAAAAATAATTATTTCACATATTAAAAAAATTTTTTTAGCGTGACAATATAATTATCTTTAATTAATTATAAATTTGAAATATTGATATAATGTCTTGATATAAATTTGCAAATCTTTGAGTGGCATTGTTAAATCATAACTCAAGTTATCAGATCATTTTGCGGCAATCATCACGGGTCCAACATATATTGGTCTCTCAGCAGTGTGGCCTAAAAACATGGTTGCAGGCCATCAGGGACCGTTGGTGTTAATTCTCTTTGCGTTTTTAAGCCTCATGAGAGTATTTGGTTGAGAGGTGGCCCAAATCAGCTGTCTACACTTGAAAATTGAAATATTGAAATCCCAACGACCAACTTTCAGCCTAGCATGCCTTTAAAGAAAATGGTCATAAAATATAAGAGAAGGATTACAAATCCAGTGGTTTAGTGTACAGAACATTTTAGAGTTTTAAGCTCTGTCTACCTTATCAAATTTTATGTGACAAAAAATGTGATGTGCCCATATGGACATGATGATGTCATATCACTACAATATGTGGGCATATCACTACCATATTTGGGCACATCACACTTTTTTTTCCAAACTTTTTGGTATTGTAGAGAGAGCTTGAGGGTCCCTACATGGCACTCATCTGTCCACAACATGGGCTAGAGTGGACCACCAGAACACTGGAGTAACCCTACTCTTCTGAATGAACCTTTGAAGCTGATCCAAGAAGGCTTGTTCTACCACCAGAACTAATGGTTGAGGAGAGAACCTTTGAACCTGTGTCAATTTTATGGCTATAGGTTGTGGTTCCCCTGCACTGGACCACCCAGGTTTTCTACCATTGTAGGGCCTAGCCGTATGCCAATGTAACTGGAGTAGGAATACAATAATGAAAAAGCAAATGTTTGATCAGATTATTGGAAATAAGTTGATAAAGAGATTATAAATAAACTAACAAGCTTCTGTTGATATTCCTGGCACCTTGAAAGCCCTTTCAGGTAATCTCACCCCCTTTGAGATAATCTTACCGCATCAATTCGCAAGTCATTTACATGTGGACATAACGCGATAAGTATGATTTACCCTCCTTATCATGCTTCGTAAATGAGATGATATTTTGTTTTACACTTCTTGTGAACGAAAATGAGCACATTTATTGCTAAGGACGTATTGATAAAGTTCAGTCTTATCCTGTTTATTTTGAATTCCTCAGTGTGAATTTATATTTAGTTTTTGTGTACGTGCTTAGAGTAGGTACTTGATAGATTTTAATATCCATGGAGTGTAGGCCTACTGTATTTTTTTTTTGTCAATCAAAATAATACATAGAACTAGTAGTAAGGTTTTATTCAGAATAAATAAGGCTGTGTTTGCACCATCAAACAGAGCTTTATGTTAATTTCATGTCATATCACTACCATATTTGGGCACATCGCATTTTTTTTGTCACATAAAGTTTGATAGTGTAGACAGAGCTTTATATTAATTTCATGCAATGTATTTTGGAAATTGCAGTAAGGTAGGAAAAGGAGTGGTAAAGGAAACCCTTATGATGAGGATGTATATTGGGATGGGTTAGCTAATGACAATTGTTGACATCCCTCTAACATCAATAAACCTAGCTGTTTACAATATAGTGGAATCCGGCAACATAAAATGATTGTCTGTTACACTGTATGAACTTGATTAAGAAATATGATGTGTTGGGGAAATGTAGATGGTGTTTTCCAGGAAGCCAATGTCACAAAACTACACTGTTTTGAGGAAGTTTCACCACCTTGTCGCCAATTTTAATTGTGTTTTTATTATGCTGCGCCAAGTGTGCCATAAATCATGTATAGTTGTATCTTTATTGCTACAGGAGCAAACACACCTTTGGTACTCATATCAGAGGATGACACTAAAGGATATTTTGTGAATTTTTGTTGTTTAATTATTTAATCACAGTGTTTTTTGGGTACAATGAAACTCGCCTTAATTCTGGAATAATCTCATCAAACACGTTTAAAGATGTTCCCCAAAAACATGAAAAATGAAGATTAATAAATCAGACTTTAAATAGTCCATTTTGCAGTTATTGACTTCTGTAAAAAAAAAATTATTTCACTTATAAAAATACAAAAGAAATTTAATTTTAACCAAAATTTTTTTTTTTTTTGCTTTAAATTACATTTTTTCAGGTAAATATTATTTTTTTTTGATCCAGTTTTTGGTCAAAGTGAATAACTATTATGTGACACTAAAATGGCATATTCAACAAAAATGTGAAAAAAAAATTGTAGGGGAACAATATATCTTTAAATTAACATTGAAAAAAAATGAAAAATACTTTCTAATTTAAGTTAGCATTTAACCATTTATATTCCTAGCGTTACATTAGTACTGTAGTAGCAAAAAATGTAAGTGTCTTGTTTGGGGCAGATTTAAATCTGTCTTGTTTGTATTGCTTAACATTGAACATAATACCATGGTCAAACACATAAAATATGAGTACTACTGTAATCAGTGTTTGTACTGTAATTAAAACAAGCAAAGCATTTGACAATTCAAATATTAGTGTTCAGTAGCTATATCACCATAAAACAATCTCTTAAGTTAATATTACCTGCATTCATTCAATAGTTATTGTAGTAATGGTCGTAAAACATGTCACCTCGTGACCCCACTTGATTGCTAATGGACTTCAAATGTCCAGTTCATTCAAGGCCATACTTGATTCCAATTTTACAGCCATGTCTTTTTAAAATAGAATAATGACTATATCTATTGCAACCTGATATTTAATATAAAATATTTAGGCCCCCCCTTATCTATAATGCTGAATCCTCCCCTGGATATATCCTCACTTTGTGGTAGGATGTATTCCCTCTTCTTCACTGTTTCATTCCAATCGTCTAACATTTTCAGATGGTCTACACTGGCTCCGCCACGCTGGCTCTGCCTCTCCCTTTCAAAAGGTGGAAAAGGAAAACAGCTCTTTTTTGTTGAAATGGTAAATAGGACATCTACCCCCTTCAGCCTATACCTTAGCCTTATCCTTAGGCAAGATGCTTTACTCTCATTGCCACGTCCTTCGGATGGGATGTAAAGCCATTGGTGCACGTTAAAGAACTTTGTACACTATTTGAAAAGAGTAGATTCCCGGTGTGCTGATCTGGTAGGTGCTGCACTGCTGGCTGCCGTGGGTCCGTGGAGGACCTAATCCGAATGTCCTCAGTTTCCAGTTAAGGTTGAGGACCAAAATAAGTACATTTTTATTTTCTATTTACCATGGTTCTCTCCTAAATCTGCCCCCAAATACCATACCTTTATTAAAACCATCTTCCATTGGAGATTTTTCATTTTAGAACCTGAAATCACAATATTATTTTCTATAATACTAATTGTAGGAAATTTGTTTTAAGGAATAAGTAGAATATCAGTAGAAACCTCATAAGTTATTTTTGCATTTTTGTTTTATGACCTCACAATGATAATATTGACGAGAGGTCTTTAATCTATTAATTGCCAGTTTATGATGTGTAACAATCAAAACTATCATCCTATCTGCAAATTACCCCCGTAATTATTGATCCTATCAACTTGACCATCATAAGCTGAAGAGTATTAAATGTTTTATTATAGAATTCAGGGTACATAATCTTTATCTACCGTGTTATTTCCCTAAAAAACCACCACCAGTAAGATAATTTATAACCACCATACACCACTAGGCCTAATTCTTTGAAAGTTTAAACATGGTTTTTAATTATGACCGGAAATATTTATTCCAAATATTAAAATATGTAAATGAATCTCTGGTCATAAAAGAGCAAGTAAGCCTATTCCTTGTGTTTGACTCTAACTATCAGGTACATTATATTTACAAGTCATAAAAACAACTATCAAATTTGTTTAAAGTGTTATCGACAAGTGGACATCACCGGACTGGTCAAGAGTTGTTGATTTACACAACACCAGATAGTGACCGTTAGATATATTTTTTTCTTGCATTGTAATACTTCCCTAATTAATATACACCATGGTTTCATAGAAGTATTATACCATTAGAGCAAAATGAACAGGAATGGGACTCCTCAAAATGGCCGCTGTATCTAAATATTATATTAGTATATAATAATTTTTAAAAAAAATCCACATATTAATAACAACATATGTTTAAATTAATAGTAATGTTCTGTATGACTGAGTTAATGGGTACAATTATAACTGACGAGGATGGATGCAGCCACATGCTGTAGTCAGTGGTGGATTTAAAAAATGTTTGCACCATTACCTACCATGTACACAAAGAAGAAACATCACTTATTGTTGTGATATTTGCATGCAAGATATTATAGTTTTATTGTATATGATGGTTCTGTGGGCAACTACTGTATACGCCACTCATTATAAAACAAACCATTAACCCATGGTATCAACCATAAACCAATCTGTTATCAATACAACATAGTCATCGATTGTATGCTATCATTTTTATGTATACTCTATTGTTGACCTGTGACAATTAATGGTTTTGATGAGCCAATGTAAAAATACTACATTGCTAGGACTTAAGCTCTGTCTACACTATCAAACTTTGTGTGGAAAAAAAAAATGTGATGTGCCTATATATGGACATGATGATGTCATATCACTACCATATAGCTTTACCATTATTTGTTTAACTACTACTACTACTACTATGATTGGTAATAACATCTTAAAAGGCAAAATCAGTAATTACCCTACTATATTAACCTGCTAACTAGGCACTTAACTTTTTTTTACGTCGGTAGCCATAGGCGGATTCAAGGGGTGGGCCCAGCCAGACCGGGCCCCCCTATATTTTGCAAATTGTAATGCAAAAGATAGGACACTAATTTCAGTTGAGCACCTACAACTTGCAATTTTAAAGCCCTGGGCCCCCCTATTTCAAAATCTTGGATCAGCCATTGGTAGCTTACTGACAATGTCTCTCTGTGCATATAGCCTGTTCCTTGTACGTCCTTGTTTACTCATTGTCGCAATTAATTATAAACAAAATACTATTGGCTATTTATATGTTCTTTTTTTGTGTGTGAAGTAGTGTATTACCGTCATTGTGGGCTTTGCTAAGATTAAGAACATACTAAGAAATTAATCAAATTTGGTAAAAAGGCCCTTTAAATTAATTAAAACTTATTTGAAATTAGTTTGTAATCCACAATATTTGTATGTAAAGTGAAGATTATTGATCAACTAATGACTCTTATAATTAAACCTATCTCACTTTACACTTAAAGATTTTGCCCAATTATTACAAAGTGAATACAGATCTGACCAATCATATAGAAGAGTTAATTAAGACCAACCAATAGCTGTAGTTGTTGAAAATGCTTTTTACATTGGATTTACCAATCAGATGCGTCGTTTGACATGTTATGTAAATGAGGTTTGCCAAGTAGCTTTGCTTGCTGCAATCGATTATGTTACTAACTGCTGTGGTTGCATTGTGCCAGAGTTGAGCTTAAGTAAGTTGACTCACGTAAGACCTACAGTACACAAGCATACATCCAAGAGTGCTTATAAAGAATAGGCGTGAACAAACACCCCTTTGTGAATCAAACGAACGCGCTCCGTTCCGAAAATCACAAAGGCCGCCGACTTGTTGATATTGACAATTTTCGATAATGACATGAAATTTTCGACTTGTTTTAATTACCTAAGTTCTCGTTGGTTGACTCAGGTTTGCGACATCACTAACAGCGTGTAACCTTTATTCCGAGTTTAAATTATGCTCAATACGGTTGCTTAATATAGGTTTATGCGACGATGATCAAATCGCGTGCTATCCACTCCACTCAAACAGTTTATACAACATTAAGTCTCTACTTTAGAGATGGCTCTATCCATGTTCTTTCATTTCACTCTATCTTTCTGATATTGTTGCTTCTACGTTTGTCTACTGTTATTTGTCCATTAATACTGTACTTTCCCAACAATGAACAGATAAAATATTCTGGACAATCGCCAGTTACTTGTTTGTACATTATTTTGAAATATTATACTTTTAAACATGTGGCCTTTTTGGAGAGGTTATCCAATAAGTAATTCTCAGTAATCGTTTTTGGGTGATTGAATAAAAAAGAGATTTGATTATAAAATAAAAAAGTTAAAAAGTAAAACCAGAAATGATATTAATTGTTGACACACTTTACAAGGTTTATAAGAGAGAACAGTTTAAAACATTTAAGATAGATAAAACAAAAATGTGATAAAGTGACTATGGTGGATCCGGGATTTTCCATATTTTTTGCATTGTAATTTTCAAATCGCTGATTCTCCTTTCCCCCCTTAGATCTGCATGAGTGAAGTGAAAAAAACTATAGTTATAATTTATTATGTAATAATTACTTTCACTAGTGATAGATAGATTTTAAAAAATAGATTTAAAACCATAGGATACTTACTTTCGCTAGTGATATATAAAAAGTAGATTTAAATACCAAACATTTTGGTTTAAATTGGCTTGCAACGTCTTGTGAACAAAGGGAAAATAAATGTTTACTCAAGTCTAATTTAGTTTTATAATGCACTACAAGTGGCCACTTATAGTTAGGAAAGTATCACTTTCCTTTCTCCACATATTCCAACCTTTTTTTGCGTCTAGAGATCAGGTCTCTACTGATTATGCTGGCTCGTTATAAGCTGGTGCGACAATTAACCAAAATGAAATCAATGTCCAAACTTGTTGACACGTCGTTTTCCCCATGTATAATCCTCTTGTTATGACTGTAACATAGCCAACTCAATTTTCCTGATTTTACAAGGTTATCAATTTTTGTGGGTCGATCCCCCTGTCATTTTAACCGTTGTTGATGACAAGTCCCACATACGACCCACAGCTGATATTAATTTATGGATTTCTGCGCTAACTTCTTCAACGGGTTGTACACTGGTAGAATCGGCATATTCGCCCTGGCAGTTGTTCGATTCCCATGGGTAAAGTCATCTTAAAGCTTCCTGTTTTGTCCAATGGGTCCGTGCTGGCCTAGTAACCCTCGCATTTACTACCGTTCAGCGGTGTGAACAACTTTGCCATTGGGATTACTAAGTTTTATTAGTTGCCAGTGAATCAGGGACTATTTAGTCCAATTTTATTAGTGATGGCAAGAAATAGTGTAATTTATTTCAGTGTGTATCATGCATGATGCTCTTGCCAGAATTTTCCAATTTGTCAGTGTTTTCGTGAAACATGGTACTACCACTCTGATCTATTTTTAGTATTTTTATTCCCACTTGTATATGTTATATTCTCTAAATATTTGTTTTCAATGTATTACTATATAATGAATGCCCTGAATTTTGTTTCCAATGTGTTTGATTTATTTATATATTTTTATTTATTTATTTGCACAAAAACTTTCCAACAGGAACTTAGTTCCCACTTACAGGTGATGTTTGAAAAAATAGTATAATGTAAAAATATCATACGTAATTATATAAAAATATCTATATACAAAATAGTAGTATAATATAAAAAATATCATATGTAATTATATGAAAATATCTATATACAAAATATTCAATATGAAATATCCAAAATTGAGATAAATTAATCCACCACCAACATAAATATAAACTAAAAACGGGAAACATATAACAAATACGACATTTAAACTTATTTAAGGAATCAAAAAACAGTAGCAACAAAAAAAATCAGCTGGTGCAAAAATTGTGTTATCAAATTTTTTTGATGCAAATTAAAAAAAAAACTGATACAGATGAGTACAGAATTCTAGTTTAATTAAGATTTTTAATTAAGACTGGTATTCTAGTTCATGTCCAAACTATTCTACTGCAGTTACTGCAGTAACCACACTTTTTACTGCAGTAATGTATGATTTTAGTCTGCTCCAATGTAGATGTTTATAAGGCAGTCATTGCAATAACAATGTGTGTGATTAGTACCCATTAAAGCTTGTTAAATAATTGAATAAACAGGGTAAAGAGTAAACAAAATGTAGTTTACTGCAGCACCTGCAGTAAACTACATTTTGACATGGTTCCTTATTTCATTTAATTTAGAGTATCTGTCTTTCTGTTGTTTGTTTGTATATATTTACTGTACCTCCTTAATTTAAACATTACTTTGAAATTCAACTATTTAAAAAACCCCATTTTACTTCTCTAAATACAAAGTTTGTGATTACTACTAACATGTGTTTCTTTTCTTCAAATGGTTTCAGGTAATCTGAGAAAAATTAAATTAAATGTGCCTAAGGGTCTGTTTTGTTTCAAATTTATCTACACGATTATGAGATTTCCATTGTTAATTTCTATTAAACATTACCAAAGGGACAATAGAAATAATAGACTAATAATCTATTGTTATAAAATTGCCTAAAAGAATTTTAAAAAGTAGAAATTTGAGGTAGCTTTGTGGTTGGTTGTGGCTGGCAGTAGGGTGTGTGACAAGAATAAAGGTTGCTAAACACTTGTTAAAGATAGCCATCTAAATAATAGGATCTATGCCCTGTTCTTACTGGCAAATGAGATCCAAGTGGGTGGAGCTTAATCCAATATCTGTAGCCTATCAGAGACAATGACATGACAGGTGGCTTTATGAGAAATAGCTTTTTGATGGTTAGGCTGGTGTATGGCCTAAAAACAAAACCGACCAAAATCCCTTCCCTTGATCTAAAAGTCTCACACAGTTGAGAAATCCGTCACTGTTAGTGGGAACTCTTCTCACCGATTTTGGGAGTAAAAAAAAATAACGCTGACTACCTCCTACTGGTGTAGCGAACATCTGCATATACGTGAGGTACTATATTGTTGAAACACTGGATCGTACTCATCAACGATGGACACTGGAGCTTTGCCCATGTATTACAGTTGGCAACTATACATGTCAGCATGCCGGGACCAGAGCTTGTTTCTGTGGCAAAAAGGTACCGATTATTAACATTTTTAAAACACTTTAGGGCTTATTTTATTTTTTTGATACATAATGGAAATTAAGATTCGTTTGTGCACGGAATGCAAGGAGGTCCGCGCCTTAGGTTACATAACCGGACAGGTGCCAACGTAAGTTTAACCGTTCAGGGCACTCGCTTATTACGTTCACTAGGTACATAAGCCGAGATCAAATTACCGACTGTGACCAGACCTAGATTCTCGCGTTGTTTTTTTTCTTTTCTTAAGATGGTGGTACCATGCAGATTACAGGGAACAAACGATAATAATAATTTTGATCGTCATCTTTTTTTACCTTCAGGCCATTTAGATTATGTTTTTAATTCCTAAAGGCGATTTTATCCCAAGATGGGTGACTGCTACCCTAGGCATTTTCTCTGTTTGCTTTTAATGATTTTTATGCTAAGAAAACTAAAACAGCACTTGCAAACTAAGTTACCAAGGCTTACTCTCCCCTCAGTACCCAATTAACAAACTTATACTTGATAAATTGTCCATCATAATTACAATTTCAAAAATAAGTTTATTTGAATGATATCATATTGAATATCAATATTTTATTTGGATTCAAAAGTCTGTTAAATATTATTATTTAAATTTATTTTATATTTCAATTATTATAAAATGTATTTATACATGCTTTAACAGGTTTACACTGTAAAAGGAAAAATTATTAGACAGTTATATTTCAAATTTTCAACCATTTCAATAACTAATATTTAATTTAATAAAATAATGTTTTAAATTTCGTAGATTAAATAAATACAGTAAAATATAACTGAAATTTTCGTTTGTAAAAATTATATTTGTTTTGGTTAATTAGTTTTAAACAGTTTTCAAAACTTATTGGATGTTCAAAACTAACATGTGCAGCAGCTTGCTTATATGTGCTATACAAGAATGAACTGTTATTATTATTATTATTATTATTTAATAAGAATGAACATACTGTAAATAGACTCTTTATTAAATGGTCATTTTGACAAAATAAATATTTTCGGAAATTAAGACTAAGCTTTTCAAATTTTTGGTAAAGTAATTTCTTTTATACAAAAGTTAAACTAAATTCATATAATTATTTATTTATAAATATTATTTATTCTATAGATATTAATGATTTTGAAAATGGTCCTGTTAAGTATGAATAAACTTTAATAGACTTATCAATTCAATTGAATTTCTTTTTATTTCGGAAATATCATCCATATTAATAAACTTATAAACAGAAAAATCGTAAACTCTAAACTTAAGTATATAGAATGCTTCTCCATCTATATACATTGTAAATAGTACTAATAATATTAATTTGAAGTAGTGTAGTTAAGTGTGCCAGTTATACCATAGAGGAATACAATATCTCTATGGTTAAACTCACATAGTGTGATATAAAGAAAACATCCAAGACATGATGTACGTTTATTGATGTGAACTGTACTTGCCTAACCTAATTCCTAGGCCTAAATACAACAATCTATTTTGCTACCAGAGATCCTAACCCACTGCGGTATGCCTTCTTAATACTATATTCTTGTCCTACATATTACAGCATTCCAAGACGGCTTGAAAATAGCACAGGCTTCTGATGTCTGCTGTCATGTTGTAATATATATTGTTGTATTGTGACGAACAAAGTGCAAACTTCATATCATAAATCTTAAATTATTAATTATTATTAAAATATTAATATAATTATTATTGTCATTTTAATTGTTTTCTTGCAAGTTTAATTTAACTTAGGTTGCATGAAATCAATTTATTGCATTGATAAGTGATTTTATGAAATTTCAAATAAGTTCTAAAACTAGTTTCAACAAAAAAGTAAATTTTCAAGTTTGTATTGAATTTGGAACCAGATGAAATTATTTAATAGCTTCAACTTGTATTTGGAGTGAAATATATTAAACAAAGATATTAAAATTACAAAGATATTATTTTTTCTTATTTATCAGAAATTAAATAATTTTTTATGTAAAATGAAATATTTTTAAAGCATTATATTTTCTCTATAATCACATAATGAAGATATTTCGTTTTTGTTTAGCATAAATTAAATACATTTTATTTGAAAGAAACATTTTAAAAGGGGTTTTATTTTTACTATAATTTATATAATTTACTATAATAATTGTGATTATATAATATTAAATAATTATGTGTTCTACCATCTTTATCTCCTAATTTAAAACTTAGTAGATACTAATTATATAATTAAACATTTAAACAATATGAACTTTTGAAATAAAAAATAACCGCATGACAAGCAAAAAACTTTACCAGTTTTTTAGTAGGCGTACCAATTTCTCATCACCAGAAAAAAATAACGAAATCAGTCACCCATTTTTAAAAAATGTCAAAACTGACAAGACACCACCGTTAAAAGATGAGCAAGTTCAGGTGCTTAAATGACAGTATATTAAATTATTAAGTATCATCTTGAAGACCTATTCAAAATATGCCAAGTCAGCTTATATATTATAAAGTATATAGCATGTTAGGCCGCAGGCCAGCATGGCTGGCACTTCAGGTCTGCAGCAACCAGTCAGAATTGATTTGGCCCCTGAATCATTTCCTATGTTAAAGGGTAAGACTTCGCTCCCAGTGTTCGACTTCTGGTTTTGATAAGTATAATGATAACAAAACAAAGACCTGTCATTAGCTCTAGTAGATTTAGATCATTATCAAAATATCAAGTTTGAACTTTTTTTTCTGGTGTTAGTATTCATTAATCATAGAGACAACAATTAACACAAGTTTAGTAATTGAGTGATTGAATTAATTGATTTATTCATTATTAATTAGTCTTAAAATCAATGTTTTTATAATGTTATTCAATTATATTTTTGTATACAATTTGGATTTTAAATATTTTATTTATATTTTCTTTAAAACAATTCTTTTCTAGTGCAAAACACTGATTTTCAGAATGTTTTAGTTTGAGATTGTAACTATTGTGTTTCAATAATTTGATAATAATGAAAGATGTGCCTTTCTTTCAATAAGGTAATGTTCAAATAATTCTACTGCAGTTGCTGCAGTAATATATTTTGTTTACGTTCTAAACCTGTTGAGGTAATTAATTAGCAAGCTGTTTTGGGGTAATGCAGGGGTTGGGAGACTGCCTCACAAACTTCTACATTGTAACAAACAAGACATATGTTATGGTATTACAACATGCAGTAACCTGCAGTAGAGAACATTTTAACATGATTGATAAATAATTTTTTTTCCCAATAAATAATAATAAATGTATATGATTCCATTAACTTTAAAAAATACTGTTATTTCACATTTATTAACTGTTATGTTACATTACATTGTAATGTTATATTACACAGTTGGCCTATACTACAGGAAACCACCAGGTTACTCGGCTAAGCCGGCAGTTTCCCTTTATTCCCTAGGTATTCAACACCACCCAGAATGGTCATCCTCATGTTGATCCTCTCCAGTTGGTCCCATTTATTCCCCCGGCCTAGGACCTTAGCCTCTTTATAGTGGTTAGCAAGTGATACTAATAATTGACATAAGATTAACTGAAAATATCTTAAGCTTTTGTGAAGTTTGTAATTATATTTTACAGCTTTATGTCAGTGACACTCAATAAAAAGGACTTAACTAAAACTTAACTAAACAAAAAAATACTTAATAACAATGCATACTGTAAATAAATGTGTAAAATTATAGTATAATTATATAAATGAAACTGATTAACATCATCCCATTTAGGAAAACTCAAAAATGTGTAAATGCTGATTTTCACAAGTATTGTCTGGTACAGTATGTAACTTTATACACTGTAGTACTGAAATACAGTCCTAATTTTAAATTGTTGGTTAAGGAATTACTAATTTTCAAGTTTCCTTGTTTGTTAAAAATCATTTTTTTCTTTTTTTCTTTTTCATTTTTACTGTTCCAAAAGTGCAGCTTCAAAATTAAGAACAAGAAAAAAAGTTTAAGTTTCTTTAAAACTTTTCCCTTCTTACCTTGTTTGTTTTCAGTTCATTCTAGAGAAGAGCTCCTTGATAAGAAAACACTGTATAAGCATTTTATAATTGCTTCCAAATTTGTACCTATTGTTGCTTTTGGGTAGCAGTGTGCTCGACAATGTCTGTTTTAGTTTATTTTTGGTAGTATAAGCTTTGATTAATGATGCCATTGATGAGATGCTCATTAAATATACATTAATCTTTATATATGGACCATGACTATAGCCCGACCAATGTGTCTCTGTTTCTTCTGTGTTTTGTGTTCACGGTACCAATGTTATTTGTACTGTATAATCTTTGGGATTAAATTTAGACACCGGTGAATAAATATTTTTAGAATTTGTCAAAAATAGGTATCTAAAATAAGATGAGATAGAAAATAGCTACTGTAGACTACTATAATTAATGATATCAAAACAATTTTGTTTAATATGCCATTTTATTGTCACATAATAGTTATTCACTTTGACCAAAAACTGGATCGAAAAAAACAATTATTGACATGAAAAAAAGCATAAAATACTTAAATTGTCTGTCAAACAAAGTTTTTTTTTTTAAAGTAAATGTTTCTTTTGTCTTTTTGTAAGTTTAATAATTTTTGTTGGCTTTTTTTTTTACAGAAGTGAATAACTTTATTAAAACTGCAAAATGGCCTATTTAAAGTCTCATTTTATTAATCTTCATTTTTCATGTTTTTGAAGGACAATATCATCTTTAATATGAAACTTTTAAACATTGTTATATTGTTAAGTTTATTTTCTAAAGTTTACTTATGATTTTACACATTATTTCATGTAAAAGTAATTGCAGTGGGTTAAGCTCTGTCTACACTATCAACCTAGCCTGACAACAAAAGTGTGATGTTCCCAAATATGGTAGTGATATTCCCAAATATGGTAGTGATATGACATCATCATGTCCATATATGGGCACATCACATTTTCTTTGTCACATAAAGTCATCATTATTTGACATTGTATCAATATAAATGCCTCAAAGTTTTATGGTTCTATTTTGACTATATGTCTACACTGTATAAGAACATCAATGTCAAGACATATGAACTTGAAATGAATTTCTACAAAACCAAAATATATGTTGTATGATTCAATTTGTTTTTTCTGTGTTTGTAGGCCAAATAAATTATTAGGGTAAAAAGAAACCTTACCGTTCACATCATATTTATTTTATTTTGGTCATTGGTTGCAACTTTTCGCCCTATATAACTCGTTTAGCCGATACCCGCAGGCATCTCACCGATTTCCGAGCTTGAGATTTGGCGTGTCACACATTACTTCGTTAACAATGTTATCTCCTCCTAATTGTGTAACCTTTAGATGCAATGTGCCCTCGTTTTTTTAGACGAAAACTTCATCATCGAACCAATCAGGACACCTTTCAAATTCTGATGTGCGATCGACATGTTAAGGTCTTCACGTCGAGGCGTGTCATTCACCCGCCAATCGCCAGGAACCGTTTTACCAATGCTGTGCGATGCTATGGTTGCTACTGGGTAGATTCCCCGCACAGATTGTGGTGTCCCTGCCATTGTTCTTTCATGTTGTGTATTTTGTATGAATACTTGGGTTGGTTCTCTGGGTGCTTATTCATGGTCACTATTTTCTATGAATGGGTTCGAATTCAGCATGATGTTTATGTAGAGATGGTGAAATTGATAATGTTTCTACATCTGATAAGAAATGTTGCCAGGATTATGGCCACCCTACCTGTAGGTGATGTTTATGTTTCATGCTTTTGCGATCAATGTTCCATCTTCCCAAATGTTATCTTAATATCAATCTAACAATGCTTGATTCAAATATTTTACTGTAATACAAAGTTTACTATACTTTAAAAAAATGTCCTATTTAATTATGTAATTATGCGGACACACAGTTTGTTTAAAAAAAAAAATTCCCAAACACTTTTTGTAAATTATCTTCTTTCATGCGGACACACAGTCTGATAATACTGTTTAATACGAAATAGAAACAAATAAGTACTAAATACTTTTGTAAATTATTTTCTTTTATGCGGATATGCAGTTTGATCACACTTCTGATATTGGCTATAGAATTTTATAATAATGTATTTTTTTATAATGTAGGCCTATGTAATATCTTATTCTTTAAATTATCAAATGGCTTGTTTTTGTAAAACCATTTAGTCATTGTTTTATGAATATAATCCTGTTTTTATGGCTTCTGATTGGTCAAACAATTGTCTTTTTTATTTTACTTGAGACATCTAGGATGATTCTACAGATCACGTTTGGTTACTTCCTGTTGCACAAATTGAATCAAGTCTCATCGTATTTTCTTCGTATGCTACGTTATACTCGTACACCGGGTCACTCAACGCATACTCCATGACAGTGTCCAGACGCTAGTGTCTCATCTAATTCATCCTTAAGAAAGGTTGATGTCACCACCATAGATTTTAGAGATATACTTTAAATGATCGACCATAATATTGTTATCAATTATATTTGTGTAGAGTTAGGCGAGGAGTTATTGTGCTCTCGATAGCCGTGGGTAAAATACGATAAAAATACTTTGTCATCTTGTTTGGTCGTTTTAAGTTAAGGTGAAGGTAGTTAAAGTAAACTTACTTTAATTTATAAAAGAAGAAAAATGCATTAAAATGATTTTAAATCATTACTTTAGAATGCAGCCATTGCCACAATCACCTAAAACCTTGAAACTGATACTAAATAACATTTCTAATTCTTCTGTTTAAAAAAAAAAGAAGAAAGGAATATTATAGTATTACTAAATTACATTTTAACAATATTTTTATTTGATATATATTGCAAAAATGAAATTTTTTTTGAGCGTTTTATTAATTTGACCAGATCTATTTGTGTTTATAGAATAATCTTCTAGGAGTTTTATTGTTTCTGACGTTATAAATAATATTCGCATTGACAACCCTGTTAAAATTGATTGGCAAGTTCCAAATAATCCCACTCTTCAACGATAACTTAATTTCATTTCTTAGTTAAAAATACGAGGCCATTTAAAACGTTTTGAAATTCAAATGATTCATTTTTTTGTATTTATCGCTTATTATTCTGTTTTTAATAATCTGTCAAACTTTTAAAAATCTTTTATATTTTCTAACATACTTGATTTTGAATGAATAAATAAAATTGGAAATTTATTCTGATTATATAAGTATCTGTACAATTACTTGATTAGCCCTGTAAAAAAAACTTTAGATAACTCGGTCTACAGCCACTTAATTAAAAAAAAAACTTTGGCGAAACAGTATGTCTTGAAGTTCAATTCATTTACTAAATTACCTCTAGTACTAAACGCTGTAAACAAAATCTAAACATTTGCAATCGGAAAGATTTTATCAAAGATAATAGGCTTATTTATCAATCTATAAAGACGGACGAAACATATGCTTTTAGATTTGTTGATGTTATATGCTTCCATTCAGTTCATCAACTTAATTAAATAGTGTCGTAAATTAATTGGGTGTAATCAGTGGCAGAACCTGGCAACAATCCTATACTAAGAAAACTAGATGTTTAATCATGGAGTCAGATAAGTTAATCAAGTGTAAGTGTCCTAACTCATCCCTCTAAATACTTCTATTTAACGACTTTATTTTAATTGGTCACAGTTAACACCCGGCAAATAAAGTTATTACCAGTGACCCAAACAGATTGTAGATCATTTTGATTTTCCACATCACATCACAAAGATGAAGATGAGTCTTTGAGATTAACCAAGTCCACATGTCGTATGGAAGTACCGCTTTTGACCCCTGACCTTTACAAAAGTCGCTAAGAACTAATCGTTTTGATTAGTTGAAATATTTCGGTGGTCATTAAGTTTGATCTCTTTGTTGATACCACAAACTCAGTAGACTAAGTTTGATCTTGTTCCAGGTTTGTTTTCACACTTATATAAATGAATGACAGTTGCCGTGTAATGAGGCATGTCATTTCGTTTCCAATCTAGTAGTTCCCAACATTTTTTTTCAATTCACTACATTTTAAAATCTACAATCTAATAACACACATCTTTCATTCAATATTTAACTTAATTTTCTAACCAGCTTAAATTAAAAGAAATCATTTTGTAACATAGGGATATCTTATTATTTTTCTGTTTATAATAGACATTCATTATAATCATAAAAGGATACTGAAAAAAACCAAACTAATCTATCACTATTGAAATATATAAATTCAACAAATTACTGAAAAAATGATAATGCTGTGAGTATCAGTGGCTAGATCTCAATGGAGATACAAAATAAAATAAGCAAAAAGCTAAATCAAAACAATAAAGTAAAACAGGTAAACTAAAGAAATATATATCATAATCATAATTTTAATATTTTATTGTTTTTAGTTATTATATGAATTTTGTGTAGTTGTTAAGTAAAAATTTATTCAATTTCTTTAATTTCGGAAAAATTTCATTCATATCAACAAATGTACAAACAGAAAAAGAAAATTTGCAAACTCTAAGCTTAAATATATAGGAGGTTACTTCTCCATTGTTTTAGTGAATGGTCATAATCTGAATAGTAGTGTCTTTATTTCAAGCATAGAGACGATATAGTGAAATATCTCTCTGTTTCAAGTCAACCATACTGTGTACCCTTAATTTTTTTATGCCTTTAAAAATACCAGTAAATCCACGTACAGTAGCGTAACTACACAAAGAAAGGCAAACACTTTGAACTAAAATAGCACTACCTTCTTGTTTGACCTAAAGATTACTAAACACCGTACAACAAAAGAAATCACTCGCTCTGTGAACACTTTTTGTTCGGGCTAAAAAGTCAACTTAAAAGTGAATAAGTCTTAGATAAATATTATTATGGTTGATTCTTTTTTTCTTTATGTATTATACAGATTTAATTGTGTATGCAAGTGTTCAATAATGGTTTAGTTGAACTAATGATTATAATCAGTAAATAGACACTTTCAATCTTAACTGAAATACAATACTTATTATAGAGATTTAAAACGTAAAAGATTAAAATCCCATAAAAGATTGTGTATTTTGAATAGGCCTAAGTTGAAGAGTATGTGTTAAGTTTTCAGAAGAAAGAAAAACCAAGATTAAAATTCAAACCTATCTAAAGCTCTGTCTACACTATCAAACTTAATGTGATGTGCCCATATATGGACATGATGATGTCATATCACTACCATATTTAAGCATATCACTACCATGTTTGGACACATCACACTTTTTTGATAGTGTAGACAGCTTTAGATGTGTAGTTTGTACAGATGTGGTGTTATTTTATTTTGGTTACATTTGTTGGATGAGTCGTTGACTGTGTTACTCATTATGAGGCCAAGGAACACAGACCAATGTCACTAAAGCTCTGTCTACACCATCAAACTAGTTTGACAAAAAAAGTGTCATGTGCCCAAATATGGTAGAGATATGCCCAAATATGGTAGTGATATGACATCATGTGTCCATATTTGGGCACATCACTTTTTTGTCACATAAAGTTTGATATAGTGTAGAAGAAACCAAAAATAAAGATACCATTAAAAAAAAAAGAAAAAATTGAATTATAAGTAATTTATATATTTAATTCTATAAAATATTTATAATAAAACAAAAATCAATTTAAAATATTAATAATATAATAATATCAAAGGAGAAACTTAATTTTAAAACAGGCAAATTTCTAAAACTAACAAATTGGATTCTAGACTTTGAGTTGAAAAAATTGTTATAAGTCACTTCTCCAAAACAAAAATTTGTTTTGAATATTAAATGTGAAATTTCTTTTAATTAGAAATAAGTGAAGAAAATATCGTTAAAAATAAGTGGAATCTGATAAAATATAAAGATATCGTATCGACTAGTTGCGTGTCATACAATAGTTTAAAACCAAGATATCTTATTTCAACTAGTTGCGTGCCATACAATAGTTTAAAACCAAGAGTAAACTTAAAACTCATTGAGTGCCTTCTTTTTGTATGGTTTATCTGTTGGTTTTGGATGCTAACAGTAGCAGTGTATATTCCTACAGTGCTGAATTAGATTTAAATTATGTTTTGTGCTATCAGAAAATTTAATATAAATATGTTTTCATTTTAATAAAATAATTCTATTTCTATCTAACTAATAAGATATACCCTATTAAACATATGAGGAAAACTGTTAAACATTATCTACACATTTTTATTTTAAATTTAGAATAGTTCAAGAAATCTTTTAAACTTTTATTTGCATCTAAATAAATAATAAAAATGATTAAAGAATCAAAATATTTTTATTTTTTAAATGGTGTAAACAATATTGTTTAAAAATAAATAAATTAATAATAATTATAGTTATTTTAACTCGTAAGTTCGGTGGAATCATTCATGATTTATCTAAAAAATTAATAAATGTTTGGGGAAAAATATGTAGTTTGTTTATGTTTATAATGATATAAATATTTCTTTGTTAAAAATAGTGCAGTGATTAACTTTACCAGGAACTGTTTGAGTAAGTAGCGCGCCGTTGATGTTACACGGAAGATATTCTGTAACCAATAGACTATTAACCTGTGAGATACAATTAGTTAAAATTTTGATTGAGGTAAATAAGACAGGCGCGTTTAGCGTGAAATATTTCGAGCAATTGATGTTGTTGATTAGTTGAATTACTGCTATTCATATGTATCTAGCTTCCTGCGTGATCAGCGTGTCACGTTCACGTGATGAGTAACCACGGCCGATTGATTACCCTCTCCTTACAAATGTAGCCTACCAGTTGTTTCTGACTGTCATGATTCGTAAAAACAAAAAGTTTGTCTTTACAGGTGATGGTAGAGTCTGTGATATGTTGGATATTATGGCGTGTATTGGATCTGATGTGTCGGGAGGCGAGGGGGAGGGTGTAACCCTAGAACAGTCATACTAAAATCAAGTCCAGCAGAAATGTATCATATATAAACGTTTGCTTAACTTTATTAAGCCACGACTGTGGAACATCCCCCACCTGTATGTATTTTAATCATTTTATAACCAGCATGAGAATGACAAAAGAACTGAGACATTTATTTAAATTAAATTCACTTTCACACCATTTCCAAAAACGATATAGACACAAAGTTTTATGTGAGAATGGAAGAAGAACTGAGAAATGTATCATTTGAATTCACTGTTTTCAAATATTCTTATTCTTTATTGCCAATCAACAACAACAAACAAACAAACAACTACAAAGTAAGTGGCAGGAAACACAAGAGGGAACTATATATAGACACATATTTAAGTTTATTTTTATTTACTTATTTTTTTAAATTTATATTTAGAATTTGAAATATTTGTTTTATAGTTGGCAACCTAAAATAGCAATATTTTAATAATAAATATTTGAGTAAAATTAAATATCTTTTATTACTGGTTCACAATTAAGTTGAACAGATACTCTGCTGATCAGCAATTAAGAATTCCTGATCATTATTTGTTGAATTCACAAGGTGAAGTTGGAGTTAATTGTACTAAGAACGTCATTGTCCATTTTCTATTTGATATTGGCTTAAAGTCACCGGCGGTTCAAAGAGAGCTACCAGTCTTAAAGTCTCCTGAATTCTAACATCACGTCCGTAGTAGGTTAGATGATGACAAGCACAAACACACCATGATTACAATCGATTTGCATATTCAGCCACGTTTGTGGTACCGACCGTTAGACAATTTTCCATCTGTGTACCTTTTGCTAAAGATGTTTGCCATGCATAGAATTGCTTGTTTAATCTATTTCATCAAGATCTGCTAACGCTTTATTTCCAAACTCATTGTTTCCTGATTATGTATCGGTGGACAATGCTCTCTGTACATAGGTCGCGGTAACGTATGTACGTTAAATAATCACGATATAATTTACCTCGGTAGCTATTTCGAAAGGTTAAGTTTGCTGGATTATGCTGCGCCCTTTACCCGAAAGCGGAAACGTGCATTTTAATTTAGCTTCCGTAGTTCTTTGCTACTGACCGCACCTTTTAATTTTGAATCTGTTTTGAATGCATATGGATCAACTATATATATATATATATCCTGTTTATATTAAATTCAATAAACATTTATTTTAAAAACAATGCTATTTTTGCGATACCACATATTAAAATATGAAACACAGAAACACGTAGAATGAAGTATGATGTGTAAATAATGTGGATAGAACTTTTTATCAATTTTAGTAATAGCCAACGATTAATAATAGATTAAAAAAAAATGTTTTTTGAGTTAGTTTATAGTGCATTTGTTAAGACAAAGAAGAAAAGATGGTCCAAAAAGGAATACAATACAATGATAAAACTTTAATATCCAAAACTCCTGAGAAATTCATTCTAAAACAAATTAAAATTTGTTTTTTGTTAGTGTTTTAGTATTTTCTCATGTTTTTTATCCATTTGTACATTTTTGCATTGCAATTTAGTTTTATTGTGAAGACGATTTATGTTTAATATACTGTACCATTAAGAAATTTGTAGTTTCTGGAAAAGTGCTACCTATTTCTGTACTTTCTGCTAGAGTACTACTGCACTTTAATGTCAAGTGTGACTTCTGTACATTTTCAGGCTTCTTTAATAGTCGTATTGTTTTCATTCTTTTACAAAAAGCTGGTATTCAAACTACGCAATAAAATTTAACTAAACTATTTTGCTCCAATGACTTAGTAATTTATAGTTGAAAAATCTCTATAAAGATCAATGCTGTTTTTCTATTTATTTATTTATGATGCAAAAAAAAAAACCTGTATTCAATTTAAAAAATTCAATAATCATAATATTTCAATATAGAATGATTTTATATATTATAAATAATTATTTGTATACCTAGTATAATCTCACTCCTAAATTTTATTCGCTTTAAGACAAAAATATATTTTTCTATTATGGTAATAAGGATATATGAAGCTCTGTCTACACTATCAAACTTTATGTGACAAAAAAATGTGACGTACCTATATATGGACATAATGATGTCATATCACTACCATATTTGGGCATATCACTACCATGTTTGGGCACATCACACTTTTTTGTCAAAATAGTTTGATAGTGTAGACAGAGCTAAACTTGGTATATGAATGAATATCTTTTGATAAAACTGTAGTGAAGATTAAATAGTTTTTCTCAATTTAAATTTGCATTTTGGTTCTTTATCTTTCAGAGTTAAAAAGAGTAAAAGGACAGAGCCCACCAACACCGCCCTTGACACCAACGAGTCAAGCGCTAGCTTCGTCAGCGTTCACTCCAGTAAGTAACCTCGGCTTCTCACCACCTGGCCTTCAAAAATCAACCGAGCAACTTCCGTTTTTCTCACTGAGCGCAGCTTGGAGCCACGGGTATTCGGGGTATCCCGTTATACCGGGCTCGCTTCCTGGAGGATTACCATCAGATTTAATCCCGGGTACGATAACGACAAAGATAGATTCGGGAAAATCCAAAGTATCATCCGTAGTACCGCTTTTCAGAGCGCCACAAAATAAGGCACCTAAATTTGACTTTGCTAACCTTGCGGATTCGGCGACGAAGCCATGCAATGCTGATCAGAATTTATTGATCCCAGTCTCGACGAAAATACCACATGTCTCCCGACCAGAAGAACGGAAGCGAGGGCGTGGACCGACGAGGGCGAAGAAAGAATTCATCTGCAAATATTGTGGTAGACACTTTACTAAATCATACAATTTGCTGATTCATGAGAGAACCCACACTGATGAAAGACCGTACTCGTGCGATATCTGCCATAAAGCCTTCAGGCGACAGGACCATCTAAGGGATCACAGGTAAAGTTTTCTTCAATATGATTTTTTTTCTTTTGTAATTAAATTATCCTCTCACCTTGTAAAATTCTGACCGATATCTTTGAATTTTACTGTTAATTCAATTCAATTCAAAATTTCAAAATCACATTTATTTACTAATGGAATAAATAAAAAATGACATAATAATAATAATAATAAATGAAAATTTATATAGCGCCGGTATCCTCCACCCATGTGGCGCTCATGGCGCTTTGTGCATTAACAACGTGCGAGAACATCAGCGAATAGCGACGTCTTTAGGTTGGTCTTGAAACTGTTTAGACTAGTCGAGCATTTAACTGTTGCTGGTAAGCTGTTCCATACACTTCAAACATACATAGACAAATAACAATAAATCAGGGGGGGGGGGGGGAGTTGAAAGGAATCCCAAAAAGATATATATCTGCATTATAATAGAACATTATGGGGTGCTGGGGCTAAAACTGTATCCAAAAATAATTGGAGTAGATCAGCTAATACCCACATGGATGGGCTTATATATAAAGATGGGCTTATATACGAAGATGGGCTTATTCCAGCAATGGTATGGTAATTGCAATATGTAATCACTGTCTTAATTTAGTTTTCATTTTTTTATTATTATAACAATATATATTACATATATCAAGGTTTATTCTGTATAGCCCTTGAGTTCCTGTTTTTTTATGACTAAACACAGAGGACAATATTACCTCTACCCTTGAACAGTAAACTCACTACAATTTAGCGAATTAATTCCTGTAAAAGTGTAGGTATGATTTTTGGAATGTTTCCAACTTATTAGAAGGGGGGTAATTTAATTATTTTCATTTATTTTACCCTTACAAGAATGTCAATGTTTGTTTTGTTTTATGCTATTTCACTCTAACACCATTCTGTACTAAATTACAAAGAAATATAGAAATATGTTATAGTATATTCAAGTACATTTAGAAATCTAAATTTAGTTTTAAGCATTTTAATTGGATCGAAAAAAAAAAAAATTACCTGATAAAACCATTAATTTGAACTGAAAATAGTCTGGAAGTTAATGGTTTTTTTAAAATTAAATTAAAACTATTTTGTCTTTTTATAATTATAATGTTAGAAAAGTTCTATTAATGAATTAAAATTAAATTAAAATAAAACTTTTTGACTGTAAACAAAGTTTAGCATAAACTACAGATTTGGTAGTGAAATCTTAGATACAGACTATACTCCCAACTCAGCTGTCTGTTAAAGTATCAAATACACACATAGGAACAATTAATTGGCAAGCTATTTCCCATCGCCACATATAACAAGCATGTCGAGAGAGATGTTACACACGTACCGCCCAATGAATGATGGTCGTCTGCTTAGTTTGATTAGGTACTAAGCCAGGTTTGTACTAAGTGCCAGCTTAGGATGATGCTCACTACTTAATTTCTGTTGAAATAGATTTAATAAGATTTGAGTGCTGATAGGCCTAAAGAAAGGTTTATTCGATTATTATTTTATTTATTTATTTTATTTATTTATTTATTCTGTCTTTATACTGAATGACACTTTCAGTGCTAAAGCATTGATTTCCAAAGTGGTTCAATAGAGAACATTAACTACTTAATTAATTATTAAAAGTAGACTAAATATTATGAAATTATAAAATCAGGTACAAGATTGAGGCTCTCGCACAGTTTGTAGACTTGTTGAGTACAGTAGTTAATTTAGTTTTAATGATCACAATTCTAAACATTTAGTTGTTTTAAAAAGTTTTTAAGTTATGAATACTCTTTGTACACCTTTTTCAAAGGAATTTTAATTGCTATATAAATATTTTACCAATTTTCAAGTATTTACAAAAAATTAACTATGGTTTTGAAGTTAGTAAAATAAAATGAAAACAACATCTTTTTATTCTGGAGAAACAAAAAACAGCCATTAAAAACTTGTTATGAAATTATTAATTATCAAGTTATCTGCGGGTTTGTCAGCACACCCTTGCAGACTTTTCATAAATGTTGTGAATTATGAAGTTCATTGTTAAGTTAGTTAGACTTTAAAACTGCATGAGAAGATGGCAATATTGTTAATATTATATTCTACCATATGATCACACTTGAACAATATACCTTTACTTTTTATTGGGTTTTGTGTGTAAGAACAATGAACATATCGTTGTAATGTTTAGCTGGGTTGGAAGTAATGCAGGTATGACAACCATGTAATGTTCAGAAAGGACATATGGCATCATCATAGTTTTCTTGTTCAAAACATGCTTAAAGATGTATTGTCCCCCAAAAACCTGAAAAATGAAGATTAACTAAATCAGACTTTGAATATGTTATTTTGTAGTTTTAATAAAGTTAATCACTTTCATAGAAAAAAAACGAAAAAAAAAAAAATGTTTTCACTTATAAAATGACAAAATAAATGGTTAAATTCAACCAAAAACCCATTGGCTGGCAGCCAATTTGACCATTTTTTACTTTAAATCACATTTTTTTCAGGTAAATACATTTTTTTTCGATCCAATTTTTGGTCAAAGTGGATAACTATTATGTTACATTAAAATGGAATATTCAACAAAAATTTGTTTAAGAATTAATTTTTCAGGGGGACGATACATCTTTAAAGAAATATAAGTTTTAGTAATATACCGTACCAGACAAAGATTAAACCAATAAGACAATGGGATTTGATAGAGCAAACATTGATCAAAAGTCTTCTATATTAAGAATGGATTGAAACGGATGGAATGTTATCTTTAATTCTGGTAACCATGACAGCCCATGTTGTCCAGTACTGACCAGTACGTGTTGAAGGTGTGTCCTGAACCATTCGTCATATTGACAAACATTTAAGCTGAACAAACATTACTATTATCTGATGACATCTTATTTTCTCATACTTAAGATCTGCTCCACAACGGTTTAAGCTTTGTCTACACTGTCAAACTAGTTTGACAAAAAAAAGTGTGATGTGCCCAAATATGGTAGTGATATGCTTAAATATGGTAGTGATATGACATCATCATGTCCATATATAGGCACATCACATAAAGTTTGTAAACAGAGCTTTAGTTTCACATCTGCTTTTGTTTGAACACAAGGGGAAGGGGTGGGTGGGGTTGGGGGGGGGGGGCTTTATTACATAACTATCACATAAAACAGAATTTAGTAATATTGTGTAGTGCTTTGTTATTAATTAAATGTAAATGCCTATATGGACCGTCCTTATTGGCATAACTGGAACTTACTCTACAAACTCTACTACCATGATCACGTGGAGGACATCCCATCTTTTTTTTTTTATTAAAATGTACCGAATTCTACCAAATAGTTACAACAAAATTTAGAACAAAAGGACTAGTCACAGAGGGGTGGGAGGATGGCGGAAATAATAAAGCATCTTGCCTGATGATAAAATAAAGATGGTGCGACAAGTTTTATTTCTAGTGACATTAAGAGTCTGAATCCTAACACCATGGTGCCATATGAGCAACATTACAACTATCTATTACAAAAAATAAACTGTAAACAAAATTCTGTTTTTGGCATTTATCAAATACTAGTCTTTATTTTTAATATGTACATGATACAATATATGTACTAACCCTAATCCTTTTACTGCTTTTTGTATTATATTTTTATGCTGAAAAAAAAAGAGAATCTTCTTAACCTTACAATACATGGATCCAAGAATTTTAAACGATTTAAAATACTTCACTGTTAAAAATAAAAACCACATGTTAGATTTTGGAGTATCTATCCATTCGTGTGTTTGACACGTAAATGATGATCATACAGTATAGTACCTGACACAGGATGCTATTTTTCTAATAGATGTGTCAAATTGTATGATTTTTAAAGATATTTGTCAAAGTAATCTCACGTTATTCTTGATGCAGGTCAAACTTTGTAGGAAAATATAATGTTGTAGCACATACTCTAATTTTATTATTAAGAAAAACTTTTGCAGAATCTTTATTGATTATTAATGCAAGGATTGCAATGTATATATACATTGATCATTTCGCAGGCAAATTACTCCAAATATGAAAGTAAGCTTACACTTGTGTAGTATGGGCTTATTCTTGAGTCTACATTTTTGTAATACGTACATACATTGATCATTTTGCAGGCAAATTATTCTAAATATGGAAGTGAGCTTATACTTGTGTAGTGTGGGCTTATTCCCGAGTCTACGATAATTTCAATAACAAAAAAATATTTGATATATCAATCATTATATGATAAATATTCCAACAAGAGAAAGAAGTATGTTCATACTTGAATCGTTATCAACTTATCAGGAACTGTAAGTACCGGAAGCTGGCTTTGGATTAATTAAAAGAAAGTTAGCATAACTGTGATAGGCATATCACCTGTCATATTAGTAGCTGATTGGCGATCACAATGATTTTGACGTTTTGTGTACCCTCTGTCACGGCACTTCTCACATAGTTTGACATCATCATATTTACACCAACAACAGTTCTTCGTCTCTTATCATCTGTCAGTCAAAAATTATCATGACAAGGCTTTTGTTTTCAAGAGTTGTTAATGATAACTGGAATCATGTAGGCAGTTTTTGATTGAGTGGGAGTTTAGAGCGTTGCTAGATAACGCGTCTGGACGTGCGTGACATGGTGGCTCGAATATTTACGATTTTTCAACAATGAAATGGCAGGTTTGTCATTCACAAATTTGATTGTTTATTGAGAAAATTATTAATAAGTTTACGACAAACAATCGCTGAAATATTGTAATTGTTTGCGAAGGAAAATTATTGATAATCATCGAGCAACTAATTTAGGCACTTGAATGCCACGCCGTTTGTCAACAATGAAGTTGAAGTTTTTATGAAAAGCGTGAAATCTATTATCTTTTGATCTACTTATGAAATTAATAGTTCTTTATTTCATGATAAATTTATGTAGAACTCAATGGCATTCATACAGATAGCAACTAATAGGACAATAAATACCAATGTAACTACATTACAATCCAATTACAATTACTAGGATATTTAATTTGATATATATTTATAAATTCTGTAAAATAGAACCCCTCTTTTGTGACACCCCTATTTCGGGAACATCTTTGTCAAGATGATACTTTCCTGTGAAACAATGAGGTATAATATACTTTTTATAGGACAATCGTATTAATGAGATATGCAGGGTTGGGCACGGAAGGTGTTCCCTTAATAGGGAGGTTTTCCTTCTTTGTGTCTATATTATAAACATTCCTTTGAAAATCAAGATAAAATGAGCAATAATTCTTTGTTACAGTCTATAAAGACAGGACCAAATGTAGACCTTTAGAAAAGGGTGTTACCTTCCAAATTGCTAAAAAATGACTGGTATATTTCAATGTCTGTGTTTGGCCTATAGGATATAACCTGATTACAATAAACTGGTATATTAAGAGTATGTTCAGACCTAATAGAGTTATGGTTTCATATTGAAAATAGCATATAGTGATGTTTTGAGATTTATCTGTTCAGACTAGTGGAGCATTTAATTGTAGATGGATTCCGCTAATCTATATGTAATTCAGACCTATGGAGTTATGGTTTCATATTGAAAAAAACATATATTGATGTTTTGAGATTTATCTTAAAGCTGTTCACACTAGTGATTAACTACAGGTGGATTCCGCTAATCTATCTGTAATTCAGACCAATGGAGTTATTATTCGGCACATAGGCCTACAATACAAATTCATAGGTTTGAACAATCCCTACTGTATGTTCAGACATGGTATCATATTGAAAAAACATTAGCATATACTGTAGTGATGTTTTGAGATTTATCTTCTTAAAGCTGTTCACACTAGTGGAGCATTTAATTGTATTCCGCTAATCTTTCTGTAATTCAGACCTTCAGGAGTTATTCGGCACATATAATACAAATTCATAGGTATGAACAATCCCTATACTATACTACAGCTGAAATCGGTGTCATGTTCAGCAGAGGTGATTTTTCTTTTGGTTGAATGTTAAATGTTGCATCTTGACAAAGCATCGGCCGGCAGAAGCTGATACGATGTGGCAGGGAGTTAAGCCTACTAGATAATAGAGTCAATCGCCACTCATCTCAAAACTATCAAACGCGCTTTATTTGTTACTTCTATACAGATTACTCCCCATGACTCACGTTCATATTTAGTCTTTATAACTATTTACAGATGTTCCCGCTGAAATTTTACAGTGAATTATTTGTGAAATCATTGAGATTTGTGACATTTGTTATTCCCAGGCCCCAATCTTATTCATGTTTGTTTCATGTTTTTTTAAAGGATTTATAAAAAGTGGTTTTCGAAATGTTCTAGTTTTTGTTCAGATTATTTCGTAACATTTAAACATCGTAACCGTGACTTATCCTCGTAAAAGTTTAAGGTATTAATCAAATAACTACTGCTTCTGTTACTGCCAACGAACAATAAGATGTAAAACTAAATAGCATGGTAAATATAAAGCCTAATATTATTTAATATTCTATTAACATCATAGAGCAACCTAGAAAAGACTTAAATCGTCCTTGTGACCAGCCATAGGGAATTCAGCTAAATGATTTTTCCGCCAAGAAGTCTTCCGATATCTGCGCTTCGGCTGCTCAACTTGATGAAGATCCACAAACAGTGTTTCCTATCCTTTGCTATATCTTTTAGTGTTCCTAAATCTTAAATTTGAAATTTTAGTTGGCTTATGGGCAGATTCTTCTTTTTCTTCCTATTGTTATGACCACAACAAGGCGAACATGACATTTATTAGAAAAATGACATGGTTACAAGAGGGACAAAATACATAATTATCTTTGAAATGTTGAGTTGGAGACATGTATTACGTTGTGGACAAAAGGATAGATAAAATAGAAAGTGTTTTACACACAGATTCATTCAATTCTAAAATAAATATTCTTGGTATCTTTGAAACCAATTTAGTAATATTTGAAAAGCTTATTGTTTTGTTCTGACCTATGTTAATTTAGTAAATGTAATATTTGAGTAGGCTTATTCTTTTTTTCTGACCTATGTTAATACTTCTTCTGCAGCTGATTTGACATTTTGACCTTATGTGGTATTCATATTGACATTTAGTTTGCTTGTCCACACGAAACAATATCGATTCATCTCTACACGCACATCGGCATATTAACAGCCATGCAAACTGCTATAATAGGAATTTTATTTTTATCATTTGGTCACTTCCTCCGAAAGCAAATAAACAGCATAACATTGAGAACAGAAGCTTAAGTATCACCACACCCTTGGTAACGGTTACGTCACGAGAAAACCGCACGATAAACGAAGGCAGATGGGTTGATGATCGTACGTAGGATTGACTGATACGTTGTTAAAATGCATGGTCACGTATTCCATATAGATGCTACATTCAACCACTGTATATTAACGCACCGATGTGCAGTGTTGGCTTTACTTGTGTCGTTTTATGTCAACATCACTTTTCTAAGTTTGGCTAGAATATATGATATCTCAAGTGTTTATTTGCCTCTTCTAAATATTTGGAATGACCCATAGAATATTTTTGTGGTGTTCGTGGCAAAGTATACAGATTTCAATTGTCTTCTGATTACAGATATTTTACGTGATACAGCTTAAGAATCTGATCATTGTCGTACAATCATTATTGTTATAGTATGATCAAAGCTAAATAAACTGATTTAAAACAAAGGTTAACCCGATAATATAATTTAATATTAGTTTATCATATTTATTTGTAAATAATATAAATATGTTAGAATTTGAATTAAATTTTAATCAACATAGATCATAATCATATGTTAGTTATATAATAATATTTATTATATAATAACTTTATAAATAGAAAATCTATATTCATGTTAGTCGACATCCAAACGTGACTTGCAGTATCCATGAGCCTCAACTTTTTCAAAATTCTCATTCTTGATTTTTATAAATAAATTGTGTATGATTAAACTTGCTATGGGTAGTTTCAACATTTTATGGAATATTTTTTTTTTTTAATTTAAAATATCATGTGGTATCATTTGAACATATTGCTTTAAATTTCATTACATGTAAAGTTCTGTCTACACTATCAAACTTTATGTGACAAAAAAACATGGTGTGCCCATATATGGACATGACGATGTCATATCACTACCATATTTGTGCATATTTGGGAACATCACACTTGTCAAACTAGTTTGATAGTGTAGACAGAGCTTAAATGTTCAAACAAGCAATAATCATCAAATAAGCATCTGAGTTAACATTAACATTACCATGTTTCTTTTATTTTTAATTTTTATTATTTACAGTAATACGATATGAGAAATCTTATCAGATTCAATTTCATAACAAAAAAGTTACAAAGTAAAAGTTTACCCAGATAATGATCAATTTCCTAATTGGCTCCTAGATGTCTTAATGAAGCATAAGACAACACGGCTGTATTGTTTTATGTAATTATTAGTATCAGTAACCTTTGTATTATTTCATACCACTTATTTTGTTATTGTTTGTTGCTGAAACTAGATCGTACTTAATACAGTATGCTGGTAGTAGTCTGGCATGCTTACTGATGATGCGTTAATACACAGTTGGTCAGTGTAAAGTTTATGGCTTGGTTTTTTTCGACCAGCACTTAATTCGAAGAAGTGTCCTCGAAAACCAGATTAAATGTGTCAAAAATTTATAGAAATTAATTGTTTGTTTTTAAGTTGCATTTTATTTTTGCTAGTATTTTTGTTTAACATCAGTGGCGTAACGCATAGGCCTGAGGCCCCTGGTTTAAGAACCCTAAGTGGCCCTCCAACGCTGGAGGCCTCGGGCGTTCTTAGCCTTTTTGGACATATTTTAATGCCTGTTTTTCCTCTGGGCACTACTGAGGGGCCCCATAAGATCCGGGGCCCCTGGGTTTAGCCAGTGAGCGCTCATAGCCGTTATGCCACTGTGTTTAACATATATATATAGTGTGTGCATACTACGTATAGTAGTCTTGTTCTGAAGGAACAATCAAAATGTCTGTTTTTATCCGAAATTTGTCAGAATTAGTTTGCATGCAGATCCATAGATACGTAGACACATAGATAGACGAATAGATAGATCAAGATTTAGCTTGTAGAAGCAAAGGTAGAGGTGAGTCCTGTATTCATTCTGAATGTAGGGAAATGAGCCATATGGTAGTGATATGCCCAAATATGGTAGTGATATGACATCATCATGTCTATAAATGGGCACATCATATTTTTTGGTCACATAAAATTTGATAGTGTAGAGCTGAGTACTACTACTTGTCTTGTCCAATTTTTCGGTTTATTAGGCTTTTTCCTGGTTTATTTTTACATCATCTTTTTCATTTTTGCTAAACAGTGCATAGAGACTATTTGTATTTTGCACTATATAAATTTAAAACTATTAAACTACTGTTAATATGATATTTTGAAAATATAAAAAAAAAATAAATAACTATCAACTTACTTTTATTTTTTTCCAGATATATCCACTCAAAAGAGAAGCCATTCAAATGTCAGGAATGCGGCAAAGGCTTCTGTCAGTCACGGACGCTTGCCGTTCACAAGACGCTACACTTGCAGGAATCGCCGCACAAGTGCCCGACATGTAGTCGGACATTCAACCAACGTAGCAATCTTAAAACGCATTTACTGACACACACGGACATCAAACCGTACAACTGCGAGCATTGCGGCAAGGTCTTCAGACGGAATTGCGATCTGCGGCGTCACAGTCTCACACACAGAATTCCATGAGCGTCTATAAGATAAAGACACATTTTATGCATTCCAACTCAGGGTTTTGTCATGGTCGGGGTGGGTGGAGCGATTACCTTACTTAAAATTATGAAGAGATAATAAGTTAGTATAAAAATCAGTAGATTTAAGTATTAATGTTTACTTTAGTTTAGCCTACATAGAGGGAGTAAAAACTGTTTGTGTGAACAGTTTTTAAAATAATGATTTTGAAAGAATATACCATTAAAATGAGTTAAAAGTGTGAAATACATATTATAATTAAATAATTTGAAATTAATAAGCGAAAGTATCAAAACTTATGATTATAAATAATTGTAATAAATTGTATATTTTATAAAAAAATAATTACGTAAAATTAGTTAGTTGTAAAAATATGTAAAAAATTCTTTTTAAATAAAAAGGGAAAGAACCATGTTCTTGAAACAGGCAAAGGAAATATTGGTTGAAAACACAGGAGGTCTTCCTGTCTGAATCCAATTGTTTATAAAAGATATTTTATCTATAATGGACCTGTAGTACTTTAGTCTATACATCCTTATCCACACCTACGGATAAAGGTGTGCTCATTGTGTTCAATAAAGGTTAGCATAGTTATAATATTGCTATTAGCTTCCATGTGTTTTCTACGACTTCCTTAAGGATTGCTTCCAAGATAAAACAATCGCCTTGTAAAGAACACTCCCTCAAGTAGCCAAACCTATCCAAAGTTGCTACCTTCGTTGGTAGCTTGAGTGTTATTTCTATTACTTGTAGCTTCCATGTAGTTTGTATTACTTCCTATAGGATTCTTTTCATGATAAACTCCTTGATGGTGGACACTCCCTCAAGTAGCCAAACCTATCCAAATCACCTCCGTATTTGAAATTTGAAGAGTTTAATGTTGTTTCTATTCCTGGTGGTAGCTTCCATGTGTTTTGTACGATTTCTTATTAGATAGCTTTTTAAAGACAAACTCTCAATTTCTTCAGTCAATCTAATTGTCTAAGGGCCAACAGAATTACCCCTTTTTAATCTTGATTTAGTCAAACCAGGAATTTGTAACAAACCAGGGAAGAGTAAAATTATATAAATATTTAATTTCACACTTTCCTATTCAAATTTTATTTTACTTACTTTCTTTATGGGCCAAAATAACTTTAAACATTTATATTCGTCAGACATGGTGGCCAGCAGGCAGTATAGTGTAGGCCTACCGCTAGGGAAGTTATACTTCATGATCACTTCCTTAATGTGGCTATTGAGTGTCTATCATTCACTTGCTTTCCCCCAAATAAATTAACCTACCCATGTCTAATCTATGATACCCATCAAGCTAACCGATCTTTAAAACATATTTTAAAATTTAAATTCAAATGGTTTTTTAAACTATATAGGCCTTATTTGGTTATGTAAAGCCTTGTCTACACTATCAAACTTTATGTGACAAAAAAATCTAATGTGATATGGACATGATGATGTCATATAACTACCATATTTAGACATATCACCGCCATATTTAGGCACATCACACTTTTTTTGTCAAACTAGTTTGATAGTGTACGACAGCAGAGCTTAAAATAGTAAATAAAATAGCTGTCCAAGAAAACTGTAATCACATTTTAAAACATTAAAACAATGATTCTATATTAATTAAAAGATAAAAGGCTATAAAAAACCTTAACATTTATACTACAATTATTATATATAGATTCATACATTTGAACCATATATTTATTACTGCATTTTTTTTATTGAAAAACAGTTTTGTATTTTATTGTTTAATTCTTTCTACATTCTTTCAACACTATTTATTAATATCAATTTATGAACCCAATTTGTAAAATGAATCTTAACTTTATGTATTGTAAATAGATAGTGCAACTTTTTATCTGTTTAGTATATTGTTGTAAATACAGAATGGATAGATATTGATTGAAATATCATGACAATTATTTAAAATTAATTTCTAACAAAATCTATGTAATCTATACTGTATATTCTATACCAATAAACAATGGTGCTAAAATTCTGATTGAGTGATTGGTGGATTATTTTTAATTATAATACACCTGAGTATATCCTTACTATCTTTATTGGTTAAATTTGTATCATGTGCCATGCATTATTTAGTTCTATTGCATGGTAACAATTCTAATTAATATTTCTATTGCACACTCAACTTTTTGTAAACATTTTGAAAATGTTGTGCAACGAAAGGTTGGTGAATGTTTCACGTAAGGAAAACCAACTTCTAGTGTATGCTGTCTATAACAGCTTTAAACTGCGACCAAATTCTGAGTGTTATAAATCTTTTTACAATAAATCCTCTCATTTCAAATAATATTTATTCTATTTCATACTTTACAATTTATTAAAGTATAGCAATAATTTAAAAAAGTTATTAATTAAAACAAAGTATACTTTTTTTGTGCTATTATATAAAAAATAATAAAAAGAAATTTATAATAAAAAAAATTAATATAATTGCTGCTAAGTTCATCAACATACTTTTAAATGAATATACATATGATTAAACTGAGATGTATTTTCTGTGAAATTATAGGCAAAATATTTTTGATGAAAAATTTAATAAAATAATTTTATATAAGTAGAATTCGTTGGAATTTTACAAGTCATTGATTTAAATGGTGCTGAAATTAAATACAAATTATTTATTTTTGTGATAAATATCAAATATTGATAATTAGTAATTATTATTGTATACATTGTAGATAAGCATGTCAAGATTTTCTACTTCAGTAACTGCAACAACTTCAATATAATTACTGCAGTAATAATATCAATTTACTTTTATTCAATAAAAACCACTTCCAAAGTTAGAAGCTATGGTCAAATGAGACCAGATTATATGCAACTTATACAATATAATAAAATTGCAACAAAATATGATAAAAAACTAACCAAAAGAATGAAGAATTACTGCAGTAACTGCAGTAGAATATTATTATCATTATTTCTAAAAGCTGTAAAATAATTTAAGTACATCTTTGTAGAATGTAAGTGTTTGTATGTAGATAGATGATGAGTAGATGAGTATCTCTTGTTAATGTTCTTGTAACAGATACATTTAGTATCATGTATTTATGTTTTATAGTTAGTTGAACAATGTTTAAAGAGATGTAATATAGGTCAAAGTTCATAATAAAAATGTATTTAAATACAATATAAACCTCTATTAAGGGGAGAATTCGTCAGTGACGCCATAAAGTGACACTAAGTGGCTACAGACACTACGCACGTGAAATTGAGTTTGCGTTTTCACAAAAGGGACACCAATGTTTAGCCTTAACATACTAGTTCATTTATTAACAAGATTACAATAAAACTACACCTTTTAATAGCTGAATTGTCTAGCTTTTCAGGCATGTAAATAAAAAATATCAATGAAAATTTCTTTAATCTAAAATTATGTGTTTCGTGAAGCTCTACTAAACCACATTTTTCGCGAAACACGTATTTATATCGAATTACCATATTGTTTTTGCCCTTCATGGTGTCGCTGACGAATTTGGTGAATCCCAAAGGTGTCCCCTTAATAGGGGTTCTACTGTGATATTTAATCATAATAATACTGTATCAAATAGTTTGAAGTTTTTATAAACTAAAGCTCTGTCTATACTATCAAACTAGTTTGACAAATAAAGTGTGATGTGCCCAAATATGGTAGGAATATGACATCATCATGTCCATATATGGGTGCATCACATTTTTTTGTCACATAAAGTTTGATAGTGTAGAGAGAGCTTAATGCATTCTATGAAGATGACTGTTATTGTACAACTGGAAACATTTAATGTTATAACAACCTAAGTGTTGAAACATATATCCAGTTGAACACATTGGCAGATCATATCTTCAAATGCTTAAGGATTTTATATAAACTTCATCATAGTCAAGTTCAAGAAGAAATACATCATTTAAAGTGTTTACAATTAAATTTTTAACAAACTAAAGCTCTGTCTATACTATCAAACTTTATGTGATAAAACAAAAAAATGTGATGTGCCCATATATGGACATGATGATGTCATAGCACTACCATATTTGGGCATATCACCACCACATTTTGGAACATCACACTTCTTTTGTTAAACTAGTTTGATAGTCTAGACAGAGCTTAATGCAGTCCTCAAAATTTGATAGAACAAAATCTGTTTTACTGTTTATTTATAAATTCCTCAAATCAATTAATAACGTATTGTTTGTGCAAAATAGTTTGACAGGGTTTTAGTTTACAATTTACAATATTTTTCTGGTGAGTATCACTGAATATACTCTACTTCATTGGACAACTTATTTGTGAATAGTAATTGTTCTTTTTAAATCTTAAAACTATTGCGCTTTCGGTGATAATATATGTAAATAAAGTGCTTATATTTGAAGAAGAAAAAGAAAGTTTTATTTCACTTGTATAAGGAGCAATATAGCTTTTAGACATTTTATTTTAAATACCATTCGGTAAATTGTTGTATTTGCAAGGTGCAGGCAGAGAATGGCTAGCTAACAGTACACTGAATAGAGGTACAGTTGGTGAATGGTATTAGTGCTCTGTATGTACATTCAGAGGTGCAATTAGCAAATGTTAATATAGGAGTATCTTCCATTTTTTAGAATAGTCAAAGAATGTGTTGGCATTCTTTGAAAAATAATTTATTTTGTACTAAACTCTGATGACCCAATAAAGTGATTTTCACTATGTAATCTGTGCTATTGACGTGTTTCTATTGCTTAAGGTCTGTTCACACTGAACGTGTATTCAGTTTTTTCTATTGCTTAATGCCAATTTACACAGACGAGTCCCACATAGAGCCTGTATCTATCCCATATATATCTATGTCCATATGGGCACATCGCATTGTTTTGTCACATAAAAGTTTGATAGTGTAGACAGAGCTTAAGTCATAGACAGCAGAGTAAGCATTCGTATCCAGGTTTTGAAGGACAGTCAGCGAGCACCTAGGATTGGTAGCTCTAAAGATAATTTGATGATTCGACATTTAAAGTCTGGTTGCTACCACCTGTTGGTACACCCACGTATAAGTATAATGTACGTTACGACTCTCCAGCAGTACATTGAAACTGTCACACGGTCGAACACGTCATTTTCTCGCAAATAAACATTGTCACGTTTGTCAGGTGGTCCTTTTAATGCTACAGACGCTATATTTTATAAAAAAACATTTTTTAATTTTGTATTTGGATTTGTTGTCTGAGGTTTATTTTAGACTTTCTATGGCCTCTGTATTAAAAGACAAACAAGTTAATTTGTGGACAAGTTTTATCTGATTTTAATTTAACATATGAAGATAATCAATTACTCCATAATTAATTCTCTTTATAGCAGCTATACTTTGTAATGAAATCATGACATCAACAGATCTCCAAACCTTTATACAGACTACGGCAGATTGAGAACAAAGTCTGTTTACGAACATGTATGAAAGCTGGGTAGCGCTAATAAGGGCCAACCTCGGTACAACCTGTCCAGGGTTTCACCTTCCATGTTTGGGAACTGTAACATAATGGTGCCATAAGCCATGAAACACCTGTAACGTCAATCACATGGCTTATCACTTTTTCTGAGCCAATCACTTAAAAAAAACAATGACCAATTTGACAGGAAGTTAAATGAAATTCAATAAATTAGTCAAAGGAAAGAACGAAAAACAATAAGCAGGTGATAGAAACGATGGGAAACGCTCGTTGAAAAAATATCGAGTCAATGAGCCATTGGATAACCCCTTAGAGAGTTAGAAAATGAACAGTGAAAATAGAGATAGTCGTGTATAGAAAAACACTTATTAAAAATAAACTTGCAATTTTAAAAGTGTAAGTACATTATTTCCAATTTTTAGAAACTCGGAAATATCCAGTTGATTTCTGTAACCTTGGATTGGAAACAAAAATGAAAGGTAAAAATACTTTAAATGAGATTTGATTCTAAAGAACAAGGATGTATGTTGAACTTGAAAGTTTTTCTACACAAATGCAAGAGAAATAAACAATATTATAGATAGTTATTTTATTCTTCTTTCAACATGTAATTCCTTTTATATTATATAATTACTTTACACATAATCATTTCTCTGTTGAAATTTTTCCTTTTTTTCCTAATGTAAATATTTAAAATAAAAATTGTACCATATTAGTGTATATTTTTTAAATAATGAAAATACATTTATACATTAAAAATGTATTACAAATTTTTATCCCATGATTTATTTTTTAACATATAAAAATGTCTAAAATTGGTCAATCATTAAAATGTTAAATTATCAGCTTTCATTATGTTTAATAATTGTATTTATAAATTAAAATACTTTGAAATGAATATATTATGATTTTTGTGGATCATAAAGTTATACATATTTTTTAACTTTTAAAGTTTACTTTTACAGAAATTAAATATTATTTTATCAACCTTTATATACTTTTCAGGAGCACAGGCATTGACATTGTAAACCAAACATTTAAAAGAAGAATTGACTTGAATTGGATGACTAGACTAAAACAGTATCAACAATTTCACATTTTATTTCAAGTAAGTTATCGGATTAAATTGAAGGTAAGTATATCCTTTATAGATATGTTGTTTTTTTAGTTGGTAAATAATAATAGTTTCAAACAAATTGGACATGCTTATATATTGTAAGTAGTAGTAGTAGTACAATAATTTAGGTGTTAGCTTAATTAAAGTTAAGTTAGTATAAACTATAGGTGGCAGTAGATATATTTCACAATTCTGTACTGTCCTAATCATTACAGTAATTACACAATACAGATGTTAATAATAGCCATGTCTGCAGTCCAGTCTGCAAGAGGTAGTACTTTAATTGTTTTCATATGAACTAGGTCTAGGTCTAAAATGCTTTAAAATTATTAAAACATTAAAACATAAAGCATAAAGGTATAATACTGTACATACAGTGTAACGGCTATGAACAGTGGCTAAACCATGGGGCTTCAAGAGCTTAACCACGTGTGGGAGGGCCCCTAGGAGTGCTAAACCTGGGGCCTTTCCCCCTGCATTACGCCACTGACTCCATGCAATAAATATTGCATCCCAAAGCTCTGTCTACACTATCAAACTTTATGTGACAAAAAAATGTACTACTATATTTGTGCACATCACACTTTTTCTAATTAGTTTGATAGTGTAGATAGAGCTTAAGATGTAAGTATGTCCGTATTATACTTTCATATTAAAGCACTTTCGATTTAGTGAAAAACTAGGAACTAGTTATTTTAGGTTTATGGCATTATGTGTGCATGCAATGGACATGTGATGTGTTCCCTCAGTTGATTCTTCAACACAGTTTTGATGGATCAACATATTTGTAGGTTGTTGCAAATCATGACACGCAAACAGTGCATTAATAGCAACTTATATTACATAGCCTATGTAAATACGTGAACGTGATTGGTTGAAACTGCATCACATGACAACCACTGCGAGGATCGTAAATCGTATATATCCTCGAGAACGATGATATTGACTGAGTAATTTTCGCGTAATTATCGTGTCCCTGTCATTAATCATATAAATTCTCGAGTTCGATGATATTGACTGTGTAATTTTCGTGTGGCAACACTCGCGTTAAACAAAAGTCATCTACTGGATCTTGAACCTGCGATGGAATGCGGTGGAATTCACCTCCATCACAAGACAACGCTTCACGCACTGCGCCACGGAACTTGCTTGAAGAAATTAATCAACTAAACTATTTAAACTATGCATACATAGCGCCCTCATTTGTTATTAGTCCTCCCTAGATGTGATGAAAGACCATTTGTGATTGGTTAATACTCACAGTAGTAACCGGTACGCGCGCGACGCACGATACTCGCAACTGAACATCATTATTCAACATTATTATTAATGTAGGCTTATTGATGGAAATTCTTCTGTTATTATTTAAACGACCTAGGCTAGTGAATATTTTATTGCCAAGGAATCATTAATTAGTAATTATCTGTATATTATTCTTCGCAAGGTAAGGTGTCTAGGCAGCTTGTTTACATACAATACAACAAGGAGGCTTAGATATAGCCTAGCCTAGCTTCACCCGACCCAGACTTGTTCTTGGCTATGTAATATAACAGATATCGCCTTTTATATCGGTAAAATATAAGATTTAACATCCCCTCGGGATGATATTATGTTCTCGGGGAATTATATATATCCCTCAGCTGCCGCTTCGGGATATATATATTCCCTCGAACATAATATCATTCCCTCGGGGATGTCAAATCTTATATTTCACCTCTAAGCAGGCAATATCTGTATAATAAGAATTCTTTAACATCTAATCCATATTTGTTCAAATTAAAGGAATGTTTTAGTAACGTACTTTAATTGTAAATTATAATGATTGCATTTCTATTTCATTTTTATTTATTTATTTGTTTTTATGTATTGCTTACACTTGATATATGCAGAAGAGAATAGATTAGTCAATTTTAAAATTTTCTTCAGGAACTTTACCTGCAAGAATATAAATAAAATGAAATTATTATTAAAAGATAAATATATACAACTTTCATAAATGTTACACAGACCAAACCAGCGTTGGCTGGATTCTCACTAAAGTGCTGTCTACACTATCAAACTAGTTTGACAAAAAAAGTGTGATGTTCCCAAATATGGTAGTGATATGACATCATCATGTCCATATATGGGCACATCAAATTTTTTTTTTAACATAAGGTTTGATAGTGTAGATAAGGCTTAAGGTTGCAAATAGGCTTTCTATGATTGGGTAATAATAAATAACTCTCAATGTGTGTCATACATTGCTAAACAACAACACCACTTGTTGGAAATTGCACAGCAATTAAACTATAAATACACTCAATAAACATTATTCCACCAGCAGTTTATACGTGCAGTTCAGAGCTCTAATATTGAACACTCATATTAAAATGAATCCACAATATTGGTTATTAAATTGACCTAATTTAACTGTCCAGCTGTCCACATTTATCCAATCATAGAGTCCCTCAATAAACAACCCCCATTCACGATTGACGCTAAACATGCCCACCATGTACGTTTTGAAAATATGAAATCATTTATCTAAACTATCCACATTACTAATCCTAACATTACGTTGTATCCAAGCAATTTACTCATTTTGCACAACAGAGGCTAGGCCCAGGATTTATTGATGGTTGCAACACTTGTGGGGAAGATTTGCCTGTCACACGTTCTTCACCTGTCCTGGTATTTTTTCTACAGGAAGTGATCTCATAACATATGGGAGATGACCTGATTTGTAAAGGGCTTGTGATTTCTCAAAATTTAAACAAATTTAATTTTTTTATAGTTCTTTATCCACGTTTTACTATCACACACTTTGCTAGTTCATAGTTTTTGCAACAAAAAAAATATGTAAAATTGAGTTAACTTTTTGTTTACCGTATCAAATTCGGGATTGCGCAATTTACGCGGCCATACTCAATCATCTGAACCGATCATGTCACTGGTTAAGTGATGAACGTATCTACTGACAATAGATTTTATAAAAAGGAAGACACAGGGTTGATTAGCGCAATTGTCCCTTCACAAAATGTGGCACGTTGCCAACGATGACAATCAACTTTTAGTAATGTCACTAACTGTAAGCTGGGGTTTGTGAAAATATTGTCACAAACTGTAAATCGGGGTTTGTGAAGTTGTCACTAGCAATAAACGGCAGTTTGTGACATTGTTACATAGAAAAACAGGGTTATTTCACATTGTGACTAACGCTGACAGTAAACAAATGGGGTTTTCGTGAAATATCATAGTTGCCAATATTTCAGATAGCTGGCAATAGCTCTATATTTAGTTATGATTTGCTAACCTCTAAATGGCCTTCAATATTGAGCATGCACTTAATAAGGAGTGTTGTGGCCCTGTTTCGTAACCTCAACAGTAGTGTAAAAGTGAAAGTACACGGTTTTTCAGATACCAGTAGCATCTAGCTCCAGCAGCACCTGCAAGCCAATATCTAACTAAATGCATTTCTTACACTGAACTTAGCCTGCACTTTGTATTATTAGACTTCTGAAATTCATACTTTTTTATCAATATTTAATTTTCTTTTAATTTTTATCTTTGTTTTCAATGCAGAACAATTTGATTTGATAATAAGTGGAAGTTCTGTGTATGAGGATAAATTGTTTTACAGATAAAACAAAGTTATCTGTAACATACTAACAGTACATATAGAGGTTACACTAGAATGGGTAAGAAATTACTATTAAACAAGGAACTATGTGCGGACAATTGTAATAATTTTGTTTTCCATTACACCTTCAGAAGTGCATGTCATGTAAATATTTGATAATAGTTCATCCTACAGGGAAATTTACTTCAAAGTTAACACACACTCTCAAAAAATTGCCTAACAAAGTTATGGGTTCCTATACTGTTTTTGTGGGGGTTTGTTACTGTACTTTGAGACCAATACAAGTTTTGAACTCTGTAGGGCCTTTTATGTTTAGTCATCAGTAAAGATAGTCGAACCCAATCACAGCTCAAAAAGCGAAAAAGCAGAGAGAGAGAGCCCATTGTACATGGCTGCATCAAATGGCCAATCAGATACGACAGTTTCAAATCACACCTCCCTACTCACTCATGCCTAACTTTGGATACGTTTCAGAATGTTGAGCATATAAATGCGATTGTTTTCTATAAACGATAAGTCATATATACCTACATTCAAGACATTCGCAACTTATATATTGCCATTTAAAAATTATATTTCTAAATAGATATGGTGGCTTACTATACTTACTCCATAATTTGGTTGTGATCATTTGTCCAATTGAATAAAAGCAGAGAAGGACGAATGCAGAAATCAATATAAATGCAGCAAATCCGGCACCAGATAAAACACGAAACACAGGATATACCCAGATATCCATCACAAAGCCTAGGTATAGGATCCTAAAAATAAATATGCACGAAAATTTGAAACGAGTTATTAATAGGTTAAAGCTCTGTCTACACTATCAAACTTTATGTGACAAAAATTGTGATGTCATGACACTACCATATTTAAGCATATCACTGCCATATTTGGGTACATCACACTTTTTTGACACATAAAATGTTTGATAGTGTAGTGTAGACAGAGATTTAAATTAAAGAACTCAAATACAGTACAGTATACGTTATGCTGGAGTATTCATTCGAATACGGTTGAGTTTTGTTTTGTAGATTTTCTGTTGAGCATAAAGGTTACCCAAATACGCAAATTATTATATGTTTTGCTGGTTATATTCATCATTATTCATGTCACACAGTCAAGCCCATATCCAGGATTTTTACAGAGAATTCTTTTTCCTCAAAAAGAGGCATAAGCATAAAGTAACTGAATAAGATAAATTTTAGGTCTAGTCTAGTAGATGAAAGAAATTGGTCTGCTGGCTAGGTATAGGATTGGACAAAATTGTCATGCGTTTGGCCTATTTACTAGAACTTTCGCTTATCCTCTCTTTTGGAAGGGGCATTTCAGAAAAAAAAGGGTTCTTTTGAATCGTAAAAACACCTCTGTCTACTGGTTTGGTTCATAGTGGCCAAATCTAGCATAATTATGCTATCTAGCATAATTTTAAGACATCATTTATGCTAGTTATAATTTTGGAAAATCTAGTCTAATGTGGCATAATTCTGAAAAACCAATTCTGAAGCATATTTCCCATGATCTAGCATTTTTTAGTTAAAATCTATGTAAGGTTTTTTTTAATGTTTGGATACCTTAAATATGATTGGCTGATTGAGAGAGTATGAAACCATTCATATTTTCAATTCACTGGCGAGATAAGAACTTACCATACAAGATAGGACAAACCAATCACAAGGCAGCCTCCAATTCCTTTTTTCCGTGATGGGTAGTGATGCCGGACAATGAACATTTCAACGAGAAGCATCGGAAGTATGATAGAATGCTGGATAAAATAAAAAAGTTTATCAAACATGTAGCAATCTTGATTGATGACTCCAGGAAAACCATAAAGACTCCAACTGTTATGGCAAGGTGAACGGTACATGGAGAGTTTTAGGGACTCCAAATCAATCTAGAAGACTCTATGGCAGGGGATGTTCTAGGACTCCAAGTCAGTCTTGAAGGCTCCATGGCATGACAAGTTCTAGGACTCTAAATTATTCCTGAAGAATCAAGGACACTTTTCACGGAAGTCTTTGACAACAGAGTGACTTGAACAGAGATTGTTCTTGCGACAACCACACCACTTAATTTCTTGTGGCTACATCATTTTCATGGTAATGGTATCTTGCTTATAAAATTATTAATTGTGTAATTTTAGCGAAGGAATACTGTACTTACCATGGCATGATTCATCCAACTGGGAAAGATGCCATCCAACCATTTTGGAAAAATAAGTTCTCGATCGACGGCATACAGACTCCAAAACACAGTTTGCACAAGCTGGTAGTAATAGGAAATAAACGGTAATAACTGTATATTTATAATTGAACACCAGTGATCATATTTAGTTAAAAAGGGGAAAAAATTATTCACTTACTGCGGCAAAAGGAAATGCAATACTTGCAAGAAACCCATCTCGGAGATCACAGCATTTTCTGCCAACTATGGTAGGACCTGATGTCTGTACTAGATCAGTTACTGTAGCAAAAGCAAAATATGCTGCCTGGAAAAACTAAAAATAAATCAAGAATTGTGATTACTACATACAGTATGCCAAATAGTGATAATTAAGAAAATCACTTTGAAATGTGCTGGGTGCCACCCGTACGATGCAAGACGGTTGGATCATGGAGGTACCTCCATGGTTGGATGGTACCGTATCGGGATCCAGTCAAGTCGCCCCATCGCAAAGTCGCCTCATACAAAGTCGCCCAATACAAAGTCGCCCCATCGCAAAGTCGCCCCAAAACAAAGTCGCCCCGGCACAGTCGCCCCATCGCAAAGTCGCCCCATTACAAAGTCGCCCCAACGCAAAGTCGCCCCAACGCAAAGTCGCCCCATCGCAAAGTCGCCCCATCGCAAAGTCGCCCACGGTTTTATTTCTGTATGATTATGAAGCGCCGCCGCTAGTAGTACGCTGTTTTAATCATATCGGTTGCGTTTGATATCGATTGCGTTGTTACTTTGGTCGCGCTAAATGTCGCATACATTATAATGTTTATCCTATTATATACATAATTTGTGTTTTAATTTTTATTTTACAGGTTTTAATGGAGTGATGTGCTTTTAAAAATCATTAAAAAAATACTCCCTTGTTTGAAAGTTCTAAAAAGATTATCCCTGATTTATAGTTTCGAAAATGTTAATTTAATATGATTTTAAAATTAGTTACCAGAGCCACAATTACGAATCTTTCTTCAACCTACGCGTGGATACCAGCTCATTTTTTAGGATAATATAATAAATGTATAAATGTGTAGTAGGCCTTCGTATAGATTTACAGTAGTTAAAACAATAACAGTGTTGTAAGACAATGAGTGTTATAGGCTACTTAATCATTTTGCATTTATTGACAAGTTATGTGTCTTAATTTTATGACTTTTCAAAATGAAGAAAAAAAAAAAAAATTTCATCGCCGATATGATTGTTTTACATGCAGGTATTTTAGTAAAATTTAAAACGCTACATATTGACAATGGAAAAACCATCGTACAGTATCGTGTGCGTGTTTTTTAAAAAGGGGAGTCCCCGACGGTCAGCAGAAAGACGTAGCAGCTGTGAGGAAACAGATACCAGAAGGCGCAGCTCCGATTGGTTTCAGAGAATGTTTCAGATGGCGAGTCGCCTTTTATTCAACAGCACAATGATCATTTTACTGAAGAAATTCTTTTCAACCCTTTTGGTTATAGAACATTCTAATTATCATGCCTAATAAATATCCTCATATCGGGTGTTTATTTAATTTTAAATTAAACAAGACAGAGGCACGGAGTAATACGTACACGGACGTACGACGAATACACACACGCACGTCATCATTTACGACATATAGTGGTGATATGATGCAATTTTATAATGGATATAATGATGGGATTGCCTTTCCAGGCTTACAATCAATGTTCATTGTAATACTATGTATATAATAGTAAACTGAATGTTTATAAATAAATTGTTTTACGTAATTTGTTGCATATAAAATAAAAGACACAGACGCAGCCTACGTTTCCTATAAAATATTTCACATTTAAATAATTATGTAGTGTACTGTTAAATGACATTACATTATGCTGGATAATACTATAATCTTAAACTATGTTTACAAATTGTCATTTTTTAAGGCACACATCTTTCTCATCATACTGACCTGTAAAATAAAAACAAAAATCAATTATTAATATAGGCCTAATAATAATAAATATTCATCGACCAAAGTAAAAATAATCTAGATCGTATAACATCATTTTATCGCGACCAAAATTAAACGCGACCGATTTCGAACGCGACTGATATCGTAAAACTCCGGCGGGGTTTCCCCATCTTCAGATGATGCGTTGTAGTGCGACAACGGCGGAGTAATTACGGGGGTTTCCCTCTGGTAAGCTAGCACGTTAGTGCGACCGCGGAGTGATTAGTCGGGGTTTCCTCTCTGATGATGGGGGTGCGTGACGATCGTGTAACCTGAGACTACATGGCGGGACTTCCCCTTTTATGCATACACGTTCCGTGTTATTTTGTGTATCATTGCGACATTTTACGCACTTGTAAACTATTTTTTAACGTTTTGGGGCGACTTTGCGATAGGGCGACTTTGTGATGGGGCGACTTTGCGATGGGGCGACTTTGCGTTGGGGCGACTTTGCGATGGGGCGACTTTGCGATGGGGCGACTGTGTCGGGGCGACTTTGTTTTGGGGCGACTTTGCGATGGGGCGACTGTGTAAGGGGCGACTTTGTATGGGGCGACTTTGCGATGGGGCGACTTGACTAGCATCCACTGTATCTACTGTATGGCTAACATTGACAAGAAAAGTGCGATCAGCCAGAATGTAGAGTGAATTACAACGATTCCCACTTTCTATTTTATTTATAATTTATGGCTATTTAGTATTTTGTTTTTGGCATCCATAAGCCTACTGTCTGGGGCAATCCCTGTCTGCCCTGCCCTAGTTAGGCCTGGCTTAGGCCTAGCCTCCTACTTTAATTTTTTTTTTTTTTTTTTGTGACTTGTCAATTGTTGTTATATTACTTTGTCAAATTGTCAAAATCGATTTTGAAATCATGTCTAGGTCTAGCCAAAATTCAAATTTAACCTTGCGCAATTGTATTTAATTTGTGCATAACAGCTAGCTGCTAGGCCTAGCCGGCTTAGGCCTAATCGGGGGCGGCCCACAGGTACGTCCACTGCAGGTCCCGACACTCTCTCCATCAAAATCACCAGCCAAGCACTTGCAAACTTACCAAACACCAAATGGTGAGAAATTTGAATTTTCCTCCATATTCATGCTGATGTGGTAGTTTGTGACGTACGTACATATGATCATAATACCATGTATATGCATAAACAGAAAATCCAAGTAAATGGAACAATGTAGAAAAAACTAGAGTTGAATTATTATGGACCATTTTGAAAAAGCTAGGCCTAAAGGCTAAACCCACCGTGTGCGATTGCCAAGAGTGTCTCTTCTTATCATACAAACAACAGACAGGTAGGCAAAAGAAGTAAGAGTTCTGTTTCCCAACAAAGTATTTTGAATTTTGCTCCATTGGTATAATTCAAATAGCTAACTTTACATTTATTAAATTGTATTCACATGGATTTCATATGCTCATTATGTAAATTGTCTCATTTTATATCTACTTCGTCGAAAAAAATGCAATTAAAAATGTTTCATTATTTATATGCAGGAAGTTGCCTCATGAATAAAATTATGTATACGGTCTTCAATTCTTATGGTAAGAAGAGACCGAGCGCCACCTATCTGTTAAAATGTTTGAATCTGGAGATGGCGCTAGACAACATTTTCTTCACATCGAATTTTTCCAGATATTGAATATATAATAATATTAAAAATAATACAAAATAATAATAATAAAAACAATATTAATAAAAGAAAAAAAAAACAACAAAATAATTAAAAGTAAAAAGTATATAGTATTACAATATCTACCCTTCTTTGGGTTCTCTACTGAAGTATGTAGTGTAAAATAAATAATCTTCGGGGAAAATATTGTTACTGACAATAATTGGTCCACATTAATAGTAATATTTTAAGAAACTAAAGTTTTAAAGGTTAGCATATAATAAATTAATAAATGACATTATGTTTGTTTTCATTCTTTTTCTAGTCTATTAGTAAATTCTGGCATATCTAGATTCGGAAGAGGCATTTTTTTTAAAGTTATCAATTTTAGTGTTTTATCCTTCACTTGCTATTTTTTTCAAATACTGTTTGAAATACTGATTATAATTTATTTATGTTTTAATTTATTAAAGTTCGTTTTGTAGCCATACTATTGGGAAAATCCAAATGGCCTCGCTTTCGCGCCTTTTGAGCTCCGATGACGTCATTTACAAACGCTGTGTTTGGTTGGTTTGGCAGCATTATAATTTTCACAGCGATAGAAAGCCTGTTTCTGTTGTTAGTGTTAGGGATTTCTTCGATTAATATGATAATTTACAGAAGACGTATTTTCATGTGTTCGTAAATTCAAAGTATTATATTTAAATTGCTGAACACGTGAATTGTGTTACTTCACGAAGAAATTCTATCGAGAGGCCGTAGAAATTATTGTCTGAGCTATCCATTCCTGCGAGTTATTTTTATGTTGTCGTAGTGTGTTACGCACACAAGGACAGGGGCTACCACCAGCACTACCACACAACAGCTAGACGGACAGATATGCCACGTCAAAAACAATCCAATCCGAAAGCGCTAAAACGTAAGTATTTCTTTTAAATTCACCGCAAATTTGTTTGTGAATCACTACTTAATACTTAATAATGTTCCCACTGTGGTCTTTTTTGTAAATAATCTATATTTAATGAAAAATAAAGTTTGTTTATGTGGGAAACACGAATCTTCGGGGAAATACCTCACCGGAGCAGACGTCCATGTTTAGGGGTTCCCTCATTACGTATTCACGTTTCAGCCTTCTCATTTCCTGTTTTTTACACAAGTAAGTCATTCCTTTAATTACTTAATACATGTAAAGTTTTCAAGATTATATATCATTTGACAAACTAGTTGGCTGTTATGTGTAATTTTTTGTTTTTATTATGCATATGAAGGGGAAATTCTACATACACATTTTCCAAGCTGCCTGCGGAATTTGGGGAAGCCTTGGGCTATTCCATTTTTGCAAAATCGGAGGGGCGTTTTCCGAGTGTCAAAAACGTTTAATTCTCAAATTTCTTTAAAAAGAAAGTTAAATATTTGTGTGGATGGATATGGAATTGTGTACTAAAATTGTTGGAATAAATATGTTTTAATAAATCAACTCAAAATGCCATTAGTAAGGGCCTAACATATAGCATATACATAGCATATATAAAGCTTATTTAATAATTATAATTATATTGTGGAATATTATTATTATCATTTTTACCATAGTTTAATATCATTGAAAAATGAAAATTGTCTCAATTTATTTTAAAATGTAGCAGATTTAATTCACTGTTGTTTTGGGGTTGAAAATTAAAATACTGTAGATGATGTGAGCAAGTTAGTTTTAATCTTGTACTGTATTCTACATAAACATTTCTTTCAAACCATACTGTCTGTATGTGTTACAAGTGTATGGTAGGTGTACATACAATACATTAATATTTTATACTTCCATGATTTATGTAACTTTAAATGGCAAACTCTAATAATTAATATTATTCACATTTCATTTGCCTGATTAAAACACCCCCACAGTAGAAAATAGATGTTGCTCTTATCTATACATTTACCCCAAACCAAGATAAATCCAAACCAAGTTAAAATTAAATTCAGACTGAATTATATGAAAAATCCAAGTTGTACTTGCATTATTTAATATGCTTTTTTTCAATAATTAAAATTTATTTAAAATTAATCACAAATTCACATTAATTTATCCGTTGAAACACCCCCACATAAAAAATAGATTGCATTCTTGTATCTACCCCAAACCAAGTATATGGTAAATTTAAACCTAGTAAGGTAAATGCATCGGTTGTGTACATTATTTAACGTAATTGTTTGATTATTTAGATTTATTTTAATTAATCACATAATTTACCGGTTGAGAAACACCCCCACATAGAAAGTAGATGATACCGTATCTACCCCCAATAATCTATAATGCAAAACAGTTTCTATACAATAAATTGAACATAATGAATAGTAGTTGTAGTGAATTCGTTTAATTAAAGCGACGACGTTACTCAGGGCTTTTAGAATTCTAGGCGTATACAATTTATGGAGGATATTGAATGAAACTGGTAGTAATTGTGTTTGTACTGATAGGATGACCTCACTCATTGTGCAAACAAGCGCCATGCTATAATCTAATGTCAACAGTGCTATACTATTATAGCAACTTGTATTAGTCAAAAGTGCAGACTTTTTATTTATGTTATATTATATTACTGTTTATGTTAATTTAATGTATTATTAGTACAGTAGTATTATTGTCATTAAAACAACTGAGGTTAGTATTAGTAAATTTTAAAAAAAAGTGTTGACTTTTGTTTATGAATGTTTAATTACTGTTTATGTTAATTTAATGTCAACACAGTTTTATTAGTACAGTAGTATTATTGTCATTAAACAACTTTTGTTATGTTTTGTCGATGTTAATGTAATGTTAGTACAATACTGGTCATATTTTTACATACGCAACAGTATCAATTAATATTAACCAGATAACAGTTTCAATTTTTTGTGGGAGTACACCCACGTTTATCTTTCTGGTTTTATCTTCATATTTAGATTTACAATCTGGCTTTTTAGCATTAGCATACATACACACAGTCACACATAATTATAAGATTCAAATATATGTGCATTCTTTTGAATATTGTAAAAATTAAATGAAATTTTCTATAGTGTTTTTAGTATTGTTGTATGTTATGTATTTTAATGTTTTAATAATATTGTGCCAACACTGGATCAGTAATAATTCCTGTACACACACTAAAGCTCTATCTACACTATCAAACTTTAGATGACAAAAAAATATGGTGTGCCCATAGACATGATGATGTCATATCACTACCATATTTGAGTACATCACCACCATATTTAGACACATCACACTTTTTTGGCAAACTCGTTTGAAATTGATAGTGTAGACAGAGCTTTATTCTTGTCAATTAAAGCAATGTCAGTTGTCTATGTTACTGTTTTTTTGTAAAAAGATGGCTGCATGTGGAACATGTTTGCGCATTTCTTATGAGCATTGAGCACATCATGTTCGGAAATTTAATTCAGATGATGATTTTTTTTCCATTAAATGAAGGAGAAAGTGATGCACAGTAAAACATGTATTTTAGATTTAATCATAAATTATTATTCCAACTCAAGTACTACAAATACTTATACTCAGCTGTATCAGAAGATAATGCCTGGCCTTGTATTAACATCGTACATTATCATTTTAGTTTAGCTTCTCAATTTGAATGCTTCGCGTGATCCTGCCGTAGTCATTGATTTCGTAATTATACAAATTTTTTATTGTAAAGCGCCTTCTGTTGCAAAAGAGATAGAAAATCGACTCAACGTCATTGTTCGACGTGCGTTTGATGAAAACTCTTTAATGACATTGGAAATAAACTTATTTATGAAGTCACATTATTATAATAAGTACACTTTAGTATTACTATGGTAACGACACAGTACAATAAGTACTGTAGTATTGGATAAAGATACTGTAGTACAGTAGAAGCAGTGATGGTAATATTTCAGTTGTTTCAGTGACTGTTGACAAGGTATAGTCAGTTTATACTAGGTGATTGTAAAGTGGTTTCCTTGATTTTGTCATACTACTGTACAAAGTAGGTAAATATTGTGATAAACTTTACACTGTAGTGTAAGCAATTTGGGCTGGTAACTTCACTCACCTCTCAGTACTACCTATATACAGTAGTATACCAATGAGATAGTGCAGACTTTTTAAGATCTATCTATACTCTTACTAGGTTTAAAGCTCTGTCTACACCATCAAACTTTATGTGAAAAACGTGATGTGCCCATATATGGACATTATGATGTCATATCACTACCATATTTAGGCATATCACTACCATATTTGGGCACATCACACTTTTTTTGTCGAACTAGTTTGATAGTGTAGACAGAGCTTAAGATGGCTGAGAATTTAATTTTCAAGCCTTATTTTTATTCAGGTGAATATCTAGCTACAGTAGGTTTCCACCAAACACGCCATATGGTTTTACTATCCATACCACAGTAGTAGTACAATATACTGATTGTATTTATGTCATCATTTTAAATGTATTATTAATTATATAATAAAATGTACATATCTCCGGCTGTTGTTCTTTAACTTCAACACAGCATGTGAAATGAGCTTTACTTTTTAATCATTCTTATTTAAAAAAAATGTTTATTCTATGTCATAATTGTAAAATATAATTGTTTAATATGTGCTTGCATTTTGGTTTTTCTATTAATATATAAACGAATAGCTATCAATCTTTTAAAGTTACAAGAGGAGTGTAGATATTCAGTTTTATATAAAAAAACATATTGTTTTAATTTAATACTGTACTTTTTCATACTACTTTAAATGCTGTGAAAAAGTAAATTCAAATATCAAACTCATATTGTCAAAATAATTAAATGAACATTACAATTTTGTACACTGAAACATTGACATAAAGAATTTAAAAGAAAGTATATATATTTTGATAAACAGTAGTGTTATTGCACACGAAACATTAGAACAGACAGAGAAAAAAGAATTAAAAATTCAATTGGAGACAGTTCCAGCAAACAAAACAGAGAACGTCATTAAACGTAAACGAACGTATGCTGCCATAGCAAGCATTCAAGCGTGTCTACTTAAGCCGCAATTAAATGAGTACACATAAAGCTGAATTGGTATTGCACAATGCTTCAATCGCTTCATGTAGTTTCCTCTCTCTCTCATACAAAGCTGTGTGTGTCTACGAGAGGATTTCAATCGGAAATAATGAACTTCCGAGGCAATCCCTAAGCCTGATTCAGGTGACTAATAGAAAAGTAAGGCATAATATGCTAAGCTTAGCTATTACTACTGCCAGTGTTTCAGTACTATAGTATATACACATTCTAATAGGCCTACTGTATAATGCTTTTTAACGATTTTCATTGGGTTTTTCCAGTAATATATTCTTTTAAATTCTAGTTTAATACAGTGTACAAATTAATCAATATTTGTAGTGTTTTGTATACAGGAATAAGGCAATTTAATGCTCTTAGTTTTTCCAGGACAAGTTTAAACTTCCCTTGAAATGTTTTCTGTCATTCCGACATTACACTTTCCACGATTTGTTTCTATATTTTTCTGTTTTGGGCAGGACGGTTTAAACTTACCATAGACAAATTTACATGGGTTTACACACATTTTTGGAAATACTTTCCAATATTTTTAAATTGTTTATGAAAGCTGTCCTCAAATTCACGGCAGGCATCTACATTTGGATTATTTTCATATCGTCGATTCAATGTTATTTTCATGTCTATTACTTACCTAATTGGCAAATTAAGATGAGTGCATTTCGCATAATATCCTAATACATGCTATTTATAAAGAGTGCATTTCGCATGATATCCTAATACATGCTATTTATAAAGAGTGCATTTCGCATGATATCCTAATACATGCTATTTATAAAGAGTGCATTTCGCATGATATCCTAATACATGCTATTTATAAAGAGTGCATTTCGCATGATATCCTAACACACACTATTTATATCCCAAGTTTGTTCATGAAATTTCAAGACCTAATTAGTAAACAGTATCCTAGGCGGCAAAAAAAATGTAACCGTTCTTGTCGTTTGTCAAATTTATTTTTTTTTGGGTAATCAAGCACTATCTGTAATTTAAATTACCATCTTTTTCACTCATCTTTAATTCAAACGGGAAATCAGTTATTTCAACAAATAGAATCATCACATTTAGTGTACTGTAGTAGCTACCGTAGAATATCAGTAAATACAGGTTATAGCTAGCTTTATCTTGCTTAGTCCCAGTGAGCTAGATACTTAGGCCTACAGTACATTTACATGATTAGTTACCATTTAACAGCACATAGGTTTGGATGTAAGACACAGTCTAGGCTAGAAAAATCTAGTATATTTCATTTTTTTTCATTTCATTTATTCGTCTCAAAACAATAAAATACACAAACATAATAAATAACAGCCAGAACATGAGATAGGGCACCCCAAAAGTGAACTTCTTGTATACTACTACTTACAGTACTACAGAGCAGTGAGTCAAGGGAAAGGTACGTCAAAGCACATCTAGCTCATATGCACTTTAATTTAAAGAACCTAGTACATCTTTCGAGACAAGTAGGGGGTTACCCTGGTGTATTAGTACACACACAGCCACTGATCATAACTGGACCCTCTTGGAGACCAGTCTTTGACTGAAGAGGCTACCCAGTATAAAGAAATAACAAATTCAAAGCTTCATATCCGCTCACGACTCTAAAGAATCGCAGGAGACATAATAAACACCCATTTTTACAACAGATTCTTCATCGTTTGTCCTTGTTATGAACCATTGTGCGTTCACAAATCCGACCCATTCATTTTGTGGTTTCTTTTATATTATAATACTACATTGTGTGTATAATAAACCTATATAAAGAGGGATTAAATACCAATGAGTGTTGTTAGGATAAAAAAGTGGTGACATGTAGCCCAAATAGAGTGTAGTAGTCTAGTACCAGTTTATGATTTCACCAAACACTTGTTTTGTTATAGCTGTACACAAATGAAATTAACAAAAACATGATCACAATTAGCATAATCTCCACAAATATCATGAAAAAGATTTATAAAATCAGATTTTAATAGCCCATTTTGCAGTATTAATGAAGTTATTCACTTCCATAGAAAAAACAATAAAATAATGATTTGAAGTAAAAAGAAATGGTTAATTTTAACCAAAAACCATTGTCTGACACTACAGACAATTTAAGTATTTTTTGCTTTAAATTATATATTTTTTCCAGGTAAATAATTTTTTTCCCATGCAGTTTTTGGTCAAAGTGAATAACTATTACGTGGCATTAAAATGGCATATCCAACAAAAAATGTGAAAAAAAAATTGTTTAGGGGGACAATATATCTTTAATTTTGTTGTCAGTGTCTTTAGTAACTGCTACCAATGATTAATTTTATAAGATACATAGTATAGTGTGTCTTAAAACCTACAGTACTTATATAGAATTTCAACCTACGGAATATTGCAGTGAATTTTGGGGAATTCCCTCTTGGACTCCCAGAGCATTTGTAATGCCAATTATCTGGCCTGACTTGTTGTTTGGCTTCGGTTCAATTCAATTCACCATGAAATTAAATAAGAATATGGAAAACAAACCTTTGATAAATTTTAATAATTTAAAAAATGGTTTTTAAAAATGTTAAAGATATATTGTCCCCCTAAAAAATAAAAAATAAATTTTTTTTTAATATGTCATTTAAATTTCATATAATAGTTATTCACTTTGACCAAACATTGGATCGAAATAAAAAATGATTTACCTGAAAAAATGTAATTTAAAGCAAAAAATACATAAATTGTCTGTCAGAAAAGGTTTTTGAATAAAATTAAACGTTTCTTTTGTCTTTTTAATAAGCGAAATAATTTTTTTTTTTTTACGGAAGTGAATAACTTTATTAAAACTGCAAAATGGCCTACAGTATTTAAAGTCTCATTTTATAAAATTATTAATATTAATAAGCTCAACTGTTTGCCTTAGCTTGGGTTGACCCAGAAAGCCCTTCTTTTTCTGCAATCTGGTTTAAGGCTTTAAATAAAACTGTAGATTCGGAGAGTTTCTGGTTTTCTTTGAGCTTTTTTTGTTATTTAATTAATTATAATTTATTGTTCTTTATGATCCAATTTGGAGTGAGATCTGTATTATTGCTTTACTAAGAATTAATATAATCTTTACTTTCAGTTAAGTTGTAATATTTATGAGATATTAATGCACTCTCTCTTGTTGTAAGTGTTTACAAAAGCCATCCTGATAACTGATTAATTCTGACTAGCAAGAATGAACTGGGAGGCACAACATTGTCATGGTTATATGTGGTCAGAATTTCTATATACTTTAGTGCATTTTTAACTCTGTACATAAATACTGTAGAGTATGCATAATTACATACTGCAGTTTCGTGGAAAACATCATAGCTTTTATGATAAAGATTTTTTATATGAACATAACATTCTTCCCTAATTAATTGATAATACATCTATAAAAACACTACCTGTATATGAATATAATTTCATGTTAATCTTAAAATGGAACTACAGTATTAAGATAGATAACAATAATTATAAAAACAACTAAAAAACTAGAATTTAATTCGTCACTTTGACGAATTATAGGTGATCATTTTTATCATTTTACTGAAATTAATTTTTTTTAAACATGCACGTACGTTAACATACGATCGGAAAATGTTGATGTATGCCATCCTATTATATGCTTATAGTGCTGAGTTGTGCCTATATGCCATATACAATATGTACAGTATATACTGTATATCTATATACAGTGTAGCATAGGTGAAATTACGGGACACACATGTTCTAATTTTTTGGCATGATGACGTTATCAAACTAAACTTTAAGATGACAATTTCGAAAGATAATTAATTGAGCAAAAAAATATAAGATTTGGAAAAAAATTTGGCACGTAGAAGCGCTGTGCGCGCTCTTTGAATTGTGTATAACTTTGACGAAAAATATGAAAAAACTACTTTTTCACTTCAACTGGCCATATGTTAACGTCACAACATCCGATAGGCTTAACTTTTATATGAATTAATATCTACATTTCATCAGCTTTCATAATAAATTATAATCATGAAGGTAACCTTCAATTCTGAAGAGCTGTAAGATATTCAAATTTACTGCGAAGGTGAAATTACACGGCCTACGTTATTCAAGTTTTTACGCGTGATGACGTCATTAAAATGAAGATAGTGTCAACTCATGATAAAGCTAATTAATTAAGCAAGCACATACTGAAAGTTGTGCGAAATTCGAGCACACATAACCAAGATGCGCTCTGTTGAATGTGATAATCTACACAAAAAGATAACAAATCCTAATTTTTAAATTCAAGTGGCCATTTGATGACGTCAAAACATTTTGTACGTAAAATGTGTACATGAATTCATATCTACAACTCAATGGCTTCCAGAATAAGTTAAAAAAATCGGGGGTCATCTTGCATTCTGAAGAATTATTTTCATTTTAAAAAAGACCTATTTTTCACCATTTTCAGAACTTTTGTAAAATTAATGTGCGCATTTTGTCATTTTTAACGTGCTCGTATAGCGTTATTTTAAGTCAGAACTGACTCAAATTTGGTGAATGTACTAAGGATGGTGAGTAGAATGAGATTTGTAAAAAAAATTCATATTTTTTACGCTTTTTAAGTATCGCGCGCGCAAAAACGCATTTTTGCGCAGTAATTTTTTGAAACACGCAAATGGCCTAATTCATGCTCTAAATTGATCAAAACTTAATTTTGAGCGTTTTAAATTTTTAACGCGCGATATCACGCGCATGAACCTACGTGCGCGTGCGTTTTTATTTGCTAATATTTTTACCCTTGATCTGAAGTTTACGTGTAGTGAATTTCATTAATATGTGATAATGAATTATGGAGATATGATTGATAATGTGATTTCGCAAAATGGCGTATAAATGTCGTCACGGATAAGTGATCACGCTGGAAAGCTTATTAGGATTAAGTTATATTATTTGAAAGATATTCTGAAATTTTTGTAATCATTGACATTAAACTTTTTGAGATAATTGTTACACAAAATAGTGTACAGAAACAATAAAAAGAAAAAAAATAAAGATTTCATACAATAACAATAGGTGATCATTTAGAATTCTAAATGATCACCTAATAAAAAAGCAGGCTTTGGAGGTACAGTACTGTTATATTAATTAGTTTATTTTTTGGTCACTAATATTATAGTAAAAGTAATTGGCATCATTTTTGGTGTTGTAAATTTTTCAATTGATGTTATCTGTAGTTGGTCTAATCTGGAATATTTTAAGTTTTTGACAAAAAAAAATAAATTTGCACAATGGTATTAACATTACATAAGACTTAAGCACCGATGTATATGATTGTAAGTTCACTATAGTAGTATTATCTTTATTGAATTAATTTAAAGCCAGTCTTTAATAAATCTAATCTGCAGATTTTATTTAGTAATAACTAATCTGTTGTCAAGAAAAGTTTGGATTTATGAATGGGATTGCAGAATTCATTGAAGGGTGAAACTCTACTTTACCTCCATTATGAATGGAATTACCTAATTTATTAGCATGTGAAACTGTTTAAAAAGTTATTCTAGTACACTGTACCTGTTTTATGAATGGAATTGCCCAATTTATTGGAGGTGAACACTGGAGCTGTATTACTGTACCTGTGTCATCACATGCCATATTGCACTTCTTTATTGATGACATGCATGTCATATTTTGTATTCTGTTGAGCTATACAATACAATTCTGTATACTATTGTTAGAAGACCATCACACGACTGAATAGGTACATTTATACTACACTATTGTACAACTCCCTGATTGTATTACTGTTCTGTACCTACTACTGTATGTTGCTATCAAGTTCCAAGTTTTCAAGTTAGTGTTTTTTTAGATTTGCCTATTTTTCTGTACTGTAGTAGTGTATATAAGCGTTTGTGTTATATTTTTCGTTCAATTTAATAATAAAATAACAGATTTCTTTCTTAAAAAGCAATTTCAATGAGATTTGTTTACAATAAACTTACTAAATAATGTTTATTTTGGTTTGTGGTTTTGAAATCATTATTGATACAAATTGAATATTCAAAATCAAATACAGTTATTCCAAATATTCAAACTAAAATAAATAATATTGTAAAGTAGTTATATTCTATTCAAACTAAAGTACAATTTTGTCACCACAAGTGGTAATTGATTTAAGTGATTAGGATGAGACAAAAACTGTTGACAAAGCTGAAGTATTTTACTATGACATATATTATATTTTTATTGAAAGGTGTAGTGGTTGAAAGCAGTTTACATACAGTAGAAAAGGAATTTTCTTTTTTCTTTTGGAGGATAATAAAGTTGTTTAAATCTTGAATTAGTAAATACAGTATAAGTTTGTGTGATAAGTATCACTCAGTTAAATATTAGTACTGTATAAAGGTTCATCTGGATCTCTGTGTATTCATATAATTTTTTCTTTTGGATGACCCAAAAGAAAAAAATATATGAATACTATCAGTTAAATATTTAGTTTAGATAAAAAAATACTATGGCTCTGCAGAAAGTTAAAAAAAGTAGCACAGTATATAACGATACTAATAATAAAGATACAGTAGTGTGTCTGTAAGTTTAACAATGTAAAAAAAAAGTAAAGTTACTACTCCAGTAGCCTGGTACAATATATATTTTTACCAGATGTAAAAATTTATGAAATTTCCGTACAGTATTTATATTTTAAAGTCTGTCATTTATAGTTGATTAGTCATGGTGCTAGCTAGTTGAGATCTAGAAAAATAGTTGTTCAAAAGGGGACTTAACAAGCAAGATGCTAAATACATAAAAGGTAAGAGGAAGGTCAACCAAATCTAGGAAGGTCAAACGAGTCAAGGATTGCTGGTTCCATGGAGAGGCATTTAGAACATCAGGACTCAGGAAGGATATGTGCTCAGGATATGCTTGACTCTTGTGGTGGATCATTCCTTATGGAGATTAAAGAATGGTCGTATGACGATGATAGGACGATTAAAGCTCCTGTTATGGGTTTTCCTGTTGCGAGTTTTCCTAGTAGGAAGATATCATTAGGAAATGTTTTATTGATAACATTTATAAAGTTCACAGTAACATTAGAACATGTTTGCATGGAACAGTTAGATTACATCAATGTTGATTTTTTTCTAAGTACTTTAACTTTATGAACTTAGAAAAAGTATAGTTTTGAAGAATCTTGAAGTATGTTTGGTTTTGTGGTAAATAGTATAGACTATATAATACAATATTTGATCTCGAAATTGAGATTCATACAATTAGTTATAGTGTCATTCATTAGTTTAAATTTCATTCGATCGCTTTGCAAAGTAATGTTGGGATGGTGACCCTGTAGTTTCACATCAATGTTGATTTGTTGTTGTTGTTGATATCGGGATGAGTAACAGAGGTGTGATGTTGTGATTCTCAAGTTTTGATCTCCTCATCATATGTGACCATTTAAAAAAGAAAAATCTCTGTTTGCAATTTGTTTTTCTAGATAGATTGTCTAGATTTGTATCAGCAATTTTTTTTTATAGCATTTTGTTCTTTTATTTTATCAGCAATTTTTGTTTGTTTCATTCAGGTATTCCCTAAAATATTCAAAAAAAAACTTTTCATTCAAATACAAATGGACTTTTGCTTTCTTTTTTCTGTCCTCCTTGAACATTACTTCCTATAATACTCCACATGATTGTTTATTTTCTTATCTTGCTTGTGAATACCAAGGAAGAATAAATATTACACCAAGCCACACAACCACAACATTACATAATTAGGTTACCCATGCAAAGAATGGTAGAGTCCTCCTATGGGCTGACTTCATATTGCAGATTGTGGTTTAGTGGAAACTATAAACAGTTGTATACACCAATCACATTGTTTGTCATAAATCACAATTCACTTGGGATAGTACAATCAGTATCAAGGTAGAGGTAGAACCTCCTACATTCTGATGAATATGTGGTTTCCTTGTGTAGTTTACAGTACTATTAAAACACAGAGGTAAGTGTTGTAGTTGTGGTTGGTTTTAAATACTGTATAAACTGTAACTTGTAAGTAACATTACAATTGCTGTATTGTTGAAGCCTAGCCTGCAATACCACTCCAAGTCTCATGTACAACAAAATACCGTAGATAATTCCTGACTGCTAGGCCAGGGTAACTACTGTACTACCATACATCCATAGGATAACTACTACTACCTACCGCCAGAATAATAGGATAACCACAGTCCTACTGTTGCTTGGATAATTAGTGCCGTACCGTACCGATAGGATACTATTACTACTGCTACTGTACCGCTAGGATAACTACTGCTACCTACTACCTACCATACCACTAGGATACCTACTACCGTACCACTATGATAACTACTAGTACTACTATTAGTACCATACCACTAGAATGACTAATAATACTGTACCAGTAGAAAAACTACAGTACTACCATACTACTAGTACCGTGGCACTGGTACTGTGGCACTGGTACCGTGGCACTGGTACCGTGGCACTGGTACCGTGGCACTGGTACCGTGGCACTAGTACCGTGGCACTGGTACCGTATCATTAGGATAACTACTACAGCTAGAACAATTTCCTTTTGCAGCTGGTGTAGGCTCTCTTCATTTAGTACTTCCATGAATGTAATGTATGTATTGTTGGGGTCATGAACGCTAGTTGTCAACATTTGTGAAACTAACCTTGGCAGCCATCATCCACCCAGCACCCCACGCCTTCCCATCTGCTTTTAAATTGTATACATTATCTACCAGTTTAGTCATTATTGTCTGCTGTACATTGTCTAGTGGTGGTTTCCTAAAAGCACCCTTAACCTTCTTCTAGTGTACAGCCAAGATACTATCATCATTATTCTTGTCACTCATCTTTTTAATCAAGGTCTATTGCAGATTATCCTATTGTCTGTGAACCTGGGAATTAAATCCGTGTTTTCCTTACCTGGGAATAATCCAGACAAAATAGTCTTTTTTTAAATAGGAACAATGCAGAATTCACTCTTTATAGAAGTATTTGGCATGGAGTTCAGACCTGTGTAGTGTTGTCATCACTACCTGGGGATATTCCAGACATAGCCACTATTGTTTTGAAAACTGGGAAAATACAGAAATTGGTCATTTTCCTGACCTGGGAATAATATAGTGTTTTCCATATACAGTACCTGGGAATCCGTTTGCTCAACCTCAGAGCTAATGTGTTCAATTGTAGCAATTACTATGATGTCTATGCTGTACATAGAAAAAGAAATTATTTTTACAGTATAAATGTACTGTATTGTGTATGTAGAGTATACAGTATTTTGAAACCACAGTGTTTTGATGACCTGGGAATAATACTGTATTTTCCATACTATATTTTTCAACCTCAGAACTAATGTGTTCAATTGTAGCAATTACTATGATGTCTATGATGTACATTATGAAATTATTTGTACAGTATAAATGTACTGTAATTGTGTATGTAGTGTTTGTGATGCGGTTCTTGGAATGGAACAATGTGTGTCACAGTCATAGTTTTTGTCTTTCTTTGAAACACCCAAAATCATAGTATTTAACTATATTTGTTGGATCATGCAAGTAAATCATAATTCTGTCAATATATTACCTTTTAACATTATTCAGTGTACCATGTTATAAAGTTTGAGTACAATACAAGGTTTACCTTTTACACAGTCAGACACAATTGATAGTATTTCCTATAAATAACAATGCATTGTGGGTGTCAGGCTATTATGGTTGCATTTTTCCACTAAAGAATAAATGCGTACAGTACATACAATATTCTTATGTTAATTATAGCAAAGTTATAAATAACAATTTTGCCATTGAAAACTGTTTACCGTGACAAACACCTTTGATGCTAATAAAATGACAGCTTTTCATACTTTTGAAATTCAATACATAGCAGGTTTTATTTCATGATTTTTTGTGAAACTGTCAACTATCAACATATTTAAAGTTCTGTCTAAACTATCAAACTAGGTTTACAAAAAAAATGTACCCAAATATGGTAGTGAAATGCTTAAATATGGTAGTGATATCATTATCATGTTCATATATGGGCACATCACATAAAGTTTGATAAGTGTAGACAGAGCTTATGTTGATAGTTTTTAAGGAATTTGTTTTAAATCACCGTTTGATGTGGATTTCAATTTTTCTGCATTTTAAATTATGACCATGAGTAAATATATCTTTTTTTAAAGGTAACATTATTTTTCTTTTTTTAGTAACATTTCAACTGCATTGCACATAATTTATAAAATAATGTGACTGAGAAATATATAAAAAAAAGATTTTTAATTATGACCATGAATAAATAAATAAAAATAATAATTCATTAATTTTGTTCATTTGCGTTTCCTCCCACCATAGAGCTATGAATTAGAATTTATAGCTCCATGCTCCCACCACTTTCCTCCCTCTTAAAAATGGATTCTTGTCGCCTGAATTTTTATATATACAATACCTCGTAGCCACACGTGGCCACAAAGTAGCCACGAAGCTGGAACGTGGGTACGGGATTTTTAGTTGTACTGTAGTACAGCAAGGACGTAGACACATTTTAAATACTGTACAATACTGTACATGGTGGAATACCCTTTGATGGGTTGTGATTTTGCTGCAGATAAGGAATGCTGATTGGTTGATTGGATAATAGTCTGCTGGATTCAATGACATGATAACCCATCCATTCACTAACTCCTGACCATTACTAATGGGGTCAAAGGTTGACCATAGTCTATGGTGAAATTCACACATAATAAAATACTGTAATTGCCATGGCTTATTCTAATTCATTCAACAAACTCAGGCAGTTAATCACAATTTATTTTGTTTTTGTATCTTTAATCATTTATTAAAGTAATTCTTTAATTTTGCTTTAAAGGGACTGTTCACAAATGGAATACAGTATTATTAAAAGTTATTTTGTTTCTAAAATACTATGCTTTATTAAATTAGCATTTTAGTAAATTTGTTTGTTTTACATCATTTGTCCTCAATTGAGGAAATTTGGATTTATGCCCTCTACAGACCCACGGCAGCAGTGCCTACCATGATTAAAAGGCAGGGGGCTGAGGTAGACCACTACTGGTCTCTTCTCAAAGATGCAATGGGTTTTATGATGTGCACACAAGCCAGATGTATACACTGGACATCTCCAGTTCGGCCGTTCCAAGGCAAAACCACGTAACTCGCATTTTTGTCAATTTTGAGATTTTTACATTTGGGGAATTATTACAAATTTATGAACAACCTGTAAAAATTTCAGGTTTCAGAGATCATTATTTTTAGAGATAGTACCACGTATCTTTAAGCAAAAAACAAATAATTCTGGTATTTTCCAAGGCAAAACAACGTATCTACCAGATACGTTGTTCTGCCACGGAAATGCATACGATTTTCACTTTAAATTCTCACAATCAGCTAAGTTACGTAATTTTGAGACAGAAACCGCTGATGCATGACGATATGCATAGCAACGATCTTAACTAAAAGTAAAAGATATATTAAACAATACTAGGCTTATTTAGGCTAGACAACTAATTTAATGTATTAAAATTTATTCTAAGAATTAACTATATTTACGAAAAAGTTCAGGCAAGCTTGAAACTAGGCTAGGCTATTATTTTTGACAGACCTATCTAATCTAGCCTACGCCTAGTACCCCAGTACTGTCATTGGAACTAGGCTAGGCCTAGCCTAGTAGGACGGCCGTCTTTGCATTGTTGTACATAGGCCTTCTAGTAGCAGGCTAGGGGGTAGGCTATAACATAATAATGTAAGTAAGTAAGTCTATATCATAAATAGTAGATCCAAAAGGCTAAGCCTAGCTTCAAATGCACTCTTTGTTAAGACAACCTAGTTCGTAGGCATCATTAGTGATCGCAGCCCTCCCTGTTGTTCAAAAAAGTTTCAATCCATTGTTTTTAAAATCATCACAGTTACGTTGTTTTGCCATGGAATGACCACAGTTACGTTTTTTTGCCACAGAATATCACAGTTACGTTGTTTTGCCTTAGAAATGACTTTCATTCTATACACGTCATTTCCAAGGCAAAACAACGTATCTGTTAAAAGTGGTAATAACTTTTGATCAAATTGATTAAATTATTTAACATTTTGTATTTAATAATAATTATTATTTATATATACTCATGCAAAATTTCACATCATTACGATAATTTGTTGTTGAAATGCAAACACTCAAACTTCAATTCAATTTTTCTCGAAAGGCAACATTTTGTAGTTACGTTGTTTTGCCTTGGAACGGCCGAGTTTTAAGACCTTATCTGATTCTGAAAAGACTTAAAATAATGGTATACTGTAGATAAATAGTTTTAATCGTAAATTGTAGTGGTTATTATTTGCAGATGCATTTGATGGTATTTTTGATTTTACATTCATTTGTCTTGATTTATTTGCACAAAAAGGATCTCAGTTTTGTGCAAAAATAACCTTTTTATGTAATCACATGGTTTTTCTAGACATGGACATTCCAAGCTGGTATTCTATCATGTATTCATGTGTCAGCAGCCAAAGCATCGCTCCAGAACTTCCTGGAATTGTTTCATAGTTCAGGGATCATCTTGCCACTCGACCAGACATTTCAGAATTTACAAACAATCTGGCAACCACTCTGAAACCAAGAAATATTTATTATAGGTCACATTTTAAATTCTCAGTACTTCGCTTTCAATCCTTGATGATTAAATTATGATAAGAATACTGAAATACGATCGATTTACTTTCAGTATTAAATATAATTGTATGAGATGGTCCCTGTGATGGTTATGATTCTTTCAAATATTATTGGAGTATGATTGTATTCAGGGATCCGCTCGGAAGTCTGATTGATGACAGGAAATTTGTGTATTTAACCAGGAAACTTAAATAGGGAAATGCTTCGTACCAGCACAAGCTCAATATATTTGGCAAAGTAAACATTAGGTTTTATTTTAAGTGCGAACGCACAGCAACGACATCTACCGTGTGATCAGGTCGGTAAACATTACTTAATGCACCTTTAATTACGCGCTTAGTTCGTACTAAATTAACGCAAGGATCTACCGTAATTAAAATTTCAAATTACATCTTGGATCGGAACCAAGTTTTAATATGGTTCAACAGATCTGTTATCATCGTCATGTTACGTTAATGACCAAGGCTGATTTACATCAATGCCGATTAATAGCATTGTACGCAATGTAAAATTATTATCAGATATGTTAATGTAATTGTTTATTTGTTGTTGCGTTGTATAGCCATAGCTCAGTATTGATATTGTGCATATAACATATAATCCTAAAATTGTAGGATTATATGAAATATGCAATTATAAGTAATTATTGATTGGTGCATACTATATAATATAAATTGCATCCTTTGGTATTATTATGTAAACATAAGCAGAAATATTAATATATATATTTAGCTATTTTTGTTACAGAATAAATGCTGTCTCAGAATGCAATGAAGATACAGTATTAAGAAATGTAATAAATTTCCCATAAAAAACGTAAAATATAATTACACTATAACTATAAATATTGCTGAGTTCAGTTTAATTAATTAATGAAATTTTATTAAGTAATAAATGTGAATAATATTGGCTTTTTCTCATGTTTTATTGCTTGAAATGAAACTAACTGTTAGCCTTGTATCACAAGAGTCTGAGGAACTTCCTGCAGATAATCACTGATGAACTGACGCAGGACCCATGATGCTTCACTCTATCTTATTGAGAACACAATATGCAAATTAGTATCTCATTTGCGCTTCAGCATTCATAAAAATTTCCCCCTTCCTTCAAACATTTTGTTTAAATATTGTAGCCAATTTTGAATTGTCACTGATGAACTGACGCAGGACCCATGATGCTTCACTCTATCTTATTGAGAACACAATATGTAAATTATTATCTCATTTGTGCTTCAATATTCTTAAAAATTTCATCGCCCCCCTTCCTTCAAACAATTTGTTCAAATATTGTAGTTAATTTTGGATTGTCACTGTTAAACGTACGCAGTACCCATGATGCTTCACTCTATCTTATTGAAAACACAGTATGTAAATTAGTATCTCATTTGTGCTTCAATATTCTTAAGAATTTCATTGCCCCCCCTTCCTTCAAACAATTTGTTCAAATATTGTAGTTAATTTTGGATTGTCACTGTTAAACGTACACAGTACCCATGATGCTTCACTCTATCTTATTGAAAACACAGTATGTAAATTAGTATCTCATTTGTGCTTCAATATTCTTAAGAATTTCATTGCCCCCCCTTCCTTCAAACAATTTCTTCAAATATTGTAGCCAATTTTGGATTTTTAAAAATTATTAATCAAGGTCTTTTGCAATTCAGTATCCTGGACATTTGAAAGTACATCTTGCGTCCCTGCAATATTGTGGAAATGTTTAAATTCTGTAATAATCATGTGCATTGATTCTGAGAAAGGTCCACAATTATAGTGATGTTTTTATTACATTTTAATCAAGTTCAAGTTCAAGTTTTTTATTACATTTTAATTAAACATAAGTTAAATCCTATTTTTAGACATACTAAAGCTCGCTGTCTACACAATCAAACTAGTTTGACAAAAAAAGTGTGATGTACCCAAATATGGGAGTGATATGTTTAAATATGGTAGTGATATGACATCATCATGTCCATAAATAGGCACATCACATTTTGTTGTCACATAAAGTTTGATGATGTAGACAGAGCTTAATTAATTATAATATATTTCCTTTCATGTTTACAACATGTCCTTGTAGCTTGTTTAGTTTATTGCAGGATTTCTCTTAAAAAATCTATTTTTAGTATAACCAACCCAAACCCTTACTTGATATTAATAATCAAATAATCTGTTGTTTTTAAAAGTAAATAAAAAAAAAACATTTTTAAGATACTGCTTTAAAATTTGTTTGTTAATGAAAGTACTTAAGTCAGTGAAAAAAGATGGCAGCTTAAAATAGAAACAAATAATAGCTAAAATAGAAATACATAAATGTGGACTTCTTTATAAATTAAAATTATATATATATGTATTTATATATTTTATTTTGAATAATTATAAAAAAAATAAATAAATAAAAAAATAAATTTGTTTGCTAATGAATGTCAGTGAAAACAAGACGTTAGTTAGTTAAACTTCATCTTCTTAAAACAGAAACAAATAATAACAAAAAATAGAAAATAAACATAAATGTGGAATCCTTTTATTAAAAAAGTTTATTTTATTTAAATATTTCTGTGACCTAATTTAATTGAACTTTCACAATCATTTTTTCAAGAAAGTCTAGGTTTTAGGAATATATTTTGATTTCTCACGTAAACGTTAAATTTGATATCACAGAAGGTGTCCGTTTGCGCTCAACTAACTTCATCATCACTAGTCTTATCAGTGCTTTCCACATTGCTTCTAAATTGCCATGTATTTTTTTTTCTCTGAAATTCTAATTTGAATTTCTTGGATGTCTACAAGGTAAGGGCATATTATTCAAAACAAACACATTATTTTGGTCTACTATTATTTGTTGTATGATGATTTGAAATAATATAATGTCACTACAGTATGCATATTTTTGATAAAAAATAGTAGTGTACACTACACGTAATATTACTAAATTCAAAGATATTTATTCAACATTGTACTGCTAGATGAAATAAATAGAAAACACGGAGACACTAATATCTAGACGTAAGTGGCGTCTTTTTTATTTGCATACATTGCACGCATCAAATAGGGTGTAGACTCTTTATATCTGGATTGTTCCATTGTTAGTCCAAGTTTTACGTAAGTAAAGTTACTAGTACAGTTACTATATTTTGTTCTACCAGTTACATTGCCAAACTCTTTTTTTTGTATTGTTCTCTCTTTTATTTGGAAGAGAAGACCTAAATTCGGTTTATTTAGGTAAAGTGGTACACCACTGTTTGTTGGTGTATTTTGTGAGATATCAAAATGAATAATTATAAATGTTTGAACTTTGAATAAAAGTGGTGAGAGAAATGTTAATCTGCTTTTCCAATTCTGTTTTGATTGTTATTTTGTATTACTAAACAAAATTAATAAAATATGTTTAAAGTAATTTCATGCAATTTAATTTGTTTTTAAAAATTAATATAAAAATGAACTGTCAGATTAGCAGACTGTAGGAACAATTTAAATATTGTTGATCATTCTTTATTCCCTCTGGGTAAACCCAGCCATCTGATTACGCTTTGATACTTACTGTAATATTAAAATGTCTATCATTGATTTGTTTGTTTACTAGTACTTGATATTTACGCGTAAACAGTAGTAAGGTCATGCATAACGGGAAATTCAATTTCTGGTCAGGAATTTATAAAATAACTAATTTAATTCCGTTATCTCACGAGAAATAGGCAAAGATTTGCCGATACTCTCCGGATGGGCATGTCTACCGTTGTCTGTGTGCTGTTCGCAGTGCGTGTTCATGACTCGCTTAGTAGTTCCGTGGGGTTTTCTTGAACGCTGTTTATAATCTGTGTTAGCGTGGGGCTCATTTCCACTTTTCACTACGGAAGCCTTTTATGAAAGTAGATCGACAGTTGCTAGGATTTTAGGAAATGTGTTTCTAGCCTTGTGTTAACAGTTCGTTTGCATTACTACTGTAGGTATAGTATTATATATTATATTATATTTATAATTTATAATTGTCAGGACATTTTGTCTTTTAAATAATTTGTTTTTCTGATAATATTGGTAACATTATATTTCCTAATTCTTTCAAGTTAAAAGTTAGTTTGGTGAGTTTAAGTTTAGAATAGTATGAAGGAATAGTTTTTCTGATAATATTGGTAACATTTATAATTCTTTCAAGTTAAAAGTTAGTTTGGTTAGTTTAAGTTTAAAAATGTTTTTTCTACCCATTCAATTTCTAAATGGCAAATAATATTTTGCAGAACTTTAACTTATGAAACAAGCTTTCTGAAATAAAAATTAATTAGAAAAGTAGGAAAACTTAGTACCTATTAATTATTATATCCTAGCTATCTTAATTTTAAGTATGTATACAGTATTATATTTTGTTGCTTAACAATAACATTAAAAAAGTAGTAGTGAAGCTGTAGGTTGGTGGTTAACATGCTTTCCGTCCAATCCCAAGGTCCAGGGTTCAATCCTGACCTAGTGCAAGGTTGTAACTCACAACCCTTTCAACGCCACTCCCTAAGTCGCAAATGAGACTTAGTTTATAAGCACGATAAATTAGAAAGTAGTTTATCCATCATCTATACAGTTTTTCGCTGTTGAATGCATATGAAATACAAAAATAAATTTTAAAAAAGTAAGAATGTTTTGTATAAAATATTTCTGTTCACTATTTCCACTAATGACCTATTTTATTGACTCATTTCGAAGTGTTAATCCATTTCTTTGCTCTAAATGTATGAATCAGGTTTTCCTGCTGCAAATTCTTTGAATTAAAATCTTAATTTAAAAATTAAACAAGTTTTATTCATTTAATTCTTCTTTCTACAACTTATATTGATTCTGGCAGCAAGCTTTTACAAATTTCAAATGACTGGAATGTAGTTTTGTTCTAGTAGGTAAAATGTTTCCCATTTCCATGTAATACAAAGCAAAAAAGTTTGTGAACATCAGTGTTCTCTTTCAGTGTTCTCTTTCAGTGTTCTCTTTCAGTGTTCTCCTTCAGTGTTCTCCTTCAGTGTTCTCCTTCAGTGTTCTCTTTTAGTGTTTTCTTTCAGTGTTCTCCTTCAGTGTTCTCCTTCAGTGTTCTCTTTCAGTGTTCTCTTTCAGTGTTCTCCTTCAGTTTTCTCCTTCAGTGTTCTCTTTCAGTGTTCTCTTTCAGTGTTCTCTTTCAGTGTTCTCCCAAATCACAATCGTTAATGGATATTTCTTGTAATTGTTGTGATTAGTTGAAAAAAGAAAATATTGATATTGATGGAGGCCATATAGGTAAAATACCAAATACATAGTCAAGCAGTGGAAACGATTTTTGTGTTTAAAACACAATTTTGCCAGTAACTAAATAAAGAACTAATTATAACGAGAAATTTAGAAACACGATACAATAAAATGAGCCAAATCAAGTTTTTTAATGTCCAAATTCTATGTAAAAATTATACTACTTAGTCATAAACTTATTGTAGTCACACTAACTATTGTGTTCTACTAACTACGTTGTTTTAACCTATTAAACTGTATATATGTTATACACTGCTACTGTATTACACAATGTCCTATGTCTTGTGGCAACTTCTATTCCGTTGTTGGCAAGCATTTACTTAAATCATGCCTTCCTACGGTATGTAATTCTACCCTCTGCCTGTGCGTCAAAGTTTGACAGAATAGCTAGGCCAGTTGCCAGCTTTGACAGACAGGCTTCCGTTAAGCCAAAGGAGTTGTTTACTGATGTTGGAATTGACATGCGGGAGCTCTTTGAATCAATTAAATGATCCTAATTAAGGGCTTACGATGCAAAGGAAGTTGGACTTCAGGAAATATAACAATTTTAAAGAGTGAAAAGACGACAACTTGCGGATAAAATTAATTAAGCGAACAATATATAACATTAATGTTTAATCTGTTTATTTTTTAGGTTTACCGAATTTCCACTTCTGTTTATTTTGGTCTTTTGAATCTTAAAAACATTGTTTTAAATTTATTTATAATTTTATTTTTCAGAGCAACGAGAAGAAGTGAAATTGCTCCTTAAAGATGGGCCATCAACACAAGGTACAGTATTTTTTTTCTCACCAGTTAATATTGATATTATTGTCATTAAAGATATATTGTCCCCCTAAAAAACATTTTTTTTATTTCAAATTTTTTTTTATTAGGCCATTTTAATGTCACATACAGTTATCCACTATGACCAAAAATTGGATCGAAAAACAAATTATTTACTTGAAAGCAAAATGTAATTTAAAGCAATTCATATTTTTGGGGGAAAATGCATCTTTAAAGATAAGATATAAAATACAGTTAAAGTAATATTTATCTTTAAAATTACAGTAAAAAATAATACAGACAGAATAATTGACAGGAATTAAATAATGAATTAAGAAATAAACCCAAATACACCTGCTTTGACAAGCAAACATGAAAAATTTGATTTTAAAAGACACACAAATCCTTAGGAAATTGTGGAAAATACTCTTATAATAAAAAATCCAATGAAGAATGTATTTATTATCAAAAAAATGGCACCAAAATGGCGTGAAAATAATGATTATAGAGTTATGAGTATTGACAGAAATATCATAATGACATTTGATCTACCAGTGCGAATCTAATTTTAAATCTCGTAGCAACTTTATTTATAATGTCAGTAAGCTATACAGTATGGCTCCACAGGATTACAAGTATAAATACATTTCTAGTAGTTCGCAGACGCTCAAATCATTTTTAATGTAATATTATTATTAAAATTAGAATTAACGAAAAGTCTCATCCTATCTAGCAATTATTCTCACTTTTTATTGCAATTTCAAATCCACAAAATAAATAAAAAATGGTATTCTGTACTTAGGTATTAATTTGTGTGTACAGTATATGAGGGTATGCTGTCAGTGGCGGATCCAGGATTTTGAAATAGGGGTGCCCAGGGCCTAAACGTAGTGAAATGAAGTACTGAACTGCATTACAATTTGTGAAATTTAGAGGGAACTGGGCCGGCTGGCCTCCCCCACCCCTTGAATCCGTCCCTAACTGTAGTTGAACCACTTCAGTGATCTCCAATGATATTATTGTGATTGTGTATAGTATTAAAGACAAATTGATATTATTAAGTCAAAGTTTATGTACTCAGAGTTCAATGTAAAATTAAGAATATAGAATCATATCTATAAATACACTGTGAAGTCACACCAGCATTTGTCACAGTGTACATAGTGTCCAAGTGACAATTTGGCAGTTACATATGTATTGTCTCCCAAAACATGTAAAATAAAGATTAATAAAGTCAGACTTTGAACAGATTATTTTGTAGTTTTAATAGGTTTTTGGTATAGTTTATATTTTTTTAGTTAATTTTTTTTTTCACTTATAAAATGACACAATAAATGGTTAAATTAAACCAAAAACCCATTGGCTGGCAGCCAATTTGACTATTTAAATTACAGTTTTTTATTTTAGGCGAATACATTTTCTTTTCAATCCAATTTTTCAGAGGACAATACATCTTTAAACTTAAGTAATGTTAATTTTTAAAAAATCACTTATACTGTATTTCAACGACTATGAGGTCTACTATTAAAAAATAAATTAAACAAGTACCATACTCCGATCTGAATTTCAGAACTGTAATGAGATGAAGAAAAGAAGCTTTTTTTATTCAAAAATCTTAAACATTTTTGTCATTGCACCTAGTGTACAGAAGGCTGATCCTTTCTATTAAGTCTGTTCTCAATAGAGTGTGTCTTTTCCTGCTGTCTGGAATTTGTCTGCCATCTAGGCAGTCATAAATTTAGAAAAAAAATGGATACAAATTGTCTTTCGGGACCCAATACTTTCACTTAATTAAAACCGGGTTTAACTTTTTTTATCCTTCTCAGAACACTCATTCTGATGGGTTATAATTGGTGCGATGGTAACCCCATAACTATATGTAGGTTATCATTGCTTGGGAGAACCCTGTGGTCAGTTTGTCCCTAACCGTATGGCTACAGACAGTAATTACAACTTCCTATACTTTCGTTTAATTACACTGTGCAGTAGCTACAATGTTTTACCCTAGAGATTCAGAAAGCAGCATGTATGAATGTCATGCTACATGTCATGTGACATCCATTAGTGCAATTCATAACTTCCTGGATCTTAAAGTTATTAAACATAAAATTCATGTTTCATTTTTATGTTATTAGTAATTAATAGTCCATTGCATTTATTAAGATTTTATTATAAAAGTAATGCGTACAGGAGAATGTGGGAAGGAACATCCAGAGGGGCATATAAGCCCTTGCTTTAAGCCCAACAACAAAGTAAAAACAAAGTAAATACAAATTAAAAATAATTCTAACAATATTTTTTTCTGTTATATAGAATCTGGCACTGGAAAACCATCTTCATCTGGCGGTAAAAGAAAAACAAAAAATCGGAATACCGGAGAGAGAAAAACCAAGCATATGAAAGTTTCTGGAAAAGCTAAAAACAAAAGAATGGTTCATGGATTAAGAGAAAAAAAGAGCACTGACAAAAATGTGACGCAATTACAAGATAAAGGAAACAATAATATGCAGATTCCAACCAAAGATACTGATGTTAATCAACAGTTAATTGAACAACTATCAACTGAACCTGCTAAGAAGGACAAGTATGATTTAATAAAGGAGAGGAGTGCACGGACAACAAAACAGACTCACCCGAAGGAAAACTCTCCAAAAAAAAGTCCTATTAAAACTGGACATCATAAGGTTATTATGCCTCAGAAAGGAAGCCTGGATCTTCCACAAGACACTGGACAATTTATTGAAAAAGATAAAGATGCTGCTGTAAATACTGCAGTTGTGCAGAAAGACACTGAGCAAGAAGCAGCAGACAAACAGCAAGCTTTGGAAGCTCTGCTTCATATATCTGGTGTCGAATTGAACTCATTTTCTCAAGAGAAAAAAGAACCACAGGTAGTAGAAACGGAGCAAAAATATACTGAGCACAAAGAGCCTGTCAAGGAACAAAATGATGTTCCGCTTACACAGGCTGATTCACCTGAACAAGAAACAAATGCTAGTTCAGAATCTAGCAATGTTTTGAGAATTGATGAAACAGAAATTGGTGTGAAATACCAATTGAAATCAGACTCTTTAGAAGAGCAAGGTTTAAAATTAACCTACACTGCACCAACTGCAGCTGATTACGACTTAAATCCAGTTAGTTATGGTGTTTACAGGCCAAATAGACCTAAATCTGTTATTACACTCGATAAACAAGATACCGATTGTTCAGAGTTTGACAAAGATAAAGGAAAACGCATCGGAAAACATGTTTGTGAGTTTTGTGGGCGAAGATGCCTGAAGCCCAGTGTGTTAAAAAAACACATTCGTTCTCACACTGGAGAACGACCATATCCGTGTATACCTTGTGGATTCTCCTTCAAAACAAAAAGTAATCTTTATAAACATCGGAAGTCGCACGCTCATGCAATAAAAGCAGGAATCACTCCAAATCTTGAAGGCATTAAAGTTATTGAGGATGATGAAAATGACTCTGAAGAAACAGAAAGCGAAGATGAAATGGAAATTGATGAAGGAGTCGATACAATAAATGATGAGTTAGATGAAAGACTTCATCAAGGTAAACACTTTGAAAATATAGCTAAAGCTGCTGTGGAAGAATCGCTATATATTGGGAAGAATTTGTCAGGCATTCCTGGACAAACATCATTGTTCTCTGGTGAGGCACCTCACACACCTGCAACGATTGGAAGACATCGTTTGACACAAGAGTTTCCATTGAGTAATCCATCACCTTCAGAGGCACGAGTAATGCAAGGGGAAATCTATATGAACAGAGAAAGAATAATTAAAAACTCAGTTACTGAAAATCAGAGTTTATTAACCATGTCAAGCACACCTTGTACAAGTCTTTCACCAGTTGTAAATAAAGGAAGTAAAACTGACAGTGATAAGTTATCAAGAGAGCAATCGCAAGGAGATACAGGTTGTGGACAGGTGTTAGATAACCTCCGCTCAAAGGATGTGGCTGGATTCCGAATTGACATGGAAACTGGACGTGCAATGCCTATACTTCATACACAACTTGGTAGCTCGGATCAACCTGATGCAGTTAGTGAAAATCCTGAAAAAAAAGTTGATGATAATTCAGCAAATAATGATATAGACTCTGCAAAACTAATGATACCACTTACAAACTTTAGCATTGTGAAATCAGGTGGTCAGTTTCATGTGCAAATACCAGTCCAGGGAATATTAGAGTCTGCTATTGTGAAGGAATCCGAGAATTTACTAGCAGATAAAACAAAAGATGTTTCTGGTATTCATGAGAAAAGAGACTCTATTGACATTGAAAGAATAATTCAAAGAACACCAGCTGAAAAAATTGTGTCAAATAAAGTTAAGACACATCTGCCATTTTTTTCTGTTGGAGACGCATTGAAAACAACGCAATTTAATTATACATCAACAGATTCACGTTTAAGAACTGTAAGTAATGAAAGCCAAACTCAACCAAGATCTAGATCGATATCGGAAAGCATTATTATGAGTACTCAACCACATTCAAGAAGTTCACAGGGCCTGCCATTTTCAACAACACCATTTTCTCAGGTTTCAGTTGTAACTTCTCAATTAGGACAACATGGTACTATTGCAAGCAGTATGTTTGAGGGTAATAAAATGTGGCCTCAACCAAAAACAAACTTAATCTCACCAAGAAAGATAGCAACTTCAAGTCCAGTTATACAATATTCTCCAAGCATTTCAGAAACAAAGAACAATAAAACTGGTTTAGATTCAAGTATAGTTACAAACAAAGTGACTGAATCTTTTTCTCATTCCAGTCACAATAAACCTCCTTACAAAATTTATCCTGCTATAACTCTGCCACATGAAAATTCACCGTTGTTGTTAGCAGGAACAAATAAACATACTCTTCTGCCACAAACAATGGTTTCACAAGGTTCTCGGCAACAACCAACAAGTAACCAAAGTTATTCAAGGTATCAAACATTGGAAGAAACTCAAGCAGCATTGAGGGCAGCACAACCAAAACTATTCAAGCGACGAAAGTATAAATCTGAAGGAGACTCGATGCCTTCTGAGTTGAATCTTCCGAAGAAACGTGGAAGGAAGCCCAAGCATGAAAGAATTGCAATTGATAGAGTGCCTACACCAACAAGACCCATGGCACCTGTTCCATTTCTGCCGACACTTCCACCAGTACCTCAAAGTCCTCTTGCTATATCAACAGCAGGTACAACAGTCAAGACACCAATGCTTTCATCTCTGCATTTTGCACATTTTCCTTCACTGGATAATGCATCAATTAGACATTCCATGCCTTCCCCTTCAAGTTCTGTAATTAATACAAATACACGAATCTCTTCAAGTCTCTCAATTCCCGGACCATCATCAAATATTCGCTCGAATACACCATCATCAATGTTCTCAGGGACAACGCAGTTTACTTCTGTTCAGAGTGCACCTTATACATCATACATTTCTACAACTGTAACATCAAGAACACAAGGAGTTTCTGCAAGAGTTCAGAACTATTCTAAAATTGTAAAAGAGGTTTCAAGGACACCTGAAGTTCCAACATATCATCCAATTAGCCTCCAGTCACCACTTCCTGGCCCATCGTCTTCAATAAGTGGTTGGCCAAAACGACAAAGAGGTGTATCTCCTAAAACACAAGATTATGGTAGGCCTAGACCTCTTATGCCAATCTCTGATATGACACCCAGATCAGGAGGAGATGGAGATGACAAGAATGCAAGACACAACATTGAATCAACTGTTAGTCCTGAACTTAAACAAGCTTTACCTCATCCTGGCTTATTAAAAATGTCAGAAAGGTTAATTCAACCTAACTTAGGAGGAGACAGTTTAAACCAGCCAAAGTTAGGATCAGATGGTTTAAGCCGACCGAAGTTGGGATCAGATGGCTTAAGCCGGCCGAAGTTGGGATCAGATGGTTTGAGTCGGCCGAAGTTGGGATCAGATGGTTTGAGCCGACCAACTTTAGGATCAAAACCTAGTCGAAAAAATCTTACCTTAGACATTCCATCCTTTGGAAGCTTGAAACATCCGACAGTTACCAAGGCTAGTAAATGCACAACACCAATTGAGTATGTTGCAAAGACTTTACTTTCACCAGAGGCATTTTCAATCGCACAATCTGTAGTTAAGTTGGCATCTCCCATGAAAACTAAACCAGATGGTACTCCTACTACACCAGTGGAGGCTGCAAGAGAATTGGGACGTCTAGCTGCTCATGCTGCTTTTGCCAATGCTGGAGGAAAGGTGGAAAACATTTTGAGTCCAATGATTCCTTCGATGACTACTTCGCAAGGATCTATTGTTGTGGGACCTATTACAACTCCAACTACATCAGGACCACAAAAACAATTCTTTGTTCTACCATCTCCATCGAAAACCCACAATCCTGGTTTTCCTTCACCATATGATAATTTATTACTGAAAAAACAGGTTCCAGTTATAACAACTTTTTCAACTGCATCTCCTTCAGTTAGTGTTCAGACTCCTGTACAGACACCTCAGAAGCCACCTGTTTTATTTAACACAAGCCCGACATCATCGCAGGTGATTTCACCAAAAATGAGATCTCAACCAATCCTTCCACATTCATCATCAACAGTGCCACAGACTGAATACCACACAGTTATCAATAAATCTTTTCAACCAAGTCGTTCAAGTCAAGGTCAAACAATAGCGTTTGTTCATGGTTTACCAACTTACCAAACAAAGCCCAGACTACGGACAAGTGCTTTACATAAGATCGATGAAACGGTTATTACCAATGAAGGAGTTAAAACTATTCCAACACCTCTCAAGTACCTGTATAAAAATGCAATCGGAAGTCATAGCAATACAACACCTATGTTTACTTGTTTGTATCGTACTCAGCCAATGTATGTAAAACAGCAATCAAACTACAAAGTGTCCATGTATTCTAATTGGAGATCTGGATCGAACAGCCTGCATCCACTTGGTATGAGCTGGAAAGCTCATCTAGGACTTAATGACTCCAGTCGTAACCGTAGACCAAGAATGGTTTACATGGTGTCTCCATTATCGAAAGATCAAAATGGTATCTTGACGCATTCTAGCATGTGGAGAAGGGAAGACCATCGCACAAACCAGCATCACATTCCAAATATTAAACAGCAGCAAACAGAGTCGTCCTCCAGAAGAGAAATTAATGCAAGCTTTCCTCATAAACTCTTTCGTCACGGCAGAACACACCATCGAAGAACAGAAAGTGAGTCTGCTGTGATGGATTGCAAATCGAAAGAAAGGAAAATGAAAGATCTAGGAAAGCATGAACCTTTAAGAGTTCCAATCTTTGAAGGAGGATTTAAATCTAATGAGGAATATGTTTATGTCAGAGGTAGAGGAAGAGGAAAGTATGTTTGTGAAGAATGTGGAATTCGTTGTAAAAAGCCTAGCATGCTTAAAAAGCATATAAGGACACACACAGATATGCGACCATATAAGTGTTCAATATGTAACTTTGCTTTCAAAACCAAAGGAAATCTTACAAAGCACATGAAATCAAAAGCACACAACAAAAAAACCGTCTCAACTGGGGATGATGCAGATCTTGGTAATCTAGATGATGATGATGACAGAATCGATGAAGATGATTATGATAATGATCATCAGTTCTCTGATGCAGATGAGAATGAGGATACTGATTCTGCTGATGGAGATTCATCAGAAGATGATGAAGAAGAGGATGATGAAGTGGAACCCAGAGCTTTAGAACATTCTTTTCTTAGAAGGAAAAGAAGTCATGGTTCTTTACCAGACATATCTGGTTTTGCTGGAAGTAGTGAGTACCACTTTTCATCTATTGATGCAGGTAGTTTACCGTCTCTTCATTCAACTAGAGCAGAACAAAACTCAGATTCATCTGATGGAATACCAGCTAGACGTTCTTTGAAAAGGTCTTACAGTGAAAGTTTAGATAAAATCAGAAAATCCGACAATCTTCAAGATTCCTTGAAATCTCATTTCAATTATTTTACTGTAGAATCTGGCAAAGCAGAAGAACGAAAACCAACAAGATCAGAGGTCGTTGGAAAGCTTACACAACATCTAACCAATAAGAACCTAGAAAAACTAAGAGCTCAAACTCAGAGCCAGCCTTTGGTGACACCTCAGAACATGCAAAGTGGTAGTAATAAATCATTTGATATTACTCAGTTACCTCTGCCACGTACAGGAATCCTGCCAATGCCAACATTCCAACCAACCTACGGTTTGTCGGTCTTAAATATTAATTCTGGATTTCCAAGTTTTGGGAATCAAGAGCCGGCACATTCCATTCCTATGGGATCAAATTACAGGATATCGGCAAAGATCCACGAGGCTGCTAAATTTGAGAGCTCACAGGTAAATTCAGTATCAAAATTAGAAGAAACAGACATTGCTACCAGAAAAAACGTTGCCCTCCCAATGCACACACCATTTCAGAAAACACATATGGAAGCTGCATCAGCAGAACCCAACAGATTCAAAGCACATTCAGAGGTGCCTTTGAAGAGTGTACCAGGTACAGAAAGCATTCAAATAATTCCACCTGGAAGTGTAGGATCAGTCTATATTCCTGTGTCTTCTGTTCTCCAGTGCGGCATCATTCCTCCAACAACGGCACCTTATTCCTCGGGACAGTTTGTTTTCACATTTCCTGTTTCTCATCCGAACACAAGTTCTGCTGAGCCTGATGTTGTATTACCAAGTCACCATGCAAAAGTAAAGGTAACTTTTTTTAAATATTTTTTTTGAATATATATAACACAAAAGATAACAGAATACAGATCCTTTGTACTGCATCCTTTTAGATTTCACTATAAAGAGTACAATGAGCAGCTTTTGAGAAATCTTAAAGATGTATTGTCCCTCAAAAACATGAAAAATGAAGATTAATTAAATTTGACTTTGAATATTGTAGTTTTAATCAAGTTACAAATTCAACCAAAAACCCATTGGCTGGCACGCAGCAAATTTGACAATTTTTTTGCTTTAAATTAAATTTTTTCAGGTAAATACATTTTTTCCCCCAATTTTTGGTCAAAGTGGATAACTATTATGTTACATTAAAATGGCATATTCAACAAAAATTTTGTCAAGAATTATTTTTTTTAGGGGGATTTGAAATTTACTTTATTACATACTAATAATGTATTATTTTTATATTAATCCAGGAAGTTCAAAGTTCATCACCAAGGATACTATCGGCAAAACCGAGTGACCTTTCACCAGCACAAACGAAGATCTCCACTTCACACAATACAGATGAAAGAAGCCATGGTTTTCATAAAATGCCATTTTCAGGAATAGTAGCGAAAAGAAAACGGTTACAGGCCAGTGAAAATATCTCATCTGCATTTGCACGCCATGAACAAATACCTGATGAAACATTGAAAAGGTTAAAATATGGTAACCCTGACATGAACTCCGACCTGCAATCATTAGTGAACACTTCAAGGATCTCTCTGTCAAAATCTGGACTTCACCATATTATAGAAGCTCCGCAAGCTCAGTTTATACCACCACCACTCCCAGAATTATCCAGCCATCACTCACCAGTACTTACATCTTCATATGTCAGCAATGTATCAAGAGTTCCTCTAATTTCTCCAATGACGCCTTCAAGAATGTCTCAACTACCATCGACGATTCTGACCACTTCAGAGGTCAATGCCCCTCTAGTGCAACACAAACAACTCGAGTCTTACAAAGAAAAACAATTTATGCCATCTTCATCATCTGGTGAAGTTAGTAAATCAACGGACACAGCTCACAAAAGAATTATCGAAATTGATAACAGTGATGCTGAAGGCATTCCGTCACCCACAGCCACAAGAGGTGGTTTTCACAAATGTAATGTTTGTTTGAAGGATTTTACAAAACCTAGTCAACTTCGCATCCACATGAGAACTCACGCGGACGAACATCCTTTTAGTTGTGAAGAGTGCTCACTGTCATTTCGCACAAGAGGTCTGCTTCAAAAACATGAGCGTTCTCCCATTCACTTCTCCCATGTTGAAGCGGTCGAACTATCAACTGAAAACGCGGACGATCCGAGACCTTTCAAATGTAAAGAATGCTCAATCGCATTTAGAATTCCCGGACATCTTGCCAAACACCTGCGTTCGAAAGGACACATCATGGCAATGGAACGTCAAGGGAAATCGCCGCGACATCGGTTAGGAAGTATGGATGGATCACCGACGAAAGACGACAGGCTGGATGATCATGAGGATGAGAATACCGATAGTGCCAGTGAAGGAGAACATGAGAAAGTTGTAGTAGAACATGTCCAACAGGTTGAATACATCCACCAACCTGATCATTCTGATTAGTATTTACCTTCCTTCTTATATCATTCCACTTATTACTAAATTTATTTTCAATTATTATTTATTCAACTTTCAAAAGGTATTAGGATGTGCTAATCTTCCAACAATAAAATACTAGAAAATGTTTATTTTCTACCTATGTGTTTTTGTAAAACAATACAAGGTTGGAACGACCAGAAAGATAAGTTTAAAATACTTTGATTTTACAAAAAAGGTAGATCATATATAGAGTACAGGATATACTTAAATATATTGGCATACAAACAATACTACAGTATTTTAAAAGTTATTATAATTTAATTTTTAAGTTTGATTTATTAACTATTGTACTCATTCAGCTGAAGATGTATAACTAAAGTTTTAATGGATTCAAATTTTAAAAATAATTTGAAAGGTATGAGATCAACAAAAACTATATGTCAGTTCAATGCCCACCAAAGAAATACTAAATATTATTTAATAATTTATGCATATAACAATGTACTAAAGTGTTCATCCAATCCACGGTATCTCCCAAAGTAATATAAGTATATAAATATTAAAAGTACAGTACAGTAATATAATAATATATATGTATATGGGAGAAATGTCTAAAAGTAATAGTTTATTTGTTTTCTTTTAAACCAATATATATATAACATATGTTACTTTATGGTATACATGTATGGCTAGGCCTATTGACTATTTGATGTATTTAAGAATCTGTTTGTATTCATTATATGTTGTCCAAAGAAACAAAACATAACCATAACAAATTAAGTCATTAAGTCAAAAAGGCTGTTAACTAAACAATTTATTTTATTTTTCTCATTATTTTTAAAATCAATCAATTGTTACATAGTTAACAGAAAATGGTCTATTGCAACGACTCTGTAGAATTATATAGTTAACTTTCTTGTTTTATTGGTTTTTTTTAAATACTTAATGTTATAATTAGCTTTCAATTTTTTCAGTTTACAGACTATTGTTTTAGAACAATCGATTAAAACATTCAAATCCATCATTGATTAATACTACTACTGCAGTAATTAAGATTTTAGAAAGACTACTGCAGTAACCAATATTTTAGATCAATAATCTTAATTCTATTTTATGCATATTAGATTTTGAAGAGATCTTCAATAGATTTTTAAAGTCTTGTTATTTTATTTTCAATTGAAAAAGTTTTACTATATTTTGGAAGCTGTATATTATTTTCATGGACATTTTTCGTCACTACCTCGCTAACAATGTACTTCTATCTTCAAAGTTCACTAGTACACCGTCAGTATACCGTAAAACTTCGAAAGAAAGAAGCCCAGTGGGCTTAATCTTGAAGAATATTAAGGGCATTCGGTTACAGTGTAATCATGTCAGTACTTAAAACTACAGCTTATAGTCCATGGGCTGGAGGGGGTTACCGTGCACCCCCCCCACAGTTAAACTTCTTTGGTATCATTTTCTTCCCACGGACATATAGAGTGAAAAAATCGATGTTAACAAGAAAAATATAGGGATGCATTGTATGTACTTGCGTCATTTGTAATGATCATCAGTGTTTTATCTTCAAATATTTTTTGGGGTAGGGGGTAACATTTATCCTAATAACCCAAGAATCCAACATCTAATTAGTATTATCTTAGTAACATTGTGTAGCATACATCTTTTAAAATCTTTTAAAATTTAAATAAAATTAATCGGAAGATTATTAAGGTCAGTAGAGGTCAAAGGTCATTGACCTTTTGCAAAATGCAAATTTTTCCCAAAATATAGATAAATTTCAATATCGTATCTACAATTTTCAATATTTTTTATCTTAATTGTGTTTTACTTGTGCTTACTGACATATTGAATAAGAAAATATATGTTAACAAGATAAAAATTGCAGTTCATTATATACAAATTGTTATTTTTTATTGTTAAAAATTGCAATAAAAATACATTTTTTGGGGTAGGGGGTAACAATAATAGCAATAACCCAAGAATCAAACATCTAATTAGTATGATCTTGGTGTCGTTGTGTAGCATTCATGTTTTTTAATCATATAAAATTTGAATAAAATTAATCGAACCATTTTTAAGGTCAGTAGAGGTCAAAAGGTCACTGACCTTTTGCAAAATTGCAAATATTTGCCATAATGAGATACATTTCAATATCAAATCTCCAATTTTCAATATTTTTTATTTTAATTGTGTTTTACTTGTGTTTACTGACATATTGAATAACAAAATATGTGTTAACATGAACAAAATTGCACTGTATTAATACCATTATCATGTAATGTTGTTATTCTTCAAAATTACAATAAAAAGACATCTTTGGGGTAGGGGGTAACATTTATCCTAATAACCCAAGAATCCAACACCTAATTAGTATTATCTTGGTACCATTGTGTAGCATACATCTTTTAAAATCTTATAAAATTTAAATAAAATTAATCGGACGATTAGTAGGGTCAGTAGAGGTCAAAAGGTCATTGACCTTTTACAAAAATGCACATTTTTGCCAAAATATAGATAAATTTCAACATAGTATCTACAATTTTCAATATGTTTTATCTTAATTGTGTTTTACTTGTGCTTACTGACATATTGAATAAGAAATTATATGTTAACAAGATTAAAATTGCAGTTCATTATACATAAATTATCATTTTTTATTGGTAAAAATTGCAATAAAAATACATTTTTTGGGGTAGGGTGGAACATTAATAGCAATAACCCAAGAATCAAACATCTAATTAGTATGATCTTGGTGTCGTTGAGTAGCATTCGTGTTTTTTAATCATATAGAATTTTAATAAAATTAATTGAACCATGTTTAAGGTCAGTAGAGGTCAAAAAGGTCACTGACCTTTTTCAAAATTGCAAATATTTGCCATAATGAGATACATTTCAATATCAAATCTCCAATTTTTTCAATACTTTTTATTTTAATTGTGTTTTACTTGTGTTTACTGACATTGAATAACAAAATGTGTGTTAACATGAAAAAAATTGCAGTGCATTAATACCATTGTCATGTAATTTTATTATTCTTCAAAATTGCAATAAAAAGACATTTTTGGGGTAGGGGGTAGCATTAATACCAATAACTCAAGAATCTAACATCTAATTAGTACGATCTTGGTATTGATGTGTACCATATATGTTTTTGTAATCATGTAGAAATTAAATGAAATTAATCGACCGATTACTAAGGTCAGTAGAGGTCAAAAGGTCACTGACCTTTTGCAAAAATGTAATTTTTTTGGCAAAATGAGATATATTTCAAAATCAGATCTCCAATTCTCGATATTTTTTTATTTGAATTGTCTTTTACTTGTGCTTACCAACATATTGAATAAGAAAATGTGTGTTAAGATAAAAAATTGCAGTACATTGTATAAAAATTGTCAATTATTAATTGTTATAAATTGCAATATAAAGACATTTTTGGGGTAGCGGGTAATATAATATCTCATTTTGCCAAAAAATTACATTTTTGCAAAAGGTCAGTGACCTATTGACCTCTACTGACCTTAGTAATCGGTCGATTAATTTCATTTAATTTCTACATGATTACAAAAACATATATGGTACACATCAATACCAAGATCGTACTAATTAGATGTTAGATTCTTGAGTTATTGGTATTAATGCTACCCCCTACCCCAAAAATGTCTTTTTATTGCAATTTTGAAGAATAATAAAATTACATGACAATGGTATTAATGCACTGCAATTTTTTTCATGTTAACACACATTTTGTTATTCAATGTCAGTAAACACAAGTAAAACACAATTAAAATAAAAAGTATTGAAAAAATTGGAGATTTGATATTGAAATGTATCTCATTATGGCAAATATTTGCAATTTTGAAAAAGGTCAGTGACCTTTTTGACCTCTACTGACCTTAAACATGGTTCAATTAATTTTATTAAAATTCTATATGATTAAAAAACACGAATGCTACTCAACGACACCAAGATCATACTAATTAGATGTTTGATTCTTGGGTTATTGCTATTAATGTTCCACCCTACCCCAAAAAATGTATTTTTATTGCAATTTTTAACAATAAAAAATGATAATTTATGTATAATGAACTGCAATTTTAATCTTGTTAACATATAATTTCTTATTCAATATGTCAGTAAGCACAAGTAAAACACAATTAAGATAAAACATATTGAAAATTGTAGATACTATGTTGAAATTTATCTATATTTTGGCAAAAATGTGCATTTTTGTAAAAGGTCAATGACCTTTTGACCTCTACTGACCCTACTAATCGTCCGATTAATTTTATTTAAATTTTATAAGATTTTAAAAGATGTATGCTACACAATGGTACCAAGATAATACTAATTAGGTGTTGGATTCTTGGGTTATTAGGATAAATGTTACCCCCTACCCCAAAGATGTCTTTTTATTGTAATTTTGAAGAATAACAACATTACATGATAATGGTATTAATACAGTGCAATTTTGTTCATGTTAACACATATTTTGTTATTCAATATGTCAGTAAACACAAGTAAAACACAATTAAAATAAAAAATATTGAAAATTGGAGATTTGATATTGAAATGTATCTCATTATGGCAAATATTTGCAATTTTGCAAAAGGTCAGTGACCTTTTGACCTCTACTGACCTTAAAAATGGTTCGATTAATTTTATTCAAATTTTATATGATTAAAAAACATGAATGCTACACAACGACACCAAGATCATACTAATTAGATGTTTGATTCTTGGGTTATTGCTATTATTGTTACCCCCTACCCCCAAAAATGTATTTTTATTGCAATTTTTAACAATAAAAAATAACAATTTGTATATAATGAACTGCAATTTTTATCTTGTTAACATATATTTTCTTATTCAATATGTCAGTAAGCACAAGTAAAACACAATTAAGATAAAAAATATTGAAAATTGTAGATACGATATTGAAATTTATCTATATTTTGGGAAAAATTTGCATTTTGCAAAAGGTCAATGACCTTTTGACCTCTACTGACCTTAATAATCTTCCGATTAATTTTATTTAAATTTTAAAAGATTTTACAAGATGTATGCTACACAATGTTACTAAGATAATACTAATTAGATGTTGGATTCTTGGGTTATTAGGATAAATGTTACCCCCTACCCCAAAGATGTCTTTTTATTGTAATTTTGAAGAATAACAACATTACATGATAATGGTATTAATACAGTGCAATTTTGTTCATGTTAACACATATTTTGTTATTCAATATGTCAGTAAACACAAGTAAAACACAATTAAAATAAAAAATATTGAAAATTGGAGATTTGATATTGAAATGTATCTCATTATGGCAAATATTTGCAATTTTGCAAAAGGTCAGTGACCTTTTGACCTCTACTGACCTTAAAAATGGTTCGATTAATTTTATTCAAATTTTATATGATTAAAAAACATGAATGCTACACAACGACACCAAGATCATACTAATTAGATGTTTGACTCTTGGGTTATTGCTATTATTGTTACCCCCTACCCCAAAAAATGTATTTTTATTGCAATTTTTAACAATAAAAAATAACAATTTGTATATAATGAACTGCAATTTTTATCTTGTTAACATATATTTTCTTATTCAATATGTCAGTAAGCACAAGTAAAACACAATTAAGATAAAAAATATTGAAAATTGTAGATACGATATTGAAATTTATCTATATTTTGGGAAAAATTTACATTTTGCAAAAGGTCAATGACCTTTTGACCTCTACTGACCTTAATAATCTTCCGATTAATTTTATTTAAATTTTAAAAGATTTTAAAAGATGTATGCTACACAATGTTACTAAGATAATACTAATTAGATGTTGGATTCTTGGGTTATTAGGATAAATGTTACCCCCTACCCCAAAAAATATTTGAAGATAAAACACTGATGATCATTACAAATGACGCAAGTACATACAATGCATCCCTATATTTTTCTTGTTAACATCGATTTTTTCACTCTATATGTCCGTGGGAAGAAAATGATACCAAAGAAGTTTAACTGTGGGGGGGGTGCACGGTAACCCCCTCCAGCCCATGGACTATTACACCTTATAGAATAAACCAATGCAGCTTCCTAGTCAAGACTTCTTAAAAGTAACCAATGAATAATTTGCTTGACCAAGGCAATCTAACAACAGGACACTGAGCTCTTTTTGTCAAGATAGGAACTCGTAATAGTCCTTTGATCTTATGTCTGGTTGCGACAAATACTAACAGTACTGTACAATGTACATATTCTGGGTCTGTTAATGGGCGTGGAACGCAGCCACAGATAAACCCTTTGATCTCCGGAGTGCAGCATCCTGTTGTTCGATTGGCTTGTACTGCTGAACAACTTGTTGGTGGTACTTGAGTTTGTAGTGTAGCATTTCCCAATTCAAATCATATGAAAAAAAAAACTTGGTATAATACTTTACTGCACAATGTTTTGTCATAGCAGTTCATGATAATGCTACTGTAGTAACTTCGAGCGTTTTTGTATGGTTGCTTCTAATATTATCCTGGTTTTATTCATATTTAGCATTTTTACGTCTATTTTTCACCTTGAATGTAGTTTAAACAAGGGAGTTCCATCAGGGAATTGAACAAATTTGTTTTTATTTTAAAAATATGGTAACAGGGTTTACACAAAAATACAGTTTTATAAAAGAACAAGAAAAGAAAAAGTATCATGCGCGTATGTAAGCGTAAACAGAGAAATGTACAGAAAAAAAAATACTCAAGCCATTTTATGTTTATTTAATTTATATTTTGAGATGTGTTTGCTTGGTTTTAAATATTTACGATATTTTTCAAAGATTTGTGTTTTTAATAAAGGCATACTGTTGGAAGTATCTATATAACATTAGGTTTATTTTGAAGAATATGTTGACAAAGATGATTTACGGTAATGATTTAATAGATTTTTTTTACAGAATCCAAAATGTACATAATCCTTTATAATTATGTTTGAATATCCTTCATTGCATTGTAGCTTTCAAATATTATATTATTCATATATTGTATGAAGTTATATAATTATATCGTCAAAAACGTGTTTACGATCTTAAAGATCTTTCGAAAGTCTAGATAATAGACTATCTTTTCATATTTGTTATTTATGTTGTTGACTGTGTTATATGTACAGAAGTGAATTTGCCGTGACTATAATGTTGATTAATATTAGACTGTAGTTGAGGTATATTTCAGAAATCGTAATGCCGTGTTATATATTGTAGATAACGGAAACAAATATACATAACAAAGTATATTCCTTATTGTCTTTCAATTCTTTTTTATTTTTTTTAATTCGCCTTTAATCTAAGACGTGTGGTTTTACCAATAAAAAGAGATAGATCTTAAAGATTGGTTTCCACTAGAGACGCAACGCAAGAACGTAGACGCAACGCAACAAGCGAGTTGACCAATGATAAGCGACAGTTTAAATATTTCATCGCTTGTGATTATTCAAATCACTTACGTTGCGTTACGTACTTGTTGTTGGGAACCAATCTTTAGCGATTGTTTTGGTGGAAGAAGCCGTTGCACTACTGTACTGTCTTCTCAACCTAAAGCTAGTCTACATAAAACTTTTGTTTGCAAGCTGGAGCAAATTCCGAGCCTTTGGCAAGCACATTTGCAGTTCCCAAGTGTAGACCAGTTGGTAAACGTCGGCAAACTGCAGAAAACTAGTTTGCAGAAGTTTGGTTGTGAACATTCTTGACAAACTAGTTTGGTGACGTTTTGTGAATTCAGCGAATCAAATAACAGTCTCTGGTTGCTTTTCAGTCACGGGATGCTCCCAAATAGACAAAAGTTTGCTAGACCAGATGGTGAACGTCAGCAAACTGCTGAAAACTAGTTTGCAGAAGTTTGGTTGTACACGTTATTGACGAACTAGTTTGGTGACGTTTTGTGAATTCAGCGAATCAAGTGACAGTCTCTTGGCGCTTTGCAGTCACGTGATCCTCTAAATAGACAAAAATGGCAAAAGTTTGCTTGACCAGTTAGTAAAATTCAGAAAATTGCAGAATACGAGTTCGCGGAAGTTTAACATGTTTTGCACATTCTTGCTAATTTGCTGAGAGGTTTTTGAATCTAATAACAGTCTTTGGATGCTTTTTGTTTTCATGTGATCCTCAAATAGACAAAAGTTCAAAGTTCGGTATAGTTTGCAATGGTATAGTAGTAATATCAGACACAACTTTACAGCTTTTTTCTGTAAACCCATGTCAACTGTGTTTCTTTGTGATTTCGCTGACAAAACTAAATCTTGTGGAAAAACTTACTGTACCATGCGTATGCATTACTTTATTATTAAGTTTTAACTTATTAACATTTTACATCATCGTCGCTGGACCTTTGTGTATAATTTGAAATTATGGCAGTTGGCATCTTATACATTACCTGCATTTCACAGTTTTTGTAATTGCCCATTGCCTACAACTAGTAGCAAAGAACTTATAACACAAGAATCTCCTGTTCTTCAATTTGCATTCAAAACACAGTATCGGAAGTACAGGGTTAAAAGGTCAAACTGGGCGACGCCATTTCACAGCATGGAGAAGCGCCCCCTCCAAACTAGGAAGTCAATTACTCTACCCCCATAGAGTATTAGCAGATCCCCTCTATGGTTTTGACTTTCTAATTTGATGCGGGCGCCCTACTCCTCAGTCAATTACTCGACCCCCCCTAGAGTATTAGCAGATCCCCTCTATGATTTTGACTTTCTAATTTGATGCGGGCGCCCTACTCCATGGCTCACAATGGCGCCACCCATAGCTCTATTCTATCCCACAATGCCTTTCGAAATTGTTACGCGCTTCGGACGAACAGGAGATTCTTGTGTTATAAGTTCTTTGCTAGTAGCTACAGTTATTTTTGAGAAAACTACTGAAATGATAGTTTTATCAGAATATCACAGCTGACAGCTATTATAGTATCATTTCATATTATGTCCTTTCTGATGCAGTCTCTAAAGCTCTGTCTACACTATCAAACTAGTTTGACAAAAAAAAGTGTGATGTGCACAAATATGGTAGCGATATGCTCAAATATGGTAGTGATATGACGTCTTCATGTCCATATATGGCCACATCACATGTTTTTGTCACATAAAGTTTGATAGTGTAGACACCTTTACGAAATATTCATTTGATGGACCATCTCCACATCCGCAACACGTGACCTGTGAACTCTTCATAGCATTTGATGTAAGTTGCATAATAATTTTATATTTTTATTCTCATTAAACAATTCGTTAGTGAAATATTTTGCTTATCGTTTTTACAATTTCTTTCCAACAATGAGAAATAAAGTTGAAAGCCCGGCAATATATAGAGGGCATGCTTGAACTTCTAGAACCATTATGCAAATTAGCTGCTGTAAATATCACGATAGATGCACCTACTTTCCCCCACCCCTTCACCCCAATCCACAGTGTCTTCTTGGTCTGGGTAAAAGACCTAAGATTGGATGACGTATAATTAAACTTTAAGTTTACACTACGTAGTTTTTTAGATTCATACATAGTCTTATTTTAAAAAAAGAAAAGAAAAATTAAGCAACTTAAAATTGTTGATGATCGATGGAAGGCCTACTGCTTGTAGTTGTTGCCACGTACCACCAGGAGGCGCGACGGCGTTTGATGATTGGGTAGAAGTTACTTCTTTTATACGAAGTGTGTCGTGTACGTATGTGCGTACAGTATTTAAGTCTTGATCTAGTATCTAATCTACGTAAATTGTATTGTATTTTCTTACATGTCTTTACATTATACTACATTTAAGTCGTTTTAGAGAGCCTGAGCCTACTAACTCTATACAATGGTAATGTAGGCATAGGTCTATTGTTGATGACATTATATTTTCAATGTGAAAATCTATAACGTTTATAATATTATTGAAAAATCAATCAGATACACAATTCCGTTAGGGCTATTTTGGTGTCACTACGTATGCTATAGCTACGCACGCGTTTAAATTATGTCTCGTCGTAAAATGTATACTGGTTAGTGAATTTACACTGATGTTTAAATGTCTGAGTGGGCTAAGTACAATAAATTATGCATCAAAACAAAAAGCAAAACACCTATTTATTACAGTGGAACATTCCAATCATCGCATAGAAAATTATGATGATAGAGCGCCTTTGACTACGACGACGTTGTAGTAGTGTTCATATCGATCCGGTTCTATAGTCACGCTGCATCTTTATAGCCTACTCAGCGCCCTTCAAAGATATTACCCGATGATACTCGAACGCGTCTGACTGTTTACACGGCGACGATACGGTGGCGTTTATACCCCCTTCTCCTTACAATAGGTAGGGCCTATTCGTCTGCCCCTAGCATTTCCATGTAATTGTGTGCATGTTTAGCAGGTACGTTGTTTATTTTTATTATTATTATTATTAATATTGTACTACTGTATACAATTGATATTCTTGTGTGAAATGTCAGGCTCTGTAATTAACATAATCATTATATTATATTTTAATTGCCAGGCGTAGTTTAGTCATAGGTTATGTATATTCATAGTCTGAAGAGCATTATCATTATGCTAGCAATATACAAGATACAAGTCTACTTTATTGTCAAAGTTTTACAATTTTGAGATATGTTTTGCATGTAGGCCTATTGCAGATTCCTATATTTTAATGAATATTTGTTGCAGTTAAATTATTTATGTATAGGCCCGGGGTACTTAAAATGAATAGTATGTTGTATTATCACATAATATGTTTACTTTACATGTGGCCTATCAAAACAAATAAGTAACTTGGTAGGCCTACATAAACATCATTAGTAATTCATGTATAATGTTTCGGACCATTTTGATTAATGCGATTGCACTATAGTCAATGTATGTGGAACCCAGGGTAAAAATCTTTTATGTGCTGGCCCGTTGTATATATGATAAATATAAAGTTATAATTACTGCAGTAACTGTAGGAAATAGTATGTTGTATTATGTCATACATTTCACATATTATGTATACTTTACATGTGGCCTATCAAAACAAATATAGCTTGGTACGCGTACATAATCATCAATAGTAATTCATGTATTCATAATAATTACTGCAGTAATTGTAGTAAATTCTATAACATTAAAGTCATTTATCACTTTGACATAACCTTAACCATGATAGTATGCATACAGCATAATGTTATAAGTGAACTCACTATCTGGTTTCATGAGATGAGATTCGATATAACAAGTTAAACCCGAATAACATTATCCAATGAGTCACCTTGCTTTATTGCTGATAAACAGATCGATTGCTCGCGTGTACCACGCGTGTGCTATCCCTAGTTGACTGTGCACTTGCGCGCACGATCATTTACACGCGAGGACCAGCATATAATTGTATACTCAAAAATACGTTATTATGGTGTAGATTTTTGTAAAAATAGTTTTGGATTTCAACGATTCCAGCTTCGATTTTAAAGCCCGTGTTTAACTAACTTCTACTTTTCTTGGGAAAAAACGTAAACAATTATTGTGATCTTAAATTCGAAGCTTGCAGAATCTGCTATTTAATCATTGCCATGGAATTACTAAGATCCTGAAACAGCCTGCCAAATTATTCATGTTTTTATTTCACGCAAATAATCGCCAAAGGCTTCGCTGATTAAAATGAGCTTACAACTCGAGTTTACGACTTATTACAAAGATAATGATATTATTTACGTTAATTTATAAATAAATATTCACATAAAACGCTAAAAAATGCACTTAGTCGAATATAGTTGCATTTTACATCTTAATATACAGTTGTCATTACACATGAATAAAATAAATGTTTTAAAATACTATCTGACGTGTTGACGTAGGCTACGCGTACGTAGAAATGTACGCGTAGGTACCATACGCGAATTGCGACGAATTATAGATTACGACGTGAAGTACCCATGAAACTTACCCCCGGAAAAATGACGAGCCGATAGATACACACATACATACATCTGTATGTGAACGTAACCTACTACGTAGGTGATGATGAATCTACCTAAAGCATAACATCAACCTCTGTGCCTCTTTTTCAGAGAGGAAGATTAAACTTAATACATATAATATGTTATCGCTTCCTAGTTCATAAATAGACTCAAGCAAAAACAACTTATTATCCGCGCGTACATTTTAGCAATGTAAAGTTTAAAAATCTACTCAATAATCAATCAATTACGGACGCTTTTATATTATTTTTAGCAACTAAATTTAGAGATTCAATTTCCCCTTTTTAATGAAATGTATATTTTAATCATCATGCCAAACGTTAAGTATTCATGTATCGTTAAGTCAATATAACTACCGTGATTATTGCCATTTGAAGCCTCACGACGGACTTGCTTATTTATACGAATGATTAACGTTGGGAATAACTGGATTAATTATTTACGGTTTATTAAAACGCTGTATATATTGGGTTGATCCGGAATAAATACTCACTACTTGCACGCGCAGTTCCTCTCTAGAGCTTAGTTCTCACTAGGACGCAACGCACGAAATTAAGCCGCAACGCAAGCGAATTGACCAATCACAACCGACATTTCGAATAATCCATCGCTTTTGAATGGTCAATTCGCTTGCGTTGCGACTTACGTCCTTGCGTTGCGTCCTAGTGGGAACCAAGCTTTAATATACAGTATTGTTACTCGACACAAACGTAATACTCATGCCATATATTTATTAAGATGACACACTCGGGTAAAAAAACATACCAGCGATCTTTAGTTTTTTACGACTACGCGGCTATTGAGTCTAACAGTCATTCTTAGAATGACTTTACGCCTCGACAGTTTTGTAGTGTCACGTCATGAAAACAAAGAGGTGGCTATTTTGTATTTGTCCTTTCTCACGTTACTTTTTAGGTATGCTATGTCCTGACATGCTCAAAATGTAACCAAAACCAAAAATACATACTCTACTCTTTTCCTAACTACAGTTACTGCAATGATGTTTTAAAAACACATCATTACTGCAGTACCTTATTTTCATTAACATTTCCATACACATCAATTTGATTAACCCACTAAAGTTAAAATCATCTTCTTCCTTATTCCGATATCTTCGACAGAAATTACAAACGATAAAAACGTCTTTGATTAAAAACCTTCAAACGATAAAGTATAATAAAGAGAAGCATATCAGACTAGACAGCCTGTAAAGTACTAGATTTACGTAACTATGTGTAATATGGCGCCGAAAATAATCAGCTGCGGTAGCTTCAGTCTGCAGCAAAATGAAATTTTATATTGTTTCAATTAATCTACTCTGTTTTATGAATAAATCGTTTGTAATTTTACGATGTTCCGGACCCATACCAGCATTGCACAATCCAAACGCAGTTTACTATATCTAGGTTCGTCTTCACGCACAGTTAGTAGGCCTATATGTTATTACCAAGATGAATAATGTTTGTTTTCATCATTAGTTATTCAAAGGTTGCAAGGCATTTATTCAGGAACACTGATCACAGAATTCCCCATAGCAATGACACTATTATTTCGATGCACCGTGCTAGGTGAAATAATTAGAAAAGGCTTTATTTAATATTCTTCAAGTCAGGAATTCATTTGTGAACGCGTTAGATAGCTGGTCATAACGCGTTAGCTGATCATAACGCGTTAGATATCTGATCCATACGCGTTAGCTGATCATAACGATCTTTATTTTTATCGTTTTTATGCCGCATAACATCGTTTCCTTCATTATTCATGTAATTGGACGATATGCTTATATTTTGTGAACGCGTTAAACGCCTTTCATCGTTACAACGCATCATCCTCGTTTCAGTTATGTTCATCAACCAACAATCGTCATCATTCGTGATATTGGAAGCTTTCGATTTGCGAAGACATGGGACCCAGGACTTAAGCTCTGTCTATACTATCAAACTAGTTTGACAAAAAAAGTGTGATGTGCCCAAATATGGTAATGATATGACATCATCATGTCCATATATAGGCACATTACATTGTTTTGTCACATTTGATAGTGTAAACAGAGCTTTACCTAAATTATTGTCCCAAATCGTCGTCCACAAAAATCGATTTCTCACCCAAAAAGGTTGTAGGCCTATGTGATACAGGAACCTAGAATTGAAACATTTTTTTAAAACGTTTAAATTGGATTAATTATGATGGAACATGCACCCAACAGTCTCAGCCCAAACATTTTACAACATGGCGGACTTCTTGTCATAAAAAAAAACCATTCACATTATAACAGCGATAATGAGATACTTGAAGGAGATGATTTCAACGCAGACGACTCGGGTCGAAAATAACTCGCAGCATCACTGAGTTAATACACATTAACGTGGATACTGATAGGCCTAAACGACTACGTGTCTATACCCATTATTCTGTCCAGAATCCGCTCTATTTTGACATCTGCTGACGTCACTATTATTATTTGAATAGCGTGATGTTTTCTTTACATTATTCATTCTGAGATCATCACTTTGTCAAGCAACATGTAATTTCATATATTCGTAAAAAATAGAAAAGGCTAAATGCTATTTGTATGATGGTGTATCTGTATGATGCTGTATCCACATATACGTGACAATAGGCCTTTGTGTACAGTATCATAGACAAACTCCTTAATACATCATCACATGTGTATAACATGAGTTCCCTGTATCAAGGAAGGTTAGATTAACATTAGTGTTGTTCTCTTGTTAAGCCATAATATTGCTGAAGACATTGTGACTGGGGCTACCAAATCGATAGTTTTTCCTGTTCGTTTAATTCACTTTAAACATGACCTTCTGATCGTCTAACACAATAGCCATAGTGAATTAGTTTAGTGACATTTCTCCTTCCAGTTAGAGTCTCCATGATGAGTAGCCTACCTCATGCACTTGCATTTTGATTATCAAATTGATCCAGGGAATAATAATCCATATCTCCAGCAACCGTAACCAAAATTATTGTTGATAATCTAATTATCGTGTTCAATAAGAGATGATATACGAGCCTTGGGGATTATTGATTTAATATTACAATTGATGTAAAGAAAAAACCCTGGGTGCGTTACTGTATCATCACTCTGCTAATGTTGGTGTGGGGTGTGAGGGTGAAAGGGGGGGGGGGGGGGTGGGGAGAGGGGAGGGTTGTGTGGTGAGGGTTAGAAGAAGGAGAAAGGATGGTAATTTATTCTGCATTAATGATGAGTTATGAAATGAAATATCTTGCCTGTTGTTGTTTTCTGACTAGGCTAGGAGGCACAGGATCCATGAAAAGATCAAGACTTAACCGATGCTAACTGGGGTACTTACACACTGATCCCCAGTTAGCGGTGATGGTGTATCCCCATACTCCGGTTTGGGTGGTAGCTTGGTGTTTTTGTCTGTTTGTTCTCTTCCTTTTGGTTTCCACTCTTTCTCTTTATTGTCGAGCGCATAGAGACATCGTTTATTTGCTCTATATAAATCTACCTATTATTATTATAATTATTAAATATGACATATTACAAAGAATACTAGTAACACATAGCGCCTTGAGCACTTTTAGTGGATATGTGCGCTATATAAATTGTTATATTATATTATTATTATTTTATTATAATAAACATTATTTGCGATCAATCAATCAATCAAAACATTTATTCCCTTCATTTATACACAAACATAAATATAATTTCTTACAATATACAATGACGTGGGTGTTCACCAAGCGGCATATGTTCTTTTTGTTGCCATTTTTCGATCTTGCCATGAGAAATGTCAACGTTCATCCCTGTGTATCTATGCCACCTGACATATTACGGAGCTTAATTTGTTTAAGTGCTTCTATGACAAATTGCAGCCATTGCTTGATTAGTAGATGCACTATTTTATCTGAAGAGTATTTCATTATCACCACTGTCCGTTTTCAACAGAATCTAATCTTATTAATTATGAATTCTCTGCTGCTGCTTCAACATGTTTCGTCATCGTTTCCGATGTTGTGTAGCATTGGACATGTTTTATATACTAACTTAATATTTCTAATCTGTCCCGCTGTTTAGCAATTCAACCACTGTTAACTTAAACTATAAACAGTATTAGCTTCATATTATATCCAATTGTATCAATCTATCGACACCGAAGCAGTATACGTCACGTCACCCCGACTGACGTATGTTTAATTTTACTGCAAATTAAGGTACTTTTAGATGTTTAAAGCCCTGTTTACACTATCAAACTTTATGTGACACAACAACTAGTTTGACAGTGTGGACAGAGCTTTAGTTTAAGTGCAAGTAGCACACTCTTTAGTCGAAACAATATTTGTCACCAGAGCAAAGCCTGTGATCAGACAGTAACCATTACTATGTTAGATGACGAATGTAATTGCTTTGCTTGTTCGGCCTATCACATTATGCACATCCGTATGTGCATCTGATTAGATACACTGTCCATTATAAAACCTGAATTGACCAATAAAGTGGTATTCGGCTTAAGGCGGGAATAAACCTGTGTATGTTTGTGTGTATAGACATGGATACAATATTTACGTATTATCCATGATATATAGGCTATATGCCGCGTCATCTTTACGTCATCATCGCGTGTGTGCCTGCGGATGACTTAATACAAAGCATTTAATTATCATGCAAAGTATTTTCAAATTAAAAGTCAATTCATAAATTCTGTTTGATACTACCCTATAGTAATTGAATGGGATGGACGCAAAATTGATAATTAAGGATTCAATTGTTTGAAATGCCATAAATAATGTAATTTAGCTGTTTAGCTTTTACGGATTATAATCAGCTGACCTCGATTTATACCACGATTTATTTACATTTAGCTGTGAATAATGCGTCAACAAATATAACAAAATACGTCAACAACTGACAATTGCGTCAACAATAATAATCGGTTCTTATTTATGTTACCTATCTACATGTAATCGATGAGAAGTTCACTAGAGTTCGTCTTATAACCATTTGCGGTGATTTACTGTTTGTAATTGAGTCATCATGCGCTCTAATTAATGCTAATGATAACTAGATAAAACGTTTGTGATTTAGTTACTCAACTCAAATTGATGATAACGTTGTGATTCGGGAATCCTCAATATTGATTTGCTAGATTTAGACCATTAAGGTTTGATGGGTTAAACCATAATCTCTTGCTACAAAACAATATGCGAGATGAGGCTGTGTTTTGCCATTGAATAGTGTTTTTATTTCACTGCACTGCTTTCAACCGCGCTGATTTTGAAATATTTAAATGAAAATGATTGTAATGGTTAATAAGTTAGACTTTCTCCAAATCTGTATTTATTTATTTATTGTCTTCTATAGTCCAGGAGTCGACGTTTCGATTTTTGTCTGGAAATAGTTTCTCAAGCACAAGTAGTACACGTATGAAACGCCATATGTGCAAAAATATTTATATTTTTACTAATTATTAAGGCAAAACTCCGCCTGAAACCCAGACTAGTAATAAGTGTGCAGTTTATAGATAAAGTAATCAAACAAAGGAAAAAATTAATGAAATTACTTTTACATTAATGATATTTTCTTATTCTATTTTAGATAGTTGTAAGTCTCCCAGCCGGCAATTGCGTGTCTTATCTTCATCCATCACCATGCGACTTCAATATTGTGTAGAATCCAAAACAGTTCTAGAGGAAACCGAACACAAACTGAATCCCGATGGATCTATGACTGACAGGCGTGTTGTCAACGCCACTCATCTCAAACAAGAATTACTTAAGATGTCACATTCGAATATACACAACGAAGGAGATAAAAACATCACAAAGACCTCACAAAAGCTGAAATTATACCTTGAAACTGAGCGCGAAAAACGAACAATGTCAGACGGTTTGAACTCGTGCGGATGCAGTTCGCGCGAAAGCTGCTCACCGGAGTTTGCAGACAGTAAAATGAAGGCAGACGTTGGTTGCGGTGAATGTAACCCAAACGTAGGCATGTTTGCTACTAGAGGTGTAATCCCAAGGCATCGATCAGCTTCTGAAGACCTGGAATGTACTTCTACCGTGTATACCAATTTAAGCCTTAGAACATTGAGAGATATTCGTAATAGTTTAGAAGGAAAGGTGAAACGTCTGCGAGAGGAGAAAGAAGAAACGAGCGCCAAAATTGAACAGGCGCAGATTGAGGATAATGTCAGACGAATGGAGAAACAAAAACTAAGACAACAATTAAATCTTCATCGTCGTGATCGTCTGAAAAAGATGATTCGTGAACTTCATAAAAAGTTGGAGAATCAAAGCATTCGTCTGCAGTTTTGCTATACAGCTATTCTCGGAGTTCAAAGGTCAGTTATGAAAACAAATGATGTGACACAAAGACGACAAGAAGCAATTGTGTGCGCCGATTGTAAGGAGGCGCCATTCTGAGAATTAGAAAACTTTCGACCAATCACGTCGTTGGCATACCACGTGCTTGAAACAATATAATAATACATTCTGACACGTCACGATGGTTCGTCACGCTTGAGTAAAGCTCTTGAATCGTATGTTGCTTATTCTCTTAAAATTAACATATAATTATTATAACTGATTACGTATTCGCAGAATTAAGCAATTGATTTAAAAGCGTTCTTGAAATGAAGTATCACATTTTATTACATTTAATGATGAATTAAAAATATTTTATTGAATATAGAATAGTTCATTTTAGTACAACGTCATCGTCAGGAAGAAAAGTTACTTGATGTTATGAAATTGCCTTCACAGTATTGTTGAATATGTTCTTTAAATAAGTTTATTATAATAATTTAATGATAGATAAAATAATCTATATATATTATGTACATAGAATACATAATCAGAAAGCTTTTAAAAGAAAGCTGTTAAATTAAGTTTTAAATAATCTAAAACAAAACATATGCACATGTTATAACTGTGTGCACACAAAAAACAAAAGGTACGGGGTGCGTTTGTATTCGGTGATACCACAAAGACAACACAGAAGCACATTTGTTCTTATAATCATCAATAATTGTATGCGCAATATTCACTACGTACGCGTGCGTAATATATTCGATACGAGATGAAATGCCTTGCAATTATTATTATATCATGTACCAAAGCTGAATCTTTATGTTATGCCAAGGATTTGTTATTCGCTAGCTTTACGTGCTTAGGTTTAACGTTGTATAAATAGTATATAAAGCTCTGTCTACACTATCAAATTTTATGTGACAACAAAATGTGATATGCCCATATATATATATATACATGATGATGTCGTATCACTACCATATTTGGGCATATCACTACCATATTTGGGCACATGACATTTTTTTGTCAAACTATTTTGATAGTGTAGACAGAGCTTAAGTCTTTGATGAAGGTTTTAAGAGTTAGATACTAAATTAGTGTATTGCTGTACATTAATATTTACAGTGCAGATTATACAAAGCTGAAATATGGATAATAAATCGGATTTGTTTTTGTTTAGAAGTAGTTTGTTTCTAAGTTATATAATTGTTTCGTACCAATTAAATAGAATATAGATCAAGAATCATATGATTAATCGAGGTTCCAAAATGACACCCCTATGCGCACACATGGAGGAATTATACAAGTAATGTTTGAATGGGTTGAATACTTGCATGAGTTGAAAGGTCAAATGACTGTCCATGTTAAACGACAGTCAGACAACTGAAAATAGTATCCTTATTAAATGTGTGTATATTATTCCGGTGCCATTTTGAATAATCAATGTCGAACGCATACATGTTTTGTTAGACCATTTCAAAATGGCGCTCGGATTTTGGCTGTGGAGACAGTAAGTACAGTAGTAATCCTAGCATAGGAGTCAGTAATTCGTAGTTAGCTAATAAATAGTACTAGACAGTAATAGACGGCACACAACAACAGGTTGGACACCAGCCTCGCGTTGCTCAAAACTCACAAAATGTTTACAAAGAGCCGAGTGTGCAGTAGTAACTCCATTCATGAGAGGATGTGAGAAATTAAAGCTAAACACGTGATATGAACTAAACAATTCAATTGGCAGAGATACACTTACGGGCTAACTTATAACATTATATACTAGCGCGGAATTGCTTTTGATCGAAAGGTAGTGCTAAAACGAATAACTTATTTACCTACACGACTTCTAGTTATTCAAAGCAGAGTGGAGACAGACTAATGCTGATTATTATCCTTTGGTAATGGTCGGCGGCGTCTGCTGACTACTAAAAATACTCTTAAAATTAGAATATTATGTTACCTTTCCGAAATAATACTTCTTAAGTATACGACCTATCTGTTTTAATCATCTTAAATATAAACCCATAATGTGCTGTTTTATACATATACGCAGTAGGCCTATACATTTAATTGATATTGCCAAAATTGACTTTCCAATTTTCATCATGAACCAATACCAAATTTTGGTTTAAAATCATAATTTTTTAAAATCATAAATTGAATCATGTGACATGTATGAGTATTTCTTAGAACACAATTTTCAATCAAAATGATAGTTTAACATTTAAAAATTACGACAATAATATGATATGTATTTATCATTTTATGGATCCTTCTTCATCAGCATCGTATGGAACGTTGAAGTGCTAGACGACGAGGTCCGAATGCACAAGTTGAGGTCGCTCGACACTTCGACATCTATCTAAAGGTAAATCTGTACTTTTAAGATTTCCCTATTATATGGCTCTGCTATCTCGAAAGTTAGTGCGCCCTCTATATCGACACCAAAATCGGGTTCCTTTTGCAGGTGTTTTATTGAGAGCTATTAAGTTCTGTGTCGTCATCGTTTCTGGACTGCAATAAATATCTGTTAATTATTCTATCTGGCTATATCTATAATGTATATTATATAAGCATTTATTTAAAAAATTTAAAAGGAAATAAAATAAATTTTAAATAGGCAGATTCAGAGTTCGAACTCTTGAAATCCCCCCCGCCCTATTTAGATATGATATTTCCGAGTCTAAATAATCTCTACCTAACCAGGTAGACTGGTTTTGAGGGCTCCAGTTGCACACGTTGAATATTTTAGAACCGGCTTACAAGAAATGTTGACATAACAGGTCCTATTTGGTCCTATGCAGAGCCATATTATATAAAGAGTTACGACATTGGGTTAATGTCACGTGATCCACACTAGAGCAAATTGTGTCAAAATTGTCTCCATTAATGCATGTAAAGTATAGGAGCAACAAACTAGTTTCAACGTTTTCCTATATTTTCAAAAATTTAACGGTGAAATTATTATCAATGTGTAAAGAGTACAGAAGTCCTATTTCCATGCTAGCGCCCCCTATAATTGTTCATATGCATTTTTCATATTATGTGCTCCGATCCCTGAAAAAGCTTTCCTGCCATTGAGGTATTATAGACTGCCTTTATTATCTCTATGGTCTCTGCTAACTTCTGGGTCATCCGCCCTCTACCTTGATTAGTGTAGTCGTAAACAACTGAGCACGTATTATTAGTATCCGTCCGTCAATATAAACAATCGTATGATCAGCAGTATACATACTTTGACTAAACTAAATATCTATGTAGAGTCGACTCACCAACCTATCTTGCATTTTACACAATCTCAATTTTTTTTACAAAAAGCTGAACTGAACTAGCAAAGACACACTTGCTATAGAATGCTAGATGTGTTGAAATATGTATTGAGTTAGGCCTGCTTTTTGAAAGGGAACAGTGGTTCCCAATAGCTTTCTACCGTGGACCAGATTGTGGATTAAAAAATAATTGTACGGGCTAGATATAGAGCATATAGTACAATATCACAGGTTACGTCGAGGAGGACCATGGGGCAAAACCCTATTATATCATTCGCTTTAAGGACATTATTGACCGCATTGTTAACATTCACTTTTATTTAGCAGTCTCTTCGCGAGCCAATTCTGTCCGCCGGCGCCGCAATGTCCTGAGAGAACCCCCTGTGCTAACGAGTTGAAATGACACTCAGTGGTCGGCTATATATTCTATTTCAATGGCTAACTTTCTTGATGAATGTTAGAACCTACTCTGGAATACTGTATGTACAAAATCTCATATCTTTATTTAGGTCGATTCATTAGAAGATGAAATACATACTTTGGAACGATTTAATCTTAACGTTTAATCTTAGAAATTACCCTGTCAGAGAATCGTACTATATTTGATTTATCTTCAATAAAACTTTTTTTTTTCATTTCATATTTCGTTGTGTTTATTAGTATGGTAAATATTACCTCCGGGGCTTTCCGGTAGAATTTCAGTAGAGATTAGTAAACGCAATACAGATTATGAGAACTCTAATGATCGTCTGCTGCCTATTTGCCGATTCGCTCAGTTGAACGACTGGGCTAATGAGTCCTTATATTTACATAATATCTACAGGCGATTTTTTTATATCAAAATTCTTTATATTAAGTCCAAATCAATAGTGTTTCCAATTAAAAAAATTTGAATTCACTGGAAAATTATTACTTTATTGTTGGAACCAAATAATAATTTTCCAGTTAATTAATAAATTAATTTATTTAATAGAATTTGAATTCAGTTTGTTTTTGTGATTATATTCAATATTAGAGTAAATTTTTACAAAATGTCAAGTGACTACATACCAGTCACGTGACTTACTGACGCGCACGCGTGTATTATTCGTGTCTGCCTGTGTAATTGTGACTTAATCTCAACATTTATTGTTGTATTGTACGCTGTCTCCAGATAATATTTCAATTTCAAGCTTCCGTAATTTGGAATTATTTAAGATTGGAAAATGACACCTTTTATCTAATGTGATTTATTCTACACGATAACAAATGTAATTCATTTGGTTAGCATAACCACGCATTATGCGAAAAATATGTGGAATGAGGAAAGTCCTTCATTTTTCAGAAAGAACTACTCACTGACAGAACGATTAAAATACACAAAGACCTATTCATCAATATTTGGTAGCTCAGAATAGAAGGCAGGAAGCCACACTAGACTTTCCCCAAGTCTTTAGTTATTTTAGCCTACTTCTTGTGTATTATCCACCAGTCGGCGTTTCGATTGTTGTATATTACCTGTTATCTGTCTACACTATCAAACACATTTGAAAAAAAAGTATGATGTGTCCAAACATGGTAGTGATATGACATCATCATGTCCATATATGGGCACATCACATGTATTTGCCACATAAAGTTTTAAAGTGTAGACAGAGCTTTAGATATATATTTTTTAGTATAGTAGGCACTCATACTTTATAATCTGTAGGCAAATATATATATGCTTTAGACAGAGCTTAAGTAGATTTAGTAGACTAGAGCCGCACATATCAAGTTTGTGTGTACACCCCTCCCCCACACATCCCATAGGACCACCCCCTGTGTGCACGCACTACATCGATGAGTATCATCCCACTCGACGCTACGAAATAAAAGACAACACAACACTGAAGAAATAGATACAAGTTGGTCACGTGACGGTATCGTTTTTCCCAATTGATGACATTTACAAAATCCCAAGGGACCTATAGCCATTAGAACAACTGTCGAATAGACCATACGTTTGTATAGCCTTTAATAGGCCCATTGCGTGTGTCTAAAAAAATAGACTAGTTGTAATCACCGACAACAGAAACTCTGAGGTGGAAGGTGTTCAACCTGTCTTAAGCTCTGTCTACACTGACAAAAAAGTGTGATGTGCCCAAATATGGTAGTCATATGCCCAAATATGGTAGTGATATGACATCATCATGTCCATTTTATTGTCAATTACAGTTTGATAGTGTTAGACAAAGCTTTATATATATATGTTTAATTTTATTTATTATTAAGTGTATGTGTCACACTACGTCACTGGGTTATTCGTGGTGCTTGAAGAAATAGGACTCGCATCGCAATTCAATATCCAATATTAACAATTTTGTTTTATCTATATACAAACAATTTCTTTCCTGTATAAATATGTTAATAAACTTGTATTGTAATCATTTAACATTACTATTATTATTTTTTAATTTATTTATTCAATTACTATTATTATTTATTATTTTAAGTGTATGTGTCACGTTACGTCACTGAGTTATTCGTGGTGTCTGACGAAATGGGAATGGCAATCCAATATCCAATATTAAATAACCAACACATGAAAGTATCATATTGCATAAAACCAGGATATTAATGCTGAATACTACAACTGTCCTATATACGACTTTATTAAAAGAGATGTAACAATGCTAATGATATGACATCCACGTGCAACTTAATTTAATCGTTTAAGCAGACTTTTTGTTTATCGTTTCTTTGAATAAAGTTCAAAATGATGGAATATGAATTTAAACTTGTGCCAATGTACTACACGAATGCTGTAGAGGGTCTGTTGCACTGCGAATAGTACAGCAGAGGTTGACATACTAGCGGTAAACGGGACGAATAGTAAGGCAAATGGCGACACACTAGCGGTAAACGGGACGAATAGTAAGGCAAAGGGCGACACACTAGCGGTAAACGGGACGAATAGTAAGGCAAAGGGCGACACACTAGCGGTAAACGGGACGAATAGTAAGACAAAGGGCGACACACTAGCGGTAAACGGGACGAATAGTAAGGCAAAGGGCGACACACTAGCGGTAAACGGGACGAATTGTAAGGCAAAGGGCGACACACTAGCGGTAAACGGGACAAATAGAAGGCAAAGGGCGACACACTAGCGGTAAACGGGACGAATAGAAGGCAAAGGGCGACACACTAGCACTAAACGGAACGAATAAGTACAGAGGTTGACATACTAGCGGTAAACGGGACGAATATTAAGGCAAAGAGCGACACACTCTGGCACTTAACGGAACGAATAAGTACAGAGGTTGACATACTAGGGGTAAACAGGATGTATGGTAAAGCGAAGGTCGGACATACTAGGGGTAAACGGGACGAATAGTAAGGCAAAGGTCGACACACTAGCGGTAAACGGAACGAATAAGTACAGAGGTTGACACACGATCATTAAACGGGACTAATAGTACAGCAAGAGTGATGCATGCAGTAAACGGGACTAATAGTAATAGTAAAGCAAATGACATAAAATGGGACGAATAGTACAGGAAAGAGTGCCACATTGTGACACTTTAGCACTAAACTGAACGAATAAAGTACAGCAGAGGTTGACACGTCACACGAACAGTAAACGGGACGAATAGTAAGGCTCTGCACCAAATTCGAACACATAACATGAATCCAGCGAATGACAATGACTAATGAAGTAAAAACAATCCACGTGATAAAGCTGGCGACATTTATCTGTTTAATTTGTAATTATAAAATGATTACTATATTGAACACTAGACATTATTTGAAACGCTTTGTGGTTATATGTTCTATCGACTAAAAACAGCTTTTGCACTTGAAAATCTGCGAAACGATTCATTTATCGCAATATTAGTCTTACTAAAACTTAATTTCGAACGTGATCACATATAATGAATGAAACCTTATGGTTGTAAGCAATAATCAAATACTAGGCCTAAGTCGCTCTCCAACTTTGTAATTTTGTAATCAGGCTGGGGGTAGGTGTAACATTTATTTCATTAATATACCCTTTAATCGTCATTATCTTGTTATCAATATCATCATCTGACATCAATATATGAACAAACAGAGTAAAATAATAATGATGTCACATTTTCATAATGTTTTACCTCTATTAAATGACCGGTATTTTGACCAACAACCGGAACCCGTCTATTGTATCACACAGTTAATCCCATTCTGGTTTTCGGTATAACGGAGAATGTTATTATCCGGTTGGGTAATAGTCCCTTGAGTACCTATCGCATATAATATTTATTAAATATTAGTTTATGTCCGGAAGGTAAATACATGAAACAATGAGTAATTAATTCCATCTATATTGCATCTGTGTGATGTATGTTGATTAAATTAGATTAAGTCAGATTGTTGAATTTCAGAGAAAGACATGAAAAAAGGACGATTGGGACCAAGGACGATCAAGACGATCGGGAGCACGCACGATCAAGACGACCGGGACTACGCACGATTGAGGCGATCGGGACTACGCGCGCACTATCAAGGCGATCGGGACCACGGACTACCAAGACGATCGGAAAGCACGGACAATCGGAAGCACGGACGATCAAGACAATCGGGAGCACGGACTATCAGGACGATCGGAAAGCACGGACAATCGGAAGCACGGACGATCAAGACAATCGGGAGCACGGACGATCAAAGAGATCGGGACTACGCGCGCACTACTATCAATGAGATCGGGACCACGGACTATCAAGTCGATTGGGACCACGCACGACCAAGACGATTGGGACCACGGATGATCAAGACGACCGGGACCACGCACTATCAAGACGACCGGGACCACGCACTATCAAGACGACTGGGACCACGTAGTTTTTAAGACCTAGATTGTTGACGATCGAATTTGCTCAGTGAAAGAATTAGATGTTAGTTTCAGTATATTTAAAGAGTTAGGTAGCTTAATTATGAGTTACATGTATGTTGATTATTTTAGTGGTTAGTGAGTTCATTTGCCCCGATCGTTATGGGTCCGATCGTCCGTTGTCACGATCGCCTTGGAACTTTTGTACTTTACATTGAAATATCATCCTATTAAAAAAAAGTCGTTTATATTATATCTTAGTTTGATATCGATTGCCAAAGTACATTATCGTCTTCTTTCTTTCTTTCTTTCTGTATTAACACAATGCTGCAATGATTATCATATACTGTGCCTACTCCCCATCTCAATTCATGATACACAATCGAGAACCTTATACATTAAATGATAATTCAATTAACGACGGCATCGTCAGAAAATATAATAATTCATCAACCGCATCATCACTCATAATATAATCATATTTGTTACAGAATTGGAGGGTAATACCCTATTTCGCTACACTCAATAAAGATTATTATATCAGACTTTTTGTAGTTAATTATTTAACGTTGAAAAAAATACTAATAATGTTTTCACTTATAAAGACATAATAAGAAATTTATCAAAAAAAAAACATTGGCGGGCAGCCAATTTGATTTTTTTTTTTTATATTAGTAGGCCTATAAAGCTCTGTTTACACTATCAAACTTTATTTGAAAAAAAAATATGCCCATATAATGGACATGATGATGTCATATCACTACCATGGACATATAATAATCACTACCATATTTGGACATATATCACTACCATATTTGGACATCACTACCATATTTGGACATATATCACTACCATATTTGGACATATATCACTACCATATTTTTGTCAAACTAGTTTGATATTGAAGACAGAGCTTAAGGTGGCACATCACACAAGATGTGGGCACACGTCATTCATCATCGCCTGATATGTGTGTCGTCTGCTATCAACACATTATACCTAATTTTACACTGCTGAGCAAAAACAACCCCGCCGGCATTGTAAAACGGTTATGAGTACGTGTGCACGTAAATGATATTATATGCGACATGTCATAGAACACATGCCAGTCGATCCGATGGTGTAAAAGCCAAGTATCATATATGTTTAGAGGTCACTAATGGAACATCTTCACTGTATCTTCATCTTCCCTGGTATATTAGTATCACCAGAAACATATACTTAAAGGGGAACTCCGAAAACGTCATGTAGCCCCACGATGTTCGTTCTGCTTCACCGCGGCGGTCGGAAAACCAGTGGGGTTGGTTATAATCAATGTGGTTGTAGAGCTCTGTCTACACTATCAAACTCTATGTGACAAAAAATGTGATGTGCCCATATATGGACATGGTGATGTCATATCACTACCATATTTGGGCATATCACTACCATATTTGGGCACATCACACTTTTTTGTCAAACTAGTTTGATAGTGAAGACAGGTTAAATGTGTAAATTTCATAATAAACAACATTTTAAACCGGAACTACCCATTAACGCGCGTATATAAACATTGACAATTAACGAATTCGTTCAGTGTTAAAAAAAAAGCAAATTTTTGTTGGTGTCATTATATACATTTCAGTTTTAATCGCATTTACAGACGTTCTAAATATTTAAAATGAATGCTTTAATATATTATAATGTAAGTTATACTATGCTTCGGAGCTCACGTACAATTCTCGGTCGGCAGATATGTTGATTATTTGAAATGTAACATCAAGAACTGCGAAGGTCGAACGCCCCTTCAACCAACTTACTAATTGCTAAAATAAATTGTGATCTGTTGTCCCAGTGGAAGAGCTAGTTTACTAAAAGGTTTGCCGTGGAAATGCATCTCATAATATTTTCTGTAACCATGGTAAACAATCCTAGAAATTGGTTCATGACAATTTAAAAGTAGTTTCCCCGTATTCATGAGTTTTCTTTTGGTTTTCCGCGTGAAGCAGATAGATTTTCATTTGGATATACGCACCGCCGTTGGGAAAAATGTAGATTCTTATCGGTACGGTATGGCGCGCCAAATGCATGCAACTAAAGTTCCGATACCCAGAGAAGAATTTTAGGCCGACATTCTCTTAACATGCTGCTACAGGGGCGGATCCAAGTTGAAAGAATTTCGCAAATGTTAATGCAAAAGATAGGACATTAAAGCTCAGGTACAGGCATGAATTTTAAACATAATATCTGGTTAATTGTACATAAATCTAATATTTGTAACAGAAATCAAGACGAAAAAACATGAATTTCCCCTAATATGGTCAAATACAAAATTTGGCAAAATTCTGCCAAATAAACTAGGAAGACTTTTTTTCAGTAGTTAGGTAGTTAACATAATGTAATAACATGTCTGGTGACTCCCTAGAAGGTGAAAAAAGATAGTGGATATACGGTGGATAATTTTTGCTATAGCATGAAAATAAAATTCTGAAGTTGAATAAAAATACCAGAAATGTAAAATTCAAGTTATATTACCTATATTTAGTCATCTGATAACATTTTTTACCATACCATTTATTTTTCATAGCTTTTTAAAATGCCTCTCTATTTCCAAAATTTGTGTACAAAAGAATAGAGATTTTACTGTGTAATTTGAACTATCCCCCCACTGATAAGAAAGTGCTAATTTTCAAAAAGCTTGTGTAACACAAATAAAATCCCAAAAATTATGAAACATAGGGGAAACTATAGATCGATAATTATTGGAATGTATGATCAATAGAAATTTTTTGCCCGCACCTGGCCTTTAAATTAAGCTCAGCCTTTCATTTCACAATTTTTAGGCCCTTGCCCCCGCCGCCTATTTCAAAATCCTGGATCCGCCACTGTGCTACATTGGCATTTGTATACACTATCCTTTCTTATTTTCTATATATTAATAATTAACAGCCACAGAATAAATTCGAACCCACTCGGTGATATACTGAATATTAGTTAATTAATTTTGAAACGATATGAAGAAAATTTGTGAGAATGAATATATCTCTATGCTATATAATACAATTTACAGAATGTTTAACAACCGTTAAAGAAGACCAAAACATTAGGACTAATACATTTATGCCGTTGCGTTGTTTGGTTACGAAAACATTCAAATGTAGGAATGTCATTAACATGAACTGATGTACCGTATATAATGTAACGTAATTAAATGGCAAAGCAATAAGTAAGCGGCTGTATTACCATGTGAATGATTTAACATTTCAGTGATGTCATTTTGTGCTTGTTGAAGATAAAACGTTAAGCAAACATTATTTTGAAATGTGTTAATGATGAGTTACGCATTCTAGCAAAAAGCAGTATAGAATTAAGTTACCACGCATAATGCATTAAGTGTTGTATGAACGTATGCTTGGTTTCTGGCGACGCAACGCAAGGACGTAAGCACAACGCAAGTGAATTGACCAATCACAAGCGATGGCTTATTCGCTTGTGATTGCTAACTGTCTATAACTTCGCTTGTCATTGGTTAAAACGCTTGCGTTGCGTTTACGTCCTTGCGTTACGTTCTAGTGGGAACCAAGCTTAAAGCTTTGTTCCTACTAGGACGCAACGCAAGGACGTAAGCACAACGTAAAGCTTTGTTCCTACTAGGACGCAACGCAAGGACGTAAGCACAACGTAAAGCTTTGTTCCTACTAGGACGCAACGCAAGGACGTAAACGTAACGCAACCATGTTGACCAATGACAAGCAACAGTTCGAATAATCCATCGCTTGTAATTGGTCCTTGTGTTGCGTTACGTCCTTGTGTTGCGTTTTGAGCGGGAACCAATCATTAGTGATTTGACCAATCGCAATTATTCGTACTGTCGCTTGCCATTGGTCAACTGACTTGCGTTGCGTCTACGTCCTTCTCTAGTGGGAACCAAGCTTTACTACGTGACTTGGCCCATCAATCGGTTTCCATTATTTGATACTGAAGGGATGAGGTTTTCATGATGTAGGCTGAATTATTGACAAAGTGATGTAGTTTTTCCATGAATTCGTGTAAACCATCATTATGAATGCACGCACGATGCCAAGCTATCGATCACTGCTGGGATTGGATGAAACCGTGTACAAGCCCTCTCTCGGATCGGATAAATTAACTGTCGTAGGCAAGCCCTTGGATAAACAAACGTGGTATATAAGTGAATTCGATGTTTGAAGTTGTCAGTATGAACATCAAGTTAGCAGAGTGGTTAGGCCTAACGTTACAGGTAAGACTTAATTTAGGGGTGTTATGTACCATGACACAGTTCGTCATAAAGCCGTACACTAGATAGTCTATTAAATATACTACTTACTAGTACATTTTCTATCCTTATTTAAATATTGTAATAAGGGGAAATGGCATGAATAAAAATGTTTTCCTCCTACGAGCTACTATACTATTACAGTAACATTATTTACAGTATTTACAGGGCTTATGGCGTTTTTGCAATCTGCATTTTTAATAGTTTTTTAACAGAATTTTAACAGTATTTTAACATAGGCCTATAAATAGTATTTTAACATTGCCTTTTGCAATTTGATGTATTTTTCAAGCAAAACGAATTTCCATTTTAAAGTGGACCAATAAAATTGCTTGAATCTTGAATCTTTGTTAGCTGCATTGTTGCTGAAGCTAAAAACATCGGATATACATATCCTTATTTCAAGTAAATGATTGTGTTTATTTTCAGTGGAACTTATGCGTTACTTGAAAGCATGGCACATTTGGTTGACTTATTTGTGTGTTTTATGATCCTCTTCCCTGTAATTATTGGTAAGTATAGACATTTAAGTATACTAAGTATAGGTTAAACTAGGCCAGTAGGCTAAATCTTGACGTCATAGAGGTGGACATATTGTTTGTTTGGTTTGTTTATTTATTAAATTTTCCACACACATCAAATAATACAATTGTTCATTCTAATAAAACATAGATTAATTATAAATTAGATTTTAGTCTTTTATTTAGGAATTGTATTGTATTTTATTGTAATGTTTTCTTCTCTCCATTTTGGAGGCATCTTTGAATTTTCAAATTACAAATTTATTCAAAACTGGCTCCACAAATGAATAAAAAGGAGACTATTTTTTATCACTCTCGATTTTTAAATATGTTTTTAATGTTTGTTATAACTTTTAATATTTTATTCATTTTATATATTTTATAAATGTAAATATTTATTATTATATATATAACACTTTGCTGCCACTACAATTTTGTTTTAATAAATAATTTACCTTCAATAATAATAATAATAATAACACATAAAGAAAACAAAGAAAACGTCATCTAACCGCGTAGGCACTTATGTGTATTTGCTTTTTAATTTGCATAAGTATATGACATAAAAAACATTGAACTATAAAAAAAGTGAATTATTTAAACTTTTCGTTACAGTTTCTATTGAGATCGAACTTTTCAACACAACTGTGGAATTTTCTGGCAACGATTCCTGCTTTTCTGATCCTCTTGACAGGAGTTGCGAATGTGATCAATTTTGTATCAAACATCAGGAATGTTGTCTTGATTATGAGATATGGCTTTCATCTACACTACCTGTATTGACATCACCTTCTCTGGTTACCACTAACACTCTTAACGGTTGGCTAGAATTCTTTGGTGCTGTCAAATCAAACGAAGAGGAGAAATTGGATGTAGAAACATTAAAACCAACTTTTCGAGAAATTGAAACTCTTATTATGAGTAGAAAGGAAAACCTTGATGAATTCTCGTGTAATGCTCTTGTGGTGGATTGCAGAGATACATTTTGTTATCAGTTTAAGATTCTAACAATTCAGACGTGTGATAAAATGTTTTCCCGCGCTACAAAGTGTGAGGATGGAGGCTATGACCTTGTTTACGATTCCGGTTCAGAACTGGTGTATCGCAATCGTGACTGTGCAATATGCAATTTTGTTGAACCTAAAAACATTACACCGTTTGTAAAGATGGTAGATGTAGGAAATAAAATCAATCTTACTGACGAGGATCTAGAAAATAAGACACCGAAAGCAAAAAAAGCGATTAGTAAAGAAGATCAACAGAATGTTTTACCTCCTACTTTGAACACGTACAGTAAATGTCAAAGTATAAGGTACGCTTGTGAGGTTGAAGTTAGTGAAGAATTATCCAGGGCTTGTTTGGCTTACCAAGGGATTACGGGTTGCTCCTCTAACCCACATTGTGAGAAATGTTCTGATCCATCAACCAATTACGATAACTTCTGTCCTTTTGTATTTAGTACAAATCATATTACTAAACCATCTTTTGCTATCTTTATCGACTCTTCCGGAGGTTTAACCAGAGTTTACCCAACTAATTCAGAAAAGAACACTGATGATAACGTTGAAACTAGTGGCTACGACGCCATATTACCAACAGATAATTTAACGTTATTTGAAAATTACACAGAAACGCCCATATCACCAAATACGGATACGACGCCATCAATTGAACTGCGCGTAACAGCTGCGTATAGTGACGTGGCATACGTAATAACTTTGATAGGCACTATTCTGTCCATCATCAGTATCTTGATAGCCTTGTTAACGTTCTACATTTTCCCGGTAATGAGGAATACCTCGGGCTGGATCAATATTCTTCTGTTACTTTCAATCTTGACCAGCTGTGTGTTATACATGTTTTTGTTGATAGATAAAGCGATTCCACCTGCCTGTAGAGCGGTCGCCATTGCTAAACACTTCACCCTACTCTGTACCTTTTGTTGGATCAACTGCCTCGGTTTTAATATATTCCTTTCCACAAAACCGAAACCAGTATTTTCCAAAATTGTACAGAAAAAGTTGTTTATATATTACTGCGTGTACTCAGCACTCATCCCTTCCTTAATTGTTTCTGGTTGTATTGCCGTAGAATACTTATCAATACAAGATGTGGCCGTCTACGAATATTTTGATTGTTTTTTATCTGGAAATGCCAAGCTATGGGTTTTTATTTTGCCCATCTCGGTTATGATGCTCTTAAACGCTGTCATGTTTATCATAATAATCATCAATATTAAGAAGAAGTCATATGCCACGGAAAAGCAATCGGCAAAAGCAAAGAAAAAGAGACACAGATTTGAAATCATTCTCAGTGTCAAGGTAAGCAGCAGGCGTGTAATGTCAACAGTTGAGCGCACGCTCATCATGGTTTTTACGCGCGTAATGCTATTTAAAACTGATGTGACAAACAAAAAAAGTGATATGCCCATATATGGACGCGATGACATTATATCACTACCATATTTGGGCACATCACACTTTTTTAGGCAAACTATAGCTCGATAGGTCGTAGGCAGAGCTTTTAAATTATCAAATTATTATTAAATTTTCATTAAAAATGTCTCCCCTTCACAACTTTATCATCAACAGCTTATTTTGATGTTCATTATTAACAGATATCATTTTTTTTTCACGTGCGCGTAAACTGTTTTTCTAGTGTTTTCTATGACGTTATAATTACATTTTACAATTTTGTATTTTCTAGATATTCTGTGCGTTTGCCTTGTATTGGATCTTCGGTATTCTGGCAAACACAATTGTGATAATACGACAAGAAACCACGATACTCAGCCTAGCGTTGACGATCGTGTTCGTGTCGTTGGCGTCCCTGCAGGGTGTGTTCGTCTGCATCGCTCTCGTCTTCAACAAGAGGGTCTTCGAAATGTGGAAGAAAAAACTACGTAGAAAACAATCACACGAGAAATTAGAAAAAGTTTAAAAATACCATATTGTAAATATCAATACGAAGTTGATCAATGTCGTCGTCGTATATTAGTCATATATTGTTAATCTAATGGTAAGGTAAGGTAAGTCCCGTAGCCATTTCTGAACGTAGGGTCAATCATTTTTATATTGTTATCGTTTTCAATTGAAAGAATAAATGTTTAGTTGAATTGAATTTATTTTATGATGTATCAATGTAACACTATATAAATGTATATTAGTTTGTGACGTCAGTTATTATTAACAGTGACGTTATATCATACTCCTGAATTTATCATTTTTCTGCATTTATTTATACGTAATAAAATATAACAAACACAAATATTCTCATAAAAAAAGGGAAAAAAGGAATTGTTTACTGTTAATATTTATACAGAATATTGATACTTTATTATTACTGTACTATAGTGACATGGTGTTTACGAAGAGTTAAATACATTTTGCATACTATTGTCAATGTACGCTACCGTGTATTTAGCTCTGCCTATACTGTCAAACTAGTTTGACAAATATGGTAGTAATATGATGTCATCATGTCCATATATGGGCACATCACATCTTTTTTCGACAGAGCTTTAGTGAAAATAAATACATTTCAGTTTGTCATGTTATGTCAGAACCATCGGGTTTTGTTAAGATGGATTAGATGCATTGTTAGGTTTCTACAATTTGTTTAGATATCTGTATATAGAATATATTACCTATATTGCCTTAATTATTTATACCAGCTTTATTAATAATCAATTAACTAAACAATTATTATAACCTTAGCGTTAAAATATGTGTGAAAGGATGGTGTTGTGAAAGGATGAATCGAACACCACGAAAGACTTTACTAGCGTGTGTCTTCCGCTCCCCGCCCCCCCCCCCCCCCTGCTGGGGGTGGCGCTGATTAGGGTGTGATTGATTGAATATTCAAGAAATAAAGATATTTGATTTAATAGATTTTGTATGTTGAATTTGTATTTTTGTTCCTATTCCAGTGCATGTCGGAGGAGAACGTACTGTAGACGTATCAGTAGTTATAGTAGGCGTGGTTTTCACTAGAGACGCAACGCAAAGACGTACGCGCAACGCAAGCGAGTTGACCAATGACAAGCCACTGTTCGAGTAATCCATCACTTGTGATTGGACAAATCACTTACGTTGCGTTAAGTCCTTGCGTTTTGTCGCTAGTGAGAACCAAGCATTATAGTCCTAAGGCATAGCCGCGCATCATTTTGTCGGACAGTCTCATGTGTTAATGGATGATGAGATCAAATTTATTTTTATAGTCATCTATTTATAAGAGAAATCGAGACTTTGGTTGTCGTCTGTTGTATACGTCGTAAAACTCCTATCGGAAATATGTTATGTTTCAATACATCAAAATCAGTGTTTATATAAAGTGCCCTTTCACTTCAAAGTTGAAAGTTCACTTTCGTGAATTTCAGAAGTTTATTACAATTTATTTATTTTCTAAGCAGGAGCATAAAAACATCGTGTTGTCAATGGCAGGTTACCGATTATGATGTAGGCCTATAATGATGATGGTAACGACTATGTTGAGATGATGATGATGGTGGTGGTGAAGAAAAATGATGTTGAGATGATGGTGGTGGTGGTGGTGGTGGTGGTGGTGAAGAAAAATGATGTTGAGATGATGGTGGTGGTGGTGGTGGTGAAGAAAAATGATGTTGAGATGGTGTGGTGAAGAAAAATGATGTTGAGATGGTGGTGGTGAAGAAAAATGATGTTGAGATTGTGGTGGTGAAGAAAAATGATGTTGAGATGGTGGTGGTGAAGAAAAATGATGTTGAGATGGCGGTGGTGAAGAAAAATTGATGTTGAGATGGTGGTGGTGAAGAAAACTGATGTTGAGATGGTGGTGGTGGTGGTGGTGGTGAAGAATGATGTTGAGATCGACAATCGATATGCAATAAGAGTACAATAAGATGGCAACAAAGACATTTTATGAATTTCAAAGTAACCTATGTTATAGTGGGCGTACAAAGCTAACTCCCACATTAACAAATATTATATTTAAACGATTTCTCCCGAGCCTGATGTGAGTATAGCATGCTTCACAACAGAAATAGGTTAATTGCTGGCGGTCTAACATTTATTTTCACTGCTGCTGAGTTAATCAGTCACCAGAGCAAGCATAAAACAATGTTGTGTATACTATGCACTATACAAAGATCTTAATATTATATCTATGGCGCTATGACAATTCCCTTTGAGTATAATTTTACCGCGGCTTTTTAGAGTACTGAATTGATGGTAGGTATATTTTGCTTTGCATATTATTAAATCTCTGTAGTATCTTAAGTTCTGTCTACACTATCAAACTACACTGACAAAAACAATGTGATGTGTCCATTATATAGACATAATGATGTCATATCACTACTATATTTAGGCATATATCACTACCATATTTGGGCACATCACACTTTTTTTGTCAAAACTAGTTTGATAGTGTAGACAGAGCTTTAACAAACTTTCGTTTTATGTAACACCATTACCGTATTCTTACTAAGGACGATAATTGTTACCGTATTTTTACACGATTCAACGATTCATTATTTAACGAAGACGACGTGTTAATTATGGCCAAGACAACTGTTTGTGATAGGCACAACGACAGAAGTTAAACAGTAGAATGCTGTCTAATCGTTTTTGCTAATTTCAATGTTGTCCTCTCGTCCTTTCGTTCTCAAGATGCATCAGCCAACCATTACTCCATGGCCTAACTGTAGTCTAGTTCACAGTGCTCTCAAAGACGAACATTAATCACAATATGATTTCTGTCAACATGTCGACAATGCCCGATATCCTAGATTAAGAATAATGACATGATATAATACCGCAATCAAAGAAACAACGCGATGTTTTTCTTCTAAATGTGGCATTTACTTTGCCTGAGCTGACGGCACTTTCTGGGCCTTGCTTAGTTGCTGCCATTTTTTAATTAAATTAATTAAAATTGAATAACTCTTTTAAATTAAGTTTCAGATAACGTAGGGTATTTTTTTCGTGTCAGCATAAATAAGGCTGTCGTTAAACTTATAAAATATAACTTTGTTTCTGTTTTTTTTCGGCAGGAGGCGCGGTTGTTTTTTTAATACAATTTTCGGTTTTTAATGTTGACGTGAAAATAGTTACACCCCCTCTATAGTTTGTCTAAAAAATAGAAAACAAAATAATATTGTTCGTCAGCTGCTGGCTGTTTTGTGTGTCGAGATGTTAAATGACGAAATTAATCAAAAAAGTGAGTACATAAATTGAAATGTAGTGATTTTGAACCGTCTGTCTTCAGTAGGTTAATCTGCCTATCGATGTTTATTTGTTTAGTTTCTTTAAATCTAGATGTGAATACTATTAGTTTATAGCGTAGGCTAGGCCTAGCTACTGTAGGCTAGACTTCTCCCCCCTTCGATAACATTCTGGTGGGACCTGCATGGTGGATGAAAGAGAATGGGCAGACCATCCAGGCAGGGCCCATCCCCTCCGCCGTCAGTCTGTGCTACATACACAGTAGACTGATTTTGGCGTAAGGCTAGACAGGATAGACCTAGGCCTATGCTTCTGTATAAGTTACGTATAAGAAGGATCATGTTCTAAGCTCTGCTGTGATTAATTATCTAAGAATAAGCAGCTGTATTAAAATCTAGTCTAGGACCTAGCTAGGCCTAGGCTAGTACTAGTAGTAGCCTGTACTAGTGGTCACAGTGCATTTCGGCCGCCAATCATTTCGGCCGCCGGTTATGGAACGACCAAATTCATGAAACTCCAAAAAGGACAAAATATGGCATGATCATTTCGGCCGCCAGGTATGGCGCGCCTAATTGAAATAGCCAGAAATAACTACAGTATTACAGTGACAAAAATAACTTTACCAGTCTATGGAACGCCACAGAGAACTATGGTCATTTAAACCAGAGATCAGTTGTGCAATGGGCTAAATACATTTTGATTTAAAGTTATATTACGGTATTTTACCGTCTGAATATTTTGGTCAAAATGAATATTGATTTTTTATTTTACAGGTCTCGAAGATGCGTGTGCTTTGTAAAAATGTGTTTCTTTATGAATATAATAAATGTAAAACATACGAATAAAAGTGTTTTTGACTGGCACATAAAAAAACTTCAGCATCACCTCTTCTTATTAAAAAAATATCATTAATATTCACTGTAGTGATGGCAATGTGCACGCCATAAATATCGCTTGCTGTTTCTGGAATTGAAGACCGACGATTGGGCTTAATAATACAGTATTTAGTAAAATATTAACATTTGAACACACATGGCGTGTCATACATATTCAAGAATAATTACAATTCTGGCGGCCGAAATGAACAATACATACTTTGTCCTTTTTGGCGTTTCATGAATTTGGCAATTCCATAACCAGCGGCCGAAATTTATGGCGGCCGAAATGATCAGACACCGTACTGGTTAGGCCTAATTAATATATCTAGCTAGGGCTTAATTGATATTGTTTTTCAATGATTTGACAAATTAATTAGCATCACCTAGACCTAAGGCCTACTACTAGGCCTATTCATTATTGACTAGACCTATTAATTATGAGTAGAGGCACGCAGAAGTAGGCCTAGGCTAGTAATGTATAAGTTTTAGTTTCTTTTTTTTTCTCCTCCAGAATTTGATCTTTAATGCACACAGACAGAATGTGAAGTTTTGGTGATGTCAATATTCAACTCAACATTAATAATGTGACAATCTTTAATCATACAATGTCAGACATTTTGCGAACTGCTCTTAAATCATTTATACCATATCATTTATATTAAATAGTTATAGTCCGAATTATAAAGACATTTTTTCACAATCAAAATGATACATAGAACATACACTATCAGCACCCATACTTCTGCTGCATTCCAAATTATGAACGACCTTCGAACTTCCAAAGATCTCTGTGACATCGTTGTGTCCGTCGACAATCAGGACTTCTATGCGCACAAAGTCGTTTTGGCTGGCTGCTCACCTTACCTTCGAGCCATGTTTACGAACGGTATGTTAGAAACGGACAAGAACATCGTTAAAATTCAGGGAATCGATCCTGTTGCGATGGAGATAATACTGGACTTTATGTATACAGCGACAATAGACGTAAATGTTGAAAACGTTCAGATTGTTCTGGCTGGAGCGAGTATGCTTAATATGAGTAGTCTACGAAATGTCTGTTCAACTTTCTTACAATCCCAGCTAGATGCTAGTAATTGTCTAGGTGAGAGCTCAACACTTAATTAAAGTCTGTACAATAATATTTTGTAGTACAATATTAAAGCCCCCTTCCCTACGTTTTTTAGATCTAATTTAAGATCACAAACTATATTTAATGTAAAAATAATACTATATGGTCCTATTGCGATAAGTTTTAAGTCTTTAAACGGTTAAAAATGTGAAAAATAAGTCGATTCTAATAATTATAGCGGCCCGCTATAAATCCCAAAATGCATTGCGCGCGGATTGATATTTTTGTTTTTCACCTGTAATTCGCCCACTTTTCGATCGATCGTGAGGCCAAAACAAATGGAAGACTCCTAACTTTTCAGCGAAAATACCGGGTTGTCCCCAATTTGTATCAACGGAGTCTGGCAAAAATAGAAAGACAATTAATGCAGCAACTATACAACGTCAGGCTAGGTATATAGCTAGCGTACGATGTTCGTACGTTACCGATGTTTACCAGCTAGGCCTACAAAACTAAGCCTAGCTAGGCTAGGCCTAAGACCGTCCACGAGAGGTCGATCACCGCGAGCTACTTAGGTAGTGCATTGTTTCTCACTTTTTATCATAATTTACCATAAAACGTACATTTAAGACAAGGAATGACATGGTTTAATGTTTTTAAAGTGATATATATGTATTATTTTCCAAAAAACGTCCAAAATTGCAGGGAAGGGGTCTTTAATATCTTGAGGATACTTTATAATAAATCTTGATTGTAGGCCTATATTATGAACTTTCAATATATTAAATATTCAATTTATTAATGAACCACTAAATACAAATTTAAAGATGTATAAGATTTATAAAATCAGATTTTGAATAGGCCATTTTGTATTTTTAATGAAGTTGTTCTACTTTCATAAGAAAAAAAACCCCAATGATTTCACTTATAAAAAGACAAAAGATTTAATTTTAAACAAAACCATTGTCTGACAGATATTTAAAGTATTTTTTTCTTTTTTTTTCTTCAGGTAAATCATTTTTTTTTCGATCCAGTTTTTGGTCAAAGTGAATAACTATTATGTGACATTAAAATGGCATATTCAACAAAAATATTATAAAAAAAATTTTCAGGGGGACAGTATATCTTTAACTTTATACACAAACCTTTTCTATTTCATTATAGGAATTCATTCATTTGCGGATATGTACTCGTGTCCCGAATTGGAGTACGCTTCTCGTAGTTTCATTTACCAACATTTTCTGGAGGTCATTCGAACGGAGGAATTCTTCATGATGAGTGAGCAGGACGTGTTCAAACTTTTTCGCAGCGACCAACTACAAGTCGAGCACGAAGAAGACGTTTACGAAGCGGCCGTTTCCTGGATAACTTACGACTTTAATAATCGTCAATACAGCTGCTGCAAAGTTTTACAAAACATTCGTTTCGCGCTTTTAGACAAACAATACCTCTTGGAAAATGTTAGTAACTCTGAATTAATTCGTAATTGTCCGAATTGCGGTAAAGCTGTCAGCGATGCGGTGAGGATACGAAACGATAATCAAGCTCTCGCGCAAATCAGCAGTCGGTGCCAGCCTCATAGTATATACGTGATCGGCGGAAGGAACAGCGTCGATTGTCAATTAAATTCTTGCGAGAAATATGAAGCTTCTAAAAATAGGTGGATTCCACAGGTTAGTAACTGATTTACTGCAGTAACTGAAGTAAATTACATTCATGCCGTATTATGTAGATTAAACCAGTGAAACAAAAGTATACATGTAGTGTTCTTTCCAGAATGTTGAGAGTGGCGGGCGATGAACACCCCTTTCTCCTTAAAAATGATAATATATTTAAATTTTCAATGCATTTATACCAACAATTATAAGAAATTACAATCAATCAATTGCACCATAATCTGCAGAGCACGAATATTATTACTAATATTAATAATATTGTATGTATAAATGTATATTTTAATTTGCGAAGGTTGCAATATTCAATGACTGGAAATTCAAGCTATTGCAGTGACCCCTAATGACCTGTCTTTACTCTATTTAAATGACCCCTAATGACCTGTCTTTACTCTATTGCAATGACCCCTGATGACCTGTCTTTAAGCTATTGCAATGACCCCTGATGACCTGTCTTAATCTATTGCAATGACCCCTAATGACCTGTCTTTAAGCTATTGCAATGACTCCTAATGAACTGTCTTTGAAATGAACTAGTTGATTTTTTGCAATGTAATGTTAATGTCTCTTTTAGATTTTCATATTTTAATACTACAGTGAGAGTTCTTGAAATACTGACCACTTGAATTGCCCTTGTGGGTGGAGTGGGCTTTGGCCAAAACTAATAAGGTGCCTCTATTCACCCTAGAGAATAAAGATGCTTAATATCAATATGCAATACATAATATTTCAGCATAGTGGCTTTGAAGAAATACTATGCCTAATCAGGGCCGTAGCCAGCATTTAAATTTTCGCTACCCACCCCAATTTCCCAGCAGAGATCGTCATATTTTATATTTAATAATTATATTTAAAGCATCTTTGCCTCGTCTGTTTTTAACCCCTCGCTACGCTAATATTCTTATCTTACAGGAAAGCATGGAAATTGCTCGAACAGCAGTGGGTGCAGCAGAATTAGATGGAATGCTGTATGTAGTGGGTGGGGAATGTGCATTCAACGGCGTGCAGGATGACGACACGATGTATTTAGGTTGTGTCGAGTGTTACGATCCCGTGCTCAAGCGTTGGACCCGGAAAAAGGAGCTGAACGTGCAGAGGTCATTCGTCGCTGTGGCATCTATGGGTGGCTATATGTACTGCATTGGTAGGTATCTACATAATATACCGTACTGGTATTTCAAAAGAGCAATTGTACTAGCTTACATTTGTCATTGAAACTATTGTGTTATGACAAAACATGTCTACCAGCAGATTATATAATGAGTCTTCTTTTGTTTCCTTATTAATTTATTTAAAAAGCTTTTATTTATGTATAGTTTGTTCTTATTTATTTTGTATTTCTGTTTTTTATAAGTAATATAGCTTTTGGATAAATATTTCTGTACATAATTTTAATTTTTCTGTCTGAAGATAAAATAAATTCCTAAAGCTCTGTCTACACTATTGTGTAGGTGTGATGTGCACAAATATGGTAGTGATATGCTTAAATATGGTAGTGATATGACATCATCATGTCCATATATGAGCACATCACATTTTTTTGTCACATAAAGTTTGATTGTGTAGACAGAGATTAACACCCACAATAAAGTCGGATACATAGAATGAAGGCATTGGTTAAATTGCCTCTAGTGCAATGTTGAGATAACAATAATCACAATATACATGCACTTAGGGATGAAGAAATTATCTCTATAATAAGGTCAGCTTAAGGTTAAACTTAGACAACACGTCTTTAAGACTTTCCACTATAATTAATTGCTATTAAATAATGACATCTTCTCTGAATAACTTATTTAGTTTTAATCAATTTGATTAGGTGTGCAACTTTAAAAATTATGATTTATATTCAGACTTGGAGATGAGTGAAGAAATATGAATACAGTAATATTTTCATATTTTACATATTAATGTAGGTGGTGCATATTATATAAGTAAATACAGAAGTGTAATGTAGCTACAAAAAGCTTTGGATGGTTGGAAACAATTTTGGAAATTGACAGAATGACCCCCTAAGTTTGTACAAATTAAAATAAGGACTATTAATAAAATGTTAGCGATCCTCTGTTTAAAATCCCCTGAATACTCCCCTATTTAAGGGTCTTTCATATCTGTTCCGCCACCGGAAAATCAGATCGAACATCAATGTTTAGTTTTCACGTAGCTTTGCGCATGTTGATTGGCGCATAGCCGCGTGGAGTATTGTGAAAACGAAACATTGACATTCAATTTGATTTGCCTAGTCTGACCGGCACTGTGCCGGAACAATTGTGAAAGAACCTTTATTCCGGTTTCTTTAAATGTTCTAATTGATGAGTTGACACCTGTATTTGACACCTGTATTTTATTCCTGTTTCTCTTTATTACTCCTTCTCTTCACATTTGCCTAGTCTGACCGGCATTGTGCCGGAACAGTTGTGAAAGAACCTTTATTCCGGTTTCTTTAAATGTTCTAATTGATGAGTTGACACCTGTATTTGACACCTGTATTTTATTCCTGTTTCTCTTTATTACTCCTTCTCTTCACATTTGCCTAGTCTGACCGGCATTGTGCCGGAACAGTTGTGAAAGAACCTTTATTCCGGTTTCTTTAAATGTTCTAATTGATGAGTTGACACCTGTATTTGACACCTGTATTTTATTCCTGTTTCTCTTTATTACTCCTTCTCTTCACAACTAATTTCTGAGGCAGTTTTCATTTATTTTTAACACAATTGATTGTTGTCTGTCTGAACCATGGAAACAGAATAATTCATCATTCTAGCTCATTATGTACATCACCTTCAGCTCGCCTTTTATTGTACTTCTCAATGCCGTAGATCTTTCCAATTATATATACTGTATATAAAAAGGAAATATTGAAGCCTATAAAATTAATTAGTATTTTGATGGATTATGCAACATTAGTAATTTATAAGAATTATTTTTTTAAACCATTAATATTACTGACTGTATGATTAATTACACTTTTTATGTTTTTTTAAATGCCTTTATTTTCGAACACATTTATTTTGGTGTCATTTTATTTTCGAGTGAGTGCAAATTATGTTTTTCTTATTGTTGGGATCATCATAATTGTATTGATCATATTTTATATTCTTGATTAACGAATTCAACTTTTCTGGCATTTTAGGTCTTTCTTTTCCAACATTTATCACATGTGATGCCTGAATCATACCTAAAGCAAGGCCAATTTACACAGACGAGCGTTAACGGCAATAAAAATATAGAATCTGTTATTCCTTACATGACTATACACAACGCGGACGGGTTTCTGCTCAGGATAGGCTATACAGGTTCTATGTGGGACAAGCTACGCGGTGTATCTGTCTTACTGTTACCGCTCGTCTGTGATACTTATATGGCACTGTATCATAGCATTTCCTTATGACAGTAGACAAATAATATTATAGAGGGGTTCTACTGTAATTAAAACTAATAAATATTACATGGAAGTTTCATTGGATTGTAAAAATGTATTTTCTAGTAATACTGTTCTTTATTGAATTGCAGGAGGTGAAAATGCGTCAAATAGCTTCAACATAGTAGAGCGATATGATCCTAAAATAAATAGATGGTGCTTCCTACAAAGTATGAAACGGAAAAGAGCTGGTTGCGGTGTTGTAGTATGTGATGGTAAACTATACGTTGCTGGTATGTTTGTTTTAAATTTATTAACCATTTCAAATTCAGCAGATATTTGTTTTATCAAATGCCAAACAAATAATAAAGAGCATAAACTCCTTGGCACAATCTAGCTATTTTTTATCTTGTTTGTTTGTATAAATGTGTTTTCCGAAATTAAAAAAATAAAATAAAAAATGAGGACCAACTCGAAGTGAACTTGTCTCAGTTGGCCCTTCAACATACATAGTTTAAGCTATGTCTACACTATCAAACGTTATGTGACAAAAAAATGTGATGTGCCCATATCTGGACATGATGATGTCATATCACTACCATATTTGGACATATCAGTACCATGTTTGGGCACATCACTACCATATTTGGACATATCACTACCATGTTTGGGCACATCACACCTTTTTTATCATCTAGTTTGATAGTGTAGACAGAGCTTTAAAAAAATAATTCAGCAGAAGCACATAATAAAACAATATGATCTATTTATTTAAAGATGTATTGTCCCCCTCAAAAATAATTTTGAACTTTTTTTTTGTTGAATATGCCATTTTAATGTCACATAATAGTTATCCACTTTTGGATAAAATTAGATCTAAAAAAAATGTATTTGCCTGAAAAAACTGTAATTTTAAGCAACAAATGGTCAAATTGGCTGCCAGCAAATGAATTTTTGGATGAATTTAACCATTTATTATGTTATTTTATAATTGAAAACATAATTTTTTCGTTTTTATTTCTACGGAAGTGATTAACTTTATTAAAACTACAAAATAACCTATTCAAAGTCTGATTTAATTAATCTTCATTTTTCATGTTTTTGGGGGACAATTCATCTTTAAGCAATAGATGTAAAGTAGAGGTACTGCATTATCATTTTTAAATTTGTAGGTGGTTATGACAAGAACTACCATATAGATCGTGCCAGTATGGAATGCTTCGACCCAGAGCTTCAAGACTGGACTTTTGTAGCCGAGATGGAGAAGGCGCGGTCGGGCGTGGCTCTTGTTGCTATGGATCATTACATCTATGCGCTAGGCGGTAGACTTAGACACACAGACCAGTACTTTGATATTGCTGAAAGGTAGGGAACAAATAAACTTTTTTAAGCTCTGTCTACACTATAAACTTTTGTGTGACAACAAAATGTGATGTGACCATATATTGACATAATGATGTCATATCACTACCATATTTAGGCACATCGTTTACTAAAGTTGCTTATGCAAAGGATTGAAAAGCACCATCCATAGTTGGATGTCTTTTATAGCACTCTTCTTTCACAAACTCTTGGGGCCTGAATATAAAAATAAATATTAAAGCACATTTCAAGCTGTTGATTCTAACTAGAATGATAATATTTTTTTTTTTTGCTTAAATAGGTACAATACACAAACACACCAATGGTCCCCCATCCAGCCGATGCAAGTAGCTAGAGCATGGCCATCCGTAGTAGCGTTTGACAACCAAATATATGTGTTTGGAGGGTTTGACGGCACCAACAGGCTACGTAGCGTTGAGAAATACAACCCGCATACAGATACATGGACGTTTGTCGCCAACATGAGTGTGTGTCGTGCGGGATGCGGAGCGGCAGTTGTATAACGACGGCTAGTACTGTAGTAGTTTATTTTAAGATTCAAATTGCCAAATTATGAATTTATATTTACAAATTGTTTTTTTTTTTTTTTGGTTTATGTTGGTTCAAAATCAACTCTCAATTATTTAACCCTCACAGCACTTTCACACAGTGTGCATGCTGTATAAACATATTGGAATACTGTGCATGCAATGTCTATTAATGTACTGTGCATATAGTATAAATCCTGCACTGTATTTTACTGTGCATATAGTATATATTTTTACTGTACTGTTTGTGCATACATAACAGTATATAAAAGCTGTGCTATAGATGCAGTATAAATTCATACTATACAACATGGAGTATACATATTGAATTGTACCATGCATATATTAATTATATTGCATTGTACATACAGTATAAATAGTGTTTTGTGCATGCATTAAACATTATGTATAATATGGTGAAGAGGTAATATTCTATGTGTCACAATTTAGTGCACATGTACTATTATACTCAATGGGTTTAATTTATCAAGATATTTAATTCCATCACCTTTAGGTATTATAAAATGATCATTCGAATATCAGAGGTGGTTGTGCCTTTTCAAATACTGCATGAATCATTTTGACCTTAGATATACAGTAATTGTACAATCATTGACATCAGCAACCATTCATTTTTCATGATGCACCATGCCACTACGCAACTGTCTAATTTTCATTCTGTGCTAGCTGATACGTTTCTGAGCATGCGCAGCTATTGAGTCTAATAGTCATTCTGTGCTAGCTGATACATTTCTGAGCATGAACAAATTTACTTTTTCAAATTGAAAACCTTGTAGTCGGTTGGCCTGTTTGCGAAGACGAAATGTTGCTAATATGGTGTTGTTCCATGGTGCTTATATGTAAGTTGGCGAGGTTGTCAATGCTGGGCTTATTTGACTTGCAAAGTTGAAACACTTTGGTGCAATGCTTACTGTGGTTTACTGCGTGTAACTTAAGCTTGTGAGTTGACCAATCACAAGCACCTATCCAGCGTGTCGTCGTGATTGGTCAAATTGCTTTTGGTGCGCATACATCCTTGCATTGCATCAAAGTTGGAACCAACCTTTATTCTGCGCAAAATATATTTTGTTTGGTGCGGCACTTATTTCATAGTTTACAGTAAATCCTTTTATGTTTTGCTTTTTTTCACAAGTTAGTGAAAAATTTAATAAGCGACATTCATATGGGTGATACATACAGTTTTTTTTTATTAATTAGCCAATCATTAATTAATTAATTAAATAATTAATTTGAATTAAAGAATTTTCAAAAAATGTTTAGAAAATTCTAAAAACACAAAGCAGATATTGTCCTATCACCTCTTAACATTCTGAATTTACGGAAAAATTATTTATTTTTTTCATTTTAGACTTTAGGGATATATTTGATATTGGGCATTTAAAACATAAAATGTGTTTTATTGTAATTTATTTTAAATGTAAATTTATTATTAGGAAAGAAAGATGTATATAAATTTGCCAAAATTATATTTGCTTAATTGAAAACAAAAATGAAATGATGTTCTTGATTCTGTTGGGACTTTTTATAAAACTTTTAGATTATTTTTGTTGGTTCAAAATTGGCATTATTATTAAGAAAATGTGTGTTATTGTTTGTAATGTTTTAAGTGTATTAGATAGGGTAAAACCCTTGGGAACACAGGTGCTCACATACATATTTCAACAACACTTTCCGAGTGTGAATATAATGTCTATTATAATTGAGAAAAGTACATTTCTGTTTATGTTTGATATTATTTTAAGTACTAATTAACAACTCCCTGCCAGTGCTGTTTACCTTGCATTACTCCCGCATTAAGCTTGGTTCCCACTAGCAACGTAACGTAACGTAACCTACGCGACGTAAGAAAATGCCCTTCCGATAATTGTGTTTCCCCCCGCCTGCGTGAAATCAAACATGCGATGTTTACAGTACTGTTGCGTCGTCGGTTCCCACTTGTGCTTACGCAATACAGCACTTTGCGTCAAAACGTCGCTGCGTTGCGTTACGTTGCGTCGCTAGTGGGAACCACGCTTTACTAATAATATTAAAAGGTAGCAAGGGCGTCCACCAAGATACATCTCCGAGCCATGTAAATAATATATGGCTCATGTAACCCAAGCACCATATTATCTTTGTCCAAACAAAGTAAATACACTAATTTTCAAATTTCTTATATTTTGAAGGAGGCCCTCAGGTACACCTTGCTGTTAACGTAGGATACAACTGCATAAAATGCCAACCAAATTCAATGAAATATAAATGAATTTATCATTGAATATTGCATATTGCATGCTTCAGTTGCGCAATCATTTTAGTTAATATTAATAATGATAATATTGAAATTAAATTATTAAAATAATACAGTGGTATTGACTGGTTCTCAGTAAGATACAAACATTAACAAAGAAGAAAAATAATCAAAACGTATACTGTTTATAAGCCCTAATAATATTAATGTAACTTTAATAAGCCTATTCATTTTCAGTTAAACTATTTATAGGGATTATAATTTATAGCTTAAGATAATTTTTCTTTAGTTAATGAACACCTGTATACACATGCTAATAAGCGTCGTGTATGCTAATAAGCAGTACAATAATTTGAATAACTAGGATCTCTCGAACCTATTACAATGTCTCAATGATTTATTTCCACTTTCTATGTTCGTCACTTCCTGCTCAAATGAGTTAATGAACACATGTATATGCATGTTAATGAGCATAGGTGTATGCTAATTTATGCTAATTAAGCATTACAGTAATTTGAATTACTCGGTAAGACAATGTCTTCTCTGTTGATTCTATTTTCGTCACTTCCTGCTCGAATTAATTAATGAACACATGTATATGCATGCTAATAAGCATCGTGCATTCTATTAAGCCTTGTCTACACTATCAACTTTATGTGACAAAAACATGTGATGTGCCCATATATGGACATGATGATGTCATATCAGTACCATGTTTGGACATATCACTGCCATATTTGGGCACATCACACTTTTTTTTGTCCAACTAGTTTGATAGTGTAGATAGGACTTTATGCTAATAAGCATCGTGCATGCTATTACGCTAATGAGCAGTACAGTCATTCGATTCATTCGATCCTAGGCAATGTCTTCTTTGATATCCACTGTTGATTCTATCTTCATCACTTCCTGCTCAATTTAATTAATCTAAGGTAAAGCATTCTGTATTGTTTACATGATAGTATCTGTTTTTCAGCGTGTTTTATTGTCACTACAAGATGAAAACTAAAACAGATACTGTAGTCAAGATAAGATGACAAATAAATTCCACTGGCCTTCTTGGCTCTGCCTACGCTATCAAACTATTGATAAAAAAAAAGTGTGATGTGCCCAATATGGTAGTGAAATGCTCAAATATGGTAGTGATACGACATCATCAGGTACATAATGGGCACATCGCATTTTTTTGTCTCATAAAGTTTGATAATGTAGACAGAGCTTTAGAATAGTTGCGAACACATTACTGTAGTCAATGCATTATCGTGCATGATATTGTACAAAATAGGATCGCGTATATTTTTATTTATTAAACCGTAGTTTAATAATATTCATCACGTTTTAAAATATTTTATTTTTGCCAATAGTTATTTCTGTGAGAGTTCACACACAGGTAAACGGTGCCTTTATGAAATGTTTAGTGCTGTTATACATGTTCAGTGCTGTATTTCTTATACATGTTCAGGGCATTTAGTATGAAATATTGAGGATATTTAAAATAAGCTGCCTTTCTTTGATTGGAAATAAATCGGTGGTTTTGGGATTTAAGTTTGTGCTTAACTCGTTTGTATGTTGTAATCTGGCACATATATCAAGAATCGTATCATATCTTAAAGATAACCATAATACATGAAATAATTTCCCAACGCACAAGTTTATTTATTTACACAGATCATTCGACACTATATGCAAAGAGATTGGTGATAAAGCGTGGTTCCCACTAGAACGCAACGTAACGCAACCGACGCAACGTAAGAAAATGCCCTTCCAATATTTGCGTGAAATCAAACCTGCCGATGTTTGCAGCTAGCACTGTTTTGTCGTCGGTTCCCACTTGTGATTGATTTCACGCAGGTGGGGGAAAACACAATTATTAGAAGGGCATTTTCTTGCGTTACGTAGGGTTGCGTTACGTTGCATCGCTAGTGGGAACCAAGCTTTAACCAATGTATTTACTGCAGTAGCCATGATCTTTTATTGATTTCATTAATGATCATGCTGGACATTTGACTGGCATCGTGTTTATTATTGGTTATTCACGCATTATACCATACGATATACTTCGCTTGTGCACTGTTTGTTTAAGCGTGGTTCCCACTAGAACGCAACGCAACGACGTATCGACGACGCAAAGTGATGTAAAAATCGCAGGTTTGATTTTACGCAGGCGGGGGCAAACAAAATGATTGGAAGGGCATTTTCTTACGTTGCGTAGATTCCGTTACGTTGCGTCGCTAGTGGGAACCAAGCTTTACAATGGAAGAATAAGAAAAAATACCGTAACAGTTAAAATGTAATTCCACAGTTAACCACAGCGTTTTAAGTATTTCCCTGAAAATAGAAAGGAACAAGGAGAAAAACTAGTTAGTGTAGACAGAGCCTTATATATTGTTAGATCTGCGAAGGACGGTTTTACCTTATCACACACGGAGCATGCGTAATCGTATTCATTGAACTACTGACCAATTAGAAACGGCATCCGTCCTCACGGCCCAACACCACGTGCATCATCGTCACGTGCTCCCGATCACACGCCACGATCGACACGGCGAAATGGAAGGCCAGTTGAAATTGTATTATAATTATGTTTATGGTCCAATTTTACGACGAGAAACAAGACCTATAGCCTACAGTTATTAAACTAAGCGTTCCTTTTATCATCCCCATCATCTTCCCGATATCTTTATATATGCCTACTACCTAGGCCAGGGAATCGAGAAGCATGCTCGCCGATGGTGAGTATTTTTAGGCGCATGGGAGTGGAGCGGGAAGGTGATATTTTTAGGTGGAGTAGGCCTGGCCATTTTACTGCATTTCGTAACAATATCTGTAAATCAGTTTTATTTTTCATTCAATGACTTATCAATTATATTTTCATATCAAAAGTTGTACAGTTGTGAGTTGCAAAAATCACTTTATTATGTGCTAAATTTTTTTTTGAAACAATTAGTGTAACCACACATATACAATGTAGGCTATAATAAAAAATGTATCTTATCTACACAGCACATTAACATATAAATAGAAAGATCTATTTTCTAGAATTATTTTTTTAGAGTCGACATAATTAGGTTTACTTTTTCATCATTATAACACACTCCTTTATATATACTTGAATCATTCATGCAGTTAAATTACTATACTTTATATTATATTCAAATCCAAAAGGTATTTTATTCAAGTAATTCGTCAAGTATAATACTGCATTTTACTATATAACTTTCACAAGACCTTACTTTCAATTGCAATATTTTTGTTTAAATAGTATTGTAATGTAAAAAAAAATAGAGTTGTTAAGGTTATTTTCAGCTTGAATATACAGCTGACTCTAAAATACTTTACTTTAATTTTTTTTCTTAAGACATGATTATTTTTTACTTTTGTTTTTATATACAGCATAATTATAGTTTCACACTGGTCTAGTTGACATACTGTATTAATATATTACCAGAGCTTTTACTTAGCCAACTGTTGAGGACAAAATGTGTGTTCATTAATTTTTATTTAAAAAGAAAAAAGTGTATTTTTGCAAAAGTACAAATTCTAAAGCTTTGTCTAGACTATCAAACTAGTTTGACAAAAAAAGTATGATGTACCCAAATATGGTATGGATATGACATCATCATGTCCATATATGGGCACATCACATTCTTTTGTCACATAAAGTTTGATAGTCTGAAGATTGAAACAAATTAATTGAATCAAAATGATGATGATACCCATTGTGGCTGCAACTGTGGTTGCTGTTGCTGCTGTTGTGGTTGTTGATGTTGTTGTTGCTTCTTAGCCTGGAGAAACTTCTGTAATCGCCGTCGTCTCTTGTTTGCCTTAATATACTGGTGTAGCTTAAAGCCACCATAGACAGGTAAGGCTATTGCACTGCAGGTTAACACTAGGCCACCAGCCCCTACAACAAGTCCTAGGCATACAGGGGCTGCAAGAATCTGACATCCTATCAAACAAAACAAAAAGCAAATTGATATTTTTAGCTGTAAAACATTCTGTTGTTTGATGATACCTGTAGGTTTGACCATGGAATATATTATTATTATTACTCCATTGTGATTGAAATATTGTTTTATTTTTATTATTTGCTATTTATTTATAGTTATCGTAACTTAAAGTTTTGCATTTATCTTTATATTTCTTCATATATTACAATAAATTAATTATTTTAACATATAGCATATTTCATAATATTTCTTATACAAGTTGGTGTTAAGCTTTGATTAGGATTGTAATTGTAGTTCAGAGTAGGGCAAAACATCTAATCAAGCTTTGATTAGTTTCTTTTAACTAAATCTTTATTCTTATCACCTTTTGTCAATGATGATTGTTTATGATAAGATATTTATACTGGATAACCTCTTCAGTCCAAGACTGGTCTCCCACAGGGCCCAGTGTTATGATCAGTGGCTGTGTGTACTAGTACACTGGGGTAACCTCTTCAGTCCAAGACTGGTCTCCCACAGGGCCCAGTGTTATGATCAGTGGCTGTGTGTACTAGTACACTGGGGTAACCTCTTCAGTCCAAGACTGGTCTCCCACAGGGCCCAGTGTTATGATCAAGTGGCTGTGTGTACTAGTACACTGGGGTGACCTCTTCAGTCCAAGACTGGTCTCCCACAGGGCCCAGTGTTATGATCAAGTGGCTGTGTGTACTGTACTAGTACACTGGGGTGACCTCTTCAGTCCAAGACTGGTCTCCCACAGGGCCCAGTGTTATGATCAGTGGCTGTGTGTACTAGTACACTGGGGTAACCTCTTCAGTCCAAGACTGGTCTCCCACAGGGCCCAGTGTTATGATCAAGTGGCTGTGTGTACTAGTACACTGGGGTAACCTCCTACTCATCTCGAAAGATGTACTAGGTTCTTTAAAGTGCACATTATTCTTTTCTTGTATGCAAGGCTCCATGTTTGTATAGCATACATTGAATCACCAGGGAATAGAGGATATATATATATATGGATATAAATTATTTACCGGTAATTATTTTTTTGTGGCAATTCAAGAGCATTCTTAACAATTTCCGTGTTTAACATTAAACTTTCTATAGTTTGTTTCCATTTATTAACTATTTAGGGCATGAATGTCTGTTATTGTTTTAATGTTTAAATCGTTTTTAAATCTTTTTTTATTTGGTTCATCAAGTTACTTGTTGGTCTTCCTTTTAATCGTAGAATAGAGAAATGAGTATGCCCAAAAAACCCCATAATGCTGTGGACAATTTAAATCAATAAAATATTATTATAGAACAAAAAAAAAATCCTTAGAAAATGTGAGATTATTAACAAGGTAGATTTGGTAGAATTTTTATAATACAATTTTGACATGGTCCCTTTCTCAGTCATTATACACAATGACAGCAAGTAATTTAAATAAGTACTTCTATAGGCAAGATGTAAAACCTCTGTGGAGCAGTGGCGTAGTGGCGTAATGAAGAAGAAACCCAAATGATGTCAACTGAAAGGCAGGCAAGTAGAGGCCTTTTAAGATTGTTATCACGAATCTCATCAAGAAATGCGGATGTCTCTCAAACAATGATGAAGAAATGATAAAAACATGTTTGAAAATGTCAAATGGTAATTACTTTTGAATTGCTCAGCTTAACATTGATTAGTCAATTGCACGGCACAATCATCTCTACATACACACAAGTTTGAACCACAGTTTGGATTTGACCCCAAAAAGGTCAAAGTTAACAAAACATTGCATCCAGTTAGTACTGTATGTACTTTTTATTTCAAGGTTTCTCAACTTTTCCAAAAAAACGTAAAAGGTCAAATTTGACAAAACACTGCATGCAGTTACTAGCATGTAAAACATTTTTTTGTTAAATTTTTTATTGAAGTGTCTCAGTGCTAATGCAATAATGAAAATGAAAATAGGTGTCCCTTAAATAGGGGTTTGCTAAAGTGTTAAAACATATATCTTCATTTGACAGGAAGTGTCCCCATAATAGAGGTTTCCCGCAAATGAGGTGTTCTACCTTATTCAAAACATTTATAATTGAAAAATTTGCTATAAAAATGTAAAGAGTCTATATAATATATCAAATTTCTTGTAAACTTGTTGTAATGTTGAAAACCTTTCCCAGAAATGTCTCCTAAATTAAAATTCATAGCGTTGAAATTGAATTTGAAAAAGCTGTGATGGACATTATTTATTCATTATTTTACGATCAAGATGTTCATGCACAAGTAATTGTTACCTTTGAGACATAATCCACTGTATGTATGTATGTATGTATGTATGTATGTAATAGTTTACTTGTTCAATCATTGCCTCTATAAATTGCCTCATTTATATTCCAACCTATGGTACGCCATAATCCTCTAAACAAAACTTGATAATATCTGATTGCTTTTAAGTCTTTTAATAATGAGGCAAACCGCAAATGATAATATTAGTAATGCTAGAAGAAGATTTTCTTTTGTGTTTGAGAAAAGCACACATTTAACACCAATTACTGGAGAACTTAACTCATGATTCATTAAGAGTTAAATAAAAACTGAGTGCTGTTTATGTGCCAGAGAATTTGAACTTGTACAATACTTTATTGGAAGACTTGTGTATGGATAACAACCAAAACCTCCAAGATATTCTTAATTTTTGTTGAGGAATCGCTTGTGTTACTATGACAAAACCGTACTCTCTTCCTAGTACTGTTCTTTGTTCTCTAAAGCTCTGTCTACACATCAAACTAGTTTGACCAAAAAAGTGTGATGTGCCCAAATATGGCAGTGATATGCCCAAATATGGTAGTAATATGACATCATCATGTCCATATATGGGCACATCACATTTTTTTTTGTCACATAAAATTTTATAGCGTAGACAGAGCTTTAGATATATATAGTTCTTTAGTTTTTAAGTAGACACTCGTATGCTTTATAATCTGTAGTAGGTAAATATATGCTTTAAAAAGATACTTTTTTAAAAGAATCAATCGCTTTATACCATTCCATCATTGCATAGATAAATTTAAGATCTGCGTTGTTATCTTTACAGTAGCTACATAATTATTTGCTATTTTGTTCATCCTGAATTGATCCAGGGCAATAGTAATAAATTAAACTGATAATTTATTCATTTTGTCAAAATAAATGATCTTAAAATCGATAGAATTGTGACTGAAAAAAGAGTTAATGTACAGGACGAATCATTACCATAATAATTAATGCTATTCATAGCTTTTATCTGACAACGCTAAAGTGACAAATTGATTGACAGTTAATATTTAGTATTTAATGTGTTGCACTTTAAGATACAAGATAACGACATCGATATTACCAAAAGAGAATACGAATTAGCTGCAGATGATCTCTCTGATATGAATATTGAGATTTGAAAATGTTACTGCAAAACAATGACTTAAGCTTTGTCTACACTATCAAACTAGTTTGACAAAAAAGTGTGCCCATTATGGACATGATGATGTCATATCAATACCATATTTGATAATTAGACGAAGCTTTAATAGGAAGTATTTAATTGTACAAATGAATTTATGAAGTGCTTTTTAATGTCTATTTTTGACAGACCATTAATATTGTTTACTGGGGTCCGGCCTGTTGCCACCTGGCTTTTTGCCACCCGGTTGATTGTTTGAAAAATCCTTGATTCTCCCCCGTAGATAATAGAAAGGGATACAAATAGCAAAACATCATAGATATATTCTTTCAATCAAGCACTATGCACTGTATATTATGTGTACAATCTGTTACCTTTCTGGCATATCTTTATTATAATGTACTATAGGACTACCAGGAATACTGAGCTTCAATGAGTCAACAATTTTGTCTGATTTCCAAGAACTAACATTCCTACTCGTGCTTTCTTATTAGTGTTTTAATTTAATTTTTACTTTAAACTAATTCAACACATTTTATTAATTCAAAATTGGTTTCACCATGAAGCTACTGTATCATTATATCATTACTTTCCTATATAAAATTGTTGCCAATAAAAGGGTCCAATTATTAAATAATAGGGGTCTTAATAGGAGTTGACCTTTAGTGAGGTCATATACTGGCTGTAAGTTTATGGAAAAGTGTCTCCTAAATGAGATCATACCATAGAGATATTATAGTGATATAATATATCTCTATGATCATACTCATAGTGAAATTTTTATTTTATACTAATATCATTTTTATTGATTTACGATAGGTATGCACACACACAGTGTAAACAGTATGATAAAACAATCACAGTGTGCCTACTGTAAATATACCATGGTCAATTACTTCCCATTGTGTAAACCCTTGCAGTGTTTCATTGTACTTGGCAAATTAGCCGTAGCAACTATCATTGTTTACGAGAAATTTGTATATAGATTTACAGTCTTTGATATCTGCTTTTTGATCACATAATTTATGGTGACCTGTTTGTTTAGAATGATATGGAAAAAAATGGGGTAATATAAAAAAGGGGAAATTTGTCTTTTTCCAATATCATTGTCTTTGAATTTAGAACTGTGCGTGGTATTGTTTTGACTTTTATATTGGTTGGTTTGGTATTCTGTTGGTATAATAATCAATTTTAATTCACTTGCTGTTTCCTTTATTATGTTATTTTCTTTGTCCCTAACAGGATGCTAGCCAGTTGTTTATTATCATTTCCTTTTGTTGTGATGAAATTAACTTTCAAAATGATGTATCACCCATTTGTTCTAGCAGGATACAATATAATTTTTCGATACTAATTTCCATATCCTTCTACAATTTCCTTTTAAAAAGTATTTATATAAATATACCAGACGAAAAACAAAACTACTGTATATTACTAGCAAATGTGAAATGCGAGTACTGCAAGTTCCGCAGCAGTATATTTGTAATATAGAACTATGCGTTGTTGTTGCTATGCTATGTTTGTTGTTCTGTCTACACTTTCAAACTTTATGTAACAAAAAAATGTGATATAAAATAAAAAATAAGGACCAACTCGAAGTTCAGTTGGCCCCTTCAACAAGTTTTAAGCTCTGTCTACACTATCAAATTTTATGTAAAAAAAAAAAGTGATGTGCCCATATATGGACATGATCATGTCATATCAATACCATATTTGGTTATATCACCACCATATTTGGGCATATCACCACCATATTTGGGCAGTATAGACAGAGCTTTAGATAGAAAAGATGCAATTTGTTACAGAATACATACCTAATACAGCACCTCTAACAGCACGTCGTTCCATCGGATCGTGAGGCTTGAATCGGTATTTACAGCCAAACACGCTGTAACGAGAATAATGATCTCCAAAGAATTTCATGCCTCGGAAGCGCTCTCCACATTGGTAGCAGAATTCGGTGTTGCAATTTGAACATGTCATGTGATCACATCCTGTTACTCTTTGAATTAGCACCTGTATGTAAATAAAAAAAATTAATGTATGCAAATTACGGTTTATCGCATACCATTAATGTTAATATTCTAGATTCTTGTTCTTGATTGAGCTACAATACAATCATTCTAGTTCTAGTTAGTTCTAGTTTCCCCATGACCTAGATGATCGTAGGGGCGTAGCAGATGAGATACTGTAGTAGTACTCATCATCATACGATACACAGGCAGAAGCCATATCTCCCAGTAGTGCCTAACTGTATCTCTTCTCAGTTCTGAATACAATCATAGGCCTATATTTAAAATACACACCTTACATTTTGGACATCTATGAGCATTTTGTTGTCCGAAACTCCATTCCTTCGCCCACTGCTTCAACATGCGATCTCCACGTCTCCATTCTTTGCACGTTAAACCCTCGTGCCATGGAGCATGACAGGGAAAACACCAATTAAGCGAACACTCTTCGCAGGTAATGGGCACATTTTCGGATTTGGATTTAGCACCATTTTGTAAGCTGGTTAGATGATTGCATCTTGGACATGTTTTTGTGCTGGGATTTGAGTTGGCTTCAAGTAAAAAGCGATAAAACTTGTCCCTAATTTCGGGCTCAAGGAAATATGAAATTTCTTCGCGGCACACAAAAGCTTTGCACGTAGAACCTGGACAAGATATCTTTACAATTCGCTGTTTTACTTGCGTTGTGAAGTATTCTTTTAAACATAAATCGCAAACAGGTAATTTACAACATATACGGACGTGTAACGACTCAACGCAGAAGCATATTTGACAACTGGTCACTTCTGAGCGCCCTCTACAAAACAAAGGAGGCGGAGTACCCGACTGTAATTCTCGATTTTGTACAGCAGCGCCACCAACAATCAGAGTCATATACGTGTCAATGTCGTTAAGTGCTGCATCAATAGCGCCATCTGTTAAAAGCTGTTCACGACTTTGTCCAGCTTCCATACCTACCTCAAGAATACTAAATACATCACTATTGTCATTATCATTATCATCATCGTCGTCGTCAGAATCGGATTCAACGTATTGCACATTGTCCCCCTCGCTGTGATCCAGTTGGGTCATAACGACGGGGCCGTATGCGACATTCTCAAGTTGCGGTATATATTCTTCAAAATCGCTGTGACCTTCTGACGTCCACTGTGAATAGTATTCACGCGTGTCAGATGAGCGTCGTTCGCAATATCGGCCATAAGGTACGCGAGTCGGAAGATTCCACGTTTTATTGCACATGTAGATTGCCTGATTCTCCTTACTATCAGACAATTTGAATAAATTTAAATCAACGTTGATGAGACCATCATGGTCAGGTTCCACCTTCTCTGGAAATTGATCGCTTTGCGATTTATTTCTCTTGTTATGGGCTGGAATTTTAGTATTGCCACCAACCGCTGTGCTCCACCAAACTGTTTCATAGTCGCGTGGAAAGCTTAAGGCTCTTTTAACGCTGACAGCGCCTGGTGGAAGGTAAACTGGACGATGTTTGAATGGCTGGTTGCTGATAGGTTTGTGTCCAATATCCAAGTGATACTCCACTCTTGTACAGTTTTCACATGTTGATGATAAGATTGTGGGTTTGTCAGGCTCATCTGGTGTTTGAGTCGATATCGATGCAAACGTTTTCTTCATTTCGGATGGAGTGATCTGAATTTAAACACAAAAAGAGTAGAAAAAAATCTTTGGCTGTGATGCGAGTAATGTACGAAGTTTGAATAATAGGCCAGTTAATTATTGATTAGGATAGGAAATTGAAGGTATTGTATATTGTATTGTATATTAAACTACACAGCATTTTAATCATATATAAATACGTTGCTAATAATAAGACAGAGCTAGGCTATATTGTATTGCTAACTAGCATTGCAACCCTTGCCCTCTGCATGCTGCCCTGGTCAAATTATAAATAGAATACCCAACAACCGTACTTACAAACTGGGCCTAAGTAAGTGATCCTGAAATACTGTGTTATATTAGTTCAAATAGTCCCTATATTTAGCATCCGAGTTTACGTTTACACCAAATACTTACCGATACTCTAATAAGAGTGACGTGTGAATGTAATCTTACAATCAATACGAAATAATATGCGACATTTTTAGATCTTCTCTACATATTTATAGGCCTCGCACGAACCATTCATCATCTTTATTTATCGATGATTCCGATCAAGATTATTATTGCAACAACAAATATAGAGGGCGCTATTTATTATGGAACGCCCATGATGACACACAGTTCAACAACACAAGATATTAGGCAACAACCACATGTTTTTTCAAATTTATGGTAGGCGGGAGTTGTTTGAACGTCTGGGATATGTGCACGTTTACCTAATTTTTTGAACTAAAAAACAAACTTTATTAATGGAGTTAATATAGTACTCTATTGTTTAACATATACTTCTTACTACTTAGCGACATAGCCTAATATAATATACATACCTAGGTACCTCTCTAGTCTAGGCTAGACCTGCACTTAATGTTAAGTAACTAGAACTTAGAAGCTTGGCTAGTAGGCCTCCTGACCTAGCTAGGCTAGCTATCAAGTAATAGTAGGCTAGCTAGTAGAGTCCCTGTAGTGTAGTAGTAGTACTATTAGGAGAGCTATGTCAGCAGGTACAAAAACTGACTCAGGTAGTGTACAGTCGATCCACTACTGACAAAAATAAATAGTAGTTACAGTAGTACTGCAGTAGTGAAAGGCCCTAGTCCAGAGCATGTTATGTAATATAAAATAAATTATAATTAATAAAATAAATACTGTGAAATCTGCTAAAATGCAATCATTTGACCAATATTTAATTTCTTGTTATTTTCTAGGTGTAAACCTCATAATGGGTTGCAGTCATCGGTACTAAAATCAAAACCAAAGAATGCATAACACGCTGAACTGTGTTAAACTATTACAAAATAAAGGAACATATTTAAATAGAATTTTTTTTAAATGTCAAACTCTTTCGTGCTTAGCCAATATCTCACAGCAGACTACTGTATCATCACAACACCGCACCTATTCAAACAAGTATGTACATGAACGAGAAGCGGAGGACCTTACCGTACACAAATTTGGCGGTGACCATCGACAGCGAAAACACCGTGTCTATGTTTGGGGTTATGCGATGACGGGAAGTTTAGGTGTACCAACGTTTATCAAACCCAAGCCAAGAGTTCCTGTACGAAAGAAACAGACCGCCCCCTATCTGCTTTATTTTGATGAAAAGGTACCGACTAAATAGAAATTTTTTTTTTCATTTAACATCGTGTAAATAATCATTGACTTGTAAAATATAGATGTTTTTTTTTTCAAAAACATTCAAGTTCAAATTTATTGCCAAATACATAATTGAAATTTGTATTCCAGGGTTAAAAAACAACAAATATCTTGATTTCTGACATTACTAAACTTATAATTGAATTTGTAGATTTTTGACATGACTGAATTTATATTTGTAGATTTCAGATGTTGCCTGTGGTTATGGCTTTTCTCTCTTTTCCAGTAATAGCCTCAATTCATCGAAACTTTGGGGCACAGGAATTAACACAGACACACAGATAGGCTACCACGAGAAACAAGTGAATAGGGGTAGGTGGATGGATTAGGGGTGAAGGGCTACAGCGATATTTGGTTGAGGCTTGTGCATGAAGGATGCAGAATACTACAAGGTGTACAGTGTTTGGTTCAACACTAAAGCTCTTGCCAAACTTTACGCGACACAAAAATGTGATGTGCCCATATATGGACATGATGATGTCATGACATTTTTTTGTCAAACTAGTTTGATAGTGAGAGAGCTTAAGATGAGTGAGGTACTGTTATCTCTTGTGTTCAAATTAAAATGTCATAAAAAAGTTTGAAAATAAAAAAATGCACATTTATTTAGATGGAAATTAAAATACATTTATATAAATACTTTTTTAAGGTAAAAATTTAGAGTATGTAATAGCACCAGCTGAAATTCATCTACCTCTGAAAAGTCCTCGTTCCACTCGTGTGATTCAAGTTGCTTGCGGAAGAGCGCACTCTCTAGTTTTGACAGATCAAGAAGGAGGTATCAATAATTTTATTTGTTTTGATTTTCTTCTGACAAATAGTATCGATTAAGACTTCTTGGTGATAAAAAAATTAAAAAAATTAAATTAAAATTATATTCACTAGATAAATATTAGTTATTTCGTGTGAAATTGATTTTTTTGTGATGCTTTAAGTTTTTAGTCTAGGGAATAATGCATACGGCCAGTGTGGAAGAAAAGTCATAGAAGACGAAGATTACAGGTGCAGTAACAATTTATTTCTTACTTTAATATTAGGTTGTTTTTATCATTTTAATATGCCGTTAGATAGTGTAGACAGAGCTTTAGGTTGTTTTTATCATTTTAATATGCCGTTAGATAGTGTAGACAGAGCTTTATGTCATTACTTACACAGACAAAAAAGACAATAGTATCACTTTCCAGATTTATTGTATGTGCATATAGGTACCTATCTAATGTTCATGTTAACTTATAATACTTGTATTTTGGGGCCTCTCATTTGAGAGAACTGAATATTACTATTAGATAAATTTAAAATGTTTTCATATTTTACAATTTATTTAGCTGTAATATGAGAATTCACAACATTTCTGGTATTGAAGATAAAATAAAAAAGGTTTGTATCAGAAATTTGTTTGTAATCTTTCACCCCTAACTTTATTAATGTATAGCTAAAAAGAATCAATGCTGGCAATGATGTAGAACAGTTTGGCGCCCTCTGTATTAGTTTGCAACAGGAGCACAAAGAAAATTATTTTTTTAAAGTGTATAATGCTGCACCATCCTTGTGACTAGTTACTGCACTTTACACAAGAATGTAAAGACTATTGTCTACCAAAACAAAATCAAAATAAATATATTTATTAATATAACTAATATGTCATTTTGTAGTTTTAATCAAGTTATTTACTTTACACTATTCTTAGATTGTGTGTGGACAAGACCACAGTTTGTTTTTGACAGAAAGTGGGCAGGTCTTGAGTTGTGGATGGGGAGCTGACGGGCAAACAGGTTATGTTCATTTTACAATTTGAAGGAAATAATGATACTAAATAAACAAAATGAATGAAATATCTATATATGACTTAAGCTTTATCCAACATTATAGTATACATGTTTTGATGTGTAGTATGTTAATAATAGTTAAGCTCTGTCCACACTATCAAACTTTGTGACAAAAAATGTGATGTGCCCATATATAGACATGATGATCATATCACTACCATATTTGGGCACATCACACTGGTTTTTTTTTTTCAAACTAGTTTGATAGTGAAGACAGAGCTTAATACAAATCCCAAAATTCTGTCCGTAGGTAGAGGAGATTATGAAAGTTCAAGTGAGGTCAGTTTAATATCAGGTGATCTGAAAGGTGAAACAATTGTTGATGTCACTACGTATGCCGATTGCTGCTTAGCTGTATCAGGTAAGTTGTCTCCCCACACAATGAATACATAACTATAGAGATTACATAAAGCTCTATCTACACTATCAAACTAGTTTGACAAAAAAGTGTGATGTGCCCAAATATGGTAGTGACATGGCATCATCATGTCCATATATGGGCACATCACATTTTTTTTGTCACATAAAGTTTGATAGTGTAGACAGAGCTTAACATGGTTTTGTGTTTTGAAGCTTAGTAAATGTCAATGTCTTGATCATGACAAGAATCTTGGAGGCTTGAAGGATTTAAACCAATAAACTTAGATGACATCCACCATTCCATATCAGTCCCACTACTGCTAATGTTTACAATATTCAGATCACTGCTTTAATTGTTATTAATGCCACTTTATATTTATAAATAGCCTCCTCCGCAAGACTATCAGCTTGAATGTGTTCTTGTTCTCTAATTTCTGTTTTACTTTTGTTCTGACAGATAAAGGAGATGTATTTGGATGGGGAAATTCTGAATACAATCAACTTAGATTAGTTACAGATGAAACACAGGTTAGTAGCAAACTGTAACGTGAAAATGTAATTTAAATGTCATTCTAATCGTTCTGATTATGAGCCCGTTCGGACGGAACAAATTTACACGTGTAATGGTCGCGTGTGGTGTAAATTTTGAGATAAACTCGCTGTTTCAAAAATCAACCTCATGAGGTGGATTTTTCAATTACACCTTAAACCGCAAGCTGATTAACCGCAAGATAAGGAGCAATTTTGACCTTAGTGTAAAGAGATGCATGAAGTATGACACTGCTGGGTATTTTTTGTTAGTTTACACGTGTATATTGTTCATCGTCCGAACGATCACTGATTACACATGTAAAGTTACACGTGTAACTGATTTTACGTCCGAACACAGCCTATGTCCTCTAAATATGTATTTTAATTTGTCTGCAGATTGCAGAGCCAAGACGTCTTCCCTTAAAGGATGTTGGACGGGTTGTATCCGTGGCAACTGGTGGCACGGTTTGTGCACTTCTCAATGGTTAGTGTTTTCATCTATAATATGGGACAGAATTGATATTTTTTGTCCCACTATTTTGGACAATTTTATTTTTTTTTACTCTTCAGAGGCTAAAGGTTCACTGGCATATAGCTTGTTTATAAACAGCGAGATGTTTGAGTATAGCAATAAGATTTACTGATTGAATGACATTTTTTAGCTCTGTCTACACTATCAAACTTTATGCGACAACAAAATGTGATGTGTCCATTTATGGATATGATGATGTCATATCACTACCATATTGGGGCACATCACCCTTTTTTTATCGATCTAGTTTGATAGTGTACACAAAGCTTTAGCACGGTGGGAGTCAAAGATATATTCATATAACAATGAGTCATTGGATGTTTCAGAGTGGGAACATTTTTTCTATGTTGTCACTTACCTCACTGACTGACAGTTAGAGAACATGTGCTTTTGTTTCAGATTCTGGTGATGTGTATGTGTGGGGTTACGGTATATTAGGCAAGGGGCCAAAGCTTTCAGAGAGCAAAAGACCAGAACCCATCCCTGCGATTCTTTTTGGCCGTAGAGAATTGAAAGAACACGTCAAAGTTACCAGGATATTCTGTGGAATGCACCATTTTGCTGCCTTAACAAGTAAGATAAATATAATTGTATTGCTCCTTAACAGCATAACTAAATTATATTGCATTTATACAGCTTTAATTTCAAGGGAATCCCCTTATAAAGGCCTTTATGCTTAAATGGACAAGAGCAAACAACATACAATGCTCTGTGTACACTTTGTCCCCTTATGAAGGCTTCATAAGGGGAGCGGGTGTCAGCGGGATGGAGGGGTCAGTGTGATGGAGGGTCAGTGGGATGGAGGGTCAGGGGATGGCGGGTCAGTGCGATGGAGGGTCAGTGCGATGGAGGGTCAGTGGGATGGCGGGTCAGTGCGATGGAGGGTCAGTGCGATGGAGGGTCAGGGGGATGGAGGGTCAAGGGGATGGAGGGTCAGTGTGATGGAGGGTCAGTGTGATGGAGGGTCAGTGTGATGGAGGGTCAGTGGGATGGAGGGTCAGGGGGATGGCGGGTCAGTGTGATGGAGGGTCAGTGTGATGGAGGGTCAGTGTGATGGAGGGTCAGTGGGATGGAGGGTCAGGGGGATGGCGGGTCAGTGCGATGGAGGGTCAGTGCGATGGATGAGTGGTAGGAAGACCCAGAGTTGAAACTTGCTACCAAGAATTTAAAATACTGTAACACAAATAACAAGAAGCCATATCGAGTAATTCATAACGTATTAATACTGTATACACATAATGTACATGTCATTGAATAATATAATAAATACAAAATATTACAATTTATATGTATGTTATTTAGTGTAGGCTTAGTGTATGCATTAATGACTTTCTTGTTCTGGAAAATCAATACTTTTGGAATGAGAAGTTGATGAAGGTTGAATAAATGCATATATACATAATATACAGGTATAAAGCTCTGTCCACACTATCAAACTAGTTTGACAAAAAAAAAAGGTCAAATATGGTAGTGCTATGGCATCATCATGTCCATATACACATCACATTTTTGTCACATAAAGTTTCATAGTGTAGACAGAGCTTTATAAATGGTATTTATTTTACAAGGTGATGGTGACCTGTATACATGGGGTCAAAACTCCCATGGTTCTTTGGGACTTGGTATCCATCTGGATCAGTACTTCCCACTCAAGGTATGTTTATTTTCATTTGATGTTTAACTTGCATTTGAGACACGGGCAATAATACCTTTCACATCGACTAAAGCTCTGTCTACACTATTAAACTTTATGTGACATGATGATGTCACATTGCTACCATATTTGCACACATCCCACTTTTTTTTCAATCTATAGTTTGATAGTGTAGACAGAGCTTTAGTCGATGTGAAAGGTATTATCCAGGGCATCAACGCGCTTTGATGAAGCTGCTTAGAGCGGATTCCGAGCCCAGTGTATTTCATGGCAGTAACCGCTTCTTAAGGCAGTGGATTATGCAACTTAATTGTAAAATACTAGTTAGTTCTGTAATATCAAAAAATATCTATATAAATACATATAATGAAAAACATATAAGGTACAGTATGGTATATGTAAATACTATAATTTGCATAATTAGGCATAAAGCATGTGCTCAATACAGACATTGATAATATATATATTTTTTTTAAAGAAACTTTTATTTGTAAGTTGGTCATCTCTCCCTTGGCATCATTTTTGATAACAAAAATTCTTTTGTTACTGTTCCACAGTATAATAATATTATCTGATATTTATTTTAATGAATATAAAATTGTTAAAATATTTGAATTAGAATTTTATCTTTATAATCAATATTTTTCCATTGTCGAGAAACACTAAAATATATAATGGCATAAAATGAGAACTATGGTAACGTGGCTAATGTTATACGATTAAAAACTCAATAAATATTGGTATTTGTATTGCCTTTTTTATAGGTTGGTGTTCCAGCGGAAGTTATTGATGTAGCCTGTGGTGTTGATCACATGATTGCACTTGCAAAAACGTTTATATGATAATGTTCTAATGCGGTGGCAGTTTTGTGTTTTTAAATTTCAATGAACTGATGCTGTCTTTTAGAGGTTGTTGCAAAAAGCCTAGACAATCTATAAAACTATTAATATCTAACAATAGATTAAGGGGGACACATTTACAACCAAAATTGACCCCCTTAATAGGAGCGTTCCCTGAATAGGGGTGTTCCCTGAAAAGGGGTGAGACCTAGATAGCGGTGTGCCCTGAATAGGAGTTTCCCCCTGAATAGGTGTGTTTACCTAGAAAGTGGTGTGCCCTTAATAGAAGTGTGACCTAGGTAGGGATGTACACTGAATAGGGGTGTGACCTAGATAGGGATGTGCCCTGAATAGGGGTTGGTCGTAATTTTGAAACATATATTATCCTCCCCAGTCCTGTTCATTTAATGGGAAAAGTGTCTCCTTAAAAGAGCTGTCCCCACAATAGCAGTCTCCTAAATGATGTCTGATTATCTATAATGCTGAATCATGTTATTTCACACATGTTAATCATCCATTGTTTAGTATTGGTACTAACCATGCGTATACATTTATTCTATTCATTAAACTTTATTATAAATTTATATTAAAATTTAAATTTAGACATACCATTATTAATTTTTAAAATGCGTATGGACTCTCAATCTAATTATTGTGTATTGGCATCACGAATGAATAGTTTTGTAGTTGTAGTATACAGGAGGTCTTGTATTCATAATTTTAATCTAATTATCAATTTTAATCAATAACATAATATTAATTTCTTTTGCTGCTCTGTAGATGTATTTTAATTACAGTGAGTGGCAGTATACATTCCTAAGAGACTCATAATAATATTAATATGCTTATTCTGTTCTTATATTTATTCAGTGTTCACAAATAAGATACTGTCAATATTGTTGAAAATATCGTCGTAGTAACTATATACATTTAATCGTACGTTCATGTTTTGTGTCATTTCAAAGTTTGTAACTATGGCAATGATGCAAGACTATATGTATCCTTTAGTCTGATGTTTGATGAAATAATGTATTTAAATGTATAACGTGCCTTTTGAGTTTATCCTTTGCATTTGATTGATGTATGTATTTGAGGTGTTACGTAGCGGTAGACATTACCGGTCCATCATCTCTCGTCGAACAAATATTAGGTTTCGTAACAGCGTTTGTCCGGCTGCCAATCGGGCACTGAATGCTTGTCAGTATACCGTACGAAAGTGATGTGATACTTTGTTATTGTTTTTGTTTTTTCATTTTTTTTGTGTATCTCAGATATAATTTCTATGTATAATTTATATGCAAATGACAATAAATAGAAGTAATTTTCCACTGATGAATGACGCAAAAATACGAAAAATATCAAATGGTAATAATCGTTCTAAAGTTTTGTTTTCACATACGAAAAAAAAAATCGCAGCCCGCCTTTTTATTCATGGTAGAGATGAATGCGACATTCGTGATCAGTCTATAGATCATTTCTCTCACATTTGCCATGAAGGAAAGCAGACGGCATTAGGCCTAGCCCCTAATGTTGTAATAATTCACAGTAGGTGTGTTATACTACAAATAATGAATGTTTGTATGATTAACTGTTCTATTTAACGTTAAATTAACGTTAACGTTTCAACTCATGAAATAGTGTAACCATTCAACTTAGGCCTATTTGTATAATATTTCATGGATTTTTAAAACGATTCACAATTATAATAAATATAATTACAGATATTAAGTAACATGTTGGGAATACAATTCTGGAGAAAAAATCAATTTTATAAGCTAATGCGATTCGTTGATACGAATACTCTTCCGCCTTCTGTAAAGCCATTTCTTCTTCGCGTTCGCTTTTTGACGCGTCATCGGAATAAACATTCTGGAAATGCAGTGGGATGTATTTGCTGTCAGAGACGTTCTTCACCTGTTTCTGTGGATGGAAACAGTTTACGGCGTGGTTAGCATGTTCTGAAAAATTTTCTTCGGCCGAGTTTCCGCAGCAAAAACAACATTATCTGTTCATTTTTTAACCAATAAAGTGCGCATGATCAGTCATTGGCAAACAACCAGATGCCCAATCACATTGCAACAATGTGTTCTTCAGATCAAAAGTTAAAAATTATCGCATTTATCCGATAATTATCCGATTTAAATGATAATGATAATTATCGGTTAATTTTTCTCGAGTGGAATCGGTTAAACCCCGTTTCTACAGGCAGTAAGTTTATCGGTTAATTATCGGTTAATTTGTGGCTGCGGAAACACGCTATTCGTTTACCTCTTGCAACATCATCGTAAATCATCATAAATCTCTGTCTAACTAGTTTGACAAAAGTGTGATGTGCCTAAATATAGTAGTGATATACTTAAATATGATATATGAGCCTATATAGGCTCATCACATTTTTTGCCACATAAAGTTTGATAGAACTTAAGTTGGCCTTTAGCAAAGTGTTTGTACAGGTTGTGTGGTGTACAATCTGCGAAATCTGTTTTGGGAATCGTATGCAAACTTTTGAATTGAGTATAAATAGTCATCACTAACCGATTTATTTTTTCGTTTGTTTTCGAATTGTTTTTTCGCTTCTTCTCCGTGTTTTTTGGCCGTTGTGTAGATGTGATGCGCGAGCGCGTATTCAAATAACGCAAGGTTGATAAATGTTTGGCACAACCCCATCCACCAGTCCATAACCTAAAATAGATTCATTGAAATCATATGTACAAAAATCAGAAGAACTACACAATGTAAATAAACATGGGGCGCTAAACATAAAGAAAACAAACATTCATTTCTCGAAACCAACCATGCAGTCTGAGTATAACATTGATGACAGACGGAAAAGTGGAAATTACTAGAAACAAACTAGACTTTCGCCAAGTCTGTAGTTATTTTGAGGCTTTTTTTTAGTATACGTATGAAACGCCATATATGCAAAAAAATGTATCTTTTTACTAATTTACTAAGTCAAAACTCCGTCCAGAACCCACACTAGAAACCAACAAATGTTCAATTGAATTTGAAATTCTTACAGTCGCATATCCAAGTTTTGGTGTCAACCGTTGAGCAGATACCATCTGTGTGTAAAAGGTTAGCACCGTGGTCATCCCTAGTGCGATGCGGGCTGGAACGGCTCCGATATCGATCCAAAAGTTGATCCAGCTGAGGATTACTAAACCACCAGCAGGGTACATATAACCCCATACGTAGAAATTCCTCTGTCGCTGAAGTCTGAGGGTGAACCCGATGCAGGAGATGTTTTCTATGTGACGTGTGCAAAAGAAGCAAAAGAAAACCAATTTTTAAGATAATTTTTAAGTGTCCTCGTGTTAAAAAATGCAAGAGAATTCAACTTACACTGGCACATTAGTATTATAAAAAATGTATATAGATCTATCATCGTAGGCGGGCCTATTGATAAGAGTCCTCTATTAAATACTATGTTATTTTATTTTAATTATATCGTAATATCTTTTCATTTGGATTTTGGACTGAAACGTAACTCATCCAAACTTTCGCTTTGATTCGTCAAATTACGTCATTGTGTTACGTCATAAATCAAACTTAAGCACAGTGTACTATACCTGTGTCTGAAACCGGTTCGTAGAAAGCGTATTGTTCTTCGACTAGAGGCGTGTGGTAATGGGCGACCGATGATACAGCTGATAAATCGATAGCTTCGTTATACGACCAATCCAGATGTATCTGATCGTCGATATAACCAACTGTAATACACAAAATAACATACTATGCATTCTAAAGGGCTTTTGTTTAAAATGATTATCGCAAGTTAGATACAACCAATACGCGCGTACAACCAATATGTGCGTACAACCAATACACGCATGTAAAGATTTCAACAATGTTTGAACGCGCGTGTCGAATTATGTAATCCGATCTGGATAACACAACGTATCGGTATAACGTCAATAGTAAACTGAAACTGCCCCAGTGATATTTTAATGTGATGGCGCTAGTTACCGTCCGTTATGCGTGAGTAATCTGTGAATGACGTAATGCATCAGTAGACAATCGTGGTTGCCTGTATACACTTACAATTCGTCATTTTTAACGGACATCTCTGAACGTCAAATGGGAAGTAAACGTAATCCATCGGACAGAAATGCCTTATCTTCATTCTGAAACATTTGAATATAAAGTATAAATCGGTAAAAAAATTGAACATTTTGATACCCACAAGGCTATAGAGAGAGAGAGGTTAAAAACAGACGAGGCAGAGATGTTTTATATATTATCAATATAAAATATGACGATCTCTGCTGGGGAATTGGGGTAGGTAGATAAAATTGAAAATTCAAACTGGCTACGGTCCTGAACCCATTTATTTCAGCATTCAAGAACGGGTTTCCCTAATTTGCCTTGTATGTGATTTTCTACTAATTTTGTGTCAATAAAGCGTGGTTCCCACTAGAACGCAACGCAACGACGTATCGACGCAAAGTGCTGTATTGCGTAATCACAAGTGGGAACCGACGACGCAATAGTGCTGCAAACAACGTGGGTTTGATTTCACGCAGGCGCGCGGGGGCAAACACATTGAGTGGAAGGGCATTTCCTTACGTTGCGTAGATTTCGTTACGTTGCGTCGCCAGTGAGAACCAAGCTTTAGCCAGAATAGAAAAAAAAAGATGGATCGTACCTGGTGACGTAAGATACACTGTCTGGTTTACTTATCCTGACCACCTGATTACTTTTAGTGACGTCACTTATATCGGCCTCTGTCGAATCCGTAAATATCATATTTGGTATCCACACCTTATTTACGTCACTGCCTATGAGGACGAGGGCTTCACTCTGGCTATGGTTCAGTCGCCAATCAGACCATAGAACCTCTAGGAGTATTGTCATACTGAAATCCTGTATGCATATTCAGTATTTAGTTTAGTTTTTAAGCATGTAGTATAGAAGTTGTATATATGAACATTCATCTTGAAGCCCAAATAGGTAAACGGGAATCAAAATACAAGCACGCACTAAAGCGTGGTTCCCACTAGGACGCAACGCAAGAACGTAAACGCAACGCGAGCGTGTTGACCAATGACAAGCGACAGTTCGAATAATCCATCGCTTGTGATTGGTCAATTCACTTACGTTGCGTCTACGTATTTGGGTTGCGTCCTAGTGGGAACCAAACTTAACCCGTGATAAAAATTAAGCTAAAATTCATATTAAAAAAACGTTATATAAATGTTATATAAGGATAAATAGAGAGTGTCTCGGCACTCGTGTACGTGTCTCATTGGTATTACCGACTGCTCGCGTAATGATTGGTTCCCGCTAAAGACGCAACATAAGTGAGTTGACCAATCACAATCGATGGATTATTCAAACTGTCGCTTGACATTGGTCAACATGCGTTGTGTTTACGTCCTTGCGTTGCGTCCTAGTGGGAACCAATCTTAAGGAGCACGAATACTTTGTTCGTTTCATGCAAGTATTTGACCAATATATTGTCTGCGACGAACCATTTTAAAAACATCGCTCATCAATAGACCAATTTTCCTAGTGTGAACCAAGCTTTACTTACTTGATTTTGTTCTCGTATTGAATCGATTCCAAGGATTGTCATGTGAACGTAAATATTATCCGCCTTACCTAAACATAACGGTATAAGATAAAAATCTTTCAACTATATTATATAGATACATTTTTCTAAAGCTCTGTCTACACTATCAAACTAGTTTGACGAAAAAATGTGATGTGCTCAAATATGGTACCGTAGTGATATGACGTCATCGTATCCATGGGCAAATCACACTTTTTTTGTCGCATAAAGTTTGATAGTGTAGACAGAGCTTTACACCTACGGGACCATCACAATTGGTTCAAATAGGGGTATCTCCAATAATTAAATTCCAGTATTGTACCGCAACTAACACAAATGCACAGACATGGGTTAATCCTACGTAGGCCTAACTATAATTATCTACAATTCACATACCTGTATTTAAAGGTCTAGAAATGGCAAGATTCGGACGGTTAAGTAAATCTTCCAGCACGCTAACATGTTCGTTGTAACCGTCGTTAAAATCTGAGGAACTAAAGATAATTTAAAGCTTTTTAATTTTCTGTATTTATCACATGTAAGGTATACGTAAAATCCCGTGTTTTAAAAGCCAATTTACACAGACGAGTGGTAACACTAGGCGGAAAACCGCGTAGCTTGTCCACATAGAATCTTCAGAGCGGATGCCGCCCGTCCGCTCCGCGTTGTGTGTAATGATGATAAGGAATAACATAGATTCATTGTTATTACCGTTACCGCTCGTCTGTGTAAATTAGCCTTTACTTTGAACGTGTACGTATAAGGAACTGCGAGTATTTCATTACATATGTGTTCCTTTCCACACCGCCTTTAACCTCACAGCATTTTTCTATCTCAGAGCTTAAGCTTTGTCTACCTGTATCAAACTAATTTGACAAAGTGTGATGTGCCCAAATATGGTTGTGATATGCCCAAATATGGAAGTGACATGACATCATCATCATGTCCATATATAGGCACATCACATTTTTTTTGTCACATAAAGTTTGATAGTGTAGACAGAGCTTTATGATAGTCAAGTGTGTCATAACCCCTCGAAACTCCTCTCCTCCTCTATTCAAGTATCTTTTCCATACAATAGATGATATAAATTGATACCATACATATACACGATTTTTTAGAAAACATGAACTCGTTTGTTTACAAATGCTGTGAATATCAATAATGTTCGTAAGATATTAATATTCAAAATGACATGACGATTTGATTGCCTAACAATATACTACCACACGTTAATCGATCTATAGATAAACAGATAGCACCCAATATTGCATTGTCATGCAGTGAGAAAAGTTGCATTATTTGCAAGAAATAATTTCTGTTCTTGCGATTTTAAATAGTAAAAGAAAGTGCAGTAACAATATAGAAAACTCTTCTTATGTACATTGCTCCTTGCTGCTGTAGTAAGGAACAGATTAACAGGGGCATTCCTTGCTACAATATACGTAGTATCTTGCCTCGTGCTACACTGTAATGGAAACTGTGCAATAGGAACAATCTTCTACTTCATACTTTCCTTAGTGTGTACGCGGTAGTAACATGTATTGCACTTGCTACATTATGTAGTAACTTGTCTCATGCTACACTGTACTTAAATGTAAGTACTAAAATAACCATGCAATAAGGGACCGTTTTCTGTAAAGCCATACAAGTGAGACCCATAGCCACGTTTTATAGTACAGAAACATTGCGATGAATTAAAAGTATTCATTTCAGTTTCATTTTTTTTTTTATTTCGGATAGTACATCCATATACTTATCATACAAAAAACAAAAAGAGAAACAATTGCACCAGAAAAGTAACAATAGTATCTATCTCTCCCACAAAACCAAACTACAATATTCTAAAATATCAATTTGCACCAACGCTGATGTAGGTTGGATTGTGGAAGTACGTTAACTATGGTTTGAATCAGACTATTGCAGCTGTCTTGAATTCTGTTATTAATACTGTATGCAGGCCTATATATAAAATATAGATATTAAATTGTAGCATTGACTTGATGATTTAAGTCCGTTGGTATATCGTTAATATGCACGCCTAGATATGTCATAATCGATGAAGTCATTAAGATGACAAACTGGTACTAATTGGATAGCCAAAGACTATGAATGAAAATGGTCTTTTAAATCCTCCGGGTCTACTGCATTTTTCCCAAATAAATAATATTTCGAGAATCTTCGTTAAATCGCCACTTGATAATTATATTTATAGTTAAATCATCATTTTTTGTGAGTTTTTGACATAAATGATACATTTTTGATATACAAAACAAAATATTGATAATGTAATTACCTTCCACTGTCAATACTGAATGTAGAAAAAACGAATCCATTGTAATTGCCAACAATTAATGTCGTAATTAAAATAAATACGAGCCTCATTTTTTCACTAGACTTGAGTAAATTGCAGTTTTCGAACGTAACGTACTTTTTCTGCTCTACTTCTTGCGTCTAACTCCGTCGACGTATCTTATTCGCATTTCTTCCACACAGTGTCTAACCGTCCGCGTATTGTTCGCGCCGCCGCCTCAAGTTCTTGGGTGACTGTCAACTATTATTATATCGCGTTGTAATGTGTACTATTTTCATTATTCGCTTAAATTAAACGTACGCTCATTCATGCGTATCGCTACCATAGCAACATGCTACTATATTAATGAATATAATAAAGTAAAGTAAAGTATCTATATAATCTCAATAAATAACTTGCAGCGAGAAGAAATAAAACCTGACTATAGCTTTAAGCGCTTTTAATTTGTCAACATTGATATATTTGTCTAAGGGTTTCGCATGATATGTGTATGGATATTAGGACATTGGGATCAAAACAGTAACATAATTACTTAATTTTTGGATGGCCTATAGAAACAAGTTGAAGTCGAAGTTGATAGCGCCGCTACGGAGTATTAAATCAGATGTTACAGATGCGGCATGAGTGCTGTCGAATCGTGATGAAAAGTTTACTGGGCCAATTTGCACAGACGAACGGTAACGGTAATAATAAAATAGAATCTATGTTATTCCTTATGACCATTTACACACAACGCGGAGATACAAATACTAAAGATGTATTGTCCCTTAAAACACAAAAAATAACAAAATATTCTAAATTTAAATTGGCCATATCAAAGTATAAATATTAAAGTTATTTCTCAAAATTCGAAAATTCGAGCCAAAAACAACAAATTTACGTAATTAACAGGTAAATTAATTTGATTACATTTCGTCTGAAAAATCGTTGCGAGCGAAAGTAAACAAAGATTTCAAACCACGAGTATGCATTATGCATGATGCTAATTAGGATTGTTTACAACTCGTCACGGTTGAGAAGGTTTTTTCACACAGATCGCGAGGAAGTTTTATGATTATCCATACAGAGTAGCCAAACAAGCGCGTTGCATTATGAGATATGTTTTGATCGAAAACTTGGAAGTCAAAGTTATTTTTTGAAAAAAAACCCGTCTGTATTTCAGTTAAATGATTTTTGTTTCGACTAATTTTTGGTGAAAGTTAATAACTATTATGATACTTCAAAATGACCCACTTTTTTTGAAATCTTTTTTTAAAATTTTTTTGGAATTAGTCAAAGGGACAATACATCTTTAAATTGGAATAACGATTAAAGATACCAATGAATATGAACCGAGACAGCATTTTATGTCAGCTATGACACTGTCGAATTTGACCATCTCGAACTATTCGACCCTGATCAACATATTATGTTTTCTTTCTGTTATCATCGAAAAGATGGTACAAATAAAAATATAATAGAATAATGTATGTTTCTTTTAGATAATTCTTTGTATCAACTGTTTGGCCGGGTTCTTGTTGTGATTTTGTCCTCATTATGTCTGTTTATCATATTGTTAACCTACTTTTTCTTTCCAATGTTAAACTTCAATTTTACTTGTATTTAAAATAATATTGATTGCAATAAATGCTATCGTATCGTACATTCTGTCATTTGAAAACAGTATTATTATTGTGATGATCAGTTGAGTGAAAATCAATAAATAGCATAATAAGACATAATATTACGTTACTTGCTATGTAATTGGTACGGTACGGGAATATTAACTATATATTGTTTATTATTTATTTCGAGAAAAAAACAATAAAATAGAAGATATATCCGCAAAACGTTGACTGTACAATTTTTATACCCCGTGTGCATCATCTATGAATAAACAATGTTGTCTGAGATAAAAATAGCACAACGTGTTTACTGTAAAACCGAGGAAGAAAAACCGACAAAACAGTATTATCAGTAATAAAATAAATATACGGCGACGGCGGCGTTTCATACGTATAGGGGGCGTTTCTTCGGCGGCAGTAAACAAACTAACTAGGCCTAGCCGGTCCTAAAAGAAGCTCTAGTTTTATGGTAAATAGCTGATTACCGAGTGTTTTTTTTACTTCTTACTTCTAGGTTAGGTAGCCATGTTACTAGAGGACACTTTATTTAATATAAGTTAGTAAGGACTGGCCTAGAATACTAACTAAAATACAATAAAGTCTAGGCCTAGGTTAGAGACGAGCTTGCGAGCGTCACCGACCGACGAACTGTTCATATTGCCGCCCGAGGGCCTAGACTCTAGGGGAATCATTTCGGGCCTAGCCTACAAGAACCTAGTAAGCCTAGTCAGTGATTGGTTCAGACTAGAATCATCATACTGATATCTCAGCTAGTATTAGTAGGCTATGCCTTTTGTCTAGTTGATTATATATAAATTGACATGTCAAATGCATTGGCAATGGTAGTCCAATAATATAAATATAGCATCATCTGGTGTATAAAATTGATATGTATGTATGTTTATTTCAACAGATTACAATTATTAAATTAATTTACTATATACAGTATTGTACTCAATAACATTTTATATCATAACATTTTACCAACAGTCACCATTCATTAAACACATGTAACCCTCGCTGTTGCTGGCCGCAACCTAACTCCCTCTCAAGCTTCCTTCCTTCCAGAAATAACACATCATCTAGACATAAGGATGATAATTGAATAAACTACTTTGAAGTAGCTTTGCATCGGGGAGCAAATTAACATTGCATGCGTTTGTTATTTCAGATTGTAGGCCTAAGGCTAGGCCTAAATGATGTCTGTGAATTTACCCAAGATTTGTTTTGTGCGAGTGCTGAACATCCTCACTCATGTTGTCAAGTATGAGCCTGCTGTGGAGTCCTCACATGATGCAATCATTCTTATCATTCCTGGTACGTTCTGCTGCAGTAGTACTCATTTACTGCAGTAAATCATGGACATTTCTCATGCTGTACACTAGTACACATTGTAATCTCCAAACACAATCAAATGTTTTATTATTATTTATGTAATGTATATATAGTGTAATGTTGTGTGATATAACACTAAAACTGAAAACCTTGCTGATAAAAAGTGAGAACATTAAATTTGATATAATATTTTAATAATTAAATTAATAATCATTATTTAATTGTGACTTATTAGGAAATCCAGGAGTAATGACATTCTATGAGGTGTTTATGGAAGAGTTGTTTTTAAAAGGAGAAAAGAAAATACCAGTTTGGGGAATTTCACATGCTGGTCATCACAAAAGATCCACTATTATTGGTCAACCAACAGATGAAGAAACAAAGGGTAAAGTTCTGTCTACACTATCTATGATTATGTGACAAAAAATGTGATGTGCCCGTATATGGACATGATGACATCACACTTTTTTTGGTCAAACTAGTTTGATAGTGTAGACAGAGCTAAGTGAATATAATTTAAGAGAAATACTTAAGTCTATTTCATGCCTAGCTTACATGGATAAACGTAAATAGCCTTTCACCTCGAAGAGCGAGATATAACTCGAAAAGTAGAAGGTTTCTTTGAATCCCCCTCTCCACAAATGTCAAGTGGGAGCCTGCCCACAAACATCATCATCATTGTTTTTTTAGACATGAAAGGGTAAACATGTCTTCTAAGATACACCAATGTTATAAATCCAATCATGGTTTTAAATTCTTTAACTTTTTTCCCTAAGATGTGGAAAACAGCCCAGATGTTCACAGTTTAAAAGGTCAAATTAAGCATAAAATAGCGTTTATTAAAGACCACATTCCAGCAAATAAACAACTAATTCTTATTGGCCATTCCATAGGTGAGTACTAACATTATTTTATGTGTCATTTATTCTTTTCTTTCTCTATTAAATATAGAACTTGCTTTCCCAGAGTGAAACATCACAACTTAAGCTTAAATAAATAATATATCTATTGATGGTCTGTTGGCAGGGGATGATTTAAACCCTGTGTTTAGGAGTGGAGCTGTAGCTTGGTGGTTAACATGCTTGCCTTCCAATCACAAGGTGCAGGCTTCAATGCTGACCTAATGCCTCAAATGAGACTTGAATGAGTTTATAATCACGATAAATTATAAAATAGTTCTGTAATTGGCGAGTTTGTGGTCGCTGTTGGATGTGTATGAAATAAAAAAATAAATAAAAATTATAAAAAAGCATGTCAACCATTACCACCAGACTAATTTTATGACATTATCTATTTCTTAGGATGCTATATTATTCTAAAGATGATGGATGAATTGCCTAGGAGAAAGGTTATCAAATCCTATCTGCTATTTCCAACCATTGAACGCATGCTTGTGTCTCCAAATGGTGTGATACTTGGGCCAATACTTATGTACCTACGATGGTTAGCTATTCTTCCTGTGTACTTTCTGTCTTTTCTGCCTCAGGATGTTCAAAGCAGACTAATTGGATGGCATTTTAGAAGTAATAAAGTAAGTTGTGCTTTCTTTTTACACTGTACAAATAAGTAAAACTTTTATATATTCACTCTGTGCAGAAATACAGAAAATAAAAAATATCATCATGTCCATATATGGACATGATGATGTCATATCACTACCATATTTTGGCATATATCACTACCATATTTGGGCACATCACACATTTCTTGTCAATCTAGTTTGATAGTGTAGACAGAGCTTAAGGAACCTTATAAACCCTTAAATCTCTTACTTTGCAAATATGTAAATGTTTCCTTTATTCATTCTTTGCAGAAATAGAATATAAAATAAAATAAATAAAAATCTTTATCAGGTCCCTGGATTCGAGGAGCCTTGAATCTCTTTTACTTTGCAAATAAGTAAAAGTTTCCTTTATTCATTCTGTGCAGAAATAGAAATATATATATAGAAATATAATATAAATATAAAATCTCTTTATCAGGTCCCTGGATGTGCCATTCGAGGAGCCTTAAATCTGTTTGATCCAACTGTTGCTGCAAATGCTTGTTATATGGCATCGCAAGAAATGCGGGAAGTAAAAGACTGTGACCACAAACTTGTGCAGAGACATCTGTCAAAACTCTGTTTATATTATGGAACATCGGACAGATGGTGTCCCGTGCAGTACTACTCGGAAATTAAGGCACACTATCCCGACGGAGATATACGACTCTGTAAAGAAGGGATGGAACATGCATTCTGTTTAACTTCTAGTATTAAAATGGCTTCAGTTATGTGGCCGTGGATAAAAGATGACATTCACAAATGAAATATTTGGTTTATTATATTTTAAAAACTAAAACCATGTTGAATTGATAGTTATATATTATTATTATTACTATATTAAATTTTTTACCTTCAGAAAAAAATAAATCTTAAATGTGATTATTATACCATAACATTGATTTTTTTCGAAAAATGGCATATCCACTTTTTTAAGTTTAATAATTATGCGACAATATTGCCATATATGCGCATATATTGTGTTATCATCATCTTATAGAGCCATAGTAACTAGTTATGTCAAAATTTGACCATTTTTCGAAAAATGCCCAAAATATCACCTTTTTAAAATTCAATTAATAGGCGATAATATGGCTATATATTGCTTTTTATTATCTTATAGAGCCATAGTAACTAGTTTTGTCGAAAAATAAAAGGGTCTAAATTTTGCCATTTTTGGAAAAAATCCCTGTATCTACAGGGATTTCTTCGAAAAATTCCCAAAATATCACCTTTTTAAAATTCAATTATGCGATAATATGGCTATATATTGCTTTGTATCATTTTATAGAGCCATAGTAACTAGTTTTGCCGAAAAATAAAAGGGTCGAAAATTAGCAATTTTTGGAAAAAATCCCTGTACTATAGTACAGTGATTTTTTCGAAAAATCCCTGTACTATAGTACAGTGATTTTTTCGAAAAATGCCCAAAATATCACCTTTTTAAAATTCAATTATTATGCGATAATACGGCTATATATTGCTTTATATCATCTAAAAGAGCCATAGTAACTAGTTTTGTCGAAAAATAAAAGGGTCGAAATTTTGCCATTTTTGAAAAAAATCCCTGTACTATAGTACAGGAAATTTTTCGAAAAATTCCCAAAATATCACCTTTTTAAAATTCAATTATTATGCGATAATATGGCTATATATTGCTTTGTATCAACTTATAGAGCCATAGTAACTAGTTTTGTCGAAAAATAAAAGGGTCTAAAATTTGCCATATTTGGAAAAAATCCCTGTACTAATAGTACAGGGATTTTTTCCAAAAATGCCCAAAATATCACCTTTTTAAAAATCAATTATTATGCGATAATATGGCTATATATTAATTTATATCATCTAAAAGAGCCATAGTAACTAGTTTTGTCGAAAAATAAAAGGGTCGAAATTTTGTCATTTTTGGAAAAAATCCCTGTACTATAGTACAGGAAATTTTTCGAAAAATGCCCAAAATATCACCATTTTAAAATTCAATTATTATGCGATAATATGGCTATATATTGCTTTGTATCATCTTATAGAGCCATAGTAACTAGTTTTGTCGAAAAATAAAAGGGTCTAAAATTTGCCATATTTGGAAAAAATCCCAAAATATCACCTTTTTAAAATTCAATTATTATGCGATAATATGGCTATATATTGCTTTGTATCATCTTATAGAGTGGAAAATAGGGTCGAAAATGTTCCATTTTTTGAAAAATCCCTGTATGGTACAGGGATTTTTTCGAAATAAAAATAAAATGGTCGAAAAATGCCCAAAATATCCACTTTTTAAAATTCAATAATTATGCCATAATATTGCCATATATGCGCATATATTGTGTTATCATCATCTTATAGAGCCATAGTAACTAGTTACTGTTTAGTATGACTCTATACATTGAATTTTAAAAGCCATCAGCCATTTTCTGAAAAACATCCAGGTATATTTGTCTTTTCTTTAGAATTGTAAACCAAAATACCAAACAATATATATATATATTTATAAAACTTTAATCTAAAAAAATAACACAACCTTTTTTCATGAATAATTTAACTATCTTAAACTGTATGTTTCTTACTGTATATTACATCCCTACATTAAATAAGTATAAAAATAATTTGTAATAAAAATAGTACATATAAGTTGTTCATTTCTAATTATTCGCTAGTTTAAATGAAAATATGTTCTAATTTTGATTATATATGAATAAAATAACACTGAGTATTTGTACTATTAGCACGCCAGGAGTACAACAACTGCTATAGTCTATTTTATACACACCGTTTCACGGATTATCATGATTATTTTCCATAAAAATATTAAACATTAGGAAATGTTCTATATTAAAATAAATAACTTTAAATTAAACCCTGTATAAATTGATACAATACATTTTTCCTCTACTGCTAACCTCTGCTATTTCGACAATTCTATGTTTCCTATATTTAAACAAACAAACTATTAGAAAGTGATGTCAGGTTTCAATATTGAGATATTGAATATTGTATCAAAATACTTGCTCTGTTGTAGGTCCAGCCTACTACAAAAATAATGTTTGTATTATAAAATTCATAAAAATAAGAACATATTTTGTGTGAAATTACAAGTGGAAGTTATTATATAACAGTTACTTATGGGGCTCGTTATGAGGTGGAAAAGGTCATTTAACATTGTTGTTCATTTTTGGTAAAAGCAGGGAGTGCAGTTTGACTGCAAAGAAACAAGATTTTTCTAGGCATTATTTAACTTGAAAAATGATAGATATAGTTCATTTTAATTCATATAAAATTGATGTTTTAATCTTGTACACTCAATATCTAACAATTATTAGATAATTTATTCTAATATTATATAAGTTTAATCAGTACTGTATTATAGTACGAATATTGCTTTTAAATTAAAGTGAATGTTCCTGAAATTGTAGTACAAAATGTAAGTATGAGTAACCCAGAGATCATGACAAAATAAAATAAATTATAGAATAGAGAAAAGGCTAAAACATTGTTTGTAATGGCTTAGTTGAAATTCCTGAGAAATAACTAGAAAATAATAAAATACTACATTTTTAATAATTTCTTTTCTAATATTTGATTTCATAATAACTTTGGCAAGCACTTGTACTACAGAAGATAAATAATTGCATTTTGTTAAATAAATATAAAATAATGTATAAAAATAAACGTTACTTTATGTAATAGTGTTTTAAATATACTTTTTAAAGTTCTGTCTACACTATCAAACTAGTTAATATGGTAGTGATATGTCCAAATATGGTAGTGATATGACATCATCATGTCAATATATGGGCACATCACATTTTTTTGTCACAGTGTAGACAGAGCTTTAGGCCAATATACACAGATGAGCGGTAACGGTAATAAAAATATCGGATCTATGTTATTCCTTATGACCATTTACACACGATGCAGAGCCGATGGGCAGTTTCCACTCAATAGATACAGATTCTACGTAGTACAAGCTACACGGTTTTCTGCTTTTCCTTACCGCTCGTAAATTGGCTTTCAGACAGTAAGCTGTAAGTGAATCTTGATTTGTCTTAATGCCCTTTAAGTTTCAATGCATAGTTCACCATTCAAGATATTATTCTGAAATAAAAGAAATCATATCAATTTTTATTGATTTTATTCTAACAAAAATATGAAATATATATGGAATATAGTAATAGCTAAAGGATTACAATATTTTCCAATGTAAAAATAAAGGATATATGCGATGAAAAGTGCAGAGTATGAGATTTGATCCCAGAACCTTAAATGTAATGACTGACCACTATTAGTGATAGTACCTAATACTTGGATTGGTACCGACCAACTTAACCACATTGTTGGGACAGTGGCATAACGCAGAGGCCTCTGGCTTAGAAACCCTAAATGGCCCTTAAACGCTGGAGGCCTTAGGCGTTCTTAGCCTTTTCAGCATAGTTTTATGCCTGTTTTTCCTCTGGGAACTGCACAGGGCCCCCATAAGATCCAGGGCCTCTGGGTTTAGCCAGTGAGCGCTCATAGCCGTTATGCCATGTGTTGGGACTTTCGAATTAGTGCTGGAGCAAATTTAAAGGTATACATAGTATTTACCTTAGTGAGAAGGAAGACTTCACATGTGTGGCGAATACCTTGGATCCTGTTGTAAAAAACACAATGTTAACATTATTTATTCAATTTAAAATTAATTAATTACAAAAAAAAAAAATAAAATAAAAAAAAAATAATAAAAATTAAAAATGATAAAAAAAACTTACTGAAAGTTCATCTCCAGATGCGATGAATGGACGCGAGAAATGTGTTTCTGGTATCCCGTCGTGGTAGAACCTCCCACCACGATTATCGTAAATTGTATCGTTTTCAATATCATTGAATCCCCGTTCTGGATGAAAGTTCTCGTTGTTGTAATAATTATCATAAAGTCTATCTTTATTTGGTGGATGACGGTAGCTATCTCGGATGTGGAACTCTTCATCGTACATGTGTTGGGGTCCTACACCAAGGAAACAACAACAGCACACTCCCGCTATGATGACGAGTAGTAACACTAGGAATCCTGCTCCGGACGCTATCGCCGCAATCTCCCACGTTTCAAGTCCAGACTTGTCTTCACAAGTTGTACCACTCCATCCATCTGTACAACTGTAAAGTTAATAAAAGTGTTCAAATTTAATTATTTAATAACATTTTAGCGAAAAAAGCCCCCCAAAAAACAGGCAGAACAAGAAAGAAATGGGCCAATGGCCCAACACAGAGGTGGGACCCTCCTGATACAATATAATACATATATAAAACATATATAAAAATATATAAAAAAAGAAACAGAAATTCATGTTACATTATTTAATTCATTAAAATGTATGGTTACAATTGTAATTATTAACTCCTCACACTCATATACCAACTAATCAAATACTGTACCAAAGCCTGTAATTAATTAATTATGGTAGTCTTATATAGCGCCTAATATAATGTTTCTAAACGCTTTACACACAAAAACGATCTATAAAATATCCTAAAATAACCAAAAAAGGAAGAAAAGCAGAGGAACCATTTACACCGCTCCGTTCTCCAGCACTTTGAAGCTCCCATATGAGAGCTCGCCGGAACAGTATTCACTGGAGCATGAGTGAAAAAGGCATCTGTCTATCCTATCCTACTAGTGTATCAAAGCATGGTTTTAACATTATACATATTTTAAGATTCTTACCTGCATTCACTTTCAAATGTTACAGAGCTTGTTTCACATGTACCTCCATTCTTGCAGTAATCGGTAGGACACACCTCTGATAAAAAAAAAAATGTTTTTGACAGTTATGTTATTTTATAGAAGTGTCTCTATATAAAGCTCTGTATACAATATCAATCTAGTTTGACAAAAAAAATGTGATGTGCCCAAATATGGTAGTGATATGACATCATTTTGTCCATATATGTGCACATCACATTTTTTTGTGAGTGTAGACAGAGCTTTAGGTATGGATGCTGTTTAATTTGTGAGATTAATGACGTAGGCTTAGAATTGAACCACCACATTTGATTGTTATTCGGCAATGCCACAGTAGAATAATAAATATGTATTACCTGCGAATGTTTGAATGGAATTAAGATCTAGAACAAGAGATGAACCGGCGATATGTCCACTGCCGTTAACATTATTACTAAACATAGTGTCCAACATATCGGCATTTGCTGACGAATCAATTTCAAAGAGAACTCCGTATTCAACGATGATACTTCCTGACGCAAAGTTTACAATTTGAATCGTTACATAGCTATCGATATCACTAAAAAATGGCGCAAGCTGAAAAATAATTTACATCGGTTTATGTTTAGTATTGTTACCAATAGCGTGTACTATCACACTTATAACATTTTCTTTAAACTAAATCTTTGTTTTAATGAGAAATGCTTTACAGTAATTAAACCTAAGTCTTTATGCATGGCATGCAAATATGTGTCTGGACTCATAAAGCGAGTGAGTGGCCGAGCAGATAAGACAGTGAAGACGCAACCATAACATCGGCAAGGGTTCGAGGCTCACTCGCTCCATGGTTGTGGTGGTAGAACTAGTCTTCTCGGATAAGGACTATAAACCGTAGGTCCCATGTACACATCTTTTGAGACGAGTAGGGGGTATACCCCGGTGTACTAGTTCACACAGCCACTGTCACAAACTCATTATAGTACTATACTATACACTGGGCACTCTGGAGAACAGTCTTTGACTGAAGAGGCTAGAATAAATAATAATGACTTTTTTTTTTTTCAATGGTGACTAGCAGAAAAATGTCCAAGAAGCAAGGGGATACGGTTTGCTTGGACTGTTCCATTTTCCCCTCTATACAAGAATAAAACTTACAGCTTCTATTATCTTATCTCTAAGATATATGTATGCATCAGAAGTTGGGTCGTTGAGGTCAGAGGTGAAAGTTGCAATGTCACCATCATACTCTTCTAATGTGAAAGCACCATTAAAAGTAACTTGTGCTGAAAATAAGACGAAAATAATAATTTGTTAATAATGATTATCGATGTATTTAGGCACATGTGGCCAAGGATGGCTAGTCAAAAGCTGTCAAATAGTAAGTATGACAATCAGTAATGTGGCCGATGTAAACATACCTGTACAAGTATCAGAGCCTCCAATTTTAGCTGATCCATATGGACAATCACAGCTATAACTACCTACAAGATTTGAACAGACTGCTCCTCCAGTGCAGATACTAGAATCACTGCACTCATCAGTATCTATATACATATTAAAAAACATTTTATCAATAAATTCAACAGTATTAATATTAATTTTTATTTGACATGCTTATGTTCCTATGACAGCAATTTTATAATCATTTTATCAATAAATTCAACAGTATCATCAATATTTATTTTTATTTGACATGCTTATTTTTCCTATGACAGCATTTTTGTCATCTTTGGCATACCATAGTATTTTGATGTGAATCACACTTAATATTATTCTTTACTCGGAGCCTAGCACCTGATAATTGATTGTTCATCATGAAACAGTTGGTAGTGTGCAGACAAATAAGTCATTTATTTATCTAAAACTACATACCTGTTTCGCAGTTGGTCCCTTCGTAACCAGTTACACACGCACATGTGTAAGATGTGCGTGTGCGTGTACACGTGCCTTCATTTTGGCAAGGATTGGTTGTACATTCACCATCACCTGAAAAAATGTATTATTGTTTTTTTATTAATATATTAACACCTGCTGAAATAAAGCTCTGTCTACACTATCAAACAAGTTTGGCAAAATATGTGCCCAAATATGGTAGTGAAATGACATCATCATGTCCATATATGGGCACAACAAAATTTTTTGACACATAAAGTTTGATAGTGTAGACAGAGCTTTACAAATGTTGCTGTATTTTGATATCATGTGTAAAACTATTTTAATTGTTTCTACTTTTTCAATTATGATTTCACAAATATTTTTTCACTTGAATTGGATTATTAAATATTAACATCAATACATTCAATCAATTAATTTCACATCGCCTAGCTAACCTCTGGAGTCTACACACTAGGGCATGTACAATACACAATAATAAGGTATAGAAGGCTGTTTTAGGTACTATATGTAATCTGCTTCAACCTATTATACAGTATAGTGTGAATTCATAAAACCAAATTCACAAAAATCATTGCAGCAAACTGAATCTTAATTTAGTTAAAGCTTGGTTCCCACTAGGACATAACGCAAGGATGTAGACGCAACGTAAGTTGAACAATCACAAATGATGGATTATTCAAACTGTCGCTTGTCATTTGTCAACATGCTTGCGTTGCGTCTACGTCCTTGCGTTGCGTTCTAGTGTGAACCAAGTTTTATTACCTCATTAAATGTGTACTTACCTATAAAGAATGTGTCCTCCGTGATTGTGTTCATCGTATCAAATGACGCCCCGTTCAATAACGCATAGAATGCGTCTTCAATGGCGGAGGCTGTTAAGCTTGAATCAGTCGTAGTATGCAATGTAAAGTCCAACACGCCATTATTGTACGTCACTTGTTCGATTCCTACAAAGGAGCCTGCGATTGTACTGCCTCTAAATAGATCATCGATCTAAAAATATAACAACAAAATAACAAAGACTTATTAGACTGTCAACGCCAACACAATCACAGTTTGGAAATGTTCCATCACGGCTGCATCAATCGGCCAATCAGATATGCCAGCTTGAAGTCACACACCACTACACGTGTGTTTCAGTGTGTTGAGTGTATCAACCTTTTTTAAAACCAAGAATTCATTAATTTTATTGCACATTATCATCAACAAAATAAAATCATAAACTTGTACTGTAATAAAAAGTATATAATAATTATAATTTTTTTATTTATGTGGTTCTACATAAAAACCTTTACGAAGAATCCGTCATTTATGGATAGCAACATGTTATGGCAATGATGCTACCTCCATGCCATTGATTGAGTAATAAGTGAGCACTCTGCTCTCTTACTTACATCTTGAAGAAGTGTCTCTACATTGACATTTGCGGAGGAAGCCTCAATGCCGCCAACAGACACCATAGAAACTGTTCCTGTATTCTCTGTTGTATCTGTAAAAACCAAATGTTTACATGAAAGAATTTGTAGAATTATACTTGTGATCAAGAGCTGAGAAAATCATATCAGTTTTTAAGCTCTGTCTACACTATCAAACAAGTTTGACAAAAAAAGTGATGTGCCCAAAGATGGTAGTGATAATCCCAAATATGGTAATGATATGACATCATCATGTCTATATATGGCCACATCACATTTTTTTGTCACAGAAAGTTTGACAGTGTAGACAGAGCTTTAGATTACATTACTTTTATACCTATTTTCAAAATGTAAACTCCTTTGCACTGTAAAGTACAAGATGATAATAACATATAGAAGCAGATCAATGAACAGTATAGATCAATGATTCATTATGAATGAAAATCAACGCAATTCAAATGCAATTATTTATTTACAGTTTGCTTTTGATATTGTGGAAAGGTACAAACCTGCAGCAACCTCAATGGTGATAACAAAACTGCAAGATAGTGAATTTCCAGCGGCATCCATTGCCGTGTAAGTGACATCCAGTTCACCCACTGAATACTGCTCTCCAGATAGAACATTTGGTTCTGTAACGGTCACATCCTCTCCACTGTTGTCAGTGAATGTTGGAGTGTTCCATGTGATAAGAGCTTGACTTTGGTCGTTTAGAACGTAAACAGTTTGAGCGCTTGGACATTCATTGCTAAGAACAGGATCCTCATTATCTTTGAAAAGCAAAAGAAAATTATTATCATATAATATTATTTGAACTATGACAAAGTATTAAAGATATAGTGTAGGCCACTATGTAATTTCGTGTCATTTTTTTGTTAAAAGCAAAATTCCAGCTGATTTAGTGTCTTTAGGATGTAAAGTAATGAAAAAAATATGTTGCCATTTTTTTAAAAAAGCTTAAGGGTGTCAAATCCAAGATGGCCGCCAATACGTAAAATATCCAATAAATGTACCATATTGGACAAAGTAACACCCATTATGAATAATATTTTAAGTTCATATGGGTTCTCTGCTATATAAGAATTATTATAAACCTATATTCATTAGTATTCTGACATTTTGAATTTCAAAATGGCCGCCATTTTTAAAAAATGGATTAAATTTCTTATTAAAACATGTGCAAGTTATGACGTGGATTGAAATCACATAAAATGATAGGCCTATGACAACAACATTGGTGATTAACACAAATGGCGGCCATTTTGAATTTTAAAATGGCCGCCATTTTTTAAAAATGGGTTAAATTTCTTATTAAAACTTGTATAAGTTAAATAAAATTAGATTGAAATACACAAAATGATATGCTTATGACAACAACATGGTGATTAACACAAATGTTGACCATCAGGAGGTCTACAGTACTGACAGTACACTTCTTCATATTAAAACATCTTATAAACTTCTTAAGTTAAATGACAACTAACTCTGCCAAAGTCCTTCAATGAAATATTTCTAATCTTGAATGCGATACAGTAAGTTGACCTTCCTTCGTTCTCTACTACTGTATCCATCAAACTTCCACAGACTGATCTGCGTTCCCAACAACCTTGTTCAGAAACAAATTGGCAAAATAACTGAAATACCTCATTTCACCGGCAAATAATCTCTATAGGAGTCCTCTTTTACTTTGATAAGTTTGTGACCTGTATTCACCGTCATATATATTTTTTTCCAATGTTCGTCTTTTTCTTAGGATACCATATAGACAGTTTGCCTTCTACAAGACTTTTACCAATGCCTCAAACATTTTCTGTCCAATTTCATCATGCCATGGCCAACAAACACCTTTGTGCGAATTGCAGCATTCTTCATTAATCGGGATATCATCTCTCTTTAAATGTTAACTAGATTTGCCAGCTCTGATGAAATCATTAATTTGTGTTATTCCAATTATACCACGCTCAATGACCCTGATCAATTGATGTAAATCCAGCAAGTCCCACACATACATGTCCTCTCATATACATATATAGGGATATAGTTTAACCACATCATTTAGATTTCGTCGACTCTCAGTATTCAAGTTAATATCTTTATGATCAGCCTCTTTCAAACAAAATGATACTTAACTTAGAATCTCTTTTTCTGTCTGCATTTGTAGAAGCAAGTTGTAGAGAGAAAGCAGAATTAGTATGCTTCTGTCCTTTAGAGATGTTTTCCATTTAAGATATTTGTGGCATAGGTAATACAAGTTCAGTTTCAACAAAAGCACTTGCCTCAACACTATTTTCACAATGATACATGTCCAAAAGCCATATAGTTCACCGGGTCGACATAATAATTGCTTTTTGATGTCATCTCTGTCCACCTCCACTCATCTCGGGCAAGAGTCATCACCAGGCATTCTTGTCTTTCCCTAGTACATGAGTTTTTATACCACAACCATGTGCACTCATCAAACGAGTGTATAATGCTGGTCTGTCTGAAGGGGGTAGGCCTACATATCTAATGAAATTGGTTGAGATTGTAGAAGATGAGAAGTAGGAGTTCATTCATTTACAAGGTTATTTATAGGCAGAGCTGTATCTGTATTTCTTTCAAGCTTCTACCAAAACTTGACAGGTTGAAAACTTACCAACCATACTGGTGACTATGGCCCTGAAGGTTCAGACATTGAATACATAGCAATAACGCATTTATTATTTAACATATTTATACAGGATTTCACAATAAGGTATAAATACACTTGTTTTATATTGTGGTCCTGTCTCCTGTCAAGTTTCAGTTTCATGAAAAGAAATGAGATCTGTAATTTAGAATCTATATATATATAAATTATGGTTAATTCTGACATAGGCGAGCACAATGGAAAAACTTTGGAACAAATTTCTGCCTTGGACCTGAACTATCTTAGGTGTACCGCAAAATGTAAAACAGTTTTCACTATTACGATATTGTTCCATATTTCTATCTTAGAAATATATTATAAAGAGTTTTAAAACAAAATATCTGATTCATTGGTAGATCTTCAACTCAATTTCAATTGTACGCGGTCAAAGTAATTTCCGGATTCACGATGAGTTCACAGGTTCACCTTGCAACAACTACCTGGTTTCAGTTAAGTTGGTCGTTAGTGGCTATAGCTATTTTAGTTTTTTGTTATTTTCGGATCGGACCGCGCGTGTGAAGGTACAGTTGTTAAAAAATAAAATCCCGATAGCCGAGTTTTATTGAGTAAGCTGGCAGGAATAACTGTAGGCTATCTGTGTCCCATTAGGGCCCATATTGCAAGCCGTCTAAAACATCTTCCTTCTTGGGCCGAAACGGCCTACACTGTCGCGGAAGTTAGTTTCAAAAGATGTTTAAATTAAATAATGTATTATGATGGTATTTATTTGAATAAACGCCTCCCCAATAAAACATCACTTTGAATAATAATCGCCTATTTATTTAATTTAATAGTCATAGTGGGGTATTATATATCTGTTATATAGAGGACATTGACAACTTTAGACAGACTTATATTTACAATTTACAATCCTGTGAGAAGTGACAAGTTTAGAACATTGTGTACAAACAACAATTTATGCACACATATTTAAAAAAAATTATTTAAAGAATTTAATTTTTAGTGGCGGCCATTTTGAAATCCAAGATGGCCGACAGATTATCGCTTTACATAGTTAGGATTGTATAATGGGTACAGTAATACCATCAAAACGGACTTGTTCCACATTCATAATTTGTATTATAGGTGATATTCTGATTTTTAATAGGGTTATTTGAATGTTGGTGGCCATCTTGAATTTGGTCCTTTAAATGCCTTTTGAAAAAATGGCAACATATTTTTTTTCATACCTTATATTATCAAGATATGAAATAAAGTCAAAGTTTGCTTTTAACAAAAAATATACACGACATTCATATAAACGACATACCAGCCTACACTAATATATTGTTTGTAAAAGCTTTAAAAAATATATTTTTTTTAATATGCCATTTTAATGTCACATAATAGTTATTCACTTTGACCAAAAACTGGATTGAAAAAAATATTATTTACCTGAAAAAAATGTAATTTTAAGCAAAAAATACTTTTTATAAGTTTTAAATACTTTTTTTTAGAGTGAATAACTTTATCAAAACTGCAAAATGGCCTATTTAAAGTCCGATTTTATTAATCTTCATTTTCATGAATGAACAATACATCTTTAAGTATTATAATAAAATAAATACATTTTTTTATTAAATACCTATTATAGTAACTGTGAGAACACAAGTCGCCATATTTACGCCATCCGTTGCCGTAAATGTTACCATTGATACGCCGATTTCAAAAGATCCGGAAGTCATGTCTGGAGTTATGGTAACTTCTGTTGCCAAGTTGTCGGATGCCGTTGGCGCTTCCCACGATACTGTGCCTAAGTTGCTACCTGCATCGTTATTTCCTTGCACGGTAGATGGACAAAAATCAAATGTAGGGGCTTCTGTATCTTCCGTTTCTAAGACAAAGTACACAAAACAACTATTTATACGATTTGTACTATATTATTACTTTTTATCATATGTAAATTTGTTTTCTCTGTCAGTCTTTTCATGGTGTTGTTATTATTTCCCTCAAGAAATCTCTGCAACAATTTAGTAGAAACAACTACAGACAACTCTCTAAATACCGGACTCACTGAAAAGCGGAAAACTCTCCCAAATCAGACTTTTCTTGAAGTCCAAAACGTCTCAAATTCATTTTTACCAATAGAATCGCATTCCAAATGCTAGACTTTCCAGAAAACCTGACATATTAGGCCAACAAAGGTGTCCGGTATTAGGAGAGTTGACCGTAGTATTATACACCATCTGTTCCTTACCGATTACCATAACATCAAACTCAAAAGTAGCCTGGTTTCCGCTGCCATCCGTAGCAGTATAAATGAGCGATGTCGTTCCAATATTGAAGCTCCCACCATTAGTACCTCCTTCTAGTGTTAAAGTAGGAGCTACATTGGAATTGTCTGAAACCGTTGGCTCTGGCCACTCTACAACCGTTGACGTTGCCCCAAACACACCAGCAGTTACTGGATTTGATGGAGTTGAATCAAACACTGGAATCTCGTTATCTTTAAAAACAAAATAGAAATAATGTAGTCATTGTGGTGACAGTGGCAAAGTTAAAATAGCCACAAACAATTTTTTTTATCGCAATAAAATAATTAATATGCAGTATTGTATATATAAAGTAATAATTTTGAGAAGATACAGAAGGTAGCATATTACTGAAAGAATAGAAAATGTATGTTTGTTTGTATTTAAAACCGTTTATGCATATATTATATGTTTCGTTCATTTATTCAACCAGCATAAAATCAATATAAATATATATATATATAAAAAAACAGAGATGAAAAAATGCTGGGCAGGGGCAGCTTAAGCAAAATACTCAAATGAGTCAGCTATCCCTCATATATATTTTAAAAAGTTCAATAAAATTAATTTAGTCTACAAATAAAATTAATGTTATACTAATTTAATATAGTATACTTCCAGTTACTTTTAGATGAGAAGTAAAAAAAACAATAAAATAAAAACTAACCATTTACTGTAACAGTAAATTCACAGGTTACTGAATTTAGGGCAGTATCTGCCGCAGTGTACACAATGTCTGTGGCACCAATAGGGAAGTCAGAACCTGATGATAGGCCCGTCATTGAAGCAGCTGTTAAAGTTCCATCAATGGCATCTTGGAACACAGGTTCACTCCATGTTACCATGGCGGTTGCTTCCCCTGAGTCAGTGTCATGCACAAGATTGGATGAGCAACCAAATACCTCTGGTGGATCATCCACTATATAAAAAACAAAACACAAAATTATAAATAAAATTAATTAAAATTAATTAAGAACAGTAGACAATATTTAATCTTGGGTGTAAGCATATGCTATAACCAATATACCATGCCAAGATGTCATGGTATTTTAGTATCTGTTCTTTTAATTCAAACATAATTTATAATATTTTCTTTTTTTTAAAACGTTGAATTCTGTGCTGTAAATTTGTTTAAAAAACATTTAATAATATACATAATATAATTTCTGATAAATAAATAATAGATGGTACGGAATAATATTAAATGTAATATAAACAAACACGATGTACAACATACCAACTATTTCGACTTCAAATCTACATTCAGTGTTAGTATTTCCAAAGTTGTCAGACGCCGAGTACACAACTGTTGTGGTGCCACTATTAAACACATCGTCTGGACTGACATTAGAATTTATGGATATGTCTGCACCAGAATTGTCAGAATAAATTGGAATAGTCCAAGTCACTGTTGTACTAGAACCAGATGATGATAGTATAGTTTCAGTGATGTCATCAGGACAGTATTCTACTTGAGGTTCCTCATCATCAACTAAATTACATAAAAAATAACGTAAAAATTTGTTATATCCAATGTTGACAGGATTCTATGATGAAATTAAATATAAAATATTGTTTATTTTATAGTAGCGTTAATATTGTTTAATCTTTAATCCATATAAAGCCTTGTCTACACTATCAAACTTTATGTGACAAAAAAATGTGATGTGCCCATATATGGACATGATGATGTCATATCACTACCATGTTTGGGCTGGGTATCAAAATGACCAGAATTGTACTGGGAAGGTTTTAAACTATATTTAAACCACCCCGGGAAGTGGGTTGGGGTTAGGAGTTGGGGGGGGGGGGGGGGATATGGGATATCAAATTGACCAGAATTGTACTGGGAAGGTTTTAAACTATATTTGAACCACCCCCGGGAAGCGGGTTGGGGGTCGGGAGGGGGGGGGAAATGGGATATCAAATTGACCAGAATTGTACTGGGAAGGTTTTATACTATATTTGAACCACCCCCGGGAAGCGGGTTGGGGGTCGGGAGGGGGCGGGGGGTATCAAAATGACCAGAATTGTACTGGGAAGGTTTTAAACTATATTTAAACCACTCCGGGAAGTGGGTTGGGGTCAGGAGTTGGGGGTCGAGGGTAAATGGTATATCAAATTGACCAAAATTGTACTGGGAAGGTTTTAAACTACTTCTGAAACCAGCTAATAGAGTAAGTATCTAGTACTATCTTTCCTAGTGGTTCAATATTTGAATAGCTGTAGTAAATATCTAGTTTGTGATGCTATACTTACCAGTTACAGTAACAGTGAAACTGCATGACGCTGAGTTTGAACTACTATCAGTCGCGGTGTACGTGACAATTGTTACCTCACCAACAGTGAAAAGGTCATTTGGTGAAAAGTTTGATGAAAGCACTGCACTTCCTGAATCATCGGTAGGAGTTGGTTCGGTCCACGATACAGAGAACTGAGTGGTTCCAGTGGTGACGTACTCGGTCACGGCTGATGGGCAGGTTATCTCGGGATCTGTCGTGTCAACGATACCCGTTACGTCAACGGTAAACGTACAATAAGCAATGTTACGAGCCGCATCTGTTGCTATATACTGTACAGTAGTTTGGCCTATAGAGAACAAACTTCCAGGAGAAATTGTTGCCTCTAAATCAGGGTTGTCGTCCGTATCATCGGAGGCAGTTGGTGGCGTCCACGTAACTTGCACACTCACGCTACCGACAGGGGCATCCATTTCAATATTCTCAGGACAATTCGAAATAACTGGATCTGTTGTGTCTGGAAAGGCTGTAGACAAAAAAAAAGACATAATAATTTCTTGATTAATATATATTTCTTAAAACTACTGTAAGTACTGTAACAAAAAATCTGTCTTTACATAATTATACAGTACCACATGCTAAACAAAACAGAGCTTAACTGGAGTACCCTTCTTACCTTGTGCAGTTATGACAAAGATGCAGTTAGACTCAAAATCTGTTGTAGAGGAAGTAAACACACAAATGACTTGTGTTTCAGATGGCACCGCAAGCTCATCACCCGGCTGAACATTGCAGACCGGAACCACAGCCTGTCCGTTGTCAGTCGCTGTTGGATTGGCAAACACGGCATTGACAGTGGTCTCACCCTCGACAGTAAACGATTCTGGACATGTTTCAACCAACGGCGCACCAGAACCTAAAATAAATGAATAAGAGAAGAATAATAATCACACTTGTTTAATTTTTAATATAAAAATACATTGTTGGTTTCCAACTCTCTCAGTTATATTCATAACCAACCCGCTATGTCCTGAACCACATTTATTGTAATTAAGATTTTTTAATATATGTTTTTTATTATTTTTCCTGCTTGTATTCTGATATAATTATATTAACACAGGTGCATGACTTTTTAAGCATTTTAATGCTGCTAATTACTAGTGTAATTCAGTGTATACTGTACATTTATTGAGAGTGAGTTTTAAGTAGTAGGTAATTTTATGTGTGTTATGTGATAGTTATTTTGTATTTTTTTATATGAATTGTAACTATCAATCAATTATATTACCAATCTTATTTATTTTATAAACATAATGATTGAGAAGTGAAGTTTTATCATATTTATGATGTCTTGTCATGAATATGAGTACACTAAGGATATTATTTTTAACACTATAAACAAAATATTACCGCTAATTTCAATTGAAAAAACACAGTCTTGCTCGTTGCCATACTGATCAAAGGCCATGTACATGACGCTAGTTATTCCGGTTGCGAATGCTGTTCCAGAGTTGTAATCTGAAGTTAGCGTCACCAATATGGTATTATCAATAGCCAATGGTGGTTGCCAGAAAGCTAGGTTGGTGTCAGTGATGACTTGATTATCAGGGCAGCCATCTGGAAATACTGGTGGTTCCTCATCTAAAAACAAATATGAAAATGGCGTGAGGTCACAGATGGGAATAAAGAATTAATTAAGTGACATTTACTTGGGAAGGAAGATATTTATTCATTTATTTAATCACACTCTTGTTTAATTAAAGTGTGATGTGCCCAAATATGGTAGTGATATGCTTAAATATGGTAGTGGTATGATATGCTCTAATTAATGTAGAGCGCTTTGGTCTTTTTTTTTGGAAAAGTGCTTTATAAATCTATAATGTAATAGTAAAAGGTAGTTTTTGACATGGTCTATACTACTGCATACATTACATACAAACCTTTAACTGTGATAGTGAAAACACAGTCTGCGACGTTTCCCTCCGAATCGGTTGCCTGATATGTATTTGGAAACGATCCAACAGAAATATTTGAGCCTGGTTGGTATGTACGAGTTGGTTCGATTTCACCATCTACGTTATCAATGAACGTCGGCTCGACCCAGGTCACTTGGGCGGTAGGCAAACCTGGATCTGTGTTTATTTCATAGCTGTTTGGACAGTTCATCACTTCTGGTGGCTGATTATCTTTGTATTAAAACATACATACAAATATGGTATTATTATTAAGGTGGGAAAAAATGAGAATATTATTTGATCTTTAAAAATAATACTGTGTAGTTCACTTTTTTCTACAATGGAGTAACAGTCAAGGCTGTGGACGGCAACATACAAAAAGAAATGGCCAATAAAAACACATGACAGGACTTTTAAACCTCCCAGTAACAGGCCCATATTTATCAAAGAAAATATCATGAGATACTTAGTATAAACAACAATATTTAAAACAAGATGTGTGTAGAATTTAATTCGAGCCAGTAAGGAACTATCTACTGGCCCGATAGGTCAATAAAAAGTGACCGTAAGGATGACCCTTGCTTTACTTTTAATAATAAATAATAAATGGGGCTTATAAGGAGTAAAGTACATTGTTATTACCTGTCACGTAAATAGTAAAGGTACATTGCACTTGGTTGGCTGATGAATCAGTAGCAACGTAGGTCACAACGGTTTCTCCGATCGGAAAGGCATATCCGGAAGGATAAGTACTAGTTAGTCCTGGTTGACCAGAATTATCAGTTGCTGTTGCAAGGGTCCAGGCGACTACAGCTGTTTGTTCATCCGCATCTGTAGTGGCTTGCTGATTGGTTGGACAATCACTTATGACTGGACTCTCATCATCTACATAAAAAAAATGAAAAATTATGTCATTACAATATTATTTATTCATAATTATGCTGTTAAACTAGTTTGATAGTGTAGACAGAGATTTAGAAAAAACAAACACATTTGGTTTACCTATAATGGTGACAATGAATGAACAAATCTGCTTGTTTCCAAAAGAATCTGTAGCTGTATAATTGACAGTAGTTGAGCCAATTGTGAAAACAGTGTCAGGGATATGTGACCTCTCTAGCAAAGGTTCACCAGCGTTATCCGTGATAGTTGGTTCCACCCAGCTTATTTGTTTGTCTGGTTCACCAGGATCGGTATTGTTTGTAATACTTGCTGGACAATTTGTTATCTCCGGAGCCTCATTATCTAAATAAATTAAATGAATAAAATAAGAATCATTTTTAATTCCAGTCATGTGGTTGAGTTGTAAGGTAAGGGCACCGGCAAAAACAATCTACCTTCGACCATAGTTCAGTGGTAGATTAAGGAAAACAATGTCAGATGTAAAACCAGTGCATTTTTTGAAGGAGTAGGGTTATCACAGTGTACTAGTTGATCTGAACACCATATCGTGGCTTATGTACTCCGTCACATTTTAAATATATCAACATATTACTGAACAATACAGTAGAACCCTATAAAACAGACATTTTCGGACCCAAGACAGTCTCCCCTGAATTTTTGATTGACTCCACTAGGAAGGTATCCCTTAAGGCCCATTTACATTAAAAATAAATAAATAAATAGATAAACACACATTTTTCTTCTCATAAAACAAACGAAATCAGAAAAAGTTTTCGTTCTAGAATTATAGGATAATCATTTATGCCATCTTTGATAAAAATAATATTTGTAAAAATCCAATCAAATGATGTCATGATCAATAAAAACAATAAAATCGTTTTTAAAGTCTATTTATTGTCGATCATTATCATCCTAGTGTAAATGGGCCTTAAGTCTAGATGTCTCCTAAACAGGGATCTAAATTCTACACACCTTCAACAGTGACTGAAAATACACAAGAGACAGCATTTCCGGTCTGGTCAGTAAAAGTGTATGTAACTGTAGTAGTGCCTGCTGGAAACACTGCATCTGGTTGATGTGATCCCGACTCCGATACATAACCCGAGTTATCTGTGGCGTTTGGTCGTTCAAAGTTTATAACGGCGTTAGTCGTTCCAGAATCGGGTAAAGTGGTTACATCAGTTGGACAATTGTCAAGTTGAGGGTCTTCATTGTCTGAGAAAATGTGAAAAATTCCTTTAAAAACTTATTTTATTTCAAACGCATCCAACAGTGATTAACTCGCCAGTTACAGGATGGATAAACTATTTTATAATTGATCATGCTTATAAACTAAGTCTCATTTGAGACTTAGCGAGTGGAGTTGAAAGAGTTGTGAGTTACAACCTTGGCACTAGGTCAGGATTGAACCCCGGATTTTATATCAATTTTTTACATTTTTATAATCAACTCGCAATTTTGTTTTGCAACAAGTATGAAAATAAAAGTCATAATAAAAAAGATCAAGGAATAATAATATTATACAACTCATACCATTAACATAGATAGTGAACAAACAGTATCCGATATTTCCTGCCGCGTCCACAGCTGTATAGTTGATGTTATAAATTCCAAATGTCAAATATGATCCTGACACAATTTCTGGAGTCATTGAGGTTGAAACAACGTTGCCAGAGTTATCGTAAGCAATCGGAGTTGCCCAATCTACGTTGGTTCCGTCCATGTTTTCATCCGTGTCAAGGTTCATTGAGCTTGAACAGTTTTCAAACGTGGGTGCGCTAGAATCTATGGAGTTAAAACAGATTGAGTTAATGAATTTGATTTAATTAATCTACAAGAGACAAGGAACTATACAGTATACTCTTAAGCTCTGTCTACACTATCAAACTAGTTTGACAAAAAAAGTGTGATGTACCCAAATATGATAGTGACATGCCCAAAGATGGTAGTGATCATCATGTCCATTATGGGCACATCACATTTTGTTGTCACATAAAGTTTGATAGTGTAGACAAGGCTTTAGTGATGTATTATCACTCAAAAATGAAAAAAATAAAAATTAAAGATTGTGGATTAGCAATTTAATTTTTAAGCAAATTTTAAGATTGTTCTTTTATTAGGGTCATAATAATGTAACACAAACACAAATTATAAATGTGAAGATGGACAAATTCACAATTGAACTGCAAACTCTATAAAAAAATCAAACACACATCTATTGTTTTAGTTATAACAAGTTTTATGCAACACTATACCTTGTACTACTAATGTAAACTCGCACGTTTTTGTGTTATTAGCAGCGTCCGTTGCACTGTATGAGATAACGTACGTTCCTACTTCGAAACTGTCACCAGACGTATGCGTATTTGTTGTAGAAACTACACCAACATTGTCTGTTGCTGGCGAGATGGTCCAGGCCACAGGGGTCATCGTCATGCTAGCTGACGCAATCACTTTAAAAGTTTCGGGACAAGTGACAAACACAGGATCCTCATTATCTAAACAAATGATTATAAATGTAAATAAACTTGATTAGGCCAATTTACTCAGACGAGCAGTAACAGTAAGCGGTATACTGTGTGCGTGTCATAAGTAGAATCTGTATCTTTCCTGAGCGGGTTTTTGCTTAACCTTCTGTCTCATGTAAATGGTCATAAGAAATAATATACATCCTATATATTTGGTTTTCTGCTTACTGTTGCCGCTAGTTTGTGTAAATTGGCCTTTAAAGCGAAACTGTTAAAATAAATATGTATATGATAAACAAAAGAAAATCTCTAAGTAAATAAAAATGGCTCTGCCAAAAATAAGTAAAATATGAGGTAATAAAAATAATTACCCGTAACTGTAATATCGAATGAACATTCAACAGAATTTCCAGCCACGTCTGATGCATTGTTGTAAACTGTATGTACACCTGGTGGTAACTTTACCCCTGTATTGTGGCTACTGTATGTTACGTCAACCCCCACGTTATCAACCACAACCAGGTTTGTCCACGTTGCTGTTGCGGTAGACATCCCAAGATCTGTGTTAAATGCTATTGGCCCTGGGCATGGATCATAATAGGGTGGAGTGTTGTCTAAAATGAAAATTATTTATTAATATATTATTAGTTATGAGAAAAAAAAAAGTCAACAAAAAATCATTAAATAATATATTTTATATGTAATATCTGACAATTTTACTAATGCTTGCATTCAGCCATATGATTTATTAATGTTAAAACATTATAATATTGATAACTTTATTTCAGAATAAAAATTCCATATACAACAAACAATACAACACGGAAAATCACACAAAAATATGATTTTCTCTCCAATTTAGTGAAGAGATTTGAAGATCGTAACAGATAATTCGTAGTACACCTCAAGATCATTTTCACTATTCAAAACTCTTATTCTAAAACCATATTAAAAGGTGCCAATGCACAAACTGACATCACATATTGTAAATCAAATCAAAATAAACATTTATTTCCTTCAATTTACATCAAAGATAGAAACATAATCATAAAATAGGTAAATAACTTACCATTAACATTTACATAAAATTTACAAGTTGCTGAATTCCCTGCGAAATCAGAAGCTGTTACAACTACTTCAGTGCTACCAATGGCAAAGGTCGTTCCTGAAACCGGTAATGTACTGACTGGTAGTAACATGACGTTGTCCGTAACATCCGGGGTTTCCCAAATTACAACCGCTGACGGCGCTGTTTCCGAAGCATCAACGGTTTGGTTTGCTAAACAGCTATCAAACACTGGAGCTTCTTCGTCTGTTAATACAAAATACAATTTACAGAAATATCCGGTGCATCCATTTTGATTCATAAATCCAGCCTTATTTTGTTTTTATTTTTCATGTGTTTTAATGTTTAAAATGTATGCTTTTTTTATAATATGAGATACAAAATAAATTGAAATGAAAATTAACAGAACTCCAATTTGGAAGAACAAGATACACTATACTGTGAAATGTAGAAAACTTCATATAATACTTTGGATAATAAAGCTATTGTAGAAGAGTATATATATATATTATTATTTATTAATTTATGTTTCTGTTCATATTGTATTATATTGTGTGAAACAATAAACTTGAAACTTGAAACTTGAAACTTGATATAACTGTGAGTCATACGTACCTGTAACGGTGACATAAAAGATACAAGTATCCGAGTTCCCACTAAGATCTGTGACTTGATAGCGCACCTCCAATTGGCTACCATAAAAATATGGAAAACTGTCCACTAAAAAAAAATAATAAATTAATAATTACAAAAATGAATACAAAATGTCAATACATTATATAAAATTGCTACCAATCAATTACATCAATAGAAATTACAAATAATATCTATGAAGTCTATAAGGTCACACATCCGCTTTCCATGGAAAGCGAAAGGAATATGAGGACGATGATGGGCTATTCCATTTTCCTTTCGAGGGTGTTCATATTGGGAATAATGGCATAAGTAGAGTCTATACAGGTAGGGATCTCACGAAATGGACTACAAATAATATCTATAAAGTCTTACTTGGAGAAAAGGTGTTGGAAATGAACAGCGTTGCAGTGTTATCCGTTGCTGTTGGTTCAGGCCAGTCAACAATGGCGTAATTTTCACCAGATTCTGTTGCCTGTGTAATGTTTGCTGGACAGTTAGAAAACTCAGGCGGTGTTGTATCTATAGCGAAAATGAAATTGCAATGTAAACTCAAACAAATAATTTAAAAAAAAAATGTTCTCTAATTATTTCTAAAATCTGACTTGATTTAACATTTAATACATTTTCTATGAAGCAACATAGCTTTACTATAGTGGTCAAAATAATTGTCTATTCATTATCTTCATCTTTATTCATCTTCAATTGAGGTTTTCCACACACCCTTCACGACAAGCACAGTGCAGAGGGCCTACCACCAAAAACAGGGGCTGAGATGGACCAGTACACTGGGGTAACTACCTACTATTCCTAATGATGGTCTATGTTAAGGTGTACATTGGATCCCTAAAAAGATCAAGACTTAACCGATGCTAACTGGGGTACTTACACACTGATCCCCAGTTAGCGGTGATGGTGTATCGCCATACTCCGGTTTGGGTGCTAGCTTGGTGTTTTTGTCTTTTTGTTCTCTTCCTTTTGGTTTCCACTCTTTCTCTTTATTGTGGAGCGTGCGCATAGACATATCGTTTATTTGCGCTCGCTATATAAATCTATCTATTATTATTATTACATTGGACCTCCAGTTTTAAGGCCTTATTTATCATGACTTTACCAGCAGAACTCTGGTTGAGGAGAGGCCCTGAACCTGTCGATTTTATGGTTATGATTAACAGTGCCCTTGTAACCCCTGACAACTCGACAACATGGGCCTGTTTCATGACATACTACTACGTTTGCAACTAACCTTCTACGGTGATAACAAAACTGCATGTGTCGTGATTTCCACTTTGGTCAGATACTGTATACGTTACAAAGTGGTTACCGATTGAGAAGTTTGTATTTGGAGAATCCGATGATATAATGACTAGATTTGTAGCAACATTGTCTGTTGCTTGTGGTTCATCCCATGGAACAGTGACAGAGTTTGAACCCATAGCTGGTGAAGCAGTTGTATCATTTGGACAATTCACCAAAACTGGATCTTCGTTATCTATAATTCAATTCAAAATAAAAGTATTTCACAAAAAAACAAAAATGATGTAATATAAACCAAAACTTACATAATAATTTGTCTAATAATATAATAATAACTCCCTAAGCCTCAAATGAGACTTTATAAGCACGATAAATTATAAAATAATTTATCCATCCTGTAATTGGCGAGTTTGTGCTTGTTGTTGGATGCATATGAAATAAAAAATTAAAAAAATGTCCAACTTAATATTTAAGAATACAGTTAAGTAAGAATATTTAAATGTCACACCTGTGATTTGGACTTGGAATGAGCAGGTTCCTTTGTTTCCACTGTTGTCTGTAGCCTCGTACAAGACAGTAGTAGACCCAAAAGGAAACAGATCACCAGGCTCATGCGATGCTGTAACCACGTTCACTCCGTCATTGTCTGTTGCCATGGGAATGTCCCAGTACATTACGCCAGATGCATTACCAGGCAATGTTGTGTTTGTGATACTCGGTTGGAGAGTAGAACATGTACTAAACTCTGGATCTTCAGTATCTGATAATAAAAAATAAAAGACAAGATTTTTTTTTTCTCAAAATGCCTTATGTTTTTTTAGTAGAAAACAATATATTATATGTTATCTGTAAAACACTATACGTTATTATAACACAGCTAATTGTATTCATGCAATTTGATTGGTCAATTAGGCATAATTTAGAATTAGCCCTATCTCATGGAAAAGTGATATTTAATGGTGAACTGGCTCTAATGCACGTTCAGCTTTTTGTAAACACTTTGAGAATTTTGTATTGAAATTTTTGTTTGATACAATAAAGAAGAAGAAGAATTTTTGCCATCTGACGTTGATTGCGTTCGGAAATCAACTTCTTAACTTTCTTAACTGTTCTACTCCGCGTCTGAAGTTAGAATACTACCTTTGTTAATGGCCTAGCTTCCCGGCCTAGCTTCCGGCCTAGCATTCGTCAATGATTTACGATGGATAACTTGAATTAAAGTAGGTGTGTTATAAAACAAATAATGAATGTTTTGTATTCGTTGAATGGAGAGAATATTTTAATTACTAATTCGCCAATTTCTTTTTACAGTTGAAAACCACATTTGAAAAAACCTACCAATTACTAATACGGTGAACACGCATTCCTTGATATTGCCAGCAGCGTCCTCGGCGTGATATGTTACCGTGGTAACACCCAACTCAAACACATCTCCCGGATCATAATCATTCGTATCAACAACCACTGCCACGTTGTCGGTAACCGACGGAGAAGTCCAATTCACTGCCGAAACATTTGAGCCAATTGGCGTTTCTTGTTGGATTTGAGTTGTAGGGCAGTTAGTGTATTCTGGTGCCTCAACATCTAATATACAAACAGAAAAAAATATGGTTTTTAAAATAGTAGCATTTTTTCAACATTTTTTGGGTATTTTTATTCCCAATACAAAATTTGATGATTATGTAATGGACAAATGTAATGGAAACCATGCAATATTTCACCTATTAACATTTTTCAGAGGTTTTTTTTGGCAGGGATTGTAGTTGTTAAAATTAGATTTGAGCACTAGAAACTTTAACATTTAAGAATAGCAGTTTTTCACAGCCCTATGAGGTATAGTTTTCTCAAATCTCAAAACAGCGGTAAACTCATACTTGGTGTGTTTGCTTACCTCGTACATCTACGTCAAAAGTACAGGTTGCCACGTTCCCTGAAGCATCGACCCAGGTGGCATTCACAAGCGTTTCACCGACTGTGAACTGATAAATCGGCTCAGCACTCATGTAAGTGTTTACGATTGCGTCATTATCGGTAGCAGTCGGTGATGTCCACGTCACATTGGCGTAGTCCGTTCCTGCTATATTATCTTCTTGAATGTCGCCTGGACAATATGTTATAGTGGGAGGCTCCATGTCTGAAAATTTATATGTTAATAAATACTGTATTGGTCAAATCAAATCACTTCATGGATGCATGAAAAACAAATAGTTTAATTGAAGGTGTCAGTAAAGTAGTATAACCTTGGTTAGGTATAAATTATTGATAGATTGTCCATATATTATTGGTCAGGTGAAGAAGACAAGCTCTGTCTACACCATCACACTAGTTCGACAAAAAAGTGTGATGTGCCCAAATATGGTAGTGATATGCTCAAATATGGTAGTGATATGACATCATCATGTCCATATATGGGCGCATCACATTTTGTTGTCACATAAAGTTTGATAGTGTGAACAGAGCTTTAGAATGACTTGCTGCAGCAGTGTCTATATGTCTCAGAAACCTACCTTGTACAGTAACAGTTAACTGGCACTGCACTGAATTCCCAGCGTTATCTGTAACAGTAAAGGTAACCGTTGTTGAGCCAATATCAAACTCGTCCGTATCAGGTGTCTTTGAGATGGTAGCTGATCCAGAGTTATCTGTGTAGGTTGGCATGCTGATTGATATTGTTGAGTAGTTTTTACCGCTATCAGTATTTTCCATTTCATCGGATGGACAATTTGTGATTACTGGATCTTCATCATCTAAACGTGAAAAAAAAAACAAAAACGATTTTAAATATTTACTGAAAACAAATGTTGTATTATTGTCTTTATTACAATTAATTGCACTGTAGCTTTTTATTACAAATTTTGTTAAATTAAAAAAATTAAATAAACGTCTTACTCTTCCATTGTTCCTATAAATTGTATCGTATTCTTTAAAAACATTATAAGTATCTATATACTACTAGTATTATACACTATGTTTAATTGTTATGAAACAAAATGAATAAATATAAACAATAACAATAATAATAGATCATTAAGCCTTACCTATAACCGTAATTGTAAAATTGCATTCTCCCTGCAGGCCTGATACATCAAATGCAATATACGTGACCAGTGTCTCCCCAAGATTCAAACTTGAACCATTTACAAGTGACCCACTTAAATTGTGGACGCCGTAGTTATCGGTTACAATAATAGGATCCCACGTAACAGGAGACACGGTTGCCACGCCCATATCGGTAGAAATGTTAAATGAATCGGGACAGGTAAGAACTGGTGGCTCGGTGTCCGTCGCTGTTAGGAACAAATAGAAATTGTATTAAAAATGTATATAAAAATACCATATATGGCATAAAATTATATGAGATACAATAAACATATTATTTATAGCATATTTTATATATTATTCACATTGTTAGTAATGGTGTTTATTGCAGTTGCAGAAGTTTAAATATAAAGAGGGTAGAGGGTAGGTCACTTAAAAACACACAGATATGAATGAAAGGAGATTATAGTTTGATAAAAAAGTGTGATGTGTCCACATATGGTAGTGATATGCCCATATATGGTAGTGATATGACATCATCATGTCCATATATGGGCACATCAAATTTTGTTGTCACATAAAGTTTGATAGTGTAGACAGAGCTTTACGTTACTAAACTTACGGAAAACAAAGACTTCAAATGAAATATAGGCTGTGTTGTTGTATGGATCAGTTGAATTACAAGTAATAGTATAATTGCCGATTTCTAAAGCTGTTCCAGATTCCAAATTGCAAATAACTGTCACTGGTTGGTTTGAATTATCATCTGCTTCAGGAATTAGCCAATCAACAACTACACTGTTTGCAGGATCAGCGAATGCAATCACAGCACTCATTTCATAGTTGGATATAACAGGGTCCTCATTATCTGTAAAAGTACACAATATTTTATAATTTAAATTTATGCAGGCAGTTAATTTTTGTACTCCTTATTTAAGTATTTTCAAAGAAGAATTACTAATTTGCCAAGTTGTATAGGTGACAACATTTCTTTTTTAATAAGTTAAAGCTAGATTCAGTCGATATCTATTATATCAAAGTCATTTATACCTTCAACTGTAATAGTAAAGCATTCTCGAACTGCATTGTTTGATAGATCAATTGCTACATAGCACACTTCTTGTTCTCCAATTTCTTGTTGCTCTCCAGGCTGGATGGTTGACGCTACGAACGCAACGTCTGAATTATCTGTAGCTGTTGGTGGCGTCCATGTTGGATTTGTGTAATTTTCTCCAAGAGATGTGTTCACTGAAAAATCTACTGGTAGGTTCTCTAACTCTGGTGGAATATTGTCTGTAAATAATAATAAAAATAATAAATAAAAAGCAGTTTTTAAATTTTCCAAAGTAAAGAAATGTCTTTCAATAAGACGTTACGTCATGTGGAATATTGCCAAGTGAGAGGTTAAAAACAGATGAGGCAAAGATGCTTTAAATATAATTATTAATATAAAATATGTGTGGAGGGGAATTGGGGTGGGTGGTGAAAATTGAAAATTTCAGATGAGGTGAGCACCTCGTCCGCCTCATGCTGGCCCCGATTGCATCCAATACAGAATTACTGCATCAACTACAGAATTACTGTATCAACTACACAATTACTGCATCCAATACAGAATTACTGCATCAACTACAAAAGTACTGCACCTAATACAGAATTACTGTATCAACTACAGAATTACTGCATCAACTACAGAATTACTGTATCAACTACAGAATTACTGTATCAACTACATAATTACTGCACCAAATACAGAATTACTGCATCCAATACAGAATTACTGTATCAACTACAGAATTACTGTATCAACTACAGAATTACTGTATCAACTACATAACTATTGCATCTAATACAGAATTACTGCATCTAATACAGAATTACTGTATCAACTACAGAATTACGGCATCCAATACAGAATTACTGTATCAACTACAGAATTACGGCATCCAATACAGAATTACTGTATCAACTACAGAATTACTGCATCCAATACAAAATTGCTGTATCAACTACCTAATTACTGCATTCAATAAAAAAGTACTGCATCCAATACAGAATTACTGTCTCGACTACAGAATTACTGTATAAACTTCAGAATTACTGTATTAACTACAGAATTACTGTCTCGACTACAGAATTACTGCATCCAATACAAAATTACTGTCTCGACTACAGAATTACTGCATCCAATACAAAATTACTGTATCATCTACAGAATTTAGAATCACTGACTGACTCACCTTCAATTGTGACAACAAAGGAACAATCAATAAAGTTGTCACTCGGATCGGTAAAGGTATATGTAACAGTTGTTGAAATACCGTATCCAACTGGGAACGTGTCATTCGGCATATTAGTGGATGTTGTTACTACTATACCAGAGTTGTCCGTTGCAGTTGGTGGCGTCCACAAAACGCGAGGCATGGAGCCATAGTGATCGGTAGTGTTGGTGATGTCATCAGGACATGGTGTATCTATAACTGGAGGTTCATCATCTGATAGATCGAATAAATAATAAATTATTGACTTTTCTCTTGACATGTGTACAATATATTAATGCTATTACAATAGAACCTCTATGAAAGGAACACCTCTAGGACCCAATAAATTATCCCCTGAATAGTTGTTAACAATAGTGTTTAAACATATATTGCTCTATATTCATTTAACTGGAAAGTGTCTCTTTACTAGAGGTGTCCCCTGAATAGGGGTGTTCCAAAGGAAGGGTTCTACCTTATAAAGAAATAAAGTCTTGAAATATTGTTTGATATTTGAAAATTAATGAAGGCTTATTAAAGGTAATTGTGGAATTAACTTGTAAGAACTCAAGCTTAAGGTATTGTTAGAGCTCTTACCAGTAATCTCCACTTGGAATGTGCATACATCAACATTTCCAGATTCATCCGTCGCTGTATACGTAACATTAGTTATTCCAATGGGAAAGGAAGCTGGTGGGTCACTACTTCCTGATATCACCACAGTCACTGGTTGGTTAGAATTATCAGTGTAGGTTGGTGGCGTCCATGTGATACTATTTGCCATGTCGTCCATATCATCAGTAGTGTTTGTGATGTCAGCAGGACAGTCCATTGTCACAGGTGGTTCATCATCTGCAAAATAAATGTACATAATTTATTTCATTAATTATCACAAAGACCATCACAATATTTAGATATTTATTGATGATGAGACAAAGAAAGCATTTTTGTAATATACCATTTGCATTCCAGCAAATACATTTTAGAATTATTGACAGTAGAATTTCTTCTTCTTTAAAGCTCTGTCTACACTATCAAACTAGTTTGACAAACAATGTGCACATATATAGTGTAGTGATTATGGTAATGATATGACATCATCATGTCCATATATGGCCACATCACATTTTGTTGTCACATAAAGTTTGATAGTGTAGACAGAGCTTTATACAGTAGCATTCAGGTACGAGTTGAAGTTGTGTTGCTATACTGTAAACAAAATGGTTATTTTAAGAGGAAGATTATGTGTTCACTTCTTGAACAGCCTGCATAACCTGTTTGATTAATATACATTTTAAATTGAAATTGTTTATGGCATGTTGATATATGTTTATACATTATATATATTTTTATCTGTATTTTATTGTTAACCGTTTTTTATGTTGTATTGTTTTATGTTTCAAACCTGTTAGTGGCGGTACTTATCACTGTTGGTTTTGATTGAATAAAATAAAATAAATAATCAGCATTATATTGGCATCACTTTATGAGCTGTTTATAATTCAGTCCCACAAATACAATTTAGAGTAATTCATATAACATGAAAAACAACACAAACAATTAATATAAATCTCAAATTAATCGGTAATCAAGTCAATTCAACAATCAAAGCAAACAATACAATACCTGTGATATTGATATAAAACACGCATGTAGCCTCATTTCCAGATGGGTCAGTAAATGTGTAGACAACTGTGTGCTCTCCAATTTCAAAATCATCTCCAGGACTGAAATTATTTGCCTGCGTTGGCGTACCATCGTTATCAGTTGCTGTGGGTTCCATCCATGTTACTGAAGTATAATTTTGATTTGATTCCGTTGTTTGTGTTATATTATCAGGACAGCCATCAATTACTGGATATTCTGGATCTGAAAATTTGATACAAACAATTTCTAGGTTATGTTTTGAAATTAGTTTAAACACATACAGGTAATTCAGATTTTAAAGTTTTCTTTATGATTTTAAGACACAATCATGAGAATACTGAGAATAACATACCAGTTATAGTCACAGTGAAGGTACACATTTCAATGTTGCCAGAGTTGTCAGTCACTGTTACCGTAACATTTGTGTCGCCGATTTCGAAAGCAGTTCCAGATGAAGGGGAGGATGTGACATCAGCTACTCCATCATTATCACTGTTTGTTGGAGTAGCCCACATAACAGAGACTGTGGCATCACCAGTAGCTGTGTCCATTGATGAGATTGTAGGACATGTTACATTTGGATTCTGTTGATCTTAAAATGTGAAGAAAGTGAGTTAGTTATCATTAAGAAAATAATAATGTATTTGAGTATACCTCTATACTTAAAAATCTCTACCCTTAATACCCATAACTTGCCCACCACAAATGTTACCTTGATTTTCACTATCATACTTGACATTGAGTATTGACTTTCCTAGGCCTACTACTATATGTAAATTTAGTCTAAAATTGTATAGACGTCACTTGTCAGATTAGTCTCGACACAAATATGGAATGCCTAAGCTAATAATAGGTAAAACATAGCCTTTTCTAGCCTCAAACTTCCGTTTGAATGTTATTTTGTACTATACACCACTTCCCCATTTTAAAATAAATTGAATGGATTTGAAATTCAATATCATTAAATGACATAATCATATATAGTGCATACTGTAGGTTACAACTTACCTGTAATGTTGACAAGAAAATAACACTCAGCTGTGTTTCCAGAATTATCAGTAGCCAAATATGTGACATTGGTAACCCCAATGGCAAACATGAACGGAGAGGTATGAGATGCGTTAACGTCTGGTACACCATTATTGTCAGTTGCTGTAGGAGCAGTCCAGCTTTGCTCAGAAGTGTTCTCATCAAAATCAGTAGTGTCTTCAATATCAGTAGGGCAATTTTGGAACTCTGGTGGTTCATCATCTAAAATAATAATGTTATTTCTTATGAACCGGGCAATTAACACCCATTTTAGTGGAGCAGTAGCTTGGTGGTTAATGTGCTTGCCTACAAATCCCAATGTCCAGGGTTCAATCCTAACCTAGTGTCAGGGTTGTAATTTTTTATACTCCAATCTCTCAAACATTCATTCAATGAAAGTAATATCAATCTATCAGTACCTGAAATTGTTACGGTAAATATGCATTGGGCGAGATTTCCAGATCCATCAGTAAAGTTATATTCCACTGTCGTCATCCCAAATTCAAAGACATCGTTTGGTGAATGAGATGACATCATCATTGGTTCTTCATATGAATTGTCAGTGGCTGTCGGTTCTGTCCAGTTGACGTTACTGGTATTTGTTCCCATATCTGCCATTTGTGTTATGTCAGCTGGACAGTTCATAATACTTGGAACTTCATCATCTATATCAAACATATCATTAGTAGTAATAACAAAATGGGGATTGTAAAGTTAATGTGTAACGGCGCCAGGTTGGCATGTGCTTGTTAACCAACCACTCCTCATCTTATGGTCTATTGTGCATGATTTACAGTCTTTTATCTACATTATTGGTAATATAATTGCAATATTTCTGGTTTTAAAGGGGAGTTTGCCTACCTATAACCAATACATCAAAAGTACAGGTTGCTTCATTGCCAGCTACATCTGTAGCTGTGGCTGTCACTGTAACAGTTCCAATGTAGAATTCATCATTTGGATTGTGTGAACTAGCAATTGTGGGTGTAACTAACGAGTTGTCTGTTGCTACTAGCATGTCCCATGTTATAGTTGTGTAATTAACCGTGGCATCAGTAGTTCCGTTTAATTCACCTGGACAATTTGTAAACTCTGGAGGTTCAAGATCTAAAAAAAAAAAATGTATAAGAAGTAGTGTTAAGTTATCTATGCTTCAATTAAATTCAAATATATAAAAAAGTGCTAATTAAGTTTATGATTGTGGACAAATGAATGTCAGCCCCAAGATTATTCTATTCAAGTGCACTTTTACATGCAAGGAAAGATAGAGCAACACTTTATTTTTGTTTCCATTTTTACTGGATTTGAGCTTCAACATAACCATAACATTGGCACAACATTGACATACTTGGTTTATGGTTCTGGACACATATCCTCAGATAAGTACCTTGAGTCCTATTATCCTTCAAAATGTTTACCTTGTTGTATTTGTCCATCATCGGCATGGATTTGAGAAAATTTTCATGATTCCATGTAATAGAAATATTTGATTAACATTAAAAAACAGTTTTGTGTTAAAAAAATATTGCTTTACCTTCAATTGTGACAAAAAATGTGCAATTAGCCTCATTCCCAGCTGCATCAGACGCAGTAAAAGTGACAGCAGTATCACCAAAATTGAACATTGAACCAGAAGGAATGTCAAAACTTTGAGAAGTTACATTAACATTGTCCGTTGCAGTTGCTGTGTAGTTTACTATAGCTGTTGCGGCGCCCTCAGTTGAGTTGGCGGTTATATTACTTGGGCAAGTAACAACAGGATCCTCAGTATCTTAATAAAACAAATTTATTTAGCATAAATATTAAAGATGCATTATTCCTAATAGAAAAATCAGTGATGAATAAAGGCTATTGATCTGACCCCTTTTGAATCTGCCTATGAACATAAATAAAAATCAATCCTATTCAATGAATTAATGAATAGAATTGTACATAATGAAATAAAGGTTTTATAGAGGTTATTCAAAAGCTTATTGAAATGATATTCAAATGATATGCAAATCTCTATATAATGAATGAATTAAGGCCATAACCAATAATGGTTAGCAGTTTCATATCACAAAGTAAATGTACACAAAGGTATCAATTCAAAAGTCTGAAAAATGTTTCCTTACCAATAACTGTTATAAAAAATGTGCAATATCCAGTGTTCATTGCTGCATCTGTAGCGTAATACTCCACCTCTGTAGTTCCGAGTTGAAATGTATATGTATTAGGAAAAATATTATTTCCTGAATCAGGAAATATCCCAGGTACGTTATCATTGAATGCTGGTGGCGTCCATGCGACATTACTCTTTGTACTCACTCCCATATCCGTACTGTAGGTGCTATTACTTGGACAGCTAGTAGGTACTGGAGCTTCAATATCTATGAATAAATAAGTACTGTACATTGGTATATCTGGAATGGTTTTCAGTATTTAATAAGGTACAGATATACAGTATATAAATGAATAAATATGTATTTAATATACAAGATGGATTTTGTACATGTTTTTTGATTGCTATTAAAACTTTGATAATTAATTCATTTGTATTGTTAGTTATACATTTTACACTGTAATTGAACCCAACCAATTGGTGTCAGGGTCCTTATACTATACTTACCAATAATTGTAACTATGAATTCACATGAGGCTAAATTTTCCGAAGAGTCTGTGAAATTATATGTAACTGTAGTGTTATCCAGAACAAATGTTGAGCCATTTGTGTGTGACTGAGAGACAAAAACCATTCCTGAGTTATCCGTTGCTGTTGGTTCTGTCCAGTAGGTTACTCGATCTGGTTCGCCGTCGTCTGTTGGCAATGTGAAATCTTCAGGACAATCACTCACAATTGGGGCCTCAATATCTATTAATTCAGTTTAAATCATCATCAAACAATTTATTTCATTTCAGTTGTCAACTTTACCACACATTTTTACAATAAGTTACAAAAGTTATGAAGTTTATTTTCATTTACAGAGAACTAAGCCAAAATTAAACTTTATAAGTTTCATGTACTGTTGTTGTTATAATAGCATTTGTACAGGTAGGGATCTTATGAAATAGACTGTTGGCTTTGATGCAAAACTCAAGCAAGTTTCAAGTCCATAGTCAGGCCTATTTAGCATTCCTTCCACTGCTGGTCTGAAAGAAATGTACAGTATATTGGTCTATTGACATACCTTCAACGGTTATGTTAAATGTACAGTTATCCATGTTACCACTTGGATCAGTTGCTTGATAAGAGACAACTGTGGTACCAATTGAAAAGGTGCTTCCATTCATATAGTCTACAGCTAGATCAACATCTCCATTACTGTTATCAGTGGTAGTTGGTGAACTCCATGTAACAGACGTGTCTAGTTGTCCTGCATCAGCACCAACCGTTAAATCCTCTGGACAGTTTATAACTGGATTTTCGATATCTTAATGTTTTAAAAAAACATTTTTCACTGTGAGTTTATTGCAATTATTTGTTTATTATTATTATAAAGAACAGTTTTTCAATTAAGCAAAAAAGCCAAAATCTTCAGCCCATTGGGAGGTCATAGGTTTATATAGAAATAATACAGAAAAAGAATACATACCTGTAATGTTGACAATGAACATGCATTCATTCATATTCATATTTGCATCAGTAAATGTAAAAGTAACAGTTTCAAATCCAATACCAAATCCATCACCTGACGTTGCTGTTTGAACTGTTGTAAAGAAACCACTGTTGTCTTCAGCAACAGGTGGCGACCATGTGATGTTTGCATAGGGTAGACCAGGTTCAGTGTTATCGTGTATATCGTCTGGGCAGAAAATTACTTCTGGGTCTTCAAAATCTAAAAACAGTATGATACATTATATTTCACAAATTAAATTTGTTCAACCATATTTTTATACACACATCAACTATAAGAACAATTTTGTGACCTGTACCTACCATTAATAGTTATATTGAAGGAGCAAGAGTCTTCATTTGAGTATATATCTTCAAATAAATAAGTTACTTCATGTACTCCAATTTCGAAAACGGTTGGAATGGTATGACTTTCTGTTACAGTAACCATTTCGTAGGAATTATCCATAAATGTTGGATACTGCCACGTAACATTTGTAGAGTTTGCATTCATAGATGTGTTGACATTGAAACTTGCTGGACAATTGAATGTTGGTGGCTCATCATCTGGAATATTAAAGAATAGTACATTCAACGGTTGCTTTTGATTTCTGACAACCAAGGACCAATGTGTCGTCAGTCATCACCTCGACCTACAAACAAAAGGGACTTTACGAAACATGACGGGAAGCCACAGGACGGTTCTCATGACTAATTTGTGCATGAGCTTTAATAAGATGGACGGCGCTTAGCATGAAATTCCGTCGTCTTAATTTTTTGAGGACGATAAAGCTGCAATTTTTGGTGTTTAATTGGTGTTTAATTGATGTTTAAGTAGTATTTAACAATAATGTTTAATAAATGTTTAATTGTGGGATGTGTACTGGAAAAAATCTATTTTGTACGAGCTAACCTGTTACGTTTACAGTAAAATTACAAGTTGCAGTATTTTCATATATATCTTCAGCTGTGTATGTCACCAAAGTTTCACCAATGTAGAAATCACTACCACTACTGTGTGTTGAGACAAGGCTTCTTATTCCTGTATTGTCATCTACTGTGGGTTCTGTCCAGGTGGCAGCAGTGTAGTTCACACCAGAAGACGTTGTCAGATTCTGATCAGGAGGACAGCCACTAATCACAGGAGGTTCCTTGTCTGTAAAATTATTTTGAAACTGTTAGTGGCGATATAACATAAATCTATTAAATATACATAAAATTTAATTGTTCAGTGCTATTGAGCAACATGAACTGAATAAAAATTATGTGAATTTTTATTATCATTTTTTTTCTTTAATATACTGTGCACATTTGTATTTATGAAACATGTACAACTTGGCAAGATGGAAAAGTATCTGTTGTGCCACATCCATATTTACCACTGCTATTCCATGTGCTATGCAGTCTACCTAACCTTTCCTATCACCTTATGTAAATTTGGAAACAAAACCCTTCATTATAAAACCCAAAATCAGGATTCACCCCAGCTCCTGAAATTTTTTCCTTTGACAATTCACATCTTTTTTTTTGGTATTATTATTTTTGTTGTTTTTTGCCACTTTGTTAAAACCTAGTAGTAATGATATTTACCTTCAATTATGATATAGAATGTACAAGAAGCTGTGTTCCCTGCAGTATCTTCAGCTGTGTAGGTTTGCTCATATGGTGTACTACCAGTAATGGGTATATTTACAGGAGGAGTGACGGCAGGACTTGCTACTGGACTTGTAGGCAGAAGTTCTACATTGTCAGTAGGTACAGGTACTGTCCAATCTTGAAAGCCCGATGAAGTCCCTGCAAGTGTTTGTGCTGTTATATTATCAGGACATGTAATATTAGGATTTTCCTGATCTGAAAGAGAAACAAACTAATGATAAAACTAATGTATATACAGTAATGGCCATAACAAATTAGCAATAAACACAAAAATCAAAATGTCATTGTATACATATTTCATTTTAGCAATTCATGGTTGTAAAATAGACTTCAGTAAGTAGTTTGGGAGTTTTTTTTATTTTTATTGTAATATAGAGTAATTATTTCTTGAAATTAAATGCCATAAACATCATGTTAAAAAGATACTTTTAAACATTTTTCTACTTCAGTTACTGCAGTGACTAAATGAAAAAAAAATTGTTTCAATGTAGTTTATGAGTTAGATGCAATAAACAGTGCATATAATAATAAAAAAAAGCTTTCTAAATAATTGCATAAACATGTTTACGAGTAAACAAAATTTAGTTAGTAGAATCATATTGACAAGATCTTTAAAATTGACGCACCTTCAACTGTAATGACAAATTCACAGGTTGCATTGTTATTGGAATCATCATAAGCAACGTACACAACAGTGAATGTTGAAATATTGTAAATCTGATTGGGGTAATAATTCTGTACAGTTCTGTTTACACCATTGTTATCCATGGCAACAGGTTCAACCCAAGACACAACCGCTGTTGCTAATCCAGGATCTGTTCCAACAGTAAACGATTCAGTACAGTTTTCAAAATAAGGCGATTCCAAATCTAATAAAAGAAAAATACATGAAAATAAAACATAAGAACTCAAACTAGACATGAAACTCGTCACTTTGACGAGTTAGTTATCCGCACCACGACAAACGCCACGTGCACGCCATACGTTGGAATATTGCACACAGATAAAGATTATGGCATTATGACAAGAACTGAAGAATATAATATGCTGTTAGTGCTGAATTCTGTCAATTTGGTGTCATATAGTATATACATGCAAACAGTATAATCTGTATACATATTACATACAGTGTAGAATAGGTGAAATTACGGGACCCGCCATTTATTCCAATTTTTAACATGGCGACGGTATCAAAATGAAACACTTAAATAGCAATTTCTGAAGGAAATTATCTCAGGAACAACATAAAACAAATTTGAATACGTAAAATATAGATGCGCACCCTTTTAAATGTGATGAAGTATTACGCAAAATATGAAAATACGACTTTTTTTATTCAACTGGCCATATGATGACGTCACAACATCCGATTGGCAAAATGTTTACATGAATTCGTATCTACAATCCAATAGCTTCCAGAAAACGTTTTAATCGTGATTATCACATTTTATTCTTACGAGCTATTACAGATTAAAATTTACTGTAAAGATGAAATTAATGACCCACGTAATTAAAATTTTTAGGCATGATGACGTCATAAAAATTAAAATATTTTTATCTCATGCTAAAGAAAGTTGATTGACCTTATCGATGCATGATCCGATATCTACAACTCATCAACTTCTAGATTTTGTAATTGGCTAACTAGCATCAGGGCTAACTGGCATCTGGGTTGTCTAACAGAGGAGTAACTAACACAGACTAATTAGATTGTATTTTCCAATATTTACCTCTAACAGTTACTGTAAATGTACACATAGCCTCATTGCCATAAAAATCAATTGCTGTATATGTTATAACGAATGTTCCAATATCAAACTCGTCACCACTCATCTTTGGAGAAGACGAAAGTGATACGTCCAAGCCAGAATTGTCAGATACTTCAGCTTCCGTCCAGTTGACAAAAGCGGTTGAACTTTCATTTCCAAGCATAATAAGTGTATCATTTGGACAGGTAAGATCCGGCATAACATCATCTATAACATATAGAAAAAACAATGTAATGCTATACTGCATATAATACACCGATGTTACACAAATGTAAACAGTAAAATAACCTTTATAAATGAAAAATATATAGTAGAAAATGGTATTTGGTCAAGTTTGGAGAGTGGTGTTTGAATGTAAATTACTCCAAGAAATGTTTATAGGCACACTTGTTAAACCATGGTTCCCACTAGCGATACTGTGTAACCTAAACAATTTAAGAAAATGGAATTTCCAATAATTGTGTTTTCCCCCGCTGCGTGAAACCAAACCAGCTTAGCTGCGCTTCAATTTTAGTTACCATAGACTTTGACCTGGTTCATCATGCATACTTGACTATGCGTTAAATATGTTTTCCAGTGTTTTCTTGCCTTGTGTCATTGCGTAAAATCAAACTGATTTGATTTCTCGTAGTTGCAGCACTGTTGCGTCATGGATTCTCACTTATGATTACCCTATATAATACAGCAGTTGTATTCCGTTCTAGTGGGAACCATACATACAGTAACACAGTTAATAATGTATAAATTAATTACCTATGATTTCAATGTTAAAAGAACATGTAGTGTTCACATTGCCCGAACCATCTGTAGCATTAACATAAACGGTGTGATTTCCAATAGACAATGTTGCGCCTTGCTGTATACTGGTGGTGATGTTAGGGTCTACACCAGAGTTATCTGTAGCTGTAGTAGTTGGTGACCACATTACAGATGTAGAATCCGTTGTGGTGTCTGTGTAGTCCACAACATCGCTAGGACACAACGTAATTATTGGTGCTTCATTATCTGGCACACGACAAAATAAATTACAATTATTAAAATAAAATAAATGTTTTCAGTAAATACTTTCTGACATTTTTACTTGAACCTCACAATTAAAGCTAATGCTTAAGGGACCGTAACTTGTTCTCAAGATATAAGTTATTTTTCTAAGTATTTTCTTTTTAATATTAAAAAAAAAGTCAATCTGATCTTTTAAGCTCTGTCTACACCATCAAATTAGTTTGACAAAAAAGTGTGATGTTCTTAAATATGTTAATAATATGCCCAAATATTTTGTCCATACAGTATGGGCACATCACATTTATTTTGTCACAAAGTTTGATAGTGTAGACAGTGCTTTAAATTTTTTCTTTGTAGTGTTGTTACAATTTATGCTCAAAATTGGTATATTTACATAAATTGAAAAAAACATAAATACACTTAAATACAATTACAATACATATCAATTTTGAATCATTGTAACCACTACACATAGATAAAAATGTATACCTTCAACAGTAATGGTAAAAGTACATGTTGTATTAACATTATCGTATGGGTCAGTGGCTGTGTACTCTACTACTGTTTCACCAGCTGGGAATGCAAACATGGTTTGGTTGTGAGTGCCAACGATGTCTGGTAGCTCTCCAGAGTTGTCTGTAGCTGTTGGTTCTATCCAGGTTGCCATGCCTGTAGGTTCTCCCTCTGTTGTGTTAACTGACTGATCATCAGGACACATTGTAAACACTGGGGCTTCTTCATCTGCAATTAAAAACAAAAATCAACATCTTCAGTCCAATAATAAACAAACATGGTCAGTTCAGTTTTAATGCAGTGCAGTGCCTATAGATAGGTGTTTTAAATGCAGGTTAGATACACTTCACTTATGTAAACCTAATGATGTTTCAAAACCAACCACTGTTTTCTATATGGCAACATTTTTTGTTTCATCTACTCGTCTTTGGAGCTACTAGATAGCATGGATAGCTAGGCCGGATAGCTAGGCCATATATGCTTGCACCAGAGCATGCTAGATGTAGTAGATAGTAAAGTAGGGCCTAAAACTAACTAAAAGAAAGGATAGGCCTGTGTGATGTGTAAGCTACTACTAGTATACTATAGGCTAGTTCTAGGGCCCTAACTTACGGAAAAGTATATAGACCTATAGTTACGTACTACTACGCGTACACCATACCTTAGTTCCTGTTCTAATGTAAATACTAATTATAAATGGTAAAGTTTCGTGTATGATTTAACACAACATTTTTAAATGTTGTGTTTATTTTGTGGACATGCTTGACGTGTGTGCGGTATGACGTAATAATTTGTAAAAACTTACAGCGCCCTCATTGGAAAATTGTATTACTCGCTTGCACACGATTTTCCCTCGCGCCTTGCTGTATTTTGAATTATATTGGACCATCAACATTACTTTTACTTAAATGATCCCTTTGCGAAACTGTACTACATACCTGTGACATATATGTTAAATGTACACATTCCTGTATTCATTGACAAGTCAGTTGCATTTATAGTTATCATTGTTGCGCCTATACTAAATTCAGTGGCAACATCGCTGGTGTGTGATTCACTGATATTAAGATCCATAGTAGAATCAACGTTATCCGTGAACGTTGGTGAAGTCCACGTCACACCAGTGGCAACATTGTCGCCGCTATCTGTAGTTACGTTCTGATCATTTGGACAATCATCTGTCATGGGCATCTCATCATCTGTTGATTTAAACATTCGATTATTTGGTTATAGGGCTATCTAATAATATTGTGTTAGACTATATTTCTCTTAGTGACCCTACTAGCCCCTACTACTGGTTGGGCCAGAAAACAAAATTCGACTTAGCATATACATTTGCAATTGGCAGTTTAATGTAACTTTAGGATAGGTTCTGATCTTCTCCAGTGTATATATCAGAGAGAATGAATTTAATGTGGTTGTTTTTTAAATTTCTGTTGTCTATCTGTTAAATATCTTTGTTTTGAGGGGTTTGATTGACAACATTATGTTTAGTTTCTTGTATATTATATATAAAAAAACATATTTAAATCTGAAATTGATTACCTGTTATAGTAATGACAAAAACACATGTATAATTCACGTTCCCGGCAGCATCCGATGCATTTATCTGCACGGTAGTGTCACCAAATTCAAAGGTATCGCCTGAGTCGTGACTGCGCATATACATTGGGGTTTCGTTGGAATTATCCGTAGCCTCTGCACTCATCCATTCCATAGTTGTCGAGTTTACTCCTGGATCTGTCGTAGATGTGTTGTCCGACGGACAAAAGGTAAACACGGGAGCTTCATCATCTAAACAACAACGATTAACGAAAATTGATAACTTGAAATATATAAAGTAGTATGCTAGTTGCTTATAGTGACGAAATGTAGCAAATATATAACGCCATCTCCTAAAGCAACGCAAACTATATAATGTGAATTATGATTTAATGTCTTGAATTTACGACGAAATGAATCTATAAATTTACCGGTGACATTAACAAAGAACTGGCATGTTGTATTAACGTTTTCCGCCATGTCAGTTGCATTATATTTGACAAGAGTAGATCCAATTGGGAATGTGTCACCACTATCAAAGTTTGATAGAATCGTCGGAGGGTCACCAGAGTTATCGGTTGCTTCTACAGTTGTCCAGTTGACGACTGCTGATGGAAGATCTGGATCGGTTCCTATCATTATATCCGATGGACATTCCGTGAATACTGGCGGCTCAGTATCTACAAAAGAAACGTATGTAAATATTGCTTTACAGTTTTCTTAATATGTATCTCCAGTGCCCAATATGTGTTGCATAGTTGAATAGTTCCTATTGCGCTACTCAATGCTGAGAAGAACTATGTAGCAACACTGCTTCGACTGAGTAATTACTGCAGCAACCACAGACGGTACTTCAGCAACACTAAACTATATAGTGCAAATACTACAACCGAAATGGTATTACAGCAAATATGATATACTGCCAGAGTGCTTGATGGAATACATTAATTCAATTGAATTGCTGTGACCAAAAAAGTATTATCTATGCAACTATAACAGTAGTATTACAGCAGAAAGAAACAGTTTCTGCAAAAAAAGTTAATTTCTTCAGCAAAGGGATTTTCTCACCTTCGATAGTAACTGAAAATTCGCAGGTAGTGTTGACATTGCCGGCAGGATCAGTAGCATTGAACATAACATCAGTAGTGCCTATTGGAAAAGTATCTCCAGATTCATAAGAACCATCTATTATAACAGTCAGCAGAGAATTATCAACAGCAGTTACATTTGGCCAGGTGACTACAGCAGTCGGGAGACCAGGATCGGTTTCATTCGTAATGTCACTCGGGCAACTTGTAAACTCTGGAGGTTCCATATCTGTAACAAACATAATATATCATTACTTCAAAGTTATTTTTTTCATTGTATAGAAGATTTTGGCATCAGCTTCATAGCACTGTGCAGCTTGCATGTTACATGGACATATTTATGGCTGTTGAAATTCGTAGTAGATTTAATATATTAGTTATGTAAAAATGTACATATATTTTCTATTTTATTTACCCATGATTGTAATATTGAAAGAACATGTTTCATTAACATTGCCGGCTGCATCTGTTGCATTGTATTCAACTATAGTAACACCAATTGGAAATGCAAAACCACTGTCATAGTTTGATAAAATGGTTGGTTGCTCATTTGAGTTGTCTGTAGCTGTCACGTTATCCCATGTTTCAACCGATGTTGAAGATCCAGGATCGGTTTCAGATGTGATGTCATCTGGACATGAGGTAAATACTGGGGCTTCGTTATCTAATAATAAATAAATTAATAACATAATCAATATCTCATACGGTACAAAAATAACAATATCTAAGAAAACTTTGATTTTTATATTACCTGTTATATTAACTGTGAATGAGCACGAATCGTTAGTGTTGCCGTACATATCTGTAGCATTGTACATGACAAGAGTTGAGCCAATCGGAAAGCTTGTACCATTCTCGTAATTACTGTCTATTGTAGGTTCGACATCAGAATTGTCTATAGCTTCGACGGCACCCCACGTGATTACTGCGTCTGCAGAGCCGAGGTCAGTGGAATCCGTGATATCACCTGGACAGTCCGTGAAATCTGGTTCTTCATCATCTAATTTTCATTAATAAAACAAAAAATATTATTACATTATTTTAACATTTTGAACCGACCGATAATTGGGAATGACATTTTTTTAATAGAAATAATGAGTTAGTAGGCCTATATGAGTGAGATTAACTACTTGTTCAGTTATGTTCCTTTTTCTCTTTATACCAAAATAAAAAAATAATAAACTGTTCAAAATGTTTCAGATAATTTTTTTGACTTTCAAAATACAATACATCTTTCTGTCTTGCATAAAAATAGCCCTAAAAATTGTTCTTTTGTTCGAACACGACGTAGGCGCAACGGAATTGAGTTTGCCAATGAAATTATCAAGCGACAGTTCGAATTATCCAAGTGCCTTGCCTAAGAATACAGGCAATGCGGCGAGAGTTGGATTCGAACCACGACCTCACAATCGATAATCCAGCGTCCAATACACTGCGCCACCGGCCTTTAAGAATTAATAAATGAAACAAAAAAGCATTTACGTCGGACTGACTACATACCAATAATTATAATTGAGACGACACACTGCCCGAGATTGTCTGCGTCATCGGTTGCATTGTATGTCACTTCGGTTGTTCCAATCGGGTATTGGAAGTTAGTGTCACTCGAATTATGTGACTCGGTTACCATCGGTACACTACCGGAATTGTCTGTAAAGACAGGTACTGTCCATGTAATACCAGTCGCATAGCTTTCACCATTATCAGTGTTCATTGTGATGTTGTCGAAACAGTCATCCGTCATTGGAGGTTCAGTATCTGTATTAAGATAAAGTAATAAATAATTGGAATTTTATATCATAAAACAACAGTAACAAGTGTCATCTGTAAAGCTCTGTCTACACTATAAAACTAGTTTGACAAAAAAGTGTGATGTGCCCAACTATGGTAGTGATATGTCCAAATATGGTAGTAATGACATCATCATGCCCATATATGGGCATATCACATTTTTTGTCACATAAAGTTTAATAGTTCAGACGAGGCTTTAGAGAAATATATTCGCTATGATATCAATACATGAAAAATCAACATAATCGGAATGATACTGAGATGGTTGATAAACAAATTAGGAAAAAATGTAAAACCAAAGACGAAAAAACAATTAATATCACGGAATCTTTGATAATTTTACAAGAAGGTGATACATATTATTATGTCAACTGCAACATAAATAAACGTATTAAAAACTAAAAGTCACAGTTAAGATTACTGACCTGAAACAGTTATCACAAATGAACAATTCGAATTGACGTTGTCATATTGATCTGTTGCAGTATACGTAACTGTAGTGTTACCAAACTCAAACACACTGCCATTAACGTAATCTGCCGATAGCGTAACGCTCAGAAGTGAGTTATCCGTAGCAATTGGCGCATCCCATGTCACTGTTGCATTACTTGCCCCAGGGTCGTTTCCAACCGACAAGTCAGGCGGACAAAATGTAAAAACTGGTGCCTCTTCATCTAAATATAATACACATTGGCAAAATAAGTAACATAAATAAATAACATTGGTGTGCGCGCGACACTCTCTAAATAATAATACATAAGGAACACTGGCAAATAAGTTGTATGTTTGTTAGAGAGAATAAATTAAACTGTGTCAACAAAAGCACATTCAACAATAATCAGGTGCACTTACCTGAAACATTAATGTCAAACGAACATTCTGCGGTGTTATTGTTGGAATCAGTTGCATTATAGGTGACCTCTGAACTGCCAATTGGAAACAAACTTGGCGGGTTGGTGCTCCCGTACACCGGCAGTACACCGTCGTTATTGTCAATGGCCGTTGCTTCATTCCAACTAACATTTGCCATATCTGACATTGGGTCTGTCGTAACGTTAATATTGGACGGGCAGGTTATATTCGGCATTTCGTTATCTATACAAAAAGGAGATTTTACTTTATTATATATTTCAGTGTAGTCACTATGGCCGGTAAGTTATGTTTGTGGACCGTCAACCAATCAAATCACAGTCTTTGCAGTCATGTGGTTATGCAGGTGGACAGAATGACAGTCTTCAGTAAAAATGTTGCTGTTGCTGTAAACAGGCTTAGACAAGTTCAGAATTAACAGCCTTTTAAAAGAGAGATGGAACAGACAGCATGTGACACTAACAATTACATTAGGTCTAGTGGTCCAGAGCTTAGTGATTAACATGCTTGCCTTCCAATGACAAGGTCCGGGGTTCAATTCTGACCTAGTGCCAAGGTTGTAACTCATGACTCTTTCAACTCCACTTCCTAAGGCTCGAATGAGACTTAGTTTATAAGCACAATAATAGTGGAGCTGTATCTTGGTGGTTACCAAGCATGCCTTCTTCCAATCCCAAGGTTCAATCCTGACCTAGTGCCAGGGTGCCTCTTTCAACTCCACTTCCTAAGCCTCGAATGAGTTTATAAGCACAATATATTATAAAATAGTTTATCCATCCTGTAATTGGTGAGTTGCAAAAAATCAATATTAAATAACTACTACTACTTTACCTTGAACAGTAATAGTAAATATACAACTGGTTCCTTGATCTACTGTATCTAACGCAATGTAACGTATAGTAGTTGTACCAATATAGTAAATATCACCACTTGGATCGTAAGTCGTGAAAGCCTGCTCTAGTGAAAGTAATTCGATGTTGTCAGTAGCAACTGGTTCAGTAAAGTTGACTGTTGTATAATTTTGACCTTCAAGCGTGTCCACTTCTGTGTCGTTTGGACAAGATGTAAACACAGGTGGTACCGTATCTATGTTTTAAAACAGTTTTGCGTTAAAATATATTAAATAATAAAAGTTAATTCGTCTTATTCGTATGTTTGTCTTAAAAATGTCTTTCAAATTTTAAAGTATACCAATAAAAAGCAACAGTAGCTAGCTTTCTACAGCTTGGACGTAACTCAACGACGTAAGCACATTAGTGAGTTGTTGACCAATCACAGCGACAGTTCGGATGATCTATCCGAGTCATGGGCAATTTACTTGCGGGTGTGCTTATGTCCTTGCGTTGCTTCTAGTGGGAACCAAGCTTTGATTATATAAAAAAGACTTCAATTCATTAGACCTTTTCAGGCGTAAGTTATTTACAGAGTTCTTGCACATCGCTAACTTTAGTGGATAGAAACGTAAAAATGGTAATCAAGCTTACCTTGGACTACTGTCACGTTGATATAGCAGTAACCCTCATTTCCAGATCCATCGGTAGCTGTGTACGTTACAGTTGTTTCACCAATCCCAAACGTGTCATCTGGAGAATGCGTTGAGGTTACAGAAGGCGCATCACCTGAGTTGTCTGTAAAGATTGGTTCATCCCAACTCACGACTTTATCGGATTCAGAACCTGGTATTATTTTAAGATCAACTGTTGGACAGTTTGACGTCATTGGAGCTTCTTCATCTGAAAGGATTTATCGATACAACAATATCAGTAAACACAAATGCTGCTTTAATTAGACACTGTTACTTTTGTGCGTCAAGCAAATTAAATGGACTTATTGGTGAATACAAATTAGATGAATTTAGATCAGGGGTTTAGGCCTATATAACCACAATAGTACCAAGCCAGTACTTTAATGTGTAAACATGCTCAGTATAAACCCTTTTTGACGGTAGATTTTTCACGCATGCTCACAATATTATGTTACCATAATACCAAGTAAAATAGAGAGATTTAAGAAAATAAGAGTAACAAATTCAACCAAAACTATCTTACCGTTTATGGTAACGTCAAATTCACAAAGTGCCTCGTTTCCCGAATCATCCGTAAACGTAATTGTTACACCGACGGTTCCGATGTTAAACAACGACCCGGATGTATGAGTTGTTGTTTCTGAAGGTGTTAATCCATCGTTGTCAGTCGCTGTAGGACTGTCCCATTCAACAGCACGAGACGGCGTTCCAGTGGTTGTCGTATTTACGAAATTCGATGGACAACCTTCGATATCCGGCAACTGGATATCTATATATTAAAATAGAATTTGATTTAATAATTTTACCACCATATTGTCTTTAGTTTAGTACCTGCATCTTCCACACCTTGACATCCAACTTCCAAAAAATGCGTTTTGAACTTCTTTCATACCATTTACAATTTAACAGCTTTTAACATTTTCATACAGGTGAATTGTTTTTCTAAGATCTATGACCACCAGCAACAGCATCCTATTACTATTGATCATTATTAGTGTCACCATCATAATTCTTATTAATATTGGAGTAGGCCAAATAAAAAGAGTGATACACGAATTTTGGGATTAAACTTTATTTCACTTTAACATACTTGCGTCTGGTTTCATTGAATTGCTATCGATAATTTCAGCAGGCCTAGCAATATGTACAACATAAACACATTTCAAAACTTACCCATGATATTGACCATAAAAATACACGATCCAACCTCTGTATCTGTATCAGTAGCAACATAACGAACCTCTGTAGTTCCTATTAAAAATACATTTGGCGTCTCCAACGTTGGATTATATATTTCTTGAATAACAAGTCCTGAAAACGGTGTAGTATCATCAGTTACAGTTGGTGCCGTCCACGTGACCGTCGCATTATTGGAGTCAGTATCTGCATTGCGTGTGATATCCGTTGGGCAGTTTGACCACACAGGAGGAGCTGAATAAAAAAAATGAAACCTATTTTATTGTAAAAATAAAAATACTTTACAGATAAGGACCAGGAGATCGAATTGACACGTGTGGCTAAACAAACCCAAGAACCATTACCAGTGCATCTTTCGGAAAGATTAGGTTAGGTGTTACTCTGGTGCTTTGGTTGGTCTCAGCCTCTGTTGGCGGTGGAATATACAACCTTAAAAACGAGTAGGTGTATCCAAAAATTCCTCTAAATGATGACACAAGATGGAACATTTTTTCGAAGAGGGGGTGTGAACACGATAATCGGACGCCCTCTTGTATTCACTCTATAGTGCGCGGCGCTATAATTCCTAAATTCGATTTCTGAAAACTATAGAAAAAAAGATAATATCGATAACGTGATTTGCGGACCACCATAGGTGCTTCATCCGTACGCCATAATACGTTAAAGATCTTTAGTATATTGTTATAATCACAACGGGCACTATACTTTGAAGAAATTCAAAGTAAGTGACTCGCTTCGAGAGTCGTATTTGTACGACGTCACACCACCACACAAGCGCTTTATATTCACACACAATGTGTAGGCCTATGGTTAAGAACTTGACACCGAAATCAATCTAATCCATGTCTGGCTATAATATAGATTTCAAAATTTGTGTAAATTGATTTTGACACATAATATCCGACAATAGATTTTTTGGTTCTAAATAATGGTAGATAGCCGAAAGCAGGAAAGATTCCCGGTGTCAAAATAACACAAGCTAATTTTCCATTAAAGATGTAGTGTCCCCCTGAAAAAAATAATTAAATAATAAAAATAATAAATAAAAACACAATTTTTGTTGAATATGCCATTTTAATGTCACCTAATAGACCAAAAATTGGATCGAAAAAATGTATTTACCTGAAAAAAACTGTAATTTTAAACAAAAAATCGTCAAATTGGCTGCCAGCTAATGGGTTTTTGGTTGAATTTAAGCATTTATTTTGTCATTTTTATAAGTGAAAACATTATTTTTTGTGTTTTTTTCTACGGAAGTGATTAACTTTATTAACATATTCAAAGTCTGATTTAATTAATCTTTTTCATGCTTTTTCACATCTTTAAAATTAATAATTCGGGGATCTTCATGGTTCATCCATAACTTACAAACGTACTCATAACTCATAGTGGTTTAACTGTTGGATTAACCCTGTTACTGATAGGCGATAGGCCTATTGCACAGTACCCAGTGACATAACGGCTATGATTGCTCACTGGCTTATAGGAGCCCCTGAATTATAGTGCCCAGAGGAAAAAAACAGGCATTAAAATATGTCGAAAAAGGCTAAAACGTCTGAGGCCTCCAACGTTGTAGGGCCACTTGGTTCCTAATCCAGGGGCCTCAGGCCTTTGCTTACTCCACTGACCGTACCTATATTTCACAAGCTGAAAACAGCTCGCTCGTTTCCCCGTCTTTGTGGATCTGCATTCTTATGACTGATAATTATATGCCAGTGATAATTTGAGCCCGAATCACGGTTAGGGTGTCCTTATATTAAATAAACATTGGGAGGATAATGTCGTTATAGCGTATATTTTGTATTTTTCAGAGCTAGGGAGAATATTTGACAATAAAAGAGAGTTTAACCATCAAGACATACCGCCACTTAACTCTTCTGTGGATAATTTATACGGAGGGTTCATTTGATTCCGACAATGCGTCTTTTGTACATGTTCACTAATAATTGCAATTATTTCGCTATCGTTATAATATTCACAATAATGGAAGGGCGTGTTGTGAAACGAACACATCGGCTATTTCGTTTTAAGCAGTTCTCTGGGCTAGTGCTTAAGCGTAAGCTTAAAATTGTTTATCGTGCACAGATTTATATTGTATTAGGGAACTGATGCAAACTGCAAACTGGTATTTGCAAATATGCATGAATTTACGATGAAATAAGCGAGATATAAAAGCTGTTAAATATACAATCTGAAATCTCAATTTATTAAAAAAAAATACTTGGTTCTAATTTATCAATACAGATTTAGTAACTACTCAGAGAGCACAATATTTAACATGATTTTTCAAGTTTTTTTTTCTATTTCTAGTTTACCATTAGGAATCAGGGTAAAAATATTCTACTGCAGTTACGGCAGTACATAATGTATGATTTCAGTACAGATGTCAAATACAATAACAATATCAACGTACAGTGAAAGATTAAAACACTCTCATTAAAGGGTTAATTCTTCAGCAGCTTCTCGGTACTGTATCTATTTCGGAAATATCATAGGAATATTTGGTAATACAACATCACATGTGTTTCACATGTATCTAGTAGTAACCTAACTCTTAACCTTACAGGATACAGGCACCACATGTGATATAAATGAGATCCTGTATTACCAAATATTCCTATGATACTTCGGAAATAGATAGTATGTGGGGATACAACACTGGGAATCGGGTGAATTCTTGGACTCGATACTCGAGGTGCGGCGGAAGCGACACGGTGCGACAGGTTCGGCGGCGTTAACCACGAGTACACAATACTAATGTAATGATAGTTATTATTGATTATTGATAGAAAATTATTTCAGATCATCATGAGAACGTATTAACTTATTTTGCACTTCTTTTAACCTGAGTCCAATGGTTCGGGATATCAAGGCTGCCGTGTCGTACCGTTAATGAAATTTCCGCTCCCCCCTTATCGCTGATGAATTAGTTATTGTACATTTGTAACATAAGCCTACATTAGTTTACAATCCTGTCAAAATAAACATGTAGGCCCTATACACCAAGAATGATTTTTTTGACACAATTGAAATTCAAAACTTAAAACTTACCGCCTTTTATACTTTGTATACATATTCCGTAAATTACAATAATTATAAATAATGAGTTGGATACTGGCATGATGCCGATGTTGTAACGTTGTATAACTATTTTAATTCCAAGTAAGAAATTCGTATATTATTCACAACAAAAATGAAGCAAAGCACTGAATCAGGTCTTGATTCCTTCAGTACTTCTTGTTCAATGGGTGTGAGACCCACTTGGTAAATTCTTTAATTGGCCTGGTAAATTTTCCGCTGTTTAGCAAATCATTACACCTCATTGAAAGCATTTATTATACAAATAATCTCTTGGTTCTCATGCCCCACTGACGTAACAGTTCCGAGGCATTGTGGGAACGTGCACGATGAAACACCTTGTGATTGGTTGTCTGGAAATAGTTCACTATAAAAGAATGCTGTGTTATTAAATGAAGTTAGATGTTGCTTTGGTCTTTATCGACGTACATGGCTAAGCACATTAGAAGTGTTCATTATTAGGTCTATTCATATTATTTCGTACCGAACTCTGGCGGAATTAAAGGGGCCCAGCCACCCCCTAAATTTCAAATCACAATGCAAAAGACAGGACATAGATTAAGTTCAACAATTAATCCTCCAAAATCCTGGATCCGCCACTGTACCCCACGGGCGCTCAGTCCTCTCACACGCACCAACAGAAAACATATATGCTATTTTCAACTAACACTATTTTGTATGGAATCATAGTAGAAAATAAAATAGTAGCTAAGTAAAGGACTTTACTTTAAGAGTAAAGGTATCTGCATACCCCATCTTTTTTAAAGAGAAAAAAACAGAGAATTTCTAAATTACCACAGTGATATTACAATGTAAGTGTGCATATAATTATAGGCTTCACAAATATATTGCTTTGACATTCTGCTTTGACCCCTGTAGTATTATTTCTGTAAAACGATTTTTGTAAACCTCAACACCTAGTGAAGGACACAAAATGACCGACAGGTATATACACTTTTATATACAATACACAATTATATTATTTATCAATATTACAATAGAAACTGGATTGATTTTTTGCGCTTGATACTGGATCGATATATATATAATGACGTCATAGTATTGATTCTCTAATTGTCATTATTATTTTACTGTCATCACGTCTACATATCAGCTCATCGTTCGTATTATTGTACACTGCTGTCTTTTGTGCTTATGTAGTACTTTAGTAGTATTATGTAACACAAATTTAGCCTGAATCCATTAAACCAAAACACATAATATGATATACTGTATTTCAGTCTACACTATCAAACTAGTTTGACAAAAAAAGTGTAATGTGCCCAAATATGGTAGTGATATGACATCATCATGTCCATATATGGGCACATCACATTTTTTTTGTCACATAAAGTTTGATATTGTAGACAGAGCTGTAACGTAAGATTCAACAGATTAAAAATTCAAAACATTTATTCATTCTTTTCAGTAGCACCTGCTTTTGAATAGTTTAAAAGTGTCAAAATACAAGGAAACAAATATCAAACAGGGAAAAGGGACAGAAGAAAATCATGACAATTGTATACATTAACATTTATAAAGCTCTGTCTACACTATCAAACTAGTGTGATGTGCCCAAATATGGTAGTGATATGACATCATCATGTTCATATATGGGCACATCGCATTTTATTTTCACATACAATTTGATAGTGTAGACAGAGCTTTAACGTAACATTCAACAGATAAGATTGAACATTCAAAACATTTATTCATTCTTTTCAGTAGGACCTGCTTTTGAATAGTTTAAAAGTGTCAAAATACAAAGAAACAAAGAACAAACACGAAATGGGACAGAGTAGAAAATCATAGACGTGACAGGTATACGTTAACATTTATAAGGAAATTATTATATACTTTCTTCTTTGTTGAATCCAGCTATTTAATTTAAAGTATATAAGGAAAAATATATAAAAATTAGTCACACATTATTTATCACCACAAAGACGTCGGAATAATGGCAAGTTTCTGCCTGATTACCAATCGTATAATTTAGTTTTTCTTTTATTTAATAACCATGGAGGTATATAAAACGAATAACATGTAGGCCTACTTATTGTAATATATCATATTAGCAATGTAACGACTGAATTGGAGACTAATAAATGAGTTCTGTATTAAAGATGGTTGAACATTATCACATAGTGTAATTTTATAGTGAAATACTAGTGTTATAATACATTCTCTGAGAACTTATATTATTATTATTATTATTATTTATTGCCAAAAACCAGTTACAAACAAACAAAAACACAGAAACTAAGGGAGTAGGCAGGAACCTAAAAGTGAACCTAATCACTATAACAAGAGTTCAGGTTCCGTACTCCCAAAGTAACAACAATGATATAAAATAAACTATATAAAAATATTTAAATAACAAATAGACGAATCAATATCAATATATATATCGTATCTATATATCTTTACTGTAATGAACACAATAGTGGCAAGCCTTTAGTTCCCCGATTGTATTCGATATTTAATGAGGGTTCATCCAGCTGAATACAGTGATATTATATATAATGGTTAAAACTTTACAGATAAAAACATATAACAATTCACAATGCATAGTACATACGGAATACTATAGTATCTTTTGAAAGAAGAGTATAGAAACGATTTCATACACTGTGTAGTTTTATCTTTCTTTGTTTTATGATTTGGTTAATTACATTAAGTTTTACATAGTTAGGGCCTATATTTAAAAACTATTTTGTTGGGCTTTCTTTTTCCTCATTGCAATGTGTGAACTCAGTTGTTATATAGGCTACAGTAGTAATGGAAGTTCAGTTAGTGCAGTAATTCAACTTCAATTTGATGCAGTGATTCAACTTCAGTTGATGCAGTAATTCAACTTCAGTTGACGCAGTAATTCAACTTCTATTGATGCAGTGATTTAACTTCAGTTGACGCAGTAATTTAACTTCAGTTGACGCAGTAATTCAACTTCAATTGATGCGTTAATTTAACTTCAGTTGATGCAGTAATTCAACTTCAGTTGATGCAGTAATTCAACTTCAGTTGATGCAGTAATTCAACTTCAGTTAATGCAGTAATTCAACTTCAGTTGACGCAGTAATTCAATTTCAATTGATGTAGTGATTTTACTTCAGTTGACGCAGTAATTTAACTTCAGTTGACGCAGTAATTCAACTTCAATTGATGCAGTAATTTAACTTCAATTGATGCAGTAATTTAACTTCAGTTGACGCAGTAATTCAACTTTAGTTGATGCAGTAATTTAACTCTAGTCAGTTAACTATGTAACGTTGTGTGATTCTGCGGGGAACGACGGTCTTCCTTTCTTTTATTAATGTTGAAAAGGTGCACGGATGATAATATATTAGGCTGATAACTCGACCGTATAAATATACAACTTAAAAAAACAATACGGACACTATAATAACGAATGACATATCTTTATACACTACTTTATAACTATAACTTATTTTCTAATACCTGTATACAATATGTATAAATAAGGCACTATAATTATTGAAATGCATGATTGATTAGGATGTAGATATAAGGATAGGAACAAGGGTAGCAAGATTTGGGAGTAAGAGAAAAAACTGAGGGTTATTGACGTGAAGGTTGGAGTAAAATGTTAGCCTACATTACAAAACGCAGCTGACAGCTGAAATCAAGAGGGCTGTTTCAGTGTATAACATTAAAAAGTCTTTTGAAAACATAACAATGAATGTATACCATATACAAAAGGTAATTCTTGTTCAAAATGGTTGAATTACATGCAATCAATTGTCTTTTGTTAGAATAATACTTGCTCGATTAGTTTTTCATAAAAGAAACATACTGCCGACAAAATAACTCATTGTAGTGCGTGTGTGTGGGAGATGATAGGCCTACCCTAGGCCTAATATATTACGATAATTTAAGCTTGCGTGACGTATTTTGTGACGTAAAATGTTGACGCGTGTGTTCAAACTCTGATAATAGTAAAGATCTTATATAAGATCTTTGATAATAGCTATAAATTCACGCGCGCGTCTCGCGTGTTGTATTTTTCATATCTAAACCTCTAACTACACTATCAAACTTTATGTGACAAAAAATAAGGTAGTAATATTACATAATCATGTCCATATATGAAAGCTCTGTCTACACAACTAGTTTAACAAAAAAGTGTGATGTGCCCAAATAGAGTAGGATATTAATATTTCGAAATATGGTAGTGATATGACACCATTATGTCCATGTATGGGCACATTAGATGTTTGTTGTCACATAATGTTTGGTGGTGTAGAAGACAGAGCTTCATATTATAAACATGTTAGAATAATCATTATAATATCTCTATGGAATAATGAATAGTTCCCAAATGTTCGCTTTAAACCTATCTACATTTTATTACTGTAACCTCTGGGATTATCATATTGAGGTAACTGACAATGCTATCTGCGTGGTTACAATCAGAGAGGGCGATACCACATGCATAGGTACATCTCTACAGTCCTCTTGTTGTACAATTAATAAAACAAAACTATTCTTAATTGCGAATGCTATGCTTGATATTATTAACATTTTGATATAGCTGGAACACAATTGTCTATTTTGTGGATGTAGGAACGGGGTATAATCATATTATATCATATAAGGTGAATTTAAGAAAGTTTTTTAATTTGCAACCCAGGTTGTTTAGACCCAATCCAAAAACAATGTTTACGTTCTGTTCGAACATCGTCACGATACGGAAAGTGACCACGTTTGTAACGGTCAATACAAATATTATCTCGCGATTAAGAGATGGTCAATGACGGACCAAATTTAACTTAACCTAGCTCGGATATGTATATACATAACTTATAACAATCACGTTCTTTAGAATAAAGGTAAATAATATCCATCAACGCATCCCATTTTATAATAGTGTTTTAAAATACAATTGTTCGGTATTTAATTAGTCCTTGGTTAAATCCACCATTAGAATTGTTACAATGCTATGCCATGAAGTGTAACTGGGTTGTTCCTTCAATGAATAATTAAAAAATGATATACCTTGACATATTTGTTGGTTATTCTGACATTGGTAGGCGATTCTGTAAGAACGAAAAATTTAAGGAGCTTCATTATTGGCCCAATGAAGATTTAAGACAGCGTGTTGGCCAACAAACAACATGTTACAATGGAGGAGAATAATACTGATATTGTCAATTTGTCAAGTCTCTAACGTTTATGGGGGTAAGTGTATTATTTTAATTTAATTAGCTCCATATTCTTAGCTTTCAAACCTTCTTTGTCCTTAATTTATTGATCATAAGCCGACAGTACATGCTATCTGATTTTGTTAGATTCGGTTATATGGAGAGTAACAAAATTACAATTACAATTGGGATACAGTATACGGTATATATCGCTTCCCGAATTCGAATAAAAATTAAGAATTCTGTCGTCATGGAGAAAATACGAATTCTTTATAGAAGAGAACGTTTCTTTATAATAGGCCTAACTCGGAATTCGTTAAAAGATAATTGTATTTGAAGGTATATTAAGTGAGGAACAATCATGATTATTGTTGCCAATAATATTACGCACGAAGAGACAGACACGCGTATGTGAAAGGCGATCTACATCGGATGGTACAGAATTTCAACGCACGCGTAAAACATGTCTCTTATGGTGGTGTCTTTTCCCCATTATCTAGTCCTATATTGAAAAATGAAAAAAAAATCCAAAGAGTCCGGCTGCCGGACTTAGAGGAATGCTTAAGTAACAATTCTGTATTATATGCAAACATATAGATATTGCTACGTACATTTAAGTCTCTATTCAGCGTTATTTGGAAACTCCCTACTCGTTTCTTTTCATCGTTTATATTCTTAGTGTATTTTGCCACCCACATTATGTATTATAAAACAACTTGTATCCGTTGAATGGAGAAATATGTTCATTCCACTCCTACATATTTATTCTTTATATAAAAGTACGATTGCAAATATCGGAAGAACAGCTAATTCAATACAGTAAGAAAGGCTTTAAAACAAATGTAAAGGTTTGTCTACATTATTAAACTAGTTTAATAAGAAAAGCGTGATGTGCCCAAATATGGTAGTGATGACATCATCATGTTTGATTTTTGTGTTTACTCATACAAAAAAAAAAAAAGAAGAAAATAATTGTTTGTAAAATTGTAAAAACGTTTTCCCAAAATGTAGGCCTATATCTGTTTCATATGTTTTCAAATTCTCCCAACATAACTATTTTATTCTATAAAAATATTGCTATGCATCAATGCATTCTCTATTTTCTATTTTATAATACCTAATCATATCAAAATGAATAATATTATAAAATGAGTTACCACTATCTAACACAACAATGCAAGGACATTTCAAAATTGCCCTAGTGTAATAATACAATAAAAAAATCAATAACTTTGCAATCAGCGTAATTGTAGGTTGGAAAAAAGTAGGCACTTGCAAGAAAATAATGTCTTGAGTCTGTTGCATCACTCTCGTTACGTTTATTGTGCATTCTTCATACATTAAAACTCCATAATTATGAAGGAATACAAGCATAATTTTTATTTAAAAAAATGCAAATACAAATGAGTAGCAAAGATTCCGGCCTCAGGGCGGATATTTCTTAAAGTTTTTAAAACATCTAGTCCTAATTGCGGTTATCTTGATATCATGGGTTTCTGGATACGTACAGTAGAAGACAATTGAGTAAAGCTCTGTCTACACTATCAAACATTATGTGACAAAAAATGTGATGTGCTCATATATTGACATGATGATGTCATTATCACTATCATTACCATATTTGACACATAACGTTTTTTGGTCACATAAAGTTTGATAGTGTAGACAGAGATTAGCGAACAAAGTGCACAATTGTAAATTAACCGTTGTACTGACAAGATTTTAAACTACATTTGAAAACCGCCCAGGGGGTAAGGTGTGGGTGTGGTGATGTGGGTGTGGTGAAATGGGGGTCGACTTGGGGTGTGGTGGGGTAAGGGTAGGCCTATCCTTAATTAATAACCAGGAATTAAAAAAAGGTGGAAGTCCAAATAAATGATTATTCACTCCTTGCGATACATGATTTTTAATATTGTTCACAATTTGAATTACTTATAAAAGTTAGTAATATATTCTGTGTTACTTAAAAATTAAATCGCCTACTTTTAAGTGCAGGAGAGAGTTAATCTTTTAGTCGTTTTATCAATTCTTGAACTTCCTAACAATCAAATTAATTATTTTCGGTCTTTGCGTACCTTTGTTATTCCAAGGTTTCTGAGAGTGTTGGAATACTACGATACTAGTGACCCTTACGTGACGGTAGAGCAAATGCCATGAGAGCTCATCCGTGAACATTTCATTAATATTACACTAGATAATATTTTTTTTGGCTCGCATGTTTAAATATGCAGTACCAGTACTGTAAATGAAAGCAGGAATAAAATTCAATAGTTAATGAATTAAATTATTTAACCCCCTGCCATCTCCCAAAAAAAGTAAAATAGGTCTAATTCGTCATTTCTATATTTAAGCATATCACTACCATATTTGGGCACATCACACTTTATGGTAAACCAGTTTGATAGTGTAGACAGAGCTTAAAGGTATATTTTAACCTATAAACAAATATTTTTTATTTTTTAATGTCACATAATAGTATATTCACTTTGACCAAAAACTAGAACGAAAAAAATGTATTTACCTAAAAAAATAGTCAAATTGGCTGCTAGCCAATGGGTTTTTGGTTGAATTTAACCATTTATTTTGTCATTTTGACAAGTGAAAACTTTATTTTTTCAGGTTTTTTTTCTTCTACGAAAGTGATTAACTTGATTAAAACTACAAAATAAACTTGTATATTATAGGCCTACGCTTGAAAGTTTGTAAATTATAATAAGCACAGAGCAGACTAAAGCTTGAAACAAACAATTAAATACCTTTTTGTGCAATAGGATCTCACAATTGTCTATAGTTTGTTTAATGGTATTTTTATATGATTTTTGTTTTTGCTTTTTTCCTTGTGTGTGCTGCCCATAATGTTTTAATGTTTTATATTTTTAATATGTACATACAATGCTTTCAGCTTTTGATGCTTTTGTATTATATGTTTATACCGAAATAAATAAATAAATAAAAAATGTTAATGACACAATTCTGAAATAACTCATGGTTAGCACAGTAACTAAACATTGGTAGTTATGAAATGATAGTCATGTATAGGTACTTTAGGTAATGGTAACAACTGGTACTGGTTCAGGTAACCGCCTACATAGAGACACTAAGTTGGCATATTGATAAAATAGGAGAAATAATCAAAACATTTTCTTTTATAGCTACACCGGTATGGAATAATTGTCCACCAGACATAAACATTAATACTGATGATGGAACGTCCACAGGCACAGCCAATTGGACGGAGCCTACAGTTACCGATGAAACACCAACCGACCAACTCGTCATAGTTATACTGTACGATACAACGCCTTCATCTGTAATGATATCCAGTTTTGATATAGGAACAACCAATGTAAGGTATCACGCAACAGATGACGAAAATCCACCACTGACCGGAGTTTGTGAATTCACCATAACGGTAACAGGTATGAGACACATCACGGGGTGTTTGGTTGTAATATTGCTCGGCGACCAAGTCGATAAACGACGACGACGATGTTCGGGTGTATTTTATTTTAAATTTAAATGACATGAAGATAACCAATATTATATAACATCTAAATAAATTCCTGTCATTTACTTGAACGATTGTGGCGTGCAATAGTACGCACTATTGAACGGGCGTTCAATACAGTAGTACTTTTTCTTTTTTTTGTTTGAAAATTTCTTTTTATAGACCATTATTTTATAAACCCATGTAATATTTAATATAAACATATATTTACAAAGAAAAAAAAACAAATAAATGTTACTGTTTCAATGTGAATCAAATGTAGACCTAGGCCTACCTTTTATACAATCTGAGTTTTATATTCGTATAATGGTGCTTCGCCTCGTTGAAATATAACCTTCATCATTCACCTCTTGCCATTATTTGTACCATTACACTCATAAACATTCATTATAAGTTGACGTTCGGGTGTATTTTTTAGCGTTTACAATTTTAATGACATGAAAATAACCAATATTAAAGTTGACGTGCGACGTAACAAGGCCATATACATGGCTGCATTCGCGTGCGCAAATTTGAGTTAGTGTTTACCGACCAACCGACCGAGAGAGTGAGCTTAGAGTCGCGTTTGCACGCGACTAAAAACACAACCGTATCAATTTTAATGCGAGTCAAAGCTGATCTATTTTATTGTATATTTTAAAATCTTCTTTATATTTTCGATGTAATATTTTCTGATGACATATATTGGGATTGCAAAATTCCAGTGTAATAGTAACAATAACAACAGCTTATTGAGAAGCATTCACTAAAATACGTTAATCGTTATCCAGTTCAATGGTTAATGACGACAATGTGGAATTCTTGTCGTCGTACCGTAACTTATTTATCTATGGGTGTGCCAATTGTTATTACTAGAATACAGTTCACTGAACCGATTAATACTTATCCAATGGTACTTCCAACCCACAGAAACTTTGTATATCAAAACAATTGAATTAGACATGTATTTAAAAAGAGTAGCAAATATTAAAATGAAGGTCTACTATTACTGGGCATAACAAGTTAACTCCCAAAATGCTATCACTGACGTCACAAGAGGAAGCGGCTCTACCCATGAAGTAATTATTACTCCATGCTCTACCTCAATCCATTTGATTATATCAATGTTATTAATTCATGTATACCACGTACCAGTGGATTCACAGAACATTAGTCAGACCAAACTTTACACATAATTAATTAAATAATTGATAGATATTCTTATCTTCAGTTGTTCAATTATCATTAATTGGATAGATGGCTGATCTTTGATGATGATAATATTAATGATGACAATATTGATGATGATGATGATGAAGATACTAATACTGATGATGATGATAATATTGATGATGACGATGATGAAGATAATAATTATGATGATGTTGATAATGATGATAATGATGACGACGACGACGATGATGATGATAATGAAGATAATAATAATATTGATGATGATGATAATGATGATAATGATGACGACGAGGATGATGTATGGTGATGATAATGATAATGATGATAATGATAATGATGTATGATGATGATGTATGATGATGATGATAATGACGATGATGTATGATGGTGTATGATGGTGTATGATAATGATGAAGATGATGATAATAATGATGATGATGACGACGACGATGATGATGAAGATGATGATAATGCTGATGATGACGATAATGATAATGATGATGATGATGATAATAATAATAATAACGATGACGATGACGACGACACGATGATGTACATACATGTGGTGGTTTGCTACGAAGGAACAAAATGTATTGACAATTTATTTTATTCTAGACAATGAAGCACCTGTAATTATGAATTGTCCTATGACTGAAATAATGGAACTAACAGCCGAGGGTGAAAATGACATGGCAGTGACATGGACTGCGACATCTGCTACAGACAACTCTGGTACGATACCATCCGAGACGGCAACTCACGAACCAGGAGATATGTTTGCAATTGGAACTACTGAAGTTGTTATCACTTACACCGACAGTGCTTCAAATGCTGCTGTGTGTGCTTTTAATGTTACCGTTCGAGGTAAACAAACGACCAGCCTGGCATATTAAAGCTTGGTTCCCACTAGGACGCAACGCAAGGACATGAGCCGCAACCCATGCGAATTGACCAATCAAAGCGATGGATTATTCGAACTGTCGTTTGTGATTGGTCAATTCGCTTACGTTACGGCTTACGTCAAATGAGAATCAAGCTTAAGGAGCTTTCGATTTGCGGTGGCATGCTTCACTGAGTTTGGTTTGGCAATATCATGGCGTCAGACCTAATTGTGTCGAGTTCCGTAAATGAACGACGATGAATTTGGGAAAAATGGCGTAATGCATAATTTATAAAAGTCAAAAGCAAATCAAAAGTTCCATAATAATAACAACATCATTTATAAAATACAATAGGCCTATCATAAATCCTTACAGTGTGCGTTAATTAATAAAACTGATTTTATATAAATTCCTTTCTTAACAGCAACTCTAGAGGGCAGTTTCTAAGACCATCGGATAGTTACTAACCAAACATTAAAGTTACAATTTGAGTCTTTCCAATTGTTGATGCCTAATAAATAAAGACATTTTTTTTTAAAAATATGGACACAAAAAAAAAACAAAAAACAAAAAAAAAATTATCCAAAGATCCAACAATGTTTCAGCAATGCAATTCGAAAAAAACAAAATATAACTAATGTTTTAAATAAATCAGTCCCGTTTACGAAATTATTAAAAATAAGTTTCAGGTCAAAATAACATTAAGAAAGTCAATGTATTATGTGAATACAAGATTGATACAGTCTTATTTTATGTGAATACAGTATTGATACAGTCTAATTTTAAAATATACAGATGAGGAAAGTCCGCAAACATCTAACTGTCCAGAAAGCATGACTGAAATAATAAGCGACGCTGAATCATCGGCTTCAAGTATTTGGAGTGAACCAATTTTTACAGATAATGACGATGTTGTTAATGTTGATAGTACGCACAGTTCCGGCCAAACGTTTAATATTGGTAACACAGAGGTAGTGTACACAGCGACTGATCCATCTGGAAATAACGGAACATGCTCATTCAATATTACCGTTTTACAAGGTATGACTTAAGCTCTGTCTCCACTGTCACACTGACAAAAAAAGCGTGATGTTCCCGAATATGGTAGTGATATGACATCATCATGTCCATATATGGGTACATTTTTTTGTCACATAAATTTGATATTATAGACAGAACTTTAGTTCACATTTAATAAATATAAATTTTGCCTTTTTATTGATGGACTTTAAAAACTTGTTTTCCACTCAGGAATTCTCGATTCGTACGAATATTGGGCCGCCTAGTGAAAAAACTGGCTTTAATGCTTTATATTTTTATAAAAGTTCAGAATTTTGATTCAATTCAATTTAACTAAGTGGTTGTCATGATTGTTACAATTTCAACAATGTTTTAACAATATACTTACAGTATAATTAAAGATATATTGTCCCCCTAACAAAATATTTTTTTTAATTTTTTTGTTGAATATGTTATTTTAATGTCACATAATAGTTATTGGGTCTGAAAAAAATTTATTTACCTGAGAAAAATGTAATTTAAATCCAAAAATGGTCAAATTGTCTGGAAGACAATGAGTTTTTGGGTAATTTAACTGTTTATTTTGTCTTTTTATAGGTGAAATAATTTTTTCCCCCGTTTTTTTTCCTATGGAAGTGAACAACTTCATTAAAACTGCAAAATAGCCTATTCAAAGTCCGATTTTAAAAATCTTTATTTTTCATGATTTTGGGGGACAATACATCTTTAAACAAAAACATAAAACAGTTTTTTATTATGTTTAACTACCTGTATATTGAGTTTTAATTAATAATTATTATAGATTTCTATTGTTATGTATGTTAATTGTAATATTTTAGATTCATTTCCACTTTGATTTGCCACTTTTGCCAATGATTCATTTCGGCTTTTATTAAACACATCATGTGGATTTTTAAACTCTATTTTTTTTTGTTCTTTATTTTTGTTAGTAGTTTTTTATATTTGCTATTGGTGAAATAAAATAATTCTTTATTTGCTAGAACAAGGCTAACTATTGTAATTTTCAACAAAAGTGTGATTACGCTCGTCCCTGACATAACTAAGCTATGTTCATACGCAAACAAATCAGAAACAATATCGAATAGTTTTAATTAATAAGAGTAAGAGATAAATAAAATAAAATGAAAGCACTCAGAAACTGAGTGAAGTAATTGGTAAAATATTGTCGCAGAGGGCGCATGTTGATTTTTCGGCCCATGTTAAAAGTATACACATTTTTCTTTGTGAAGTTACTAATGAACCGATAATCTTGAATGTTTTATACCTTCTTACACCGAAATATTCAGAATAATAACTTGAACATTGTAGGCGCATCGTGCCAACAAACAAACAAAGCAAATAGTACGGTAATACTTCACAAAATTCTATTTTGTTAAGTAATAAAATAGCAAAATGTAGGTCTACAGGTGTAAAATGAAAATTTTACCTTGATTTACCTAAGTTGACCTTTAGACTATAAACCTGTTAAGGTTTGTGAGTCCCTCTTTGAACATCTTGATTATATGGCTCAAACTTTAGGTTGTGGGTTTTCCAATGTGTTTCAAGATTGGTTTTAAAATTATTTGTAGAGGATGCATTTACTATATATATGGCAAGCTAGTATTCAAATCATTTACTGCAGATATTTATTTACAATGAACTTTTTTAATTTTAAAACTGTGGCCTCTAGTTACAGTAGATGTGCTAATTAAAAAAAACACCCGGATTAAACATGATCATACTTTTGTATCATTCTAAAAGTCTGTAAGCAGCAGGACCTCTTTCTTCGAAATGCTAATGATGGCAGTTTCATAAATGTCATGCGGTCACTGTATGGTTGAGATTTAATTTCAACAGCAAGTAATTGTTTTTTTGTTGTTGTTTTTCTTTTAACAGACATTGAACCCCCAGAATTCACTTTGTGCCCAAACGATACGGTTGTGTCTACACTTCCTGGGGCAAACTATTCAGTTGTAAACTGGACGTTGCCAGAGGTCACTGATGACGTACAGCTAACCTCCCTCACCCAGGCAGTTACAGATTATTCAACGACTGGAGAGAGATTTTATATTGGAACAACTCAGTTACGTTTTATAGCTGTAGACGTTGTGGCAAGGACGTCACAGTGTATATTCAATATCATTGTTAACGGTTAGTATATGTTATTATTATTTATTTTATATTAGTTATAAGTCTACAATTACAGAAGAAAATACAAACCATATTTATACCTAAAAAAACTTAAATCTGGCGTAACTATTACAATTATGTTCTTTATGTAATATTCAAGATTTACTAATTCAATTTCGCTCATTATTTATGACTTCTAAGTTATAATTTGAGGAGATAGTTTGATGTGCTATTTCGATCGCGCCCTTGAAGCATCCTTATCTAAAATCTAACCCCCTCCCTCTCTTTTTCAAGATGTATATATTAACATTTTGTCCATATTTTTCTTTTTATCAAAAACAACGTAAGCCTACCATTTTGTAAATGCAATAATTATATTATTTTCTTAATAGACGATGAAGATCCTATAATAACTTGTTCAACAAACTTTACAATCTACGCTGAATCTGGAGAGAATTACGCAATCGTTGAGTACAATGTAAGCGCAACTGATAATGACGGATTCCCAAACATCACGACCTCTGACCCAGCGACGGGGAGTCAATTAGGCATCGGAGTTACCAGTTTTACTATAACAGCAACGGATCAATCGGACAATTCAGCACAATGCAATTTTTATGTGACAGTTTTAGGTTTGTATATTTCGTAATCACTAATTAGAACACCAACATGACAAACATAAAAAAAGAAACAAAACTGTTCACATGCGGAACTATATACATGCTTGCTCAAAAACGACGAACACAAGTGAGACGCACAATGTCTAATGACGAATAGCGTTTAAGATGACAAACATAAAAAAAAAACAAAACTGTTCACATGCGGAACTATATACATGCTTGCTCAAAAACGACGAACACAAGTGAGACGCACAATGTCTAATGACGAATAGCGTTTAAGATGACAAACATAAAAAAAAAAAAAAAACTGTTCACATGCGGAACTATAATACATGCTTGCTCAAAAACGACGAACACAAGTGAGACTCACAATGTCTAATGACGAATAGCGTTTAAGATGACAAACATAAAAAAAAAAAAAAAACTGTTCACATGCGGAACTATATACATGCTTGCTCAAAAACGACGAACACAAGTGAGACGCACAATGTCTAATGACGAATAGCGTTTAAGATGATGAATTAGAATTGTATTAAACTCTTGATGTTTAACAATGTTATGAATGCATGGTTTTTAAATTTGTTTTATATACGTAGGCCTATGTTTTTAGCCAGTTAGCGCTCATAGCCGTTACGTCACTGTCTCATGACAATTTGCAACTCCACTCCCAAAGACTTGTAATAAGTCTTTGTTTATGTAGAGCATCTTGTGTATATGTTTGTCTTGTGAACAGATTGCCACCTTTGAGAAGGATAGTGAATGAATTCACTTGTAGTTATCCTTGGCAATTTGCCTAAAATGAGAATAAAAAAAATAATAATATTGAGGTTAAAAGACGTAGGAAAATTACGAAAAAAAGATTATATTGAATAACAATGGTGTGAAGATTAGATTTACAACCACTAAAGAAAACTTACTGATTAATTGTATTAATCTTGTTGAATGAATGAATAAAAGTGTTGGTTCAGGTCAAAAGAGAGAAAAACTCTTGATACTATTATTACGTAATAATACTTGTGTTATATTACATAAAATTATTATTGAAGCTTGTCGAGAAACAGTGAATAGTTACACCCTACACACAATTGCAATATTATTTTTAAACCTAAGGCCTATTTGTAGTGGGATAAACGATAAATGAAATTGTATTGTAATATCTTTGTTTTTTCAGATAACGAAGCTCCAAACATTACATTCTGCCCAGGAAATATTACAATAAACACTGAAGCTGGTGAAAGTTTTGGAATTGCAACTTGGCAACAACCAACAGCAATTGATAATTCTGGGGAAGCAGTTGCAGTGACTACGGAAACTCACTCAAATGGAAGCTCGTTTAGCCTCATGGACTCTCCACATACTGTCAGTTTAACTTTAGCCGACAGCAGTTCAAATACAGCCATCTGCAGTTTTGCAGTTACAGTTATTGGTATTTATTTATTTAACAACATCTTTATGAATAAACAGGTCTATACAATAAAAAATGGCATAACCATTCTGATTCAGATCAGATTGCGATTATAGAAATACAAACAACTAGAGGGTACTCCGAGAGTACAAACCTCCGCCTACTGTAAAATTCCCCTACATAAAATATTTTTTTCCTTTTTTTTCCTTAGTTCTAAGTGTAAATATAACTGCACACTACAAAGTTGTGGATGACAGTGTGGTGTAATGGTTATGTATCCAGCCTCTCACAGTTGAGATCGCTGGTTCAAGTCCCACTGAGGTTTTTTTTTTTTTTTTTTTTTTTTATTTCTTTTTTTTTAGTTTTTTGTGGACCTTGATCTTTGACCCTGACCCTTCAAAATTTAACCACAATTATATGATGTGTCATTGATCATTGTGGCTAAGTTTGGTGAGAATCGGATAAAAACTGTGGTCTCTGGGCAGTAAAATAGTTTTTTGTTAGTTGTGACCTTGACCTATGACCTTTTCCCCTTAAATTCGAACTCGTCCGAGCTTTTGGGGCATAGATCATTGTTGCCAAATTTGGTGAGAATCGGATAAAAACTGTGGCCTCCAGGCTGTTCACAGACACACAAACACACACACAAACACACACACAAACATACACACAAACACACAAACATACAGGGGTGAAAACATAACCTCCTTGGCGGAGGTAATTACGAAGAATTAGTTTGAAAGGTGAAAATCAATAATCAGTAAAATAACAATTAAATACTTTCGATTTCAGATGAAGAAGCACCAGAGACAAATTGTACGAATGATTATACCGCCAACACTACTTTGGGTTTAGCTATAGCCCAATCAGTACCCTATCCATTCATTGTATTTGAAGATAATTCAGGTTTAAATGTTGATACAACACTGAGCATGAAGCCGCCTTACGACTTGCCCATTGGACAAACGGTTATAGAGGTGAATGGAACTGACGCGTATGGAAACGTTGCTACCTGTCAATATACGATAACTGTTGAAGGTTAGTTGTTATAATATAACATAATAAATCTACAACAAAAAAACTTGATAGATTCTTCGGATACAGTTTTCTCACTTCTATGAATGTATTTTTCTTTATTTCATACGCATCCAACAACGAGCACAAACCAACTTTACAATTTATCGTGCTTATAAACTAAGTCTCATTTGAGGCTCAGGGAGTGGAGTTGAAAGAGTCGTGAGTTACAACCCTGGCACTAGATCAGGATTGAACCCCGGACTGGGATTGGAAGGCAAGCACGTTAACCACCAAACTACAACTCCAATAGCATCTTCATGCCCAATAGACGAATTAAATTCATTTATTCGTTTACTTTAAAATGTTAGCAATCTTAGTTCACCGTTGTGAATTTTGAAAGGTAGAAAGTAAAAATGATAACATATTCTGTTCCATAGCTATGTAAACTCTGAAATATCATTTAGTCAAAATATTAATACATTATTATTATAGATAACGAAAACCCAGAGATTATCTGTCCTGAAAACCAAACTGTTGTAGCCGATATGGGTTCAATGGGAACACAAGTTAACTGGTCCACACCAAACGCCACAGATAATAGCGGTCAAGTGAGTGTTACTTTAGTAGACCTGATGGCGTCTGGATCTACGTTTCTAATCGGTGACCCCGTGACACTGACATATACAGCACAGGATGGCTCTGGTAACGAAGCAAGTTGCACATTTGTCATTCAGGTTTTGGGTAAGAAAACCGTATTGTATTTTGACGACTTATCCGAATTGCTTTACTACTATGAAACAGAAAAGGAGTGACTTTGAAAGTGACGACTTCTAAAAACTGAATTGGCCTTATCTGATGTTAGTGTAAAGCGTGGTTCCCACTAGAACGCAACGCAGCGACGTATCGACGCAAAGTAATTTATTGCGTAATCACAAGTGGGAACCGACGACGAAACAGTGCTGCACACATCGCAGGTTTGATTTCACGCAGGCGGGGGCAAACACAATTATCGAATCCATCCACAATTTTCTTACGTTGCGTACAGGTTGCGTTACGTTGCGTTCTAGTGGGAACCAAACTAATAAGTATTTGTATTGTTTTAGATATGGAATCTCCGATGATAGCAAACTGCCCAATTGACATTGTCAACAACACAGATCCATCAATAAATTCGACAACAATCACGTGGGATGAACCAACATTTAACGATAATAGTGGAAGCACTTCAAATTCTAGTTCGCACAGTAGTGGCGACACATTTTACATCGGTGTTACAACAGTATATTATATGATAGAAGACGAATCGGGAAATATGGCAAATTGTAACTTTACCGTTACAATTCTTGGTAAGTTTTTCCATGATTTACTTTCATATTTGTCACATAATTTGTATAATGTTAATGTTACGAATAAAATGACGTTTATTTTATAACTTTAAAATGATCGATGTTTCTAAACCATCATGGGAAAATTATCAAGAGCAGATGAATAAATTATAATAAAATACAAAATAAGAAGCACTAATTTTCTCACTTTAAAACTTTAAATGTTGAAGCTTTTATTCTCTGTCATATTTCTTTCAAAGATATGGAGGCTCCAACGTTCACCTGTCCACAAGATATAACAGGTGCAACACCAAATGGCGCCAACTCAGTTAGTGCAAGTTGGCAACTACCGATTTATGAAGATAATTCATTTGATGAGGTCAGCGTGACATCATCTCACCCCATTCTACCAGTAGATTTAGAAATTGGTGATCATGTGATAATGTATAATTTTACCGACAAATCTGGCAACCAGGCTTCCTGCTCTTTCACATTTACTGTAAATGGTAAATTCAAAGATTTGAATTTTTTAAATGTAAAATACTAAGTACACTATCGCGATCCAAAAAATTCTTTTCTCCTGTAAAATTGTATGGAAATCGTTCATTTTCTTCGGCATCCGTTTCTATATGGAATGCGTTGCCTATTTAAATCCGTCAGGCTACTTCCACCAGTGTCTTCAAATCTCTCCTCAAAACCCACCTTTTTAATTTGTAATTTTTCTAAATTTTCTGTCTTTGTAAAGCGCATTGAGGCTTTCAGCATAATGCGCTATATCAAGTACCAGTTATTATTATTATTATTAAAATGGAAACGCAATAATATTACAGTACGTAGGCCTATTATACATAACACATTATTTTGATAGCATAACAAGATGTGAAAGCGCCTATCTCGATGATACGTCCATTTCTGTCTGCCAAAAACAGTATATTAAATGACAGAATACAGTCAAGAAGCCTATTATACACGAGTGTTTTCGTTGAAAAAACAGGAAACTAAATAGATGGATTATTATTATTATTATTTGAATCTATGATCAACATACATTTTGTTTTGCTTCTTTTGCCTTTAATATATTACTAAACATTCATTCCACATTCAGATTACGAAGATCCACAAGTAATGTTTTGTCCCGGAGACATCACAGACTTTACCTTACCAGACTTGGCTTACAACACCAGTTCCTGGACACCGCCTAACGCAACGGATAATAGTGGATACGTTCAAACGATGAGCACACATGAACCCGGCGATGAATTTTATATAGGAACTACAGAAGTGACGTATAACTTCACAGATGCCTCTCAAAACGTTGCAACTTGTGTATTTACTGTAACAATAACAGGTAATTTACTTAATTTAAGGCCACAAATTACATTTTACGTAAAAATAAATACTATCTGGTCCTATTGCTATAACTTTTTTCGTCTTTAAACTGTTAGTGATGGTTAAAGTTAATAACTTATAACTATTGTACGATTGATTAAAGACACTAGACCTACGTTTTTTACTTAATTTAAGGTCACAAACTACATTTTACGTAAAAATAAATACTATATGGTCCTATTGCTATAACTTTTTTCGTCTTTAAACTGCTGGTTATGATTGAAATTAATAACACATACTGTAACTATTGTACGTAAGTTTTTTCGACCTAATAAAAAATATTTTATTTTATGTAAAAATAAATACTTATATTCTGCGATAAACTTTGTCGTCTTTAAACGTGAAAAATAAGTCGATTCCAATTAAGTAGTTATTGACTTTAAAACCGGATTCGTAGGGCCACAATGATTATGACTGAGTTATCGTAAGTTTTTGCCGCTTTTTAAAATTGAAATCGGCTGTGGTCATTTATTCTTTTATCCAAAACAAACTAGATAAACAAAGCAGACAGTTAAGCCCGTTATCATTTATGAAATTGCTTTTAATATTTTAGATGACCAGCCGCCGTCGCTAAACTGTCCATCTAACTTCAATGTTACTACAGAACCTGATCAGCCTTATGGAGTTGTTGTATACAACGTAAGTGCTGATGATAATGATGATTTAATGCCATTAATTAACACATCAGCTCCTGTATCTGGTTCTCAATTAACAATTGGTGTTCATGAATTTTCGATCGAAGCAATCGACAGTTCAGGAAATACCGCTCAATGTAGCTTTTATGTTCAAGTTATAGGTTAGTATCTACATATATATAACTTTTCTTATTCTGATAATCAAACGTAATTTAAAAAATCATGAGATATAATTATATTAGCTGCCTTAAATCTCTATGGACTTTTCACTCGCGATGATAACTTTCTATTCATACTTATAATTTGTACTCTTTGCTTTCTTTATTATCAAAATATATGTTCATGCATACGATATTATATGAATACACTAACAAATTTTGTATGCATGGTAGCTTTTACTGGTGTTTTCTATAGCAAATTGTTATTATTAGTTGATTCAGTGATTTAGATTGAGGTTTTGGGGTAGTGAGCAACATTTAAGGTGGTTCTTAAACATTCGAAATTAATAAATTGTTTTATGTAAACTTATTTCAAAATTAGATGACCAGCCACCAACTATAACTTGTCCACCTAACTTCCACATTTCAACTGATGTTGGCCAGTCATACGCAGTATTTGATTATAATTTAACCAGTAATGATAACTCGGGAGTTATGCCAGTAATCGACACCGTGTCTCCAATGTCAGGTTCTCAATTACAAATTGGTACGCATATTTTTGTGTTTGAAGCGGTTGATCCATCAGGCAACTCTGCTACTTGTAGCTTTTATGGGACTGTTGAAGGTTTGTATAGTTTTTCCCTATTTTTTCTCTTTTTAGAAAACATTTTTTAGGGCACCACTAGTTGTAAAAGCTGTTATGCTTGTTTTGTGGTTGTCCCTGTTTCATTTCTTTGTTTCACAATGTTAAAATTTTACTTTTGTGTGTCATGCATGAAATGAAATAAAATAAATAACAATCAATATCAAATATCAATTAAATTAAAGTACTAGGCCTATATACAAAATATAGGCCTAAATACTAACAATCCAGAACATTAGATAAACCAAACACAGAGTAATTGAGAATAATTATTCTATTTTATTATCAGATCACCATAAGTGATAGGCCTAAATAAATAATCTACATAAACATTATTTTGTTGATTTTGCGGAATTTACTTTGTTTTCTCTTTTGTGGCGTAAAACCGTTTTTATTCACATTAATGTCATCATAATCGTAACATCTTCATATTATTTTCATTATTATTACATTATTTTGTTATTCTCTAATGTTTTTGTCATTCAATTTTGATAAATCAGCGGTATAACATTTAAAATTTTGCAAAAATTCAACATTTCATATTTTTTCACATAGGCCTATTTTATATTCCATATTTTGTAATTGTTTTCGTTAATTTTCTTATATTTTTCTATGCTACTATTATTATTACATATTTCTGTACAATATAAATATTTTAATACATAACGTAGCTCTTATTCTCAATGTTTTATAAATAAAAAAAAAAAAAAAAATTAAATAAAAGTGTATGGCATGGTATAAACGTAGACCAGCAGTAGTACACCAGCAGTAAAGACAACTGATACTAAGTATCTGTCAATGACGGCCACGTGTCTTGAGAAGAAGACGGCTACAAGAATAGTAACAAAAAACAAACAAAATTGGCCTATATTACGCAAAGTACACTTGTGAGTATTTTAAAGATTTGCATGGCGAAAAAATAAGTATATGTCAACAAAATTGTGAGAGTAATACAGCCAAACTCAAAAACATTTGTCTTTATTCACAAAAAATGATATTCAATACACGTTGATTGTAACTAACCTATTTAAAAAAAGAGTCTATATTCGTTATTTTAAAACAATACACATAAATTAACAGTTTCAAAACTACTTATGTTTTAGATCATGAGTCTCCAACAACAAATTGTACAGAAGATCTTCATGTAGCTGCTAGTGAAAATATGACGACCGCTATCAACGTAACATACCCAGACATCACATTCAATGATAATTCAGGCATGAATGTTACTGTCTCTGAAAACATACCATCACCATCTGACTTCAGAATTGGAATTACACAAGTGGTTGTGAATGGTACCGATACATCTGGCAACAGTGTTAGTTGTATTTTCTACGTCAATGTTACAGGTAAACGTTTTGGAAAACGCTTGCATTTGCTAGAATTATACTAATATCTTAATAATAATTCAGAAAATAAGTTCAGCCAGCCAGCTGGTGGGAAGATTTTTAATCACGGCCACCAAAAACGCTTTATATTGTAATGTATATGACATTGGAGTAGACTTGCGAGGCGTTATATTCATGGTTACCATCTTATGTCAGACTCTACTTGATCTTTTGTTTACTCCATTTTTTCTATCGTTCAGTCAAGTTATGTTGAATGTTGAAATAAGTTTCTGTTAAATTAGTTTCTTGATCATGATCTTTGTTATATTTATAAATTCTGTTGGTGTGTGTCAATCGAATTCCTGTCATTCAATAATTATTCTGATGAAAAAAGTTTTTTATTCTGATTTTAGATAATGAAGACCCAATAATTTCTTGTCCTGCCAACCAAACACTACCAGCCGAAGAAGGGTCCACCGGTACACAAGTAGTATGGGATGACGCCACCGCAACAGACAATAGTGGAGTTGTTATAGTAGTGCAAGGAGATGGAGATCCGCCGTCTGGTGGAACCTTTACCTTAGGAAGTCCTAGGACCTTGTCGTATATTGCCACCGATGAATCTGGAAACTCTGCCACTTGCACATTTGTCATTTATATTATCGGTAATAATGATAAACAAACAACATTCTCACTCCTGGGGTCGATCAAAGCATATTGATCGAAACGTCGAGAAACTCAATAGTTCTTTTCGGAACTAATACACGTGATGTACCGCAAACTTTATATCAACAGATAAACAAATGTGAAATAAATAATCAAAGATGTTGGGTTGCTTTTAAATAAACATTGTAGTTTCATGTGGAATAACATAATGCTTTTGGGGGATACAGTGTGTGGATTATAGAAGTTATATAAACTGAAATTATGGAATTTGTTTATAATTGTATGGTTTTAAAGGTATAAATAATAACAATAAAAAGAATATGAAATTGACCATATTTAAATATGCATTGTGGTTCTTAAATAACTAATACTGGTAACCAGTTGAGGAGCACCATTGTATATAAATATTGTATATTATAACTATTGTTTTTTTTTATATAGATACGGAATCTCCGGAAATTATGAACTGTCCAACTGGTAGAGTGAACAGCACAGATTTATCAATAAATTCAACAACGATCATGTGGGACGAACCGACCTATAGTGATAATACTAACGACGTTTTAACTTCAGACTCGACTCACAGCAGTGGTGATGAGTTTTTCATCGGTGTTACAACTGTTGTTTATAGGGTAGAAGACGATTCTGGGAATATGGCAACATGCAATTTCACCGTTACAATTCTTGGTATGTTTTTCCATTTTACATTGTGCACACGGTCATTATATTCGGTATATAATTGTTATATTTCCTTGGAATTGCTACATTACATTACTATCGACGCCTTGATGATTACAATTTATGGCAATCTCGTACACTTGTGAACCGCTAAAATTATAAAACTTTCTTGCGTAGATTTGGAGCCACCGACGGTTAACTGTTTAGATGACATTATTTTGAATACGTCACCAGGCGAAAACTACGCTTCTGCTACTTGGCAACCACCAACTTATGAAGACAATTCATTTGATGACGTCACCGTGACATCATCTCACGGCGATCCACCAGTAAATTTAGAAATTGGTGACCACGACATTATGTACAATTTTACCGACCAATCTGACAACCAGGCTTCATGCTCTTTCACAATTACTGTAAATGGTAAATAAAAAGTTTACATTTAGACTTCAGTAGATTTAGTATCTCGCAATCCCACCTGTAAATGGAAAGTATATCCTGTACTTAGGCCTACCTGTAATACACAATACCTAACGAAATACATTTCCCCCAAATAATGTGCAGGCAAAATGCCGTTAATATTTCTTCATACACATCTCAACTGAAATCAAAGATGTTCTCAATAATGAAGACGGCTAGAAGTACAATTACTGTACTATGTTAGCCATAAATGTTTTGTCTTAACACTTAATATTTCATTCTATATTCAGATAATCAAGCTCCACAAGTAAATTTTTGTCCCGAAGATGTAAACGTTACTTCACTTGATTTTATGGCTTACAACACCATTTACTGGAATCCGCCCAACGTCACGGATAATAGCGGAAACTTCACAACAACGAATACACATGACAGTGGCGATACATTTTTTGTAGGAATAACAGAAGTGGTATATACTTTTACTGATGGCGCTGAAAACGTTGCAACTTGTGCATTCAGTGTAACAATAATAGGTAAAATATGTATTTATATTCCTGATGGTTGGAGTATAACAACTCAGTCTACAAACGATAGAGATTAGGAGAGTGAAAACAGATGCGAACCCAAAACTTGTAAATTATTCTATAATAACATAGGCCTAGATTTTTTTAATACAATACAGACAACATCACATTCAGGATGACCAAATCCTTAGAAGACAGAAGAATTAATATAATAGGCCTACACTATTTCACCACAATAATATGTATTTTTACATTTATTTAGATGAAGAAGAACCCGTTGTATTTTGTCCATCTAATGCTACATATTCTACTGAACCTGGCCTGGCCTACGCTGACGTGGTGTACATGTACACTGCTTCAGACAACGATGGATATCCACCAACTGTTACTACATTAGATGCCATGACAGGAGCGCGAGTACGAACAACAAATTCTTCCGGTGCAGTAACTGTAGATGACATGTTAAACATTGGAATCCACGGCTACGATTTAACAGCAACCGATACATCTGGAAATACAGACGAGTGTAGCTTTTACATAATTGTAGAAGGTGAATAACAACAATACAAATTCTATATCATTTCTTTTTTGATAATCCAACAAAGAAAATCCTATAATAATAAGAGATCCAGATGAACCTTTTCATAATACCAAGTAACTTTAGTTGCGAATGTTTTGTGTCTCAAAGGAATTAAGAAACCAAACTAAAGAATAAAAAGCTCCAAAATATATGGCTGTCAAATTGTAACCACTTCAGGCGCTTTGAGCACATCTGGTGGAGAAGTGCGCATTATAAATCTTTGTATTAGTTATACTATAGGCCTATCTGCTGCGCAAAATACGTCAATTTTGCATTGTTTTTTCTTTACGTTGTAGATAACGAAGCGCCAATTATTACGTCCTGCCCAACAACAAGTACAATGTATACTGTCACCGGAGAAAGTTTTGGACTTATAAGTTTTTCCCCAGCAACAGCATCTGACAACTCGGGATCTGTGAGTGTTTCGTCAGTCGGCATTCAATTGGACTTGATGTATTACCTCGCCAGCTCTCCATACACTATAGTGTACACGTTTAGCGACAACAGTTCAAATACGGCTAACTGTAGTTTTCAGATTACTGTTACCGGCAAGTATTCATTAACTTATTAGAACAATATTGTTATTGAGAAAACCAGAATACGCTTAGGATGTTGGTAATAATTACAGATGTTGGTAAGAAGTACATATTTTTAAATATGTACTTATTACTAACTTATTAAAACTGCTTAACACCTTCCTTCTTGGTAGAATAACTTTAATGTGTTAAGCTCTGTCTACACTATCAAACTTTATGTAACACAAAAATGTGATGTGCCCATAAATGGACATGATGATATCACTACCATATTTAAGCATATCACTATCATTATTTGGGCATATCACACTTTTTTCAAATTAGTTTGATAGTGTAGACAGAGCTTCATGGAAGAACATTTCAAAACAAGACATTGAATAATCTAGTAAGAGATCCATTCTCTACTATCTATACGCGTGTGAGCGACTCATAATGAAGTTCTTATAGAACATATTTTCAGTGAGCCACGCCTGAACATTCGTATACCGTTTTAATTTGTTTGTTTCTTTTGTTTTCAGATATTGAACCGCCAACTTCAAATTGTTCTAGCGACCTTAGCTTTACCACAAGTCCAAACATGGCAGTAGCTGTTAACGTTACGTTACCAACGATTGTTTTTGACGATAACTCAGACGAAGCTGTCAACGTTTTACAGAACATCAACTCTCCATATGACTTCCCTATAGGAAGTACACTTATAGTAGTAAACGGCACTGATCCGTACTCTAACACATTCACTTGCGAATACTCGATCAATGTTACAGGTAATAGCCTTTCATTTACGCAGTTAAACTTGCTTCTTTTACTAGAATTCAATGCAAAAATACCTGCAAGTAATTTGACTTATCGTGAAGCACCATCTAAATTGTTACTTGTGATTGGTCAAAGTACTTACGTTGCGTATACGTCATTGTGCTGGTCCTAGTGGAAATCAAGCTTTACTATGAGACCGGTATGAATGACTAAGAATAAAAATAAAAATGTTTGCGCCTGATAAAAAACGTCCGAATGACTTAAACGTAATGGTAAATCTATTTTATTTTTGTGTTTTAATAAATAAAAAATGTTGAATTCCTAATAAATAATGTACATGTGTCTGTCTGTATATCTATTAGATAACGAGGCGCCAGTCATCCTCAATTGTCCTGGTAACATTACGGAGCCCACTAGTTTTGGAGCATTCTGTGGATATGCAAACTGGACAGAACTTGAATTCTCTGATAATTCGGAAGACAACCTAACTGTAAATGTAAACGGAGTAGAACCAGACAACAGATATTCCATTGGTTTAACTTTGGTTGAATATATCGTAGAGGATAATTCTGGAAATTCTGTATCATGTTCATTTTTCGTAAACATCATTGGTAAAATATTGGACGATTATCTGTCCCGTTGTTCATATAACATAGAAGGAAAAATAGGAAGGAAAATAAAAATAGAATTCATTGGAGATATACAGATTTAACAATTCTATAAACAAACGGATAAGTGCTTCAGTTAAATAAGCGCGTACAAAAAGGCGCTTAAGTAGAATTTTAAGCGCTAAAGTCAAATAAGCAATATAATCAAATAATGTTTATTATTTATTACTGCATGTTGTTCTTTTACAGATAATGAACCCCCATTCGCACTGTGCTATGATGTCAAGAATTTTACGGTTGACGGGAAACCATTTGGTGTCATCAATACCTACAATATAACTGGATTCGATAACAGTTTAGACAACATTGAATTTCGGTATGATATTGAAACCGACGCAAACTTTTCAATTGGAGAAACTGAAGTGTTCGTTCAAGTTATCGACTCTTCTAATAACTTGGCCAACTGTACATTTACAGTTAGAATCATTGGTAAATCAACCTTTATTATGTTTTAAAGTGTGTTTTCCACTATGATTAGGACGTTTTGGATTATCTGTCAAATTACTTTACGTTGAATCTTTAGCCTAATCTACTGTACTAGCAGGCATTTCTAACAAATATGTTTGGAGAAGTTCTTGTTAAACTACAATCTCTTTTACAGGAGGTTGTCATTTTGCCCTCATTACTGCGAAAACTGTGATTTGTTTGGCTAAGTTCATCAGAAAACTAAGATTTCACGAAGGTGCATAGCCTAACTAACTAGTTTTCTGTAGTTTTACGAAGTTTGTCAACTTGTCCATATACTTGCAAACTTTGGACAAATTTGCTTAACAAACTCGAATTGACACAATGTTTAGCCTTAATTAAGACTAGGTTACAGTACAGTTTCAATATCTGAATATCCAGCTTTACAAATATAAATGGTTTTTAAAGTTGATATTATTGTTTTGTGAAGGTTTCTATTAGAGAACGCCGTTTTTATCGAACATTACGCGTTTGATGTCCCTTTGTGACGTCACTAACGAAATTACGCTACACGGTTTTTTCCTCGTTTGAATTAATCTATGCTGGGGTACTTACACACTGTTCCCCAGCGGTGATGGTGTATCCCCATACTCCGGTTTGGGGGTGCTAGCCCTAGTGTTGTTGTCTTTTTTTTCTCTTCCTTTTGTTTTCCACTCTTTATTGTCGAGGCGCTATATAAATCACCCTTATTATTATTATAATTATTATTATGTAAATTATATATTCATGATTAATTTATCATTATAGATGACGAAGATCCAATCGTAAATTGCCCGGCGGAGTTCATAACAACAACAGACGCTGGGTTGTACACTGCATATGTGAGTTTCACTGCTCCTAATGCCACTGATAATTCTGGTGGTATGTTAAACGTGCAATCTAACTACGAACCAGGCGATTTATTTATGTTTGGATCAACTAATGTCAGTTATACATTTCAAGATGAAAGTAATAACACGGCACTGTGCCAGTTTACTGTTACAGTAAATGGTAAGACTTATTAATTGTTATTTATTTCACTTAAACTTATTAGCATCTTATACAGTAAATATGTCTGGTAAGTAAACAATAAATGCATTGACGTTCACATTGAGCCTGAGTGGTGTGCGTTCTTTTCATGTTTCATAAATTGGAATTTACGGGAATTTTCGGCACATATATGAAACAGGAATTAGATCTATCAAAAACGATTTTTTTTCTTATTTAAAGCACTTTCTTGACTTCATCAAAAATATTTTTAAAACGCTACCGGAATGTGCAATTCGGGACACGTCACATGAGAGTATAGCTAAGTCTGAACAAATTACGTTACGATATAAACTCAATTTTATGTATTTTTCAATTATGATTTAAAAAACATTCTTATTTGTAGATGAAGAGGATCCGACCATAACTTGTCCAGGAAAACAAGTAGTAGATACCACTGTTGATCAAGCGATTGCCCTTAATGTGACATATGAATCGCCTGTGAGTTTTGATAACTCAGGAGACGTCGAGATTACGTGTTGGCCGGGAAATGGTTCGGACTTCACACTTGGATTAACTTTAGTTACTTGCACTGCAACCGATCCATCAAACAACATTCGTGCATGTGACATTGCAATTGAGGTAGTAGGTAAGGCGTTATCATACATAATAATAATAAATAATAACCGAAGCGTACATTATACTAAATTATGTTACAGTTTGATACATTTTCATATTGTGGCAGGATGCAACATACTTAACTCTCAATAAACTTTTTAAGAAGAGGTGTGCGGGAGGTGGGGGGGGGGGGGGTGTTGGGGCTACTAAAGGATCTTATACGACCCGCCAGCCTCTTACGCCACTTCACTAAATTAAAGTGGTGCAACGGTGAGTTACGGTGAGCTACTTTCTAATTCAGTGAATTTATATGTATTTAACTTGTTTACAGATAATCAACCACCAACCATAGAATGCAATATAACAGAAACCTACTATACTCCAGCTAACTCGGCCACAGTTACATTAGTAAATGCCATAATTGACTACAGCGACAATGTAGAGATAGCCTATGTTTTCCAGAGTTATCCACCTGGATATGAGTTAGCAATAGGCGAAACAGTGATAACTAATTACGTCAATGATACTTCTGGAAATTTTGCATCTTGTTCTGTAACTGTAATAGTAATCGGTAAGTAATCTAGGTTCTAATTCGTAAAGAAAAATATATCTTGACACACATGGCGTCTCATGAACATACTTAAAACAAGTCTTTCGAAAGTATGAGAGTTAGGCCTACTAATACATTAAGAAATCTTACTTCAATTTCAAGTAACATTTACTGCTTTCAGGGAATAAATTACAAATCTTCTAAAACAATAGTAATTGAGCAAAATACCACTGTATACCTACTATGCTATTAATATTCAAATTTTCTTAAAGATAATATATTACCAGTAATTACCAACTGCCCGTCAAATTCCAACATGTCTACGGATGTTGGAAGCAACAGTGCGACGATCAGCTGGCAAACGCCCAACGCCACCGATAATGACGGAATACCGCCGTCAGTTTCTGTTAACTTTGAAAACGGAGGCTCTTATGAAATAGGAGAGTACGATGTGGTATATAACTTTACAGACTCTTCAAACAATACGGCCATGTGTACCTTTACATTCACCGTTTACGGTTAGTACAAGAATGATTATTGGGGCAGCGGTAAATCAGAAGGAGCGTAGTTGTTACAGCTAGTGTCAATTAACCTACATGACTTTTTGTAATAATATTTACTAAAATTTACTTTTATTTTGTAGAACTAGACTATATATTAGGGAAGATTTTTGTTACTAGTTATGATAGATAAAAAGTATGAAAGAAAAGTAAAAAGTAATAATAATAAAAAAAAATAATAATATAAAAAAAAAAATAATAATAATATAATATATAAACCCAAACCCAGCTGTGAATAACTGCCACCACACCGACTAGTTCCGTGATAACATAATGATTGTAAGAACTCATAACGATGAAGATGAAGACGATGCATTTCCTACTTACAAACCCTCCTTATTTAAAGTACTGTGTTTTCTTATTATTATATTTTTACATCATTGAATATATTTAGATGATGAAGCGCCGACAACAGATGATTGTCCGTCAGATATCATTGAAAACAATACACCAGGAGCAGACGCAAACATGGCCGTGACGTGGCCAGCTTTGAGCTGGCAAGACAACTCAAATGCATTGATTGATGTAGATCAATCACATACACCTCCTGACGTATTTCCAATTGGAACAAACATAGTCGTGTATACAGCAACTGACATATATGGAAATATTGGGTATTGCCGTTTCAACGTCACCGTTTTAGGTAAGTACCTTAATAGTTTACGCAATGCTTACAGCTATTTAAAACTTGGTGATATTCGATAACGTAGCTGATAAGGACAATAGAAAATGGAAAAAATAACCAACCAATCAAAACTAACTAATTAAATCAAAATCTATCTAACCAATGTAGTATTGTTGGGTTGAATTTACTTTCCACTGAAACTTTTAATGTAATTACTGTGACTATTGATTGGGTTGTCAATAATAGATAGTTCAATATGGAATAAATTTAGGCTTTATCAGGCATTCTTCAGTCAAAATTAACTATGGACACAACATTGGAGAGAATTCCATCAATATCCAGTGAGTCTGAGTCTAGCTGATCTAGATTTTCTTTTCAGATACCTCTCTTCATTTTCCATACGATATATTTCTTCCTGCCTGAATATAGTCTTTCCATGCTTTCGGTAATCAGCTTTTGTTCCCAAGTGTTAAAATCGATGTCCATGTCCTTTAAGTCTCTTTGACATGCATCTTTGAAACCCAAAAGTGGACGTCCTATCTAGATCTAGCCTAACTAATGTGCCACTATTTGTATACTTAGATAACGAGGATCCTGTAGTTTCGTACTGTCCAGGCGATATAACAAATACAACTGAATTTTACGGTAATGTAAACCCACCAGTCTACTGGGACGAACCGACTGCAACTGACAATTCTGGAAATGTATCAGTGACATCAAGTAACAGACCCGGTGATACCTTTCAGATTGGAGATAGTGGAACAGTGGTTACTTACACGTTTACAGATGTTTATAATAATTCAGCAATGTGCCAATTCACAGTAACCATTGCAGGTAAACTATCAATAATAACCGCATTAGTGTTAAAGATGTATTGCCCCCTAAAAACATGAAAAATAAAGATGAATAAAATCAGAATTTGAATAGATTATTTTGTAGTTTTATTAGAGTTAATCACTTTCGTAAAAAAAAAACGGAAAAAAAATCAGTGTTTTCACCTATAAAATGAAAAAATAAATGGTTTAATTCAACCAAAAACCCATTGGCTGGCAACTAAATTGCTTTAAATTACAGTTTTTTATGTAATTACATTGTTTTTCGATCCAAATTTTGATCAAAGTGGATAACTATTAGGTGACATTAAAATGGCATATTTTAAGAATTATTTTTTCAGGGGGGGCAATACATCTTTAATAGTATAACGCTAATGTTGGTATCCATACATTGATAACAATTAGTGATGTTGTTGATAAATATCATTAGTAAGGTGATGACGTAAATATCAGGGTTATAATGAAATAAATGAGATATTATAAATCGACTAAACGATGATGGCAAACATTGTTTGCAAAGCCCGAGTTTGTCAAATCAGTTTTCCAGTTTGCTAGAAGTGTAGTTGACAAACTTTGGAACACTGCAGAAGACAAGTTTACAAAATGATGGTAATGGACAATTAGGATTCTGCGACAATTGTAATGTTATTGTCCTTTTTTCAGATCTTATACATCCAGTTATCTACAACATATCGGGCAATCTAACTTACTTTACTCTACCCGGAGTCAACTACGCGATAGCCATGTGGGAAGATCCAATGGCAATGGACAATTCTGAAATGGTTATTCTCGCAACAACTATTGCATCTGGATCTCAATTTGAAATAGGAACGACTGAGGTATGCGTAGTGGCGCTTGATCCGTCAGATAATGGAGATAGAGCTTGTTTTTATGTGACAGTGATAGGTAAGATCTATACAGAAAAATAACATTTGAAAAACATAATAGGATAATCTATGATATGCGAAAACTTTTGTTCTAAGCCAAATTTTGAAATTAATAGTGTAATAATTTGTAGAATTGTTTATAACCATGCGTAGACCATAACACAACATGCTAACATACGCAACAGTGTGCAAACCATGAGGCTGGCAACATTATATGCTAATGTTGACATGTAGACAAAGTTAGTTAACACAGTGGAAGTAAGTTTGGTAGTTGTTGTAGTGTAGACAAGGTTGTATGTAAACACTGACTACAAAAAATAAACCAACACCTATGAGCAAATAAATTATGGACTTTTATACATTTAATAATAATAATAATAATAAAATAAACAATATTTATGTAGCGCCTAATGGATCACTGACCCCTCTAGGTGTTTACATTAGACCCTAACTAATGGTAATAAACTATTGGGATGGAAACGATTAATAATGTGAAAGAATGTAACTATGCTTAACTAAGGTAAAACTATCCCCCGCCGGACACCATCCCGGTATTTCTGAGTCAAGGTTTCGGGGCCAGAATTAAGAATAGAGAGTAAATGAAGCATGCACTAACTTAACTAGGGTATACTTACATATAGTAAGTTATGAAAGCTCTGTCTACACTATCAAACTTTAACATTTACTGTGAATCTATGTTTTACACCAACAATATCTTGTTTCACCGTAGACAACGAAGCCCCTGTTTTTGTGAGCTACCCAATGGAGGACATTGTACAATTCACAGACGTCGGCGTACAGACAATAGTGTTATGGAATCTTCCAATTGTCACTGATAATTCCGGCTCTTTTAACCTTACCAATGACATAAATGCGGGAGATCTATTTGACATAGGGGAGTATACTGTATACTATAACGCCACTGATCCGTATGGAAACACGGCTTTCATCTCTTTCAGAGTCATCATTTTAGGTAAATATGTATTTATGTGTATTCGCATTGTTATCGACGATGTCACAGTCACTGTGTTCAAACCACGACAGGACCATTATTCATTCATCCATATACAAATCATACAAAAAAAAAACAAAAAGAGAAACAATTTCACCAGGAAATTAACAAAAAAGCCTCAAAACCAACCTACAATATTTTAAAATACCAATTTGCAATAACGCTGATGTAGGTTTGATTATGAAAGTACGTTAACTATGGTTTGAATCAGACTATTACAACTGTCATGAATTCTGTTAATAAAACTATGTATTGAGTTCCTCCGATATTCATAGAATGAGGGAACGTTATTCGTTACATGCTTGCGCTAATTATATTAACCTATGTTTAAGTGTAAATCTACGAATGGTAGTCTCTAGTCCTATGACAGGTTGTTGTGAAGTACTGCACACCTAAAATCTATTTTATCATTCTATATACAGAAACCGACAATGATGCTCCAAATATCACGTGCCCTGATTCAGTAGAAGTTGAATCAGATGCAACTAAACCGTATGCTACAAATGTCGTCTGGTCTAATATTTACGCGGAAGATTTAAATGGAATTTTTAACATTACAAGTAGCGTCCAAAACGGTTCCACTTTTAACTTAGGTGAAACAAACGTCACGTACTGGGCATCGGACACGTCTGGAAATGTAGCCGATTGCACGTTTACTGTTACTGTAATAGGTAATAATTTTACTGTATTCCCTTTATGTGTTTCTAGTGTATAATGTGGCCGTATTTACCAATAACACGTAAGTGAGAAAGTAAGTAGGCCTATTAAAGGTAGGCATACAACTGGTACAGATTGATTAAAACTACACTGACTGCATTTATTCATTCCTGTTGTAGACATGGAAGATCCTGTAGTGACGAACTGCCCAGAGAATATCACAGACACAACAGACTCGGGATCAACAAATGGTATTGTTTCCATACCGTCACCGACCATATCAGACAACTCGGGTTCATACTCAGTAGTACAAACCCCACCTGGAATGTCGTTTGGAATAGGAATAACATGGGTTACACTGACTGTGTCAGACGAGGCTGGAAATACGGAAGAATGTTCCTTTATAGTGGAAATTATCGGTGAATATATTATAATACAACATTATTTCATATCGAATTTTGATTGTGGAGACAACAGAACAAAAACCAAACATAAAATATATATATATATAAAAAGCTAACGTTATAAGATTTTTTTTAAATTACAGATGATGAAGACCCAACAGTCGACTTCTGTCCAACAAACATATTAGTTGATAACGACCCTCAATTAGCAACAGCAGTATTGAACTGGACGGAACCAATAGCATCAGACAATGATAGTCCACTAGCATTGACAACATCGCATACACCAAATGTTGATCAGTTTTACGTGGGAGATACTTTGGTGAACTACACATGGACTGATCCATCAGGAAACACAGCGACTTGTCTATTTACTGTTACAGTACGAGGTAAAATTGCTTTAAAAACGTGTTAGTAGAGTGTATTGTCCAACTGGAACGAATAAATACATGCACTTGTGTTTAGAGGCCCACTTACACAAACATGGCAACGAAGCGACAGTGGCTCGAAAGCATGTTTCAGTGCGTTGATGATGTCGATTATGTTAAAAAACGCATCTCAATGCATGACTGGCCCATGGCCTAGCCATCAACGATTTCACACTCTCATTACATTATTGCATTTACCTATTCATGTATAAATCTATTCCTCCAATGGGTCATTATATAAATGTGAATATTCAGTTTAACCTAACTTTATATTCGGCCAGTAATATAACATTACGTTAATCAAATGATTATTATTAAACAGATGTTGAAGATCCAGTCTATTCAGGCTGTCCAAATTCACAAATTACAGCAGAGACACCTACAGGCCTCAACACAACCATGGTTTATTGGATGGCACCAACGGTCACCGATAATGTAGGCGTGGTTATAAATATCTCAGATTATGAACCAAACGATGTATTTCCTATTGGTATAACAACTGTGACGTATCACGCAGAGGACGAAGCGGGAAACGAAGCAAATTGCATATTTACTATTCTGGTAGAAGGTAAGATTATTGAAATATTTTATTTCTACTGGGCGACCTCTTCAGTCACAGACTGGTTTCGCAGACGGCCCAGCTATGATCAGTGGCTGTGATGTACACCGGGGTGACCCCCTACACGTCTTAAAATATGTACTAGGTTCTTTAAAGTGCACATGAGCTAGATGTGTACACTGGACCTAGTGTTTATAGTTCTTATCCGAGAAGACACGTTCTACTAACATAACACTGGGGCAAGTGAGCCTTGAACCCTTGCCGATATTATGGCTACGTAATTATGGTTCCACTATCTTAAGCGCTCGGCCACTCACTCACACTATCCAACATGCATCCAACAAGTATTGAATGTGAAGTCTGAAAGTAATCAACAAGCAAACAAACACATGCCAATCTAAGAAAAATGATATAACATGTGAATTGTTGTCTAGATACTGAGAATCCAGTGTTCCCAACATGCAGTCAACTACAACCAAGTGTAACAGTGGAGACATTACCAGGTAGAAACTACAACAATGTTACGTGGAGTGTTCCTGAAGCTATTGACAACGACATAGTGACGGATGTGACGTCAAATGCAGAATTTGGAGTGTTTGAGTTTGGTTCACACGCTATCCTCTACACGGCCTACGACAACAGTGGCAACACGGGTACTTGTGCTTTCTTAGTCATAGTCGAAGGTAATATTGTATTTATTTATTTATTTTTTAAAATGTTATTTCTTTAGGCAATGTGGCCAAGGATTACCAATAGTAAATTAATCACTGTCCTATCAGATAGGTGGTACCCCTCTGATACAGGGGCTATTTTGTGAACCAGTACACAGGTTATAACTGTGTACACTGGACCTACCGTTTATAGTCCTTATCCCAGAAGACTTGTTCCACCACCAGAACTAGGAGCGAGTCGGCCTCGAACCCTTGCCGATGTTATTGGCTCTTTAGGTACGGTAAACGGCGCCCCTGTCTTAACCGCTCGGCCATTTGACTCGCTCTTATATTGTTTCCGATAAACAAAAGTACATACAACAAGCATAAACACTAGATGGAAAGGAGACTGAAATGACCTAATGTATTATTTTTTAAGATAACGAGAAGCCACAGTTAACAATGTGTCCAAACGATACTGATGTTATGCCTGACGTCGGAATGGATTCAGCACTGGTGTCTTGGGATGAACCTATGGTCACGGATAATGTTGATAAGACTCCTTTCATACTATCTACTATTGATTCCAATACTACACTATTGATTGGTTCTCATAGAGTTACTTACACAGCTATCGATCAGTCTGGAAATTCTGAAACATGTACATTTACCATTAATGTTTTAGGTAAATATACAGATTTTTTTTTTCACAATTAGAACGAAAACAAGACTTTTCATTCTTATGCTCTGTCTACACTATCAAACTTTATGTGAATGTGATATGCCTATATATGGACATATCACTGCCATGTTTAGGCACATAACACTTATTTTGTCAAACTAGTTTGATAATGTAGACAGAGCTTTACAGCAGAAGAAAAAAAAATCACGAAACATTTAACTTATAATTTACACTATAAATTGAATATTATTTTGTCTATATTAGATGAAGAGCCACCTGAGTTTATGAATTGTCCGAATAACATTACGCAACCAACTGATGCAGGTGAAGCTACTGCTGTAGTGACATGGACGCCACCAACTGCAACAGATAATGCCGGCACTCCAACTGTTTTATCAACGTTCAACCCTAGTATGTCTATTTTATTTCAATATAAAACTGTTATAAAACTGTAGTTGTTTAATTCGAAATTTCTTACTATGAACATTCGTTTTTATTATTGACTGTAGATATTAGTAACAACTAATATTTGAAAGGAACTCGGGAAAGAAGTCAAACAATAAAATTATCTCAATTTAATGATAGTCAAGGAAGAGTGTCTCCTTCCTCCTCAATAACTAGTCAGTGCGATCGGTTGATGAGAGAGAAGGAAATGTCACATAAACTAATATTATTTTGTTTACCAGATGACGAATTTGCGTATCTGTATGGTGGATTTACGCCAGTATTTTACACAGCCTATGACTCGAGCGGAAACAGCGCCCTCTGTATTTTTTATATCACTATAGAAGGTACAGTATGTCAAATTATTTAGACAAAGATTTTAATTCTGAATATTTGTTATTACAGTGCTTGAATTTATAAACATTTTAAAAACGTAAAATAAAAAGACATTATACATCCATAATTAAGGGCCACAATGGAAATAAGTTTGACGTTACTTTTTTTGTGCTACCCTGAATTCATTCCTGTACTGTTTTTTTAATGTTATTTTATTTTGAATCAAATAAAGAAATAAAAAAAATAATATGCTCGATATATTTATGATTTACCGTATTATTTTTAGATCTTGAGAAACCAGTGTTTCTGTCACAGCCACAAAACATAAGTGTGCCTGCCGTAGATATAGGTGCATACGCTTCGGTTATATTTGATATACCAGATGCAACTGACAACGTTGGCGTCATCCTAACGTCACCGATTCCAGTTCCAGGAACTCAATTCCCTCTGGGAGATACTACGGTCGACATCATCGCGTTCGACGCAGCTGGAAACCAGGAGACGGTATCGTTTGTTGTCACCGTATTTGGTAAGTTGGTGTCTGTTGAGCATCAAAAGAGCGTTTCCTAATTTTTTAAATGTTGGAGTTTCTAATTTGATGGTACGGTTATTGTAAATGGCATCATTTACAGAGAAAAAAATAATGTTCAGTGCCATTTATTTCTTGAAGAAAACACATTCACGTATTGACATTATACATTTTGAATTTTCGCAGATGATACGTATCCTTCGTACACGAACTGTCCCGGACAGATATTCTTTAACACTGATTTCAGATCAAGCACCGCAACAGCCGTTTGGCAGGATCTGATTCTGTTTGACAACGACAGAATTCAAGAGGAATATAATAGTGATACATCTCCATCTTTATTACCTGTTGGGATAAATACCATCTACAACAATGCAACGGATCCTGCTGGAAACTTCGCAGAGTGTATATTTGAGGTCGTAGTAACAGGTAAACTTGCTTCACTTCCTTTAACTCTTTAAAACAAGCAGAAGCGTGAAACCTTCTAAAGTCTCATTTAATGCGCTACATTGACGGAATGCTTTGCTTTCTTTCAGTTTGTAACAAACTGACAAAATAATCATAGCATACCTATAAAAACAACAATCGATAAACACTAACTGCAGATAAAAGTACTCCATACATCCAAACTCTTATCTAGATGACTTGCAATAGTTTGTTAGACTCTATCTAGTGACAGCTACAGAATCGGGTGTAATTATAAACACTTTTATTATTTATTGTTTTGGTAGATAACGAGGAGCCATATTATGAAGTCTGTCCAAATTCCTTTACCGTAATTGCATCATCAACTTCTAATGAAACCGAGGTTTCATGGACAGTGTCAACTCCAAAAGACAACGTAGAAGTTGTTAATGAGACAAGAACACATTCAACAAACGATAAATTTATGATTGGAACATATGCAGTACGATATGAGGCAACAGATTCGTCGGGAAACATAGGAACATGTGAATTCACACTTGCCGTACAAGGTAAAAAAGAAAATTGCCGAACTTTGACAACGAAAAATGAATTTTATTATTAGGCTTAGGAGTTGGTATGGTAACTGATTTATGAGCTTACAGTTATTCAATACTTAATTACAATACAAATAATACAACTAGGCCTATATAATAATGTGACCTAATATGTATTAGCTTTAACATTAGAAATGCAAAGTACTACCATTCCATATGAAACAATCATTTTGTTTTATCGGAAACTTGTCGACAAAATCAGAAAAACATCCTAAAGCGATTATGCATCTATTATATAATCATACATAACCAGACGATAGGAATAACACTTTAGGTACTAGTGAACTGTATTGACTATGTTGACAGACACATATTGTAACCTACAGCTTAACGTGTAGGAAAAATGATAACAATGTAATAATTTATAATTAATTTTTAGATGCCACTGCACCAACATTCACAACTTGTCCGGACAGTCAAACATACGATGCAGATACTGGAAAAGATGGTACCAACGTCTTCTGGACAGAACCTGTAGCCATTGATAACTCTGGCAACGTTATGACTGTAATCATGACACCAGTCTTGACGTCTGGTGATTATTTGACCATCGGACAATACAATATTAATTTTACTGCCATTGATTCAGTGGGAAATATCGGATATTGCTTCTTTACTATTGTAATTGAAGGTACAGTATAATTGTTTTTAAAAAGATCTGTGTTGTTGAATTTATCCCGTATTCAACGGCAGGCACAATTCTACATTCAGTCAAACTCAAAAAAATTAAATTTAAACTTAATTAATAAATCTAAATGTGAATTTACTACATGATTTCATACCCTGGTTAACCCATAGCCTTATTTACTTTGCAATAGAATTACAACTATTACTGATATTTCATTTTTTTTCCAGATAATGAACTTCCAAACATAACATATTGTCCAGAGAACATCGAAACATTACCAGATTTTGGAACTAACACTGCAAACGTAACCTTTGAGGTACCAACTGCGGTCGACAACTCTGGAAGTTTAAATATTCAAGGATTTCCTCTACCAGGCTCAGTATTTATGCCTGGTATTAGTACTGTCATTTATACGTTTACTGATCCCTCCAACAACTACGACGACTGCATGTTTACTGTTACTGTTCAAGGTTTGAAACAAATTTTATTTTTAGACTTGTCCACACTATAAAACTTAATGTGACAAGCACAATGTGATGTGCCCATATATGGACATGATGATGTCAAACTAGTTTGACAGTGTAGACAGAGCTTAAGAAACTATATTGTAATATGGTCTTAACCCAACTGTAAAACGTCGTTAGAAAGTGTCAAGTAAATTTAGTTATTTAATTAGACAAAACAAAAATATTATGTTAATACCTTAAAACACAAATCTGACGAACAATAATATCCAACATTTTAAATAAAATTAGATGATGAGGCGCCAACGGTTACTGGTTGTCCGTCAAGCATAGACGCATCAACAGCACCGGGATTGCCGTATCAAGTGGTCAATTGGACGGAGCCAACGTTTATGGACAACGCAGGTCCTCCTCAGGTAGTAAAATCACATGAATCCGGCTCACAGTTCAGTATTGGAGTAACGTATGTCAATTACACTGCTAGTGATTCATTTGGAAACGAGCTGGTCTGCTCATTTACAATTACAATCTTTGGTAAGTTTTCATACTTAGTCAGGATAGGAAAGGAAAGATAGAATTACGTTGAAATACTATAACAATGCTACTATACTTGTATAACAAGAAAACCGTCCGTACAACCAGTACCAAACATGATAAAGGCCCATTTACACTAGGTCGATAACGATCGACGCTAAATTTATATATATATATGTACTTCCCGCCGTCGGCTCCAGCTGGGGATAGTCTGATTGAACATATCATTGACACTATCGACACCATTCGTTCGGTAGATAGTTATGCACCCATTTTTGTGCTAGGTGATTTTAATCAACTAAACACCGACGACATTGAGACGCGTTTAGGATTTTCCCAAGTAGTAAACTTTCCAACCAGGAAAGGCGCAATTCTCGATAAAGTTTTCATGAACTATCCAGATATATATACTGCACCCAAACGACTAGCCCCACTAGGACGCAGTGATCATAACGCCATCCTGATACATCCTAAAACAGAAGTACCGCGAAATATGTGTCATAAAATTAAAACTCAACCGTACCGTGAAAGCTCTGTAAGATGTTTCGGACAGTGGGTCACAGCATACGAATGGGATAATGTGTACAATATAGTTGATGCTGAGTCAAAAACCGACGAGTTTATCTCTCTGCTAAATGGAGCATACTTCGATAAATTTCCAGTTATTACTAATCGTGTGAGAGAAGCAGATCGACCATGGATGACATCTAAAGTCCGGAATCTACTAGATGCTCGACAGAAATCGTATGAAAAACATGGCAAAACGCAGGAATGGAGGAATCTCCGTAACATGGTGCAAGCTGGAATTAGAGAAGCCAAACAATCGTATTATCGCAATTCCCTAAAGAATCTAAAGTCTAACAATGCGGCCAAATGGCATAAAGGGATTAAACAACTCTGTAACATGAAAAAACAGACTACTTTTAGTATGCCTGGCCATTCCGATGAAGATATTGCGGAGAACATTAACAGCCATTTCTCCAGTATTTGCAATAAGTTAACACCATTAGATATTAAAACGTTGCCTGCCTATTTGCCAGCAAATGATGAACCCCCATTTATTTTTGTCGGGCAAGTAAAAGCATTACTTAGCAAATTAGTTCCAAGAAAGGCAGGTCACCCCGAGGACCTACCTGCACGGTTAATTAGAGACTTTGCCCCTGAATTAGCTCCACCAATTACTGATATTTTTAATTGTGCCCTTAAAGAAGGAACATTCCCTAGCGCCTGGAAAAAAGCAACCGCCATTCCAATTCCTAAGGTTAAGAGTGTTAAATCACTTAACGACCTAAGGCCGATTTCCCTTACCCCCATACTGGTACTGGTACTGGTACTGGTTCAAATAACCGTCTCACAGAGACATCTGGTAGCCATTGACTTAAAGTTGGCATTTGGATGTGTTACTTTTAAATGTAGGCCTACAGTATGAGAGTGACTACTACCAAATTACACAGTCTCAAAACAACTTATAAACAGTTCATATATACAGTTAAAACATTGCTGGGAATTATAAATTTCTGTTGAAGCAGGCTCTAATGAAGTTGCATCTAGTAAGTTGACTTTGTTGTACAACTCTATCAAGTATTGATGGTATCTTCCGACCTCTTCGTTTACTTTGGGTTGTGTGAAAAGTAAGAATTTTTGTAGGATCTTCATTTTCTTTTCTAATTACATGTCCGATCCAGTTGAATTGTTGCTTGTAGACATATTCTTCTAGCGGCTGACAGCCAGTAATTTTGTAGAGATCGTCATTATCAATAACGTAACGCCAGTCTATATAGTTTTCATCTGTTTCTTCATCTGAGGATATGTCTACATGGTTTGGTGGGCAGACTCTTTGAAAGCCATTCACTAGCATTCTTCTTAGGAAGGTTTTGTATGTTGTGCTAAGTTTGGACATTTCACTTCCTGTTGCCCTCCAAGCATGGCAACCATAGGTGAGTCTACTCCTAACTAGACCATTAAGAAACATCATTCTTGTTTGTAAGTGGATCGTTCTGTTGGTAAGCAATGCTCTATTCTCTGCAAATGCTCCTTTGGCTGAATTGATTCTGTATTTTACTTCTTGATCTCCAATATGAACATCATTGTAGGTAGCCCATACACCAAGGTATCTAAAGTGTGTTACGTTGTTAATGTGTACGCCGCCAATTTGTATGATGCATCTTGGGTATTCTTCAACTTCCTCTTTCCAGTTCCATATAATGGTTTCTGTTTTGGGGGCACTAATTCTTAGACCAAATTCCAGACAGACTTTATTCAAGATGTTCACAATGGTTTGCAGTTCTTCTTGTGACCAGGAGCTTACAGCAAAGTCATCAGCATAGCCACTTTCAAAGTCGTCATAGATGCCCCTTGATGGTGCTTTACGTCTTTGAGCACGATTTGTAGCTTCAATAGGAATTAGGTATTGTATCATTAGGCCATCCAAACTAGCATCTTTACAGCGTTGTTTGAACACTCTAATAACGTAATCAAAATATTGGTTAAACATGCTGGTACTCTCAATACCACCCTGTCGCACCCCAGAAGATGTTTCGAACTTATCATCACTCGGATCGTCGTCAGCAAGGTATGCTTTCGTTGAGCTGTACAGTGATTGTATAATGTCAATCATAGTAGTAGACTGGTTTAAGTGAAACCTATTACGAACGCTTAGGAAAAGAAGATTACGATTCACATGGTCGAATGCTGCTGTTAAATCAATGAAGCATGTATAGAGTTTGCGATTTGAGCGATACGCAATTTCCTGGATCTGCTTGATTACATATATAGCATCATTGCACCCTCTGTTGGACCTGAATCCAAACTGTGTGCGTAGAAGTTGACTTTCATAAAAGATGGAAAAACGTGAAAGAATGATAACCATAAGTATCTTTGAAAATGTAGACCCAATCGATATTCCTCTATACATTGATGGATCAAGTGGACTGCCTTTTTTTTTCCAAATGGTTGTTAATTTGGACAGTCCCCAATCACTTGGTACTTCTTTCGTTCTCCAAATTTCCTCAAACAGTCTATGTACATGGTCGACGAATACTGGGTTCTCTGTGGCGACTTGCAACATTTCAGAAGCGACATCTAGGGTAGCTTTGCGACCTTTTAGATGTCCGATTGCATCAATAATTTCTTTCTTGGACGGAGGTTCATTGTCTATCTCAAATTCTGGTTGTCTCAGGTTGATAATATATTCTGGAGGTGTGCTAATTTCATCTGGGATTTTAAGGCTAGATTGGTCTGGATTAAAGTGATCTTTAAAGTGTTCACGTAATCCAGGACATTTTATAGGCTTTGGTGCTTTTCTTATAACATCACCGTGCTCCTTAGCTTTTCTCCATAAATCAAATATTTTTCTATTTTGGTGGGCTTCATTTAACTTGCTTGCTTCTTCATACAAATATTCATTCCGTAGTTCCTTAACCCTTATCTTAATTGCTTTCTGCATAGCCTTGATCTCCTCTTCTTTGTAGGTAACTGTGCTTTTGTTAATATTCTTTCTTTCTTTTATAAGCTGTTGTAGTCTTTCATCACCATCCCAGGGATGAGCATTTTGGTTTCTTGTTTTCTTCGGGACTTCTTCAACTGCCTTATTTAGCACTGTCATAAGTGTTGTATAGCGCTCAGTTGATGTAGTGGTTGTTGTCTTTTCAGGAGAAGTAATTTTATTAATTTTATTAATTTCTTCTTCTATCTTTGTTTTAACATTATTTCTTACTTCTCGATCTTTAAGTTTACTCATGTTGGCTCTTTTGCTCTGTTTTTTCTTTTTATGCTTCTTCCACCTGGCTGCTTTGTTGGCTGGTGTTGTCATATTACTCACAAGGATTCTATGATCAGACGAAAGATAATAGTTGTTATAGACTCTTGTGTCAGTAACATACTTCCTCAACCAGTGATCACATATGTTGTAATCTAGTGTTTTCTTTGTAACACCATCGTTGCTATGCCAAGTGATCCGATGAACGTTTGAATGGTCAAACCAGGTGTTCAGTATGCATAGCTTGAAGTCAGAGCAGTAGTTGATGAGTCTTGTGCCATTGTCGTTACTAATGTCATCTGTGTCTTGAAATCTATGTAGGTTTCCATCAAAGAGTGATTTTCTGGTTGTTATTGTTGATGTTGCATTAAAGTCTCCCATCAGTAAGAGTTTTGTGTTGTTCTCGACTCTTGTTACTTTGGAGAGTTTTGCATAGAAAATATCCTTTGATGATTGTGAACCGGATTCCGTAGGAGAGTACGCAGACACAATTCTTAATTTACAATTTTTTATTGTGACGTCTATTGCCATTAGACGTTCATATACATAATAAACATTAGACACTTTGATATGGGGTGACTGTTTGATGGCAATAGCAACTCCATACATCTTTTTGATTTTCAGTCCAGTCCAGTATACATTGTAGCCCTCATGTGAGATTGCACCGGTACCAATCCGTCTCACTTCCTGCATACACACGATGTCAAGGTTTGCTGCTTTAATTTGAATGAGGGTTTCATGTAGTAAGAAGTCATCTGAGCAGGTATTAACATTAATCTGTCCTGCTCGCCAATGAAAATATTTTGCAGGCTTTTGTTTCCTAACTGCTTCTTGTACTTTCTTGTTTATGTTTGAAAGGTTTTTAGAATCTATATCTTTATTACTCTTTGTGTGAAATTTTGACTTGCGTCCACCACGGGTACCTCTATAATGGAAAATTCCCAAGTCTTTCAAAACACTTCCAACCGCAGTAGTAATTTTTCCAGCATATTGTCTCAGGTTAAGTAGCTTTGAGTAGCTATAGTTATAGGTCAACATAGTTTACTCGCAGCAATGGTAGATTATAATAATAATATCACACATACACCGACTCTAGGCCCTGTAAACAAATCTTCTGTGCTATGCTGTCCCAAAGTTCTTAGGCAACAATAGGCTTTGCTTCACTGAACACTGCTAAGACAATAGCATGCACACAGCTAGATAGGGCCTAGCTATAAGCTATAAAAAATCTTTTCTAAATCCAGTTTAGCTGATAAAAATAAGAAAAAAGAATATACAATACAATAGTTGCAAGTGCTGATAACAATATTGGTAGTAAAATCACTCTCAAAATGTGTACTTAAAACCCAAAAAGCAAGATTTTAAAAGCAGAATGGGAGTAACACTGTCAAGCGCCTCTGGCAGCCAACAGTCTAGCCAGAGTCTTTGAATCGTTTTTAGTTAAGTGGATTGTCGAGGATATAAATATTAGCTTAGATTCTAGACAATTTGGAAGTAGGAAGAAATCATCGACATCCCATTATCTTATAAGCTTAATTGACTCGGTGCTCAAAGATCTTGAGTGTGGTGGAACTTACGTTAATCTGTGCGCAATTGATTTCACCAAAGCTTTTGACCTCGTTGACCACTCCATTCTTATAAAGAAGTTAATCGACATCGGGGTGAGGTCGTCTATAATTCCCACCATCTGCAGCTTCCTCACTGATCGCACCATGAATACCAAATATACTGGATGTACATCTACTTCTAGTAAGATAACCTGTGGCGTCCCGCAAGGGACTAAGCTTGGTCCCGTGTTATTCTTGGTGCTCATTAATGATGCATGTGTCGGAAGCTGCAGAAGGTGGAAATACGTAGACGACCTCACCCTGGGAGAGGTAGTTAGCAAAGGAGCAAGGCCTGCAATGCAAGAGATGCTTAATGATGTTAATGATTGGTGTAGAAAGAATAATATGATCCCAAAGCCCTCTAAGTGCCATATAATGACTGTTAACTTTTTGAAAGACATCAGCGTTGACGCTGCGTCTCCCATTTTTAATCTAAATGGCTCCAACCTTGATGTAGTAGAACATATGAGATTGCTTGGCGTCACAATTCAAAGTAATTTGAAGTGGGACCTCAACACCCAAGATATCGTCTCACGGGCATCAAGAAGACTCTTTGCTCTATGTATTTTAAAGAAAGTCAATGTTGTTCTTGATGACCTAATCACTGTGTACACTTCCTACATTAGGCCCATCTTGGAATACGCTTGCCAGGTATGGCATGGTGCTATTACCAAGAAAATGGCCAACAGCATTGAGACCATCCAGAAAAGAGCATGTCGAATAATGTTAGGTGCTACCTACATTTCCTATGACAATGCCCTAGAGGTTACAGGGTTACCTTCTCTCGAAGCAAGGAGAGGCACTCTTGTGTTGTCCTTTGGCAGGGGGTTACTCAAGTCCAACTGTTTTCGAGACATGCTACCTCCTTGCCGCGGGCAGAAGAGAACCCTTAGGTCTAATACAACTAATACAACCGGAAGTCTTCTTCCCCCCAGGTGTAAAACTGAACGATACCAAAGGTCTGCCATACCTACGATTGTTAAGTTTATTAATGCTAACTGATATTGGTAGATTTCCATGATTATTTTTCACTTTCTCGATGCCGTTTCGACCTTTTATAATAATTTTAATAATGTATATACTATTAATAATCTTAAATAATAATAATAATAATAATTACGTACTTAATTTTATTAACGAATTATATAGTATTTTGTGTTTTATAGTATATAGTTATTTTTCTATACTGTTTATAATTGTGCCTCTTTTACTTTAAATTTGTATTTTGATTGTAAGCAAACGTTTTCAGCCAATGGCTGCTGTTTTGTATATGTGTTTTATACCTAAATAAATAAATAAATTTTTCATACCTGAAAACAAAAATTAAAAAGTTTTCATCCTAAAACTATAAGATAACCATCTATGCTGCCTTTGATGAAAGTTATATTTTCACACGTCCAATCAAATGACGTCATGATTGATAAGAGCAATAATATCGTGAAAATACAACGATGTTATTGTTTTTATTGATCATGACGTCATTTGATTGGATTAAAGAAAAAACTTTTTTTTATCAAAGACAGAATAAATGATTATCCTATACTTCTAGAACAAAACTTTTCTAATTTATTTTGTTTTATGCAAGAAAAATGTATGTTTATCTATTTATCGTCGATAGTTATCGTTATAGTATAGAAATGCGGAACAATGAACTCTCAATAAACATGTATGCGACTCGTGAAATAAGAATTGCTCACAAACATTAAGTATCAGTGCATCATATGTATATGCAAATGTTTATTTTATTTTGTAGATGATGAATTTCCAGAAATAAATAATTGTCCTGAAAACCAACGACTAACAATAACTTCAGAGAGCAATACAATTGCAGCAATCTGGACGCCACCAACGGCTACTGATAACTCAGGACAACCTGGACTATCGTCAAACTATCCGAGTGGATACCAATTCCAAAGTGGCGTAACATACGTTATATATGAGGCTAGAGATTCTTCAGGGAACAAAGTTGAATGCACATTTTCAATAACAGTCAACGGTAGGTTTAAATCAAAGCCGACATGAAATGAGTTAAACATAGGCCTAAATTAGTTTTTAGTAGGTTTTTAAAAAATAACGGTATTACGTGATATTTTCTGCATTTATGGTTTAATTATCAATGAGTTTACTTTTTCCTACTAAGGTTTCTTCATCTAACAAGAATTATATTGAATTTTTGAGAATTTATATTTGTAGGCCTATAGTGTCAATTTTGATACGGTTACAATCAGCCATAATTTCGTTTTTTCGGAAAATGTTTTTGTACTATAAGTATTGACTTGTTTAATAACAAAACGTATGAGTTTCAAGTATAATGGATACTTTTTATAGACAATCAGCCTCCAGTATTCGTGAACTGTCCAAGCAATATCGATGAAAACACCGACTTCAGACAACCAACGGCGACAGTGAACTGGACAGAGCCGTACGCTGTCGATAACATCGATGGAAACCTGACGTCAACAAGTACATACGCACCAGGCTCAACCTTCCCTGTTGGAACTTATACCAACACCTATGAAAGCACCGACAACGAGGGGAATACCGGTACCTGTGTATTTACCATTACTGTGAATGGTAAGTAATGGCCATTGTACAATTATGCACGATGATCTATCATGGAGGTATAAAATTAGATTTAATTGTATACCTCCATGGATACATGATGCTGGAAATGTGATCAACGAATCTAACACTTCTCTGGTTCCCTGCAGAAAATGTGTCAATTTAGACCAGAAGTATATGTATTGTCCACATGAAAAAATAATTCTTAAAAATGTTTGTTGAATATGCCATTTTAATGTCACATAATAGTTATCCACTTCGACCAAAAATTGGATCAAAAAAAAAAAAATTACCTAAAAAACTATAATTTAAAGCAAAAAAAGTCAAATTGGCTGCCAGCCAATGGGTTTTTCGTTGAATTTAACCATTTATTTGTCATTTTATAAGTGAAAACATTATTTTTCCCGTTTTTTTACGGAAGTAATTAAAACTACACAATAACCTATTCAAAATATGATGTAATTAATCTTAATTGTTTATGTTTGTTTGGGGGGAAAATACATCTTTAAATGGACAAGATAAAGCAGAAATTAATGAAAGTGCCACAATGATTCTTGCATAATGCTTTAACAACATAACAATTATCTAATGATGTGATGTTTTGTTTAAATTTCAAGATCGTGAGATTCCACAAATCTTTAATTGCCCAGAAAGTTTTGTAGTTGACGACACAAATATTGCCAGATGGGCACCACCAACGGCGACAGATAACACAGTTTTAGTGACGTTGACTTCGACAGTTAATCCGGGTTCAACTTTGGAATCGGGAATAACTAATGTAATGTATACAGCGTATGACCAATACGATAACGAGGCTTACTGCTTCTTCAGTGTAAACATACAAGGTAAAGGAATACATTATTTTTAATTGAGGTATGGTACTAATCTTCCCTGGTACTAATCTTCCCTGGTACTAATCTTCCCTGGTACTAATCTTCACTGGTACTAATCTTCCCTGGTACTAATCTTCACTAGTACTAATCTTCACTGATACTAATCTTCACTAGTACTAATCTTCCCTAGTACTAATCTTCCCTGGTACTAATCTTCACTAGTACTAATCTTCACTAGTAATAATCTTCCCTGGTACTAATCTTCCCTGGTACTAATCTTCCTTGGTACTAATCTTCACTGGTAATATAATCTTCCCTGGTACTAATCTTCATTAGTACTAATCTTCCCTGGTACTAATCTTCACTGGTACTAATCTTCCCTGGTACTAATCTTCACAAGTACTAATCTTCCCTGGTACTAATCTTCACTAGTACTAATCTTCCTTGGTACTAATCTTCCCTAGTACTTATCTTCCCTGGTACTAATCTTCACTAGTACTAATCTTCCCTGGTACTAATCTTCCCTGGTACTAATCTTCCCTGGTACTAATCTTCCTTGGTACTAATCTTCACTAGTACTAATCTTCTCTGGTACTAATCTTCACTAGTACTAATCTTCCCTGGTACTAATCTTCCCTGGTACTAATCTTCACTGTTACTAATCTTCCCGGATACTAATAGACCAGGGAATGATTAATGCATTTAAAACAAAAATAACTTCTGATAAGCATTAAAATATCTAACAACTTGGTATTCGTAATTCATAAATCAACAACATTTATTTAAAAACAGTTCAAGAAATAAAAGAAGCATACATTAATTACAATAACTTAAAATGTATCAATAAATCCCTGTTTCAGGGATCGGAAAAAGAAGTAAAAGAACTTGTCTAATAACCGCATGACAAATCATTAGCGATCTATAAATTATAATCCTAAAAAAATTCATAAATGTTTCAGATAATTCATTTAAAAATACAAATTTAACTACGGCACATTATGATTGTATTTGGAAATATGTTTTTTTTTACAGAGTTTTTAAATATTTTCTCGTTTCTGTAGACAGTTCATTCTATAACTTAGGACCATATACTGTAACAAAAAAGTCTTTTTTAGCCTAGTAAATTAAAAAAAATATTTTTATGTTGTTTAATATCCATCTAATATCTTCCAAGGAACCGGAGCTCCTGTCATTACGGTCTGTCCCGAGAGTCAAGTAATCGTCGCAGATGAAGGTGACTCGACGACTATAGCAATTTGGGATGAACCAATGGCGACAGAGTCTGGTAGTTCTCTGGTGGCCGACTGTAACTATTATTCTGGAGCCGAGTTTGCTGTCGATTCACTGAATGAAGTCAACTGTGTTTTTACCGCATCTACAGATCTGGAATCAATTTGTTCTTTTACTGTTACAATCGATCGTAAGAAAACAAAACTTCTTATCTTTTTCCATCTTCGGACATTAGGCTTTTCACAAATTGTTTTCATTATTTTCTTATAAGGCTGGATGCATGAGTAATAAACATAAAACCTAATTGTCTCTATAAAAACCTAATTAGAAGCAGCAGCCATGGAAAATGTTAAAATATATAATGTGATGTATTAAGCACGTTTGTAAACATTCTTTAAACACCTATCAAACTATAAAGATCCTAAATTTAAATATCATAGCTCCAGAGGATACAGAAAATCCCGAGATTAGTAACTGTCCTGGAGATCAGACAATCGAGGCTGAGTTTGGAAGTGAAACGGCATCTGCTGCGTGGACGCCCCCAACTGCAACAGACAATTCAAACACAAGTCCAACATTGTCAGTAACTAAGGAACCTGGTTCCGACTTTGACATTGGTGTTACTGATGTAGTTTATATTGCACGGGATTCTTCCGGAAATACAGGCAGTTGTCAATTTCAGATAACTGTTACAGGTAGGCCAACACGAAACTTGTTTTGCAAAAAGAAATGATGAAGAAAAGGAAATCTTTCTAAACAATATTATGTACGCGGTGGTTAGGATGTGCGATTTTCAATTGACCAATCAATTGCGTTGATTCTGCCGGAATCCTAACCACTTCGTATTAAGTATCCTATCGACTATACTAGAATAAATTACTTTCCAATTAAGGCATTCTCCAATTCACAAGAATAGAATCGCGTTATAGATAGACAAATCCTTTTTATATGTCATTCTATTCCATTAGGATTTATTGATTCTGCCGATCCAGTTATTGAAGACTGCCCATCAAACATTAATGAGTTTGTTAGTAGTGGAACGACATCATACCAAGTGTCATGGGATCCACCGTCAGCAACGGACGACTCTGGTGCTGTGGAACTTACAACAGATTATGAACCAGGTTATGCCTTTCCTGCCGATCAAAATACATTGGTGACGTACACGGCAACGGATGACAAAGGAAATGAAGACTTCTGTGCATTTACTGTATCTATAACAGGTAGGCCTAAACACAGTATAGGTTTGGTTTAGACTTATAGTTCCTGTATGAAACGCACATTCGATATCGGCTGTTTTATAAAAATGTGTAAGAATAGGAACGATAAATTGAATGTATTTTGTCTTCATTAGTTGATACAGAAGCACCAACGGTGACAAACTGTCCGACAGACATTACCGAAACTATACTATCAGGAGAAATATCAACATCCGTAACATGGACCTCACCAACTGTCCAAGACAACTCAGGCGATTATACAGTTATATCATCGCCAACGCCCGGATCTGACTTTAACCAAGGAGTGAGGACAGTGACGTACACAATTTCCGACAATTATGGAAACATAAATAATGATTGTTCCTTCACAGTGACAGTAACAGGTAAATACTTGATTACACTATATAAATTGGTTATTCATGTTTCAGTATCAAAGCGACGCTATTTTTGGCTCCAGTAGCCGCCCATAACATAAACGATGTATTGTTATACCGAGGAAGAGCTCTTTGTAAAACAACGAGGCAATTCATTGTAAATTGTAATTTGAAATATAAATTGAATTATAAATAAATGAAAAATAATCTACTCACAAAATACATGCATTATAGTTCCAAAAGCAACTGATAAATTACGGGAAATCATTGAATTCAATCAATCTTGTTTAATTCCATGAGGCAGCAGTTGCAATATGTCGTGTAGGCTACTCACTCAAGCAGATTAAAACGCTTTACACTAAATTTGCATATAGATTCGATTTCAACCTGTCAAAATAATACAGTATGCTAACTAGCTATGCAAAATTGATACAATATACATTTCTTGAAACAATTGCTTTTCATAACTATACGTATGATGTGGACATTTTTTTTATTCTCTAACTTTTATTTTACTTACTCTGGACGCACCTTTATTCTAGAAGTGTGCCACTGTTTCAAAAGTTTAGCTTCCAAATAAATTATTATTATTATTAGGGAGCTTTTGATTTACGACAAGCGACGACATAATAATGAGTTTCTTGGCTATCCATCTCGCGACACAGTGTGTTTTCTAGATCTGTTTACTATTCACAAGAAAACTTTAAATTAATGTCATATATTATTTTTAATAATTATAGTGGACGAACCACCTACGTTTTCATTCTGTCCGGATAGTAGCAGTATAAATACTGATCTAAATTCAGCGACGGGAACGGCAATATGGACAACGCCAGTAGCAGAGGACGACATTGACGGTGCCATTATACCCACGTCAACATCATCTTCAGGACAGCCGCTTGGTATTGGCAACAATCCAATTGTGTATACAGCTACAGATTCCGCCAATCAGGAGACAGAATGTTCTTTCTCTATAACGGTCAACGGTAAGTTGTTTTCTTCTAAAAACCTGAAACATACGAAATTTGCTTTAACACAAAAATTTAAACTGCAGTTTATAGAGGAATTTAAACCAGCCAGTGAAGTAAAAATAATTTGTATCTACTTTTAGACAACCAAGACCCAGAGTTCATTACCACTCCTGATTCACCAGTGGCCTGGGCGCTAGCTGGAGTACCGTCTGCTATCGTGGCTTGGGTCGAGCCAGTGGTGAATGACAACGCTGACCCGAGTCCGGTAGTGACGTTGACGGGCGGAACGAATGGAGGGAGTTATGACGTCGGCACAACTCCTTTAACGTATATTGTTACAGACGAATCCGGAAACTTTGCCACGTATTCTTTCAATGCAATTGTTAACGGTAATTTAATAATCAAAGATAATTATACTTTTATAAAAAGCTCGAGATATCTATGCATCTTCTTCTTATTCTTAAATATAAAATTTTTTATAAAATTGTCATTAACCAACCTTTGAAAAATTATAAATACATTATCTATTTCAGAGGACTTACCCCCCGAGTTCACATTCTGTCCCGCAAGTTCATCTGTAAACACCGACCAGGGTCTTTCTACAGCCACGGAAGCATGGACCACGCCCGTAGCTACAGACGCACGTGATGGGGCAATCAATCCTACTTCATCTTCAACTTCAGGACAAGAGTTTGAGTTTGGTAGCAATCAGGTGACATACACTGCTGTTGATTCGTCTGGTCAATCTACTCAATGCGTCTTCTTTATAACGGTTTTAGGTTAGTGTACTTGATTGACTGGTTCTATGATAGGAATACACAATACATTAAAACAATCAGTTATCCTTCCATGATGGCACAGAAATTAATCATAACATTGTGTGTAGATGGAGAAAATAGAAATAAGCAGCAAAATATTAAAAATTTTCTTCTTTTTTCAGACAATCAAGACCCTCAAATAACACAGATAACTCCTCCAGTTCCGGTTACTGCAGCACTGGGTGCGACTACGGCACTGGTTAGCTGGCCAGAACCTACTGTATCAGACAATGTAGATGCAACTCCATCAATATTGTTAACAGGTGGTACGAATGGAGGCGCCTACGATATTGGAACAACTGATCTTACGTACACAGTAACTGATTCCAGTGGAAATTCAATTACTTATGATTTTGAAGTTGTTGTAAATGGTAATTAACGTATTTGTAAATAACACACAATATTAAGAAAACTAATCGCTAAAGCTTGGTTCCCACTAGCGACGAAACGTAAAGCAACCCACAAGAAAATACCTTCCCATAATTTGTTCAATATCATTGTTTGCAGAGTTCCCAGAGGACACAACTGAACCAGTTTTTACGTTCTGTCCCGGTGCTGTAACGGTTAACAATTCGCCAGGCCTGGCAACTGGAGTAGCTTCTTGGACTCTGCCAGTCGCCACTGATGATCGTGGCTCAGTCAGCGTCACACCGACCTTCAGCTCAGGGACTTACGACATTGGAACAACACCAGTTGTGTATTCAGCGACTGACGGTGTCAACACGGTAACATGTACTGTATTAGTTCAAGTCATAGGTAAGTCTGTCATTTCTTATTATTTTATTTATATTATTATATACATGTGTTTCCTAAGAAGATCTCTCCTAAACTTTTCCAGGATTAAGGGAGTAAATATCATCTAATCAAGACATGATCTTTACCTAAAACTTTTATTCCAGTTTTTCAATTGTGTTGTTGTTTTTATTTTCAAGTTTGAATTTGTCATGGTTTCACACGCGCCTTGAACACTTTCAGGATATGTACGCTTATTATTTTATCTTATCTTACCTTCATTCGCAATAGATAATGAAGATCCAGTTATTAGCAATTGTCCAGCAAATATGAACTATTATGTGCTGTCTTTGACGACGGCAGCATTGGTTATATGGGTTGAACCGGTGGCATCTGATAACAACGCAATCACTTCTTTCTCATCAAATCTTCAATCTGGAGTCCGACGTATGGCAGGGACAGAAACCGTTACTTATACAGCAACTGATGCAGCCTCTAATACGGACGAGTGCACTTTTGTTATAAACATTCTTGTAGAAACAGGTTCGTTAACACTGCACATTTAACAAAGTTACATTCAACAATACTAGTAATGCCTCATCTATTCATGATAGAATTGTATATCATTACGACCAGAAATCGGGTAACCCTTGGGAAACAAGCCTTTGGGCTTAAAGGGTTATCCCCTGCTTTCCGTGTTTTTTTCTCAAGTCTTTGTATTATTTTATGTATTTATTTTCATTTATATTTTATGCTGTTTTATAAATTTTACTGTTCTTGGAAAGCAATAAATATTACTTACATAATGACAAACAACAAATGTACTACTACTATCAAACGGTTTTTTTTCTTCTAGATCCGATAAGCATTATGGGAAGCGTGGTTATGGACGAAATACGAGGAGTTGATGGCACATTCTCGACGACAGCAGCCAACTTACTTATTCCACAACTGGAACAAGACGTATGTATTTTTATAACGTATTCATTATTATTAATAATATATGGTTATAAAAAATTTCCAATAATAATTATGAGATAAATTTGTATATATCATATTTTAAACAATTCTATGATTAACAATATTAAACATACGAGTTATTATTGTACTAAACTATACGGTATAAAATTAGCTCTTCTCTGAAAGAAAATAATACTAAATAATAATAATAGTAGGAACTGTACCTTGCAAAGGTTACTGAACACAATGCGAACATATTTATGGATTCCACATGGTCATGCCTCTCATGATAACCCGAGTTGCAACTGTTCTCAAAACTATAAAATACAAAAAAATAAAATTAATTGAAAGTTATAACACAAAGATATACTTTTGATGATTTTAGTTAGATGATCTGTTCCGAGCAAGTAGTATCGGGAACGTGTTTGCTGGAATTACAGTTTCAATGTACTCATTTGACGATGATGACAACGTAGTGGTGATCTACAGTGTTGAGTTGGCGTCTGGTTCAACCTTAGTAGCGTCTGACATTGAAAACGCTTTCGAAAATCGTCTCACATCCTTAATGTTTGCTACAGATAATTTGGTAGTGGCCGCTTCATTTAACGCCAGTAAGACTGCTTTATTGCTTTAGTATATTTGGCATCTTGTATAGCATGTTGAAATAAAGCTTGGTTCCCACTAGCGACGGAACGTAAGAAAATGCCCTTCCAATAATTGTGTTTGCCCCCGCCTGCGTGAAATCAAACCGATTTTTGCAGCACTGTTGCGTCATCAGTTCCCACTTGCGATTACGCAATACAGCACTTTGCGTCGATACGTCATTGCGTTCTAGTGGGAACCACGCTTTAGAAACTAGGTTTCCCCACTGTTAATGTTTCGAGGTACGGGTTTCCGTCCGAAACCCTGACATATTTATTATACAATTATGTTTAACAATCTAAAATTATTTATTTTGCCAGATCTCATTAGCTTATCAGGATCTGTGATAATGGATCAAATTCGTGGAGTAGACGGAATATTTTCTGAGGCTAGTGCCACTACACTCATTGCACAACTTGAAGACGATGTAAGTGAAAATATATTCTATATTTTAAACACTTGATATGTAGACATATGTATCTTGATAACCAAGAAGTAGATTAAAAAATGTATGTATCTCAATGTGAAGCGTAACGAGAGATGCTTTAAGAATTTCATTATACATGTTTCAATACGGATTTAATGTAGCCCAATGTTCTTGCTTTGTTCTTTAGCTAAATGACCTGTTGCAGAGTAGCAGTATCTCTCCTGATTTTGCCGGATTAACAATAACAAGTAACGAATTCGATGACGACAATAACGTACTCATAGCGTTCAATACGTATCTCGTGGCCGATTCTACACTGTCCACAACAGATATTGAAGCTGCATTTTATGATGCGTTGACAGATGGAACTAATTTTGATACAAATGATGTCGTTGTAGCAAACACGTTTATTATTGGTGAGTAGGCCTAATACATTTTCACTAGGAGCCTTCAACGAGTCAAATAAGGACTATTAATTCCATTTTTCACTTACTTTGAAAGGATAAGTTCATTCTAAAAGTGCTTCCGACTAGCGACGCAAAGGTAACGCAACCCTACGACGTATTGACGCAAAGTGCTGTATTGCGTAATTCACAAGTGGGAACCGACGACGCAACAGTGCTGCAAACACCACAGGTTTGATTTCACGAAGGGGGGGGGGGGGGGGGGGGGGCAAACGTTGCGTTGCTATTGGGAACTAAGCTTAGGAAAAATACCCCGAATTCACGAAACTGGCGACCTACAATTGAATATAGCGTGCATTAAAGATTATCTTGTTTTCACTTGTGCAACAACAATATACAGGTGAGGATGTGTGCGCTACTTCACCTTGTCAAAACGATGGAGTTTGTCAACGAGTTGGCACAACCTATACTTGCACATGCGCAGATGGCTACCAAGGAACCAATTGTGAATCAGGTAAGCGTTTGACATTTGACTAAAATATATAAACACCTTTTTCAATAACACAATGTCTAAATTAATTTATTAGTATTAACTAATAACTCATTAACATTATTGCATATTATTGAAACTAAGATTTCAAAAGTACTGTTTTCACTAGTAGGTCATCAAGTAGATCTGGATATGTAATATTTGTTATACACATCTGATTTGTTTAGACATAGATGAATGTGCAGCCAATATTTGCAGGGATGATCAAGTATGCACAAATCTAGTTGGTTCCTATATATGTGAATGCGATATTGGGTTTTTTGAGATTTCTTCAACCTGTGTCGGTAAGTTCAAACAGACAAACACCTATAAGCTCTGCCTACACGACACTTTCAAACTAGTTTGACAAAACAAGTGTGATGTGCCCAAATATGGTAGTGATATGTCCAAATATGGTAGTAATATGACATCATCATGTCCATATTCTTAAAGTTTGATAGTGTAGACACAGCTTAATAGAAATTAATACATTATTTGACGAATTAACGTTTGGGAAACGCAAGTTAACCAAATTTTCAATCTACTTTTAGCGGTTCGACAAATCACTGGTGGGTTTACTATCATTTCAATTGGAGTCGATGACGCTACCTTTACCGAGGCGTACAACGATCCTTCGTCAGATGAGTACCGAGAACTGGTTGCTATCATCATTGAAGCAGTAAGTAAAGTACTTGAGCTTAGTCACAAACAGAAAGAAACTTACAAATGAGGTCGGGATAAACTGGAATAATATACTGGTATAATTACTAATTGATACAAAACAAGTTGGTTTAGCCACCAAAATTACGCCCTTTTAAATATAATTATATATCTTTATTTCTAAAGATGATAGTTTTCTAAAAATACGAATAGACGAGTCTTTTCGGAGAAGGATTATAAACCGTAGGTTAAATGTACACATGCTTGTGGGAACTTTAAAGAACCTAGTAAATCTTTCGAGACGAGTAGGGGATTACCTCGGTGTACAAAGCCATTCTAGAGCGCTAGAATTGGCAGCAGCACTTACATGACGTGAACCTTAGGGGAGAAGCATGTATTTGAAAAAAGTATAACGTCCACACCGCCATGAGCAATGATCGAATGGCACTATATAGGCTAAATCAAAAATATTATTTTGAACATTATAATTTTACTCGTCAGTGACGCTAAAAACAAAATGGTATCAATTTATCAGTGTTGCGTGGAGAGTAATAACTATGCATGTTTGCTATTCAAAGTGATCAACAGCGTGTGAATGTTTTTTAAATTTCGAGAGACTGTGGTGTGAAAGTATATTAACACCAAGATCAACAAACTTGTTTTTCTTTTACAGCTAACAGCTATCTTCCAAGCAGCTGATGGCTTCTTAGGTATCCAAATACTCGACTTCAGCTCTGGTAGTATTGTAGTGGATTTTGTTGTGCTTATGGAAGAAGCTGGTGCCACAGAAGACGAGTTGAATGCACTGTTTGATCAGAATGTGAACAGTGAGGGAGAATTGAGTGGGTCAACACTCGACCTTGATCCAGATAACACACAGAGTTTCCATGGTACGCATATTATTTTTTTGTTAAAATACAAAGACTTGAATAGTCCCAGATGTAAGGAAATATGTATTGTCCTCACAAAACAAGATGTATAAATCAAACTTGAAATAAAACATTTTGTATTTTTAATGATTTGCATAGATGCATTTTGCACATTATGGCCTGGAACACGATATCGCTGGCTGGCTTTCACCGATATGAAATATACTACGCTATTAGCAGATAACGACATTCCTAATTTGTTTTTCAATTGTCTTTTTTTAAATAGAAATATGTCCAGATGATTATTGCAAAAACGGCGGGACATGTTCAATGGATATGGATGATTTCGAGAGTTCGTGCACGTATGTATAATTAAACATTTTAAAATAAATAAACATAACATTTTGTTGTTCTTTTTTTCACTGTAAGGCTACTTACTGTATTATTGTGTCAAATTAAAGACACGTCTAGACGGAACTAACTATGTATTACTAACCATGCCTACCAACTGAAATTAAATATTCCCCAACATAATAGCTTCATTCAAAGCTAGATACAGATCTCATTTCTTTTTACAAAAATAAACTTTTTTTACCCCCTGGTTTTTTTTGTATTCAAGACAGGACCACAATGCAAAACAGGCTTTATTTTACCTGATTGTGTAATCCTGTATAAAGATGTTGATAAATAAAACCATACCATCCTTCTTACAGCTGCGCAGACGGTTACAGTGGAGAGACATGCGATAGCGAAAACCTCGACACATTGATCATTGTTGCCATTGTCGTTGGAAGTATTGGCGGGTTACTTTTTCTACTGTTTTTGTGCTGTTGCTTTTATTTGCTCATTACTGGTAGTCGTGAGGACGCAATGTACCGAGACGATGTTGTACTTAACCCGCCAATGTATGTTAACACTCCAGTATACACGAAAGAAAACATGTACGACAATCGAAACTTACAGACGCATTTTAGCGGTAAAGTGTTCACACACCACCACATGCCACACGAAAAGAAGGGTGCAAGGTTCAAACATAATTCTTCGAGGCCATATATTGTGACAGGGAATGAATTAGACGTAAGTATTTTAGCATTTAAAGCTCCGCTACACTATCAAACAAGTTTGACACAATGATGTGCAGGTAATATGTTAGTGATATGACGTCATTGTGTTTATATATGGGCACATCGCATGTTTTTGTCACATAAAGTTTGATAGTGTAGACAGCTGAGCTTAACTCTTCATCCTTTGCCGCCAAACTAGCCGTCGCAACTTGAGCATGAATAGTACAGACCACCGATTACCGAAAAAAGTTAAAAACTGTTACTGTGTACTGTACGGTAATGCGACCAAATGCCCGTGTATCGTTTAGAGCGCGCTTTTTAAACATGCTATGCGCAATGAAACTTCAGTCGCGTGTGAGGTGTACTCATGTACTAGGGACGTTCAGGCTTAGTTAAGTTACCCGCTGAGTTGCAAACCAACTTAATTAAGTAGTTAGTAAATTACTAACTCTGAAAGCGCCCATCTTTGGTGGATAGGAACGAAATTACCTGGGTAAATTAGCCCTTAACAGTTAAAATAACAAAACCTGTGTTTCTACCAAACATTTCACAACACATCTTAACTCAACTCTATTGTTTTTTTATTTTAGGACCGTGCTAGACGAGATAGAGTTTACTACGACAACTTTTAGTAAGTGACTGCTTTACAGTGGATTAAAAACAACAATATAAAATTGTGAAACACTGAGAATATCAGCTTATTAAAATGACTGTACAAACATAGATAATGTAATAAATAGTATTATGTTTGAGACAGATGGACAAACACGTTTCTACTATTAGTTATCATGACATCTCAACTCAAGGGTCAAGAGTTAAGGGTCACTGGGATGGTACGAAAACATACCGTACCAATCTACACCTACGGAAAATATTAAAGAATCAGGGAATATTATTAATAATGTAAACTATTGTATTTATATCAAGGTTTTACTTACCATATATAATCCTAATATTTAACATTATGAATAGATTTATCTTAAATATAAAGCAGTTTAGATTCAGATTTATGTAAAAATGTAAAGAACCCACACATACATTTAAGAGTAGCAACAATTTTAAAATAACAATTTAAAAGTACTAATGCTGGGGAATAAATTGTAATTTTGATTTTAATCGGATTGTATCGCTGCAGTTCAGTACGTCAATGCTGCAGAAACATGTTTTTCAATCGAAGCCCACACAATATTTGTGTTGCTGTGTGGGTCGGTTTTTTCATACTTTATATGCAAATTTAAATCTATTGTACTTTATAGATATATTATAATATTTAGAAAATGAAACTATTATTAATAGTAATAATATTTATTCTAGGCCTTCAGTAATAATAATAATAACCTTACATTTACTTACATGTAATTATTTTCTATTAGTGTAGTTATCTATTACTAATTACCAACTTGTATCTTAGTGTCAGGGTTGGATTTAGAGGAATGGGGTATAGTAGGGGAACCTAGATCATTACATTAATTAAAAACTACAAAATGTTAAGAATATTGTATAATAATTATATTAAATAATGCTTCGTTCCCACTAGACGCAACAAAAGAACGTAACGCAACGTAAGTGAGTTGACCAATCACATGTGAGGGATTATTCGAACTTTCGCTTGTCATTGGACAAAACGCTTGCGTGGCGTTTACGTCCATGCGTTGCGTCGTAGTGGGAACCAAGCTTATGAATAATTCAACGCATTGGACGATTCCGACATCCGAGCATGCGTAATGTTTAGTTCTTTCAATTCCAAACATGAATATTGCTCATACATTATTTATAATTAGGGAGAATCCTATACAGTTTCGCACAGTGCAATCAGCATAGCATTAAAACATGGACCAATAAATTATAATTTATAGGTCCATGATTAAACAATGAAACACACACACACTATTTCTAGATCCTCCACTGCATCTTTTATGTGCGTGGTATAGCACTAACTTTAAAAGCTTTAGGACTTAGTGTGAAACCAACGTTGGGTTCAAACTCTGGTTTAGTTTGTTCGTTTGGTACAGTAAGTTTAAACCGCAGCAACAATTTACTCAATATAATCAACAATTCCATCTTTGCCATATTTTCACCAATACAAATTCTGCGACCTATGGTATAAAAGAAATAACAGTAATTTATTGAACAGTAGTAAAAATGGAATTAGTGGTAATTACAAGGTAATTGGCGATATAATAACGTCCGATACACACAAAGAGACACATTAATTAACATTAACATTAATACGTTCGCGTAAACTGTTGTCTCATTGGCCATGTTTCCGCACACAAATTACCCGGAAAAAGTTCCCGTGTAAACGGGGTTGAATCGATTCCGCTCTTTTTGTGTAGAGGAAGCGCGTGCAAATTTTGGACATGCGCACAATGAAATGACCTGGCTCATCGGTCGTCACAAAGTTCCCTATTAAATAGAAGGATGTAGACTAGTATTTCTATATAATGATATGTACTATAAATTAAATATTTATATTTTTTGTAATGTAACGGTGTTTTTTTTGAGTAATTTATTGTTTGAAAAAGTATTCTTTTTATTTAGTAAGATATGTAAGCTCGCGGTAGCTGAAGATAATAATTACTAGCGCAATGCATTTATCGACAAGCACAACTAAATTAATATGACATAGGCACCCATAAACTCATAATAATTATAAATAAAAAAAACTTGCCTAAACCAAATGGCATGAATGATTTTGGTCTAATGACGTTTTTACCATCCTGATCGATAAATCTCGAAGGTTTAAACTCTGTAGGATTATCCCAATGATTTGGATCCATGTGGACTTGATAAATATTTAGATTTATGTTAATTCCTTTAGGCAGTTTAAATCCTTTAACCTCGCAGTCTTCGGATGATCCTCGTGGCAGCAAGGATGGTGCGACAGAACCAAGACGTTGTACCTCGTAAATCGTAGCAACAAATAAAGGAAGGTTACTCAACGCTGCCGTTGTTGGCTGACCGTCGCTTCCAAATTCACTGTGTAGTTCGTTGTATACCTATAATGTTAATTAATAAGAATATTTAACAGTGGGTCTATTTTATAAAGTGAAATAAATTGTAAAAAAAATCGTAAAAAAGCGAGGTTTTTAAAAACAAAATTAGCTTATGTTCATAATATTACTTTCTTATTCATTGGTCCCTGGTTTTTGAGTTAAAATCAAAATCGTAAGACATTTAATGAAAACTGCCTTAAATTACCGTGACATGTTTCAAGAAAACTCTCATCAACAGAACTGAAATCAACGCCTAGAGTACTTATATAACCATTACACAGTTGTATTTAAATGAGGCAATAATTAGCATGATAAAGAACGAAGTACTAAACGGACAACATAACAATCATATTGCAAGCGTGACGCCGGAGTCATAGATTTTTTTGTTCAAGGAAAGTTTCTTCCACGTGATGTGGAGGGCTTCCTTGACTGAGTTTACTTTTTTACAGTTTCATGCATCCATAGCGTACATTTGATGTAGTTAAAATGTAATCCCGTTGTGCTTTACAGGAACTACATTTTCACATTCAGGAAGACTTACTAACCCTAAGTTTATGTACCGGAAAACAAACTAAAGCCGTGTTCATACGCAGTTGATTCGGATTTTTACGAAACATATCCGAGTTACAATCGACAAGTGCAGCAGCATAACGCAGAGGCCTGAGACCCGTGGATTAGGAACCCTAAGTGACCCTCCAACGCTTGAGGCCTCGGGCGTTTTAAACCTTTATTTTAATGTCCTTTTTTTCCTCTGGGCACTGCTCATAGTATAACTCAGATTTCAGAATATAGGTTATAAACAGCTGGGTATATCGGATGTAATTTATCATGTAAACCTCAATCTAAATCGCAATTTACTTCCGATAGAGAATGGACTAGGATGAACTTGCCTGGTAAAACTCGGACAAAAGACAATAAATACAACTTACCTTTTCTTGTTCCTCTGGAAAGGCGGCCATGTAGAGAATAAACCAGAGCATTGTACTAGATGTAGTTTCAGACCCAGCCACAAACAATGTTATCACTGTAGTATACATTGTTTCGAACGTGAATGGGGCATCTTCTTCGTTTTTCTCAACTTCAACAATAAGTGAATCTAGTATATCACGAACATTGTCTCTGTCGATAGTTGACACGTGTTCGTGAATATGGTTCCTGACGAACTGTATTACACCTTCAGACGGACGTTTCTTGTGTTTGAAGAATGGCAGGTCAGTAAGGCACGGTAAGTGAGTCTCCAGGTTGCTCATGTTCATTTGCTTTACATACACTTGCAGGTCGCTTAAAAGTTGAAGGAACTCTAGATCTTTGTAATCATATCTTCTGTTGAAACTCATAGAACATATAACATTGGCTGCGGCGCATGAAATAAAGTGGTTAGGATCAAATGGCTGACTTTGATATTGTGAAATTGCTTCACATAGGGCGTCAGCTTCCACGATTATCTGATCTTCGAGCGACGTCTTTCCAACCCCAAACTGTCGTAACACACTTAGCATCCATTTTCTGCCCCTTTTCCATTCTGGCCCATTTTCAAATGCCACGCTACCTGATTCAAAATAAAACGAAATACATAAATAAACTCACTAAAATCATAACAAACAAACTTATAATAAGTTGATGTTTAATATTTAAATTTGAAATGTGGAATGTTTTATACCAAATAATTTGTTTTTAAATAAAGTAAACTAAAATACATTTTTTGCTTGTTTTATACCAAATAAATGTTTAAAAAATAAAATAAACTACAATATATTTTTTTTTGTTTTATACCATATAGGCCTATATTAAACAAATAAAAATACAATACAGATCAAGTCGACAACTTTCAGTTCTTACCTTTTTTTCCCGACAAATAACATATAACTGGAATCGGTTTTCTAACGGAAAATACATTTGCTCGTTTAACAAAAGTGTCGATCCCGAGCGTTACTTCGTTAATCCAAACTACTTTCTTCATTGGACCATTGTAGACCGTCAGAACATCTCCGTAGTACTTAGCCCATCTACCAATGGTCTTAAATGGTCGTACACGTAACGCTAACATGTTGCCTAGTAATGGGATAGGTATCGGTCCAGGGGGAAGTTTAGAATTTAAAAACATGTATGCATGTATTATAAGCAACGTAGTCAAAACGATGATCAGCACATTGACTATATCACTTGTGTTCACAAGCATACTGAACATAGCTACGTGTTGCTTCTGGAAATGTTCAGTGTCAATTGAACAGCTTATTTTGTGATCTTTATATATTGTACGTGATCCGCCGCTGTATTATATATACGAGTGGGTCGTATTTAACTTAATATATTATACCACTTATCGATTCAGATTGTTCCGAGTGACAAAGATCAAGTTCAGATCAATTGTTACAGCAATATCCTTGTCGGAATTCCTGTCCACGAACCATTCGCATATGGTGCGGTAAAATCAACTAATTCTTGACCACGACTTACATCCTTGTACAAAAAGAAAATTCCTCAATCGAATAAGCATACAACAGGGATAATCTTCCAATACCATCAGTTTTTAAACACAAAATCTTACAAAATAAACTAATTACATATAAAATATTTCTTTGATTGCATTGAGCAATCATTGTAATAGTGCATTAGGAGTAGATCACTACCAAAAATATGGTTAAGAACTTTTCGTTTGTATACATGTCAGAAATCCATGTGTTTTTGTTTTGTTTTATTTGACTTACATCTGAATTTTCTTTGAATATCCATTTTCTTTGATAACTGATACTTTCTAAGTGTATACAAGCATGTAGAATGGGCATTTGTAAAACAATTTGGATCATCCAACAGCGAGTAACTCATCAATTACAGGATGGATAAACTGTTTTATAATCTATCGTGCTTATAAATTTTCATTTGAGGCTTAAGGGGAGTGGAGTTGAAAGAGTCGTGAGTTACAACCCTGGGACTAGGTCAGGATTGAACCCTGGACCTTGAGATTGGAAGACAAGCACGCTTATTTTTTTACATGTATATACATTCAACCACATTGGTATTTCTGCATCCCACTTGAGCGGTTGTTCAACCCAACAGTTGACTTTTAAATACAGATAGGCCTATACATTTTCTCTGAACATCCATGTTCTTTGATAACTTATACCAGGGAAGAGTGCGTATTCACTCTTCCCTGCTTATACTTTTCTAATAGTGTATACTAGCATGTAGAAAGGGAATTTGTAAAGCAATAATATGGATCATCACTCATCACCATTGTACGCGAAATGAAAACTGCGCATGCGTTGAAATGGGCTTTGCGATTGTCTCATAGATTATATTAACACTGTCTTTACTTATGCTCGTAAAATAATTTAACACGAATATTATGTACACTGGCCTAATGAATAAATGAAACAAACAATTGTGTGGTGTTTGACCCTAGATGATGGATTATCATTACAGCACTTACTTATATTTTCAAATTACAAAAATCGTTACAATTTAAAACTAAAATCATATGTTTAGTTATTTAATTAGTGTTATTCACATCAATCATTATTTTACGATGGCTACTGATTGGTAATTACTCAAATAATGGTGAACTAATGAACAATGTCCAATTAATTATTACCTAAATCAACACAAACTGTTAGAAATTAAGACGTACTCTATTATACGACTGTAATTGAAGACGTATGATGAAATATTGTTTTACCTATTCTATAAACGTTTACGATTTATATCGAATACTATTATTAGTACATAATAGCTACAACCGAAATTTAATATCATAAAAAGGCCTAGCAACAGTAAACGTAAGTATTGTTATTGTGTCGTATAAAGTAGTTCCCACCAGCCTGTTTACAGTGACAATTATTCTATAAGACTATAATATTTCACTAATGAAAAAATATATATAAGGCTACTAAAAGTAACACAGTGATATAATTGGATTTCGATTGCCAACGCGTCAAGTGTATATTTTCAAGAAATAGTGAAGTATGGAATGTATAGCAGTTATTACTGCGGTGTGTCTGTTTTGTACTTGCAGTGCATGTAAGTATATTACGTCTACTTAAGCTCTGTCTACACTATCAAACTAGTTTGACAAAAAAAGTGTGATGTGCCCAAATATAGTAGTGATATGCTCAAATATGGTAGTGATATGACATCATCATGTCCATATATGGCACATCACTATTTTTTCAGACTCTTTCATAGACACTGGAAGAGTAAAAATATATGTTAACTTTCTTTTTCTATATTCAATCCTTTTTCGGATATTTTTGTGTTACCAGATGATTAATAGGCAATATAACTTTAATCTTGTTCTTGGTACTTTTATTCAAAATTTTATTTTCAAGCTATGCCAACATTAATCCACCATAAACACAATAAATTTTGTTTTCATTTTTCGCGAAGATATGGTAACATGAGGTTGAACTATTAACAAAGTTTTTTTAATAGCAGAATGTTTTAAATTTTAAAGGAAATTATTTTTTTCCTTGTTATATCTGGTTTTTTTCTTCAAATTATGTACATTCAACAAAATGAATATCACATATCGCAGTCACACTTGTGCGACATGTTTAACATAAGATTTAACAATTGTTCTATCCATTCACTGCAGTGAATTGTTTTAAGTATTACTGTACTATTATAATATAGTTTCAAATAGAATTGTGCAGTAGAAATTACTAAATTCAAATTCAATAAGGCATATTATTTTAAACAATAGGCCTATATTAATTATAATAATGTAATTTTGTTTTAATAATCTGAATTTGATGTTTTCTACTATGTTTTGCCTTCTTATTTTAAGTGTTTTGTATTTGTTGTCTTGTCTTGCCTTGCATATACTTGGTTCCCCAATCTGTGACCTGGGATGTTCATTACATTTTTATGTTTTGTATTTGAAATAAAGGATTCTTTAATATTATAGCAACCGTTGGGATGTAAAGTATTTTTTACCTTTTTTGATATTGTAACCTTTGTATTATGTTTTGTCTTTTGATTGTTTCTTTTATGTTCCGTATTAAAGTTTTTATGGATGTTTTAATTGCGATTGTAACGAGGAGTTTCACATTTTATATTTATTGTAACAATAAATTATATCTAAGTCTATTTCTTTTTTTTCCTCTCTTTTGTGGCGTAAACATTAACATTATTCACATTAATATCATCGTTCATGTCATCACCATAAAATCATATTGTTTTCATTATTATCATATTTTTGTTAATTTGATCAACTTTATCAGTAACATTTTGAATCTTGTAAATCCACTCTTGATTCCATATTACCTCTTTTTTTCATTAATTTTCTACATTTTTCTATACTACGCTATGTCTATTTCTATGACTTCTTAGAACATCTTTTTCAATTTGTATATACTGTCTATTTGTACTACACTTAATACTTACAAATACTATACATAAAGTACCGGCAAAAATTCATTTCTAACCCAAAGTAGAGCGAAAGCAATTTCTTAATATACTTACATTCTGCGATATTTACTTTGAAAGCTTTCTAACATTTGACATATCGGTGTAATAATAAATAGTAATGATGCATTTGAACCATTATTATATGTAATATGTCAATTATGTTACTATATTTCATGAATGGTTAAAATACACGAGTTATACATTAGGCCTATTGGCATCATTATTACAGTACTAGTAGTAGTAATTTAAACAACATTTCATTTTGCCGTTTCCATCACTAATACTCGATTCACAGTCACGTACACAAATATAACAAAATGTACAAAGCTATGTCTACATCAGATTAGTCTGCAAAAAAAGTTTGATGTGCCCAAATATGGTAGTGATATGCTTAAATATGGTAGTGATATGACACCATCATGTCCATATATGGGCACGTCACATTTTTTTTTTCACAACGTTTGATAGTGTAGACTTTAGGATACGACACAGTTCCTCAGTAAGATTTGCAAAGCTCTGTCTACACATCAAACTTTATGTGACAAAGAAATGTGATCTGCTCATATAAGGACAAGATGATGTCACATCACTACCATATTTGGGCACATCACACTTTTTTTTGTCGTCAAACTAGTTTGATAGTGTAGACAGAGCTTTACAACTCTTTTACAAGCTAGTAGCAGAAGATACCGTTGTGTTATATCAATGTAATCTTTACCGACTTAAACATGAAATGCACGTATACACAGAAACGCTTTCACGCGTGCGTCGTACCAAGTTAACAATTTGTTACGATATTACATTTCGTAAAATGTCTGTACGTGAATCGTGATATTCTTGTAACCATTTGTTACATGTGTGTTGCCGGGTATTATGTTGATTATTGTACAGTAGTACGTTTTGTAAAGTTTAATATAAATTTATGTTATGTATTTTCATTTAAATTGACATGTATTATAACATGTTCAACTTCATTATGAATTTCGTATTATATTATTAGCCTAGAGCTTATTTCTAATAAATTTTAATTCATCGAACAGGCGACAGTCAATTACAGGAAGTTTTAAAAACAATATTAAAATACAATAAAAATGACAATACAATACTAAAATAATAGAAATGTTATAAAAAATAATATAATAAAAATTAATTATAATTATTAAGCGACTATATAGCGCAAGTCATCCAGATAATAATTCTACAATAATTGGGTGAACCCAAAACAGTACAATGGGAATCACGCATAATATTTAACATTAATAATTAACGTATACATAATTTCATTTGTTCATTTCAAATAAATATTTATTTTCTTTATAAAAAAAAACCAAAAAAAAACCCCTTATTATTACAATTAATAACGGATACATTATTTCATTTTTTTCATTCCAAATAAATATTTATTTTCTTCATAAAAAAAAATAGAAAACAAATTTAGAATACATTTTAAAATGACTGCACGTTGTTGTCTGTATCAACTCCAACCCACGCAACATGCACATAATGCAATTACAAAATAAGGCAGAAGAAAACACATTGTGTAGGAAGACAGTATTAGTCCAAAAGCTTTAAGTGTGGTTCTTCAAAAAAACAAAGAGAAAATGTTATTTATTTAAAGATATATTTTCTTCCTAAATTTTTTTTTGTGTGTTGAATATGCTATTTTAATTTCACATAACAGTTATTCACTGTGACCAAAGACTAATCAAAAACAAATTATTTAAGTGAAAAAACTGTAATTAAAGCAGACAAATAGTTTTTGTTAAAAATTAACCGTTTCTTTTAACTTTTTATAAGTGAAATAATTATTTTTGTTGTTTTTTTTCTATTTTTTATTCATTAAAACTGCAAAATGGGCTATTAAAAGTCTGATTTTATAAATCTTTATTTTTCATGATTTTGGGGACAATACATCTTTAATCACATATTCCTATATCCATAAACAATATTTCCCGAACTTGGAAGAAATGTTTAATTTTTTTTATAGCATATGTATCATATAAGAAAACAGTGACATCAAAGTCAGTACACTGGATTTCACCATCTGTGACTGCTATTACAGATGGCGACGATGCCGGACTTTGTTTCAAATCAGGTGAGACTTCTTCAAGCGATACATTTTAAATACATCTTTTACTATGGCGCGCCATATCCGAATAAATGACAGCTTGGCGCGCCATATTTGACACGTTTGCGTAAAAGAAAACATCACGTTTGTTCCGACACCGAAAACATCGAATTCGTCGGAGTGCAGCTTATTCGACAACAATATTCCTTTAGAAAAAAATACACAAAGTTCGATATTCAGATTATAATCAGCGGTGTTGATGGGACAAAACAACCGTTCTGACGGTAAAAAACGCTCGAGTTCGAATGGCGCTTATTATTAAGCGGCGCTTAGTAGATATCTCAGACGCATGATGCTTTTACGGGTTAAAACAGAACAGCAGGGATCGGGATGTGTCCTGGGAAAGTTATACAACCTAGTAAGATATAGGCCTACACTATTGTTTGTCAGGGTATTATTCTTCTGGCATTTAGTATAAACTTTATTGACGTGTGATGTGCCCAAATATGGTCATCATGTCCATATCATCACATCACATTTTTTTTGCACATAAAGTTTGATAAGTGATAATTGTGTATAACTTAAATTTTTAGCGAATTCAATGCAAGAATGGATCACAATCGACCTCGATAAGACGTACAAGGTATCCAGTGTAGTAGTAATAAACGTTGCTGCTGAAGAAGGTACGTTTACTTGTGTTGACCAATGACATGCTACAGTTCGAATAATTCATCGCGTGTGATTGGTCAACTAACTTGCGTTGCATTACGTCCTTGTGTTGCGTCTCTAGTGGGAACCAATCAAATTACATGCTTCAAAAAATGTTATGATCCTGTAATAGGTTATTTCACTCTTAAAATGATTTACCTGATAAAACCGTAATTTTTTAGCCTAACTAAAGAAAAACAATTTATTGCTTAGGTTCAGGTGAGCACTTGAGAATGCTAGACGCCGAAGTACATGTCAGCTCGTCTAGTAGCATACTGTTTGATGATGACGTAAGGCGATGTGGCACTCCCGCCAATACAACACAAGTCTCCACTAGTCAAATCATTGAGTTCGAATGTTCACCAACAATACATGGACAATACGTATCGGTTTTGTATTCTTCCAAGTCAGAAACACTAAACATTTGTGAAGTTAGAGTTTACGACGAAGAAGAAATCGGAATAAGTATTATTTTCCTTGGTTTTTTTTAAAGTACCGTACGAATATTCTAGTGCATGTTATCTTAAAATGAAAAATCCTAATTATCTAATTTTCAAACTTTTTTTCATCTCATTTTGTCTTGGTAAAAAGGGAGGATATTTTATATTCCTCCTCTAAGTTTATAGCCTCTCTACCCGAACACGAACAAAATAGTGACATTTTAAAATTTATTTTAATGACTGTATATAGTCTTTTATCACCATGCAAATATGGTTTTATATTGAAATCAATCTTCTTATTATGTAAATATGCATGTATTTTAACTACTTTCAACACTGAAAGAATGTTAGTACTATACAATAGAAAGGAAAAAATATGCATATAAAAATTGTAACAAATGTACATATATTTATAAATATAAAACAGAGAACTAAAATAAAAGTGGGACGCACCCACACAAGACAAAAAAAAATCAATGAAAAAGCCTCATAAATAATTGCTAGCTCATAATAAATATGGTCGTAATCATAGTATTTAATATGAAAATATTTTTATTTGATAGGTGAGTGCAGTGATCCACCATTAAGAATTAACTATTATGGGTTCGTTGGACACACCGCAGACGGAATAATATGCCAACATTGGAACTCGATGACTCCACATACCGATCTTTTAATCGTACCTAGTTCTTACTTGATACATAACTTATGCAGGAACCCGGATTTTGATTCTTTCGGCCCGTGGTGCTACACAGTGGATCCGTCGGTGCGATTTGGTTACTGCAACGTCCCGGATATGATTGAACCGTGCCCGCAAGGTAGGGAATAACAGACAAAGTTGCCTCGTACCTTTTGTAAATACGCGGTAATGCACGCGAGTCAACAGCCGCGCATGCTCAGTGTCCTTTCATTGTCATAACTGTTGTTAAAAGTATTTTTACAAACGAGCAAGCATTTTCTAATTTGTTTTAAACTAATGTAATTCATTTTTAATTTATATATTGCCTTTTAGATCCATTTACTGAGAACCTCAATCCAATTGGTTGTTGGTCAGTGGATACTTTATGTGTGCTAGGAGCGACTGAAGAGGAGTTATTCCCAATAGCTATCAAAGATTTGGACTTCATCGATAGGCCTAATATTACAGATTGCTTGGTCAAAATTGAACCACCCCAAAGGTTTGTAATGAAAACGAGATACTCGTATTTCACCAATCCGGTTAGTGAACTATCTATCGCGCTGATGATCAACGCCCAAAACATCTCCTCTGGAATTATCTTAACTTTTGGAAACATTAATACCGAAATTCTTAAGGTGAACCAGAAGTATTATAATGATGAGATGTATAGTTCAGATGTCGAAGTTTACTATGGAAACAACCTATTGGCACATGCGCATATGTTGTTACCAAATGTTTGGACTCTTCTTGCCGTGACGTTTGATGGGCCAAAACAAACTATTAAACTTTGGCGAAACGGAGAGATAATGGCACTTGCTTACGTTACTAAACCGTTTATTTCTTTCAACTCGCCTTCGGAAGATGTTGAAGTTACGGTAGGAAGTGTCTCTGGAAATGTCAGAGCATACGTTGCGTTGTTACATGTCTATAACAGAGTTTTAACTGAAGCAGAATTAAAAGCAATACGGGATAAAAGGCTAAAGCGTAAGTAGTAAATTAGTAGCACGGTATTCAGTTCACAATGACAATTGTATACATTTTTATTTTGTATTATGTTTTGTTGGGTCTTTCTGAAACAGGCCTTGGCCTCTAAGTCTGATCCAAATTAATGAAATCATTATTTGTTTATATTGTTTACATTGTTTAAGTTTTCATTAATTGAATAAATGTGAAATGAATGAAAGATAATATAATTATGTAGAATGCTTGCCAATTTCACGTAAATATACCGAATGTACAGTAGGCCTTCTGGTATGCATAGAAACGTTGCGAAGCCTATTATAGCCTACACTGGAAACAATTAGCAAGAAAAGTTTTCTAGTGTAGACCAGTTGACAAAACTACTGTACGGTAGAAATAAGGCCATACACCTTTTTGAGAAACCAGTTTGTCGATTTGTGTGAACTCAAGTCATTATTTGCAACAGTCATGAAATTCTGCAGGTGGACAAAATGAGCCTCTTGTAATATAACATGAACCGTAGTTTTAAACGACGTCTACAAAGAGGTTTTCTAGTGTATATTTCTGAAAACTTGTTTTACAGTTTGCCGAAGGTTTCCAAACTTTGGAAAACCTTTCTTTACAAACGGAGTTTGCAAACACAAATTTGCAAGTATTTAACGGAGTTTTTAAACAAATTCTTGGTAAAGTTTGCTTGTAAAGTGTAGATTAATCTCATAATCTCCATCTCTCGTTAAAACAAAATACGACTTAATGGCAGGCGATTCTTGGTACTGTATCTATACTACTACTGTGTTTCCGAAGCATCATATATTTGGTATAACATCATCATTTCACATGTATCTAGTAGTAACTTAACCTTAACCTAACCTTTCCACATGAGATATGAATTAGATGCTGTATTACCAAATGTTCCTATGATACCTCGGAAATAGATAGTATGTGGAGATACAGCAGCACTGGGAATCGGGTGTGAATTGAGACTTGAGTTTCTAATCTAACGAAACAAAAAAAAAAAAAAAATAATGTTAATAATACGCGGTACTAGACGTACCATTTATTCAACAGCATATATATTTCTTTTACAGTAATATTTCTATAAGTGTAATCTAAATTTTTGTTTTTCTATTGCATTTTAGTCGACACAGGAATAAGGCAAGGTGTGTTCTCAAAAACGGAATTTTCTCTGCGTCCTCTGGGCTCAGTTGTAGTGCGAGTGATCTGGTCACAGGCTATATGCTATCAAGTGTGTATCATTAATCCACTGTGTACAGCGTTTGGTTATAGTAAAGTAACCAGTGTTTGTGAACACTTTACTGACTTCGAGGTCATTCGAGAAACGAGTTCAACTGTTTACTACACCAAGATTGTGAACGAAGTTAAAAAGTGTGACTCTGAGAGTACAATTGAAACTTGATCAGTAGCTTACATTTTGGTATCAATTTGTTATTGGTTGAAAATAAATATATAATGCAAGTCCAGAAAATGAAATAATTTGTCGTCGACACAACAGGCTTAAAATGCGGAAATGATTTTTAAATGTATTGACAAACACGATGACTATAGAGTAATTTATTGTTCGTTTTAAGTTAATAAATGTAAGTAAACAATTAAAAATAATTAATTTGCACACACCAGCCAATAATATATTAGATAAAAAACAAAAGTTACATTTGTAAAGTGTAAAAATACATTATATTTTGCATGAGATTATATCAATCTCAATAAAAAAAATATAAAAAAAAACAATTATTATTTTAATACTTAAATGATTATATATCAGTATTGTACATATTATTAATTAACTTCATGTTTGTTTAAAACATGTGAATCTATTTGAATTGATGTCAAGAAGCACTATACTGTAAAATGTAAGTTAATAGTAGTCTTCAAATTGAAGATGTATTGTTCCCTAAAAACATGAAAAATGAAGATTAATAAAATCAGTCTTCAAATAGGCCATTTAGCAGTTTTAATAAAGTTATTTACTTCTGTAAGAAAAAACCAAAAAAAAAAATTATTTCACTTATAAAGACAAAAGAAACGTTTAGTTTTAACCAAAAACCATTGTCTGACAATTTTTCTTTTTCTTTTTTAATTTTTTCAGTACAATTTTTTATTTAGATCCAGTTTTTGGTCAAAGTGAATAACTATTATGTGACATTAAAATGGCATATTAATAAAATTGAAACAAAATTTGTTTGGGGGACAATATATCTTTAAGTAATAAAAATCTATATGTATATACAGTATATAATTATATATCTCATGTTTGGCCCTATATAATTATCTTTATTAATATATATATATCAAAAAATGTTAGTTAATTATATTGTAGTACTTTATAACACAGCATAACAAAATTTAGGAAAAAAAATACATTTTAACATTAAATTATCACAGTAATTTTGTAAATATAAAATTAATAAAACACGACCTGTAAAACAGTGAAGCAAAATATGTCATGAGTTTTTGTTATAAATTTCATTAAAAATTGTCCTCTAAAAAAATTGTCATTTTCCCCCCAAAGACTTTTTCTGAAAATCTGAGAGATTACAAGATAGCTGTCCATGCTTATATAGCGCTGCCTATATAACGTCTTATTATGCATATAATGTGCTTTCTAAAATGCGACACATTCTCTCAGATTTTTAGAGAAAAACTACCTAACAGGGGCCTATTTCGGATCGTTTATAATTACAATAATAATATTTGTAAATTTGAGTTTTTAAGTTGGTATATTAAATTCGAATTCATCTGTGTGTTTAAAGGCTGCATCCACAACATCTGCAAATATTGAATGCCATAATGACTTGCCGCGTGGCCAGATGTTCTTTAAAAATCCAAGATGTCCTCCATGTGATGTGACGATGAGGGCGACATTCTCTTGGGTACATGACTCATCAATCGGTAGGGCTGTGATTAAATATAAAATCAACGGTTTTATGTCATAATCAGTGTTTTATTGTGTGTTGATGGTGTGTAAAATAAAGTCTAAAACTATGTGCACTTTGGAAAATAAAAGCGAACATTTTACACTTACTATCAACTAACAACTTTTAAGAAAGGGTTCCTAAAACGTGATGATTCCTAAAGTCCAAGATCCAAATGGACGACTTTCAAAAATAGGTAGAGCATGCATACTTTTTTCCACTAAAATTTCACATATCATACACAACCAACATCAATTCAATTAAAATTACAGGATGGATAAACTTACTATATCCTAAGTCTTATTTGAGGTTTGGGGAGTTGTTAGAAACATATGAAGAGCGACAGCCCTAGCACTAGGTCAGGATTGAACCATGGACCTTGGGATTGGAAAGCAAGCATGTTAAACACAAAGCTACAGCTCCACTACAATAATATATAAAAATAGAAAAACAACTTTACCTCTGACAGGAGAAAATGGATCATTTTCAGCATTCAAACAAACGGTTGGAATTTTAATCGAATTAATTTTCTTGTGTAAACACGCATCTTCGTAGTATTCGTCTACGTCAGCGTAACCAAATACTTTTGAAGTAAAACTAGCATCAAATTGACGGATACTAGTTGCCTTTTAGATGGAAAAAGATTTTATTGTATACTGTTTTCTAGTATGTGAAAAGGATTGAATTTCAATATATTATTTATAATGGGCGACCTCTTCAGTCAAAGAAGACTGGTCTCCACAGGGGCCAGTTATGATCAGTTGCTGTGTGTACACTGTGGTAACTACCTAATCATCTTGATAGATGTGTACACTGGTGCTTATCCAAGAAGACTTGTTCTACCACCAGAACCATGGAGAGAGTGAGCCTTGAACAATTGCCAATGTTATGGCTACGGTTCCACTGTCTTAACAGAGTATGTGCAAAATGTTGAAATAAAATCTTAACATACAGTTTCTTTATGTGTGCGATGCATATGGTACACCTATTCATCTGCATTAAACCTGGGATTCTTTGTATATTTTTTTTCTAACTAACCTTTGACTGGCAATCCAATTTAACTGAACTAAATTGTTTTCATATCTTTATGGACATAAATACAGTACACTTACTTTTAAAGCATCTTCTAAATCACTTGGCTTCAAACAATCTTTAAATTTGCTGACATGCCTAAAAATGAATTAACATAAGCAAATATTAGAAGATATTATTGTCCACCTTAAAAACAATTTTTTTGTTGAATATGCCATTTTATTGTCACATAAATAGTTTTTCACTTTGACCAAAATTTGGATCGAAAAAAAAAAATATTTACCTGACAAAACCATAATTTAAAGGCAAAAATTTTCAAATTGGATGATTGGTTTTTGGTTGAATTTAACTGTTTATTTTATAATTGAAAACATTATTTTTGTCATTTTTTTTTATGGAAGTATTTAACTTTATAAAACTGTGAAATGGCCTATTCAAATTCTTTTTTTTATTAATCTTCATTTTTCATGTTTTTGGGGGACAATACATCTTTAACATTTTCCCTTTAGAATGCATATGGCAATCACTCCTCCCCAACCCTCCCCAATCCAGTTTGTTGGTGTGTTGATATAAAGTAACTAACCTTAGTAAGACGCTACGTAGGTTTAACGCCAGTGCATAGTTGAGTGTCCAACGGTTCACCGGTTTCTCTAATTCTTTAGTTGATTCAAACATGTTCCAAGCTGTTGATACAGTAAATGCTGCCACCAACGGTGTATCAGCCCCAACTTTCGCCAAATAATTAAACAGAATAATACTGCAAAAATATATAAAGAATCTCAATTACAGTTGTAGTATTGGTGGAAAAGAAATTTAACATTTTTACATGATGATATTATATACAGTACATAAAAATCTCTATAATTGTCTTTTGTCAATGAAAATGATTAAAATAATGGTATGGTAATCAAAATATCACCACAGACTTGACATTACTTATTTCATTTCATTAATTTTGTCAGAAAAGAAAAAATACATAACAAATAAAAAACAAAAGAAAAGATTTCAAAATCCAAAGACCGGTTAACCAAAAGGCGAAATGAATCACTGTCAAGTAGTTCATTAAAATGGAAATTGAACAGTTATACTAAATTAAATACAGGGGTATTAGTACTGATACTAATACCAGTGGCAGATCCAGGATTTTAAGATAGTGCGGCCCAGGGCCTAAAAGTAGTAAAATGAAGTGCTGAACTTTATTTGATGACCTTTACAATGTGAAACTTAGAGGGGGAATACTACAGATATTTTGAAATTTCATTGGCTACATACCCTCCCAATGACGCCCCAGCTGCCATCAATGTTGCTTCAGGGTAAAGGTCATGTACATGTTCTATTACAAGCTTGAGGTCATCGGTATTTGCAGCACAATACGTACGAGGTGTCTGAAAAAGAAACCAAATCAAAGTTTGTAAACGTTTTTATACTAAACATTACAAATATAAGCTAAAGCTCTGTCTACACTATCACACTAGTTTGACAAAAAAGGTGTGATGTGTTCAAATATGGCAGTGATATACCCAAATATGGTAGTGATATGACATCATCATGTCCATTATGTGTTAACAGCTTTGGCCTCTAATGCTCTGTCTACACTATCAAGTAGTTGATAAAAAGTGTGATGTGCCCATATGGTAGTGATATGACATCATCATGTCCATGTATGGGTACATTTTTTGTCACATAAAGTTTGATAGTGTAGACAGAGCTTAAAAATAGATTAAAATAAAACCAATTAAAATACCTTCAGCTCAGCCCCTCCCAAACCTCTGTTGTTAAAAACGACTGCTCTGTAACCAAGGCTGGTAACAGAGTCTACCATTTGTAGAACATATCCTGCTTCACTACACCCTAAACAAAAAAAAAGATGAAATACCACAAGGTCAAAGGTCACCAAATACCAAATGTTATGAAAATATAAAGAAACAAAGAAACTTCTACTTCCTAATAAGGTCATATAAGGTATATAACACCAATCAGTTATCATAACTTTTGATTCTCCAACTATCAATTTTTAAATTACTAAACAAAAACATTTATTGATAAAAAATGTGAAGAGAAGTTGAATTTTTGTACCGGTCAATCCAGGAAGTATGATCACGGTTGGTCTCACTTGATTATTATACATTTTACTGGCCCCTTCATTATCCTCCCAATGTAGGCTGATTTCCCCTCCATCTTTGGTTAAAATCTTTTCTCTGAAAGAATAAAATAACTTTATTGAAGTTACAAATGAATATTTACAGTAATAACCATTGTCAAAGATATCTTTATTAGTTCTGTAAAAAATGTATTGAAAAAAAAACCAATATTTGACGACACTGACACCCAAACCAAAAAAAAATTAAACCACACCACCACCATCAAATGCCTCACCAACTCTGTCACATAGCTTATGGGCCTGCCTCTCTTGCTAAACAATGTAAGTCTACACAAATCAAACTTTATGTAACAAAAAAATATGATGTGCCCATATATGGACATGGTGATATCACATCATCATTTGAACATATCACTTCCATATTTGGGCACATCACACTTTTTTGTCAAACTAGTTTGATAGTGTAGACAGAGCTTTGTTACCTTCTATATTTATGTTGTGGTGGCGATTGTATCAATGTGGGTACTACAGTTTGTAAGTGAGCTCCTACACACCAAAACGTAGGCCAATACATCTTCTTTAAACTACTACAGTGGTTCAACAAAAACTTCTTTAACCTTGGTCCACTATAAACGCCTGGTTTCTGTTGAGAACAAAACAAGTACATTTATAACTTTTTTCAGCTTAAATTAAAAATGTCTTTGGTGAAATACTGAACAAAATCAGTTCTACTGTACGACCAGTACATTTATTTTTGTAACTTTTTTCAGCTTTAATTAAAAATGTCTTTAATGAACAAAATCAGTTTACATACAGTTTGTATTGTTTAAACATGATCCAGTCAAGTCGCCCATCGCAAAGTCGCCACACATAAAATCGCCCCTACAGTTGCAGTCCCCCCATCGCGAATTCCCCCCATCGCGAATTCCCCCCATCGCGAATTCTCCCCATCGCAAAGTTGCCCAAACACAAAGTGGCGCTATCGCAAAGTCGCCCCATTAACGTTAAAATAGTTTTACATTCAAATACCGATTTTTATTTATTTTTTGTTGCAAAGTATGGAACATATTTTATCAGTCAGGCTAACTAGACAAAGAAGTACGGTAGTAGTATGCCTCGCTAGGCTCTATTATAATTGGTTCTATTCTATATTTCGGTCAACTAAAGTATTTTTTGTATTATTATTATATTAATATGTATAGGCTATACTAAATTAAGTCTACTACTACTAGGCCTACCTACTACTGTATAAAACTATAAGTATTGTACTCAATAATATTTTCTCTATAGCTAGCTAGGCCTTGTTGTCCCATCAAGCTAGGCCTGTTGAGGGACCATGGCTAGGATATTACTAATATTCTAGCTAGAGGGCCGCCTGGATCCATCGAATCGCGAAGTCGACGCTCTAGGCATATAGGGCCTCTAGACTAGTAGGCCTAGGCCCTACACTAGAGAGTCTCTCTCTAGAAGGGTAGGCCTAGCTAGCCTAGAGCTACTCAAAGGCAAAAAATGGTACACATATCAAAGTATCACCTTAACAATTTTAAGAATATAGTACACGAAGTAAGCAAATCCTGCAAATATAGATATGGACCTTTCTTTCAACATTATTATAAGTTTTAGGAGGCCTAAAAACGAAAAAAGTCTCAGAAGAGTGTGTGTGATATCCGTCGCTATGTTTTTTCATTCATTGATTGCGCTGCGCCCTCTAAAGTAATTTGATATGTGCACAAAACTTTAATGAGCTTACTGCGACTGCGGAAGTGCTGGAATTCAATTAAATGCGTGTATGTACTCGAATAAACTCGAGGGACTTTTAACCGACGGTACGATCAACCGATTCACGACTTTCCTTTAATGACATTTATAAATTAGACTGTAGGCCTAAAAGAAGAAATAAGAAAGGTTTTGACAACTGGCTGGAATGAGTAGGCCTAATAAACATTGTTCCAATCGCGTACTTTAGGTCTCGAATGTTTTGTCAGCTTATTAATAGAAAAATATTAAATGTCAAAATGTCAAATAATTATCCTTGGAATGGATAGAAAATGATGGATTTGACAGGCAGCTTGGTATGACAGATCAAGAACAGATTAGCAATACGACTTCGGAAACGCAGGTTTAACTATAATTATCTTAATTAACAAAATAGGATATCACTTTTAGAGAATAGGCCTATCTTAATTGTTAAGTATGATCTGGTCTTAAGTAGTATTATTTTTATGGATTTAGATTCTAATAATACCCTTTTCACACCAAAACTCCGGAGTGTCTCCGGGGTGTCTCCGGAGTTTTGCTTTTGGTGTGAAAGGGGTATAATTCAACATTTTTTCGACCAAAAGCAAACGTTAAATATTTACAATACAAATAAAACAACCAAAAATATCATTGTGGTCGGCGACATAGAGACTCAACCCAAAACAGTTGATAGCTTACCCAAAATACATTTGCAAGTCGGCGCTTTTAATTGGTCAATCAAAAATGTTTCAAGCTGTTCGGCGGTTTTATTTGGTCAATCAAAAATTTTTCAAGCTGTGTACACTAAATACAATTTCATGAACAAACAAATTAACCAAATTAACTGAATTATCTGTGTTAATGTTCTGGTCATAAAAACACAGTGTTAAATGAATAGAAAAATGAACATGAATTTTGTTGGTAATGAATTGCGCAGTTATTGATCAAAATCAACCAGCGTGCGCACGTCTTTTGGATCGATATTTTCTCACCATGGTGCCGATCCGAAGGAGTGGCGCGCGTATTGTGACCGCGAAAACTACTTTAGTAATGTAAATTCAATTTAACTTTTATAGTTATGCATGGCCTAATCATCAAGTTCTTTTAAACCGGAATCCAATTGTCAAATTTGCCATTTAGCAATCTTAATTTCACAGTAGGCCATCTACATTTAATTTAGCTGCTCTTTATCAGCTATTAAGAATTGGAATGCCTTCCTCATAATAATAATTTTTAAAAATGCAAATATTCTACTGAAGATCAAGGTTAAAGATGTATAGTCCCCCTGAAATTTTTTTTTATTTTTTTATTTTTTTTTTAAAAATAGGAATCGAAAAAAAAATGTATTTACCTGAAAAAACTGTAATTTAAAGCAAGATAGTCAAATTGGCTGCCAGCAAATGGGTTTTGGTTTATTTGACAATTATTTTGTCACTTTATATGAGAAAAATGTGTGTGTGTTTTTTTACGGAAGGGATTAACTTTATTAAAACAAAAAAACTATTCAAAGTATGATTAAAGTATTCCTCATTCATGTTTTTGGAGAACAATATGCATCTACATCATAGAACCTTTTATAAATCTCTTGAAAGCGATTACAATTTAACGTGATTGTACCTCGTGTACCGGTTTTTATATTTCAAATGATAGGCATATTTTTTGCTTTTGTTTCATTTTTCTTTAAATTTCTATTTACCTGGGCTCCGACTCGTTAAAATAGAACAATCAATCTTAAACAAATTCATTTTTTTAACGCGCCTTGAGCACTTGAGTGGTATGTTCGCTGTATACATCCATATTATTATTTTTATTATAACTCGTGAAAAATTCTCTCCATTCAACTCATAAACATTCATATTTTGTAGACTATCATATTCATTTTCTTACAAATACAAAAAAAGCTGATGACATTAATGCACCACCACAACGCGTAGGCTTAAACGTAAATCGATCAATGTAAGCACACGAACGGTGTGAGCTTCTTAAAGTTATAATTGATGCGAGCGCATGATATCTATACTCTTATTGCACGCAACATGCACAAAAAAAGACACCATTTCACAACTACCATTGTTTTCTTAAACTCGTGCTGTTGCATATTCTTTTTATATTCACTTTTATGCATAAAACTGTGCATGTTATTTATATATTCTTCTTTTATTATTTTTAATAACATAGTTCATAAAAATAATCATTGTTGTATACAACCATTATACAAAGGATGTTAGATTAACACAATTATACCAATATTATGGGTTAGGGTTAGGGTTATCAACATGACTACGGTATGTCATTATATGGAATTAAGTAAAATCATTCCTGTGATAATTTGAATTATTCAGACTCAACCAACAAGAAACATTGAAACACATCGCTGAAGCATCATATCATTTCATTTTAACATTTATTTCTTCTTTCAAATAAAACGTAAACTAATTATATTGTATATTACTCAACGGTATAAGCAACTGGATTTACACTGGACAAAATAACAATTGCATCTGATGGTTACGTATAAATGGATTACCTTATTGTGTCACAATTGATTACGCATATCTATAGCGTTTTATAATTCCCACAATCTTTTAACGAAGATCAATTGTGCTATTTTTTGGAGTTCTTAATTATAAAATGAGTTACATCACATTTAAGAATTACGAATTGGAGTAGGGATAACCATGGAGAGATAATGTATCCGTGCTATATAAGTGTAGTTTAGGCTAGAGGCTGAGCTTGGAAAATAAATGTCAATGGGCACTTGATGTATAGGTTGATTGTTTAAAATCAATTCCAAGGTAGATCAAATCGACAATTTCAGTAGTAACACGTGACGTGAAAAAAATTACAACACTAATCACTATTACTTTATTTAATTGCTACTTTTCTCAATGTCATTTTTGGTATAGTGTTTTGTTACTTGGCAAAATACTTACAAATCATATTACTTGCTTTGTAAGTTTGTATGTATGTTTGTTTACAAACAGTTCACATGTTTAATGTTATCGTCCTTAACTCTTTTCCGTTTATAAAAGATATATTATTGTCCCCCAAAAACATGAAAAATGAAGATTAATAAAATCAGACTTTGAATATGTTATTTTATAGTTTTAATAAAGTTAATCATTTCCGCAGAAAAAAAACCACGAAAACAAATAATGTTATCACATATAAAATAACAAAATAAATGGTTAAGTTCAACCAAAAACATATTGGATGGCAGTCTATTTGACCATTTTTTTGCTATAAATTACAGTTTTTTCAGGTAAATACATTTTTTTTCAATCCAATTTTTGGTCAAAGTGGATAACTATTATGTTACATTAAAATGGCATATTCAACAAAAAAATATTTAAGAATTATTTTTTCAGGGGGACAATACATATTATTATTTCATTTAATTATTTGGGTCTATGATGGTAATACAAATCGATATGATGACGTGAGAAGGATGATTAAAATATCATGTATCTGTATATTGTTCAATATGGTTCGAAATATAAAATAGAACACTCTCTGTCTCCCTAAATTAAAAATGTATTTCGCTCTATGTATTTGAAATATTTGGTTATGCTCTGTTTTTATTAGGTTTTTTTTTCTTTTTAAATATCCCTTTGTAAAAATAAAAATCGATATGGTGAGGTGAGAAGGATGATTAAAATATCATGTATCTGTATATTGTTCAATATGGTTCGAAATATAAAATAGAACACTCTGTCTCCCTAAATTAAAAATGTATTTCGCTCTATGTATTTGTAATGTTTGGTTATGCTCTGTTTTTATTGGGATTTTTTTTTATTTCAAAATATATCTATGAAATTCAGTCTTCGGTGATTTTATTTCTTAAGTGACTACGATTCAATTTTTTTATAATAATAATAATAAAAAAAAAAATTCAAATTATTGATAATAAAGTTGTACACTTGTACTTTCTGGAAGTACAAATAAATATCACATTCTGATTCTGTCTGAACTGAAATTTATTAATATTCCTTTTTTGCATTATTAATATTGGTAATTTTCAGAATAGCGAACCGAGTACCAGTGTTAGGGTATTGTTATCTCCTATAACGAATTAAACCAGACAGCATGATATACTGTACTCTGTAAGTCCCGACACCTTTATGTAAATTAGTCACGTGGTCACAACAAATGTTAAAAATAAGTGTTGTTTTCATGCGAGTCAAAGTTTTTTGTTGTTGTTGAATGGGTTTTGCTGACATGACATAAAATAATAATAATAAAAAAATGTTTTGCATTATGATTGATTCCATGTGCGAAAAGTTTGACATTTAGGTCAACGATCAAAACAGGAAATAGGTCATCTTTATTTCATATATACGTGTTTACTTATTTCGATAGATTACTTTTCTTTAATGTGAATGTATAATTTGCATCATCATCTCCCAGTAAAGCCCAAGGCCGAGAGAATCTTTTCTATAAGTGATTGGTAATAAGTAACGAACTATAGATGTTTGCCCATTCACATTCGGAATCAATTTAGCAATGATACAAAATCAATAGCCGTTTGTTTTGTATGGAGGTTGGTTGAATCGTTTTTTAATCTATCAAAGAATGCAACTGAATTCTGCGAGAGACATCAATGGAATTGTAAATTGGTCTTGATTTGTTTGTTAAAAAATATCAGTAAACAGATTCTCTTCTTAATTGAGTACCACTCACGCACGAGAAGAAATGTTCGTACTGTTGGTTTATTATTTTTCCTAAATCGATTAATGGTTATAGGCTAACCAAGTTAGTTTTATGTCCGCATGCAGTGGTCTGTCTTACCGAAGCAATCCATGTTACCACATTTCAAGACATAATAGTGCGCCAGCAGTGACACGTCCGATCTCATTGTTAGGCCAGTCTACAACTCTCTGTCCTGAGCGTTTGTTACGATAATACCAGGGAAGAATGACATTTAACACAGTCAGATGAGAACTTTTACCTCTGAAAATAACTAGGCCTAATACCTTTTAATTAATACACCGAGTGTCAACAACGTACTGTACCTTGGCGTTCGTTTATAAATACATTGTAGAAAACACTGTTCTAATTAGTGTGTGAGTGTGTGTAATTATTTTGAATAATTTTAATTTTTCTGCAATCCTTGTTTGTTTGTACTGTCGTGTAAATAGTAATTGCAACAGCTGAGTTGTTTACTCACAGCAGCGCGGTAGCATGGTTATTAGGCCTAAAAATAATTAGGATTAGAGTATATTCGGGACCAATATCTAGACCTATTAATAGAGTGATCTCTCAAAGGAAAATCTATCCAATGGTATATCACTGTTTTTACTGTCGTGTAAATAGTAATTGCAATAACTGAGTTGTTTACTAACAGTAGCACGGTAGCATGGTTATTAGGCCTAAAAATAATTAGGATTAGTATTTTACAGTAGAGTATATTCTGGACCAATATCTAGACCTATTAATATAGTGAACACTCAAATGGAAATCTATCCAATGGTATGTCACTGTTGCCGTAAAATATGTCCCCCTCCCCCACAAGCGAAGAATTTTTATATTAATGATGTGTTGTGCTCCAAAAACATGAAAAATGAAGATTAATTAAATCAGAATTTGAAAAGGTTATTCTGTAGTTTTAATAAAGTTAATCACTTTCGTAAAAAAAAAAAATGTTTTCACTTATAAAATGACGAAATAAATGGTAAATTCAACTAAAAAACCCATTGACTGGTAGCTAATTTGATTATTTTTTGCTTTAAATTACATTTTTTTCAGGTAAATATTTTTTTTTTCTTCGATCCAATTTTTGGTAAAAATGAATTTACTATTAGGCCTATGTGAAATTAAAATGGCATATTCAACAACAAAATATATAAGAATTATTTTTTCAGGGGGACAATACATCTTTAATCTGCACATGCCAATAATCTCAGATACACTTAAATCGAAAAAAATCTTGACAATGTCTTAACGGAGAGGTTATAATACCTTAATATGATACGCGATGGATTTTTCCAGCTTCTACAAGAAGATGAAACATAACGTAATTACTTCACATTACTGTGGCGTACCATCATAGATGTGGCTTATGTTTCGTCATTTCTACAAATTTTCCATTAGTAAAATTGCATTTACCGTCACAGGCTTTCATGACACGTCAACAATGAACTAACAACGTACGTATATAATTTCTTAAAACGGAGAGAACTAATAAACAGAAAAACGTAAGCTCTACAGGTCAAGTAGTTTAATAAACGGCTCTTTTAATTAATATTTAAAATTAAAGAATACATCTCAATATCCACTGATAATTGTTCGAATTTTCAGCTTAATCAACAATACCGTATCTACAGGTAATGCGAGAATATAAGTTGATTGATTCCACTATTGCAGGTCAAAAATATTGGGCTGACTCAACAATGGATATTAAAAACAAGTATTTTAATTCATAATTTACACATTATGGATTGTTTACATCGACTCCTGTAACAATACCTGAAACTTGACACTTATTTGGCAAAATGCTTTCAACTCGTTTCCAAGCATATTACAAGTATTATTACTTGCTTTGTGTGTTTTATGCAACAAGTTTGTTTCCACAATTTTCAAGATACCGTCCTGATTTTGTGTTTACGTAACATAAGCATGCCGATTGATTTTCAGTCGATATATCGGTGACGTCAACAAGGTTATTGAAATCACGATTATCTTTAAAAAATGGGGCGAAATATTAAAAAGCACGCCTCTGCATTTGTCAAGTTTATTTCGCCGTTTCCGAACCTGTTTTGTGTGTATTCACTTTGATATTTCAAACATAAAGTAGTGGATAAGAAGTGTAAAAGAGCGATGACCAAGCGTTGTCGCTTAGCATAAAATAATGAGCTACAGCCAACATAGCTATACAAATACAAAGTAGGCAAGAATGACTTTTAATGAATTTTAAAAAGTAGAAAATACAACCGGTTTGGTGAATGCGATATAAAGACATTGCAATAGCAAACGAATAGGTCTCTTATATGAAACAAGGCCAACAGCCATAAGTCGCGTGCTAAAACGCATAGTGATACCGGACCGACAGACCGACCGACATAGTGAACTATAGAGTCGCGTCCACGCGACTAATAAGTGAAGGTAGCGTAGAGCGCAAAACACTATCAAACTTTAAATGACAAAAAATGTGATGTGCCCATATATGGACATGATGATGTCATATCACTACCATATCTGGACATATCACTACCATATTTAAGCATGTCTCTTCCATATTTGGGTACATCTAATCATACTTTTTTCTCAAATAAAGTTTGATAGTGTAGACTGAGCTTTAGGGTGATAAAAAATCAACGACAAAGTTCAAATCAAACAATGATTTATTAGGCCACATCTATCCATCAATATGTTATTATTAATACATTCTCTGTACGTGGAAGGGAAGGTCGATCTTCTTTGGTTCAAGTACGTAAATAAAAATAATTGTTAAATCGTTGAAGAAGACATTGTTATCATCAACATGTGTGTATGGGCTTCGATGTGTGTGACGTAATTTGCGGGCTTTCTCATAGCATTACGCTTACCGAATTACTAGTACTAGTAATTTGTTTAAAATGAAGTTTCAAGTCTATAGAGTGAATTGTTTAGATAAACAAATTATCAGATATTAACTTACATAATACATTAATGCAAACTAAACATGTATGAATAACAATTTACTTTTCTCCAGACAACTAGACTAGAATAGTCTACACCAGCATATATAAAATATATTACATAACCCACACACATTACATTTTCTCAATAATTATGTTACGTTATTAGTTGAAATGCGTACAAAATGATATGAATCGTTATGGAAATACTATTATTAGCCAGTAAATACGGTAAATGATGATGTACTCCATAATAGAAGGGAAATTTAAGTCATATGCTTAAGTCGTCGGTGAAGCTTAGCTAGGGAATGTACGCACATTGTCCTGGTTTATCAAGTTGACAATAACCATGATTGGACACGAGATCACGTAGGAATGGAAAGCAAATGTTTCCAATTAATAAGCTTTAAAAGGACTTGTACGTCAATATTACGAACTAAATAGACTATATCTCTAAATATTTCTTTATAAATAATACATTAATAGATAGAACTATCTAAGAACTGGTATTACAAATCGAAACACGCAGAATATCCGCGTGTAGCTCCCGAGGTTAAAATTAACTGTCGGTGCCTAAAATTTCATCACAAAATGAGCTGTCCACGAATTACAACATTACGCGCGCATATGCCACACGCGCATATACCACACGCGAACAAGTGGTAGTAAGAATTTGAACATTACGTGAAAACATATTTTTCCACATTACAAAGTAAATGACAATACGATATATTAGAATACATTGATGAAGATGGTTCATTACAGCACTTTGTATACAGAAACAATACTGACAGACTATTTATTGCACGTAAAGGCATCACTGACCCTACAAAACAGAACATTGATCAATATTCTTTCGCCACAGTATTTAGGCCTACTTTGCAGTAGGTTGAGTTAGCAAAAACATGAATTGAGCTAAGCCATAATATACTAGGTATGTCCTAAAGAAATGTGTGTGTCCTTTTTTGTTATCAAACCTGACAAACTAATTTAAATAAAAGTTGTAGTTCATTTTTGACCGAAGCCTTGCTGACAAAGGGCTCAGTCATTCCTTGATGCGATTCGCTTGGTTTTCAGTAGGAACTTCACAGTCATCGATGCTTAGAGAAGACTGTGAGCATCTGATCGTTGAAACCGTGGTTGCCACAGAAAGTTGCGATGATGCTTTACTCAACGGTGACCCGACGACAGACAGTTGCACTTTACTCGATGACTCTACATTGGTTATATTTGTACTTGAGAACTTCTCAGACTTGTTTCCACCAAGCTTCTTTTTACTTCGACAAAAGCACAACACCGATCTGAACCTGTCGTTACTGTATGCGTACACGAAAGGGTTCATGATGCTGTTTAGGTATGCTGATAACACTATGAGTTCGTTGTACACCGTTCCTTTATACACAGATGCTCCCAGAGTATAAGCAAAGAACATGATTTGATCAGGAGCCCAGGTTACGCCGTAAAAAATCGTAATAAACAGAAATACTTTTACTAGCTTGTCACGAGTTTTGGAGAGATTCTTTGCCACGCCCTTCTGACTGAAGTTATGCATGTTCTTCTGCATTGCTTTCATGTTCTTTATGATGCTATAGTAAAGACAAAATATGCAAACCAACGGTAGAAGATAAGTAAACGTAAAGGTACAGAATCCAATGATACTCATTGATACTCGATCGGTATCTGCCAAAACGCAATGTCCACACTCGTCCACCTTGACTGTGTAGAAGCAAAAGCTTTGAAACACAGCACCGTAAACCCATGGTATTATCAAACATAGCGTAGTCTTGGAGCGAGATGTAGAGATACTTATGTACCGTAATGGATGCACAATCGCCCAGTACCGGTCCAACGTTATCATCAGCAAGCATATTCCCGACGTAACAAAACTTGACCATAGAAGAAACTGGGATCCATGGAATCTGCAGAGAAACTCATGTAACACGTTGTGTTGGTATTTTACATCTGGTACGGGTATTATATAAGCGGATGCTATGAAATCAGCCAACGCCAGGTTGCATATCAGCTTGTAACAAAGTTTTCGACGCAGAGATCTTGTAAACAATATGAAAAGTCCAACAGTTCCATTTCCAACCACACCAAAAATTCCAAACACCATCGCAGCGATGTTTTGGTATGTCGAATAATCAATTACATTTGCCGTACAGTTAGATGAATCGTAAATATCATCGTATAAGCTCTCATTAACAACTTCATAGTCTTCCATGTTGTCGCGTACTAATGCCAGTACACGAGTAAGTAATCTGGAGATTTTGATTTGACGCGGTTGATGAAAAAGCTCGCTTTTATATAACAAACTCTCGACAAATCACGTGGTATTATATAACACAGTTCAGCTATCGCACCGATTAACCGATTATCGATTTTTAAAATTGCTAAACAAAAACTTTCATAAAGTCAATCATCACTGCGGTTGGTCTCATTTATTAAACGGAAGCAAGTGAATAAAGAAACGCTAAAAATTAATTCTTTTTTGTTTACTACAGTATCTCGAATTCGTATTATCTGGATTCGTGCTGAATTTTTCAATTGGTTTGAACAATTACTCATTAATGTGATGGGCGTAATAGTGGGAGTAGCTGAGATATCGTTCCTTTTCATGTATTCAAAACAAAATGTGTGGTATAAGAGGCATCCGGATATAGAAATGTATTGATCAATAATACTTCTGGAATGGTAGGATGATACCTTTAATCGGGAGTGGCACAGGTTCGAATCCTCTGACGTGCAAAACAAAATTTGTGGTATAAGAAGCATCCGGATATAGAAATGTTTTGATAATTCTAACACTTCTGGAATAGTAAGATGATACCTTTAATCGGGTGTAGCACTGGTTCGAATCTTCTGACGTGCAAAATAAAAATGACAATCACGATTTTATAAATTGGTTTAATGTGCAATAAAATCGATGACAACATTTTGATGATATTAAAAAAACGCTTGCGGTAAGACAACGGTATTAGCTAAAAAAAGGAAGTGAAAATCTTTAATTAAACATTCCATTAGTCTAATCATTACTGATTGCCGGTAGGCCACGCCCCCAGAAATTACTAAACAATTAGGTGCAGAGGGCTAGATTAAATTCTAGGATGTAACGCTAAACTAAGATTATTTTCCATACTGCAGTATTACATTTGAGAAGATAAATACCCTAATTAGGTGATCATTTAGAATAAAATGATCACCTATTGTTATTGTATAAAATCTTTATTATTATTATTGTTCCTTCTTCTTCTTCTTCTTCTTCTTCTTCTTTCTGTACACTATTTTGTGTAACAAGTATCTCAAAAAGTGTAATGTCAATGATGTTTTGATCAATTTAGAGCATGAATTAGGCCATTTGCGTGTTCCAAAAAATTACTGCGCAAAAACACATTTGCGCACGCGATTCTTAGAAAGCGTAACAAATAAATTTGTTATACAAATCGCATTGTACTCACCATCTTAGTACATTCACTGAATTTGAGTCCATTCTGACTTAAAATAGCACTATACGAGCATGTTAAATATGGCAAAATGCGTAAATTAATTGCACAAAAGTGCTAAAAATGGTAAAAAAAGAAGGCATTTTTAAAATAAGTCTTCAGAATGCACGATGACCCCCAATATTTTTAATTTATTCTGGAAGCCATTGAGTTGTAGATATGAATTCATGTACACATTTTACGTACAAAATGTTGTGACGTCATCAAATGGCCACTTGAATTTAAAAATTAGAATTTTTTATCTTTTTGTGTAAGTTATCACATTCAATAAAGCGCATCTCCGTTGTTTGCGCCCCATTTTCGCTCAAATTGAAGTATGTGCTTGCTAAATTAATTATCTTTATCATGAGTTGCCACTATTTTCATTATGATGACGTCATCACGCGTAAAAACTTGAATAACGTAGGTCGTGCAATTTCACCTACACCATACATTTGAATATCTTACAGCTCTTCAGAATTAAAGGTGACCTTGAAGATTATAATTTATTACGAAAGCTGATGAAATGTAGATATGAATTCATATAAAAATTAAACCTATATGATGTTGTGACATTATGAAATGGCCAGTTGAAGTTAAAAAGTCGTTTTTTTCTCTCTTTTGTCAAATTTATACAAATTTCAAAGAGCGCGCAGTGCGCTTCTACGTGCCAAATTTTCTTCCAAATCTTAAAATTTTTTGCTCAATTAATTGTCTTTCGAAATTGTGATCTTCAAGTTTATTTTGACAACGTCATCATACCAAAAAATTAGAACATGATGTGGGTCCAGTAATTTCACCTATGCTACACTGTATATGGATATACAGTATACTGTACATATTATATATGACAGGGACAACTCAGCACTATGAGCATAATATGCATCATGTCGTAGGATGGCGTACATCAATTTTAATTTCATTAAAATGATAAAAATGATCACCTATAATTCGTCAAAGTGATGAATTAAATTCTAGTTTAGATTAAATTTGTGGTTAATTATAAGCAAAATAAACAAAAAATATAAATAATTAACAAAATATAACATCATTGTATTTAGGCTTATATATTGTGTTTTGTTTTATTACATACATAGTTACTAATTAACGTTTTTTTATTTTATATAAAATGACTTCATAATATCAGTTAGTAATTGTTATACTCTCTAGAGAGGCTTAATAAATTAAAATGTTGATATGGTATTATGTGTACTTGTGTGCGCCCAATCCAGATGGAAACATGTTATATACATAATGCGCCCCTTAAGTTATGTACAGTGTGATGTGCCCAAATATGGTAGTGATAACTCCAAATATGGTAGTAATGACAAAAAATGTAATAAATGCCAACTTCGGGAATGTACAATGCGTCAATAATGTCTGTATTGCGTCAACTAGTGTGTGTTTGCGTTGACATATGACAGAATACAACGAGACGCTTTTATTGAAACAACAATCGGTAATGTAAAAATATAGTTGTTTGAAATAAGCTCTGAAATAAGCTCGAAAGGTTTGCACGTTTTTCTACTTAACAATTTTAATAAAACAAAAACAGCCAAGAGTCTTGCTCTACACATATATTATAATTTGATATGAGCAATTAAATGTTATTTAATGTTTTTTATCTATTCAGATTTTTTTGTATATATCATTTTTTTCTCATTTAAAAGTAAACCAAGGTTGATATCCTAATCAAATGAGTAAAGTAAATGTATTATCAACGGTGGGTAAATTAGAAAATGTACTCTCTGTTTTGAAGAGCTAATAATCGTTCTTCACAAGTACTCTGTCACAACACGAAGAAACAAAGCAATTATGTGTGACGTCGTTGTAGCCTCCTGGATCCCCAGGGCAAACATTTTTCAGAAAAAGTCCTTAATTATTATTATCAGCGGGTATTTTATGGAAACATGAAAAATGATAAATTTCTACACGGAAACTGATTAGGTCACCCTCAATAAATATGTTAAATAAATATTTCATTAATTTTTGTTAATAATAATTCTGTATATATATGCAATTATTAAACATTAAAATATCATGCATAATGAAATTCAGAAAATAGTGACATCAATCAAGTTTTGTTAAAACTTTTAATTATCGATCTAAATTTTGCCTTATGTTTCATATTTCGAGGATTTTTTTTCCACGATTTGTTACAAGCCCATTTTTGGTATCAGAGGGATAGTTGACAAATTTATTTTTTGTACGCATTTATTGTTTTACCTTTGTTTCATAATTTGGAGGATTTTTTGTTTTGTTTTTTTACGATTTTTTATAAGCTTGGTATCAGTGGGGTAGTTGACATGTTTTTTTGTATGCATTTATTGTTGTAATGTATAAAAAAAAATTATCTTGTTAATTTTAACTTGCCATTTTTCTCTGGAGAATCAGATATTATGGTAATTTTGGGTTTAATAAACATAATTACTAAAAGTCTGACGCAGATTTTTACCGAATTCTGTATTTTACCATTTTCGGATAAATTCAGTTTTTTTCGTCATTGATTTCGGTTATGAATTTTAAATGTATGTAAATTTAATCAAATATTAATTATACCTGGAATTAATATGACTGTAGTTGAGATTTAAAAAGATGTAACCATGGAATAATGTAAATTTTTATTATTTTTTAACATTAAACAACAAGGGATTTTTTGAATCATAATAATTAAAAGGATGTATTAAAATTCATAAATTCTAAAAATTGATTACTATTTTCTGTTCATACGGACAGGTCTAATTCAAACGTCAACAATTTGCGACATGCTTATTAAACTGGTGTTTGCATTGTCGTCGAGTATTATATGTATGAAACGCCAACATATTTATCTTTTACTAATATTAAATCCAAACACAGTCTAGAACCCAGAATACAGCCTTTTTACTGTATTACAAAAGACAACTTCATTACTTTTAATAACTATATTCTCTATTTACATTTTCTAGTTTAATTTTTAATGTTATCCGAAGTTAAACAAAGTTTTTAATAAAAATTGCATAATACAGTGTGTCTTTATTGCACAGTTTTAAAAATTAAAAACACTGAAGAATGTAATGATGATAACAAATAAAGGCTAAAATAACCATGTTAATAAGAATGATGGTGAATGTGATGTTATTGATGATATAACTACTGTATAACATAATGAAACTCATACTGAGGGCGTGTGGCGCTGTGTGTTGGACGTTCGACTACTGATCGTTAGACCGAGGTTTGAATCCAACTCTCGCCGCATTGCTTGTATCCTTAGGCAAGATACTTTACTTACGTTTGCCTCTCTCCACCCAGGTGTATAATTGGGAACCCGGTTAGATCAAGACACAACTTTGCGCTGATTACTGGCTGCATATTATAGGAGTATGTTTCCATAGGTGTTTGATCAGGAAATGACTGGGGTAATAATGTTCAGCGCATTGAGAGCTTGCTTATATGCGCTATATAAGAATGAACTATTATTATTATACTCATAATGTTGTGCTATTTACTTACAGTGTAACTTACAGTGCATGATGATGCATAAAGAGATAAAAACAGATAATAATTAAGATTTGGCAGTAGGCTTTTTAACTCCACTAGAACTCTGTAGTTTACTACCTTTACCAGCACTCTTTGACGGACTAGAAGCTCTTCTACTTCTTGTTGTTGTGGAGGCATGACTAGCGCCACCTATCACTCTATGTCTGGGATTAGCCTTGACAGTTGCAGGACCACCTCTTGCTCTTTGTTTTTCTTCTTTTAACTGTTAAAATGTTTAATAATCAAAGCATTATCAATATTAATGTGTTTTCAATTTCTCAAAAAAAATACAGCCATTAAAGATGTATTGTTTTTTTAATATGCCATTTTAATGTCACATAATAGTTAAAAATGTATTTACCTGAAAAACTGTAATTTAAAGCAAAAAATAGTCAAATTGGTTGCCAGCCAATTTTACCATTTATTTTGTCATTTTATATCAGAAAACATTACTTTTTTCAACGGAAGGGATCTAACTATTAAAACTACAAAATAACCTATTCAAAGTCTGATTTAATTAATTTTCATGTTTTTGGGGGACAATACATCTTTAAATAAATTAAATACTGAATAAAAAATACACAGTAACTCTTACCCTTTGCTGATATCTTTTTTCATAATATTCCATATCTGCATCAGTTCCTGTGAATTTAAAGTTAGCCAGCTCGTCAGTAACTTGATTAACTCCTGCCCCTTCTAACGTTCTCAATGTTGAAGCATGCATTTTCAGAAATGGATGATCTGACGAGGTGATTGGCTGGTTTAAGAAAGCCTCGTCTGGTGTCCCTATACCACTATCATCCAATCTCATGTATCCCTCAGCTAAAGAACTGAAGCCTGTTAAACCACCCATTGCTGCATACGGCACATCCCTGCCAACCGGGTGACCACGTGCCAATCGTTCTTCTTTTGTCTCTACAATCATGTCATGTGCAAATGCTGGTTGAGTGCAGGTACAGGTGTAAGAACTCCGGAATGAAACACAATCACATTTGGCTGAAAAATTAGAATTTTCATAATTTATACATTGAGGCATAAAACAAAGTCCTTTTGAGCAAATTCGGGGCAAAGTGCCTTCTAGAAATCTTTATTATTATTATTTATTATCTAACTAGAAAAAAAAACTTGTCCACTTTTAACAACTGTTGGGAGTTAATTCAAGCAAGGCAATCTAACAACAGGATGCTGACCTTCGGAGATCAAAGAGTTTATCTGTGGCTAAATATGTATGTAGTACAATTGTTTGTATTTGTTGCAGCCAAACATAAGATCAAAGGACTGTTACGAGTTCCTATCTTGGCAGGGTGAGCTCAGCCACTGTGAGCATCCTGTTGTTGGATTGCCTTGGTTTAAGGAAGGGTGATTTTCTAACTCTACAATAAACTGTAATGAACAAAAGCCAACCTTTTTTGCACTTGTGTGATGAGCCTTCGAAGTGTTCTTCAGAAGTGTGTTTACACCGACATCGAATTGGCTGACTTCCAACTCGTGGAACATAATTATAAGATGCGCATTTACACCCTCTAACCTTGCAAGGAAGAGCAATTGGTCGTTCTGCTGGAATTTCTTTAAAGTCAGTTTTATGCTGTTTATACCTGGAAGAAATCAGTTTTAGTGAAAGCAGCGCTCTAATTCACCCTAGCAATTTGCTATAGATTATAATATTGTGCTTTTAAAAAAGAATTCAACAATAATATTATTGAGTGTGTGGACACAGTTGTGGTAATTTAAAATATCTCTACACTTCACAGTAGCTTAAACATCAGTGCATGCCTATACCATAAATACTGTACGTACCTATGCTGGCAGAAGCAAAGCGTTTCAGGCCCAATCAGTTTACAGTCCATTCCAGTTGGCCCTGTCCAGCTGACAAAAAGTCGGTTCTGCATTCTGATTGGTAAAACATTTCTTTTGTACTCTTCATACTCATCTGGAGTAAATAATTTACCACCATCATCTTCACCTACTATTCTGAAATAAAATAATTAATCAATTTTATATTATTAGTTAGGCCTAGGTTAGCCAAAATCCCGAGTCGGAGTCAAATAAGCCCTACAACATATATTATTTTCAACTGTAGGCTTTCTGTTCACAATTTAAATGTATTTTAAAAAATATTATTAGAAATTAGGCCTAGGCCTACTCTACTTAGGCCTAGCTATTATTATATCTATCCTGTGCATGTAGCCATGGTTGGCTACTATACTATACTTCCTAGGCCTAGTACTACTAGCCTAATACTAGTACTGTAGGGCCTGCCTACAGGTTAGAGAGGCCCCACTAACTAGCCTAAAAGCGGCCTACTACTACAAGGCCTATAGAGTACTACTAGCTAGCTTAGCTAGGTAGTAGGGCCCTAATATTATAATACTAAATAGGCCTGGCCTGGCCTGGTTCTAGTCTAGCAGGTGGGCCTAGGCCTGGATAAGGCCTAGTCTACTAAAACTAGGCCCTAGACTACTAGGCCTCTGGGCCTCTAGAGGCTAGGCCCTAGGCCAAGTTGAGCCTACCTACTAGGCTAGGGCCTAGGCCTAACCTATTTTAACTTACCGTTTGTACTCTAAATATTGATCAATAGACGATGCTGCATTTGGACCAAATTTCAGGTGATATTGTTCTCCCATTATGTAAAAATAAATTAATAATAAAACCTTAGGTCAAACAAGTTTTCTATTTGAAAAAGATCGGAAAAAAAAGATCGATCGAGCGAAGTAGCATCACGTCGCCAGGGCCACATTCAATGAACCGTAAAAAATGACATGCTGTGTGACCTTACTACTACTAGTAATAATATATAACTAATTTTTAATTTAAAATATTTAAATTTCTATTGTTGACAGTTATTTAAATATGTTTATATACATTAAAAATGTATTTACTAAAAATTATAAATAACCATTTTATGTTGTCAAAAATAGGTTTGCTACCAACATTATTTTTTTTAATGAAAGCCGGAAACGTGGCATGGCGAAAACAAACAAAACGAAGACGACGACGGAAGATTGCTTGGATACAAGACGCTACGCAATCTTTAAAATAATAATACAGGGCCTAGGCCTAGTCATTGGTAATTATTTATGCTAATACTAGTAATTTGTAAAATATATATATACGACGATGTAGTCGATGTAAATTTTAGTTAGTTTAACCTAGAGGCTCTAGCTAGCCTCTCTTTATACTTATCTCTAGCTAGGCCTAGGCTAGATAGAAGTAGCTGTGTAGATAGGGTCGGGGCCGAGGCCTTTAAAGAACCACCTATCTGCATATCAAATCATTGGGATTTACTGTATGCCACATACATACATGAATAGTAACCTCCCTTATTTATAGGAATACTAGATGATACAACATTACTTTGATAGACCTATAATATATTATAATTATTAAATTATTATCATTCATATTATCATATATATGTTATGCGCGATTTGAACGATTTGCGCAATTTGAAATTGCGCAAAAAATTCCTTGCGCAATTTGAAATTGCGCAAAGAATTCTTGCGCAATTTGAAATTGCGCAAGGATTTTCTTGCGCAATATTAAATTGCGCAATCAACTTGCGCAATTTCAAATTTCGCTGCACAGTTTGTAAAATTGTTAAATTGCGCAACAGAATTCTACCAGAATGCATGCTAACGTCGACGATTGGTTAACAATAATAATTAATTTGGAAACTAATAACTCAAAATGAAACATAATAAATGCGAAGATAACATGTGTATAATACACAACATAAATGGCATTCACAATTAAATAATATTATCACTCATTGTAACTTGAAATAAATCAAAATGAATGTAAAAATAACAAAAATTAAGGCAGTAATACACAACATAGTCTACCGCCACCACCATTTAGACTTGCTATCAAAACATAGCCAGTAGTAGGCTAGAGTAGTATAGCCGCCCGCCGGGGAACACCACCATTTTCCTTTGTCGGGTCTTCGTTGGCATGGTATATGCTTTACAATAACAACATTTTCACTATTAAAATAAGGAAATGCGATGTTATCTTTAATTTTTAATCATTCTTAGAAATTACTATAAAAATATGGGTGTGCATGATTTCACAAACTGTCGAAAAACCTTGCGCAATTTGCAGATTACTTGCGCAATTTAATACGTTGCTTGCGCAATTTGAAACAGATGTTTCAATTCAAATTGCGCAAGGAATTCTTTGCGCAATTTTAAATTGCGCAAATCGTTCAAATCGCGCATAACATATATATTTAAAATGAGAATAGAAAAATTGTGAATAGAATTATTAAAAAGGCAGTTTTAAACGATGGGTAAAAACTGTTATTACTACGGTATATTAAATATTAGACTATATTTTTTAGTATTTGTAAATGTTTAAACAAGTTGAAATGAAATGTAACAAAATAGTAATGACTAATGTATTACTATAAAAATAATAATAGAAAATCTGATATCCATAAATTTTTGACAAAATCACAACTGAAATATACATTACTGTACAACACATCTTCATTCAGTAGTTTACTAAAACTGTAGGTCTACCGTCAGTAGTACAGTAGAGAAAATTGTGGACGCAGTTAATTACTGTAATTATAATACAATCTTTTTTTAATAGGCCCCTACTATTCGTACCTCTAGTTATTATCGTAATTTATTTCAAGGTGTTATATTCAAAATGAATCGGATCATGAAGATCTAATGATAGGCAGAGGGAATAATGTTGGCACTGACACGCAGGCTCAGGCACTCAAAACAACTAATGATGTGATTTGTTTTGGAAACTTTACCACACCACTGTCAGGATCATCTCAAACACACCTATTGTAGATGTAAGTTGAAATAAAATAAATAATATTCACAATTACATGCAAATAAAAAGTTGTTGTAATGACTAATATTAGTAAAAATATTTTATACATTTACAATCCATCATAGGTATCTGGTGTCTGGAATGATGGAGAAACACACCTAAACTTAAACAAAAATGGACACCAAGTCAAGTTTTGAGAAAGGCCGAATAGAAGCTTTGAGAGATGAGCGCATAGCAACTCAGAAGAAAACATTCATAAAATGGATTAACTCATTCTTAGTAAAAGTAAATGGAGAAGTTAAAGATCTCTTTGTTGACCTTTCTGATGGTAAGCTACTCATCAAACTTCTTGAGCTTCTTTCAGGAGAAAAAGTTGGACGACCAAATGCTGGGCGACTCAAAGTGCAAAAAATTGAAAATGTTAATCGATGCTTGAAATTTTTATCCAGTAAAATACGACTTGAAAGCATTGGAGCAGAAGATATTGTAGATGGTAATCAACGTTTAATTCTTGGACTGATATGGACAATTATTTTAAGGTTTCAAATACAAGACATCCAAATTGAAGATGAGAGTAGAGAAACAAGGTCTGCAAAACAAGCTCTCTTGCTTTGGTGTCAACGAAAGACAGCAGGCTATTCTGGAGTAAATGTAGAAAATTTCACATACAGTTGGAAAAATGGTCTTGCTTTTAATGCTCTCATTCACTGCCATAAACCAGAGGTAATAGACTATGATTGTCTTAAACACAATACAAACATTGTGAACCTGAATAATGCATTTACAGTGGCACAAACAAAGCTAGGTATTGCTTCATTGTTGGATGCCGAAGATGTTGATGTTGCTAAGCCTGATGAGAAGTCCATCATGACATATGTAGCTGCCTACTATCATTATTTTGCAAAAATGAAAACAGAAAAAACAGGTGGTAAAAGAATTGCAAAAATTCTTGAACAGTTACTTGAAATCGAAGTCCTTCAAAATGAGTATGAAGATCTTATCTCAAAACTACTTCAATGGATTAGGGAGAAGATTGTGGTCTTAAAAAATCATCACTTTCCAAACAGTCTTGAAGGTATCCAAAAAGAGCTGGAGTCTTTCAAACACTTCAGGATCATAGAAAAACCTCCCAAGTATGTGGAAAGAAGCAACATTGAGGGCACACTATTTAGTTTGCAAACAAAGATTAGAGCAATTAACAGAACAGCATATGTTCCTTCTGATGACAAAGTATTAAGAAACGTTGAACGCTCATGGGATGAAATGGAGAAGGCTGAGCATGGTAGAGAACTTGCTCTTAGGGAGGAATTAATCCGACAAGAAAAGTTAGAACGACTTGCTCAAAAATTTCATAGAAAATCTTTGTTGAGAGAATCATGGATTGATGACATGATTAGCGTTTTGAGTGACACTTTAGTTCCACATCTAGATATACAGATGATTGAGGCAGCAACAAAACGACAAGAAGCCATATCTGCAGATGTAGCAGCGCGTGAAGAGCGCTTTACAGACCTAAAAAAGATGGCTACTGATCTTATCAATGGTAACTATCACAGCATGGAAGATGTCAAGAGACGTGGTGATGATATCTCAGTGAAATGGAGTCGTCTACATAATCTCCTAGAGAACCGCCAAGAAATGCTCAATAATATGAAAGACCTTATAAGCCTGTTCAGAGAAATAGAGAACATAAAAAGTGAATTAAGTGAAGCTGAAGTTGGACTCCAATCTACTGATTGTGGTAAACATATCTTAGGTGTTGAAAATCTTTTGCAGAAACAATCTTTGATTGAAGTAAACATTGCTTCCCAAAACAAAAGATTAGAAGTTGTAAATTTACAAGCTGACAGATTTGTAACTAGTGGTCATTCAAAAACTTTGGATATCAAACGGAAGGTTGCAGATGTAAATTTGACATTTCAATCAGTCACACTAATTTGTGGAAACAGACAAGCTGCCCTAAAAGCATCTCATAACTTTTTCCAGTTCTTTCAAGAAAGTGATGAAGAGGAATCATGGATGGCAGATAAACAAAGAATTGCAAAATCTGTGATTACAGGTCGTGATCTTAATGCTGTTTTAAGTATGCAGAAGAAACACACTGCCTTGGAGTCTGAGATAACAGCAAGGCAAGCCATCATTGAAGGTGTTATAGCTACTGGTGAAGAGCTGATTAATTCTGGACATACCAAAAGTTCAAAGGTTAAGAGAAGAATAGATGAACTTAAAGAAAAGTGGAACAAATTAAATGAATTTTGTGAATCAAGAAAAGTTCGACTTCAGGAGTCAGCAGCAGCACATCGATATTACACAGACGCAAATGAAGCGGAGTCATGGATGAGAGAAAAGATGCCATTGGTTTGCAGTCATGATTATGGAAAAGATGCTGTAGCAGCAACTACTTTGTTGCAAAAGCACATTGCACTTCAAGAAGAAATACATGCATATTCTGATGATATACAGAAGCTAGATAAAGAGTCTGCACATGTAATTAATAGTTGTATGTCATACGAAGATGTTGGTGTCCATCAGCCTGAAAGTAACATAAACAACAACATATCTATAGATGTAGCAGATTGCAGTACAGAAGTAATTGATATTCCATATGAGGTAGAAGAAGAGCAGGAGATTGAAAAAGAAATAATCAAGGAAGTGGTGCAAGAAAAACGTTATCCACAAGTCAGGACAATGTTTAAATATGAAGGACATGGAATGAAGATTATCAAAGGAGAAACTTTGATTCTGATTGAGAAAGCCAACAAGGATTGGTGGAATGTAAGACAAAGTACTGGTATTGAAGGCTATGTACCTGCAAATTATGTTAAAGAAATAGAACCCAAGGTAGTTACAAAGAAAATTCCAAAAAAAGTGAAGGTAACTGAAAAAAAAATTGTGAAAAAGATAGAAATGAGACAAGAAGTAGTATCAAAGAAGTCAAAACCAAAACTTACACGCCAATCAAGTTTGAAAAGACGAGCATCAATACATTTTGACAAAGACAACATAGAGTCAAGGCAACAAGGAATAATGGCCACATATAAGAGACTGCAAAAATTATCTAATGCGCGGAAGCTCTATTTGCAAGACGCTATAAAGTTATTTGAATTTTATAGAGAGTGTGATGACTTTGAAGTATGGATAAATGACAAAAAACAGTTAGTTATAAGGAAGGAGACACTTTCAGGTAACATTGTGTCCAGCCGAAGAAAATTTGAAAAATTTCTGACTGACATTTCTGCCAATCAAGGAAGAGTATTACGTTTAAATAAAATGGCTGATGAATTTGTTGAGACTGGACATAGTAAACAGGTTGAAGTGAGAAAGCGACAAAGCGAAATAAATTCCAGTTGGAAACAATTGCTTCAGTTAAAAAATAACAAGGAAAAACAACTTGAAGGTGCTTCTACGATTGAAATTTACAATCAATCAGCTGGTGAAACCAAAGAATGGATTCTGGAAAAGATTTCTGGAATGACTGATATGAATCCTGGTACTGACCTTTCTATTGAAGATCTCCAGCGAAAACAAGAACATTTAGAAAGGGAGCTTATTCCAGTACAACAGAATCTTAAGAAGCTTGGATTACTTGCTACAGCTGTAAAATCATCTTATCCTGACGAAAGTGAACATATTGATGACAAACAAATTGAAATAAAGAAATTGTGGCAATCACTTAACAACAAGGCTGATGATAGAAAGAACCAGTTCAAACAAACTAGGGATCTAAAACGTTTTCACCAAGATTGTAAAATGGCATTTCAAAAGAACCAAGAATGCTTGCACCATTTAATGGACACAGAATTGCCGAAAGATGTCAATAGAGCTGTTGATCTTCTAAATCAAAATAAAGAGTTAGAACATAACCACAGAATCAACGATGACAAAGTGGAAGATATTATAAGACTTGGTTCAAGCATTATGAAAGTTATACCGGATTCTGTTGCTATTAAACACAAGATAACAAGATTGGAGGAGGAGAGGAAATTAATTCACGATAAATGGGCCAAGAGAAATTGCCAGCTAGATAGTTGTTTAAAACTTGCCTTATTTAATCGTGAAGCTGATCAAATTGATGTTTCAACGAATGGACATGAAGCATTTTTGGACTTCAATGATGCAAGTGATTCTGTAGATGGAGTTGAAAGCCTTCTGAAACGACACACTGATTTTGAGCAGACTTTACTTTTTCAAGAAGAAAGAATTAATAATCTCAAATCTATGACGCAAACGTTATGTGAAAATGAGCATGTTTCCAAAGATGATATACTTAAACGTAAAAACGAAGTAATTCAACAAAGAGAAATTGTGAAAGAACGGTCTATTGAACGGAAGAATAAATTAGTTGAATACAAGAATTTCCACATGTACGTCCAAGAGGTTGAGGAATTATCAATGTGGATGGATGATAAACTTACACTTCTAAGTGATGAAACTTTTAAAAATCTTATAAACCTTCATTCAAAGTTGAAGAAACACGAAGCTTTAGAGGCAGAACTACAGTCCAACAAAGATAGACTTGATGCAGTCTCTGAACTTGGACATAAGTTGTTAACAGAGTCAAACTTCAAAAGTGATGAAGTTCAGGTAAAACTTTCAACATTAAACAAAAAATGGAACCAACTCAGTATCTTGTGCCAGGAAAGAGGAGTCAAATTAAGACAGGCAATGCAACAAAAGGAAATGAATGATATTGTTGACAATATCCTTGGGAATATTACAGAGATCAAAAGAAAATTATCTTCAGTAGATGTTGGCCATGACTTATCATCAGCTAAGCGACTTCTAAATTATCATCAGATATTGGAAAATGATATGAGAATAAATGCAGATAAGGTGAAAGATGTGGAAAAGAAGGCAAACTTACTAATTAAAGAGGGTCACTATGATGCAGAAACAATTACAAAGAAGTCCCTAGATGTCATACATATGTTTCATGAACTTCAAATTCCAGCAAAAAACAGAAGACATGCACTTGAAGAATCTCTTGCTGTAAAACAATTTAGTCATGAGGTAGAAAATGAACTACAATGGATAGTTGAAAAATTGCCACAAGCTTCTGATGATGATTATGGTGGGAATCGGTACGCAGCAATAATGCTGCTAAGAAAGCATGATAAATTTGAATCTGAACTTGTAAGTCATCAATTAGTAATTAACAAAGTTATTGAAAAGGGTAATTTGATGACAACAATACACCAAAATAGTTGCAAAGTCATTGAAGGAAAGTGCAGTGAACTTGAAAATGCTTGGGAATCATTGTTGAAGCATGTAAGTGGTAGAAGACAGCAACTGAAGTTTGCTAATGAAGCCCAAAAGTTCTTTGCAGATGCTGATGAAATTGAAGAGTGGGTGTCTGAAAAATCAAGTCTTTTGGATAATCAAGATTATGGTAGAGATGAAGACGCAACACTTAAGTTTATTGCAAGAAATGGTGCTTTAGCAAGAGATTTAGAGTCTTATACTGTTACTACAAATGATCTACAGAAACAAGCATCATATATTAAGAAATCGGAAAACCCATATATACAAGAAGTACATGCACGCCTGGAAGAAATAGAAGAGTATATGGAAGATTTGTCCGTTCGCATTCAACACAGAGATTTACAATTAAAACAGTCAATGTTACTTCATGAGTACATCCGAGAGAGTGATGAGTTATCAGATTGGATTGGAAGAATGTTTCAAGCTGCAAGCTCTGAAGAACTTGGTATTGATTTAGAAGACATCATGAAAATTAAAGAAAAGTTTGAAAAACTTGAAACTGAAGTAAATGTTGGTCGTAAAAAGGTCACCAGCTGTGAAACCTTGGCTGCAAAGTTAGCAGAGAACAATCATGCTCAGACTGAAGCAATTCAAGAGGTTCAGTTGAGCATTACTGAAGATTGGCATTCTCTTCAAGATCAATTAAGGAACAGAAGTGGTAACATTGAGGCAGCAGAAGAGATTCACAAATTTAATAAAGAGGCAGACGATGTTATGAGCAGAATCAATGATAAATTCCAGGCGATTCCGGATGACTGTGGAAAAGATTTGAAAACAGTGCAGTTATTATTACGAAAACATAATACATTCGAAAGTGATTTAGTTGCTTTGGATTCAAAGTTTCATAGCCTTCTAGATGATGCTACACATCTTCAACATAATTACCCTGGTTCAAATGCTGAGCAAATAGCAGCTACCGAAAAAGTTATGGTTGAAAATTGGAATAGCCTTAAAGATAAAACATCTAACAGAAAAGACAAACTACAGCACTCTTTAGATTATCAGCGATTTCTGTCTTGGTGTAGAGACATTGATTTATGGTCAGGTGAAGTTAAATTAGAGATGACATCAATAGACCCAGCAACAGAAATAAGTGTTTTAGAAGTTCAAAGAAATCAACTTTCAGAAACAAAAACAGAAATAATTGCACGTCAAGATAATTTTTCAGCCATTAGTGAAGCCGGAGAAATATTGCTTACTGAAGGTCATTTTGCACGAATAGATATTGCTGACAAATTAGCATATGTAAATGAGCTTCAAACTGAATTAGATCTTACTTGGAAACGTAAACAAGATGAACTTGATAAGGCGCTTGCACTGCAAGTGTTCCTACGTGATGCCCAGCAATTGGAAGTGATGACTAAACAACAAGAAACACTTTTGACTCAGACCACAATTGGCATGTCTGTTGAAGATGTCGATGTTCAAAGAAAAAGGCACGATGCATTTGAAAAAGTACTTGTTGCACAAGAAGAGAAAAAACTTTCATTGGAAAGATTCGGCAATGAACTTCTAAGCAGTGACCATGTAGACGCACCTATAATACAAGGTAAACTTCAAGAAGTAATGGCAAAAAGAGACAAAGTAAAAGAAATTAGCAATGAAAGAAGTAAAAAATTAAATATTGCAAAGCTTCAAAGGGAGTTTGAAAGAGATCTAAACGAAGCAAAAGAATGGCTTCAACAGAAACTGAAAGTACTAAAAGATGATTCAATTAAAGATGTTAAAGATTTAGAAGAAAAGGTAAAACGGTTGCAGAAACACCAGGCATTAGAAGCAGAAATTTCGGCGAATAGAACTCTCGTCTCACAAGTTAGTGAAACTGGTACAAAACTCATGAAAGCTAATATCAGAGAGGCACCACAAGTTAAGAGGGATTTAGATCAAGTTAGATTACTTTGGCAAGAAGTTCAAGAAACATCATTGAAAAGAAGTAAGCATCTGGAGGAAGTTAAAGATCTTCTGCAGTTTAATGAACTAGTTGGAAAAGTACAGAGTTGGATTAAAGATAAAGAACTAATGGTAACTACTGGTGATGTTGGTGATGATTATGAGCACTGCATTGAACTTCAAAAAAGATTAGATGATTTTGGTGCCGATATGTCTGTTGACAAATCAACATTGGCTCGAGTAAATGACATTGCTATTAGACTTGTGAGAAAAGGACAATTAGAGAAAAGTAACATTGAAGAGAGGAAAGTAAAACTGATGAACAGGTGGGATATGCTTCAAATTTCCTTAGCTCAATATCGTGTAAAACTTGCAAAATCTCTGGAATATCATAGGTTTTGCAGGGATATAGATGACATCAATGAGCAGATATCAGAGAAGAAGGTAGCAATGACCCCAACGGAATTGGTTAAAGATTTACCTTTTATCGAAGCATCACAAAGAAAACATGAGAAAATGATGCAAGCTGTGTTATTGTTGGACCATAAATTAAAGAATTTAGAAAGTCATGTTTCAAAATTTGGTTCAGGTCAACAACATTTACATACCATTTCACTAGATAAATTGAATGAAGTGAAAGAAAATCTGTGTTCCCTGAATGAGTTAGCAGGCGAACACAAAGAAAAACTTGCATTTATCTATAAATATGTTAAATTCAACAAAGAGTATGAGGAGAGCAACCAATGGATAATAAATCTAGCTTCACAATTTACTCAACAAGACAATCCGGCCAGTGTGCAAGAAGCAGAAAATATATGTGAAAAACATAAAGAGAATAAATCTGAAATAGAAGGTAGAGAACATATGTTTCAACGAGTCCATGAACTTGGTAATGATTTATTTGACAACAGATTCGTCAAAAATGATATTGTCAAGGAAAAACTTGACAAATTGGTTGAGGAAAAGAATGCTCTTTATGAGAAGTGGGAGGCGAAAAAGAATCGTCTTGGTAATAGCTATGATCTTCAAGTATTTAACGAATTAGTTGATCAGACAGAAGCATGGCTTACAAGTAAGGAGGTAATTCTAAGTAATGATGATATAGGCGACTCTGTTACAAATGTAGAGATTCTAATAAAGAAGCACAGAGGTATTGAAAAAACCCTTGAAAATCAAATGGAGAAGATGAATGAATTAGCCACGTTTTCCGAAGATCTAGTCAATTCTAATCATGACCAAAGTACTGTTATCAAACAAAAGACAGAACAGGTTCTTCAAAAGAGAGATAACCTTTTAAGAATTTCATCAAATCGAAAGAAAGTTCTAGAAGAGTCCAAGCAACTACATGAACTTATGGCAAGTCTATACGAAGTTCGATCATGGATGGCAGAAAAAATGCATATTGCAAAAGATGAATCTTACAAAGATCTTAGCAATCTTCAAAAAAAGTTACTGAATCATCAGGCTTTTGAGACCGAACTTGAAAGCAATCAGATTCGTATCAATGATATAGTTTCAGAAGCAGAAGTAATGTGTAACAATAATCACTTTGCCTCTAGTGATATTGGAAAGCAGATGGTAGAACTTAATAATGAATGGCAGGATTTGTTAGAATTATCACTCATCAAAGGGAAACATATCAAAGAAGCTGCTGATGTTCTACAATTTGAAAGAAAACTTCATGACTTTGAAGGATGGTTAGTAGACGTAGAAGCAAAGTTGAATTCACAAGAATATGGTGAAGATCTCAGAACTGCTACATTGCTTCTGAAAAAACATGAGATGTTACAATTCAATGTTCAAAATCATATGGAAAAGAAGAACTATTTGGAAGTTGCAGTTAAAGAGTTTCAAGAGACAGGCCACTTTCTTGGTGACAGTATTTTAAATAGAACCGAAATGATTATTGAAAGCTTTGATGCATTAGACGCCCCATTAAAATTGAAAAAGCAGAAAATATGTGATCAGTGTTCCTTATATCAGTTTCTGGCAGACATCGAAGAGGAAATATCATGGATCAATGATAGGATGATAAAAACATCTCCTTTTGTAAAGGTTGAAAATTTAGCAATAGCGCAGACTCTATTTAAAAAGCATCAAGCATTGCAGACCGAGATTAACGGTCATGAGAGAATGATACATGATATATCAACATCGTCACAACATCTAATAAGAGGTCATCACTTTGCATCACTAGAGATATCATCTAATACTTCTAAGTTGCAGAATCTCTGGCAAACATTGAAGTCTACAGCTGAAAGCAGGCACAAAAAGCTAAAAGAATCACTTGATATGCACACATTTTATGCTGAACTAGAAGAAGCAAGAGTATGGATACATGAAAAAGATGAAGAGATTACAAGAAAAAATGTGGGAAAAGATGTTACAGCAGTTAAACTAATACTGAAGAAGTTGAATGCTGTAGACCTTGATATTGACAGCTTTGAAGGTACTGTCATCGACTTGAGATCTCTTTGTGATACTTTAGTGCAAGGTCATCATTTTGAAAGTGAAGAAATTGAAATGAAGCAAACAAACATTGAACACCAGTTCGAACAATTAAAAGATCATGCTAAACAGAGAAGAAAACAATTGGAAGAACAGGAATTAATCTACAACTTTTATTATGAAGTTGCTGAAACTCAGGAATGGCTAGCTGAAAAGAAATTGTTTGCATCTTGCGAAGATCTTGGGTCAGACTTAGAACATGTTGAAGAACTTGAAAAAAGATTCTTAGCTTTTCTTGAAGAACTTAATTCTAATGAAGAAAGAATAATTAAGATTAAAACTATGGCTGAACAATTGGTTAAAGATAGGGTTGGTAACAAAGCTATTGTTCATAGTAAATGGGAAAATGTTTCAGAATTATGGAAGTCTGTTCAAGAACTAAGCAGTGTGAGAAATAAACAACTAGAAACGTCAAAATTGCTACATCAATTTAACCACGATGCAGATGAAGTTTTAAACTGGATTCAAGAAAAGGATGCAGGAATCTCAACTATGGACATAGGGCATGATCTATCATCCGTGCAGATTTTGATTAAAAGACACAATGGATTTGAAAGAGAACTATCTGCTCTAGAGGAGCATGTAGAAAATGTTGTTAGTCATGCTGCAGAGATTGTTGAAACCATTCCAGAGGCGTTTCAGGATGTCAGTAAAAAGAATGATGATGTTGTTGAAGTTTGGAATGTTCTTCTTGAAAATGTTGGAAAGCATAAGGAGATGTTGAAACAAATGGAACAGATTCAAATATACTTTACTGACAGTAATGAACTACTAGCCTGGATATCAGAAATGATGATAGCCATAAACACCCATACCAAACCTTATGATGTTGCCAGTGCTGAATCCCAGTTAGTACATCATATGGAGAATCAATCTGAGATTGAGTCTAGAGCAGATCACTTCGAGGAGTTGAGCCAATTAGGAAGAGAGATTGAGCAAAATGATTTATTAGCTGAAGACATCAGGAATAAAGTTGATCAACTAGAAGAATCGTGGTATGCTCTTAATACAACGTGGGAATGTAAAAAGGATCTGTTTGATAAACAACTTGATCTGCAGATGTTTCAACGGGACATTGAAGCGGCAGAGAAATGGTTGGCAGCGCGGTATCCATTGATAGATGATGATTCCTATCTGCAGGAGTCAGCAGATATTGACGAATTTTTGAAGAAACAGGAAGAATTTGAAACTATGATTGTGGCACAAGAAGAGAAGTTCAAAGCTCTTAACAGACTGACAATAACCGAAGAAGAACAAATTAAAAATTAATTTAAACATTTATTTATTATTGTTAGATATACTAAGTAGTAACTGTAGATAAATAAAATAATTAGTAAATAGAGTATATTATGAACAAAAATACCTTTCAGTATAGAATTTCATCCACATTATAAAAGTTTTAAATTCAAATATAGATATAAAGTGCATTGTTTGTTTACCTTTAGTCTGATGTAGAATATTTAACAGTACTTGCGACCAAGTAAATATTAACTTTATGTATTGAAATAAGTGTATTCAGATAATGACTTATACTGTATTTTTAATAACTTAGTATAATCTCTGCAAACTGCTAAACTAAATGTAAATTTATGAAGACCTATGTGACTTACTGTAAAGTGCAAGGAAAAAATGTCATCAACATGGATTATAAGAATACATTTTAAAAAAACAGATAATTATTCTGGCAAATTAAATACAGTACTACAGTACTTACCATAATGTTGAACTTTAAGAATAGTATCAGTGGTATGGTACTGTATATGTGACCTGCATCCTGACCTGCTTCAGATTATGTAAATTAACTGGAAATGAATGAAAGTAAGATAAGCAATTAAATTATTGTAAGACTGAGATTTTTTTCATTAAACACACCAAATAGAGTTTTTAAAAAAGTCGTGAGTACTAAGTCGGAGTATAGTAAATGGAATCACATACCTTGATTATTTCTAGTTTTATTCGTAGTTTAATAAATTTTATATTTTATAATACAGTGTTTCTTCATACTGTACCTTGATGTTATACATTCCTATTCGTAATGCATTATCATGTATATAGTTTTTGTTTTATGTATTTTGTCTGTTGCCATTGTGGAATATACTTTAAACAGTTTAATTGTAGGCGTATTAGTATTGTCTTAGTTATATTTACTTATTTAATGTGAATGAGCTTTTATAACAAAATCTTTTATTTAGACCCATTAGTCTGCTTTTAGTTATTGTTTAATGTTTTTTAATCAACACAAGTATATATGTCGTATTTTTTTCCAAATGTATAAACACTACAGGGTCATTCTTAATAGTACATGGTATTAGGGTCTTTTCTACAGTATATATTTGCATTTAATAGTTTGAGTGGCCAAAGTATTGTATTACCTTTAATACAAGCACAAGGAGTAAAGGTAAAAGTAGTTTTGCAATTAAAATGCTTTTTTAAATATTATTAAGTTATTTTATTTCAATACTTAATGTTTTAACTTACTTTTTTTAAATAGTGTTCTCTTGCATTGGTTATACTAGTATGCATCCGTCCAATTCCATATATGGTATATTTTCAGTGATGACACCACGATGAGTCACGCACGTGTAATAATTAGGAATTGAATTACGCGCTCGCATAGGTAAAAGTTGAACCGCGTGTTCATTTTCAATCATAGTTTAGTGTTTAGAGCAATTTTATCGCACAATTCATTTTAATTTTGTTTAATACTACGTTATACTACAGTAGATTGAGTTTACATTTATTCAGGGTAGCGTATAGTTAAGACCTTTGACATTTGTGCTGATTTTTCAAACTTGCTATTTCCCATGGTGCATTATTATCCGTCATCAATTTTCCTGAAAATATTTATTATTCAGATTGTATTTCTATGAATATTTACTATTTAAAATATATTTTTTACACTATATACACACGTCTATTGTTATTTTATTAATAAATTGATTCACTTTCAAGTTGTATGCTGTATATTGTTTAATTTTATGTTGAAGTGATTGGTTGAATACATCAAACAAAACAACTACAGTAATATATTGAAAGAACACGCAATTAAGAAAACAAACTTTTATTATACATACACTTGGATGCAACGCAAGGACGTAAGCGCAACGCAAGTAATTTGACCAATCACAAGCGACGGATTATTCGAATGGTCACTTGTCATTGGTCAAATTACCTAATGGGAACAAAGCTTGAAACTAAACATTAGTTAAAATAGAGGTTTATACTTTATCAAAAGTAGTACTGTACAGTAACAACTCATTTGTTTAGGTTTTTATTATAAAATGGATGGCAATATATTACTGTTCTTCACGTCTGCTACACCGTTGTTACGCATAGGATTATATACAGTGGCGTTATACAATTTCACCTTCTGTAGCCGTTTAAGCAAGTAAACGCTTGAGCATGCGATCCTGCGTTTATCAGAAAATTCTAAAGTATTACGAAAATGTGAAAATACGGTCTATAAATTGCTGCTAAGAATAGCTTATAACCCCTCGAGTTATTACGTGTATTTGAACAAACATAGTGAGTATGTCCCTGTAATCTCCAATAACTTCATTGTTTTGTTCATAAAATCGATGAATCGATATGTCTGAACTAACTAGCCTAACGTGGGTAAATGAGATGAGGTACTAGTTTATAATGTGGGTATTTCAACACAACTTATAACTGGCAGGGTGTTGATTTATATTTAATTTAAAATACTGCACTATTTATAGTACTTCTTACTGTATTTTTCATTACAAGTAATGAATTTGTTTAATTAAAAAACATAAAAGCGTACCGCGGTTAGGCCTTATATAAATAGCATGCTGCTGCCAGCAACTGCATTACAATTAAACATTAAAATAAGCTAACTATCATTTTTATTGTGTTAATTTGTCAGTAACATCATAGATAGACGCGCGCGTGTACATGTTGATAATCATATCACATTTGTCAACGCACGCGTCACGTTTTAGTATATTTCCATCCCGGATCATAAATAAGTTAATAGTTTTAATAAGTTTGATAATTAATTATTATTTAATATGTTAATTCTTCAGTAACACTATATCTAGACGCGCGTATATCATGCTGATATTTATTGATCTAAGATGAACTAAGGACGCAACGCAAGGACGTAAACGCAACGTGAGCGTGTTGACTAATGACAAGCGACCGTTCGAATAATCCATCGCTTGTGATTGATCAAGTCACTTACGTTGCGTTACGTCCTTGTGACGATTGTCAATGTTATATTTTAGTTGTTGAATCGTCCACCTTATCATCGGGATTATAAGTGTCCAATGCAGTATGCTTTGAAGCAGATAATTTCTAAAAAATAAAAATTACAATTCAAAATTATAAAATTTTAGGCCTACTAAATATGTAAGAAAAAAAGTGTTTGTGACATGGTTTGTTTTTAGATTAATATACTGTACAACTTATTTTATTTTATGTTATTAGTTTTTAGTTATTAAGTGATCGCTGATTTTCATAATGGCGATAACATTTTTAGCTTAAAAGTTGCAAATATTTATTTTATTGGAGAAACACCGTTCGTAAAATACGGTTTTATTTATAGGCCTACATTCATTTAAAGGAAGTTATAGCGACTTTTCTATTTTGAATTGGCTTACTACAGCAGTGTCATAATCATGACTTGTTATAAATAAATGCTATAATTTGTTTTATTATTTTATTTATAATCTTTATAGGGGATTACGCAATCCGGTAAAGGAAAACCTGTTTTGCATTGTGGTCCTGTCTTAAATAAAAAAATCAGGGGGAAAAATGTTTAGTTTTTGAAAAAAAAATGAGATCGATATAATAATATATAATACATACCCGCTTCAAAGACACCAATGTAACGAAGAAAAAACAGAAGGCTAATATATAGAGCCCAACTTGTAGGCCAAAGTAACGCACACGGTATACATCAGTGTCGTAGATCAGACAAGCACCTTCTTGGCCACACGCACTTGATCGCAGTATACACGTAGATTGAATGATTGCGCCGAAGTAAATTGGTGCAGGTATTAAAGCTGAAACCCAAATTAACAATATTAATATATCACCATAATATTAAAGTAGTGTTAGTCTTTAAGAGTTAGTTAATTATCTTTTTATTATTTATGAAACAACAGATGAAAATCATGACGTTAAAAAATAAGTAGATTATTTTTGGATATTCATTCCTGAATCTAAACATTGGTTACTGAGTGGTGCATCCATTCCCCATCTAAATCCTTGTCTACAGTATCAAACTTTATGTGTCAACAAATGTGATGTGCCCATGGATATGATGATGTCATATCACTACCATATTTGAGCATATCACCTCCAAATTTGGGCACATCACACTTTTTTTGGTCAAATTAGTTTGATAGTGTAGACAGAGTTTTACATGCAAGTGTGACATTGAACTAACTGAGTAATCGATAGGATAGTCCAAAACATCCCATTCCAAGCGCTCTGTCGTTCAAATCAACACATCTGAAATAATAAAGTTTTTGCATTGTACATGACACTGAAGAGAGACTATACCTAAAGGTTTTTGGAATCAATGCACACAGCAGACTTTTACTGTGCAACGAACACTAGGAAACCCCCTATTCAGGGGAAACTCATATCAAAGGGAAACATTTTGTATTGTAATTTCGTATCTAATTGTTCAGAAACGGCTCTAGTTTAAATTTGACTCTGGCGGTAAAAGGTGATTTTCTACCCTGCTTACTTACAAACATGGTATCGTACCTAATTACAAGCATGGTATCGTACCTACTCACAAGCATGGTATCGTACCTACTCACAAGCATGGTATTGTACCTACTCACAAGCATGGTATCGTACCTACTCACAAGCATGGTATCGTACCTACTCACAAGCATGGTATCGTACCTAATTACAAGCATGGTATCGTACCTACTCACAAGCATGGTATCGTACCTACTTACAAACATGGTATCGTACCTACTCACAAGCATGGTATCGTACCTACTCACAAGCATTGTATCGTACCTACTCACAAGCATGGTATCGTACCTACTTACAAACATGGTATCATACCTAATCACAAGCATGGTATCGTATCTACTACAAGCATGGTATCGTACCTAATTACAAGCATGGTATCGTACCTACTTACAAACATGGTATCGTACCTACTCACAAGCATGGTATCGTACCTAATTACAAACATGGTATCATACCTAATCACAAGCATGGTATCGTATCTACTCACAAGCATGGTATCGTACCTACTCACAAGCATGGTATCGTACCTACTTACAAACATGGTATCATACCTAATCACAAGCATGGTATCGTATCTAATTACAAACATTGTATCGTATCTAATTACAAGCATGGTATCGTATCAAATTACAAGCATGGTATCGTACCGAATTACAAGCATGGTAACTGGATTCCATATGATTGCGGACAGGAAACTTCCAAAAATTATGACTGCCATCAACAATACCAATTTGTCGCAGTTTCTGGGGCATGCACCTTCTGTCACCATGTTCTCTGACGTCACCGTATTGTTTGTCAAAAAACAGTTGCAAAAACCAACAATATTCTAAAATAATGTTAATAATAATGTATAATACAGTACACACTGAGAAAAGCCGAAACGATGCACTTACTATACCATAAGCGTGCGTAAAAGAGGCGCATCGTTTTTCCATTAAGGCTTGTCGAAATATACACAAATATAAAGAGACTGACAATAAAACAAACTACAAACCGATATATTTGTGTCTTCATTGTGTTCCGACATTACACAGCCAGCATGGCAGGCTGAGATATAAGTGACTCCGTCTGGTGAACAGATCGGTTGGTAAAGATCACTTGGACATGCGCAGTCTACGTTGCATACTTCATCAGGTAAGGTCGAATTGATACTAAAATAATAATAATTTTTAAAATATTAAAAAATGATTTAACTGATTCGGTTGTCTGTTGACATTTGAAGAGGAGATTCGACATTTGGAGTTCCACACTACATATTGATTATTGTGGATGCTTATTTATTGTCTCTAAACAGTAGGCCTATTCCTTCTACAATTACAAAAAAACACAATAGGCTACGAGCACAATGACTGAAAATAATGTTTTTAACAGGACTTGAAACTTACCTGAGTGTATTGTAACCGGTTGTAAAACCAGCAATGTCTCTTTGAGGGCATTTTATAAACAGGGTACAAACTGTTATCAAAATACCAGAGAAGCTGAGAAGAAGCACCAAGCGGCACAATCCATTCATTCTCAATTGCAGACAAGAAGTCAGCACTCCCCCGACGATGATTCCAAGCAAAGTACCAGGCAGCATTACCACACCTTTAGTAAATAAATACTCATTGAACTAATAAAGTTGAAAGTACTGGCTGTCTATGTTGAATTATATACGTTTAGGCAAAAAAAATCTTCATTTCATTTGTCACCGCTAATATAATCCATCAAGAATTATTTTTATTTAGGTACGTCTACATAATAACAATGCCATATACATGGCTGCAGTCGCGTGCTCAAATTCAGTGTTTACTGACCAACCGACCGACCTACCGACATAGTGAGCTGTGGAGTCGCGTTTGCACGCGACTAAAAATGTTTGTTTAAACCCATCACTTCTTTCAAATTGAAACTGCAAATAAATGTTTCAGATATTTAAAGCTTACTTTACTGAAACAGATCTTTACCTGTAAGAAATGCAGCGTCTGCTGGATTTTGGTCGAACTGTGTTTCCAGATATTTAGCAAAAAAGAACAAAACACCAGCACCAGACGAGGCTACAGCACAGCAACCAAGAACGAGCGGAACGAAAACGACATTGGTTGCAATCCTCTTCAAAGAGATTAAAAATCCTTAAAATATAATATTAAATTAGAAGTTGGATTGGGACGTACGCTGCTGGATATTCAGACTACCATTGTACCAATAGGAAGTTTCATAGTGTGTTCAATGTAACAATTTCATTGAATTCCAACGTTGGAATGAAAAGTAGAAACAATCAAATACTTGGAACTATGTTGTGCGGTTTAAAAAATCAAATTCGGTGGTATCTTTACTTGCTAGCTGCTAAAAAATAGTTAAGGTTGTCTAGATGTGTTGATTTTTGATATATTTTTTGACCATATTTTAATTAGGGTGATCCATCCAGCAATTGCTGATCATTAGGGACCCTCAGAGGTTCACAAGACAAACATATACACAAGATGCTCTACATAAACAATAATACTCTACTGTATTTGGGCATATCACCACCATATTTGGGCACGTCACACTTTTTTTTTGTCAAACTAGTTTGAAAGTGTATACAAAGTCTTACCTTTTATCAATGAAAGTAGTCCCTTATCGTCTGCCTGAAGCGACCTGTATGCAGACACCATGTCAAACTCATCTTCTGCTTGTTGTCTTCTAAATCGTGACATACACGAACTTTCCCAAACAATTGGTTTACGCGGGAAGAATGAAATCGGTATACTGAAGACGATAGTTAGAATACCAAGTATAACAAAGCCTAGCCACCAAGCACCGATCGAACCAGTTCCGTCTGCCTGAACACTTGTGTCATTATGTTTGTAGAAATCTGTACGGTATGCTAAAACATTTGAACTGATGCTAAAACCAGCAAATGGCCCAGCAGATACGATGACGTATAATAGCGCTGTCAAAAAATTAGTAATAAGAAACTTTAATGACAATTATAAATAGCTCATTTAGTTATTATTAAGTTATTATACATTCACCTGGCGGGAAATGGTTAAATCCAGGAAAGTGCTACCTTCAACTGGAATAACATTTTTAAATGTTTGCAAGTAGGCCTAAATGATTACAGCTATTAAACACACTAACATGTCGTGACGCACTAAATGAAAATGTCGTGACGATACCGCAGAAATTATATAAACTTACCAATATACAAACCAGTTGTTGAACTATCTGTTGTTGAATCGTCCAAGTATAGAATGCTAAGGGGATAGATGGCTGCTGTACCAAACCCGAGTATTACCTGACCAACAGCAATTGGCCAAATGTCTATAAGTCGGCCATATTTAACGTCTTCCGTCTGCTGTTCTGTACACACGTGCTCCTCGTTCGAAGATGAACACATAAGTTTGCTTTCGGTTTGGTTTGCAGCATAACTTCCATAATCACCTGTCGGTTGATACGGCTCGAACAACACGTGCGGTAGCGCAGTCAAAAGTAAACCGATTCCAAATAGTATTCCGCTAGCACCTATAATGCGTGGTATATGCAATTTGGCGCCAAAGTAGCAGACGAATACCAAAACTGAAAGGGCGGAAATCTCACTAATTGTAGAAAGTGTGCCAACTGTAGTGCTTGATATTTGAAAACGACGTTCAATTGTCGTTAGAACGCCGCCAAAATAACCGTACATGGCAGTTGCTTCGAAAAAGGTTATAATGCTAAACAAAGCCAGGAAAACAAGTGGATTGAAAATGTGACTTCTTTTAGTAGTTGGTGAATGGTATTCGCCATCACACGAATTTGCCTTTTGATATTCAGCTGTTTTTGTCATTTTCTAAAAAAAAAATGTCTAATTATTTGTTTCACACAATAGTTTAACAAAGGCCTTTTACTGCTACGGTAATGTCCACACAGTTACGATGTGTCTATACCACAACATATATACCATTATGAATGAATGAACGTTGTAAAACCCCACTTTCCATTAAACTAGTCATTAGGCCTATTGCATTCCAATAACCAGGGAAGAGTGAAATTACAACTTAATTCCACTCTTCCCTGCAATAACTAATCATTAATTTGCAAATTAAAATATGATTTTCATTCGTAACTGACATGTTGAGATACGGTACGCTACTACAATTCAATATTGATTGAATATACTAAACCACGATACAAAAACGTACTATAAGCATCAATATTATCTGAGATTGTAATCTCGTATGCATTGTATAACACAATGTACCAAACTATACTACCAAATACCAGCTACCAGCTTTGTGTCTAGAATGACTATGCCCTTAGAACTTAGATTTTTTATCATATTGATAATCAGCGCAAATACTTACTGCAATTATGTTTTGGAGCAAATACTTACTGCAATGTTTTGGAGAAGATAGTGTGAATGTTCGTCGGTCTAGCGACAGCACTTGTATGATGCGTTCATTCAACTGACTATACCTTTAAAACTTGCAATCTTTTGAACACGTATTTGACAGCTATTGTCTCCTTTATTTACATACACTATAGAATTTAGTATTCCTCGGATCAACAAGCAACAATATAAGATTTATTGCTTTAAAATTACCACTAGTTCGATGGATTCGTACAATTGTTAATTCGAGTTAAAGTTGAATCTCCTAGAGTGATCTAAATACCGTGCCTCGTCATACATTATACAGTATACAGTGTGGTAAATGTTATTGTTATTATTTACATTGGTAATATTATATTGCATAGAATTTTTGAAATATCAATACAAAAGTAAAAATTTAACTTTATCAGTAAAAATGTTGCAGTAGTTTAATTCTATAGACCAGTGTATTAACTTGACAATAGAGATGTAAAGGAAGACTTGCTGAATAGAGTATAAGCTATTACTAATCCTATATTATTCAAAATTGTTTTTCAACCTTCGCCCGACAGCAATTAACACTCTGTGGTGATAGCCGAAACGTTACGTTATTCAAATGTCTACGACCTATGCTTTGAATCACTCATAATTCAGTTAAATTTGGCCATGTCCCGGCCGTTACACAGATGCCAAAATACCATGTCTAACAATATTATATACATTTACAGGCATTTAGGAATAATACATTAATAGGCCTACATTGAATTTCAAACGGTCAGATAAGGATTCGTACCCGGAATCTTCTGCTTAAATTCAGACATCCTACCATTAGACCACTGAGGCATTCATTGTATGGTTCAGATGTTCTGTACGCACTATATATCTATAAGGCATGAGGGATAGGCAATTCTTATATGCGAGAAACTTTGATTCAGTAATAAGAAAGGGTACCTAAGTGGTTACTTAGGACACAGAAATAAGTCCAATCAAAATCTTAAAATAGATAGGATGTTTTGACATAAAAAAATGTTTTGGTTGGTTCACACACTAAAACTTTAAAGTGAAAGGTAAAAGCATAGGCCTACGAGAAACAAGACAAATATTGTATGTTGGAAAAATTTCATCTGATTTTACAAAAGGTGTAACAAAGATTTCTTTTTGTAAAAGAAACGATGAAACGCCAGTTGGGAATGAAACCTGTCACGTTTCGAAACGTTCTGTAAGTTCGCTTATACATTTTTGGTTTGTACAAAGAGAAAGCTTTGTTATAAAAACTGTATTACTTTTGATTGACTGTCATTGATCACATAGGGTAACTCGGCAGCCACTAGACTCACTACTATGAACTAATTCGGGCGTATGACATCTAGTTGCAAACGATCCGGCTGAGAATTGGTGGTAAATGTTGTTACACTTTGTGGCGGAGAGTAGTATTCGAATTCGTCATTGACATTATTTCGCCTCAATATCGAATCGCTTCCTCGAGATCGCAGGCTGTGCCACATGTTGCTATCCTAAAACACAATAAAGTGTGTAATTATTATTATTATTTATTCTTTATACTGGATAGTTTTTTCAGTCAAAGACACAGAGGGCCCAGTATATAGTACGATGAGTTTGTGACAGTGGCTATGTGTGTACTAGTACACCGGAGTGTCTCGAAAGATGTACTAGGTTCTTCAAAGTGCACATGAACCAGATGTTTAAACTGGACGGTTTATAGTCCTTATCCGAGAAGACTCGTTCTACCACCAGAACCATGAAGCGGGTGAGCCCTGAATTTGAACCCTTGCCAATGTTATGACTACGTATTACGGTTCCACTCTCTTAACCGCTTGGCCACTCACTCGTGTAATTGACCTTATGATTTCGATATGAGGTACACCTCAAAGATAATAATGAACTCAATGATCCAACATGAGGAATTACGAATGGATAAATAATCATACACTTCTACTATAATGTAAAAGGATGTATGTAGGCCTACCTTATGGTTAAATCGATTTCGTGGTAGTTTTGTGAATGCAAATAATAATAATAAAACTCCTATAACGTTAAAAGCGGTGACAAGACTATAGAAAACAATTCGATAAAGACTTTTATCATAAACTGCGCATGTCTGGACGTCTGATACTGATTCATGAAGAAGACACGTGGCGTTATCGATAACTGGAAGGTATAGCAAGGTTGGAAAGAAACCTATAAAACAAAAACAATGTTATATCTTTAACTCACCTTCTATCAGAAAACCTGTACTACTTACGGGGCGCCGTTCGGTACATGTATAATTATTTTCCCAACTGCACCTCGTACTCCTTTTTTTAAATTAGTAGTAGATTGTAATTTCATTTTTGGAAATGGTGTAATAATATAATACCGCACTTACTATCTTAATATATAAATTACGAATAATTTTGAGATATAATAGGCGGAAATTGAAACTGTATCGTTTAGTGCAAATTATTATTGTAGACCTGAATACAATAAGTTTAGTTTTCGTACCTAAAAGTATCATTTGAAAAGCACCAAATCCCAAAGTGTATGTGCGATCTTCTGATTTGACTACCCTGTGGATTACAAAAGAATAAGCTTAATAATTGAAAAACATCTCACCGCTTATAATTAATTGCAATATTGACTGACAAGGCGGACATTTCTTCAACATTAATAGGCAACACGATTTCGTTAAGTTAAACTTTTACCTTACAGATAGTAATATCATAAGATTGACTTTTGCTGACTCTATAAAAAATATAGAAGCTATGGCAAAAGTAAATGGCAAAGTCAAGTCACAATTCCATTCGCACTCGCCGTCCACAACAACGCTATTCTGACTGGTTTGGTTTATGCCTGTTGCACAAGAGCATTCGGTAAACATCTATAGATCAAAAACAGCAAAACAAAAAAAGTGAAAGTTTAGGATTATATTAGGCCCTATGCAAATGTTCAATACCAACGTGTTTCGACCAAGTTTTTGCCTTCTAAATCTAGTGTCAAAGGTACAAACATTTATTAGGGTTAGGAAACTGGTAAGATTTCCAAACTTGGATCTCTTTAGACGAATCTCATTTACACCAACACTTCTTCTAAACCCCGTGCACAAGTTACAAACCACAACAGGATTCAGTTTTATATTTGAATCCCAATTGAATATGAATAATTTCTCATTGAAGTACATATTCGGTACTTGGCATACTGTGTTAATACAGTATTTTGTTTATGCCGTATTTCAACAAATAAGTTGAGTTTATCATTGATGGTGAAAGAATAAATTAAATTACAATGAAATTGACCATGATTTAAATTTACTTTCTTTACTACCATATCTTTGTATTCGATGATGAATTGTTGTTTTAAGTGAAAGTGAACTCAATGTGACCCGTTGAGATAAATGTCAAACGTGTAAATTGTTACCATTTTGTTTTCATTACTATTGAATTCGGCACTTTGACATCCGGCGTGGCAAGGTGTGATGTAAGTGATGAGATTACTTCCACATACTGGTGAATACGTGTTGCTGGGACACATACACCCACAATGACTGTTGACGAAAACAACAATACCATTGGTAACATAATCCATATTTTGTTTCAGCAGATACGTTCTTACAACGTTAAATACGTTCTTAAACTATGCCTAATGTATTCAGAGATAAACAACGGCGAAGTCTTGCATGTAGAAAACAAAAGTCGAATTCCGCTTTTAATAATACATTTTCTCTAACTTCTGTAGCAAACAAAACAGTAAATTACTGAAACTAAATCTGTAATAATTGAACCAAACGAACAGAAGTTTACAAAGAAAACAGTGAACGAAAGATATTTCATTATTAAAATATTATTTTTTTAATTATAATTATTATCGTCATTAAATCTTTCGTTACTTTTTTTTATAATTCGTTTGTTTTCTTACTTACGTCCTTTTGGTTAGTTCCAGTAAGTTACTGTTACGTTTACTACAGAAGTTGGAGAAAACGTTTACGTTCATTAAACGCGGAATTAGACATTAATCTTCTACGTATAGGCTACATAAATATATTATAAACACGCCGAAACAAACAATTACATTCTGGAATTAAAATTAAAAAGATTCCTGTGTATAACAGCTGTAAATAATAAGATAATCAGAACATTCATTAAGCGTAATTTTCGAGCTAAATTGACAAAAATCCCGTTGTCACTTACATGTCATCAGTAAGACCAGCAATTTCAGGATTCTGACAACCAGTAGTTAGCATTATTGATAACGGAATGAGTACGCCCAAGATGCTAAGTACCAACAATGCTCGAGTAAGTACAACAGACTTAGGTTTGAAGATGCTTATGCACACACAACTGCTTAGACTTCCAACGATAATTGAAAATATCATAACTCCTAATGGGACAGAAAGTAAGTTTCCAAAACTCAAAAGTGTGCAATAGTCTACTTGAAAATGCAAACGTCATAGTAAGTATACTTTGTATTTCCTACTTTTGATTGATTGGATCAACAAAATATGTGTTGGAGATTTGCCTATACCTGGTAACTGTCCATTGAAATACGTTTGGCAAAATAAGAAAACAACATTTTATTTACCTAAAGTTACCGAATAAGACAGGTTAGACATAGAAAATTGATCTTTGACGTAAGTCAGTGTAACAACGATGAGAGAAAAATTTACACTTGCAGTTAAAAGTACTGGTACAAGAACAGGATTAGTCAGTATTCGCTTATTCATCTTCCAAAAATCTAAGCCAAAACACAAAAATCAGTTAAATAATGTACACAACATAATGTTATATATTGATACAGTATCTTCTGAAACACTGCTTTGTTGCTTTCTAAGTTTCCAATGATGTGTATTTACAAAAATATAACAATGCATTTTGGATATATTTTCGTCTCAGTGAACTATAGACGAAAGGTCAATTGATAATGACTAAAGAGTGTGATGTGCCCAAATATGGTAGAGATATACCCAAATATGGTAGTGATATACCCAAATATGGTAGTGATGTGCCAAATATGGTAGAGATATACCCAAATATGATCGTGATGTGCCCAAATATGGTAGAGATATACCCAAATATGATAGTGATGTGCCCAAATATGGTAGAGATATACCCAAATATGATAGTGATGTGCCCAAATATGGTAGAGATATACCCAAATACGATAGTGATGTGCCCAAATATGGTAGAGATATACCCAAATATGATAGTGATGTGCCCAAATATGGTAGAGATATACCCAAATATGATAGTGATGTGCCCAAATATGGTAGAGATATACCCAAATATGATAGTGATGTGCCCAAATATGGTAGAGATATACCCAAACATGGTAGTGATAATGACATTTTTTGTCACATAAAATTTGATAGTGTAAACAATGATCTTACCACGCACTCTTCTAGAGTTGTTCATCTTCCCAGTTTGTGTACCAGTTGGAGCTCTAGATCTAGTTGAGCGAATTGTGCCGTAAAAATCTTCCAAATCACTGCTGCTCGAACTTCTTCTTTCGCGTCTAAAGCATTTACACGATACTTGGTGTAATGTACGCGGGAACAAAGCAAGTAAGCAAGCACAAATAAACAATACACAACAGCTAATCACATATCCTCCGAGTACCCATATACCAGTCTCACCAAGTTTAGGAACTCTTTCATTATCAGGGATTCCAAGTATAGTTGCGATGATATACCACACTGGCCGACTAACACACACCACTATTATCAAAGTAGCTGTAATAGAAATTATTTTCTTAAAGATATATTGTACTCCAAAATAAAAAAAAAACATACTTTGAATAAACCATTTTTCAGTTTAAATTAAGTTATTCACTTCCAAAAAAAGTTCACAAATTACGATATTATTATCCCCACACTCCCAGCAATGACAACATATTTGACTTTGTGGATTTTGATCCTTGGAAGTATATATTATGTTATTATTTTATCTGGATAAGTTAAAAAAATTTGTATTCAGAGATAAAATGAATGTTTAAAATTCAATAGACACATATTTTGTTTACACTGAACTAACACAAATGTTTGTGTAAACGTAGCACAAAGTGGACTCTGGACGTCGTTAAATCAAAACTATAAAAAAAAACAAACGGAATCTAACTATCTTACCGATATAACCAGCCGCCTTATGTGGGTCTTTAAACGTATCGTATATTAATGCAATTGATAATGGAAGGAGTGGCACCTTGCCAATCGAATACAAGATGGACCCGAGCATTAATAAGCTCAACATCGATGATGACGTTGCTTCTACGTCATTCTTGTTAGAGGTATCCTCATAAGTATAGTTACTATCGTTGTAACACAGAATATGTTTTAATCTTGATGTGTTTGTAGGTGCTTTATCCCTTTTCAATAACACATTGGGTATTGCTAAAATAATAACGCCGATAACAGTTATAAGTATACCAACTGCCGTAACTCTCCCTTTGTTGGTCTTTGAGCCTATGTACGCCCATATTAAAACAGTTGAAACAGTTCCTGCTTTTTTTAAACTACTTGTGATGCTACTATCCAGTTCCTCCGCTATACTTGGAAATGTGTTTAATATAACATCGATAGCAGCATATGTAAATACAATTACACACGTCAAAATGGTAAGAGTTACTACATTTTCAAACTTGCAGGAACGTTTACCTCTATGACTGTTTAGTTCTACACCGGTAGATAGCCTGTAATGCCTTTCCAATGAACGACTGATTGGTGGCCGAGTAATTCGTAGTGATTGGGTCCTTGGAGTGGGACAGCCAGACTGTGCGTGGTCGTCGAGAACAGTGACATTTACTTCAAGTGCCGGCGCGTACTCCCAACTGAATGTTCTTTCAGGGTGGTTGTCTGTAGGCCTACCTGAAAACATATTTTACCACTCAAAATGTAATGTTAACTACGGGAAACAAAGTAGCAGACAATGATGTCTACGCTTAGACAAGTAAACAAGTTTAAATCATAAGTGTAAAGTACAAACGTTCGCATCGAGATAATCAAATATTTGCATTAGTTGTCATTATTGAGAAAACCGCAAATGACGATTATTATGAACGATTATGGGATAGGCCTATCTGATCTGACAGGGACTGAGAGAAGTGGGGGAGAGTAAGGTAAATGGCGTTGTAGAATATGATAAATATCCGTTTAACATACCAAGTATCTGTTTCTGCAGACATGTAACATTATTTTGGCTATTTTACTTTATCGTTTTGATTTAGCTTTTCGCTTTTTTTTGTATCTCCATTGAGATGCAGCCACTGATACTCACAGCATTGTCATTTTTTCAGTAATTTGCCTTTGGAATTATTTAATACAGGCCTATATAACTATATTCTGTACCTATTTCATCCTCAAGGGCCACAATGGAAATAAGTTTGACCATTGGTTACTTTGTTGTGCTACCCTGAATTCATTCCTGTACTGTTTTTTAATGTTATTTTGTTTTGAATTCGAATAAAGAAATCATTAGATACTCGACACGTTAACATCTCCAATATATTCATACATAATTTATTTTTCCAACACTAGAATAAAATCTTGGAATTTTATTCTCTAGATCTTGTCTCTTCGGTTGTCACATGACTAAATTGACTGACTTTTATGAGCAAATTAACTCTTTTATATTATAATGAAGCGAGATGGTAATCACCTTATTCCAAGAAAGATTGTAATTTAGAAGATTTTAAGAAAACAAAAAAATTACGTTGTGTCATAATGTTAAAACTTAAGAGAATTAAATAATAGAAAATGGCATCAGTAACACTGACTCTTTAAACTATTCTGCAGAACATTTCTGACCCATATTTACATCTTAATATAAATATTTTATATAAAATTAGCTTATAGGCTTACAGATACAATACAATCAGTTTGCTTAGTGCTCGCGTGTAACATCATTATGCGCACGCGTGTAACATCATTATGCGCACGCGTGTAACATCATTATGCGCACGCGAATATCACCGACGCGTGGCAAGTGACAACAATTTTGCATCAGTATTATGTGTTTTTTTTATGAGTTAACAAATTATAAATTACTTAAACTATTTTACTGCTGATACTCAAATCTATTAGGCCTATTTACCCGTGTTTGCCTGTAAGTAATAATGATAAGTTATTGTATTGAGGAATTGTGCAGGTGTATTTTTATACATGTGGGTGATTGTTTCAGGCAAAATTGTTCAAAACAAGATTAAATTCCATTCAATCTTTGCGTTTAAAACTAGTACAGCCACAACAGAAAGAACTTAGTGGCACAACTTTTAACGCACGCGTTCCGACGCGAACATAAAATGTACGGTTTTATAATTACGCGTACTCTAAATCACTATCAAATTAGTTTGACAAAAAATGTGATGTGGTCTAGATATGGTAGTGATATGATATCGTCATGTCCATATATGGGCACATCACATTTTGTTGTCACATACAGTGTAGACAGGGCTTTAGGACATTACTAAATCCTGTCGAGAATAGATAAATGTAATGTTTAAAGCACTGTAACGCCAAAGTGTGGGAGAGGATAGACTTAAGGAAAAAGATAAAGACAATCTATGGTTGAAAACATACAACACCTGCCCTACTTTATTTTTACATTGTAGAAGATGGATATCAACCTGATTAAAGATATATTGTCCCCCTGAAAAAATAATTCTTTTTTTTATTGAATATGCCATTTTAATGTCACATAATAATTATTCACTTTTACCAAAAATTGGATTGAAAAAAAAAATGGTAAAACTGTATATTAAAGAAAAAAAATTGGCTACCAGCCAATGAGATTTTGGTTGAATTTGACCATTTATTTTGTCATTTTATAAGTGAAAACATTATTTTGTTGTTTTTTTTCCTATAAAAGTGATTAACTTTTTTTAAAACTACAAAATAGCCTATTCAAAGTATGATTTAATTATTTTTCATTTTTCATGTTTTTAGGGGACAATACATCTTTAAGAATCAGTCAACGCTAATGCTATAACTGTATACTAAGAATACTAAAAATAATTAAACCTCATTCGACCCCTTATATAAACGGTACTTTATACTATTTAATGATACAGAATTAGTGTTTGTAAAATATATTTAGCGCGTTGAACTGATAGACAGATTCGGTGTTGAAGCGTGGCGATAAGTGCCTCTCAATGTCCCAAAACTACGTCACAAACACAAAGTATGTCATTAAACTATCATATGTCTCTATAATTGTCTTAAAAATAGACGCACAAGTGTCTATTTTAGCGTTTATTCTGAATTAGATGTCAGGTAATTAAAATAAGAATGATATTTTAGACATAAAAATAAAGAAAATGTTGATTTGCTGCAATGAGGCCCCATAGCGAGAAATAGAATGTTTTATATTCTATCTTGTCCCACCCACGCAATAACATTACATTGCATTGCGTAATCGAAGACCAAATCAATTGTATGAGTATAAACAACAGTAGGCCTATAAGGTATTAGGTCTAATATTAGGCATATGAATTAAATTGAAAAGCAAACACGCATAAAAATAAGGCCATATACATGGCTGCAGTCGCGCGCTCAAGTTGGTGTTTACCGACCGACCGACATACTGAGCTGTAGAGAGTTATTCAAATAACATAATATACGGTATGTAATAATAATTATGTTGCACTGATGAAGGGCTAGTGTTGCCCAAAAGCTCTGCTAAATTTTCTGGCTGTTTTACTTTATCGTTTTGATTTAGCTTTTTGCTCATTCTTTGAGTAATTTGCCTTTGAATAATAATACATTTGTTCTTATAATTAATATATAAAAATGTCAATAAAATTGAAAAATTGACAAATCTGTGTCATGTGTTCCCACCATAATAAAAGTGACATTTGCAAGTTCACGTTAAGCGTTAATCTTAATTCCTAAGTGACAGATGGTATTAAAATATATTTTAAGTTGAGAAAATAGCGTGATAAGATGTTGTAATACACCATAAAGTCAAAGATATTGGTGATCATAAGATGAAGACAAACTACTTGCAAAAGTAGAATTTATATAACCAGGGTTTAGAAGGTTAATCTCAGTGACGTCAGTGAGAAGGCGTTTAGAAGAAAAGAAAATGAACTAGCTAGAAGCGATTTGGTTTTATCGAAAGGTGGGTAATAAAAGACATTAAAAAGAAAAAACGGATTTAACTGGAGTACACAATGATTATATTTGATGAGTTTGCAAAAATAATTCTCTTCCGATTGTTACTTGCCTCCGGATCATATGGATTGCCGTGACATTTTGTAAAGCTTCGTTCATATGTGAGAATCAACATGTAAATATACGTTTTGCCGTATGTTTGCATTCAAAATAACATTTTTAACATAAAACAGTTTGATCTATCACGGAGATTTGCAAACCACCACTTGGATCTAAAGCTCTGTCTACACTATCAAACTAGTTTGACAAAAAATGGTGTGATGTGCCCAAATATGGTAGTGATATTCCCAAATATGGTAGTGATATGACATCACCATGTCCATATATGGGCACATCACATGTTTTTGTCACATAAAGTTTGATGTAGACAGAGCTTAGTACACTCGTCTATGGTGCATCCCAGAAAACGGCATGCGCAGTTTGTAAAGCTTGTAAGCAAAGCAACGTAAGTGAGTTGTCCAACCACAAGCGACAGTTCGGATGATGTGATTGGTCGAACTACATTGGGGGTTGCGCTTACGACCTTGCGTTGCATCAAAGTGTGGGAACCGAATCTGTCTAATCAAAAACTCGAAAAATTCTCTAATACAAACTATGATAAATTACTTCTGTATTTAATTATATTATATGTTCTAATAGATTTACCTTGATAAGGTTATTGACTAAGCGGCTTGTTCTAACTGATCGATTTTAACTTAATATATAAACCTTCATTTAACACATTTAACAAGCCTTCTGCGGTTCAATCCAACGGACAATAACCGGGTACACGAATTACTTGAAATCTATACATAATTTATGAAGTATGTACATCAACACTGACAATACAGTTACACACTTGATACACTGCTGCTCCACTTTACCACCGAGTCAACTTTTTACTTATATTTTAATGTTTCTTAAAAATTAATTTAATACTGACAATCAAAAGTTCACATTAGAGCTTTCACTTTTTATATAATATTCATTTTTATCTATTATGGGTCTCTCCCATCTTCATTCATTAATGTATGCATATATTTTGATTTACAATAATTCATTATTATATAATATAATAAAATAATTTTATAGATCAAGTTATCAATTTAAGGCATTTATATAATTATACCTAATTTAAAAATTGCAGATTTTTCAATTGAAACTAGATGACCTTTACTTTATTACGCAGAAGACACTCCATGGATACTGAACATCTGCCAACTAAACCTCTTTCTTCTAAACCTATTTCTACGAGACATACTTTACTACATATATTAAAACCTTATCATTCTGAAACTGTGTAAAATCTACTGTGTACCCAGTGAATTTTACTCTTCCCTGGTGTACCGTACTTTCCCATACTAGTGTGAGCAGGAGGGAGTGATCACTCTTTCATGGGGTGGGTAACCGACACGGAGTTGGTGACATTTTACATTGTGTCTACCTATTCCAGAATTAAGCATACTTTATATATAGATAAAGACTATATAGTGAAGTTGTGTTATAAGAAAATAATAAACCAGTTTATTTTAAAGAAAAATAAAAATAAAGTCAACTTTAAGATTAATATGATTGGATATAACGTAACCTTGAATTTTATAGAAATAATTTGATTACTGGAGATGACGTAATGTCAAAATATAAAACTCCAAAACGATATTATTTCATCGATTGCACGGTATAGTATACATTCATTCTATTAAGGATAACTCAATTCAATTCAACTTTTAGTAATATCTATACCAATGTATAGTTATATATATATATATATATATATATACTGTATGTATAAAGGTATTGAACCAGGAGCGTCGTTTTAAATTTGAAGGATGTAACCTATATAGTAGAACGTCACATATGCTTGGTTCCCACTAGACGCAACGCAAGGACGTAAGCGCAACGCAAGTAATGTGACCAATCACAAACATGGATTATTCGAACCGTCGCTTGTCATTGGTCAACTTTCCCGCGTTGCGCTTACGTCCTTTGCAATTTGTCCTCGTGTGGGAACTAAGTTTAATGCTGTGTGCTCAGTTATGTTGGACGTCGGGTAGTTTTCAACAGAGTATTATTGATGTAGTTTTTAATACAATGTGTTTAGTGTATTATATTTAATCGCCCAATATTAAAGAGATGAATAATAATTCTCGACATTCTCGTTCATTAGCTCAAATGTAAGCATAATTAATAGTTATATTGTTGTTTGATATAGTATGTATTATGCGCATATTAACATGTAACTGGGTGCATTGTGTATTCTGTGCGTGTATTGTGTAAACTCGTTTCTGCTGTACAAAATTACAGTGTAGAACACTATCAAATATGAATGATAATTTAAGGTGACTTCTCAATAATACGACGAAGGTTTTTGACAGATCACTGTTTATATTTACATACATATATATTTACATGACATTTGTCATGTCAGTTTCTCGTCATTCACACTTGCACACTGACAGGTGGACACGTGTGAACATATATCGCACGGTACGCGTTTGTTATATCGCACGGTACGCGTTTGCTATATCGCACGGTACGCGTTTGTTATATCGCACGGTACGCGTTTGTTATATCGCACGGTACGCGTTTGTTATATCGCACAGTACGCGTGTGTTATATCGCGTTGTACGCGTTTGTTATATCGCACGGTACGCGTTTGTTATATCGCACGGTACGCGTGTGTTATATCGCGCTGTACGCGTTTGTTATATCGCACGGTACGCGTTTGTTATATCGCACAGTACGCGTGTGTTATATCGCGCTGTACGCGTTTGTTATATCGCACGGTACGCGTTTGTTATATCGCACGGTACGCGTCATTTTAAGTGTATAAAATGTGTTCTCACTGTAATATTTTACTAATAGTCAGTATATATTTGTTTTAAAAAGTATGAAACTGAGAATTTCGTTGGCACTCGGTTTTGATTGATTTACGCTATTCTACGGTGGTAAATTTGTGTGTTCCGATCCTACGCTTTGATATCATACTTGCATTAACTTAATGTCCCCTCGAGACTGATTACTAAAAATCCATAAGCCATAATTTGGAACACCTCTTAAACCATTTGGCCAACTATATCATATGCAGCGCAATAAAGAACGCCTATAACACGTACACGCATTACTACATTTCATTACGTTTACAAGATGTACAGGCCTATCATACAAATATGCTTACGATTCTGTAACATAATATTTTTTATTCAAATTGTTTTAATCTTTATTTTGTTGTTTTAAACATGACTTAATCGTTACGGACACCCACGCTTGTTTGGTTGTTAAAGTATAGAAAGCATGTCTGAAATGCTGCATTAAAACGACTTATGTTGTATAATATCATACAAACTATGCTTCTTGTCATGCATTTAAGATTTTAGGTAAAAATAAACATTATCTCACCGGACGTATATTCGTCATATGCGAGTTATACTGTTTAAAAAAACATTTCAAAATTGATTAAAGTAGGTAGGTTAATAGTCGAATGTTTTGTTAAAAAATTATTCTCCAAATGACGTTTTTATGGCCTCTCATTTTTCGGATTTACCATACTCTTTTTCTGTTGACGATTAATCAACGATCTATATCTTTATGTTTTTATAAGGTTAGAAAAAAAAACCCATTGAATTATTCCTTCTCATCCCTTTAAGGAAGAATTTGCGCATGCGCATGGCACTTCATCCCTCGGTACTATTAATAACAACGAGCGGTGTCCACGAAGACGAGTAACCAAACAAATCTCGACGTACAAGGCTTTAGGGAATCGAGATTTTTAGAAAGACAAATCAGCTCGGTACTGTTACACCATCCGTTTTCTATGGTTTAAATTGTGTTACACCCGTATCCAACAAAACTGTTTGGAGAAAAACCGTAAGTATAAACAAACATTGTTTGTCGCTGGTATATAAAACAGATAATAAAAAAAATGAGTAACTATGCATTATTAAAAAATAATATAATAGTTTGCTGTTGGTATTTCAATCATGTTTATCTACGGTAAACCCGTATCTAACTGTTTGAAGATAAATCGTAAGTATAAAAAAAAATTGTTTGTCGCGGGTATATAAACACATAATCAAAACAAATAACTATGCATTATTAAAAAATAATATATTAGTTACTGTGTTTTAATCATGTTTATCTACGGTAAACATTAACATGTTTAGTGTGTTTTAGTTTAGTGATCTATGTATTCCATGTTTATTTTCAACATTTTTAATTAATAATACACTATTGTAATTATTATATTATTAATGACATCTAATATAAATGATTATCATCTGTATCCAGTAACTAAATTTATTTCATTTTAATGAATGTTAAATATCAAGAACTACTTGTAATAAATAAACTTCTCTAAATATATTAGAAATACAGTTGAATTAACATTTAAATGATTGTTTTTACTTTTAAGTATACACTATGTGACTATTTCTTTTGTAGATGAATCGCTACATAATACTAGCGTTGTTTGCTGGTATGATTATGCTGACCAGTTGTCAGAGTTGTTCGCTTGTCGATATAAAAAGCAAAGTAAAAATAAAGGGATGCGGAGAAAGAATAATAGAAAATAAAGCATGCAGAGGAATGTGTTTTTCGTACAGTCGAACTTCGCTGAAAAATTACCAGGAAATCGAACGACATTGTACTTGTTGCAAAGCGGAAGGCTATTATGAAAAAAAAATGAAAATCAATTGTATGCAAAGTTTTACAGGTAAGCCTAGAAAAAACTTCAGATTTACTATCCAACGGCCGACGAGATGTTCCTGTCGCCCTTGCAATGGGCTTCGCGGTGTAGCCGATGTTGCTCCTATGCCTAAAAAAATGTCATGACATTGGAGATGTTCCAAGACACAGGTACCCAAACAATTCTAAAGTACCTAATGTTGCTTTTGCTCCCCAAGAAAATGCAATTATATTTTAAGGTGAAGCTGTTATTGACTGTTTCAGAGGTTTTTCCTAAGCCTGAAGAACTCGCTTGAAATCATGATCTTGCCATATATTATACTACAAGCCTACACCATTTCAAGGTCTGAGATTATATACTTATTAACATTTTTCATGGAGCTTATGACAAATAAGCTGATGATTGAATTATTCGGAGCAGTTGGATCATGGCGAAGATAGCGTATGAGAATGGATGCGATGGAATGTTTCTGAGGCTGCACACCCAACTGGATAACGTCTGGAAAATGACTGTGGTGTACAAAATTAACTTGCTTTATGAACTTAAACATTTTATAATATTGGAGTTAAATAGAGTTTTAAATTATTGCTAGCTACCAAAAAAAAATATTTAAGCCTATAGCTTGTGTTGTACCTAAAATACCGTGAATAAAAAAAAATTGTTAAATATTGCACGATAATTTGAAGCTTGCTTGCAGACCTAGGTAAAGATTAAAATCATACCAGAGAATAGAGATGAACAACATATATAATATACTATCGCTCGGAGTTCGCTCATTTTGTTTATTGATATAACAAGTGATTTTATTTATTAATCCTACTTCTTTATTTAACTTAATTGACAGTATAAAAACGCATCAATTGACGCACTCGCTTTAGTACGCGCGCGTCAATTTGAGGTCAGTGATGATTTGATTTGTGCGTGCCTTTTGTGTTATTTGTTGCAGTGCCTTTATGTACTTTTAACATGTCTTTCAATGGAGCTTTCACTTGTAGATTTTAGCACTCAGAGCATTCCCTACGTCATTACTATTGAAATCCAAAATAAATTAATTTAACGTAGTGTTTTCTTCTCACAATAAGATGTACGTTTATTGATTCGATTTAATAAAATAAATTAATATTAGTTTCACAACAACACGATTTCGGCCCGGAAAACCGAATAAATAATGTAGATTAAATTCGTGATTTCAGTTGCGTTTACCTCAATTCTAATTTTATTTTATTACCGATTACAGTTACACAATTACTTACGAACATGAAGGTTATACAAAAGGCCGAATTAGAGTTTTTGAAGAAAATTATTTTAAATACGTCAATGTGACGTCACGACATACATTAATTAAGATCTTAGAATGTATACGACCAAAATATTACCTTTCTAGGTGTAAGTCTGAAAATTAGGACACTTTCTTTACAGAATCGTCAATAATTGGTAACGGTTTACTTTTAAAGAATTTCTACGAAAACACACATTATTGATGTGATGTTGATGCATCAATTACTAATGTTAAGTTTGCTTTTTAAATCATACTGACTAGGAATAGATATACGACAGTAGTGTGCATGCATGGTATGGAAAACCAACACTTCCCTGCGTTCAATTAGTAATGATTTATTCTAAATGTTGTAATATACTCGAGACATCAACACATAAAAAACAATAACGAACATAACGAACATAAGCGCATACCCACAAATGATAGCTTTCAAGACCAGTGGACATTTTAAAATCGTACAGAGAAGCTATCACGACGTATATTTTTTTAAACATGCGCAAAAAACGTTCAGCATATTGTTATTACTTTGTATGCCACTATAGGGAAAAGTCCTTAATATGTTGTACACGTCATTTGAATGTAATTATATTTATATCATGGTCTAATGCAATATCAAAATGTTGTGATAATGAATGAAAATAAATACAATTTATCGAACAATAGCGATTCAATCCGTTATTAGGCCTACTTTGTTATGTTTCCCAATCAGCAAACTCGGTTACACGTCAGCAATCGTATCAATGGACACATGTCAATACTTTGTTATCATTCAAGACCAGCAATTTTAGCTAAATATATTTAAAATACCGACAGTAGACAATCGGAATGCCGCCGCCTGTCGTCAGGGGAGAAAGAGACAGATAGGGTAATCAGTTTACGCATGCGTACACACGTCAGGGGAGAGAGATAGAGAAATAAGACAGCTTACGCATGCGTAGACACATTGTATCCATCATAACTTAGTAAAGGTATCTAATTAGTAAAGATGATCCAATATTGAGACATGATTTACGCCATTGTAAATTTGACCAATAGGGATGTAGTATTACACGATAGGTTTAACCAATACGAACGGTAATCAAGACCTGATAAATATTACATTTTGGTGGAAATCGTCACGTCTCCTTCAGGATGTTGAATAAAATGAATAAAATGGTGGAATAAATGAATGAAATGACGATTTAATGAATGAATAATGAATAAACGCATTTCAGTATAACAAAGCATCCTAGTTCATGGGTACTTCCCAACATTGAACTGACTTATCGCGAACATTAGAATTACGCTGCTGCAGTGTAGCATTTTGGAAAGGTTACTGCTGATGGAAGGCCCGTGGAAGGCTCCTGTAGCCATATTCACCATTCACATTTGGGCTAAGGGAAGCAAAAAAAATCTCCTATCTAAATGTACTATTTAAGGAAAATACTTAAATATTATTGAGTTAAGTGAAATACTTAATATTTAGGGGAAATATTTCACTTAAGTGTGATTGGTGAATACAGTCACTGCGTCCTATTTTTCACTTCACCTCTTTACTTGTTGGCGCTATTCCAAATTTCAAAACAATTACCATTGTGTTATTGTACGAATACTAAAGTTAATTTACTGCAAAAAAAGAAGATTGAGGAGACGGAAGAATACACGCCGGGAACGCTCGTGGCTATATCGATAAAACAACAAGTACAGAGATTTAGAAAAGCATCAAATTACCTGATTCACTGGAAATCTTGTAGAACCACCTCTTTACCTGGCACTGTGTCAATCCGGCAATTCCAATTCCTTATAAAGAATTATAAATTACATAGAAATTGTATAGTACATTTAACAAAAAATAATACAACTGTTATTTTGGACTTATGGTAAAGATAATATAGGATAATATTAATAACATAATAATAATACAGATTTAGCATCTCTTTACATGGCAACTGTGTCAATCCGGCAATTCCAATTCCTTATAAAGAATTATAAATTACATAGAAATTGTATAGTACATTTAACAAAAAATAATACAACTGTTATTTTGGACTGATGGTAAAGATAATATAGGATAATATTAATAACATAATAATACAGATCTAGCATCTCTTTACATGGCAACTGTGTCAATCCGGCAATTCCAATTCCTTATAAAGAATTATAAATTATATAGAAATTGTATAGTACATTAAATTTAACAAAATAATTATAGGCCCTATAACTGTTATTGTGCACTGATGGCAAAGATAATACAGGATAATATAATAACATAATAATAATAATATAGATTTCTATTGCTAGATTTGTATCGTTTTGAGCTTGCCGAATTCTCAACAGTGGGTTGCGCTTTGCTTATAAGCTTCGTACAGACTGAAGATTGACAAACGGTTCGTTGATGATGATAAACAGAAATAAATATCGATTCCTCGATAAATTAAAAAAAATAATGTTTGCTCCAGTAGCGGCAAACAAACGTCACAATTACTGTATAAATATTTTAACACACTACGAGTTTGTCTAATGTTATTCCCCCTTATAGTATCACTGACAATTGCATGACATGATATATTAATTTGTAATTTTAAAAGACTAACATTGACAGCTATGATTAAGTTCTATAGTCGGTCAGGAAAAAGTAACATAGAAACAGAAAAGTTCATTGTTATCTACGATTTCTTTCCAGTCGAGTTTAACCGCTTTACGTATTATAACGAATTGCCTCCTGCGAATTAGTAGGTCGGTAGCATTTATAAACGATATGTTTGCAGTGAAGCAAAGTTCTTGGGTGTTCCCTATTTATTAGAAATGGAACGATCGCCAACGGTGAATTGCGAACTTTTGTCTGATACGAGGCTTATAAGCAAAACGCAACCCACTGTTTGTTGAGAATTCAACGAGCTTAAAAACTGTGCCGAGTCTGGCAGATTAATTAATCGTAGCTTTATGTGGTTTACAGTCAAAAGCAGTCGATTGTCTTTATACTAAGGCGGGTTGAGCTGCAAGTTTTACGACGGGTGTATCCTAGCTTTCCCGTATAACGCCGATTTCAACTTATTAAAAGGATTTCGTTCGTATAGGAGGTAAGTACCGTATTCAATCACGGAGACTATATAATTTATCTAGCATCTTAAGTCTAGGTTTCCCGACGTTTACATCAACATTTTGACTTGCCGAAACTCAGTCTCGCCGTCCTTAATTGCCACTATATTAATACCTATTTATTTACTTTTACGAAGAATAATATTTTCATACCATTATTAATTTTTGCGCCTTAAAAAAAACTAGGTTAATGCTGTGAACTGTCATGTTGCATACTGCTAACAATAATAACTCATAGTTTGTAAAAAGAAATAAATAATAGAAAAAAAATTAAATAATAAAAATAATAAAGATATTATTCCCTTGATCCAAAATTACATAAAATGAATAATTTGTTAAATACGATACATTACAGAATTTTGGACACATATTCTTTTTTTAGACACTGTTGCATCTTATTTTCTTTTATTTGTTTATCCCTAAATTTACCTATTTGCTTTCAAGCTGTAATACTCTTTTTTAATAAAATGTCAAAGCTAATACATTAAGAGGCCCATGAATTAAAAAGACAAGTTCTACGGTTGGATTTTTAATTCTGATGTTTTGGAAACATATTATTCTGAGAGGAAATGCAATGATTATTGTTGTAATTTATATTTTAGAAAGTTTTTTTTCTTATCTTAATAACCGATTCATTTTCTAACACGTGGTTGCAAAAATTAACCCGGTTACCATAGTAACAAAGTCAACCGTCATTCATATATCCTGTTGGATTACACAGGTAAACAGTCCAAATAATGACGTCACAAGTGGAGCCATGTCGCCGACTACAGAACATCACACACCCGAATAGTTCATTATTTAATCTTTATTGAACGTTTCATATATGACATAAAATTATCATTTGTTAAAGCTTAATTGAAATAACTGTTTGCTACCCGATAAACTAGGTCTGTACAGACAACACCTAACTCTGAATGCATTTGATTTAATACAAATCATCAACATGCTTGTATTTCCATTCTTCATGGTCTTACGCCATATTACGTTATTTCACCATTGGATACACACAAAGTTGGCACGCGAACGTAAACGGATTATCAGCGTTCAGTACGCACGTACGCGTCAACTTCACGGTGTCACTGCTGGCGAATTACACAGTTATTGTAAAGACGCAAATCAGTGCCGGAAAAACTAACAGCAATATAAGTAGTACTTAATTTGATAGAATTGAAACTTAATAACAATACGCCATACATACATCAGCTAACTTAAAACATGACGTCAACGAAATTAGAACACGCTTCAAACTACCGTAATTCAATTGAGATAAAGTATATTAATAATAATTTATTAATCGAAGTATTATAATATTGTCTAGATTGAGCCACTAATTTCTTCTGTAGTACGTTCACAGTACATGATACTACTCCACTAAAAAGCAATATATCAGATTCCGTTTTGGCAAAAGTATAGAGACCAAGTTATAGTTCATTTATATTGAATACATCAATTTACATGTTTCATACATACTTCACACATGGAAACCTGTGATATTGTAGATCGACCATAAATAGATAAATAGTGACATAAAAATCATAGTTTTCAATTATATACGTTTCTCCAATCATTTGAAGAAACTTATAATTGAAAGCTATGATTTTTATTACCATATTATGGTAATAAAGACATACGTTTGAATTGATACGCCCACGAGACGAGGAACTTAATACTATTATATAAAACAATTAATAAACAATTTTAATAGTTCAAGTTTGACATTTTGTGTAGCAACATCACTGTAAATTAATTCTTATCGGTAAAAGCATTCTGCCTGATAATCGTGAAACGTAGGCGGAACAAGGAATTTCACAAAAACTAAAGTTAATGTCGTTTTATACATACATTTATTTTAAAAAAAATGTTTTAGTATCCCTTGTTGTAAATTCAACACTCAAGTTTATGTAGTTGCATAGACGATTTACATGCTATGTGCATATGACTGTTTACCTATTTTATGTATTTGATATTTTTTTTATTTTGGCATGTCTCCCACAAGCATTATCCTTTTTTTAAACATGTCTTCTTCAACTGTTATTTTTCATTATTTGTTTTACCTTCATCTTGTTTAACTGTCTTTATTGAAGTAATTAAATGTCACCTTGAATTAAATTGAATTGATATGTAAGACTACATTTTGTAAAGACGTTATACTTATTTTTAATAATGACGTAATAATATAAACAAATATAATGCTGTTGTTGAATTGTGGGTTAAATGCATTGCATTAAAGTTGAATGAACTTACAAATCGAGTCTTTCGTTTCGCAGTTCTTCCTAAAAATAAAATAATATTTAAAATATTTCCAGACTACTAGTTGTCAGTTCCTATGCCATTAATAAGATCATTTCTGCATTTTGGTTTGACTACGTTCAAACTAATTAAATACGTGTTAGATTATGTGACCGAAATAGCCATTATTGACACGAGGTAATTTGTATATGTTTCCGGCAAATAAATCCGGCGGCTTTCCACTTTTCCTATTATAACATCATTAGCAATTCTTCTTATTACTTCATTACAAGAAATAGTAAAGTTTTATTTGGTGCGAAACACATGAAAAAGGTATTCGAATTTGGCCTAGTCGGGAAAGATAAATTGTGATATTAGCAGCTGCATGGTAACGCTCAGTTCTCAAAGTATTTAATTCAATCATATTGATTGACATTTCAAAATCTCTTCATTTGGTAAATCGTGTCTGAAATTCTACAAAAGTGTTGTACATAGGGCAGAGAGTAGACTAATAGAGAACATTAATGGAATAATCAACCCAAAAGTATTATTACACTATTATTTTATATTTTTAAAAAATCACTTTAATATTGCTAACTCTGTGATAACTACAGTACGTATCTTGTTTTTAAACTATTTATTTTATCTTGCAGGTATTTCGGAATATTATAACTATGTCGTCACATCCAGCATTCTCAACCTTGATGTTTTTAGTTTCTGGCGTAACGATGGTTTCCACTATATGCGTACCAGTAGGGACATTACACACAATATCAGTTCCAGGATGCAGGCCAAAATCCGTCCCATCGACAGGATGCAGGGGTATGTGTTTATCATACACCCGAGTATCATCTACAAACTACTTAGAGTTAGAACGATCTTGCAAATGTTGCAAAGCGGATAAATTTATTGTTGCATCAGTGAAGTTGTCCTGTCCAGATCTAGATCCACCAAATTTAAGAGTACCGCTGAAAAAAGCCGAAAGTTGTTCGTGTAGACCGTGCAATTCCATCACTGTTGAAGACGTCGCAACGCCAGACTTTTAATGTATGCTCTAAGCTGATGGCTGACGTCAACATACTGCATAATGCTGGACTGTTATCCATCTTGCATTGAGAGTTAGATGCTATATGTCTTAATTAAATAGGCACATTCGCTCAAAATCCAGCTTAATTGTGATAATCTGACATCCATTGCCGTTTATTCACAGAATTCCAAAGATATGTATTTCAGTAACATTAATTTCTGATAACCTAATATATGGAGCTGGTCAATAATAAAATGGTATTCTGAATATTAATGATTAAGGCCTACAGATTAAATTGTATGTACACTGTAACATTCAATCTGAAACGTGCAAGGAAGAAAAACTTGCAAGGTATTTCCAAAATAGGACATTATTTACGGTTTGAAAAGAACTAATTAATAAATATTAATTTTAGCGCATTATTGTCTAATGAAGAAATTGATTTGGACTAACCCAGGACAGCAGCCATGGGAAGGGCGGAGTAACTTTACACATTATCGCTTACGGCACCAGTAAGAAACGTGACTTTTCCAAGAACAACTAATTTACGCTGTATTCTGTAATTGTTTTATGTCTAGTATCCAAGTATGATTCTAAAAATGCGACAATTAGCTTTATCTATTTTTAACAGATGTGAAATTAAAGATTCTATTTATAAATGTAAAAAGGAAATTTCAATTCATTGCTAATTTAATAAGATAATTTTAGATAAACGTTTTACAATTAATATACAGTTTGTTTAAAAATCGGTAAGGAATTTTGTTACTTTGATTTTAAATATTTTTACAGTATTTTATTTTTATTTATTGAAATAAACATAGTTGAATAGCCAATTACAGGAGTAACTAAACTCAAGCCTAAAATCTATAGTGGTTTATTGCCATGACAAGAACAATACCAGAAACTAGTCAAAGTAACCAAACCAAATATAAAAAGATTTTAAAGGAAAAAATGTAGACTTTAGCACAATAACAAGCCATCCTGCAGAAAACAGAAAAATATGGAAACAAATTATGGAAAGCATGATGACTTAATGACGGAAAACGTTTCAAAAGAGAGGGAGAGAATAAGAGTCAAAGCAGGATTTGAACCCGCGGCATTGGTAAGCAAGTTGATCCAGGCTGGTTGACCACTGAGTTTTTCCTAACACAAACTACGTGCTGTTGGATACAAACTTGTACATGTACTTTGAAAATTTGCCTTCATCAGATTCTATAAAAACACTTTCGCCTACACACAAAGTGAAACATTATATACAAATTTCACTCAAAGGCTTTTGTGGATAGTGTTTGCTGTTTTACACGTTATCAACACAATTGATTAAAATGATTGTCTATAAATGGCTTATGTAGAAATCCGTGAAAATAAGACAGACAGTTCATGAACCTAATTTGAATTATTTTAAATGTATTGTACGTGAAGCACACAATATTTATGCACGTTTTTAACTAGCCTTTCTACATTTTCTCTGATTTCCTATAGCAATTCCTAATAAAGATTCTTCTGGAAAAAGTTCATTCATTCATCAGTGGAAAATTACTTCCATTTATTGTAATTTGCATATAACATATACATAGAAATTATGTTTGCTCTGAGATATACAAAAACAGAAAAACCTACTAAATTAATACTCCATGGTGTAAACTATTGTGTTTTTTTACCTTCGGGATGGATAACGCCCTCTATATCATACGCACGTTTATTTGATAATAGAATATTCGTATTAAACCTTCCCTTCAAGTTGGATTAAACAGCAAGTGCTGTTGGATTTAAACAGCAAATACTGACAATTGATAATATGTATACAGTTATTTATCCTAATACGGAAATGCACGGCCATCGACATCTTTTATGTATACAAAATATATATTTTTATAGTAGTAGTGATTTTCCTCTTATTATTATTAAAATAACTTAATAATTCGCTGTGAAATACCCATTAACCCATTCATCCGTTTATCTTCGTGTGTATTTTTTTTATTATTCGATCTTATTGATTTTGCGCCCGACAGTTCTATTTTTAGAAACAAATTACCAGGGTTCATCAACAGTTCAGCAATAGAAGATTTTAACTAATCACGTGACCATGTTGCTTCAGCTGGTGTTCTATCAGTACACGTCTGAGCGCATCGAATAAGACGTACACACATTCGTGGTGTCAATTGGGTAGGCCTATTGTAGTTTGCATTGTATTAAGTGAGAAATATTCATTTTAAGTAAGCCTTACATTGTGCAATGATAAAATAGATCGAAGGAAACGTTGACGTAACGAACTTTAAGCGCACAATGACCGTATACTACGTGCGTACCCGTTAGGATACTCTACTAAAAACGACGTACGTTTGACTTGGTGACTTAACACACACATTGACATAATTTCTTGAAAAATAAACGTTAATAACATCATTTATCTAATCACCCCGTAGAGCTTTCGAACGCCTACGTCACAGCAAGTATCGTTACATTATAAGTAAAAGATTCAATCTGTCGTCATAATGTTATTAGCTGTCAGCAGAAATTCGCAACACGGTGATTGGTCTAGTTTACAGCGCGATATGAATTTTATCCACCCCTGTAAAAAGATGGAACGATCGAAAGAGACTGTGTATATCCCCGAGATCGTGGTCTAACGGTACGTTTTCTACGGACTCGTTCCTTGTTGCGTCAAATGTAAAAGACATTGATTCTTAGGAACTGTACAAGTGCAAAGGAATAATCATCGACGTATCAATGGATTTAGCCTGAAGTTTATCCACTTGCTAGATATTGTCTAGGATATCTTTATATCAAAACGTAAGTAAAAAGGTATTTTGTCGCATGCTTTTGTTGGTAACGCGGCAAACAAAAACGGTCGTACAACGGAAGGTCAAAGAGCTTTATAAGACCTACTTCTGTATACATCCGATTGCCTTTGCATTTCTTTATTTAAATTAGTAAATAATGTAAATGCAATCGCAAAATGTAATTTCTCTAATCCAATTTTTTGATAACGTTATAGTTTAGTCTTTTGCATTCCATTTTATGAAATCATTTGATGTACCGGATAATGAGTACAGTCTACACAATCCTGATTGAGATTGAGAGCGCGCGCATAACCGGCAATGACTTATACTGTGTCTACGGGCGTTCACTCGCTTTTCCCCACCACGAGATAAAATTCACCATTGTTGACGATGCAACAGTTTGTATTATATTCGTTGTCGAAAGAGGAACTCTCTTAGTGCGCAACTTAAGCACGCGCGCGGAAATATTATGGTTGCAGCAATTTTTCTCTAAATGTGCAATGACCTACAACATAAATTAAGTCAATAAGATATAAGAATCATCAACGTTAAGAAACCACTTTAATCTGCATCACAGTTTAAAAAGTCAAACTCATGAAATAAATCTTGGATTTGTCAGTTGATCAAATTGTGAATGAACAAATCGTTAACCGCCCGAAGACTAGCAGTAAATTCAAAGATTAAAAAAACATAAATTGGGTTGTTTTATTAACATATAAAATGGGTTAATGACACGACAAAATGCTGTCACGCTTTAGACACACTTGCCTTGCACTTTTAACTTTACATAAAAGTCGAAGAACATAATGATATGCAATCGATCAGCTTAAAGGAAGAATGTTTCCCTCAATGTTTCTGTCATTTTTAGTGCAAAAAACATTTGAATACGATTAATGCCCAATGTGAATAGAAATAGCTCATTTGCACATAATAAGAAGAATATGCTACAAGTTATTAATATGTTTAATATCGAATGACATTTAATTAAGTTTTTCTTTCTGAATGACTTAAGTTGACCCTATTTAATAATGGCCTTGTAAAATCATAATTCCAGACGTCAGCAATGTCACGTGTCCAAAATGTTAACGATAGTTTTACATTAATGTTCCAGCTTATTATAAGACGTTTCCAATACGTCACATGCTCTGCAATTCATTAAAATAACGTATAACATTAAGAAATGCACTTTTGATTACCAATATTGGTTGCCAACCAATGAGTTTTGGTTGAATTTAACCATTTATTTTGTCATTTTATACCGTAAGTGAAATCTTTTTTTTCCTATGGAAGTGATTAACTTAAAAACTGGGAAATGACCTATGCAAAGTATGATTTAATTAATCTTCATTTTTCATGTTTATGGGGGACAATACATCTTATACATTTGTATTGATAATTGAAAGTACTTGTTGATTAAGGTAATGTCATCCAAGGTTTATCCAAATAAATGTGAGGGGCTGTATGAAGCGTTGCACCTACTCTACTTCAATCAATAAAAACACAACCAAGGAGAAGAAGTGTATATTTAAAGTGTAAAATAAATATTATAATAAGACTATTTTCAGGCTGAACCCGGTAAAAAAGTAAGAACATCTGAGCCCGGAGGAAATTGTCTGGTTTTATTCTGGATACATTGGTAATTAATTAAAATAACTATAAGGCATTAATAAAACACAGTACATATCGAGAGTGTGCTAATGATTACAAAACGGTTTTAGTGACGTATTATATATATTTTTTTAGTATTATTTATACGGTAGGCCCTACAGCATGAAACATCGGATTAATACAGTATAATTAAGATAAAGTCTTAAAGTACCTATGTATCCTAATCCGCCAAGATCTACTTTAACCAAAAACAATGAGGAGCTATTAAATTTTAATCAAAACTACAACTCACAGGATCTGAATCAGATCAATCAGATCAAATCATATCGTCATGACCTTAAAGGTTTCACCCATGGGAAATAACATCATACGTGGTATGAAAATCAAAACAACGTTCACACCGCGCTTTCCTAAAATTAGAGTTTATGGCAAATTTTAGATGGCTGTAATTAGATTCCCATGGCTAGGTAACCCTGATTTTCAACAGGTTCCAATTATCAATAAATATAAAACGTATTGGTTTGAAAACGTTACCACAGTTTTCAACAGATCGGAGGATTCATATGTACGTTTGAGAATATGTCATTACGATAAGAGCGAGATAAGAATCTACCACTTATCCCTCATGGTTGTACTACTGTTTAAGAAACTTCTAACGTATTTCTTAAATTGATTTCATAGTCTAGAATAAATTGATAAATTTGGTGAAATTTAGTTAATCGTTCGATTCCAGCAGATTCTGCTGGCACCGCATATATAGTACAAATCATTATCACATTTAACCCATTCAGGCTTACTTAATTACCCTGGTAAGTTTGTTCTAACCATTAACGTTAGCGATAATTAGTCCATGAAGCCAACTTAACCGGTACATAACTAAGCCTGAAAGGGCCAGTCGTAAAGCAGCAATTGCGTAGGACTATTTCGTAATTATTTAACTATGAATTTCTTTTTTTATATATATATAGGCGGACGAAATCGAAATGGTTGATTCTCGTATCTTGTTCATATTGGTGATTCAAATGTTAAGTGTGTATTCCGGAAGATCAAATGTTGGATGTTCTAGGCAACAGATACGGCTTTCGATATCAATGGCTGATTGTAGACCAAAGAATGTCTACCCTTTTGGTTGTAGAGGACAATGTGCATCATACACGCGAGTTTCACCAGCAAACTTTTTAGAAATAGATCGACAATGTAAATGCTGTCAAGTCGGTGAGCAAGTGGACCTTCAAGTTAGACTGGACTGTCCGAAATTAAAGCCTCCATTTGGCATGGTGACGGTAAAATCAGCCAAAAACTGCTCTTGTAGACCGTGTAACTCTGTCGAAGTTCAATCTATTGAACCTTTTGCTTAAACTCACCTTATGTACGCGTCGAACACCCTGTAGAGCGCTAACCTAAGTCCATACATGCTGTTAATACAGTAATTATATACAGTTTTCACCTGCCAAATTTAGAATAAATATACCACCACAATTCGTTTGTGACACCACGAAGAGATTCGACGAGCGGCGGACATTGGGCCTATAAATCCTAATAAGTTGTACTAGTACGTGTCAAATGTGTTTCCTTTTATGGCGCTAATGAGGAATGGTTTATACAGCGTACTTTTATATAAAATTTCAATACATTCGCATAAGTTTGCTAATTATTTATAAATATTATGTAACAATGTAAATATACTTATTTATTATAACAAAAAATGCTTTAATGGCATTAGATAACAATACCTAAGTGACCTCTTTATTTGTGCTAAAATTCCACTATTTTTACAATATTTTTGCATTAGTCGCCACTAGTAATGTATATCTAAGAAATGTAATCTTATTTTATATTTAATTTTGATAATGTACATTTGGAGTAGATTTAACAATAGGGATTTATTTATGTACTCCACGACATTTTGCGCATGCTCATATTAAAACATAATCTCCTTTTAGCATAGCTTGTAAGTGCCAGTATATAAATGGGTACAACATTTGTAGTTTATCTTGGAAAATGATGAAATATGGATAAAATAATAGTTATTATAATTATTGATTGTCTACGTACACTTTGCCATTATTCCCTGCAGGTCTTACTTCAATTGAATTAACAACTACTTAGCCTATATTCACTAAAAAAGAACAGTTTATACAAAAATGTAAAATTGTTTAATTTGACATACACTATAAATAAACATACTATGTTATAGGTATTAGTGTACTTATGTAAATTGTATAACCTTGAAACATAATTATTTTGGAGTATTAAAACATTAGGCTTAACGATTTGTATTTTTGTGAAATTATATTGCTTTGTTTTAAACACAAAATATGTATGCATATAAATTAATTTATATACAAAAAAGGAACTACTTTACATTGCGCATCATCATAAATTACGCGAGTACGTAGTCCACAACAGCTCGGGGTTCCCAATAGGACGCAACGCAAGGACGTAATACGTAAGTTTTGACAAATCATAACGCGATGGATCTGTCACTTGAGATTTCGCTTCCGTTCTTCAGTTGCCTAAAGCTCTGTGTACATTTATCAAACGAGTTTGACAAAAAAGTGTGATGTGCCCAAATATGGTAGTGATATGCTCAAATATGGTAGTGATATGACACCATCGTGTCCATATATGGGCACATCACATTTTATAGTCTACACTAGTTTGATAGTGTAGACAGAGCGAGGCATCTTGCTTACGAATTTGTAGGCCTATAAAATGTATGCGTGCTGCGTTAGTGTAAATATTATGAGTATAAACGGTAAACAATATCTAATTCGATTGAATTGTTAAATTTCTAACAAGGTTGTGTGTTCACACTTCCTATTGGTCATCGAACTGCAGGTAAAGTAACACTATGCTGCGGGAAAGACTTAAGTAAATTTAATTACCAGTCTTAAGGCAGATTAACAAAATGACTCACAAATAATACTAGACAGCAATTAAGTCCAGGGTCTTAAAATACTGTATTTAGTTTTTTAAATTTTCAACCTGACAGAACAACGAGTGTATTCGCTTTAAATAGCGCTATCAAAAGTAAAGTGCAACTGACAGAGATTTAAAGATGTTTTGCTCTATTAAAAGGCAAAACTTTCTCAGAAGCGGAAGTCATTAAGGGTAGTTACATTGATATAAAAAAAGCACCGGCGGAAAAATGTGTATAAGAGGTTAGAAGTTCAACTAATTTCAGATTATTTCTCGCTAGCTCTTACGTCATGAGTTTCCGAGGGTCATCTAGAGTTGTAAAGCCTACACGTACAAGTTAAGTTCCTTAGATCTAGTACGCAGTAAAGATATGTTCACAAACATTTTGCGCGGAATGTTCCACAGAGCATCAACCGTCCCATGTATGTACTCATAGCACCGCTTGTTGCAAATGTGCCCGGGCAGTAATGTAATGCCGATTGCGACCAAAACAAAATACACGCGAGTTACAACACAAACAACCGCAACGCAAATGAGTTTTTGATCAATCTGCAGTGTTTCTATACTACGGAAAAACAACACCCGTGTACAATCGCGTCAACTTTCTTAATAAATATTGATCAATGCGTACAGATAGGATGGACAGACGACAAGCAGACCTCAAAACACATACCTCACACAGAGAAATATACCATTGTATTAATATTGATTTTTGAGTACGGTACCTATTCTCCAGGGACTACATATATATCCATAATTCGGATATAAATTGGATTACACATGTCGTTGGCAAAATCAATAATTGAGTTCGAGTAAACAGTGAATCTTTCTTTGATAAATCAGAGAATGTACAGTCATTGATTTTTAAAGGATAATTTAAAGAGTTCAAGTAGCTGCTCTATGTAAACTGTTTACTCTATTAATATCGTAATATTTGAATGGAAAATGTTAAGATAATTGGTCTACATTTATATCATGATATCCTATGTTAAAAACCAAGTTGAACAGTAACACAATGTTCTCCATTTTTCTTCTAATGTTCGAGGTTTGAAATAATATACAAACCGTGGTGTCGTTATAAGACATTCTCATTACACTCGTCTAGCAAGATTTATAGCAAAGATTATAGTTGAATATGTTATAGGTTAACACCTACGTATTAATGTAATGGATCAGTGTAGGCATACAACTGACATGTCTGGAAAACAACCTTCTGGGTGTCTAATTTTTTGAAAAATTAATGTTAAAAAGGTGGTTGAGATTTTTCCGACGAAATAAATACATAACAATTTGAATTATATTATACGTAAAAATAAGGAAGACAACTAAACGTCGCAACTGGGAGAAACTTGGATTTGCTGGATTTTCCGTGATATTTGAATTTTCAACATCGAGGTATAAAAGCCGATTAACACTTATATATTTATAGACAGAAATTTTAAAAAATGTTGAATTATTATTATTATTATTATTTAAATATTCGCTTCAATAATTGCTTATTATTTTTGGTTACCGCTATCGTTAGTGTGCGAGAACGCTCAAAATGTTACATAAGAAGTCAATTCATTAGTCAAAGTTATAATGAACATAATTAGTTCGTATATAAATTTCGATCAGGTATTATCAACTGACGATTGCATTGGCATTCGATCTAATCAATACATACAACAGATTTACGATCAACTGCGCATGTCTATGCGTACCCTAATTGTTTTAATTGAGTAATATGTCGTCATTCTGTCTTAGATGCGTTGTCACGTACAGGTTAAAAACTTTAATTCGACGAATACAGGTAACACGAATAAAATTAATCGTCAACTGATTAAAGAATAGTGTCGCCTATACAATAAGATTGAATAATTTTATGTGGTACTGTATATGTATATAAATGGAAAGAATAAATATGGGACGCACCCACCAAAGAAAAAATTCTAATATTGTATGAATATCATCGATTGTAGCTACTTTCCATACACGTTATCTTTAAATTAAGAAAATAAGTAATTGTAGACCTACCTGCTAAACAACACATAAGATAGTATTCATCGCCTATTAAAGTATCTTTGTCTCTTTATTTTTCGGATCTTTATGAACATCTTTCAATTAACTGAAAATTGAGTGCAGATAATTTTTAGTAAATTTAACGAAAACAAAACGATTTAGTTATATAATTTACAAGATTAGACTTAAATGTTTTATATAAAATTAGTCCTACTATTAAATAAAGTAGGTTTGTATTAATATAGTATCTGGCCGGTAATTTGATTGTCAGGAAGTATCTGTAAAATAAACAAACTTCGGTATCAGACCTAACTATCTCATATGCCAGTTTCCGAACTCGCAACTACTCGCAGTCAGAAGCCTCTCGCTACAACCACCTGGCCATATCTTGATCTATATATAGAGCGGTGTTAATTGTTACTTGTGGAGTTACTGGCCTCATGGAGTTTTAAACTTTAGAAGACCTCACAACTGAATCTAGTAAACTAGAAATGTAATAACACGTTTTTTTTACAGTTCTAAAATGAATAGCATATTGACATGTCATCAAGTCACACATTCTTAATTTTGGCAAATAAATCGTCCGCAATTATATTATTATATAAACTAATTGTTCTGGATAAAATATTTCTATCGGCCAATTTACAGAGACGTGTTGATGATAACGCTGATAACGGTTGTACGCTCTTTCTTAGCGTAATCTTAAAATCCCATTTTACTCGATATCTTAATTGGCACTTTTCCAATTACATGTAATTTCATTCCAGCAACTAAATCATCAGTAACATCGTCCTCAATCGAAGTCAACCTAGATTTATAAACTATCTACAATCGTAATTCACAATGCATTATTAAGTAATCTTTTGCAGAACCAATATTTACCAATTACCTCATGGGAGTTGATAATTACTGTGAGGTTTACCCATGCTGACGTTAAGATAGGGAATTAAACCTGCGTGGGTATTCAAATTCCGTTAACAATCTTCGTCGTAAAAGAGGTTTTTTTTTCTTCTCAGGACGAATTATACTCCATCAAACATCAAGATATATGTCTGCCCCACCTGCCAACTCCGGTTCATCAAATATAGTACGTGGGTATGGCTTTACAATGATTAGCACACATATGCCTACATATTTTCACGTAGAATGTATAAACAAGACGCAAGAATGGAACATTTGACTAGAAGTTTACCTGTTACGTTACACCTATTAGAGACTATTTTATTTCACTGCACCACAACCGGTAACACTAGATTACACAAGAGGCCTAGGACCGATTGCGCTTATACATCTTAGAATGAGTAAATCACATTTTGCACACCCTCAACATTTAAGGATTATACCCCAAAATCTTTGTTTTGGGCGGGGTTGTTATGAGAAGATATTACAACGATTTATCTTGGTGCCTGATCATTGTTGGTGCCACATCGTGTACTACTCATTCTTTACAAATTAACTTAATTCTAACGTTGTTTAAAACAATTTAGTTAGAGATAGGTTAATGGCACTTAACCTAATACAGGTGGGTGATCAAACGAATGTTCAGCCACTTTGTGTGGGTTTGTTGGTGGCCTACACTCCACATTAAACACGTCCCTCTTAATATATTTGTTATACAGTAGTTTCGAATAAATTATTATTAAAACTATTACTTTAGTATACGGATTGACTTTACAAATTAAAAAAAATCTGGAATTATTTGATAATAGGCTACAATATATAATACATATTTACACAATTTAGTTGGTATCAGTTCTTTAATTGAGAGATCGAAAAATTTGGTTTAACATAATTAATATATGAAAAATATATTTAAAATAGAACACATTTAGAGAACACAATATATGTTTGAAGACTTGTGCAACAAAGTGGTTGATAATAAGCCCATCCTGAGTAAGAATATATGAGGGTTTTGAATCGGAAATTACTCGTTTCTCATTTAAAAATGTATAAATAGTAGGCCAGTGTAGCTATGCAAATGGAGGTTTACTACAACTTACGAGCCAAAAAAAATAACACTACAGCATATTATACAGTAAGAAATATTTTTTGATTTATAATTGATTTTATATCAATAAATGACGTAAACACAAGGCAAGCGTGTCGAACAATGACAAGCGACAGTTCGAATAATCCATCGCTTGTGATTAGTCAACTCACTAAAGCTTTGTTCCCACTAGGACGCAACGCAAGCGCAACGTAAGCGAGTTGACCAATCACAAGCGATGGATTATTCAAACTGTCGCGTGTCATTGGTCAACTCTCTTTCTTGCGTTGCGTTTACGTCCTTGCGTTGCGTTCTAGTAGGAACCAAGCCTTACGTTGTGTCTACGTCCTTGCGTTGCGTCCTAGGGTAACCAAGCTTTAGGGACAAATTATTTGTGAAAATAATAATAATAATATAATATGTTCTACCCCTTTAAGGTTTCCATAATTACATTCTGACCCTAATCTTGCAGAAACAATCAATAGTCTCTGTGTTATTATTTCCTAGCTACCCAGGTGTTGGCTATTTTTAACTTTGAATTTCAAAGACCTGTCACACGATTTGATTATTTTATAATACAATTATACATTTTGTCTTACATTTTCAAAAGCATACATGTGTACAGTTAATCTATCTAATGCTACGATTGACCTTTGACCGTTGCGGAAGTTTTTTATCGTCTATCTATATACAGCAAGAACGCAAAATCTGGTATTTATAGTTTATTTCATTACAATTATATCTGTCACAATTCGATAGAATTACAACGTGTACAAAAAGCATCGTTATATTATTAGTATTGTACTGTTGTTCATAAAATGAAATTGAATAAAAGTAGCGGCTTCTAGCTGCCAAGAAAAAAAAACCATTGTCAACGCGTGTATGCGCGAATTCGAGGATCACATAATTTTAATAATAATGTATTTTATATAGCGCAAATTCCATACATCAAATGACCCTTTCACATATTACCCCGATTATTTTGATCAAACACGTATGGCTACTTCCATTTGACCTAACCGGGTACCCATGTGTACACCTGAGTGGAGAGATTCAAACGCAAGTAAAAAAGCCTAGGACACGGGAAATTCCACGAGCATGCATGGTCGACTTGAACTCCAACACACTACGCCACACTAAAATCATTGACGAAATAAAAATAGGACTTTAATAAAATAGAAGTCACATAGGGTACTGACGTCACGGTTAGGGTAATTGATTATAATAACGTTATAGGTAAATAAAGTGAATTAACGACAAGGGAACGGCGAGGACACATGTTATCTTATACAGCAAGCGTTTTTAAAAGACCATTACAAAAACAATGACCTGAAAACTATATTTCTAGCGTGAATGACGTCAGAGATTAATTTACAAGAGGAGTTTATGCCCCAGTAGAGAATATAGTTTTTACATTTTCGCCCTCCATCTAATTAATCATAGGCATACCCTGATTGCACAGGTCTATCTGCTGTATCTATAGGTTGCTGCGTGTATACACAGTGAATGTATACCATAACTTGGCGCACGCGGCATTGTTGTTTATAAAAGCCGTCCTTCCCACTAGAAACGCAACATAAGGACGTGTACGCGCAACGCAAGCGAGTTGACCAATGGCAAGCCACTGTTTCAATAATCCATCGCTTGTGATTGCTTACGTTCTTGCGTCGTTAGTGGGAACCAAGCTTAAGCGTACGATAACTGCATAAAGTTCTTAAAAATCTGTATTTAAACATTAAGGCTAGAAGTAGGTTACGAAAAGTCATGCCCTGTTGACAATCGACGTGGGCGGTTTGTTTATTGCGTTTTGTTTGTCAAAATACAGTTAATAATTGTTTTCAAGAAATGTGCTGCTACGACGTTGATGATAACTCTTTACTCAGTAATCGTCATCTTTAGACTGAAATGTATTTGTTTCTTTGTAAAATAAAGAAATTGTCATTTCAATTTTAATTTAGTGACGAAATAAGAGTACTGTACTAAAAAAATACACATTTTGGCCCGACGACAAAAATACCCTTTAATGCCGCGTTATTACGCAAGAACAAAAAAATGTACTTAATGAAACTAGGCCAAAAAAATCACTCGATACGTACATGCGAGTAAAGCTCCACTTTCAAAGTGTGACAACGACGAATTTGTTGCAGCGTGAATAACTGATGATCATTATACAATAAATAAAATGTGTAAATTACGAAGAAAATTTGATAGTTTTGCTTCCTACGCAATATTTTTTCTCATCTTTCGAGTCGGTGGATGGGAGTGACAGACGGCGTAAATGAATTTCTGTAACGTTCTATATTATACTATGTATGCTGTAGTAAGATAGCAGTTATGTATTTAATATTTATTCATTTGAGAAATTTTCTTTTGAAACGGTTGCCGCAACGAGAATAGGTAAACAAAAAACTGTAAAACTACTGAAAAGTTTAAGAAAATAAATAGTACATAAAAAGTGAGTCTAAATCAAATATTTTAATATGAAAAATACATAAACTAAAAATAAAAAAGAAAAAAAAATTGTAGTTAATAATTCGTGACATTGGTACATTTTGTTATAGGGGGCAGTATATATCCGGTTTAACTTTTGGGGGTTTTTTGGTTAAGTCAATAGAGGGCAGGCAATCGTCTATCGTCGATGATCAACAACAGGAGAGTCATGTGCACAAATCATGAATTTGTCACACGTGTGCACACAGTGGAAAATCCCCGTCAATACTGAGTGACTCGTCGAGTAGAGCTAATATTTATTATTAATATTAATAGTAACCAAGGGCTATACATTTAGATTTCTACTATAGTCTATGCTGCTACTACTCATGGAGGTATAAAAATAAATATTTTTATACCTCCATGTACTACTGTACTACTAAGCCAAGCTGTAGTGTAGGCAGCCTAGCTAATTAGATATAGTCTAGAGTTTTATACAGTACTTAATTAATTAACTACAGTACTGCTAATAAAGAAGTAAAGTAACTGCCTTCGTCAGTGTAGTAGAAGTACAGTATACCCCTGTCTGGCAGTATACTAATATTAATACCAGGGAGTTTACAAACTTTACAACTCCCTGCTAATACTAATAGTAATTAGTACTAACTAATAGACTATAATAATTAATAGAATAATATTATAGTAGATTTTATAGGGCTACTACAGTATACCCTAATAATAGTTTGCAACTGAGAATTTAAAACCATCACACCAGCAATAATATAATAATATGTTTTTTGCTCTCTGTGTGCCTCAGAATGACTGGACAAGCAAGAGGATCACAAGAAGTCCTTACTGTTGCACTTCCTAAGTCTTGTTGATAGATTACAATTATGGAGAGTGAAGAGTTTGACCGTTGGAAAACAACAATGTTACAATCATTTTCAGGACTGTCCGACAGACAAAAATGCACTGCCCTTGAGTCATTAATTGACATCTGCGGACCTGCCCAACTTACCTATTTATCTGAACTACAAACTCTGATACAAAGAGATTTCCTTAAATTGTTACCTCTTGAAATCTCCTATCATGTCATTAAATGGCTGGATATAGATTCTTTAAAAACATGTTGTCTTGTAAGCAAAAAATGGAGTGATGTAGTGAATGGATGTGCAAAGGTTTGGTTGGCTGCCTGTCATAACCTCGGCTTCAACAAGAAACATGACGCCGCTGACAAAAATGCACACTATTGGAAGACCATGTGTCGGAGTCTCACAGAAAAAATGAAAGCTTTAACAAATGGGAGTTCTTTTAAATGGAATTTGTTGGAAGGGCACACAGGAATAATTACAGCAATCTATTATGCAAATGGCATTTTAGTGTCTGGTAAATAAAGACTTGTTTTAGAAATTAAATTTTCTTAACCATACTTGAATGTGAATCATGCTATGCATTTTCAAATTGTTTATTCCATACATGTGGAAGGTGTAGTACACGCATTGTGTTTGTCAAAATGAAAGCCAGCAAATTTGGATTGAATCTGCATTCATTGTTGCTACACTGTAAATTTAGTACTGTAGTAATGTTTTTAATCCGTTTTTTTATCATTTTTTATGAACAAACCTAACTACAGTTAGGCCTACTGTACTCTTATAAAATCTCAAAACATATTCTAGATTTAAGTAGACTATTTTGGATTACTGTAAAGTGTTATTATAGGTAGCTATGACTTGACAGTGCGTATTTGGAACGTCAATAGTAATGAATGCAAGAAAGTTATTCAGACACACAGTTGTGCAGACATCAAATTTGTTGGAAATCAACTTGTAACAGCCTCTTATAATTGCACTGTTGGATTATGGGATATGGAGACTGGAAGTAATGTTAGAATGTACGTTGGTCACACATCAGCAGGTAATAAATCGGTCATGCATGCTTAATTTGATTTCTTACCATTGAGATCATATGGGATATGCAAATCAGCAATGAAAGGTGAATACTACACTTTTACTGTAAAGTACTGTTATACAGTATCTTTCAAAACCTAAAATATTGATTGTTAAAAAGGCAAGAAGTGAAAATGTGGACACTAATGTATTGTTACTTACAGTTTTCTGTGTAGATCTTGATGTCACAGCACAAATAATTGTCAGTGGTTCAGGTGACTGTACAATCAAAGTTTGGAGTTTGAATTCAGACCAATGTCTTAAAACATTTGTATGTGAAGACTGGGTAAAAAATGTAAGTTTTGTTTTAATTATTGTATTCCCTAAACAAATAACAGGTTTAGTATTTAGTTAATAAACATCAAGATACAAGACAAGGTGTTATTCCTTTTGAATGTTCTTTAACGATAATTATATTGTCCTCCTGAAATTCCAATTTTAAAGACCAGTAAAAATGGTCTTTAAAATTGATGTTATTGTTATTACTTAATTTAGGTAATAGTAGAAAGGTGCCAAACCAATTCACTTTATCATCGGCAAGGGGAAATGGCGATTTTGGGTGCAGAGTGGACTACAAATGTTATCAAGGCAAGTTGACGCTAAACTCCTGGCTACAGTTCAACATTTTCTTCAGCCAAATAGAACAACATAGACAAAATATGTTTCACAGCCAACATTTTCCTGTAACACACTAGGCATTGAATACTTACTAAAAAAAATTAGTTTGTTTAAAATTGTCTACACTAATTAACTAAAAGTACTAAAACTTGTATGAAAAATTTTTAAGTAACGGTCACGCATGTTTTTTTTTAAACTTTATTTTGCACACTATTATTTACCTTTACAATAATGTACTTAATTTAAAACTTTATTTTACCATGGTTGCACAAAACCATACTGTATATGTCATTTTGTGCTTAACCCTTTGAAGACGTGGCCTGTATCCCATACAGAGTAATTTACTTTCCCAGGACGCGAGGCCTGTATATGTACGGGTTGACTTTTTGCTCACTAAATTGCACTTTTTGAGCATTTCACCTTAGGTCAAAACAAATGTAATTTTTCGGAAGGCCAAACCATTTCACATAACAATAAAACCAACAATTGCAGAAAGTTACAGTCATAAAAATGTATTTTGCATTTTTCCTAAACCTATTAAAAATACCTTATTTAGCCTCAGTCACTTGGGGTAGAAACCTCTTCAAAGGGTTAAGCAAAGTAAAAACAAATTGAACCACACAAATTTGATAAAGCACACAAAATGCTTTTTTTTTATAGATCTGGTCATTATCGAGTGACTATGCACCTGTATCTTTAAAATCAAAAACTGGTAGAGATATTACAATGAATAAACCGTATCTCAAGATTGATGGCAACATAGTGATATGTGCATGGGATAAGTGTGTCAATTTCTGGAACTTTGAAACATTGCAAATGCTTAACTCGTAAGTATTATATTACTAGCTACAGTACCTCTATGCTTTGTCCCACTACACCCACTAGGTCACAACACACAAATTACTTGGTCAATGGCTAGTGGAAATGTTGCTATGCTTTACACTATCCAAACATTTGATGTACAGCATATACAGTATTTATTTTAAATTTTAATTAAAGTTTTATAATGGTACCAAACAAAGAATTACACTTTTTGACTGAAAACTGCTGCATAAAGTTATTTATGGCTGTTTTAACTTTAAAGCTCTGTCTACACTATCAAATTTTATGTGAGAAAAAAATGTGATATGCCCATTATGGACATGATGTCATATCACTTCCATATTTGGGCATATCAGTACCATATTTTGGCACATCACACTTTTTTTGTTAGTTTGATAGTGAAGACATAGCTTAAGAAGACTTAGAAGTTCATTGTTTCAAATACCATAATGTTGCTTAAAATGTGTAATGTTCTTCCAATAACAGATGTGAACTACCTTGCCTTCTTGGGTATGGCTCAATGTTTGGCCTTGGAGCTTTTTACAGAGGATTCACTATACTGTGCAGATTCAACAACCAAACAATATCAAATCACATAAATGAACTCCACTTAGGGGTACCCAAAATACTGACTATTGGAGACGATAAGTGGCTCTATGGATGGGATCACAAACCTGAAAGCGGTCTAGTTTTTGCTGCAGTTATAAATGTAAACCATTCTATTTTATTGGTTAAATGGTAACCAAAATAACAAGCAGTACTATTATAATTACTGCAGTACCAGTTGCCCATAACAAGCACTCCTATAATTACTGCAGTACCAGTTGCCGATAACAAGCACTACTACAATTACTGCAGTACCAGTTACCCATAACAAGCACTATTACAATTACTGCAGTACCAGTTGCCCATAATGCACTACTACAATTACTGCAGTACCAGTTGCCCATATCAAGCTCTACTACAATTACTGCAGTACCAGTTTCCCTTGATCAAAGTAAATACACTGTACTAAAAACTGGCAAGGTTAATGCTGTATACAAATAAATTATTATGCTATATATAATTCTAATTCAGAAATTCTAGACTGGATGACAGAATGGCAAGTACTGTACAATATCTGAATCACCAAACGGTTTGTGTTTATTTACCAAGCGCAAAAGATAACTCACATTTTAAGCTTCTTTATTATCACATGATCTGTCCGTAACTTTGCATTGTTCCAACATTATACCTATTGGGATGTTACATCATCATTCTTAACTGCGTTTGCTTTCCATGACAGATAGGTATTCCAAATAACAGCAACAGAGTTTGTTGTTATCGCTCTTTTAGAAAAACAAACAGAATAAATTATTAACAAATTTGGCACACTTTGTGTTTTTCATTTAATGCATCTTAAACATATCGTTACCATGAATAGTAGTGCACCCTATTTTTATTTTTATCTCTTTTATTCATCTCATAAATAAAAACTCATCTCCTACAAAACTAACCTGTGCTGTAGAGGAATGAAGTAGAAGTTACATATTTGTACAAATGGCCAAACCTGGAAAAAAGAAGATTGTTACGAATTACTTTACTAAACTTAAAAATACTTAAAAGAAAAAATTAGGACATCAATCTTTATTGTGTACCATCTGTTAAACTGTATAATGTATATTAAAATTGAACTTACTTTCCAATTCATTATCATTGTAGATTTGAAATCCTGTGAATTAAATAAACATAATGTTTATGATTAAAGCATGTATAAAAAGGATATGTGTATTTGTGTATTCATTGTAAAGTACAGTAAAATATTGATAGCCTAAATATCACCACAACAATCAGCTGAAGAAAGAGAGGGAGGAAGAGGCATGTGGTGTATTATATTGTATGTTAGAAATTAGAAGTAACTTAATTAAGTAAACCTTTTGCAATTTTTCTTTAACTTGTGTTGTGTCCATTCCACTGGTGTATCCAATTACAGCAAAGTACATACAAATATAGGAGGGAGCAAACAAAGTCTGTAGAAAATATGTTAAAAGTTAGGTAAGTGATACAGACATTTGCAGAATTATATATATATTTTGTTAAACCAAAAACAACAGCAGAAACAAATCCACCACTTACAGCAACAGAACAAAGACAATTACAACAACTCAGAAACACTTAAACTACGACGAAACAGAGGAAGACTGAAATATTGATCTCTACTGAAATTATACACGACCACACATAAATTAATAGGAGGCACAAGCATATGAATAACACATGCATCATTGTTTTAAAACATTTTTGGTAGAAAGTTATATTTGGTTGGGACATTATGTTTAGTCTGTCTAAAAAGTTTTGTACATAGGATAAAAACAAATTCAAAGATAACCCAGATTGGCCCTGATATGACAAATCTCATTTTCGTTAAATTTCTTAACACTTCTGTTGTTGTCTTACCTGGTCTATTATCATCTTTTTGATTGGTTGAACCATGACATGACCACCTACAAATTTCTCTAGTGTTTTATAATATTTATATATTAGTGGACCCTGAAATGAAAATTAGTTCTTTATTTTAGGCCTATTGTTGGATGGAATTGTAAGCTGATGTGAGCAATATATCCCGTATGATGCATGCACACACAATACATTATATATATATTAATGTTTATAAAAAATAAAGTAAAATAATTTTAAATGTTATGTTATGCATTTTCATAGTTGCTTACTGTGATAATGAATCCAACTGCCGTTTGTCGCAGTGTACGGATGAAATCATGAGACTTCAGTCCTTTCTTTTCAATTAATTGCTGAGAAATAATGTCTGATATCAAAAAGAGACCACCTGTATTTAAATAGAACACAATTAGCATACAGTATTAATAAAATTATTGAATAGGGCATGTTGTTAGTTATCATAGAAGTAATAGGCCTATTAGGCGTAGTATAGAACAGTATGGCAGAGGAAATCTAAATCTTCAGATCCAGGCTAATTAATAAATGGAAATGGGCTTAAACATTGTAATAAGTTTTAAACTATACATATTTAAATTTTTTGTTGACTCAATAGCTTCCATGTTTTACTGAGGTAAAAAAATACCATACCGAATGACTATATATATATATATATTATATTATTATTACTTGTATAGCGCACATTTATACAACATTTAATTATAATCAGCGGCGCTTCACATCAATTAGTATCGTAACATTGTTTGAAATATAGTGCTTTTAAATGTATATATCTAACTTACCTGTAACAGTTGCCTGTGTTTTGTAAGGATGTGTGTTCAATAAATGCAAATACAGTTGTAATGGTCTCATTCTTGTCATTTTGTTCTGTAGGCTTATATGGTATTAAAGTTAGTAGTTGTACTTGTAGTCAAAAGATATTGAAATCATCAGCCACGGTTTACGGTTAGTTAATCAACATTTCTGAAAAAAATAAATAAAAAAAACAGACTGTCCAGGTTTGGTGGTACGAAACGTCCCTCAGCTACAGTACCTGACTAAAATTTCCCGCTACCTGCTGCCCGAGACTCAACGACTAACAAATTTATCTCTGTCCTAAACTGCCTTGAAGCTATTTAGTATTAATTATTATTATTATGGCCCTCCCGCCCTTACTTATTATCCCTTCTACTGTAAGTTCTAGCCTAGCTCTAGTACTACTCTAACTGGTAGTACTACAGTAGTAGTAGGCCTTGCCTAGGCCCTAGTAGGACTAGCCTAGGTCTAGTAGTATAGTAGCCTCTTTTTATTTAGTAGATTAGCCTAGCTAGCCGGGAAGCCGATCACTCTGGCCACGCTTCACTCCGGCCGGCCGCCGTATCAGTTTAGCGCGATGTTATGCACTCCGGCCGCTATTCAATTCGACTTCCTGTGCAAAGAAAGGGAAGAAAGAAGCCAATTTATTACTATTTTTAGAATACATTTTTATTTCGGCTGTGTCTACTTACATATCATAAACGATTCATATTAGATTGCATATTAAATTCAATAAATTAATTGGCCTGGGCCTAACACATGTACCACGTGAAGCATGCTGCAGCTGCTCTATCTCCTGTCTCCTGCATGTAATTTCAGTCACGCATGAGTAAGTACGTACCTGCCACATTATTGTGTATGGAAGGCCGTAAGCGACATAAAAATAAAATATTTCAGTAAACGTCATAGAGTAGCATGATATCAGTGTACATCATAACAATAAAGCATTGCCAATTATTACTGTATAAAACATTCCATAACTAAGCACAGCCATCTAAACGAACATATAAGGTCAAAAGATGTATTGATTTTTTATTTAATATTGTTACGGAAAAGATTCGAACTCAATGCGAAATTTTATTAAAATATTTAATGAATTTAATTATTTCGATAATTGTAAATAAATAAACAATGGGAACAATAATTCGCATGGTATAAATCAAATCAGAGAAACGCAAACTTATTATTAAGTTAGCAATTTTATTAATTTCATTCTCTGGAGTAGGCCTATGTACAGAACTTGATTGGTTACCATCGACAGTCGACACCAAAAACAATTTAAACGATTTTAAGTGAAAACTGTAAATATTTTGATGTCATTTTGGGAAACAAACACCGAAAAAAGACATGTCATATTTTGTTATAACATTCGCTGTGTTTGGTTTATTACGTCAACACGCTGCTCAAGGTAAGACCTTTTCATTTTTAAATACAAATAAGTACGGATCCCGTGCCGCCGACGACAAAACAAGTAGACTCCTTTTGATTTCAACTAGATTCTTACAGATCCGCAAGACGGATAGTAGGCTACATGTAATAATTCTCAAAAAGAATTATGATGGGACAGGGTCCGATCAATCCGCTTACTGGTTATGTTTGTGATAGGAAGTATCCTCATTCTATAAGATTTTTTATTGTTCTTTTCGAAAATGGATTTGAGTGTAAAAGTGTGAACAATGTTAGCTACACTCTTTGTCTCTTTACCCTAGGTGTTTCCTGTTTCGTATGTAACAACGCATTAACCAACGGACAATGCAACACCCGCAGTGAAACATGCAACATGGTAAAATGAATGTAACCAAAGAACTTATAACACAAGAATCTCCTGTTCTTCAATTTGCATTCAAAACACAGTATCGGAAGTACAGGGTTAAAAGGTCAAACTGGGCGACGCCATTTCACAGCATGGAGAAGCGCCCCCTCCAAACTAGGAAGTCAATTACTCTACCCCCATAGAGTATTAGCAGATCCCCTCTATGGTTTTGACTTTCTAATTTGATGCGGGCGCCCTACTCCTCAGTCAATTACTCGACCCCCCTAGAGTATTAGCAGATCCCCTCTATGATTTTGACTTTCTAATTTGATGCGGGCGCCCTACTCCATGGCTCACAATGGCGCCACCCATAGCTCTATTCTATCCCACAATGCCTTTCGAAATTGTTACGCGCTTCGGACGAACAGGAGATTCTTGTGTTATAAGTTCTTTGGTCAAACTCATGAACTTCGGCATAATTATTTGTCGGTGCCGATAGCTTTCTATAAACCACAAATATAATGTAGACTACAGACTGCATCGGCCTTCGGAAAAAAATAATTCGCCATTTGGTCCGGTCACTGACAGGATAAAATAGACGTTATTAATCACCATTATTATTATTAATAATATTTAAGTTATTATACCCGAAAACCGTTCAATTCATATCAATGTAAATGTTCTTTATATATTTAAAAATGACAATAAATGTACTTACTTACTTATATCATCATTATTACAATCGTCATTATCATCATCATTATCATCATGTTCATTTTTGTTTTTATTTGAAATTATTCTCTATTATTCAGCTATGTCAAACCACTGTTCGTGATGAAAACGGTCAACATAAAATAACCAAATATTGTTCGAATGGAAATTCGTGTTGGAACGAAGCAGAAAATAACAAGGCCGATTGTCATCCATATCAGGAACGTTCGTGGTGCATATACTGTTGTTCTACCGACTATTGCAATAGAGAGGAACATCCAGCATCAGTGACCACGGATGAGACAATCACAACTACAGAAACAACCACATCACAGAGAGGGGAAACTACACCGCAACCGAAGCCAACCACCGAAACAGACGAATCTACCGAATTAAAGACCATGTCGTCACAACCGTTGCGTCATCATCAATATTTTGTTTTTCATACCGTCGCAATAGCACAACCCGAGACTACATCACAACCAAATACAACCACTCAACCAAATATAACCATACAACCAAATACAACCATACAACCAAAGCCGACCACACAACCAAAGACAGCTATAGAGCAAACTACTGAACCACAAACCATGGAAGCAGAGACAACACCAGAATCAAACACGACCCCGACATCAAAGAAGACAAGTAAACCATCAGACTTTACAACTTCACAACAAGAGCCAACCACACAATCTAACAACGTGCAACTGGAAACAACCACGAGAGACCCACAGGAACCTGTTCAAGAGCGGACAATTACAAAACGGTCATCGGGTGAATTACTGAACTACATGCAACCTGGAACAAAGCAACCAAGAGGTACCTTACATTGCTTGCTCCGCTGCTGTTTTATTAAAACTCCAGTATTACTGCAGGTTTCATACAGTAATACATTATACAACCATGAAAGCCCCAGTGGTCTAATGATTAGAACAGGACAGGTTCCGGATTCGAATCTTGGTTTTTCTCACAGATTTCTCATCTTTATAGTTTCAAATTAATTAATGTCAGTTATAACCGGGCGGTTTATAATTTATTCTGTGCCTGTTGTGTTTAATATATTATACTGTTAAGTTGTCAACCTAATCATATCTTCTTTCCTTGTGTCTTAGTTGCTTCGACAATTGCTTCTCTTGGTGTATGTTTGGGTATTGGACCATCGAATGGACGTCGTAAATTTGTGAAATGTAATTAAGCTTTTCAAAGGTAATATGCTGCTTTACGTTGCTTGTTGTTTGTGTAGACTTTCTGAAAATCCCGGCATACTCTACTAAAAATAACCTTTATAATAGTTGACATAAAGTTTGCGCTACACCACGTATATATACACTGTAGTTCTAAAAAAGAACTGTTGCGTTTCTCGACGTCCATTCTTACTCCAGAGGACGATCAAAGTACACTGATCAAAACGTGTACCGCAAACTTTTATTATCAACATTTGATATCACCACCAGGGAAGAGTCACTCTTCCCCGATTTCACCATGCAAACCTTCAAACAGTATATAACCTTTATAATGAATGTAACGATAGAGACAATAGTATTCATCAAGATATTTCCATTGACATTATTTCTTTTAATTACTTTAAATGAAAAAAAAGTATAATACTGAATATAACTTTATTCTATACTATATCTCAATTAATGTATATTCTAAAACTAATCTCTAATACAAAGGTCCTGTATTATAAACTTAGATAGTGTTCCTCTACAGTAGTTTATGCAGTTTTATGCAGAGTCCCAAAAACATAAAATATTTCCCCTCGAAAAAGTATCGCCTGAATATGAGTGTCCTATGTGGCAAAGGATGGATTATGCTGCATTTGTGAAATATTATGCAGTTTTATGAGAAAAATTGAATCGGAATGTATTATTGAGCTCATTGAGAGTGACGACCGGACGAATACCACATATGTAAGTGTAACAATAATTCACCACTGTGTTGAAAATACAGCAGGTATAATAATAATAATAATGTTAAGCTGGAGTAGGTAGGTAAGATTGTCGAATTGTTGATGTTATAGCTTGTAAGAAAAAGTGTGTCCGCACCATAATACTGTACTGTTTTTTTAAACCACAGAGACAATTCAAACGTGGGTTTTTTTGAAGTTTCACATTAACATTAAACTACTCCAATCATTATGACGTATTATTAATAGAAAATTCATGTTTCATTCCAAGTCAGACATAGTGTACGTATGACTTGATTGTGTAATGTAAAAAAATAGGTTTTTACCTTAGCAAAGCATGCAAATTCATATGAATATGAATAAATGTTTATAATGTGTATTATACATTTTAACAACTTTTTCTTTACATATATTATGTACTAATTAAACTAAAACATAGATAAGAAAAAGAACATAGAATATTCAAAAAGAAAAAAAAAACAAATTTAAAAGTAACACATGAAGTAACAAATATTTAACACAAAAAAAAACTTGTCCACATACAGAAAGAGGATAATATTATTATTTTTCTTCATAATTAAATAAAATAGTACCTTTGTGAAAACTACACTCTTATGTGCATTATTGGCAAATATAACAGTGGTGACGCCGGAGAAAATGTTTGGACAGCGGAGAAAATTTATACAGCAATTCAGATTGCTTCTCCCGTCACCATCACAGGTTTTTGTTATGTTTTTGTCTTGACAAAATAAATGAAATGAAATAACTTTATGTATCGTTACAGCTTCTGGATTGTAAACAACCTTTTTAGCATTCTGACTGCCAAACTCTTGCTAACGCTTTTCGACTGTGACCCAGATTTCATCGCTAGGACATGTAACTAACCCATGTACTGGTTCAATTACAAGACCTTCAATCAAATTAAATTTAAACTTGCGGATAAGTTGAGACAAAAAGACTGTTAGCTCAACATATGAAAACCGATAGCCTGGGCAAATACGTTTGCCAGCAAATCCAAATGGAGAAAACGTCAATTTGTCACGAAGCTTTGAATTTTCTTCACTGAAACGATCGGGGTTAAACCTGCAAACACAATAAAAACATGGAAAGGAACTTTTTTTTTTCTATTTTTCAATATTTCCATTCCATATCAAATTATTTTACATCCTTTGCTAATATTATTGTCAAACGACTAAGCCTGGGATCAAACTCAAAGCAGGCCGAAAGAATTAACTCACACAAGTTTTCCAATCGTCTGCGATCTCACCTTATTATCACCGAGTACATCCTTTATATAACTATAATAATACTATTTTATAGAACACCACAGTTGATAGCTTAGAGGTGTAAAAGATCGGATAGGCAGTTCATTAAATTAATGTTATCAAAAAATTAACACTTTTGAGTTCTTTTTTAATTTTTTACAAAAAAAAAGTTTTTTAAATAACTTACAGTTTCGGCTCTGACCAATATTTTTCATCTTGCTGTACAACGCCGAGTGCATGAATTACTGGAGTCTAAAAATATGAAATTAATTTCTATTTTAAGTTAGAATACTATTTTTTATATTAAAACACCATATTCAAACTTCCTTAATATTGTTATATTCAGAATAATTTGTTGGTATCAGTAACTTGACTTTATATCTAGACTATTCGCGGTACTGTATCTATAACTTGTCCAGTATCATAGGCAAGTTGTATAATACAGTATCACATGTGATACCTGTATCACAGGCTATAAGCTAAACCTCAACATACATGTTGACACAGATTATCATACTGACACCGTCCTCTAATGAAACACTACAACTGTACCTAACTCTTGTTTAGAAACTGTGGGTTTAGTTGTGCTGGCTGTTGAATTTTTACAGAAATTAAATGTGAAATGATCAATTCTTATTTGAATATCAATACTAACCATTTTAGGAATTAAATGGCCACCGATCTGGACATCCATCTCCTGGTACCTAGCAGAAAATGGAGCAAGTACGGCCGTTCTCATGGTTTCATCCAAAACTTGTCTTGTATAACTATAAAAGCAAGCAAAACCATGATAAAAACTGATTTGCAAATTGAATTGTCAGGACCAAATTGATATAGCCATGTATTGTATTAGCCAACACACATCAAGCCTCTACACACACTCCTACATACTAAAGCTCTGTCTACACTATCAAACTGATTTCACAATAAATGTGTGATGTACCAAAATAGGGTACTGATATGGTAGTGATATGACATCATGTCCATATATGGGCACATCACATATTTTTGTCACATAAAGTTTGATAGTGGAACAGAGCTTAATATGGAAGAAGTCACATAAACATGTATAACTCACACAAGTTTTCCTATCGTCTGCGAAGTAACCTTTTCATCACCGAGTACATCCTTCAATTCTTGGTATACCCTTTTCTCAACATCTTTATGGGTTGCCAAGAAATATAGGCACCAAGCAATAGCTAAAAATATATACTACAATTCATTTTTTATTGGTCAAATTTATATAAAAATCAGAAAATATACCAAAAATGTTTTAAAAAACAAAAAAAAAGTATAAACAATAATTGAAAGTTATAAAAATAATTTGTATATACAATAAAAAATTGCCAAAATTTATAAAAATTATATTTCAAATTATGATGCAGATGTTATCTCAATTAGAGGCAAATCTTGAGACATTTTTATTAATAAACAATAATATAATTATGTCAATCTTTCAATTAAATGACACTATTTAACAAACGCAAAACAAGATTATTATAATTAGGTTGTTCTATATTCAGTTTGCACACAGTGCAGTAAGATTACCTAAGGCTCGAATAAATATTGAAACATCTACAGTACCAGAAATTAGACTACGATTGAATTTTAAATATTTAATAACGGTCTACCCACAAAATGAACCGACCAGTATAATGATTAAAAAAAGGCACTGTAAACAAACTTTTCTATAACCTCAGAATGAAAAAAAAAAATTATTAACCATTTCCTGATGTGTGTAAGCCACCGATAACATAGGTCAACGCGTCTGCAAGCAGTTGATCCTCTGGGATGTCAGCTTCGATGAGAACATCCAGGAACACATGCTTGCCCTCTGGCGGCGGGTTGTTTCTGCGTTCAGTGATAAGGGTGCCAATGGTTTCAAAGAGATATTCTTTAGCTAAAAACAAAAGCACAGTTTAAAAAAAACACTATTAAGCTCTGTCTACATTATCAAACTAGTTTGACAAAAAAAAGTGTGATGTGTCCAAATATGGTAGTGATATGACATCATCATGTCTATATATGGGCACATCATATTTTTATTGTCACATAAAGTTTGATAGTGTAGACAGAGCTTTACACTAGCGTGGTAACTACAGTTAAGAATTCTATTAACAGGCAAAACAATTAATTAAGTAGGAGAGCGATTTTAAATGAGATTGACACATTTTATGTCAAGTATTGATCTGCTTATGGTTGGTAATATAGTGCTTTATGCTGGTAGTAAAGTACTGAAATAAAATGTAATATCATGCTATAAATATAGAACTATTAAAGTTGCTGTACTGCGGATATAATGTAAGGTATTATTGTTTCCCCAAGTCAAGCAAATCTTATTGTATTTATTTAGCATTATATTTCAAGGAAATGAATAAGTTCACAATCTACATGATCACTATACTGTAAATAATGTTATGCAGTGTTTGTATGCTACAGCAGATACAATCCTTTCAATATATCTCAAAAGGTTCTTTCATGTACTTTGCTTGTACAGTGTATAGTTACACTACTGTATATATGATTACAACTTCATAAAAGTATGATAAATTTATATACAGTACTGTCTTGATCTCGGTTATTGTTTTCTAACTTTTCACATAACGTTCACAGTTGTCATAGAGGTATTATAATAAACACCATTTATACATGGTGTGTGTGAGTGCTGCTGCTATATATTAATACCAGTTTATATATTAAGTCTACTGTATCCCAACATTTATTTAGTTTAAGTTTAAATAACATAGTCAGCTTCTGGTTTAGGCACTCTGACCATCAGAAAAAAGAGGTTAAAGTAACGTAACAACATTTTAAAATGATTATAAAGTCAGTTTGGAATGGCTGAAAAAAATGAAAAATACATTTATCAAACTTCTTTTGGCGGTCACTCTTCGGGTCAGGTAGGTCACCAGACATGCGGGATTCCAGATCTTGCCAACACTGAAAAAAAAATGTGTATACTTTATAATTCATTTTTGTATATATAAATCCAAAGGCAAATTATTGTAAATGACCATACTGTGGGTATCAGTGGTTGGATCTCAATGGAGATACAAAACAAACAAAATCAAAACAACTTTTGTATATATGTTGCATTTCATTTTGTGTTCATTTCAAGTACTGTAACTTGTACACCACAGAGTGGATAAAATATATTGTGCTTATTGATAAACTAAGTCTTACATTTGTAGGCTTAAGCTCTGTTTACACTATCAAATGTTATTTGTGATATGTAATTATTATGTCTGTTTCTACTCCAAGCTCTGTCTACACTTATCAAACTAGTTTGACAAAAAAATGTGATGTGCCCATATATGGAAATGATGATGTCATATCACTACCATATTTGGGCATATCGCTACCAATGTGCACATCACACTTTTTTTGTCAAACTAGTTTGATAAGTATAGAAAGAGCTTGGAGTAGAAACAGACATAATTTATAATCTTAGTGGGCCAGCATAGGTCTTTGAATTAACATTATTACAAATAGAATGAATGCATATATGATATGTATATGAAAAAGGCTTACAAGGTCATAGTGTTTCTTGAATTCAAAAGCTCTTTTGTCATCTTTAAAATAGTCTCCAAAAGATGTTTGTGTGATTCCTTTTAGAGACAGAGCCATCATATATTGATGAATTGGTATATGTTCATTCTTTGGCAGGCTTGATATCTTTTGGCACAACTGATCTACAACCTAGAAAAGAAAAAAATTTCAATTTCTATAACTACAGATAAACTTTATTTCATCCTTCACAGGGAATTTACATGGTCACAGTTCAGGAATACAATAATGATGAAAAATATATATATATATTGTCCCCTTGAAAACAAATTTTTTTTTAAATTTTGTTGAATATGCCATTTTAATGTCACCTAATAGTTATCCACTTTGACCAAATTAGTTATTTACCTCTGAAAAACAAATTGTCTGTCAGACAATGAGTTTTTGGTTAAATCTAACTATTTATTTTTGTCTTTTCAAAAGTGCAATCAATTTGTTTTTTCGTTTTTTCTTATGGAATTGAATAACTTAATTAAAACTGCAAAATAGCATATTAAAAGTCTGATTTTATAAATCAGTCTACTGCTCCGTTGCGAATTTACACCTGTCTACATTATAATAATACTCATATACATATTTGTCTGTCACTATTTTCAAACTTACTTCATGAAAAACACCATAAAAATTTTCCAGCATGTGATGTCCAAAGGCGTGGTCTGTTAACTTGCGTCTTTTACGACCTTCCTCCTTATTTGCATACTGAACGCTTTGCTGTGTGATAAGTGGTAGGAATAATGCATATAGGTCATCTGATAGAAGAAACAAAAGAAATATGTTATCGTCAACAGCAAAATACTGGTACAAACATTTAGTTACTATCATCTTCGCCGATTTTTGCTAATTAAATCTGTCCACTTGTATAACAAAACCTTGAACATAACCTTCCATGATACAGGCAGCACATGTGAAACACATGGTGCTGTATTATGGCATTTGCCTATGTTACTGGACAAATATCATTATATGTGGGAATCAGATGCTTTTTTTTGTTTTCTTGTTTATGATGACTATGATGTTGCTATACAGAAACGACAAATCAACTTACTTGGTCTATCAAACACTTTCATGTGAGCTTTCCAAAGGTCTGGACTGGCAAGGCTCACATACATCTGTCGCCCTAGCCACAGGGAGACTATTTCGCCATGTTCATCATGCAGTTTTTTCAGGTATTGGTGCAAACTGCCTGCAGCACCAATATCAGCTAAATTGCCATCTCTATAGAAAAAGCAACAATTTAAAGTTCAGAACTCCTTAAATAATAGTGATAATGAGTAGTGATGAGTAGGTATTAATGTTATGGACAAGTAATACTGTATTAACCTTAAGGTGGTGTCGTGAGGCTAGGCTGGAAGTTTCTTGTGGTGGTTACTGTAAGCTCTGTCTACACTATCATACAATCAATCTTTATGTGACAAAAAAAATGTGATGTGCCCATACATAGACATGATGATGTCATATCACTACCATATTTGGGCATATCACATTATTTTTTGTCAAACTAGTTTGGTAGTGTACACAGAGCTTAAGGCTTGTTTTTTTTGTTCTGCACCCATTAAATCGTTTGAAATGAAATGGCGATATTTACTTAAATGGTAAAAGAGTACTTACTTTGGATCTGATGGGCTTGGCCCGGGAATTGTTGTCGATCTTGTAGACCCCTGTAAATAAATATATTTACCATATATCATCATCATTATTACCTCTGTCTGCCTAGAAGGCAGGTTATAATATATTTTTGTCTGAAATAGTTGTGTGCGTGTGTTTTTCTGTTAGCAGGATAATGTCAAAACTAAAAGACAAATCTTGACCAAATTTAAACCATAGATTTGTGGTCACGGAAGACAATTTTTTTAGGCAACATTTTTACTGATTTTAGGTCATAAGTCAAAACTACAGTACAAGACGGATATTTAAAAAGGCCTTTTCTTTGGTAGAATTTTGATTGATTGCAAAAGAACATAAGTATGAACTAATTTAGACAATCAAAATACAAGGCCGTGAAGTGTTATGAATTATTAATATGCATGATTTGCACTGAAATCAATAAACATAATTATTTATATTATTTAATACTAGCAATGAATTAATTATGCAATATATATCGTCGTGGTATCTGTTTGCGCTTTTAGTTTTAGGCCTAGCCTAGGTCTACATATTTTATAAATAGATACTGACACTGTCTGCCTAGCTAGGCCTACCTGAATGCAACAGCTCTAAGTTATCTAAGTCAGGAGGAGGCCTACTATAATGCCGTAGGCCTAAGCTAGTCCAAGAAATGGGATGGGCTCGATCGTCTCTACTACCACAGTACTGGAGACTCGGCGCTACTGCACCTAGGCCTACTAGGCCTAGTCTAGCCCTACATGTTATGATTGATGGGCTAGGCTAGGCCTAGCCTACTAGCCTAGGCCTAGCCTACTAGACTAGGCTAGGCCTAGCCTACTAGTACTACTACTATAGCCTAGCTGCTGTTGGCCCCTACCTAGCCTAGGCCTAGGCCCTAGACTAGGGCCTAGGCCTAGGCTAGGTGTAGTAGTAGTTTATTTATTATGATGTCTTAAACTTACTGGATAGAAATAAAAAACCGCTATAAGTAAACCAATTGTAAAAGTGACAGCAAATATAACAAATGACAACATATTTTATCTTTTCGACGACTGCTGACTCGACTATGTTTACATACCCGTCTCGTGTCACCGCCGCCGTGTGTGTGTGTGTGTGTGTGATATATTCTTTGGTGATATATCAGGCTTATGTAGCTATTGACACATCACGATATTGCACCAGGAGTTGTAAACTCCTGGTGCAATATCGAGGTCGGGATATGTGTGTCAATAGCTACACGTATGAAACGCCAACAATTTATCATCACGCTCTGGCAACTTTAATTGTACACATTTTCCTACTACACGTCGTATTTTTTCTTTATTATTAATATTCAAAACAAAATTATTATTAAGAATTGGTATATAAATGTTGGTTTTGATTCCCACATCTATAATAGTGTGCTGTTTAAAGATGTTTTGTCCCCTAACATGAATAATAAAATGAATAGAATCAAGCAGCAATAACCAATGTACTGATTATATTTAACATACCATAACACTGACTCCAAAAGTAAACAAACAGCAATATGTTTGTAGTTTCAATAATGTTATTCACTTCCACAGAAGAAAAAAAAAATAGGAAAACAGTAATTTCAAAAGCAGTATACGCTATCTGACGATCATCGCAAGTTAATTTTCTCAAACATCGACTGATTGGTGATCAGCCTAGCATCGATTTTCTTGTCGCTGGTATTACATTTTGATAACTATCTATATCAGACATTTCTATCTTCGTTTTGTATATTTCATTCTCATCTAAAAGTAATTTGCAGTTAGTCGTCTTATTATCGTGTAGTGTGACGATAGAACAATGAGAATACATAAAATACAATATTTAAGAAAGTAAGGCTTAATTGCATTGAACAACTGAATTATATACAATAACTATAATTACTCGATTCACTAGTAGTATGTGTGAGGTGGATGATGGTGACGGTTTGGCATTTATTTTCCTGTCAAATGTAGCAAAAGAACAGTGTCCGTATAACATTAATAATTAAGCTTTAATTGTACGCAACCTCTGCTTCTGTTTCGGCAATAATGTACAATCCATGTAATTAAAACTTATGTGAAAGAAAATGTAGTGCATGCAGTAATCGCTATACATCAATAATATTTACAACCAAAGAAAGTGATGAGAAGGTGGTTAGAAAACGTCGTGTTAGAACTTTGACTCAGTAGTTGATCGTGGCGTCATTTCCGTCATGCTATGAACATAATTCTTCCGTTTAAAACGTTTTTTAAAACAATCTCGTATCTATGAATACAATAATAAAAATAGTATCCAAAAATTGTCAATATAGTATGAATTATTACATTAATTTTCAATGTCATGTCACGCCACGTAATGTTTCCTACTTCTTAACGAAACTAAACTCATCCACTTGCCTCATTCTCCAAAACACAATATATAATAAATATGAATATTCCTTGACAGCCATTCAGAAAATTGAATAGATAGTCGACAGGAATTCCAGCAGAACCAATAGCAAACGGTCCAATAAGCCACGTGGTCCCCATCAGCGGCAGCAGCATGACTGCTCCTCTGGCCGCTTTCCTACAAACAACAACATTTTATCTTTTTTTATTCTTCTTATTTTTATTTATTTATTTCATACGCATCCAACAGAGAGCACAAACTCGCAAGTTACAGGATGGATAAACTATTTTATACTTTATCGTGCTTATAAGTCTCATTTAATGCTTATAGAGTGGAGTTGAAAAAGTCACTAGTGAGTGGCACTATACAAGATTGAACCCCGGACATTGGGATTGGCACGCTAACCACCAAGACCGCTTCACTTTAGGTCTATAGACCTATTCGTTTGCGAAAAAGATTGTTATTTCGTTCAGATACATCATATATACAATACATTATAGAACCAAGGAAACGTAAATTTACTCTTCTCTAATGAAACCAATGCTCATTTTAAGGAATAATAGGCTATGAGTTACGTATATCGACAAAACTAACCTCAGCTGTTTAAATGTATTTTTCTCTTTGACAGACTTTCCAACCATTTGTCCTGATCGCTTGTAGATTGTGTTGACTACAACATACATTATACCGGTATTTATCTACGTAAAATTACATTATAATTATTAATGTCTAACATAATAAGGAACTAACTAGTACAACTTCAGCAAGCTAGCTGCTAACTACTATAAACAGCTTGTGCCATTCAGTAAGTAACTTACTAACAATAAAGCTTTATACTATAAGTTACTATAACTGGGCAAAATAAATAGAAATAGTTGATACTTCAAAGAGACACAAAGTTGACGCGCGCGCGCATACAAAAACCGTTGCACTTCACACGCGCATCTAATTTATTGCATCCAATTAATAGTTTTAATTAGATAAATGACAATGAAACAATTGCCAAAACATTGTATATAGAAAAACTATGTTATACATTACCAGCACAATAACAGTTACTGGTACAACAAAAGTCCATATCATTCCTGTTTCTTGACTTAGCCAACATCTACAAAATAAAAAAGTAAAAAGCTCTGTCTAAAATATTAAACTTTATGTGACAAAAAAATGTGATGTGCCCATACATGGACACGATGATGTCATATCACTACTATATTTGGGTGTATCACTACCATATTTGGGCACATCGCATTTGTTTGGTCAAACTAGTTTGATAGTGTAGACAGAGCTTAAAATAGTATACAGTAGTAGTGAATGGATATATTAGTATCTTTTTAGTCGCGTGGACGCGACTCTATAGTTCACTATGTCTGTCGGTCTGTCGGTCTGTCTGTCGGTCCGGTATCACTATGCATTGTAGCACGCGGCTTAATGGCTGTTGGCCTTGTTTAAATGAGAACTAAATCATCTTTACAATAGTTAATGTATCATTATGTAAATCAAGCAGATGTTTGTAACGTGGGCTACTTTGATAAAGCATGAACTAACCGGGAAAATCTGAACATACTTGTAAACCTAACTTACAGGTTATCGACGTTGTAATCACCCGAAAATGCAGCAGAAGAAACAGCAACGATGAGAATAGGAATTCCGTAACATATCATCATGTAGTATCGAAGTCGGTTGTATTTGTGAGGGATTGATGTAGAAATTTTAGAATACAAGAATACTGCTTCAGCACACATCCATGTGAACACATTGAGAGAAGTAAGATGGAGAATAACGCTAATGATTCTACAAGTTGTCTATAATATTAAATATCATTGTTATTATCTATGGAAGATCTCAATAATGAATGTGATTGAAATTGGTAGTAAACCTTAAAAGAGACAAGTTGTCTATAAAATAAATCACTAATTGTTACTCTATTGCTATTTTTAAATTTCAAACAGGTGTTTACTATACTATTTTATCTTTTTATAAAGATGCATTGATATTATAAAATGAAATTATTACAAAAATTAGAAGCAGGTTAAAGATTTTCAATAATATTTTAAGATATAATAACAAAAAGAAAAAAAAATTCCAGTGAGATAGATTCTAAAAATATTACAACATTCTCACTTTACACTTACAGCCTTTACACATTTATTTCATTTCAATTTAGAGTGGAAAGTTTTAAGCTCTGTCTACATTATCAAATAAAACCAAATTATTATACAAAGTTTGATAGTGTAGACAGAGCTTTATGCGTTGTGTGTTTATGACGTCACTGGTGACTTACTTGGTTGCCCGTCTTATCAATTGCAAAGAGAAACAGTGATTGCATCAGTATCATATTAAGGACCAAGTTCTTGTGAATTGAAATACGCAAAGATTTCCAGAGTTCCCTTGATAAGAAAAACATACATTCTAAAAATATTCGTAATGGTGTATTAGATAAAGTACAGTAGATAAATTTGAATTATAGAATAAAAATATACTTACATATAAGAAAGGTAAATCACAAGAGAAGTGGATAGCGCTATGAGTGACAATGACACACAAATTAATGACATCTGACTCAACGTTTTACTTTCCTCTTCAGAAATCTGAAAGTAACATTTTAACGTTGTACTATATAAACTTTTTTATACTTGATTTTGCTTTCAGACCTATGGTCTACGAATGCACACAAACATTTGAAAATGTCATAAACAATTCTTTATCACTGTCAATTACTATTTGGACTAGAAAATATGTAAGAGAGGTTTAACATACCTCTACATGTGTAACTTTCATAAGAACACTAAAACTAGTAAGATGTTCCGAATTACAAATCACTTGGTTCGTAGAATTAAACGTAGCTGTTAAACCTCTGTCACTCCAAATGCTTCAATTTCCAAAAAACAAAAATAGTATTATTTTGTTTTATTAACATTTGTATGCAACGCATTGCTACTTTATGGTTATACTTCGTATCTTCCACTATCAAGTGGAAATTACTTCATCTACTGTACAACATATATGAGTTTAGATACTGTAATTAAAAGTAGTTTTTTTAAATCATTGGACTATTAACGTTAAACAATACCTTTCTATTTCATCATAGTAAAGACATACTGGGCCAAAGATTTTTTCTGTTTTGTCCGTGACGTTCTATAATAAAAAGTTTCGGTGAGATTATTTTGTGTTGCAATTAAACACGAGTGCAGATTATCACAAACATTAATTACAAATGATTTGATTCGTCAGCCAATAGTGAATTTACTGTGACGCAGAATATGCAGATGTCCCTTCAATCTTGAAAGCCTTTTGGGCACACGATAATCTTGGTAACTGATCATTATAGTATGACAATGAAGAATGACTTACAAAATCATCTGATACGGTAAAATTAATATTAGCGTTAAGGCTGCTATTGTCTTCTACGTTGTACACGCTGCACGAGAATATCTTATCACTAAACAAGCGAAATTCACCTTCCACATTATCCCTAAAAAATAGCATAATTATGATTTCTATCCTAATGTTTTTAGAAAGGTAAGTAACTGAACTCATTAGTAATTTACATTCATTTATTGATTGTGTAGCCAGTGAAATCATACTTAATGTTGAACTGTAAATATAACCATGAGACATAAAAATAGACACAGGAGTAAGAAAAGCATTTTTAATATTTTTGTTTTTGCTGTTTTTTTGTTTTTTTTTGTTTTGTTTTGTTGTTTTTTTTATATATTTATATTTTAAAACAATGTATATAATCTGTATATAGGGTATAAATGAATCATCTGTCAAAAAATACTACCGAAAATAATTATATAACATTAGTAAATGTATCTCCTACAGTACATTTATTAGTTAAGTGTTCACAATTTTATATGGTGAGAGTTATAGAACAAACTAGAAAATTATGAAAAAAGGTGGATAACAGAAATAATAATGTTCTGATTCCAAGAACAGTAACGTTGATAAAATAAAAAAAAAAAAATATATATATATATATATATAAACCAAACAAAAGTAAGAATAACAATGAATAGTTATTATTATTATTAGAAATAATTGTATTAATCTGTTGATGAAATGATATGAATAAATAGTGGTTAACGCCACAAAAGAGAAAAAAATAATGTTGAACTGTAAAGATGATTTCGACATTTAAAATTATAACACTATTACTCACTGATCTTTAACATCTACTATCGCGTAATCGTTTGGAGTTTGTGTATTATTACTGAACCCCGCAATAATCAGCACAGTAACTGTAATTAAAATGAGCAAAACAAAGTTTATCCATTTAGTTATTAATGTACAAAATTAATTAAGTGTTCCCATATTCTCCATAAATTCCGGACAGACAGACATACAGAGATTTTCTTTTTAAACATTTAACTTTTAAGTATAAAGTAAATCAAATATTTACTTATTATTACAGTTTCGAAATAATATAATTATTATAAGTTACATTTAGATAATATATAGGATTTTACGCGTCTTCTTGTTACTAGTAAAGGACTATGTTCAAAATAGAAATGTCATTTTAAAATAACCAACCTTCCAAATCAGTTTTAATTCCAAGGGTAAATTCCACCGTGCTCCCCATAAGTTGCAGGCTGTTGTGAATTGAGCTATTCTTATGAACACTCTCTTTCACTGCTAATCCAACTATATAATATATAAAATAGTTACATAGTGTTTTAAAGTACGTCAATACGTTAACAACATGCGAATAAACTAAACTAAACTTTTATGGCGACATTGTTGATGACAAAACCGTATTAATAGTAGTAGCTGTTATAGCCTAACTATTTAAAAAAGTAATAGAAATTACAACTACAGTATCTACAGTTTGATATAAAAAGTTACCAAAATTGTCCTCGCTGTATGATTTCTCTTCATTTATTCCCAAGTTCGAATATTCTGTAAGAACGTTTTCTTCAAAGTTTTCGAATTCTGTTATAATGGCATTCTGTACCTAATAATGTAAAAGCTGATTTCAATTAGATATTATTTTCCGTCATGTTCTTCTTAGAAACTAACTCGAACATTAAGTAAGTATAATCGCTCCTTTTATTTGCAGTTAAGCACATGACCAATACTGTAAAACACTGTAACGAAGAAAAAAATGGAAGAAACGAACCTTTTCTGGAGTAAAATGATTTCCATCCAATTGCAAATTGTAGCATTAGATAAATAAAACATAATATACAAATTACGATTCTTAAGCCCTGTCTACACTATCAAGTAGTTTGACCAAAAAAAGTGTGATGTGCCCAAATATGGTAGTGCTGTTCCAAAATATGGTAGTGATATGACATTATCATGTCCATATGGGCACATTTTTTTGTACATTATTTAAAAATGTTTAAATTAAATATACAATGATGTAGCAAAATGCACTAACCTTTAACAGTAACAATGAAAATGCAAAAATTCTTATTCCTAGATGAATCTATAGCTTCAAAGGTAAATACATTTATGCCGAGGTTGACACGTGCCGGGAACGTTGCAAGTGGATCCGGTGAAATGATAACGCCGTCTCCTGAATTATCAGTTGCAGTTATAGTGTGTGAATAAAACAAGTGTTTGATTGGAAATTCCACATACAGAACACTCCCATTAGTCGGACACATGATTGTGGGCTTTTCAGCATCTGGATATGTAAGAATATTTCTAAGAAAATAGTAATTACATTTACACACGCATGAATATCATTTGAAACTGTTTGCATGCGCGCGCTTATCCTGTTATTTGTGCTAATTAAAGTACTATAGGAATGGTGCTCTCAATCAGCAGAGAAATGAGGGAAAGGATATATTGAAATCTATTTTTATTTAGTGCTTAAATTATACAGCTAGGTTGTGGTTCACTAAGACGATAAATAAAATAACATTTTCACCTTTTCCTTAAAGGTTTCCAAACTACTTTAGACCTAATACAAAATAGTAATAACTAACACGGTAATAAATAATCTATAAAGAAGGAAAAATAAAATGAGAAAAAAGGAAAGTGAAAAGAAAACGAAAAAAGGAAAAGAAACGAAAAAAGGAAAGAAAACGGGAAAAGAAAAAAAAGGAAAGAGTCTGTTTGAATCACCATTCGAAAACCATTTTCAATATTTTCTAAAAACATACATACATTCCGAAAAAATACAAACCTCTAACTGTCACCGTAAATGTACAATTAGCAGTATTATAAGATGAATCGATCACTGTAAAAGTATATGAATGCTCTCCGATTCCAATATCTGTTGGATACATTTCATGTGGATCAGGAACAATGCGTGTCTCACCAGAATTGTCGCTTACTATAATCAGCTTAGTATAATCAGTAGAAGCTGTTGCCAAACTAACGTTAGTATTCACCGTTTCACTATGTGGACATAAAATCAAAGGGCTTTCATTATCTGAAATGAAAACATAAATGCTGTAGTTTATGAATGTTATTCGAATGATCTGGGGTTAACAAAAATAGGGATACAGAAAACTAGTATCACAAGTAAGCATACAGTTACTAACCTTCAACCGTCACTGTAAATGTACAGTTTCCAGTATTGTGAGACGAATCTGTAGCAGTAAATGTAAATGATTTCTCTCCAATTCCAATAACGGTTGGAAATGCTTCATATGGATCAGGAGAGATGCGAACCTTCTCTCTAGAATTATCGCTTGCCTTGATCGAGCTGGTAAAACCCACAGACACGGTGGCTAATCCAGTGTCAGTATTCTTATAAGCATCAAGCGGGCATGATACCAAAGGCTTTTCGTCGTCTGAAAAGGTTAAAAATTTACAAATTCGATATCAGGAGATTTTTATTCTTTTCTACGAGTATTAAAAATAAGCACACAACTAACCTTTAACTGTCACCGTAAATGTACAGTTTCCAGTATTGTTAGACGAATCTGTAGCAGTGAATGTAAATACATTCTTTCCAATTCCGACATCAGCTGGATATGTTTTATTTGGATCAGGATAGATGTGTAGAACCTCACCAGAGTTATCACTTACGCTGATCAAATCATGATAATCAACCAAAGCTGTAGACAAGTTTGCTTCAGTATTCTCATACGTATCATTTGGACATAACACTACAGGGTTTTGATTATCTATGAAATCAAATAGTGCACATTATAATTTCGAAAATATTATCTGGATATATGTTGGGGATCTTGTTGGTTACATTGAATGTACAAAATACAACATAAACAATAAAGAGAGGTATAGCTACTGACCTTTAACTGTCACCGTAAACGTACAGTTTCCAGTATTGTTAGACGAATCTGTAGCAGTAAATATAAATACATTCTTTCCAATTCCGACATCAGCTGGATATGTTTCATTTGGATCAGGATAGATGTGTAGAACCTCACCAGAGTTATCACTTACGCTGATCAATTCACGGTAATCAACAAAAGCTGTAGGTAAGTTTGCTTCAGTATTTTCATAAGTATCACTTGGACATACCACAACAGGGTTTTGGTTATCTTGAAATAAAATATTGAACATTTACATTTTTTAAAATATCATATGGCTATATGTTGGGAATAGTTTTGGTTACTGTATATTGAATGTACAAAATACAACATGAACGTTAATAACTATTAAAAAACAGTATTCTCATTCGTATTATTCGGACATAACACTACAGGTTTTTCATAGTCTGAAAATTAGATATTAGGCAATAATGTCAATTTGACTTTATTAAAAAACATCGTCTGTTCAAATGATTTTAAACGACCGAATGTTATATAGCCACAGGAGACAAGCCTAGAAATAACTTATAGTATATTCTACTTTTAAAGTAGCTTACAAAGTAACACATACTGTACCTATAACTGTTATTGTAAATGTACATTCTGCAGTGTTTCCTGACAAATCGGTAGCCTTAAATCCAAACAATACTGTTCCAATTCCAAAATTACTTGGAAATACATGATAAGGACAAGGAGATATGTTGACAAGGCCTATGTTGTCCACAGCTGAAATCGAGTTTGAATAGTCAAATCTTGTCGTAGATAAACCAATGTTAGTTGTTCCATACGTGTCGAGAGGACACGTCAATTTTGGTGGTTCTAAATCTGGAAAGTAACTAGGTACTATTATGTAACCTTAGACAGTAGCTCCAAGAAAAGCAACATTGTTATAATACATCTATTGGTTGTTTCTTTGTTTACCGACTATTTGTTCGGAATAAATTAAAAGTAAACATGCTCATGCTATTTGACCGGAAGACAAACTTCTCTTTGTATGTTAACGAAATGTTGCCAAAATGAAGTGAATGCTTGAAAAGAAAATCTTCAATCATAACTTGAATTGAAGAAAATTATTACTTAAAATAATTTACACTAACCTCTCTCATAATAGTCGTAATAATGATAATCTGTCGCTAATCCGCCTGTGATCATAGACGTATTGTGATTACTTAAATCACATTCTTTATTGTTGTACTTATAATAATAATCAAACGACAGACAATAAAACTCAGTAGTGGTAACACATTGTTTAGCACATGCCTCTGTTGTTACTGGCCACAGGTTCTTGGTATTGTACCCTAGTAATGCTGCGTTTTCATACTTCTTAAAATTCGAATCAAGGTAACCTAAATAAAAAGTGAGAGTAACTCCTCTTTAACTATATATACGTACGGTATGATGTCTGTATATACGTACGGTATCATGTCTATATATACCTACGGTATCATGTCTATCGATAATAAACAGCCTGTATGTCAAGTAGACCCATCCTAATGCCTAAATATTAACTTAACCGAACCATATAAACATAAATCTCACTTAAAATAAACAAGAGACATCGATGAGGTCCGTGATCTACGTCTACGTGTGACAGCAGACATATGTAAGTATGTGTATTTGTTAACTTATAACGGATTCTACTTTCAAATTTTGCTAACAATGTACAGGATCAAATTATATAAAGTTTTAATCTAACAATTTCAAATTAGATGAGAAGCACTGTATATTCATAGAAACAAAAACGCAAATTCATCGCATTCTTAAAGCAGTATATGTACGCCGCGCACGCACGTGGTAAACTTATCTGTGACTCACTGTCATTAATCTTATTTTGCTTATTCTGTGATTATAGTAAAAAAATCACGAAGGTATTACTTACTCACAACCGTGATTGTAAACAAACAACTAGCAAAGTTCTGAAACGAATCCATTGCTATGAATTCAAATGCATGTACACCAATAGCGATATCATTTGGAAATGTACTTGGATTGCCTTGACTTGGATATATTGTAACAGATTCTTTAGAGTTATCCGTTGCTTCAATTGAACCCGGATCAACATACGCATGATCAGTCACATAGTCTGCAGCATATGCCTGGTCACATGGGCAATGCAAGTTAGGAGCTTCAAGATCTAGAAAAAAACTTTGCAAAGGTTAGTAAAAACAAAAACACAAATGTAACGCATTACAGTTTTGTATTGTACACCGTGCTTGTGTGTGGCCAACTGATTTGTGATGGCGCTGTCGTTTATATAATTTGTATTTGTGGTAACTAAGAGGAAGTATTCTGCTGTGATTTACATTAATTTTACATATTTATTGATATTTCATATCTCCACGTGGCTAATCGAATACGGCTTTACCACGTTGAAACATCGGTTCTCGTAAGATCCCCGAAGTTAAGCAATGGGAATACCGGGTGCTGTATGATGGAGCTGGGGTCCTATTTGGCATTTGAAATCAACACTGCTGACTCTTATTGCAGCCCCTGCATCTAATATCTGTCTCAGACGTACAGTATTGGCCCATGCCTTTCCCCTGGTCAAGCTGGGCACTAGACAAGAAAAGCCCTTGATTAATGTTAGGACCAATAAAGATGCTTTAAACAGTCCTGGCTTAGTTTCAATCATCATTCAGATGGTTGCAAAACTAATTGACATTGTCGTTCACGACAGACGTCGGCCATAAACAACATGGTTAATCATGTTGCGAACAGTACCAAGGTTTATTAAAACATAATATATATACATAATATTCACCATAATAATGTATAATAATAAGTATTTATTACCTTGGACCGTGATTGTGAATGAGCATTGCTCAACCTCAACTCCGTCAGCATTTTGAGCAACGAATTGAAAATATGTTTCTCCAATAACTACATCAGTCGGAAATATATCGGATGGATCAGGATGTATTGTAAAACGATCAGAATTGACACTGATAGAGTAGCGATAATCAATAGTTCTTGTGGACGATCTTCTGTTAGTATTTACTGTAGCATTATCAGGGCAAGTTATGTATTGGCCAACTGTAATGCTAGTATTCGAGCTTTGAGCTAACGAAATATCATGAAGGTATCAGTATAATAATATGAAAAATACACGAAGGAACAAAGATAAAAATATTTCACACCTGTGCGTAATTACACCCGATTCTGATACGGCATTTGACGCCCAGAAACAACAAACTTTTTTTTTTCAAATATGTCAGGGAATTTTCACTCTTCCCTACGTTATGTCAACGCTTTTTGGCAAGTCAGCCTTCTGGATGAATCTTAGGTTCGAACTAGACTGTTTTTGATATTGAGAGATATCATTTAGGATTATGTTCAGTTAATTTAGTTGTAACATTGACATTCGTTTAGCGTCGTTTAACATTGAACAATGCAGTTTATTGTCTCTGGCCGAAAATAATAACAAAATCATTATACCTATTGAACTAATTTAATATAGATAATGCATTGAGACTGTTATGCAATTACTACACAATCGTAGATTATAGGATACAAAAGTTGAAACTGGCTACTAAAGGCACGTGAACGGTGACTAAACAGATTGACCCTAGCTTTTATCATATTGTCATAATGTTAAACAAAAGTTCGACTTACTTAATGTGTCATAATGTACCTTTAAAACTTCTAAAAGTATAAGTAAGAAAGTTGAAATAATAATAATTAAAAGTTACCAGAGGCATCATTGTACTGGAACATAGTAGATGCAGAGATTAATACAAATGGTATTAGTTGAAACATTATAATTTCAGCAATGATACTTTATGCTAGGAAACAATGTAGCAAGCAGCAAGCAGCAGGCAGTATAATGACCTTTGACCTCCTGCATACAGCTTCCAACACTAAATTCCGTTGCACCAGTCAATGTCACTTTTTTCAAACATATACATGTATTAAGTATTTTGTCGTCTTTTTATTCGATCTCAGTCATGAACAACAAAGAATTATCAGCAAAACTCAATATTTGTTACGGTACCCTACCAGTCCAAGAGGACTCATGCATCCACCTGCATATGCAAATACACGAGAAGAGTGTCAATTGGTCAACTCTCACATTGTCTCATCTTTTATCATTTTAAATTGTGTTCTGTATTGACTTAAAATATCACGATGAGTCAATAAGAACTATATAATTACTACATTTTGTTCATCAAGGTTATTTAATTAAGAGGAAATACCTTTCAATATCATTAAATTATTAGAAAAGTCTTTTTTACGTGAATTATTCATCTTTCAACTTTTGTTATTTATACTTACAATGATTTCAAGAAAACAAAGAATATTATCTAATATTGAATAAATATTAAATCATATAAAAAACTTCGTCAGCAAGGTCAGTCAATTAGGGACAAAATTAATTTAATCTGAATCGTGTTCAATATTATTAAATTATAGGAAGATTCTGTTTTCATTTATTTTAAATTATGTAATTTTATCTAAAAAAATAACAAATATTAAATTATTTAAAAAATCTTAAATTATTCTTGTTAGTTCCGACATAAAGTGTCATTTAATTAAAACAAATAAGTATAAATGTTTCAGTTACTATTGAATTGTTTTAAGTCTGTTTCGTTTAAAGGTCAATAATGTTTGGTTTGTTTTGTCTATACATACTGACCTACTAAATCCACAAAGAATCTATCAAAAATGATCAAATATTTTTATTATATAATACACGAAATAAACTAAAATTAAATTGATTTAAAGCCTTTTATTGAAACAGTCAAATGATTTCTTATACGGTTTAAATTAGTTTACTTTGTGTTAAAACAAATAATAGTGAAAAAAGTAAAAGTGAATTCAATGACATTTTAAATATTGTATATATTGCATGTTATTTTGTATGTTTTTTTTCCTAAATAATATAATGTTGATTTCTACACTTTATGTGATTAGAGAGTTCCTCGATAGCTATTTGCTTCATTTGACAATCCCGTCTACCTCTAAAATGTTTTGTAGGCCTTCTTTGTGATCAGTTATTCTTTTATTATTTGATAAAAAGATGAAATGAAAGTGTACTTACTTTCTGATAATTCCTAATGCTTTCCCAAGACAGCTGAAGATGATTGTATAACAGAAGTAAGTTATACCATGGAATCTACGGTTGTCTGCATGGTTCTATGGTAACTAATAAAACATTACTCAGATCATGCATGTGCATAAGATAGATATACTGTAAGAAGGCGTGTATTATTATCAAACTTAGCAACAATCAAAAGATGAATATAATCAGCCGTATACTTACATCATCCTAATTAGATAATATGGTTAGGTTTTTAACAAATTCAATGCCATGCTCTCTTCTATTTATTAGCGCCTACGGCCTTAATTTAGACTTTTAAATATAATGTGGATGAAGGTTTATTGAGTTAATATATCGACGCACAACTGTTAATTATTATGAGATATAAGATATATTTTCCCCCTAAGAAAATGTTTTTTGTTGTTGAATATGCCATTTTAATGTCACATAATAGTTATTCACTTTGACCAAAAACTGGATCGAAAAAAACATTTTTCCCTAAAAAAAATGTAATTTAAAGCAAAATATATATAATTTGTCTATCAGACAATGGTTTTTGGTTTAAATTAACCGTATTTTTTGTCTTTTTATAAGTGAAATATTTATTTTTGTTAAAACTGCAATTGCCTATTAAAAATCTTTATTTATTTTATTAATCGTAATTGTTCATGTTTTTAATGGACAATACATCTTTATGTTATTGATATAATTAATCATCACACTAACTATTCATGTTATTACAAATTTGTTAAGTCACCAATTTAGTATATAAAATACTTATTGTGATTAGGTAACGTATTTGACGATTGCTTTGAATTGACAATATATCTTTTATTCATTTATTCTTTTTTTTAAGGCTCGCCCACCACAACATATTCTGTTTTCATCTTCCAGGGCATCTGCCTTCAACCTCTGACCTCATATCTTTTTTTTTTATTTGTACGATATTATGTTTTAGGCCTATGTCAGAGTATGGAAATAAATGTTTTTAAATTTTTTGGAATGAAAACCATACTATGTAATGACTACTACTTGTTTCATTCATTGATTTATTCATATGCCTTGCTAAGCTAAATGTTTAGAGATCTTACCACAATTATGGTTGGCCTAGAGTAGGCATTTAGTGACTCTGCGTTTTCACCGGAATGAAGAAATAAAGACCAATGTATGGCGTGAGAGAGAGAGCTTTAATTATAAACATTAACCATTATATACAAATTGTCTTACGCAGCAAACAAATGTCAAAAAGGAACTAATAAATTAGTTATAAAAGAAATATCAGATTGTGCATATAAAAATTAATTTATAAGGCTTCACTTCTTTAACAGAACATAGTTTAGGTTCTACATATTCTAATGTATCATGAGAAAATATTAACAACACATGGGGTTAGCATTTATTTTTCTCAATTTGTATAATTTCAATCCGTCAAAGCAACTCCAATTATATCTCAATCGATAAACACATTTTCATCATTCTCTTAGTTTTGTCTTTAATTTCTAACTAATAAGACTATCGATTCTTACACTTTAATTTCAACATTTGGAATTCCAATCGATGTATAATTTTTATTTTCTTACAACTTGCATCGATTAATAACTGAAATGCTATAATTACGTATATCTAAAATAATATGCAGAGTTAGACTTGCCCCAAGTATGTATACGTATGAAACGCCATATGTGCCATAATATTTATCTTTTTACTAATATTAAGTCAAAACTCCGTCTTATATTATTATGTTTAACATGTAATATCATTGACTTTCTTTTTTTAAAAATTATTATTTCTTGTTTAACCTGGTTTAACAACCCAGTCGAAACCAGGGTGCACCTGACTTATTTGATGTATTTTGCTTAAGCAGTTAGAGGAAATCAAACAAAATCAGCACTGTGGTCATATTACAAGAGTTGTCAAAACAATATAGATTATCTGATAAAAATCCTAGAAAATAGGAAGCATTTTGCTAGTTTTCCCCTGACTGTAAGCTTCTCCCTGCCCAGCATTTGTTCACCTCTTTGGTTGTTTTTGTTGTTTTTTTAATATATTGTATTGATATTATTTGTTACCGTATCCTTTTAATGTGCCCATGAGTAAAAAAATAGAACTTAACTAAGAAATGTCTAACTAAATAATTTATGCATCAAATATAGGCCTACTGTAAACATTACCTAACATACAGTGATTGGTTATTTAACGTTCTACATTATGGAGGATAAGGAGGGATATGAATACATTGTTTGCATCAAATTGAAAAAGAGTGTTTGGACGTGACAAGATGGCGGATGTAATATCAGTTGTCCAAGCTCTATTCTTTAGCGTGACGTAATACTCTGACTCTATGAAGATGTATTTAAAAACTTTAACTTTTGCTTTTCAAATATTTTAACAGCATTTAAATATATTTGATAATCTGCAGATAAGGCTTCATTAACAAGTTTGTCTGCTTTCAATCTTTCAATCATTACACTGTTAACTCTCGTTCTTGATGCATCTTTGAAGGTAGTGTTTACAACTAGATTTGTGTAAGCTCCACTGAAGTTATCATGCATTCCACGACATTCATTTTGAAATGGTACATCAAACACCGCCCCCATTAGTTGTAAGGACAAATCATACTCGCTAGTCAAACCAACAAAAGCGAACCACTTTTCAAAATGTTCCAGTACAAACTGCGTAAGAGCGTTATATTCATCTTTTGATAGCAAATGTAATAAAATAACTTTTTCTCTAAACCAGAAAGGTGTTTGCAGATACATGTCATTTTTAATAACATTTCTTTTATAGTACTCTTTAAAGCCATTACAGAATTTAGGATTAAAAAGCAGTTGTCTAAAAAAGAAACTACCTTGATGTACTGCCCATTCATTTATGGATACTTTCCATGGATCCAGGGCTCTGCATAGCTGATCCGTTCTTGCACGGCGGCAGTAAGAATAGCTTGAAACCGTTCGTTCATAAGGGTCTCTTAAAAACGTAAAATAAGAACACGGTCTAGATAAATCATCGCATACGCCGAACGAATAATCTCCCATCAACGCGTCAAACACGTAGTGATTCTTTAAGGAAACGCGTACGCAATCCGTTAGCACATGCCAGACGCGTTTATGAAATTTAGGCAAGGTTTTCAACATACAATTTTTTGTTGTGGTTCCAGCCGCTTTGTTATAATGCACGTATACTGAAACAGCATCACGATAAGAGTTGGTTGATACATTTGCTGACATTGTGAAAAAGTTTGGTAAAAAGTTACGTAACCTGATCCAGGGCAATTTATCTAGTGCCGAGGTCAAAGGATCTTTGTTAGGGCCTGTAACTGGTGGTCGTGGTGTATCAGTATCCTGTTCAATCATGTCGGTAACATTATTTAAGCCCACCGGGGTTACGATTGGTACTGTGTTGCCAAGTTGTGGTAGTGGTTCCGATGTTCCACTCCTCCTTGATGCATTGAACCTGAAACAATATAGCAAAGATAACTTTAGACTAAATAGACGTCAGGTATATTTGTATTAGTCGCGTGCAAACACGACTTTACAGCTAACTATGTCGGTCCGTTGGTCTGATGGTCTGATGGTCGGTTTGTCGGTCAGTAAACACTAACTCAAATTTGACCACGCGACTGCAGCCATGTATATGGCCTTGTTTCTTCAAGAAGGGACTTTACCGAAATGTAAAAAAAAAAAATTTTCATAAATTTGAGCGTTCTGACTTTAATGCTACCGGAATGTTTACGACGTTCTGCAATCTTATGATGATCTTAAAAGTACAGTGTATTTAATTGTATTTCAATTCGCAACCAACATCGGAGAGCTCGCCATTTACAGACTGGAATACATAAAATACAAGACAAGAGAACATCAACAAGATCCACAAGAACCAATTACAATATACAATAGATACAAAAGTGTGTAGAATAAAAATTCAATCCATTGCACTAATTTTCTTTATAGTTATTATAGTAACATACCTTATAGTGGTCTCAGAAATTGTGCCTAGTATGTCTTGAATTGGTAGACGGTTAAGTACACTGCAAGTCCACGAAATACAAAAACAAGTAGCTAAACAAATTAGGATACCGGCTCGTACAATACTCTCAAGTCGTCCAGTTGTTTTCTTCATTTTTTCTCTCTAGCAACAGATCACCATTAATAAGAATTGTTCTTTATTGTCATAAACATACGATATCATGCCTATCATCAACAATAAATAGATAGTTGACAGCACACATGGATTACTGTTGTGTCCGGACACTTTACAATAATAACTCAACCTGTTCATGTTCGATTCTTTTAAAAAACTTAATTAAAACATTATTTTCGCTTACTAGACCTTCTGTATTCCAGTCTCAGATCGAACACTAAATGCACACACAAACAAAATATCTCTAAAATTTAAAAAATGTTCGCGTTGTCCGTTTATTGATGCAAGGAATGCTGTTGAATGGTAAACAAGTTAAATATGCGTAAATAGAGACCAATAATTATTCTTTTGGTATACGTTTCAGGTGTGAAATCGAATCTCTGAAACAATAATTTGTTGTGTTGTGCGAAGTATCCAGACAAGAAATATTGACTTTCTTTCTATCATTAGCTTTTCCAAGAATCAATAACTACTTGCTGCTCAACTTAATTAAACTAACGATTGATTCTTTGGGGGTAAGTTTTTAAATATATAGTATGTGGAAACATATTCCACCAATTAGTCATTTAGTCACAAATAAAAAAAAATCCAGCGTAATAACTCGCCGTGTATTACTTATGTGACGTGTGCATTTTAATAAGATAAGATATAGGATAAATCAATCTCAATGTATGTTAGACAAACACAACGCTAATAAACTCATAGGCCCTTACAACTGACAAATGTCAACGCTATTAGCTTTGTCATTATTATCGTTTGTTATCATGTTCATTATCTTACATCTTGTTTGAAGGTTTGCATGGCGAAATCGAATGTTGATATAAAGTTTGCGGTACACCACGTGTATTAGTTCTGAAAAGAACTGTTCGAGTTTCTCGACGTTTCGATCAATATACTTTGATCGTCCTCAGGAGTGAGAATGCAGAAAGTCCAGGAAACTTGGAATATAAGTGGGAAGGGTGGGACTGGTGTAAAAGCCAGAAACAATGGCAAGTTCACACAGTGGGAGGTATTGAAACTAGCCTAAACAAATAAGTTAAGTAAACAAATCAAAGTGCACAGCGATTGTTTTATTCCGATGTGTTAGCCACAATCATTTTTATACTTCCTTTTTTGCATTACGCACAACGTCCGAACACATTCAATACGTGTCGAATGACTATTATTATACAATATAAAAATATATTTATTAGGCCTATTTATTATTCTTAAATACATTTAGTGAACTTATTTTATTGCATACATTAGTCCAAAATAAATAATTCATAGTAAAACCAAAGTTGACAAATAAACGTTGATATCGTTGCCCAATGAAGGAAATTCCTTCAAATAATTTAGAAAAATATAATCAAGATTATTATTATATGTATTTCCTCTGTATACTTCCCCTTTACTGTGTGTTCGTGGGTATGACATCTTTCAAACACAAACGTGATACTAAACTTTCGCTATTTCTGTGTGATTTTAGGATTATTTTTGTTTTGCATAAACTATTTGTCTCATAAAATCCGGATGATCTACTACAACGTCCTGACAATTTCATGATATTTTATTTAATAGGTCCATTTTTTCTTTCTGTTTATAAAATATTTCTTTTATCTTGTTATATAACCTTATATCAGCGTATAAAGCACGTTGAACATCTTCGTCATTCATTAATTCATCAACCATCTGCGCATGCCCGTCTGATAGAGTTTCATTTTTATTATTAGATATGTTAGTATAGCGTCCGCCAGTGTTTTGAACGCTTCCAGCGCAACTCGAGAATGGAACGCCGTATACTTGTTGCAACATTGCCAATGATGTATCATACTCCTCAGTTAATCCGACAACAGCAAACCATTTTTCAATATTATTGACACAAAAATCAACTAACGCATCTATTTGCGACTTTGATAATAAATCAAACATAATCACTTTTTGCCTAAACCAGCAAGGTATAGAACCGTAAATATCATGAGGAAGCAAATACGGTTTAAAATTGTTTTTAAATTCGCTACAAAATTTTGGATGGAATAACAGTTGGCGAAATAGAAAACTTCCTTGATGTATTGTCCATTCTTTTAGTGTCACTTTCCATGGACTTTGCGCCCTACATAACTGGTCACTACGAGCTCTTCTGCAATACGAAAAACTTGAAATTGACCTTTGGAACGGGTCTCTGAATATGGTAAAATAAGAACACGATTGATTAATGTCATCACATAAACCGAACGAATATCCACCCATGTACACATTGTACCTATTTTGGGGATGTAGACTAAGCCGTTTACTTATACTCATACGGTTAGCGCTTGCCATGACAGGTCCTAGTTTCTTCCCACTTTTTGGAATAACGTGTTGCATACATTTCTTTGTCGTTGTTCCCGCGGCCTTATTGTGATGTAAATATATAATGACGGAGTTTCTGTAAGTAAGCTTTTCATCTTCTGTGAGATTTGATGTAAAATAGTTAGACAGGTATATCTTACGGTCTATCCACGGTAGGATTTGTTTGGTAATATTTAAAAAGTTTGGAGTTCGTATTAGGCCTATATGATGCAATTCTGTCGTCTTTAAAACTTGATTCGGTGGCGAGACTACTGACCCTATTTGTTTTGGGACATAGTTCCTGAAGATGTAAAACAATAAAGAAATTATTAATAATTAATACATTATAACATAACATTAATATTTGAAAAAATATGTATTAAAAATGTTTACAACATTATATTAAATTAATGTAATTATTATCCTTTTATTATCTTTTACATTAACATAATAAATATTTAACTAGATTAATACAGAATGTGCATAACATTATAGAACTACAAATACCACTATATGAAGGGACACGTCTCTCTATATGGGTATGAACATGCATATCAATAACACAGTGTAAAACCAGTTGGACAACTACCAAAACTAGGCTTTTACTCGTCTAACGATTTCTAAATACAATAGTACTACTTACTTTTCTTCGCCTGACTTTTGCGCTCTAGGCTGCACAACATTGTCCTCATCCAACAAAGCCCAATGACGTATATTAGTTTGTTGGGCCTGATGTACACTCATCATAAACACGAGACCGAGTCCTAAAAATGTACTTAATGCCGCCAATTTCCACTTGAATTTCATGCTGACTCTATCGACACTAGGCCTACAACTCGTATGATCCACCGGACCTATCTTTCGCCTCCTACAAAAAATAAATCAAAACATTGACAGACAAGAGGAAACGAAATATGTCTTTACTTGTTACAATGATGTTATGACAGTCAATCGTACTGGAAATCACGTCGTTGCACGAGTTACGGACGGCCGTTTAGCAATCGATAAAACAAGTATAACTTGGGATCGACGGCGACAACTTTCTGGTTATTATATTACCAGCAGATTTTCTTGATATCGTCCAGCTTATCTTTTCGTTCCACCAATAATGACACAAGCATTCAATAGTAAATATTTATTGAATATATAGCCTACCGTTTATGCTAAGTAATGGTTATATGAGTGAAGGCGTACGTTCTCCATAATGTCATGCTTTTAATAATAGTATTATTAACGCCTAATTATGTAAATAAATGTAAATAGTCAGAGTAATAACCTTTTACAAGTAAATTAAGTTTTGTATTTAAACAAGTTAATGGTAGCAAGGTTACAATGCATTAGCAACATCACGTACCCGCGCAATACTAAAAACACATTTATTCAACAGCCTAGAGGCTTAACATTCTCGTGGTAGGGGCTCAGGGAGGTGAATCAAAATCATCGCTTTAAAAAGCGAATAGATGATCTCAGTAAAAAAAAAACTTTGCTTGTCCTATAGAAGCACTTCTTTGCATACGATAAAAATGTATCTTTTTCATTCATTCATTTGTTCAATAGTATGTAGGCCACTGGCCCAAGTACAATAATAGAAAATAGTACATATTATAAAATTTAAGAAGTAGTAACAGCAAAATAATTAGTTCTCTTTTTATATGCGAAAAAGGCAAATCTTACCAGGTTATTGATTACTTTTTTCTTTTTGTTTTTCATTAGTAAAATAAACTTTTTATTTATTAGTTGATTAAAATAATAAGGTTTTAAAAAGGAGGGTCTAATTTCTTTGTAGTATGGACATACTAAAATAAGTCTATAAATACTAATGAATGAAATGAATATATCAACAAACATCTATTAATATGTATTTAGTGATATGATGAATGAATAACAGTTGTACTTTACACAACAAAAGAGGAAAAAAAATGAATATGTTAGAATGTTTGATTACATCTTCATTATTCAAAAGTACGGGTATGCTTATAAATGTGCTCATTGACTTCTGCATCAAATAAAAATGCCGATGAGTGACACATACGAGTGTCCTGATAGATTTAGAAAAGTGCAAAATGAACGCTAACCTTTCAACCAACCCCTTCTCTTCGGGTGTATTAGCAATATTTCCCCTGGGGACGGTAGATGAAGAACGAAAATAATGTGTATATGTCTTTTCTACACGCTTGTTTTTGTATAAATTACCATTTCTTTCATCGCCAATCTATACATATTTTTAATTTTATACATTTTGGGAAAACGCCGATCGTTTTACAATTTTTCTAAATAGTTTATATCAGCTGCTTTTTTACGGATTTTTTTCGTAAGTCCTTGATTGACACCGAAGTGTTCAAGGTGATATCGTGAATAATGTTGCCGAACTTCCGACAGCATAATAAGATTAAAATAAACTTGAGTTTGATAAAAAAAAAACATTTTTCGTTGTTACGCCGAACAACATCATCAGTGCAATGAAATACGGTCTTAGACGTTCTTGTTATGAGTATTTAAATATGCAGATGGTTTTGTAACAACTTATTGTTTGTTTAGAGATGGGTTATTCCATTTTATATATAGGGCTTTCTTTATTTTTAATTTGTAACTATTAGGTGGCTGTGTCAACAATTTTGAAATTGATCTAGGCAATTCTTATTATTGTTCCCATATGTTCTTGAATCTTTTTTCTTTTAATTAAAATGGTTGTATTAAACAATAATAAGAAATGTATTGATAATCGATTTTAGATCAATGGAAACATATTTAGTAGTGGTTCAGTAAAGCTAAAACTAAACAAAGTTAAAACAAGTCATCTTTACACCTAGTGGCAACACAACACACGCATGCCTAATAGTCAAAGGACAAATATGTTGACGTCATATTTGCAATGAATTACAAACAATAAAGTGACTATTGTAAACATTTTATCGAGGATTATTATTAATTTATCGATGAAAGTTGTATTGTGTTATGTCGTTGCTGTTTTTTGTAATTGATTTATGCAATCAATAATAATACCACATTTATATAGCGCCCTTTTCATGAGTAATCATGCTCAAAGGCGCTTTACAAGCATTATTACCCCAGTATTTTTTTTGGGATCAAACACGTATGGAAACATACTCCCATAATGCAGCCGGTAACCAGCGCAAAGTTGTGTGTAGATCTAACTGGGTACCCATTTATACACCTGGGTGGAGAGAGGCAACGCAAGTAAAGTATCTTGCCTACGGATACAAGCAATGCGGCGAGAATAATGTTAATATAATATGTTGGGTTCTTATTATATTACTATTATTATTATTAATATATTGAGCGAATGTATCTAGATGGTTTGCTGTGTATACATAATTAAGATTAGATGCACAATCAAATTAAATAAATGAACACTAGGCATATATACTGAATAAACATGTACAGCGATTTTTAGCTGTTCTGTTTGTGTTTGATCGTATAATTGTAATATCTTTATTTCTAAACGTTTCACCACAATCTGCTAAAGGGTGTGAATGCTATTGAAACTAGTATTTTGTGTTTATTGAAAACTCAATCTTATCTAATCCTTTTTTAATTCAATACAACAAAAAATGGCTTAAGCGTACAAAGGCAAATAACCATGGATATAATATAGTCAAATAAGAATTACACAGAACTAGGTCTAGTACCATTTCACACCATATGCACACGAATAGTGCAGGTTTTTACCACATTATATGCCATTTTGTAACTTAAATCAGTAGGCCGCCTTCTGATTTTGAAGTCACCATATAATGGCCTGTATAATATAATAAATATTATATATTTAAGTTTAGATTTTTCTTTTTCTGTTTATAAGTTTATTAATATGGATGATATTTCCGAAATAAAAAGAAATTGAAATGAATTACATTTGTGTAGTAGTCCACGTTAACTGCCCTTATCAGAAAGGTGAAGAGATTGTAGACAGATAGACGTTTGTGATTGGTTGCTTAACGCGTGCGCGTACTCAGGTAGATAAGTCTGTACGTATATTGGGCCTAATTATAGCTAATTGCCGCGGGAAGCCTCATAACTTTCTACATGGAAGGGAAGTCTAAATGTATTTCTAGGGGATTGAACTACTGTAAATATAGATTCTTCAAAAACTATTATCTTTTTAGAAATAAAACGAAAGCTGTGTCTACACTATCAAACTAATTTGACAAAAAAGTGTGATGTGCCAAAATATGGTAGTGATATGACCAAATAATGGTGGTGATATGACATCATCACATTTTTTGGCCCATAAAGTTTGATAGTGTAGACAGAGCTTAAGAATAACCGACAACGACAATGTGTAACTCTTGATTAGTTATTTGAAATTTGTCAAAATAAAATGGTAAAAGTTACGCCTACTTACTTCAGATCAACACAATTTGTAGTAGTATTCGACAGTTTAAATGCTGTAGCAATTGCTCAAACGAACCTGAGACGATGATAGAAGTTTGGTACTGTGAAGCAAATACTTATAATCATTACAGCTGCTTATCTGAGTATTTTTCATTGATTATTTTCATTGATTGTGATTAAACACAACGAAACCCTGTGAAGCGGCACCAGATAGTATTGTTCTCAGGATTATGCTACTCATGTCGGTTATTAAATCGCATTGTGTTGGTATCAAAGAAAATAATGACCTCAATAATCAATACAATTTTATTCTTAATCACCGGTGATAGAACGTAAAACCCAGAGATAGGCATAGGCAAAAACACAATACAAAACATTTTGTGTAACAGTATTGGATAGCTCAGTAGTCCAGACAACTATTTGTAAAGATAAATATTTTGGCACACATGGCGTATAATACTTGAAATACTAATACAATTTCCAGACAACATACAAAAGAGACAATAAGTAACAGACTTAGGGAAAGTACTGTGAGTACAGAATCTTCTAACCGTGTACGACAAGCACTTGGATTCATTCACAACAAGGATGGCTTGTTACAAGATCATTGTAACTGCGGCCTCACTGGCCACTTCTTTGAGTTGAGAATAATACGTAATAAAGAACACGGAAGGCTTGTATCATGCAACAATCGAAATATTTTATTGTGTACTTCTCCATATAGTGTAACTTCTTTATACTAATAACTAAGACCTCCGGTCTATACGCTGGCATCATCTCAACTAGCCACACTAGCCAGTGAGATTCTATTATACGTCGCCTGGTCTGGCATTTATGCAAATTAACCCAGATACAACACTTACGTAACTGTTTGCTAGTCTACGCATACTGCCGTTACAATCATAATCATATACCCGGGTGCCCGTAGTCTGGGTTCCAGACGGAGTTTTGACTTAATAAGTATTAGTAAAACGATAAATATTTGGCACATATGGCGTTTCATACGTATACTACTTGAGCTTGTATTTTAGACATCGAAAAGCCTCGAAATAACTACAGACTTGGGGAAAGTCTATACCGGTACCCACAATGCACAGTCAATTTGCTACCATGAGGCGTTTACCTCCAGGTACCGTCAAGTATGGTATACCAGGGAAGAGTGAAATACACTCTTCCCTGGGTAGGCCTATACGTTTTATATTAATCACGCATAATAGCGCCATACGACCGACATACTTTACCTACCCTATTCCTTTCAAATGTTCCACCAAACGTAGGTTTGATAATAATAGTCAAACTATATACGATATAATTGTTCAATATTTGTATTTTAGCATGAATTAAATTATTTTTGATCGGAATCTTTCAATTTGTGTTTAAGGACGCTCTCTGCGGAAACTCAAACGACCATTACGTCTGCAAAGAACTTCCGGATTCATGTTATTGCACATTATTATTTTACAATCGCATCGTCGTCGCGGCAATCCATGTATTAAATAGCCTATTATTATTTTTTTATTGTTTGACAGAAGCAAACTCTTACAAAATAAGAAAATGATTTGACATAAGTATTTTAATCGTTTTTGTCTGTAAAATCTAATTTTTATCCAATTCCAACTATTTGAATTTGACATTTTTAAACTGCTGCTGAACAAATGAAGAAGAAGATGATGATGATGATGATGATGATGATGAGTTTGAAGATGATGATGATGATGATTTTAAAGATTGGCCAAAACTAATATCTTATCCAAAAAGCATACATTTCATTTGAGAAGAAAATAAATGTGTTACAATGGCCCGAAATTATGGATTTTATTAAGCATTTCATTAAATCTCTTTCCAATCTTCCTTCGTTCAAATACCCTAAAGAAGTCTCTGGTTTCGGCTTATGGCAATTAAATCTCTTGCTACTGTTTCTTAATATTATTAGTTGTTCTTGTAAACTGGCCTACTATATACTACTATACACATTTTTGTACTAGTGTAAATGTGTTCTTTCATAGTAAATGTGTGCTGAAAAGCAATAAAAACAAATAAATTGATAATAAAAAGACATTGTGTTTGCGAACAAAAACAATATTATTTCATCTAATATGTTTAATTCTGATTAAACAATAAAGTGAAGAAAAATTAAAGAAACTTAATAAATCAAATACTACTGATGAATATAAATATAATATTGAAAACATTATTATATTCCAGGTATCATATATGGTAACAGTGTGGGGGAAAAAGTAAAGAAACTCTCCTACGTTATAATTTCATCAAATACTATTGATGCATATAAATATAATATTGAAAACATTATTATATACCAGGTATCATATATGGTAACAGTGTGGGGGAAAAAGTAAAGAAACTCTCCTACGTTATAATTTCATCAAATACTATTGATGCATATAAATATAATATTGAAACAATATTATATACATTGCTTACCAGGTGTCGTTGTATGGTAAGGAAAAATAAAATAATAAGAATAATAGGGAAAATAAATATGAACATTTTGAATTACATATTAATATTACTTATTTATCTGTATAAATGGCAGCAAAACATTATAAAATAGCGAAATGAGATAACAATGAGAACAAATATTAGATTAAATATTTATAATATGATAGTATTATGTGAATAAAAGTGGTGAAAAGAAATAAAATATATATATGCTTCGCTTACTATTGAGTAGTAGTAACAAAATAAAGGGTCCGTTACTTTAAATCTGACTTACTTTTGAAAATTAGAATATGTTCTACCGTATTACCTCATGTATAATGCGAAACATGAATATTATAATACTATAAATTTGAAGTTTACAATGTGTCCCACTTTTAATATGCTAGGGCAATTATTTTCTGATACGACTTAAAAATAAATCAAAGTTATCTGTCAGAAGTGCGTTGCGCGTCTCATCAATTCTCTGGAAATATGTATGTGGATTTATTTTGGAATTAGGCCTCTTAATTGATAATTATTATGTTAACAAAGAAACCATTGAATGATGATGTGTTCTTTATCGTTAGAAACCATTGAATGATGATGTGTTCTTTATCGTTAGTTATGATAGATAATAGTATTATAATTAATTGTAATTTAATTTACATGTTGTTTCGGAATTCGCCATCGATTTTGTAAACGGGAAATGAAGCTCCAATGATGGAGAATGAGAGATATATTATTGTACTTCTATTATCATCGTTATTAAAGAATGAATAAAATTAATAGTTTTCGGTTTAGTTTATTGAATTAGCATTTATTGACACTACAATGAGGTATAATAACATTAACACAGTGCAAAATAATTATACCTGTGATCTATTCATATTATAACAATAAATATATTTTTTTCATTTTTTTTTCCTTTTCACCCTTTTTAAAATTTTGTTTGTAAAATTGTTGTCTGTTGTTTGTAGGCCTATAATGAACTGAAATAAAATGAAATTAATGAGAATAAGTAAGATGAATGTGAATGAATGTGTAAGATCATATGTTAAAGTGCAATCACGCGGTCATAATGTTGAAGAATGACCGAAACGAAACCAATAATGTTCAATATCGATATGTTCAATATCGATATGTTCAATATCGATATGTTCAATACCGATATGTTCAATATCGATATGTTCAATATCGATATGTTCAATATCGATATGTTCAATATCGATATGTTCAATATCGATATGTTCAATATCGATATGTTCAATATCGATATGTTCAATATCGATATGTTCAATATCGATATGTTCAATATCGATATGTTAAATATCGATATGTTCAATATCGATATGTTCAATATCGATATGTTCAATATCGATATGTTCAATATCGATATGTTCAATATATTGATTTAATATTTCTACCAATTGTAATAAATTATGACAATAATGCAATAATAATTATAACGCGTAACAGAAGCGAATGCGCTGACTGACATATAATTATGATGACTGTCATTAATAACGTCTACCTCATCAGCAGTTATTACATTTCATTGTAAATGTGGGACATTGAGATGAATGCTATGCTCCTTCTCTTTTTGGTTTCGCTCGAGAGTTGCAAACGATGATGCTTACTAGTATTATATACTAGAGCGTGCACATTTAAATTCTATCAAAGAGTGTGGGTTTGTATTTTTTTTTAAACTTATACGCGCGTGAAGACGAAAAAAATGATTTTGGCGCTCCATAGACAAAACTGTCCTATTTTAATGGACAATAAGTTTCAAGTTTCAAGTTCGTATGGATATCCGTTTTGATCGGAGACACTTTATAATAATAATGTCTATGCTTTTTGTGGAAACAAGATGGGTTATTGAGACATATTTTTTAACTTATACGCGCGAAAAGATGATGTTGGCGTTCCATAGACAAAACTGTCCTATTTTAATGGACAGTTCGTATGGATATCCGTTTTTATCAGAGACACATTATAATAATGTCTATGCTTTTTATAGAAATAAGATGGGGTTATTGAAACTAGATCCTTTCACAGCAGTTCATAACTAGTCCTACATATAAAAAAATAAATAAAAATCATTCGACAAAGAGTATAATTATTACACTGTTAATAGTTTGGTCATCTATCAAGCACTGTTTACCTTTGCTATCATGAAGGAAACTTGTTTCGCTTAATTACAATATCGAAATATAAAAAGGGCCCAAGTCCATCATTTGGCCAAATTGGGTTAAACATAGAAAATTGTCACTTATACATAGGGTTACCTTGTGTATGCATTGTAGACCCTTGTACGTACTAGACAACCGTTAAAATCATTGATGCTAAGCTCATATTTTGTAATTATGTTGCTGAGGTTCCTTGAGACTAAGGCTGTGCCTCGTGAGGAGCCTCTGAGTGAAATATTGAATAAAACTAATTTTAAAAAGACATTGTTAGAGGCTTTCTCAAAGATATACAAATATACTATCAGCGTCTTCAGTGATGTTACTGTTATAGATCTTCTGTTTTTATCTTTTGTTTCAACTGGTAATGGTATAAGATATATTTCATATATAATTTAAGTACCGGTAATAAAATATGAAGTATCGTATTAATTCCATTTAATATTTAGCAAGGCTCTTGAGACAAAACTCCTTAATATTTATATTTTATCACTTCAATATAACAGAAACTATTGGTGTATGGTTTCAAACACTAGCTTAGCTGAAGACAATTCAGATATCAATGGCAAACCCCAGAATTCACTCTCAGACGGGGCAATGTTTGTGTGCCGTAAAAGACTGTGTGATGGTTGACCACTGAGGCTGGCTAGATGAGCTAAATAAGTCTGCTCAAAAAACAGGTATTAACGAGATCAATTTACTCGTTTTTGTAAGAGGGGTTGTGCTCTGATATTTATACGACCGTGAGCATGCGTACCACCGCTGATTTTTTTTTTGATCTAGCTATTTAGCTGCAAAAAAAACGTCACATAATGTTCATGTTTCCACCTAAACAACACATTTAAAAAAATACTGATTTTGTAGTTTACTTAGGCCTACTGCCTTAAAATGTACAATTTAAAAGTACACAGCACTGTTACTACTACATTATAGTACTCGTATTGCCTACTTACCTTGCCGATGCCAAGTTGAAATATCAGTGTACACGTAATACGTAAGCAAACAGCTCACTGATCAAATTTATCTAATATTAATTATTAATATTATTAACAGTATTGTGATAAAAAAATCGATGTCCGTGTTATACGACGGATTATAAATGATCTATCGATAATTTAGGAAGTAAACATTAATAATTATTTAGTATACATATTGTACGGTTTGATAAACATCACCAATATCAACATGTACATAATTGTATATTTTCTTTTAACAAGGCCATATACATGGCTGCAGTCCCATGCTCAAATTTGAGTTTAGTGTTTACCGACCGACCAACCGACCGACATAGTGAGCTGTGTATTAAATTACAATATACCGTAAATTACGTTCGGAAACCGTATAGTAAGTTATAGTAATATAGACCTCATGAATTATTTCCATTTATTTGAATTTTATTCTGAAAAAATATACTGAAATATTTGGAAATCAATCGTCATCCTAAGACCTATCATGTCAATGAATGCAAGCATTTGAATGCAACATTATAAGCACGTACTTTAATCAGTTGTCAACGTCTCGGTAAGAACGTTTTACAATTTGAAAGATTTTATAAATTGCTGTTCTTAGGAAGGATATGACAACTATATTCAATATGATCTTCTTTAAAAAATTGGAAAATACAATTATTTTACCGTACTACTGTATACCAATTAGATCTCTTTTCATAATACAAATGATGTACACATTACAACAGACACTCAAAATGTGATTTCGAAATGGGATAATACAATTTACACATTACAATAGGCCTACGCTATCTATTTTACTTTTCATAATAGCTACGGTAATATAAAATAATGTGCATCGTAATATTACAACTATTTTCAAAATGTGCTGTTATTAGCGAAGTGAATGTTACATTTTGATTGCTTTTTAAATAGAAGAAACTCTTCTCTTCTTTCTATGTTCTTCTAGTTTTTAAAGATAGGAAGATCCGCATCATACGCTGATATTTGCAAGAGGATGTGACATATACCAAAGTTTCAACAAGCTTTCAGCACTAGGTGAAAACTCACATACCTTGAAATTTCCTCACCAGAAGAAGTCCTAGTGCGGTAAACTGATTTAAACTGTCTATTATTATCTACTAGCACGTATGAACTTTCAATTTCATTCCAGAGAATTGTCATTACTTCCAATAATTTGCCTCTGAATTATTCATAAATAAATAAAAATAAATTGTTGCCTCTTTTGCAAGAAATTAATTGTCAATTATATCGTTAATATCTGGTAGGTTATGTTACATTACTTCACTATTACCATTGTCTCTATAATCTCACTCTAAATTCCCCGTTCAATACTAATATTACTAAAATAAATTAAAAGAGGTGTACTTACGTGCAACATTGTTTCATGTGCAAGAGACGTTCCACCTGTATTCCAATGAACAAACAAATCTTCCGAATTATTATCGCAAAACTGTCTACCCACATAATACACACACGATTGCCGGTAGATAAAATGATGTTGATAACAAATTCAAATGGGATAGCTATATCGACATTCAGTAGCTCCTGAGACAATTTCCATAATAAGCTGGCGAGAACTTAGGCGGCCTGGAAAGTCATTATACGCGGTTATGATTCGAAACAGACACGTGACTTGAATGGTGACGACACGGAGGTGTAAAATGGCCTCGTGGGAGATTACAACTAAATGAGAAGAATATTTCTAACTATCGATTGTAACACTATGTTTTTTTTTTCTACATTTTGAAATATCTTGAAATCGGTGACTCGATCAAGCGAGCAATAGATACTTGACGTGTTTATGGGCGTATCTTTGTTTATGTCAATCTTGGGAATAGTTTTAGAAGCACAGATTTCTCGTTATTTGTCAATTGCCAGAATCAGTTAATTTCCAATTTAGGAGATAATGATCTTTTTAAATAATAATTGAATATCTATTTATGAATACTAGTATTAACCGTTAAATCTTTCTCGACCAAACAAATCAGCTAAACATATAAAAAAATTCTTTGATTTCTTTGGCAAGTCAATCATAACATTCAGAGGGTATTCTCGGAGCTACTTTGTTTCTTTATTTAAGACGAGTAATAATAAAAGAAAACCAACATTTGGGCTTGCCTTCATACAACAGTTTCCTTACCAGTATATGACCATGTCATTACAAACTATCGTCAGACTATTGGAAAGAGCAAACGCCACAGTATACAAATTGTCTGCTGTATTTTGGGAGCCATTACCTCAGTAAACAAAGTGAAAGTCTTGTAAAACAGATGGTGAAAAAACCTATCGTGTATTTTTTACAATTTCTTTTTTTTATTTATACCACATTCTATCCAGCTCTTTCTTAGCTCTGGTACATCTTTTCTCTTCAAATTGCTTGTTGCATAGAGGGGTCAAAATCAGAGATCAACTTATGTTTCACTTCTAAAATGTATCTAACGACTGTGCACTTCCAACTCAAACATTGCTAAACTCAACTCTCTCTCTGTGACCTATTTATATTACACGTTTAATATAAATGTTAATACAATAGCAATAAGTAATATAGACGGTAATGTAATTTTATTTGTTTTATGTTCATAGCTCAATTGCTCGTTCAGTGTTATACTTTATGAAATGCTTTGTATATAAGCGCGATTAACCAATAATCTAGGCTATAATTATGATAATTTGTAGAAGTATCATTTTGCTTATTAATGGAGTGTTTATTAATGGTAATGTAATAGCTTTGGATTCTTATGAATTAGGCCTAATACTGGATGCTCCATTTTTACTTTATGAACGTAACATTGTTCTGTATACATATCACAGAACAGCTTAAAAATAATATTTTGTAAATGTGTTTGGTTGGACATCGTTACATTTCAAATTCATTTTTAAGTAATTGTTAAGCAGTAAAACTGAAAAGAAAAGAAAAAAAATCATTTTCTCGAGAAAAAAAATATTCGTTCTGTATGTTGATCACAGAAAGGGGTTGATGCCAATGCATAAGATTGGATCATATATGAATACCATGAAACAAAACATAATTATTTATGTGACGACGACTTGACTGAGTCATTGCATGCTGGCATTTAATTGTGTTCAAAAATATAGAATAGATATCATACTATCAAATCAATTTTACAGCCTATCCCTCAAGAATTTGTGATGAAGCGTATAGACCCTTCGGGATTCAAAATCATGATTGGTATTTCGACATAACACTCATAATGGCATCAATCAGTATAGATTTTTGAGTCGGATTGACACAAAGTTTACTCAGATCTAACGTTATTTTTATATCTTAAAATACAGTAACGATCTGAGGATTTAGTTTTCTATTCTTTTTCTACATTAACTGAAAATATTTACCTTTGTTGCAAAACTTAAAGTATACAGAATTATTCATGAACTTACTATTGCCCTGGAATTTCACAGGTTTCTTTACTCCTTTTAATATGGTAATATGCATATGACACATCAGTAGACTAAAGAGACAGAATGTAATGAATTTAAAGTAATTCGAGAAAGCTGAAATCACATAAAAGTTGATGTGATTGGAAAACTTGTTTAATAATTAATTCAAATAAATAACAAGATTCATAACTTCAATGAAAGTGTTATTACACTTACGCATGTGGGAACCATTGAACATAATGCAAACCAAACTCAACAATTCCAGTGCAAACAAAATGTTTTGAATCTTCGCAAGTGAGATTATAGTTAGGATCTGGAAGGCGATTTTTGGACTGCTCAAGGTAGAACAAAACGCTTCCTTAATTCTTGTATTCCACATTCAGATCAATCAGGCTTTTTAATCAACTTTAATTAATTAATTCAGTTAATTTCACTGTTTATCAGAGTAATATTCTAGCTCTGCTCTATTTTCCAAATGTTTTTGTCTTTTTCTGTGTTACTAACCTTCAACTAATTTTTGAGGAATTGTATGTCAACATGAATTTCCTTTGGACAATTAAAATGAACTATGAACTATATGTATATTCATTAAATCTTATTTCGGAATCTGTGGTCCATAGAAAGTAAAATTACGTATAAATTAATTAAAAAGACTGTACTAACTATTAATAATCATCTCAGGATGGCATTTCACCTGAAGAGCATCTTTGACTTATGTTAGACGTTCTCTATAATCGTTGAGACTAAAACATTTTCACTTGAGTTGAGTCTACAACATCAGGCCATATATCGATTTTCTTAACAATCATAAAAAGAAGGAATTCTAAATTCCGTAAACATGAGGCTGGCACTACAATGTCAGTTTATATATACTTTACCTGAAATATGCCATAGAAAAGATACATAGATTAAAAGGAACAGTTTTTATGTTACACGTACAAGTGTGCCTCTAGGCTCAAATCAGCAGAAATGGAATTGGAAAGTTGCTATACATCCTTTCAATGAATAAATTGTATAAATTTGAATAAAACTGTATAAATAAATTTCAACTATTATCAAGTGATATGTGGTTATTCTTTCGGAAATATGTTGGTTTCAAAAACTCCTGACATGAACAAATTTGATATTTTGCATTATTTTTGGAAACTGAACTATACTTAGCAGCACTTCATTATAAAAACAATGCGATACGCACAATCAAATTGAAATTACGCAAGGCAATAATGTATACACTGTCATTTCCATTAGATACACTTTTGATTAGAAATAAGAATTTTATAAAATTCAAATCAAAGTAAGATATCAAGTAGACCTATGCCTAATGGACTCTTTCTTAAAAAGAAACTATTTGAAATACGGGTTTAAAGCCCCAAGTGGTACCAGTTTTTAAAGGTTTTCATGGAGCAATTTTTAGCTGCAAAGCGATCTCTTTTTTTAAACCGGTTTCGAAGAAACCGGTCCTTTTGAAATTCCTCAATAGAAACATTGTTTAGGATCGAATAATCATATAATTATTATGTTCAACGGAAATATTGCAAACAATTTTTACATTAAAAAAATATACTATATAGACCTATGTCAGATATTTTAGGTTGTATTTTGAAATGTGTATGTAAATCTAGGAGTCGTATCCAATGCATAGTTTAATGCACAACTCAACATATCCCGTCAGAAATAGTTATGTCCATCTTCCTCCGAGTTAATATTCCCACTGTCAGTCTGATTTGATTGCAATTATACGTTACGATGAATGTATGAGAAGTTGATCAGCATTGGCACAAAATGCAAATTAGCAATTCGCTATATCAATCTTCACACGCGTACTTCAACACACTCAATCACGCTACGCTTGGTCGACACACGACGTTAAAAAGCGTCGATTCTGAAACAGATTGATTTAAAATCCTATCGAAAATAACACATTATCTGTCACCGTGCTCGAAAAATAATATCCATGCCGTGAACAGCGTCGATGCGTGATATACGTGTAATAGTTGTTGAAATGAATAGTCGTATTTCATTTCGTATAGTTAGGTGACCCACTTTATTCCCCTAACTAAAAACTGCCCCTTCCCATTTAGACCTCCTCCAACATTTTACAACTTGTCTGCATGATGCATCTTGTTTTATAATGTTCGGAGTGATGGTAATTGATTTGGAATCATAATATATTTGTTGTGTTTATACTGTGGATATTACTTCGAACGCTCAGTAATGGGGAGAGGGACGCGAGTTCTTAATATAGACCTATAATGAAATAACAATATAGTTATAGAGGGACGGTGAATAGTATGGTGTTTCTTCCATTTAGAAAATTACATTTCAATTCATCATTCATATGGAAATTGTTCTGGTTAATAAAAAAAAGTAAGTGAAAGTATTCGATTTGCAGTTCACAGATTTACATTTCGTTCCTCAATGTTTACAACAACGGTTTCTTGTTGAACTTTTGAATATAAATAATAAGTGTTCATAATATGAAAAAGTCGGTGAAATGGAATAAAGTTAGAAAATAAGAAAATAAATAATGTGATAGACCAAATAAGAAAATCATTAATATACGATAAACCATATAAAGACAATACGGAAAAAGTAAAAACATTTTAATTGTAATCGTGTGTTAATATCAATTTGGTATGACCTCGATGAATTTGCTTTCATTGTGATACAGTCGCATGCTGGTGAATCGGGACGGTTAAGACGAACGTTAAATCGACCAAATAGAGTATAGATAAATGACGGTGTATACTGGGCATGCGCAGATTAATATTCGTTATAAATTACCATGATGATGATCATTGAGATCCGAAAGTTCATTGTTTGTCTACAAAACATTGGCCTACAGACGACCTAGGCTATGTTTACGGCTTTCGCTCTCTGCGGGTGAAATCAATTATTGCTGGCGACGATTGTACACTTTATAGTTTCGTTGGAGGTCTTTTGTTATCTAATGAGAAGTGTAGCGTTCTTATGTAAACATTTGGTTTGTGACTTTAGGAGAGCCTTGTGCCATCAAAACTACGTTATGCTAGGCTTTATAGGCCATAGATCTGTTCGCAGCACTCACTTGCACTTTGTAATTTCTAGTAATAATGATAATATATCATAAGGGAACTTTGTCGCTCCTTTCATAATCAATAATATCACGATAGATGGATATGTATTGATGATACCTAATATAAAACACATGTGTTTCTTGAAAACCACATCTTTAGATTCACACAGTCGTCTATATGTCTGTATGAATAAAATATACGCCGATGTCACGTGATTGAAAAATCAATATGGCTTTTAATTGTGAATGACATATGCCTGATTACAAAGCCATAAAAATGTGCTATTTTGCGAGTATTATATTTTAGTCCATTATTTAAACAATAGCATCATCAATCAATTTATATAAATTTGTTTATAGTCGTACTTTATTACAAATAACTTTGTATTAAGGAAAGAATATCATGTTTTACTTTATACTACAAATTCAACCAATGCTTAGTTACTTGTTGTATTATTGTTGTTTCATATAATCATGTTAAAAACATTATCGTGTTTTTTTGTACCGCGTTATTTATTCAGCACTGTATCTAATTACATTGTGTCTTTTCGTTTAGTTTCAGGAGTATTCTGTGTATATACAATTAATGATGAGCGCATCACTTTGATGTACAAAATCTACTTTGTAACTCGAAGGGTCTTATGGGAAAACTATCAACATAATCCCGATATTTTCTGGTCATCCCATTAAATTACCTTTTATATGATGACCATCGTGTCATCACGATGATTGTATGAAAATGTATCAAAGCTTTCAAAAAGCAAAACAGTTTATATTATATTCTTCATATCAGCTACTCATCAGTCTGTTTTTCACTTGACGAAACCTCTCGCGCAGAATTAGCTGATTTTGGTTGCGCATATTTTTGCATCGCGAAAATGGAAATATGAATCATACGCATGCGCATAAAAGAAGAATTTGAGTAAAGAAATTCATCTAATAGACAAAAAAGGGCTTACAGTAAACAAGATGCATAGAGTTGACGCGAGCCAACGTTGAAAATATGAAAACGCTACGGATTCTGTACGATGCGTGTGCGTGCGCCTACGCGTACGGTATGTCTGAAAGAATCTGAAAGAAATCCCACCACTTGTTTCCTACATGGTAATGATATATACTATCATAAATACTGTTTTAACAACAGTGATGAAAAGTAAAAAACGTCGGTTGAAAATTATCCAATTAATTTGCGTTTGTTTACGTATTAATACTTGCAGAGCATTACTGATGTGATTTTTAACCGTATTATGATTAATGAAACATAAGCTTTAACGTTGTCTTGGGAATTGCGAATATCAGCTATTCAGTTGCATATTAATTGCATTGACAAATGTATCGGCACCGCTAAAGTATATCCCATTACAGATCAAAACAAGCATTGTGTGTACTTTAGTTGATCGTCGTCGAATGGTCCCTGTGACGTCAAAATAATAAAAAGGGATACAATCGGTTAACATCTTTTACACGGTCAAAGGTTATATTGCATATTTATTGATACAATTTTCAGTGAAAATATGTAAAATATCATGAATGCCAGAGTAATTGCTTCGATATAATATTTGATACAAATTTACAGTCATTATATTCGGTAAGGTTAACGGACTTAATATACTACACTGATAAACATAAGTAGGCCTACTCAATTCAAATACAGAACACTGTTATTTAAAGATATATTGTCCCCCTAAACAATTTTATTTTTTTCAATTTTTTTAATATGCCATTTTTATGTCACATAATAGTTTTCACTTTGAACAAAAACTGGATCGAAAAAAATATTATTTACCTGAAAAAAATGTAATTTAAAGCAAAAAATACTTAAATTGTCTGTCAGACAATGTTTGTTGGTTAAAATGATACGTTTTTTTTGTCTTTTTCTAAGTGAAATAATTTTTTGTTTTGGTTTTTCAACAGAATTGAATAACTTTATTAAAACTGCAAAATGGCCTATTTAAAATCTGATTTCATAAATCTTCATTTTTTATGTTTTGTTGGGACAATACATCTTTAAGGTTGTACAGAACTCACAGAGTATATGTATTGTGTCTAAAGCTACACATGCAGTGTGCGCATACTATCCGTGCATTATTTTGACACATCACATATCTGTTTTATTTCATACTAAACAATGAATGCCATATGACAAAATTATTCCTCATTGTTAACAAAATCCCATTTAATAAATACAATAACATACATATACGACATGTCACCAGATGCTTGGTATAACTCGATCAGAAATCAGTTTATTTCAGCCATAGAAAAGGATGAAATTGATGTATAGACTAACTGTGTCTTTTATTACATTTTGCGTTTTACTAGGATGGATACTGCTTTACAGATACGACACTGGGAAGTCTGTTCCCAAACCGATCCCTACGTTACGAATTAAAAATATAGGCCTACCGGTAGTACCCGTTCGTCAAAAGGATGGAGTTAGGTGTGTACATTATTTTAATCCGTATCATGCTAGAAACGTGATAGCTTCCGTATCCACCCCAGTTCGAAATAGTCAATGTTTAGCATGCTTAGTATCGAAGTGGAATTGATGGAATGATGTTTTTTTAGTTATTAATTAATATTAGGCCTATACATCATTAGTATTTAGTTATCTATAAATGTTATTTTCTATTTTGTATTTCGTGGAACGAAGTTACATTATGATTGTTTATCAATATGTCTTTGTTTCTTTTGTAGGATAAACAAGAAAACAGAAGTTGCTAACAGTCGACACATGTGCGACAAAGGGGAAACTACTGATTGTACACCTAAACCTGTTTATAACGCCACCGGTAATCAGCTGAACATTACTTTGACCTCTGACCTTTTATTTATATATAAAAGATTACCATGGATGAAATTAAAGAGCTATCTTCCTAACTATTTTACAAAAATTAATAATAGCAAGCGGGCGGAATACAAAAATGCAAAGTTGGTGTTTTTGTATACGCCTAGATCGGCGTCCTCCGGATCAAGTCGATGTATCCGTAAAGCTTCCACCGGCGATGGTAGACGAGTCGGGCCTGATCTATCGGAGTGTAAACGAACTCATTTCAAACAAAATAATGAATATGATGTATTATTAGGAGACACTGTTTTTGGTTTATGTGAACATTCTGAACGGCCATGTGGTTACGCTACGCTAGTACGAGATCCTTACGAGCGTATCGTATCAAGCTATTCGTACTGCCGCCGGACAAGAAGTGATCCACTATGTAGAGCAATGTCCCCTTGGAAATCTTCAATAACTGAGTGGGCGGAACACCTCGGAAATTACTTCTTCCAACAGCTCATCTTCCACCCGAAATTCTGTAATCAGTTCCAAGAGTATTATTTTCCAAGAAGCATTAAGAGTGATATCTATCTCAGCCCACCGGTGTGGTTCCGTCAAAAAGTTATACTATCTCACATGTTAACTAAACAGCAAATAGATACGCTTGTAGATTACTGTTTGGTGAATCTGGAAAATTGGTTTTCTTTAGTTGGGCTTATGGAACATTACGAGATAAGTATGAAAATGATTGAAACCGTTTTTAAAATTCCCGTAGAACGTGTTTGTGTGGGAAACCAATCACAAAATGTGGGCCAATACTCCAATTTATTAATCCCATCTGAAAATAATGCAATTGATGATAAAATGGGCATTAGGAAATTGATTGAAGAATTAAAGGAAGATGCTAGTGTAGCACGTGCAATACAAGCTGATTTGAGGCTATACGCCAGATTTAAAGAGATATTCCAACGACAGGTAGACAATTATAAAATGGCATTAAGTAAATAAGGGCACGCAATCTATCTCGGTAAATAACTTTAAATATATTTTGTTTGAAGGTTTACATGGCGAAATCAAATGTTGATATAAAGTTTTCAGTACACCACGTGTCTTAGTTCTGAAAAGAACTGTTGAGTTTCTCGACGTTTAGTCCTCACTCCTGAGGATCAAAGCATATTGATCGAAACGTCGAGAAACTCAACAGTTCTTTTCTGAACTAAGACACTTTAAAGCAACATTTAAATATATTCTATTATATATAGCATCAGCACAGTAAATAGGAATTGATTGATAAGTTTAACTCAGACATATAACATTGTATAATAATAGTTTTCACGATATGTTATTCAGAATAAATACATTTATATTCCCTCAGTATCACTAGATAATCCAACAGGTTACCGGATTTTTAAAAAGTTTTCGTTAAAATCGGTGTGTGCCTTGGAGTGATAAAAATTATATTTTCTGTATAAAAATAATATATAATATATATAATAATATTATATAATCTGTATGTTTTCAGATGTTTCATTTTAAAATAACTATTGTTAATTTAACATTTTTTAAATAGTATACTTACGATGATTGTTGTTTAACTTATTGTTTTTCACACTGAATTCACCATTATTTATTTGTATATTGTTTATTTTAATTATTAAAATTAAATTAGAACTATAATTAATGTTAGCATTATAATGTTACACTATTTTATTAAGAATATTGTACATACTGTATAACTAATAATTGTATTGTTAACCAATTGACGTCACTTAGGCCCCTCTAAAAGCAGGTTAAATTAACAGGACGAAATACAAATGTGATAGCACCAAACATTTAATTTATTTTATGTGATTTATAATGGAGTTCTTCGATAACGATCAGCATTAAAAAAAAAATTGTATTTAAATTGTCACAATAGGCCTATGGCAACAACAATAGTAGTTGTATTTTGGAAAAATGCATACGGTAATAGATAGAGTCATTAGAGGATATCAGCATAGCAATACAATCACAACGATGTGCCAAGCTCTCCAAAATAACAAAATACAGAGTACAGTATATACAATTGTGAAATTAAGATTCACAAGTTAAAATATATCTTTGTGCGTTTTTTTAGTACAATAAAAAAGATAAAAACAATATAGTCGTCTTACAACACTCGACTCGACGAAGACAAGTATGTATCCGTAAGAGGGGGTTATAAACAATGTTGTTAATATACCATTCTCTGACATTCGTTTTCGCCAATAATACAGACGTCATAGAGAGCGCCCTTTCTTTCGATCACAGTGAATATCATTTTTTAGTTTATTAATTTTTATTTTAAAATTATTTTACGAGTGTGGTCCATCCAGCCGAAGCTGTTTATAAAGATTTTTAAAATAAAATAATGCACAGAATAATTAGAATCAAAAGGGAAATCAATTAAAACAATGAATTAAATTAAATTGGCCATCTCAGAGAGAAAAGACAGGAAATAGGAAGTAACTAAACAAGGAGAAGATGGTTCTTGAGCAACAATTTGAAGGAAGAGTAAGATGAAGCAAGACGGACATCTAAAGGAAGAAAAAAGTAGGAGCATTGAAGCTAAAAGACTGTTTAAAAAGTTCCAAGTAAAGTCAGGAGATAAGGAGATCACTGTCTGCATGCAATGAACCAAGAGAACAAAGCCAATCACACTCATGTTACCAATATCATTACCTACTGATCATTTTTGTTTATTTTGTCATTTGAACTCGGTTTAATCTTTTATTCCTTATTCAAGTTCAAAATTATTCACCAAAATGTTTACTGGCATTATAATAGTAGGTTACTAACCAAAGTAAATAATTGTACTGGTGATCATTGTCACTTTAAACGTGAGAGAGCATAGAGAGTAGGAAGACATATTGAGGAAACACTGTTTCGTACAAAGTGATCGACCATGCATATAATATTTGGTAACTTTTAAGCAATGTAAATATGTACAATATAAGTTTAAATAAACAACGCAATTACAATGCTCGGATTAAAAGGTAACCAAGTACATTTGTATGTTATTTCCTGTTCTCAACGCCAGAGAGGTTTGAAGCTTATTATACAACATAGGGCATATTCAACATTTTTTGGAGCAGCTTTTATCTTTAATAATTAGTTTGTCAGGAAGAAAATGAACGTAAACATGTTGGCTTTGTTACATTACATTATGTTAACCCTAACTATAAGTAATGTGTATACAGGTAAGATATTGAACTTGTTTCAAAAGATAAAATCTCATATTTTATTAGCCACCGACGATTGTGCAAAAATGTACGGGAAACGTTTCCCCTCATCAGTGTTAAGCTTTTTAAAATGGTGCATATATTTGTACAAACTTGCACCGGTATTCAATTACGTTAATTCTTTGTTTTTAAAATTATCCGAACATCTGAATAGCTGCTGACAGCGTATTATAAATAAAACAAAGTGCTGTGTTTTAGGTGTGTAAATTATTTATTTATAGCTCTGTCTACACTATCAAACTAGTTTGACAAAAATGTGTGATGTGCCCAAATATGGTAGTGATATGCTTAAATATGGTAGTGATATAACATCATCGGCACATCACATTTTTTTGTCACATAAAGTTTGATAGACAGAGTTTAAGCCAGTTAATATCATGATTAATAATCATGAAGCAGCTTTTATCAGATTGCTGACGACACGATTCTGAATTTTGCAAATGTTGGAAATTTTAAGCTTCTTCTTATTCGTTCAGCCATATTTCTTATCGGTATCTACGTTTTCAATGACAACAAAAGAAACATCATTTTTTGTTCAGCCCCTCCTGTATGGTCAAATTGCCCGTCAGATATCGAACAAAATACAGAACCTAATTCAAATCAAGCGTCGGTCACGTGGACGGCACCAACTGTAACTGATGATACTACACCACAAGAAGGTCTTGTTACACTCGTAATATACAATCCTGCGTTGGCGATTCAAAATGTATTTTTGGTAGGAACTACAGAGGTTCGTTATACTGCCACTGATACAGATACGGAGGTTGGCACATGTTCTTTTATGGTCACTGTCATTAGTGAGTATTGTATTACCATATTATTCCCCAGTTCTACACTGATACAATAGGTAATTGGTCTTTTTTAAATAGTGTGCCGTAGATTGTTATTTTTTGTGACCAAATGCTAATACTTCACGCCTACCCTGGCCGCATTATTTTTTTTCCTATTAGGAAACTATAGAGGGCCTGAATCCACACACGGAAAACCCTGGAAATAGTTTTCACGCGGTAATCAGCCGCATCTACGTAATAATATATCGTAAATACGTAATGAAATTCAGGTTAGTACATATCGCTCTACAAAAATGTTGTACAATTCTGTAAATGCTACTAGAGACATCAAGACGAGTATGAGTAAGCTCTGAAGTATCAGTTTGTTTGTTGGAAGTCCTCGGTAGTGCCTGTGAAGACACTCTTGTGTTTTAAGCTAATGTAATTGTGCTACTTACGCATACACATGGAATGTATTGATACGAGCTGTGGAGATTTATTACTTCAAGCTCACAAGTAAAATGAGTGCACCGTGTAGTGTATTAAGCATCGTGTGGACGCTAATCGGAAGTAACGCGCGCGTATAATTTCATTTTTGACGTAAATTTCCTCAGAAGAAGGCCGTCTGAACATAAAATAGTTTCTTGATCAAGCAAAACAAGAGGATGTTCTCAGTTGGTCCTAAGCAACCAAGGAAAATGTTCGTTTACTGTTACAATCAAAGAAGATGGATTGTACTTTACTTAGATCGCAAGATGCACCGTCGCAGACTGAGCGAAGAGAAAGTAATGTTATGCAAAATATTAATATGCGCATGCCCAGTATACGGTATTTGTGGTGGATTTAAATTGGCCGCCGAAGATGATAGCGTAAACAATGATGAATCAAGATGAGATGATTTCTGATAGACTGCTGCTGATAACCCGTTAGTTTCGTTGCCATAAAACAATCTGTAGAATAGAGCCGAAACGATTTTCACCTCCTCCTAAAATTCGACCGGTCTGTGAGTAGCACTTCCAATCACAAATGTGATATGCAAGTGACTTTGAGGGTGATAATTTGTGAAAATAAATAAATTCAACAAATGTTTCTAACAATTTATGAAAATATAATTATAACATACTTGAGAAATTGTATAAAAATCAATTAAAGCAATAATGTTATACTCATTGTCTACATCATAATCTTCGTTGTCCAACGGAATTACCAAAGTTATCTATAACATTATTTATAAAATAATTATTTTCGTCTTATAGTGTGTACTAAGCAGTGTAATAATGGTGGAACATGTATGGTAAACAATGGCGTAGAAGAATGCAAATGTCCGACTGATTTTGCGGGTGAAAACTGTGAATGTACGTAATTAAACAAAACGTTTCAAAAAATATAAATATAACCTATACTTACACTTTTGGATGTATCCATTGACAGTCAAATGCAGCAAAGGTTCTGTCAAAAGGTTCGTGAAGGGCGTTTGTTACACTGAAGCCAAGCCAAATAACATACATTCATTTTTAACTTCTTATGTATTTTTGTATATTTTCTCAGAGAAGAGTGTTCACCGGCACTTTAACTATTATTATATATGATTTACGACACAATTTTATACAACTTCATTGTTGTCCAAAACGGAATTAATTATAAATTATCGTGTTTTACAGCTCCATTAATTTCGATAGACATTGCAATAGGATTGTTCTTTGCCGGCATTGTTATTGGACTCTTCGTTGCCGCTGGCGTCGCATTTACATACAAAATGCCTACAAAGGTATGTTAGTTATTCCATGCATGAAATAAAACAGGTCCGTTATAACATGGAGAAATAAGGGTCCTAACTTATTTCTCCATGGTTATAATTACGTGCGTTTTTAATGTAAGTTAATGATTAGCTCAGCTACAAGCATTTCAGATATAATATTTTGTTAAATGTACAAATATTAGAAATGTGAAAGAGAAAAAATGAAATGATCAAATAAAATTGGTCAAAAAAAAGAGGAAAATCTGATATTAAAGCATGCCAGACTTTTTCAGTAATTATGTAGTTACCTGATGATACCAAACCTGGTGAAATGTTTATTTATTTTATTATTTATTTCTTTATTCGAATTCACAAAATAATATGAATAAAAGTACCACAGCCCTCAAATTCAATTACATATGATAACGATTTTTGCCACACCATTTTTCTTTTCGTTTTTTTTTAATTCCTTTCCTTACATTAGTGTACAGAAGAATAGAGATTTTACTGTGTGAAATGTTTTTCTCCATTGATAAGAAACTGGGTTTTTTTTTCATTTTTTTAATCGTGTAAAATAACAAAAATATGAAATGTGACTTACCGTTCATGCATGGTGCTTTCACATTGCCTTCTTGGTGATTCGGGGTTCAAAGGTTCCAAAAAACTACGTACACGCAAATGGTTTATAAATCTAATTTCTTTTACGGACAGAGAAAATAATATAGTTGCATTATTAATTCACAAATATAGATATTATACTGTATATCTCTATAATAAACATTATAAAAGAAAGTGTTTTCAAACAAATCAAATTTGTTTTTACAATTCACTATTCACAGAAGAAACGGGCTGAAACCGGATTTACAAGTGAACAGGATGTAAGTTACTTTACACAATGTCATAAAAATAAATCCAACTTGTCTTCTTTTTTTGTTGATTCATCTCCGACTTTGTCATTTAGGCGCTATATAAATCCAGGATATTATTATTATTTTTTTTTTATATTTATTTATTTATTCATTAACTACTTTGAAACATATATACTTTTTGAATTTTTTTTTTGAAAATTTAAATAAAAGCCATCTGAGCGTAAGGTTCTCCATCATAAGTACATTCTACTTAGAAAAAACTCTTATGTTATTATAATGATGTATCTTATGAAAATAAAATTGAATTGAAATTTACTGTACAACTCTTTATTCTAAACAGTAATTAGACATTCTTTCGTATTTTCATTTAGGAACGTTCTAATTGCAGGCCACAATTTTATTTTCAGGCACACACGGACACTGGGGAATTGCATGAATACAAGGCAACCATAGAGCCAATTTGCATAGACAATGACATGTATATGACTGTAAAAGACACGGTATAAGAAACAAATGAAAGAGAAACAGTGTACATTAATGTAAATAAGTCGAAAAAGAAATGAACGTAATTCTGTAAAAGAATTGTACTATTGTTTTTATTTTAGCATAAAGCATTACGGTTTTGAGCAATCTTTTTTCATTCATTCATTCAAGTTAACATTTTATTTTTTTCAAATAAAAATAAAAATAAAAAACATTTCTTTCAATTTACAAATAATTTATGACATTAAAACAGACTGGAAAAGAAAGAAGTGGGAATAAATTTCTTTAAGTTTTTAAGTGGCAAAGTCCCAAAAAGTAAAATCAAAAGGAACACCCAATAGAAACTTGTGAACAATAACTTGGCATACGTTTTATATTATAACTTTTCTACATATACAGTTTTAAAGCTACGTTTCGTCGTCGTTGTTACAGTATATCTCTTCTTTTTATGTTACATGTTTTCAGCTTAGGCAGGATAATACCCAGCAGATTATATTCCGGTATTTTAAATTTGAATTTGGGAGTATTACAAAATTCTGAGACAAAATGTATTTTCATGTTTATCCTGGATAGATGGGTCACTGAAATCCGAAAATGAGGAATTTTTGTTTGCTCGATGGGCAAAAATTAGGGAATACGATGAGGATTATCATTAAACTTTGATTAAAGAGAATGTGATTGTTTTTCATATTTAATTCATGATCGTCATATTCTTACATCAGGTGCACAGTACAAACTAAAATTAGAACTATAATTGATGTCATTTTATATAGCACCAAACATTTGTAAATGTTAAAACAATTTATATTATGAAAATGTGATATAATGGAGTACTGCAATGATGATCAGCATTAAGTTTTTTTTAAATTTATTTAAATTATCAGTATATATGGCAACAACAACAGTCGTTGTATTTTGGAAATATGCACAATAGATAGAGTTATTTGAACATTTTATAAGAGGATATCGGCGCTTAGGTCTACAATCACAACAATGTGCCAAGCTCTCCAAAATAACAAAATACAGAGTAGCCTACAGTATATACAATTGTGAAATTGAAATTCACAAGTTAGATTATATCTTTGTGCGTTTTTTAGTACAATAAAGAAGATAAAAACAATACAGTCGTCTTAAAACACTCGACTCGAGGAAGACAATTATCCGTAAAAGAGGGGGTTATAAACAATAGTTGTTATACACCACAGTAAGGCAAATGCTCTGACAATCGTTTGCGTCAACTATCCAGTCGTCATAGAGAGCGCCCTTTCGATCACAGTGAATACAATTTTTAATTTATTAAATTTTATTTCAACATTATTTTACGAGTGTGGTCCGAAGCTGCTCATCAGGGACTTCACATAACATGAAACAATTAACAATTAAATTAAAATAAATAGAATTTATAAAGATTAACAAAATAAAATAATGCACAGAATTATTAGAATCAAAAGGGAAATCAATTGAAACATTGAATTTAATTAAATTGGTTATATCAGAGAGGAAAGACAGGAAAAAGGATGCAATTAAAACAAAAAGATGGTTCTTGAGAAAAAATTTGAAAGAACAGTAAGTTGAAGCAAGACGGGTCTAAGGGAAGAAACTAAGTTGGAGCATTGAAGCTAAAAGACTGTTTAAAAAGTTCCAAGGTCTGGGTATAAGGAGAGATCACCGTCTGCATGGAATGAATCAATAAACATTATCATTACATATTCATCATATTTTTTGTGTAGGCCTATATTTTATCATTTGAACTCGATTTAATCTTTTTTTCCTTATTCAAGTTCAAAATTATTCATCAAAATAGTTTTGCATTCTTTACATTGTAATAGTATGCTACTAATCAAAGTTAAATCATTGTACTGGTGATTATTGTCACTTTATACGTGAGAGAGCATGGAGAGAGGACAAATATTCAGGAAACACTGTATCGTACAAAGTGATCATACATGCATATATATAATTAAAATATTTGGTAACTTTTAAGCAATTTAAATATGTACAATAAAAGTTTAAATGAACAACGAAATTACAATGCTCGGATTAAAAGGACACGAACCATGTATATTAGTTGTATGTTATTTCCTGTTCTCAACGTCAGATAGGTTAGAAGCTCATAATACAACATAGGGCATATTCATCATTTTTGGAGCGCCTTTTATCTTTAATAATTAGTTTGTCATCAGGAAGAACATGAACGTAAACATGCTGGCATTGTTACATTACATTATGTTAACCCTAACTATACGTAATGTGTATACAGGTAAGACATTGAACTCGTTTCAAAAGTTGAAATCTCATATTTTATTAGCGGCGGACGATTGTGCAAACATGTACGGGAAACGTTTCCCCTCGTTAGTGTGAAGCTTTTTAAAATGGTGCATATATTTATACAAACTTCGACCGGTATTCAATTACGTTAATGCTTTGTTTTTTAAATTATTCAAACATCTGAATAGCTGCTAACAGCGTATTATAAATAATAAAAAGTGCTGTGTTTTAGGTGTGTAAATTGTTTATTTATAGCTCTGTCCACACTATCAAAAAAAGTGTGATGTGTACAAATATGATAGTGATATGCTTAAATATGGTAGTGATATGAAATCATGTCCATATATCGGCACATCACATTTTTTCACATAACACAAGTTTGATAGTGTAGACAGAGTTTAAGCCAGTTAATATGTAGTTCTTTTAGTTTGAGTTGATAAGGTGTATTTGCAAAATCCAGAATCACGAAGCAGCTTTTATCTGATTGCTGATGACACGTTTCTGAATTTTGCAAATGTTGGAAAGTTATAAGCTTCTTCTTATTCGTTCAGCCATATTTCTTATCGGTATCTACGTTTTCAATGACAACAAAATAAACATCATTTTTTTGTTCAGCCCCTCCTCTATGGTCAAATTGCCCATCAGATATCGAACAAAATACAGAACCTAATTCAAATCAGGCGACGGTCACGTGGACGACACCAACTGTAACTGATGACACTACACCGTTTTCAATACTTGTCATTCAAGAAATATACAATCCAGCGTTGGAGACGCCAAATGTATTTTTAATAGGAACTACAGAGGTTCGCTATGTTGCTACTGATTCAGATACAGAGGTTGGATCGTGTATTTTTAATGTCACTATTATCGGTGAGTATAATAATAATAGTTTATGTCATTTTAACACTATAGTAATTCGGGTGGTGTTTTTGAATGAATTAAAGAAGCCGTGTGTTATACTTAGATGCATCGATTGTATATACTGCTTCCGCCTGGAGAAAGACTCGAAACTAGCCAATCATGGGCAAATATATAAAGAAACGCGTACCATTTACACAAATACTAAATGATTGAATTTAAAATGCTTATATAATTTCTTTTTCCAGTACCATGCAGTGATTTCCAGTGTGTTCCGAGTACGTTGCCATGTGTTTCAGAAAGTTCTACGTGCGATGAGAATATTGACTGTATAGATGGAGCAGATGAATCAATGTGCTTAGGTTTACAACCATGGAACTTTGCTTCAATCAGTAAGTTTACAATAATCCTTAGAAAATGTAAAACTAGTTTGTGCTGACCATAGTTTAGTTCATATCCACTTATTACTTTATACTTATCCACTTATTACTAACTCTAGTTACAGTTTAGAGTACTTAATTCACAACTAGGAAACGTTACTGAGTAAATTCTAGTTTAGTACTTATTGTAGTTCACAAGCAGGGAACGTTACTTTGCCGAATAAGTTTTACCCGCTTTGTGTACTATTTCTACAGTTTACAATTTTACTTTAAGTTTCAGCTGGTGAAAATGACATCATACTGACATTGGATCGTGCATACGGAGCAATATACGGAGGACGGTTAACCAACGGGACGTCTGAATTACAAACTTACTATTTCAACAGTACATATGGATTTTCTGGAATCGACTATGATCCAGTTTTAGAAGAAATTTATTTAACAGACGTTGATAATGGACAGATACTAAAGACACAGCTCAGTGGAGAAAGTTTAACTGCTGTTGTCAGTGAAAACATAACATGTAAGTAAACCACATTTAATTGGAAGTTAATTTAATAATTTACACTTTCACCAGAAATAAGTAAAGAACAACATTATCATAAGAAACCCGATTTTTATGTTTCAGATCCAGAGGGAGTTGCTATTGACCACGTATCAAGAACTATTTTTTGGACTGACTCAGCAACCGATAGCATTGAATCTGTGCAAATGGATGGAAGTAATCGCAAGACTATATTTACAGGCATTAACAATCCAATAGGAATTGTTGTGCTCTCATCAAACAGGTAACTATAATGCTCACATTGATTGCTTCTTGTGTAATTCCAGAAATAACAATAGGTAACAGTACGTAAATGTACGACCGTGAACAAATTATGTGGTCGGATACACACAAACAAACTCAACCGAGTCGTGATTTTATAATTCGAAAATTTCACAACATTCCGTGTTTTTGTTATTTTTGCTTGTTGTATTTCGTTCTTTCCGCTGTAATTTTGTACTTTGGAGTACTATAGTCATATAAAAATACGATGTTTTCGTCTCCTCCCATGTTTACAATATTATAGTTTAAGTCCAATTGAAAGATTGGTTTGGCTGTAAATACTAGACAATTTTTACAATACATTTTAGTGATTGGAAATCTGATAACTATGGATGATAATCTGTTTTGTTCGTTTACTGATCAGTGAGCGTGCTACTACATGGTTTCACTGCAGTAATAAATAATGTTGGTTGATTATAGTTGTTACTTTTATGTCTCGTGTACATGGTCATTTGAAAGATTTAGGCTACGCTGATATATTCCCAGCAATTAAAGAAATTACTATTACAAACAAGAAGGTCTTATGCGATAGAGTTACAATATTTTTTGTATTTTCTCTAGAACATTATTTTGGTCTGATGGTAACAGTTATGTTGAACGAAGTACATACGAGGGTCAAGATAGGCGACGAATAGTAGTAGAATTACTTGATCATATTATTGGTCTATCATTGGATGTGCAAGGTCCGTATCAAGGAAAGTTGTTGAAAATATCGCAAAGGCCCGTATATACTAGGACGGTAACGAACGACGATAAATAGATACATTCCAAATTTCGTTCGTATAACATTAAAACGGGACTAAGTTCATAAATGATTTGGTGGAGTAGGAATGAAGGAGGTTTGCTGGTCAAGTCGGCCCTAACAATTTCGGCCAAAGTCAAGCCATCCCCTGCCCACTACCTCCCAAAACAAGTTAAGGTCTTTTTTAGAGGAATGTTCAGTTTATAATAATAACTGTTTCTTTGAATAATTTTTTTTTTTTAAGGTGGTTGGCTGTATTGTGCCATTGGTGATAATGTTTTGTACAGTTCATCATCGATTTTTAGAATTGATTACTGGGGTAATTCGTGGCAGATTGTTTATCAAGCACCCTTTGATGGTAAATTATTTGACGTGTTTTATTATCAAGGCTTCATTTAGTTTACGGATTGGGAAGGAGATGACGTAAAGAAAGTTAAACCAGCCAAAAACTCTAATATATCTACACCAGTCACTACACAATTATTTCAAAGAACTTCATCCCAAGCTAGAGGAGTTATCATTATATCTTACAAAGGTGTGTTTATCATTTTGTTCATTGTAAATAATTCCATTTGTAGGCCTAATCTTGTAAATATTATATTTTATTTTGTGTCAGTGAACTGTAGTTAGTTACTGTATGTGTGCGTATTAAGGCTACTGAATCTAGCTAAAACATATGGTGAACTGGAACACAATTGTAGGCAAAGGTTTTTAGGTTTTAAACGAATGTATAATGTTGTCCTGACCACAAATCAACCCTCTTTCATCCACCGCCTTCGTATGTAAATGAGCATAAATATTCAAATTAGCTATAGAACCCATATCATTGGTGACCCATTAATCATTTTACAAATTGTATTTATTAAAGACACTGAGAATCCGGTTGTAACTTGTCCGAATGACATCATCACTGAATCAATCGATGGCACTACAACTGCTCTAGTGACATATACAGCAACATCAACTGACAACGTTGGTGTAACTTCTGAAAGTTTTAATATTCTTTCTGGATCGATGTTTGAATCTGGTGAAACTACTGTCATGTTCACGGCGTCAGATTCGTCTGGCAATCAAGGAACCTGTTCGTTTACTGTCGCAGTCGAAGAAGGTGGGTTATATGATACTGTGATTTTTATACACAAGATTAATCTGCGCAGTCCATATTATCGGCAAGATGTTTGGTGGAAAAGCTCGCTATTAAGATAACGAAGATGATAGCGTAAACAATGGTGAATCAAGATGAGATGACATTTCTGAAAATAATACTGATGGTAGTCTCGTTATCATAGAACAACTGTATAGAGCCTGCGACAATTATCCATCTCCTCATAAAGCCATATGGCTCTTCCTTCAGAATTGTTTACATACAGGTGTATAAATGGGTACCCGGTTAGATCAAGACACAGCTTTGCGCTGATTACTAGCTGCATATATGGGAGTATCCATAGGTGTTTGATCAGGAAATGACTGGGGTAATAATGTTAAGCGCATTGAGAGCTTGCTTATATGCGCTATATAAGAATGAACTATTATTACTATTATTATTATACAATCATGACCAATGTGTGCTAAGCAATGTAGTAATGGTGGAACTTGTATTGTAAACAATGACGTAGAAGAGTGTCAGTGTACGAGTTACTTTGTGAAAGCAATAGGGGTAATATTTCCAAAAATCACAATGCATTATAATATATGCTTTATAAATAGTATGACAATCAAGTAAAGCAATAATTCTAGTCATTGCCTACATATTACCAAAATTATATCTCTTCATCATAGGGCCAATATTATGTACTATGCTATGTAGTAATGGCGGAACGTGCATGTTAAACAATGGCGTAGAAGAATGCCAATGTTCGAGTGACTTTGAAGGTGATGATTGTGAAAGCAATAAAGGTACTCTACGTAATTCAACAAAATATTCTTAAACAAATAACAAAATATAGGCTAAGCTATACTTTTTTTATTCCGCTGGAAATTGATTCCGTCATCTATAGAGAAATGTGTTGTCCTGTCATTATAAATTGTCGTGTTTTACAGCTTCATCAAGTTTGATAGAGATTGCAATAGGATTGTTCTTTGCCGGCATTGTTATTGGACTGTTGGTTGCAGCTGGGGTCGCATTTAAATACAAACGGTCCATAAAGGTTTGTCAGATATTTTAAGGTTTGCGTTGCAATGCACCGTCAGTTTTTAACGCTCGCATACTTACCGCAGTGTGTCCATTGTATCGTTCAGCATTAATACAGTAAAATCCTCTTATTTTACCTGGCGCAAAATGTTAAACTATGTAGTCCATCAACAAACGTATGAAGGAACATGTCATATCAATACCTTTTTTATTAATTTTTGTAAATTAACTGTTCACACAGAATACACCGGTTGAAAACGGATTTACTGATTCAAGTCAAAGGAATAATGTAAGTTGGCTCAAAAACTGTACCCTCTTCTCAACACTTATTTACTGAAATAAATCGCCCCATCATTGTGTAAATAATTTTTTATATACAATTCTCCTGTCATTTATTGATTTACTGTGTGACTTATCCATTTAAAATTCGGGATCCATCCCTTAGGCTTCTTCAATCCGGTTGTACCCATTACCGTGCCTTTCTTTTAAGTGTAACATCCCACACACGCATATACTATTGCTTAATAAACGTTCCAAAACGCTACAATTATTTTAGCAACAGGACCATGTGGAAACTGGAGAATTACATGAATACATGGCAACTATAGAACCACTGGGAATAGAAAATATCACACAACATACATATGAGACTATAGAAGATACAGTTGAAGAAACAAAAGACAAGGAAACGATGTACATTAATGTTAGGTCCAAAAAGAAATAAAAGCTAGAGTTATGAAAGGTAGTCTGATAATATTATAGAAGTTTTTAACAGCAGTGTCATAGAAATCATGTAGGCCTACCATAGGATGCTATAGTCCGGTGATTTAAATTGAAAATGGGAGTACGTAGTTTAATTCAAGTTAGATGTGTCGCTGTCCAACATTTGAAATGTTTTGCTTTAATCGAGGAGGGAAAAAATAGTTTTGGGTTGTTTGATCATAATTATGCTTCTACGATGATTCTCATTTAAGCTTTTTAACACAAAATTAATGATCATCAAACTTATTCTTACAAAAGGTTTATATAACTAAACTAAAATTATAATTATAATTGATATTATTATGTTATTAGTGAATGTATATGTATGCAACCATAGCAGACACGAGTGAAGGATCAAAAGAAAAAGAAACGGTTTAAATTAATGCTAGCTCGAAAAAGAAAGAAGCAAATACTGTAACAAAATTTAGTTCTCAAATCTCAAACTTTTCACCATTTGTTTTCGATATATATTAAGATTTTGAGTAATCATTTAAATACTAACTTGATTTACTATAATTTTTATTTTAAATTTATGAGTGTTTTATTATTGTTTGGTACGTGTTGTTGTTTTATCTCTTATATCTCTACATTTTACAACCTGTAGACGCGAATATGTATTTTAGACTTATCCTGTCACTGAAGTTCAAAATTGAAGAGTTTTTGTTTTCTCGTGGTAGTCAAATATTGAAAGGAAATTCAGTGTTCCATCACATCAACTTTGGTATGATTTTATTAACAACAAACTAGTGTTTATAAGTTTTAGTCAGTTTACAGGGCTGGATCAGTATATACGATAATGATACTCAATACAGTTTGTGTTATTTATTGAGTTTTTGATTTTCACACGAATTTCACGATTGTCAAACATTATTCTTACATAACTGATTTATAACCTAACCAACTAAACTAAAGATTAAATTAATTTACGTTAATGTAAATTATTTATGTTAGCAATGATATTTAAAAAATAAAATAGTTTTAGAATTGATATTGTTGCTGTAAATATAGTCTAGGATATGGCAAGCCTCAGCTGTCTGAAGTATTCAAAATATTATATTATTATATCATTTTTTTATTATATTATATATTGTATTGTAATGAATTATACGTTTTGCATTATATTACTTGGTTTTAGCATTATATTATATCTATTTCTAATATATTATGTGAAAAATGTAACAAAGTATTGACTTTTTGTATTATATTATTCGGTTTTAGCATTATATTATGAACATTTACTATTATATTATTAATAAAATACATTATATTATAATATAATTGTATTATATTAAACCCATTTACCTTACTTTATAACATACAACATTATTATATTATATGGATTCGTTAGTTATATTATTATTTTGTATGATGTTTATTATACGTCACGGCTCATTTCAGTTCTTCTAACTCTTTCTCTCCCTCCCCCTGTTCACTAGCAATCAGCGGCAGAATCTGAATTGTGTGACTGTTGAAGAATAACTATACTACGTACTAGGCCTAGCCTAGGCCTACTAGGGGATCTAGCCTAGACGTAGCTAGTTAGACAAGTGACCAAGGACCACCGGACAGCTACAACTAATACTACAATACAATAATACTACTAATGCAATAACTACTACTGCTAATACTTAGGCCTAGCTAGTAGAGTACTAGGTAGGTTAGCTACTACTAGGCTCTAGGGGGGTTAGGGCGTATGTATGATGTTAACTACCTACTAGTACTAGCCTAGGCTAGGCCTAGACTTAAGTTGTAGTAGGCTAGGGCGGGGCCTGCTGCCTTAGGCTAGGCTAGGCTACTACTACTACTACTACTACTAGGCAGCCAGCCCATGATGGTTACGAGTAAGCCAAAATTTTGGATATAAGTAAACCAAAATTTGGGTACGAGCGAGTTGGCATGGGTACGGGTTGACCTGTATCCTTCTTTCTAGCTAATCGTACTAGGCCTAGGCCTCAAGTAAGTCTACGCTACCCAGTCCGGCTACAATATGGTCTATTTTGTTTTATAGCTTTATTGATAGCTGGGTTCAAATCTGGGTTGGGACGGCTTTTTCTCATTCTAAAACAGAGTTCCTTATCATAATAAAATAATATATGAATTTATTTGTAATAGTACCTAGGCCCTAATTGCCATTGCATTTATTATTATTAATTATATATTATACGGTTACCCCTTAATTATACTATAGTATAATTTCCTTGTTATATTTTACAATATTTTCTTTATAATTCTACAATTTTGTCTTTCACAGCACAAATTTATCATACTGTATTTGTCCAAGCTACTCCAGCTACATGGTATTGCCTTGAGGCTAAACTACACGGTATACTGGCACTACCGTCATTCCTGGCTCGTCAACCTGGACCACATAAGCACAGTTTCAGTTTATTTACCATTTCAATTTCTGAACATAAGAGATGAACAACTTATATGGATGGATAACCATAAGAGCGAAGCTCGTTTACCGGTCACCCGTTAGTGCAGTGACATTATGGACAACATAAAGACAGGACAAAGGTGCAATACATAACAAGACATGTGAACACTTGTGTTTGCAACCCCTTGGATAAAATAATATATTTATATAAAGGAGAAAGATAGATATTATAATATTTCTTTTTTATCATACAATACATAGTACCTATTGGTATTATATCTAAAAATACAAAGGCGGCTAACACAGATAGTTCCATATATACAGTACTCTCTTATAAATAGATGTATCTCTCCAATCTACCTAATCTAATAATAGTACTATTAGCATACTACTATACACTTTGTAGACAAAAAGTAAGTTGTATACACCTAGAGGACTTATGGTAGTACAGTCGAACGCCCTCTCACTGGCCCGGTCAACATAATCTATACCTAGATTATTACAGTAATTAAAGTACATTATTACAGAGATTTTTTTTTTTTTTTTTGCAGAAATCAAAGTTATGTGTATAGAAAGCAGTACTCGTATTAAAAACTAAGCAGGTTGTACTCTTGAACGCAAACTGGCAGGATATTTTGAATATTTTTTATTGTTGAAATGAATGGAATCCTACTTCTTTGCAACAACTGGAGACGAAGACATATTATGACCCTTTTATTTAAATTTATTTGAATAGACCTTCATGTAAATTCATTAAAGGCTATATGTTTGTTTTATATTTTAATATGTGATAGTAGAAAATCATTGTGTATAATGAGGACTAAGAATCTGATATTCACTTGCATTCTCATCTTTTAAAAATTTTATTTATAATGCTGGTAATGAGTTTAAAATTTAATTATATTGACTAGTTTTGATAATCATTATTTCTTTTGTGTAATATAGTTCATATATTATGTATTGAATAAATTGGTAAGGCCCTATACTGTTATTATTTAAGGAAAGTTTATATACACTTATTTTATGCCTACTTAGTATTAATTGTTGTAAATATTTTGTCTAATTGCCTTGATTTTTTGTATAGGCCAATGGCATCAATGTTTTTCTCAACGCAAATTAGCCTAATAATGCCACATTTAAACACATGATTCATTGATTTCTGATATTCTGTACTTGAGTATGCATTACTAAAATAACCAAGTAGTTAATATATTTCATTTGTAATGTATGTATAAACATTAAGTTTTTTTTCACATTTTTAAATTTAAAAATTATTACAATACCTACCTTTCTGATATTGTTACTATTGTATAATATATTTTGAGGCAGCAATAAAAAAAAATTAAAACAATTAATTTGACTTATACTGTACTATGTTAGTTCAGGATATGAAATGTGTGTGGGCATCTGGTGTGTTGGAGGTTGGTGGTGTGAGGTGTATATTTGTCACTTTAAGACCTAAATTAGATGTTTTCTGAAGAAAAGAAGTAAGAGGATACGCTTTCAAACAATTCCAAGAAGATTCACACAAAAATAATTGCTTTCCAATAAAATAGTATAACAGTGTATATTACAGTACATTGAATAAACTCGAGCGGAAAAATAACGCACATAAAAAAACACTCATATTCTTGTCGAAAAGTGCCCTCTATAGTTTTCTATTAATTTATTAATAATTATTATTAATTAATGAGTAATATGAACATATTTTTAACATTCAATGCTGGAAACTGGTTCTACTCCTAACAAAGTTTCATACCTCCAAATTTCATCAACGTATTCAAAGCACTTCAATATTAAATATCACATTTAACATAACAAATTCGGGTTTTGGATAGAATTTTGCTTAAAAACATATACAAAAAACATCGATAAAAAATACTTTTCGTATTCAAAAACAGATGATACTTGGTATAAATGTTCACTATAGGTTGCTCTATTCACAGAAACAAAATTGCATTCATGAACGTTTTTTGTTGGTTGTTTTTTCAAAATAGTTATTAGCTTGAAAAAAATGAGTTGGAATTGTATAGTCTTTCATAAGTGTACATTTTGTAAAAACGTAAATTTAAAAAATCAGTGATATGGCTTGATAGTTATTTTTTTTTTGCAATATGGATGGAGCAACCTATATTGAACATTTATACCAAGTATCAAATGTTTTTGAATACGAAAAGTATTTTTTATCGATGTTTTTTGTATATGTTTTTAAGCAAAATTCTATCAAAACCTGGATTTGTAATGTTAAATGATATTTATTTAAGTGCTTTGAATACGTTGATGAAATTTGGAGGTATGAAACTTTGTTAGGAGTAGAACCAGTTTCCAGCATTGAATGTTAAAAATATGTTCATATTACTCATTAATTAATAATAATTATTAATAAATTAATAGAAAACTAGAGAGGGCACCTTTCGACAAGAAAATGAATGTTTTTTTATGTGCGTTATTTTTCCGCTCGAGTTTATTCAATGTACTGTAATATACACTGTTATACTATTTTATTGGAAAGGAATTATTTTTGTGTGAATCTTCTTGGAGTTGTTTAAAAGCGTATCCTTTTACTTCTTTTCTTCAGAAAACATCTAATTTAGGTCTTAAAGTGACAAATATACACCTCACACCAGATTCTGCCTACACACACTTCATCTCCTGAACTAACATAGTACAGTATAAGTCAAAATAATTGTTTGTTAAAATTTTTTTTTATTGAAAACAATCTGCCTCAAAAAATATCATACAATAGTAACAATATCAGAAAGGTAGGTATTGTAATAATGTTTAAATTTAAAAATGTGAAAAAAAAATGAATGTTTATACATACATTACAAATGAAATATATTAACTACTAGGTTATTTTAGTAATGCATACACAAGTACAGAATATCAGAAATCAATGAATCATGTGTCTAAATGTGGCATTATTAGGCTAATTTGCTTTGAGAAAAACATTGATGCCATTGGCCTATACAAAAAATCAAGGCAATTAGACAAAATATTTATATAAACAATTATACTAATATTGGTAGGCATAAAATAAGTGTATATAAACTTTCCTTAAATAATAACAGTACAGGGCCTTACCAATTTATTTAATACATAATATATGAACTATATTACACAAAAGAAATGTAAATGAATTTATAAGGACATAATTATTATCAAAACTAGTCAATATAATTAAATTTTAAACTCATTACTAGCATTATAAATAAAATTTTAAAAAGATGAGAATGCAAGTGAATATCAGATTCTTAGTCCTCATTATACACATAATAATATTAAAATATAAAACAATCATGTAGCCTTTAATGAATTTACATGGTCTATTCAAATAAATTTAAATAAAAGGGTCATAATATGTCTTCGTCTCCAGTTCGTAGAAAATGAAGTTAGGATTCCATTCATTTCAACAATAAAAAATATTCAAAATATCCTGCCAGTTTGCGTTCAAGAGTACAACCTGCTTAGTTTTTAATACGAGTACTGCTTTCTATACACATAACTTTGATTTCTGCAACAACAAAAAATCTCTGTAATAATGTACTTTAATTACTGCAATAATCTAGGTATAGATTATGTTGACCGGGCCAGTGAGAGGGCGTTCGACTGTACTACCATAAGTCCTCTAGGTGTATACAACTTACTTCTTGTCTACAAAGTGTATAGTAGTATGCTAATAGTACTATTATTAGATTAGGTAGTTGGGAGTAGATTGGAGAGATACATCTATTTATAAGAGAGTACTGTATATATGGAACTATCTGTGTTAGTTGCCTTTGTATTTTTAGTTATACTGTAATACCAATAGGTACTGTGTATTGGGATGCAATTCAACAGTTATGAATAAAAATAGTCCTGTGTACTCTGTATATTGGAGGAAATAAGCATAAGAGCAAGTCTTGACCACAGGGTGTAAGTCAGTCACTATTTTGAATCAGTAGTATGACTTCTTAGGATTTAATTAATTTTAAAATTATCATTGTATGATCGAAAAGAAATATTATAATATCTAACTTTCTCCTTTATATAAATATATTATTTTATCCAAGGGGTTGCAAACACAAGTGTTCACATGTATTGCACCTTTGTCCTGTCTTTATGTTGTCCGTAATGTTACTGCACTAACGGGTGACCGGTAAACGAGCTTCGCTCTTACGGTTATTCATTGTTCATCTCTTATGTTCAGAAATTGAAATGGTAAATAAACTGAAACTGAAACTGTGCTTATGTGGTCCAGGTTGACGAGCCAGGAATAATGGTAGTGCCAGTATACCGTGTAGTTTAGCCTCAAGGCAATACCATGTAGCTGGAGTAGCTTGGACAAATACAGTAGAAATTTATGAGACTTGGTGTGTGATGATTCAGTATGATAAATTTGTGCTGTGAAAGACAAAATTGTAGAATTATGAAGAAAATATTGTAAAATATAACAAGGAAATTATACTATAGTATAATTAAGGGATAACCGTATAATATATAATAAATAATAATAAATGCAATGGCAATTACTTATATTATGTATACATTACAATATTACAAATAAATTCATATATTATTTTATTATGATAAGGAAATCTGTTTTTGAATGAGAAAAAGCCATCCCAACCCAGATTTGAACCCAGCTATCAATACAGCTATAAAACAAAATAAACCATATTGTAGCCGGACTGGGTAGCGTAGACTTACTTGAGGCCTAGGCCTAGTACAATTAGCTAGAAGGATACAGGTCAACCCGTACCCATGCCAACTCGCTCGTACCCAAATTTTGGTTTACTTATCCAAAATGTTGGCTTACTCGTACCCATCATGGGCTGACTGCCTAGTAGTAGTAGTAGCCTAGCCTAAGGCAGCAGGCCCGGCCCTAGCCTACTACAACTTAAGTCTAGGCCTAGCCTAGTACTAGTAGGCCTAGGCCTAGTAGTTAACATCATACATACGCCCTAGAGCCTAGTAGTAGCTACCTAGTACTCTACTAGCTAGGCCTAGGTAGTAGCAGTATTAGTTATTGTAGTAGTATTATTGTATTGTAGTATTAGTTGTAGCTGTCCGGTGGTCCTTGGTCACTTGTCTAACTAGCTACGTCTAGGCTAGATCCCCTAGTAGGCCTAGGCCTAGTACGTAGTAAAGATAATTAGTTATTCTTCAACAGTCACACAATTCAGATTCTGCCGCTGATTGTTAGTGAGCAGGGGGAGGGAGAGAAAGAGTTAGAAGAACTGAAATAAGTCGTGACGTATAATAAACATCATACAAAATAATAATATAACTAACGAATCCGTATAATATAATAATGTTGTATGTTATAAAGTAAGGTAAATGCGTTTAATATAATACAATTATATTATAATATAATGTATTTTATTAATAATATAATAGTAAATGTTCATAATATAATGCCAAAACCGAATAATATAATACAAAAAGTCAATAATTTGTTACATTTTTCACATAATATATTAGAAATAGATATAATATAATGCTAAAACCAAGTAATATAATGCAAAACGTATAATTCATTACAATACAATATATAATATAATAAAAAAATGATATAATAATATAATATTTTGAATACTTCAGACAGCTGAGGCTTGCCATACTAGGATCTAGGCGGCGATTCTATTTAATTTTAGTAATAAAATTACTATTTTAACACATATGTCGTTTCATACGTATAATATTATTACGAGTTGAAATCTAGTTTACAGTCAAAGTTGAAACGCTTGCCTCTACGCGCTATATAAGAATGAACTATTATTATGTTATGTTATTATGTTAACTAACATGCCTCAATAATAAAGAAAATAAATGCATGGTCGATTGACAATAGGGAACAAAGATGGCATATTTCCAATTATAATGTTATTATGAGATTACATTGAATATTTCAATATTATTTTTATATAGTGCTTTCTTAAGGAATCTACTTCAATTTACGTATTTGTTGTAAAAAAAAAAGATCTTAGTTTAGTTCAGTTTGAGTTGTAGGGCTTACTCGTCATCCAATTCTCGTAACCTAACGCTTTTGAAAAAAGGCCATGTATCCTACTACTTTCAAGAAAGTCATAACTATTAGAGATGGTCCAAAACAATTGTTGCTGTAATTGATGCCACCCAATTCTGCAGTTGCCATGAGATAGAACAGACGCATTTCATCAAGAAAGGAGTTTGCTGTACTAAATAGTATATTGTCTGACTCTGAAAGATAACTTAAAAGTACTTATACTATAGTTAGACTCGTTTCTGATGACTTGCGATAGTCAGTTAGAATCTATCTCATGACAGCTGCAGAATCACTATGACAAAAGTTGACTCCTAATATTGTGGAGAACGCCATTTCAATGAAATAATCAGTGTGAGTATCTAAAGTTCAATATTTTAGCAACATTTCTTTTCAAATGAATAATAGTCTGCATGGGTCTTATCAGGAATTCGGATATATATCTCTAACCATCATTAGGGGCATTCACTTTGCGATGACTAGGACCTATATTCAGATTGATTTTTTTCAGCGACGACCGTGTACATAGTCTGGGATACAGAATCATAGGTTATCACTTGGACCTAATAATCGACAAAACAGTACATTTATGAACGAAGTTATCGACCATGCAATAAGATTTGTAAGCAACTTGAATCTGTACAATGAATGAATTTAACGTAAATGAAATATAAACAAATTACATCAAAAGGATAATGTATATGTTTTATTGTTGCATCCTTAACATCGTCAATTCCACCCAAGTTATCACCTTAATCATGTTTGGTGTATTACTAGATTTAACAGATTAATAGAAATGAGTTATTACTCAAGTTCACAAACAAAGTTACTTGCACGTACTTATCAGATAATATCCATCAATATTGAGACTTTAAGGTTGCGTGTGTGTCACTTCATAAATAAACCATGTTTCTTTAAATTATTGTGAGTTAATTATCATTGCACCGTTGATTTAATTCAACGTAAATCAAAACATAAAATGACAATACCATCAATAGGACATCATAATGTTTTATATTATATCCTGTTAAGCGGAAATATATACAGTGCTGTCTAAATTACATTGGCCTAGTGTACTACTAGAACGAATATATCAGACGACAACTATAAATCATGGTGAATCTGTTACATTACGTTATTATTTCAAGTCTAGCTATTGGCAATGTGTATTCAGGTTGGTATTCTGTAGTCATTTACCCATAATTTCTTTACCCGTGTATAGGTCCTGTTTCTGCTTCAAAAAAAATATTCGAATCTAGCATAGCTCATTGGCGAAAGTTCCGTATTTTTAGTTGTATAAAAAATGTCTCCCGCCGTCTCTGTAATGATGATGGAATTTTCAATTTAATTAGAGTATTATAATTATTATTTTCTGAATTATTAAAAAATGAAGCAGATTATGAGGTTGTGAATGGTTGTCCGGTGGATTTCACATTACCAACAGATGACGGCGAACCAGATCGAGTTACCTACTGGACAGAACCAACAGCAATCGATAACTCAGAAAGTGTTTCTGTCGCTCAGTCACACACAATTGGCTCAACATTTTATCTTGGTAACACTACAGTTACATATAATTTCACATACCGTCCAGGAAACATAGCTTTATGTGAATTCACAGTAACAATTATTGGTAAGATGTGAGCTTCGAAGTATTATATTAGTTTATTTCGATATCTATATATCTTGTATTTTATTGACGGTGCAATTCTTTGAATTGTGATTACTTATGCCTATACATATATGCAGATTGTAGTGTTTCTTATTTTATTTGTATCTGGACATTGAATTCAAATTTCGTTTAATTATAATACTTGTAATAGTATTTGTCATTACAGTATGAAATTTTTATATTTCAAGACACTGAAGATCCTATAGTAAGTTGCCCGAGTAACATCGTCGCCAACTCAAATGATGACAGTTCTACGATGACATATACAGCAGCGTCAACTGACAACGTTGGTGTAACTTCTGAAAGTTTTAATATTCCTTCTGGGTCGATCTTTGAATCTGGTGAAACTACTGTGATTTTTACGGCGTCAGATTCGTCTGGTAACCAGGCAACCTGTTCGTTCACTGTCACAGTCAAAGGTAGGGTTTGCGCTGGCAAGGTAAACGGTGTCAACATACATATACCGTCTACAAAAAAGTTGGTGGTGCTACTACTGTTATAACGACGACTTACAATAAAAAGAATGACGCTTCAAAATGCTGATGAACTTATTGTAGAAGGCTATGTGAGAGACTAAGACATTAACAAAGCAGTGGTCCGATTTTAGACAAATATAGTAGAACTATGATGCTACAGTTGTAGACGACACAAACTAGGTCTACTACAGTCACTGGCCTCACAAATCCTCTACAACGTTTAATCTGAACGTCTACTAGTACATAATCCGCATTAAATACCACTTTTCCGTTCAGTAGAACTAATACTGCACAGCACATGGTTTGTAATTAACCAATCAAATGGTGAAGTTCTGGTTTAGGCCTACCTGAGTAATTGCATAATAAAACATTTATGATACTGTAGACGTACCACAATATTAAAACTGAAAACCACAACAACTCTTGTGCAACTTTCACATATTTCCTTTTTACAGCTTCTTCAAGTTTGATAACAATAGTATTAGTATGGTTATTTGCTATTTTTATTATTGGAGTGTTGGTGGTTGTTGCTGGAATTGCATTTAAATGCAAAAAATCTACAAAGGAGGTTTGTCACTATTTGCATATCATTTGTCTAGAAGTAGACTAGACTAGATTTTACGTAACAAAATCGACTAGGCCTATTCAGAGTACAAGGTCGGGTTTGACAACACTTTCTGTACAATCCCACTTTATTCAAATTTGATACGTCATGTCAATCGAACAGTGTTGAATTGACAGACCATCATTTTGTCTTTTTTTAATTCACAATAAGAAAATATATTTGTAAATTCATGAAAAAAAGTATTTCAAATAATTTGTTATCCTCAGAGTAGGTAACGAGGATCTACTTATTTAAATCATTTTATTACTTTACATTAAAAACGGTACCTTATTCACATTACGTAACCCTTTTAAAATAAACATCCTACTCTTTCTATTTCTCTTAACACCTCGTTATTTACTGTAACCTTTATTTCAAATATTTTATTACAATGTTCTAAAACGTTTTTGTTTTAGCAAACGCCGCAAGTGGAGATTAAAGACACGACAACCATAGAGCCATGTGAAATAGACAAAAATAGATCTACGAATTCAAGTTCAAGACAACCTGATGTAAGTTTATAACTTTACTCCACTCGGCCAGGTTAAACCACTGCGCCTCGCCCACTCAATTACTGAATACAGAATACACGTTCCACCACCCAAGGTTACACAATAAATACTTTCATTTAGATGCAATGTACAAGCGTCTCAATTGTTTTACTTTGTTGTCAAATGTTCACTTCAAAACAATTGAGGCACACAATCGGTGAAAATTCCGTCTTTCTTCTCATACAAATTTAAATTTCCTCCTTATCTCGTTCTTTAAAATAATAATTTTTATGATTCTTTCGACATTTTTTCGAACCTTTGATTTAATTATGTTCTAAATGTTCTATAACACATTTTTTTAAGGCACAGCCACACACAGCTGCACTGGTGCACATGGAGCCGGAGACTAGATCATTACATGAATACATGACAACTATTCAGCCAGGTGGCTTAGTCAATGCCACTTTATATATAACTGTAGAAGATACGGTTGAAGAAACAAAGAAAAGGGAAACGGTTTACATTAATCTTAAGTCGACAAAGAAATGAACGCAATTCTGTAAAGAATTATAATTGTACTATTGTTTTTATTTTTAGCATAAAGCATTAAGGTTTTGGGCAATCTTTTTTCATTCATTCATTCAAGTTAATAACTTTTTAAATCAAATCAAAATAAAAATAAAAAACATTTCTTTCAATTTACAAATAATTTATGAAATTAAAACAGACTGAAAAAGAAAGAAGTGGGAATAAATTTCTTTAAGTTTTGAAAGTGTCAAAGTCCAAAAAAATAAAATCAAAGAGAAACTTGTGTTGTAAACAGTAACTTGACATACGTTTTATATTATAACTTTTCTACATAAGTACAGTTTTAAAGTTACATTTCGTCGTTGTTGCAGTATATCTCTTCTTTCTATTTTATTCATGTTTTCAGCTTAGGCAGCATAATACTCAGCAGATTATATTCCGGTGTTTTAAATTTGAATTTGGGAGTATTACACAATTCTGAGACAAATATGTATTTTCATGTTTATCCTGGATAGATGGGTCACTGATAGGTCATGGGTCATGGGTCATAGATGGGTCACTGAAATCCGAAAATGACGAATGTTTGTTTGCTCGATGGCCAACAATTAGGGAATACGATGAGGATTATCATTGAACTTTGATTAATGAGAATGTGATTGTTTTTCATATTTAATTCATGATCGTCATATTCTTACATCAGGTGCACAGTACAAACGAAAATTAGAACTATAATTGATGTAATTTTCTTGCAATTATGTTTTAGAAATTAGGTAATTAATTAGAAAATACTGAATGCATGGTCATTTAATTGTAGTTAACTGAATATTATATTTTACTTCTCTTTACAGATATTAACTAGCTATAATAGTAGGTTTGACGACATGTAAACATTGTTATTTCACGGGAATTCAATCAAAATACATTTTGTCTTTCTTCTGTCTTTGCAAAAGGTTAACTGATTCAGGGAGATGTATCTCTCTGCCTGATTTAACAGTAGTAAGCCTACAGTATACTGGATTTTACCTGTCACCTACATGTCTAAAATGTAGGCCAGAAGTCCGGAAAGATTTCACTTGCTTCGGTATATTTGTAGACTATCAATGTTATTGTGTTGATATTTGTGTTAGAATTATAATGTTACTGTTACTGTTTTATTAAAAATTAATAATTGTACACTGTACTGATAATTGTATTCTTAACCAACTGACGTCACTAAAAGCAGGTTAAATTAACGTAAATACAAATGTGATAGCACCAAACATTTAAAAAAAAATTATGTTATGAAAGTGTGATATAATGGAGTACTTCGATGACGATCAGCATTAAGTTGTTTAAAAATGCATTTAAATTATACAGTCCATCCATTAATCAGTACATATGGCAACAACAACAGTAGTTGTATTTTAGAAAGATGCACAATAGATAGTGAGTTATTAGAACATTATATATAAAAGGACATCAGCACTGAGGTCTACAATCACAACGATGTGCCAAGCTCTCCAAAATAACAAAATACAGAGTACAGTATATACAATTGTGAAATTAAGATTCACAAGTTAAAATATATCTTTGTGCGTTTTTTAGTACAATAAAGAAGATAAAAACAATATAGTCGTCTTACAACACTCGACTAAGACAATTATTTGTAAGAGGGGGTTATAAACAATAGTTGTATATACCACAGTAAGGCAAATGCTCTGACAATCGTTTGCGTCAACTATAGGCCTAAACATAGACATAAACATGCAACAATTAAACATTAAAATTAATAGAATTTATAAAGTTTAACAAAATAAAATAATGCACAGAATGATAAGAATCAAAAGGGAAATCAATTAAAACATTGAATTAAATTAAATTGGCCATCTCAGAGAGAAAAGACAGGAAATAGGAAGTAACTAAACAAGGAGAAGATGGTTCTTGAGCAACAATTTGAAAGAAGAGTAAGATGAAGCAAGACGGGCATCAAAAGGAAGAGAATTAATCAAAATTGAAGCATTGAAGCTAAAAGACTGTTTGAAAAGTTCCAAGTAAAATCTGGGTATAAGGAGAGATCACTGTCTGCATGCATGAATCAAGACCCATGCCAATATCATTAACTACTGATCATGTTTATTTGACCATTTGAACCCGTTTTAATCTTTTTTCCCCTTATTCAATTTCACAATTATTCATCAAAATAGTTACTTGCATTATAATGACTACTAATCAAAGTTAAATAATTGTAGCGGTGCTCATTGTCACTTTATACGTGAGAGAGCATGGAGAGAGTACAAATATTCAGGAAACACTGTATCGTACAAAGTGATCATCCATGCATATATATATATAATATTTGGTAACTTTCAAGCAAATTAAATATGTACAATATAATATTAAATAAACAACGAAATTACAATGCTCGGATTACAAGGACACAAACCATGTCTATTTGTATATTATTTCCTGTTCTCAATGTCAGATAGGTTTGAAGCTCATTATACAACATAGGGCCTATTTATCATTTTTGGAGCGCCTTTTATCTTTAATAATTAGTTTGTCATCAGGAAGAAAATGAACGTAAACATGCTGGCTTTGTTACATTACATTATGTTAACCCTAACTATAAGTAATGTGTATACAGGTAAGATATTGAACTCGTTTCAAAAGATAAAATCTCATATTTTATTAGCGGCGGACGATTGTGCAAACATGTACGGGAAACGTTTCCCCTCGTTAGTGTGAAGCTTTTTAAAATGGTGCATATATTTATACAAACTTCGACCGGTATTCAATTACGTTAATGCTTTGTTTTTAAAATTATCCAAACATCTGAATAGCTGCTGACAGCGTATTATAAATAATAAAAAGTGCTGTGTTTTAGTTGTGTAAATTGTTTATTTATAGCTCTGTCTATCAAACTAGTTTGAAAAAAGTGTGATGTGCCCAAATATGGTAGTGATATGCTTAAATATGGTAGTGATATGAAAGCATGTCCATATATCGGCACATCACATTTTTTTCACATAAAGTTTGATAGTGTAGACAGAGTTTAAGCCAGTTAATATGTAGCTCTTTTAGTTTGAGTTGATAAGGTGTATTTGCAAAATCCAGAATCACGAAGCAGCTTTTATCTGATTGCTGATGACACGTTTCTGAATTTTGCAAATGTTGGAAAGTTATAAGCTTCTTCTTATTCGTTCAGCCATATTTCTTATCGGTATCTACGTTTTCAATGACAACAAAATAAACATCATTTTTTGTTCAGCCCCTCCTGTATGGTCAAATTGCCCGTCAGATATCGAACAAAATACAGAACCTAATTCAAATCAGGCGACGGTCACGTGGACGGCACCAACTGTAAGTGATGATACTACACCATTGTCAGAACTTGTCATTCAAGAAATTTACAATCCTGCGTTGGCGACTCCAAGTGTATTTTTAATTGGAACTACTGAAGTTCGCTATACTGCTACTGATGGAGATACAGAAGTTGGCTCGTGTATTTTTAATGTCACTATCATCGGTGAGTATAATAATAATAATAATTTATGTCATTTCAACACTATAGTAATTCGGGTGGTGTTTTAGAATGAATTAAAGAAGCCTTGCGTGTTATACTTAGATGCATCGTATACTAATTGTATATACTGCTTCCGCCAGGAGAAAGACTTGGAACTGGCCAATCATGGGCCAATATATAAAGAAACGCGTACCATTTACAAAAATACTAAATGATTGAATTTAAAATGCTTATATCATTTCTTTTTCCAGTACCATGCAGTGACTTCCAGTGTGTCCCGGGTACCATACCATGTATTACAGATAATGTTACGTGTGATCAGAACATTGACTGTATAGATGGAGCAGATGAATCAATGTGCTTAGGTTTACAACCATGGAACTTTGCTTCAATTAGTAAGTTTACAATAATCCTTAGAAAATGTTATTGACCATAATTTAGTTCATATCCACTTATTACTTTATACTTATCCACTTATTACTTTAACTCTAGTTACAGTTTAGAGTACTTAATTCACAACTAGGAAACGTTACTGAGTAAATTCTAGTTTAGTACTTATTGTAGTTCACAAGCAGGGAACGATACTTTGCCGAATAAGTTTTACCCGCTAAGTTACAGTTTGTGTACTATTTCTACAGTTTACAAGTTTACTTTAAGTTTCAGCTGGTGAAAATGACATCATACTGACATTGGATCGTGAATACGGGGCAATATACGCAGGACGGTTAACCAACGGGACGTCTGAATTACAAACTTATTATTTCAACAGTACATATGGATTTTCTGGAATCGAGTACGATCCAGTTTTACAAGAAATTTATTTAACAGACGTTGATAAAGGACAGATACTAAAGACACAGCTCAGCGGAGAAAGTTTAACTGTTGTTGTCAGTGAAAACATAATATGTAAGTAAACCATATTTAATTAAAAGTTAATTTAAAACCTACACCAAAATGAGTAAATTTAATTGAAAGTTAATTTAAAACCTACACCAAAAATGAGTCGAGAGAATTTAATTGAAAGTTAATTTAAAACTTACACCAAAATGAGTGAATTAAGAAGAAACCTCATTGTAATGTTTCAGATCCAGATGGAGTCGCTATTGACCAAATATATAGAACTATTTTTTGGACTGACAAAGAAACCGATAGCATTGAATCTGTGCAAATGGATGGAAGTGATCGAAAAACTATATTTACAGGCATTTACAATCCAAGAGGAATTGCTGTGCTCCCATCAAACAGGTAAAATAACACACGATTCTGGACAGCTTGATTGTTTTGTACGTAATCCCAAAAATAACAACATTTCTTACATACATGAGTGTTTGTGTGATACGTGAACGAACGACCGTAAACAAATTATCTAGTCTGATACGCACAAACAAACTCACTTTGGAATTCGAAGGTTTCAAAATATTCTGGTATTTTTGTTATTCGCCTGACATTTTCGAAATATAAGTGCAATTCATGAGGACCTAGCAGCTCTATTTTTCAAAGTGTTCTTAGCCCTGGTAAGGCTGGTCCTGGAGACTTAATCAGAATTGGGTTGCGAACACAATTCTATTTTGAGAACGGAGAGGGCGGGTTTTCGACCTCTTTGATCAAGCACCCTCTCTGTTAACACGATCACATTAAGTTGAAGACAATTTTTCCTCCCTCCCGCCCAATATTTAGACACTTATGGCAATAGGGCTATTTTTCTCTGAGCATCCCTGTTGTGTTTACTTAGAATTGGAAAATTATTGCTATATAACTTAAATTTGCACAATTTGTACAGTTTTACATGGGCGAATATTCATTTACTAATTAAACTATTTAAGCCAGAAATTATGTTGTATGCGTCTTTATTTATTATTCTATGAGTTTGTTAATTGCCGCAGTCTCCAAGTAGCAAAATATATTTTGTTTCATATTTCAAAGTTTTCTCAGGTCATCCACAGAGGGAGTTCCGCATTTAAAATTTTCGCACAGACAGTAACCAACCTACACCTCTGAAGTGCAGGTAGTAGCACAATACAGCAGGAGGGAAATTTACACCACTGTTTTTATTTAGGCCATATCAAACGAAATCAACTGGACATGATATGTGCATAATTATTATTTACAATAGTGTAGGACCAGTGAACTGAAAGATTGGTTTAGCTGTAGAACTAGAAATAATTTACAACTATTTTAGTGATTGGAAATGTGACAACAATGGATGATAATCTGTTTTCGTTACTCCTGAAGTGAACGTGCTATTAAAATGCCGAACGTAGGCAAGCAGAAAACAATATAATCGTGATAGTTGCACAAGGAATAAATAATGTTGGTTGATCCTTATTAAATTACTAAAAAAGAAGGTCTTATGCTATAGAGTTGCAAGATTCTGTATATTTTCTCTAGAACATTATTTTGGTCTGATGGTACCAGTTTCGTTTACCGTAGCACATACGAGGGTCAAGATAGGCAACAGATAGCAACAGAATTACTTGGATATATTAATGGTCTATCATTGGATGTGCAAGGTACAGTATTTTATATCAAAGAAAGTTTTTGAAAATATCGTGAATGATGTTTATAACTATTTTTCTTAATTTTGTTTTTTAAGGTGGTTGGCTGTATTATGGCTTTGATTTTTATGGTAATCATGGATCTGGTATTTATAGAAGTGATTACTGGGGTAATTCATGGCAGACTGTTTATCAATCACCCTTTGGTAGATTTTTTGACGTGTTTTACTTTCAAGGCTTCATTTATTATACGGATTGGGACGAAGAAGACGTGAAGAAAGTTGTAGCAACCCAAAACGCTAATATACCAACACCAGTCACTACAAAGTTATATCACCAACCTTCATCCCAAGCTACAGGGGTTATCATTATACCTTACAAAGGTCTGTCATCATATTTTTTTGTTTAATGTAACACATTTTATTCGTAAATCTTCATTTTTTAATTTCAGTCAGTGCACTGTTTTCAATTATACTTTATTAATATTAGTAATGTATCAATACCAACAACACTTGAAGTACACTCTGCATAATATGGGTTTTCTTGAAGAAATATTATTCGTATTCGCATAATATTCTGTATTTCCATCAGTAATAATTTACAAAAACATCATACTTGTATCGGTATAGCATCAACGACTAGTGACGTGTAGCAACGTTGAAGTCGAGATACGCATGCCCCTCAGAGAAGTAATTGGTTTTTCGGAAAGTTTCACATTATCAACAAATGATGGAAGACCGATACATGTATCTACTGAATAGAAATAACAGTAACTTTCACTCAGTCACGTCACATCACACATGGATCAATTCCATCTGAGTACATGAGACAAATAATTTCATTTAGTTTTAGTTTAGTTTATATATAGAACATATTTCATCTTTCACCGAATGGAATTATTTGCCCCATTGCATGCATGTAAAACATTAATTATTTGTTTTATAACAAACTTACTGTCAATTATTTCAACACAACCGAACAACATACCTCCTGGGCTATCGTAAATACGTAATCAAATTCAGGTTAGTACATATCGCTCTACAAACACGTTTTTATTGAGTACAATTCTGTAAATGCTACTAGAGACACCAAGACGAGTATGAGTAAGCTCTGAAGTATCAGTTTGTTTGTTGGAAGTCCTCTTTAGTGTCTGTGAAGACACTCTTGTGTTTTAAGTTACTGTAATTGTGCTACTTACGCATACACATGGAATGTATTGATACGAGCTGTAGAGATGTATTACTTCAAGCTCACAAGTAAAATGAGTGCACCTTGTAGTGTATTAAGCATCGTGTGGACGCTAATCGGAAGTAACGTAATATTTCCTCAGACGTAAGGCCGTCTGAACATCAAATAGTTTCTTGATCAAGCAAAACAAGAGGATGTTCACAGTTGATCCTAAGCAACCAAGGAAAATGTTCGTTTACTGTTACAATCAAAGAAGATGGATTGTACTTTACTTAGATCGCAAGATGCACCGTCGCAGACTGAGCGAAGAGAAAGTAATGTTATGCAAAATATTAATATGCGCATGCCCAGTATACGGTATTTGTGATGGATTTAAATTGGCCACCGAAGATGATGAAAACAATGATGAATCAAGATGAGATGATTTCTGATAGACTGCTGATAACCCGTTAGTTTCGTTGCCATAACACAATCTGTAGAATAGAGTCCAAACGATTTTTACCTCCTCCTAAAATTTCTACCGGTCTGTGAGTAGCAACACATGGGATATGCAAGTGACTTTGAGGGTGATAATTGTGAAAATAAATAAATTCAACAAATGTTTCGAAAAAAGTTATGAAAATATAATTATAACATACTTTAGAAATTGTATGACAATCAATAAAGCAATAATGTCTACTTCATAATCTTCATAAAGTTATCTATAACATTATTTATAAAATAATTATTTTCGTCTTATAGTGTGTACTAAGCAGTGTAACAATGGTGGAACATGTATGGTAAACAATGGTGTAGACGAATGCAAATGTCCGACTGATTTTGCGGGTGAAAACTGTGAATGTACGTAATTAAACAAAACGTTTCAAAAAATATAAATATAACCTATACTTACACATTTGGATGTATCCATTGACAGTCAAATGCAGCAAAGGTTCTGTCAAAAGGTGGAAGGCCAGGCCAAATTCATATCCTAGAATATCAGCCTCTTACAGAAATCCAACCATGTTCTACAATATCAGACTTTAAAGCTCAACAAACATTTTATCTTGTTCACTTTGTATTGTATATATTTGATGTTTTTTGTATATTTTATCAGGGAAGAGTGTTCACTCTTCCCTGATTGTATTGATATTAATGATGAAGTAAGAGAAGTTATTCTGTTTGGGCTTTCGGTATATTACTCCTGGAAAATTGTCTAATTTGTTAACCGGCCCAATAACTATTATTATAGGATTTACGACACTTCAATTTTATACAACTTCATTGTTGTCCAAAACGGAATTATAAATTATCGTGTTTTACAGCTTCATCAATTTCGATAGATATTGCAATAGGATTGTTCTTTGCCGGCATTGTTATAGGACTGTTGGTTGCCGCTGGCGTCGCATTTATATACAAAATATCTACAAAGGTATGTTAGTTATTCCATGCATGAAGTAAAACAGGTCCGTTATAATTACGTGCGTTTTTAATGTAAGTTAATGATTAGCTCAGCTACAAGCATTTCAGATATAATATTTTGTTAAATGTACAAATATTAGAAATGTGAAAGAGAAAAAATGAAATAATCAAATAAAAATGGTAAAATAAAAAGGCAAAATCTGATATAAAAACACCTGACGATACCAAACCTGGTGAAATGTTTATTTATTTTATTATTTATTTCTTTATTTGAATTCACAAAATAATATGAATAAAAGTATCATAACCCTCAAATTCAATTACATCTGATAACGATTTTTGCCACACCATTTTTCTTTTCGTTTTTTTTTAAATTCCTTTCCTTACATTAGTGGACAGAAGAATAGAGATTTTACTCTGTAAAATATTTTTCTCCATTGATAAGAAACTGGTTTTTGTTTTCATTTTTTTAATCGTGTAAAACAAAACAAAAAATGAAATGTGACTTACCGTTCATGCATGGTGCTTTCACATTGCCTTCTTGGTGATTCGGGGTTCAAAGGTTCCAAAAAACTACGTACACGCAACTGGTTTATAAATCTAATTTCTTTTACGGACAGAGCAAATAATACAGTTGCATTATTAATTCACAAATATAGATATTATACTGTATATCTCTATAAATAACATTATAAAAGAAAGTGTTTTCAAACAAATCAAATATGTTTTTACAATTCACTATTCACAGAAGAAACGGACTGAAAACGGATTTACAAGTGAACAGGATGTAAGTTACTTTACACAATGTCATAAAAATAAACTCATCTTTTTTTTTTTTTTTGGTGATTCATATCTGACTTTGTCATTTAGGCGTTATATAAATCCAGAATATTATTATTATTATTTATGTATTTTTTTTATTTTTTTTATATTCATTTATTTATTGACTACTTTTGAAACATATATACTTTTTGAATTGTTTTTTTTTTCTGGTAAAGTTTCTCCAGCATAAGCACATTCTACTTTAAAAACAAAACTCTCATGTTATTATAATGATGTATCTTTTGAAAATAAAATTGAATTGAAATTTACTGTACAACTCATTATTCTAAACAGTAATTAAAAATTCTTTCGTATTTTCATTTAGGTGCAACATTCGATGCACACTTAGTTCATGTTACTGTTAGAACGTTTTAATTGCAGGCCACAATTTTATTTTCAGGCACACATGGACACTGGGGAATTGCATGAATACAAGACAACCATAGAGCCAATTTGCATAGACAATGAAATGTATATGACTGTAGAAGACACGGTTAAAGAAGAAACAAACAAAGGAAAGAGAAACTCTGTACATTAATTTAAATAAGTCGAAAAAGAAATGAACGTAATTCTTCAGCATAAAGCATTACGGTTTTGAGCAATCTTTTTTTCTCATTTTTTAAAAATAAAATAAAAATAAAAAACATTTCTTTCAATTTACAAATAATTTATGACATTAAAACAGACTTGAAAAGAAAGAAGTGGGAATAAATTTGTTTAAGTTTTTAAGTGGCAAATAACTTGGCATACGTTTTATATTATAACTTTACTATATAAGTACAGTTTTAAAGCTACGTTTCGTCGTCGTTGTTACAGTATATCTTTTCTTTTTATTTTACATGTTTTCAGCTTAAGCAGCATAGTACTTAGCAGATTATATTCCGGTGTTTTAAAATTGAATTTAGTAATATTACAAAATTCTGAGACAAATATGTATTTTCATGTTTATCCTGGATAGATGGGTCACTGAAATCTGAAAATGAGGAATTTTTGTTTGCTCGATGGGCAAAAATTAGGGAATACGATGAGGATTATCATTAAACTTTGATTAAAGAGAATGTGATTGTTTTTCATATTTAATTCATGATCGTCATATTCTTACATCAGGTGTACAGTACAAACTAAAATTAGAACTATAATTGATGTCATTTTATTACATTTTTGTTTTAGAATTTAGGTTATCAATTAGAAAATATTTAATGCATGGTCATTTAATTGTAGTTATCTGAATATTATATTTTACTTCTCTTTACAGATATTAGGCTAACTAGCTATATAAGTCGGTTTCACGACATGTAAAAAATACATTTTGTCTTTCTTCTGTCTTTGCAAAAGCTTACCTGATTCAGGGAGATGTATCTCTCTGCCTGATTGAACAGTAGTAGGACTATAGTATACTGGATTTTACCTGTCACCTACATGTCTAAAATGTAGGCCCGAAGTCCGGAAAGATTTCACTTCGGTATATTCGTAGACTTTCAATGTTATTGTGTTGATATTTGGGTTAATGTTAATGTTACTGTTTTATTAAGAATTAATAATTGTACCTATACTGTACTGATAATTGTATTCTTAACTAACTGACGTCACAAAAACACATGGACCCACTAAAGGCAGGTTAAATTAACAGGAGGAAATACAAATGTGATAGCACCAAACATTTGTAAATGTTAAAACAATTTATATTATGAAAATGTGATATAATGGAGTACTGCAATGATGATCAGCATTAAGTTTTTTTAAAATGTATTTAAATTATCAGTATATATGGCAACAACAACAGTCGTTGTATTTTGGAAATATGCACAATAGATAGAGTTATTTGAACATTTTATAAGAGGATATCAGCACTTAGGTCTACAATCACAACAATGTGCCAAGCTCTCCAAAATAACAAAATACAGAGTAGCCTACAGTATATACAATTGTGAAATTGAAATTCACAAGTTAGATTATATCTTTGTGCGTTTTTTAGTACAATAAAGAAGATAAAAACAATACAGTCGTCTTAAAACACTCGACTCGAGGAAGACAATTATCCGTAAAAGAGGGGGTTATAAACAATAGTTGTTATACACCACAGTAAGGCAAATGCTCTGACAATCGTTTGCGTCAACTATCCAGTCGTCATAGAGAGCGCCCTTTCGATCACAGTGAATACAATTTATAATTTATTAAATTTCATTTCAATTATTTTACGAGTGTGGTCCGAAGCTGCTCATCAGGGACTTCACATAACATGAAACAATTAACAATTAAATTAAAATAAATAGAATTTATAAAGATTAACAAAATAAAATAATGCACAGAATTATTAGAATCAAAAGGGAAATCAATTGAAACATTGAATTTAATTAAATTGGTTATATCAGAGAGGAAAGACAGGAAAAAGGATGCAATTAAAACAAAAAGATGGTTCTTGAGAAAAAATTTGAAAGAACAGTAAGTTGAAGCAAGACGGGTCTAAAGGAAGAAACTAAGTTGGAGCATTGAAGCTAAAAGACTGTTTAAAAAGTTCCAAGGTCTGGGTATAAGGAGAGATCACCGTCTGCATGGAATGAATCAATAAACATTATCATTACATATTCATCATATTTTTTGTGTAGGCCTATATTTTATCATTTGAACTCGATTTAATCTTTTTTTCCTTATTCAAGTTCAAAATTATTCATCAAAATAGTTTTGCATTCTTTACATTGTAATAGTAGGCTACTAATCAAAGTTAAATCATTGTACTGGTGATTATTGTCACTTTATACGTGAGAGAGCATGGAGAGAGGACAAATATTCAGGAAACACTGTATCGTACAAAGTGATCATCCATGCATATATATATAATATTTGGTAACTTTTAAGCATTTTAAATATGTACAAAAAAGGTTAAATGAACAACGAAATTACAATGCTCGGATTAAAATGACACAAACCATGTATATTATTTGTATTTTATTTCCTGTTCTCAACGTCAGATAGGTTTGAAGCCCAAAATAAGGGCATATTCAACATTTTTGGAGCGCCTTTTATCTTTAATAATTAGTTTGTCATCAGGAAGAACATGAACGTAAACATGCTGGCTTTGTTACATTACATTATGTTAAGCCTAACTATACGTAATGTGTATACAGGTAAGACATTGAACTCGTTTCAAAAGTTGAAATCTCATATTTTATTAGCGACGGACGATTGTACGGGAAACGTTTCCCCTCATCAGTGTGAAGCCTTTTAAAATGGTGCATATATTTATACAAACTTGCACCGGTATTCAATTACGTTAGCGCTTTGTTTTTAAAATTATCTGAACATCTGAATAGCTACACTGACAGCGTATTATAAATAATACAAAGTGTTGTGTTTTAGGTGTGTAAATTGTTTATTTATAGCTCTGTCCACACTATCAAAGTAGTTTGACAAAAATGTGTGATGTGCCCAAATATGGTAATGATATGCTTAAATATGGTAGTGATATGACATCATGTCCATATATCGGCACATTACATGTTTTCACATAAAGTTTGATAGTGTAGACAGAGTTTAATCCAGTTAATATGTAGTTTTTTTAGTTTGAGTTGATAAGGTGCAAAATCCAGAATCATGAAGCAGCTTTCATCAGATTGCTGATGACACGATTCTGAATTTTGCAAATGTTGGAAGTAATAAGCTTCTTCTTATTAGTTCCGCCATATTTCTTATCGGTATCTACGTTTTCAATGACAACAAAATAAACATGTTTTTTGTTTAGCCCCTCCTGTATGGTCAAATTGCCCGTCAGATATCGAACAAAATACAGAACCTAATTCAAATCAGGCGACGGTCACGTGGACGGTACCAACTGTAAGTGATGATACTACACCATTGTCAGGACTTGTCATTCAAGAAATATACAATCCTGCGTTGGCGACTCCAAGTGTATTTTTAATTGGAACTACTGAAGTTCGCTATACTGCTACTGATGGAGATACAGAAGTTGGCTCGTGTATTTTTAATGTCACTATCATCGGTGAGTATAATAATAATAATAATTTATGTCATTTCAACACTATAGTAATTCGGGTGGTGTTTTAGAATGAATTAAAGAAGCCTTGCGTGTTATACTTAGATGCATCGTATACTAATTGTATATACTGCTTCCGCCAGGAGAAAGACTTGGAACTGGCCAATCATGGGCCAATATATAAAGAAACGCGTACCATTTACAAAAATACTAAATGATTGAATTTAAAATGCTTATATCATTTCTTTTTCCAGTACCATGCAGTGACTTCCAGTGTGTCCCGGGTACCATACCATGTATTACAGATAATGTTACGTGTGATCAGAACATTGACTGTATAGATGGAGCAGATGAATCAATGTGCTTAGGTTTACAACCATGGAACTTTGCTTCAATTAGTAAGTTTACAATAATCCTTAGAAAATGTTATTGACCATAATTTAGTTCATATCCACTTATTACTTTATACTTATCCACTTATTACTTTAACTCTAGTTACAGTTTAGAGTACTTAATTCACAACTAGGAAACGTTACTGAGTAAATTCTAGTTTAGTACTTATTGTAGTTCACACGCAGGGAACGATACTTTGCCGAATAAGTTTTACCCGCTAAGTTACAGTTTGTGTACTATTTCTACAGTTTACAAGTTTACTTTAAGTTTCAGCTGGTGAAAATGACATCATACTGACATTGGATCGTGAATACGGGGCAATATACGCAGGACGGTTAACCAACGGGACGTCTGAATTACAAACTTATTATTTCAACAGTACATATGGATTTTCTGGAATCGAGTACGATCCAGTTTTACAAGAAATTTATTTAACAGACGTTGATAAAGGACAGATACTAAAGACACAGCTCAGCGGAGAAAGTTTAACTGTTGTTGTCAGTGAAAACATAATATGTAAGTAAACCATATTTAATTAAAAGTTAATTTAAAACCTACACCAAAAAGAGTAAATTTAATTGAAAGTTAATTTAAAACCTACACCAAAAATGAGTCGAGAGAATTTAATTGAAAGTTAATTTAAAACTTACACCAAAATGAGTGAATTAAGAAGAAACCTCATTGTAATGTTTCAGATCCAGATGGAGTCGCTATTGACCAAATATATAGAACTATTTTTTGGACTGACAAAGAAACCGATAGCATTGAATCTGTGCAAATGGATGGAAGTGATCGAAAAACTATATTTACAGGCATTTACAATCCAAGAGGAATTGCTGTGCTCCCATCAAACAGGTAAAATAACACACGATTCTGGACAGCTTGATTGTTTTGTACGTAATCCCAAAAATAACAACATTTCTTACAAACATGAGTGTTTGTGTGATACGTGAACGAACGACCGTAAACAAATTATCTAGTCTGATACGCACAAACAAACTCACTTTGGAATTCGAAGGTTTCAAAATATTCTGGTATTTTTGTTATTCGCCTGACATTTTCGAAATATAAGTGCAATTCATGAGGACCTAGCAGCTCTATTTTTCAAAGTGTTCTTAGCCCTGGTAAGGCTGGTCCTGGAGACTTAATCAGAATTGGGTTGCGAACACAATTCTATTTTGAGAACGGAGAGGGCGGGTTTTCGACCTCTTTGATCAAGCACCCTCTCTGTTAACACGATCACATTAAGTTGAAGACAATTTTTCCTCCCTCCCGCCCAATATTTAGACACTTATGGCAATAGGGCTATTTTTCTCTGAGCATCCCTGTTGTGTTTACTTAGAATTGGAAAATTATTGCTATATAACTTAAATTTGCACAATTTGTACAGTTTTACATGGGCGAATATTCATTTACTAATTAAACTATTTAAGCCAGAAATTATGTTGTATGCGTCTTTATTTATTATTCTATGAGTTTGTTAATTGCCGCAGTCTCCAAGTAGCAAAATATATTTTGTTTCATATTTCAAAGTTTTCTCAGGTCATCCACAGAGGGAGTTCCGCATTTAAAATTTTCGCACAGACAGTAACCAACCTACACCTCTGAAGTGCAGGTAGTAGCACAATACAGCAGGAGGGAAATTTACACCACTGTTTTTATTTAGGCCATATCAAACGAAATCAACTGGACATGATATGTGCATAATTATTATTTACAATAGTGTAGGACCAGTGAACTGAAAGATTGGTTTAGCTGTAGAACTAGAAATAATTTACAACTATTTTAGTGATTGGAAATGTGACAACAATGGATGATAATCTGTTTTCGTTACTCCTGAAGTGAACGTGCTATTAAAATGCCGAACGTAGGCAAGCAGAAAACAATATAATCGTGATAGTTGCACAAGGAATAAATAATGTTGGTTGATCCTTATTAAATTACTAAAAAAGAAGGTCTTATGCTATAGAGTTGCAAGATTCTGTATATTTTCTCTAGAACATTATTTTGGTCTGATGGTACCAGTTTCGTTTACCGTAGCACATACGAGGGTCAAGATAGGCAACAGATAGCAACAGAATTACTTGGATATATTAATGGTCTATCATTGGATGTGCAAGGTACAGTATTTTATATCAAAGAAAGTTTTTGAAAATATCGTGAATGATGTTTATAACTATTTTTCTTAATTTTGTTTTTTAAGGTGGTTGGCTGTATTATGGCTTTGATTTTTATGGTAATCATGGATCTGGTATTTATAGAAGTGATTACTGGGGTAATTCATGGCAGACTGTTTATCAATCACCCTTTGGTAGATTTTTTGACGTGTTTTACTTTCAAGGCTTCATTTATTATACGGATTGGGACGAAGAAGACGTGAAGAAAGTTGTAGCAACCCAAAACGCTAATATACCAACACCAGTCACTACAAAGTTATATCACCAACCTTCATCCCAAGCTACAGGGGTTATCATTATACCTTACAAAGGTCTGTCATCATATTTTTTTGTTTAATGTAACACATTTTATTCGTAAATCTTCATTTTTTAATTTCAGTCAGTGCACTGTTTTCAATTATACTTTATTAATATTAGTAATGTATCAATACCAACAACACTTGAAGTACACTCTGCATAATATGGGTTTTCTTGAAGAAATATTATTCGTATTCGCATAATATTCTGTATTTCCATCAGTAATAATTTACAAAAACATCATACTTGTATCGGTATAGCATCAACGACTAGTGACGTGTAGCAACGTTGAAGTCGAGATACGCATTCCCCTTAGAGAAGTAATTGGTTTTTCGGAAAGTTTCACATTATCAACAAATGATGGAAGACCGATACATGTATCTACTGAATAGAAATAACAGTAACTTTCACTCAGTCACGTCACATCACACATGGATCAATTCCATCTGAGTACATGAGACAAATAATTTCATTTAGTTTTAGTTTAGTTTATATATAGAACATATTTCATCTTTCACCGAATGGAATTATTTGCCCCATTGCATGCATGTAAAACATTAATTATTTGTTTTATAACAAACTTACTGTCAATTATTTCAACACAACCGAACAACATACCTCCTGGGCTATCGTAAATACGTAATCAAATTCAGGTTAGTACATATCGCTCTACAAACACGTTTTTATTGAGTACAATTCTGTAAATGCTACTAGAGACACCAAGACGAGTATGAGTAAGCTCTGAAGTATCAGTTTGTTTGTTGGAAGTCCTCTTTAGTGTCTGTGAAGACACTCTTGTGTTTTAAGTTACTGTAATTGTGCTACTTACGCATACACATGGAATGTATTGATACGAGCTGTAGAGATGTATTACTTCAAGCTCACAAGTAAAATGAGTGCACCTTGTAGTGTATTAAGCATCGTGTGGACGCTAATCGGAAGTAACGTAATATTTCCTCAGACGTAAGGCCGTCTGAACATCAAATAGTTTCTTGATCAAGCAAAACAAGAGGATGTTCACAGTTGATCCTAAGCAACCAAGGAAAATGTTCGTTTACTGTTACAATCAAAGAAGATGGATTGTACTTTACTTAGATCGCAAGATGCACCGTCGCAGACTGAGCGAAGAGAAAGTAATGTTATGCAAAATATGCGCATGCCCAGTATACGGTATTTGTGATGGATTTAAATTGGCCACCGAAGATGATGAAAACAATGATGAATCAAGATGAGATGATTTCTGATAGACTGCTTGATAACCCGTTAGTTTCGTTGCCATAACACAATCTGTAGAATAGAGTCCAAACGATTTTTACCTCCTCCTAAAATTTCTACCGGTCTGTGAGTAGCAACAAATGGGATATGCAAGTGACTTTGAGGGTGATAATTGTGAAAATAAATAAATTCAACAAATGTTTCGAAAAAAGTTATGAAAATATAATTATAACATACTTTAGAAATTGTATGACAATCAATAAAGCAATAATGTCTACTTCATAATCTTCATAAAGTTATCTATAACATTATTTATAAAATAATTATTTTCGTCTTATAGTGTGTACTAAGCAGTGTAACAATGGTGGAACATGTATGGTAAACAATGGTGTAGACGAATGCAAATGTCCGACTGATTTTGCGGGTGAAAACTGTGAATGTACGTAATTAAACAAAACGTTTCAAAAAATATAAATATAACCTATACTTACACATTTGGATGTATCCATTGACAGTCAAATGCAGCAAAGGTTCTGTCAAAAGGTGGAAGGCCAGGCCAAATTCATATCCTAGAATATCAGCCTCTTACAGAAATCCAACCATGTTCTACAATATCAGACTTTAAAGCTCAACAAACATTTTATCTTGTTCACTTTGTATTGTATATATTTGATGTTTTTTTGTATATTTTATCAGGGAAGAGTGTTCACTCTTCCCTGATTGTATTGATATTAATGATGAAGTAAGAGAAGTTATTCTGTTTGGGCTTTCGGTATATTACTCCTGGAAAATTGTCTAATTTTTTAACCTGCCCAATAACTATTATTATATAGGATTTACGACACTTCAATTTTATACAACTTCATTGTTGTCCAAAACGGAATTATAAATTATCGTGTTTTACAGCTTCATCAATTTCGATAGATATTGCAATAGGATTGTTCTTTGCCGGCATTGTTATAGGACTGTTGGTTGCCGCTGGCGTCGCATTTATATACAAAATATCTACAAAGGTATGTTAGTTATTCCATGCATGAAGTAAAACAGGTCCGTTATAATTACGTGCGTTTTTAATGTAAGTTAATGATTAGCTCAGCTACAAGCATTTCAGATATAATATTTTGTTAAATGTACAAATATTAGAAATGTGAAAGAGAAAAAATGAAATAATCAAATAAAAATGGTAAAATAAAAAGGCAAAATCTGATATAAAAACACCTGACGATACCAAACCTGGTGAAATGTTTATTTATTTTATTATTTATTTCTTTATTTGAATTCACAAAATAATATGAATAAAAGTATCATAACCCTCAAATTCAATTACATCTGATAACGATTTTTGCCACACCATTTTTCTTTTCGTTTTTTTTTAAATTCCTTTCCTTACATTAGTGGACAGAAGAATAGAGATTTTACTCTGTGAAATATTTTTCTCCATTGATAAGAAACTGGTTTTTGTTTTCATTTTTTTAATCGTGTAAAACAAAACAAAAAATGAAATGTGACTTACCGTTCATGCATGGTGCTTTCACATTGCCTTCTTGGTGATTCGGGGTTCAAAGGTTCCAAAAAACTACGTACACGCAACTGGTTTATAAATCTAATTTCTTTTACGGACAGAGCAAATAATACAGTTGCATTATTAATTCACAAATATAGATATTATACTGTATATCTCTATAATTAACATTATAAAAGAAAGTGTTTTCAAACAAATCAAATTTGTTTTTACAATTCACTATTCACAGAAGAAACGGACTGAAAACGGATTTACAAGTGAACAAGATGTAAGTTACTTTACACAATGTCATAAAAATAAATCCAACTTTTCTTCTTTTTTTGTTGATTCATCTCCGACTTTGTCATTTAGGCGCTATATAAATCCAGGATATTATTATTATTATTTTTTTTTATATTTATTTATTCATTAACTACTTTGAAACATATATACTTTTTGAATTTTTTTTTTGAAAATTTAAATAAAAGCCATCTGAGCGTAAGTTTCACCATCATAAGTACATTCTACTTAGAAAAAACTCTTATGTTATTATAATGATGTATCTTATGAAAATAAAATTGAATTGAAATTTACTGTACAACTCTTTATTCTAAACAGTAATTAGACATTCTTTCGTATTTTCATTTAGGAACGTTCTAATTGCAGGCCACAATTTTATTTTCAGGCACACATGGACACTGGGGAATTGCATGAATACAAGACAACCATAGAGCCAATTTGCATAGATAATGACATGTATATGACTGTAGAAGACACGGTTAAAGAAGAAACAAACAAAGGAAAGAGAAACTCTGTACATTAATTTAAATAAGTCGAAAAAGAAATGAACGTAATTCTTCAGCATAAAGCATTACGGTTTTGAGCAATCTTTTTTTCTCATTTTTTAAAAATAAAATAAAAATAAAAAACATTTCTTTCAATTTACAAATAATTTATGACATTAAAACAGACTTGAAAAGAAAGAAGTGGGAATAAATTTGTTTAAGTTTTTAAGTGACAAATAACTTGGCATACGTTTTATATTATAACTTTACTATATAAGTACAAAGAAAGAAGTGGGAATAAATTTGTTTAAGTTTTTAAGTGGCAAATAACTTGGCATACGTTTTATATTATAACTTTACTATATAAGTACAGTTTTAAAGCTACGTTTCGTCGTCGTTGTTACAGTATATCTTTCCTTTTTATTTTACATGTTTTCAGCTTAAGCAGCATAATACTTAGCAGATTATATTCCGGTGTTTTAAAATTGAATTTAGTAATATTACAAAATTCTGAGACAAATATGTATTTTCATGTTTATCCTGGATAGATGGGTCACTGAAATCTGAAAATGAGGAATTTTTGTTTGCTCGATGGGCAAAAATTAGGGAATACGATGAGGATTATCATTAAACTTTGATTAAAGAGAATGTGATTGTTTTTCATATTTAATTCATGATCGTCATATTCTTACATCAGGTGTACAGTACAAACTAAAATTAGAACTATAATTGATGTCATTTTATTACATTTTTGTTTTAGAATTTAGGTTATCAATTAGAAAATATTTAATGCATGGTCATTTAATTGTAGTTATCTGAATATTATATTTTACTTCTCTTTACAGATATTAACTAGCTATATAAGTCGGTTTCACGACATGTAAAAAATAATTGTTATTTCACGGGAATTCAATCAAAATACATTTTGTCTTTCTTCTGTCTTTGCAAAAGCTTACCTGATTCAGGGAGATGTATCTCTCTGCCTGATTTAACAGTAGTAGGCCTATAGTATACTGGATTTTACCTGTCACCTACATGTCTAAAATGTAGGCCCGAAGTCCGGAAAGATTTCACTTCGGTATATTCGTAGACTTTCAATGTTATTGTGTTGATATTTGGGTTAATGTTAATGTTACTGTTTTATTAAGAATTAATAATTGTACCTATACTGTACTGATAATTGTATTCTTAACTAACTGACGTCACAAAAACACATGGACCCACTAAAGGCAGGTTAAATTAACAGGAGGAAATACAAATGTGATAGCACCAAACATTTGTAAATGTTAAAACAATTTATATTATGAAAATGTGATATAATGGAGTACTGCAATGATGATCAGCATCAAGTTTTTTTAAAATGTATTTAAATTATCAGTATATATGGCAACAACAACAGTCGTTGTATTTTGGAAATATGCACAATAGATAGAGTTATTTGAACATTTTATAAGAGGATATCGGCGCTTAGGTCTACAATCACAACAATGTGCCAAGCTCTCCAAAATAACAAAATACAGAGTAGCCTACAGTATATACAATTGTGAAATTGAAATTCACAAGTTAGATTATATCTTTGTGCGTTTTTTAGTACAATAAAGAAGATAAAAACAATACAGTCGTCTTAAAACACTCGACTCGAGGAAGACAATTATCCGTAAAAGAGGGGGTTATAAACAATAGTTGTTATACACCACAGTAAGGCAAATGCTCTGACAATCGTTTGCGTCAACTATCCAGTCGTCATAGAGAGCGCCCTTTCGATCACAGTGAATACAATTTTTAATTTATTAAATTTTATTTCAACATTATTTTACGAATGTGGTCCGAAGCTGCTCATCAGGGACTTCACATAACATGGAACAATTAACAATTAAATTAAAATAAATAGAATTTATAAAGATTAACAAAATAAAATAATGCACAGAATTATTAGAATCAAAAGGGAAATCAATTGAAACATTGAATTTAATTAAATTGGTTATATCAGAGAGGAAAGACAGGAAAAAGGATGCAATTAAAACAAAAGATGGTTCTTGAGAAAAAATTTGAAAGAACAGTAAGTTGAAGCAAGACGGGTCTAAAGGAAGAAACTAAGTTGGAGCATTGAAGCTAAAAGACTGTTTAAAAAGTTCCAAGGTCTGGGTATAAGGAGAGATCACCGTCTGCATGGAATGAATCAATAAACATTATCATTACATATTTATCATATTTTTTGTGTAGGCCTATATTTTATCATTTGAACTCGATTTAATCTTTTTTTCCTTATTCAAGTTCAAAATTATTCATCAAAATAGTTTTGCATTCTTTACATTGTAATAGTAGGCTACTAATCAAAGTTAAATCATTGTACTGGTGATTATTGTCACTTTATACGTGAGAGAGCATGGAGAGAGGACAAATATTCAGGAAACACTGTATCGTACAAAGTGATCATCCATGCATATATATATAATATTTTGTAACTTTTAAGCATTTTAAATATGTACAATAAAAGTTTAAATGAACAACGAAATTACAATGCCCGGATTAAAATGACACAAACCATGTATTTTATTTGTATTTTATTTCCTGTTCTCAACGTCAGATAGGTTTGAAGCCCAAAATAAGGGCATATTCAACATTTTTGGAGCAGCTTTTATCTTTAATAATTAGTTTGTCATCAGGAAGAACATGAACGTAAACATGCTGGCTTTGTTACATTACATTATGTTAAGCCTAACTATACGTAATGTGTATACAGGTAAGGCATTGAACTCGTTTCAAAAGTTGAAATCTCATATTTTATTAGCGACCGACGATTGTGTAAACATGTACGGGAAAACGTTTCCCCTCGTTAGTGTGAAGCTTTTTAAAATGGTGCATATATTTATACAAACTTCGACCGGTATTCAATTACGTTAATGCTTTGTTTTTAAAATTATCTGAACATCTGAATAGCTGCACTGACAGCGTATTATAAATAATACAAAGTGTTGTGTTTTAGGTGTGTAAATTGTTTATTTATAGCTCTGTCCACAATATCAAAGTAGTTTGACAAAAATGTGTGATGTGCCCAAATATGGTAGTGATATGCTTAAATATGGTAGTGATATGAAATCATGTCCATATATCGGCACATCACATTTTTTCACATAACACAAGTTTGATAGTGTAGACAGAGTTTAAGCCAGTTAATATGTAGTTCTTTTAGTTTGAGTTGATAAGGTGTATTTGCAAAATCCAGAATCACGAAGCAGCTTTTATCAGATTGCTGATGACACGTTTCTGAATTTTGCAAATGTTGGAAAGTTATAAACTTCTTCTTATTCGTTCAGCCATATTTCTTATCGGTATCTACGTTTTCAATGACAACAAAATAAACATCATTTTTTGTTCAGCCCCTCCTGTATGGTCAAATTGCCCGTCAGATATCGAACAAAATACAGAACCTAATTCAAATCAGGCGACGGTCACGTGGACGGCACCAACTGTAAGTGATGATACTACACCATTGTCAGAACTTGTCATTCAAGAAATATACAATCCTGCGTTGGCGACTCCAAGTGTATTTTTAATTGGAACTACTGAAGTTCGCTATACTGCTACTGATGGAGATACAGAAGTTGGCTCGTGTATTTTTAATGTCACTATCATCGGTGAGTATAATAATAATAATTTATGTCATTTCAACACTATAGTAATTCGGGTGGTGTTTTAGAATGAATTAAAGAAGCTTGCGTGTTATAGTTAGATGCATCGTATAATTGTAGATACTGCTTCCGCCTGGAGAAAGACTCGGAACTAGCCAATCATGGGCCAATATTATAAAGAAACTCGTACCATTTACAAAAATACTAAATGATTGAATTAAAAATGCTTAGGCCTATATCATTTCTTTTTCCAGTACCATGCAGTGATTTCCAGTGTGTTCCGGGTACGTTGCCATGTGTTTCAGATAGTTCTACGTGTGATCAGAATATTGACTGTATAGATGGAGCAGATGAATCAATGTGCTTAGGTTTAAAACCATGGAACTTTGCTTCAATCAGTAAGTTTACCTACCATGTTTACACTCTATAAACTCTAGGCCTACAAAGCTATTTAAAGAACACCAAGAAAAGTGTATGTTAACTACAGTTTAGATAATTACTTCAGTTCACACCGTAAGCCTAAGCTGATTAAGTTACCGATACAGTTTAGAGTAACTAAATACATGAGATGTTTCTAATGATTAAATCGCTAAGTTACTGTGTCTGCTGCCCTCGAGATTTAATGTCATGTTAAAAATTGTATCTAAGTTTCAGCAGGCGAAAATGACATCATACTGGCATTTGATGGTATATACGGAGCAATATACGGAGGGCGATTAAGCAACGGGATGTCTGAATTGCAAACTTACTATTTCAACAGTACATTTGAATTTTCTGGAATTGACTACGATCCAGTTTTACAAGAAATTTATATAACAGACGCTGCGAACGGACAGATACTAAAGACGCCTCTAAGCGGAGAAAGTTTTTCTGTTGTTGTCAGTGAAATAAATAGTAAGTTCTAGTTCTTTAGTATAAAGCACATTCTCCAAATTAAGTGAAACGTAACATTAATATATGAATATACATGATGATTACTTTAATATTTCAGATCCATTGAGAATCGCAATTGATCATATATCTAGAACCATTTTTTGGGCGGGTATTAATAGCATTGAGTCTATGCAAATTGATGGAAGTGATCGTAAAACTATAATTACACAGATTAGTTACGCAACCGGAATTGCTGTACTCACGTCAAACAGGTAACAAAAATTCTTGATTGATATCTTCGTGTAATTTCAATGATACCCGCAACAAAACAACAACAAAATATGTTCTATACTGTAGTGCTAAATACATCCTTTCTACTTATTTATCTCCACTTTTATACAACCAATTTTTTGTCAACGTAAAAAGCTGAAATTCATTGCGCTGCCGTTTGCCTTCAATTCAATCCAAATTATTATATTCCAACCTAAGAAGTCTAAGTTCTGGTCAAGAAGGGCACAAAGGCATTGATTGTAACCATGTAATGGAAAACAAAATTACAATAGTACGATGAGGGACCTCTATACAAAACAAAGCAGAGGACAGATATATATAAAAAGAGAACACATACAAACAAACAAAAAACCGATAATTTTTTTTAATGTTTTGGTATATTAAAATAATTCCCTTTTTAAAATAATTTTGAAAAGTTAGTGATGGAATTTAAATTTGTAAATACCTAGCCTTCAAATAAGCAAGATTTTTTTCAATTGGAGACGGGTCAAATTATGTTTTGTTATATTTTAGTATTGTGTATGTTTTAGTACAGTTATTCGCTATGTTGTGTATATTAGTCTACTCTACTGCAGTTGTAATCCTGGCATTGAAACTTCAAATTGACCTATTATAAGTTGACAAAACATTGAACCGGACCTTTCTAGTATTTCTTGATATATAGGCCTATGTGATTAATAGTTTATATTAATATTTTTATAGAACATTATTTTGGTCTTGTGTAAGTTATATTGGACGAGTTACTTACGAGGGTCAAGATGAGCAGCGGATACTGGAACTTTTTGATGCGATTGATAGTATATCAGTAGATGTGGAAGGTATATCGATATTTTTCTTAAAGGATTTTGAAAGATGAATGTACAGTAAACCTACTGATGATACACCCATATTCTGGTTATTTCAGTAGGCCAACAGTTGCACCAAATTAAAACCAATATAATAATTAAGTTGAATTACATAATTAGATAGTGACAACATATGGTTTTTCCAAATGTGACATACAACGTCTATGATTGTCGATGCTAAATATAACCATACAAAATTATACAGGCTTCGTTTCGGAATATCTCGTTTACAATAATTTCAGTTTCAGTTTTATTATCCATTTTACATATAATATAGACAAAACCCCAGACAAATAACAGTAACACCAAAATAATGTCCAAATGCTCGAAGGAACTTTCGGCCACCCGAAAAAAAAATAATATAAATATAACTATAAAACACAGGCAATTGTTTTTAATTGCTGATGTTCGGTAGAAGTTCATGTAAAATTTCATAATAATTTCAATAACGACCTAAGCACAAAAAAACCATATTCAAAACTTTTTATTTTAATTAGGTGGTTGGCTGTATATTGCTGTTGACGGTTTTTTTAATGATGCCACATCCATAATTTATAGAATCGATTACTGGGGAAACTCGATGCAAGCTGTTCATGAAACTGACCTGATATTAAACGTGTTTTATTATCAAGACTTCATTTATTATACGACTTGGGAAAAAAATAACATAAAGAAAGTTAAAGCAGCTATAAACGCAAATATATCGACACCAGTCACAACAAAGGTATTTCAGGACCTTAAAATGATTTCGAGGCTTTCACCAACAGGAGTTATCATTATATCTTACAAAGGTGTGTCATTATTATTGTTATGTTCATTCAATTCGTAATCGTGTGTATTTGTTATTTATGTGTGTATTGTAATGTAATTAATGTAGGCCTAAATAATAAATATTGTTCAGCACTATTGGAAAACAGCTTGACATTTTCCCCACGACAATTGTTTTGAAAAATACCATTCATATTCTCATCATACTTGCCGGTGTACAGTAATCAAGGCGATAAAGGGGTTTTCCGTGGCTGCATGCGGCATGATCAGTTTCACGCCCCTTACAGACAACGCGCGGAGAATATGTACATAGTACAGTACTGTTGGTATCAGACATAAGCTCGACTGTTACGTCGAGTTCCTACATCTTGGCAAGGCGAGCTCATCAGTGTCCTGTTGTTATATTGCCTTGGTGTATCCACATGAGACATCTGTGTACCATCAAAGACCAGTACGGTAACGACTAGAAAATGTCATAATCTGAGATAAGCATGCATGTTCCTCAGAAATGAATGGTTGTCTGGAAGATTTTATATTACCAACAGATGATGGTAAAACCAATCGACCAGTAACCCATTGGATATAGAACTAAAAGCAACATTATGATCATTTGATAACACTACAGTAACATATATAATTCCACAGACACTTTCAAGAAAATATAGCGTCATAAAATGATATTGATAGTAATACATTTCTAGGAACCGTTTGAAGTAATCTTTAAGTTTGTTTGTTTTTCTACGGTAACCGTGTTCAAATTTTCATACCGTGTTCCATTTTTACCATTGGTCATTGGTACCCGAGTCATATTTGGTAAAAACTCTAAAAGTCTAAATAATATTTAGAATTTAATTCTAGTCAATCTACTAGAATTTTTGCTTGTATAAAATAGAAGATAATTGTTATACAAAATTAATTTCATTTAAGATACCAAGAATCCTGTTGTAACTTGTCCGAGTGACATCATCACCAACTCAACCGATGGCACCACAACTGATGGAGTGACATACAACGCAACGTCAACTGACAACGTTGGTATTGCTTCTGAAAGTTTTAATATTCCTTCTGGATCAATCTTTGAATCTGGTGAAACTACTGTGATTTTTACGGCGTTGGATTCATCTAGTAATCAAGGAACCTGTTCGTTTACTGTCACAGTTGAAGGTAGGTTTCCGCACTCGTAGGTATACCCTTCAGTGGTGAACGTTTAAGCCTTTGTTTGATGACGATGCGTCGTAGCAAATGTGGAAATTGTGTGGACATTTTATATTACTAATATATGATGATTTCACCATTGGTCATTGGTACCCGAGTCATATTTTGTGAAAAAACTCTAAAAGTCTAAATAATATTTAGAATTTAATTCTAGTCAATCTACTAGAATTTTTTAGAAGATTACTTTTATGAATCGTTATACAAAATGAATTTCATTTAAGATACCGAGAATCCTGTTGTAACTTGTCCGAGTAACATCATCACCAACTCTACCGATGGCACCACAACTGCTGTAGTGACATACAACGCAACGTCAACTGACAACGTTGGTATTGCTTCTGAAAGTTTTAATATTCCTTCTGGATCAATCTTTGAATCTGGTGAAACTACTGTGATTTTTACGGCGTTGGATTCATCTGGCAATCAGGGAACCTGTTCGTTCACTGTCACAGTTGAAGGTAGGTTTCCAGACTCGTAAGGTAGACTACTATACTCTTCAGTGGTGAACGTTTGTTTGATTGTAAATGTGGAAATTGTGTGGAATCAAAAGCTCTTCGTCTGTACTGTATATAATTTATAAACTTTGTTTTACAGAACCCATCTGTGCTAAGAAATGCAGTAATGGCGGAACATGTATGGTAAACAATGGCGTAGAAGAATGCCAATGTGCGACGGACTTTGAGGGTGATAACTGTGAAAACAGAGAATGTACGTAATTCAATTAAATGTTTCAAAAAAATGTATAAAAATATAACCTATATTTTGATGTCCCTTCATTGACAATCCAGTAAAGCAGTAATGATTCTTTTAAGGGACGTGCATGGCTTTTGTTACACTGCAAGGCCAAGACGAATACGCTTTTAAAATTCATCGTCTGTTACATGTCCTAGAATATGGAGCAAACTTCCAGAAGAAATTAGACAATGTTCTACAGTATCAGACTTTAGCTCACCAAACATGTTATCTTGAAGTACTAACATAAGTTTATGTGTTTTGGTTGAATTATTACTACTTTCTATGTATTTCAGTATATATGTTACTTGTGTTAATTTTTTAGTAAGATTACTCCTTGCAAATGTTTTAACCTACCGAAAAATATTTTTTCATCCAGTTCTTTCTTTCTGGCAACATTTTAAAACGCTACTTGTTTAATTTCCTCTACACTCGTGTGGTGTTCATAACTTGGGGTCAAAGATCAAAAGAGGATCAGTATAGTACAAATTACAGAAAATTGATAAAAGACTACTCCTCCCCATAAATGATATACTAGTACAGTTTTGTCTTTCGCACATGTGTATTGTTATGATAGTAGTGTATTCGGGGTGTCCATAGAATTTGGATCAAAGGTCAGGAAGGGGATATTTGTTGTTGATATCAGTTCCATTCCATTATTTTTTTTAATATACACTATACATATACACTGGACTCAGTCAGTGTGTTATGGGTCAAATCAAGATTAGAATGTGTTTCAAGTTTGTTCAAAAGAATAGATAGTATATTATTTTCCGTTGCACATCATTCTCATGAGAAAGAGTTTATATGGTGTTCAAAGATGTTGGATCAATTTCGATTTCAATTTTTCGATGGGTAAAGATATTTTCAATTTTATATACAACGTCATAATTGGAATGATAAATTATCATATTTTACAGCTTCATCAAGTTCAATAGAGATTGCAATAGGATTGTTCTTTGCCGGCATTGTTATTGGACTGTTGGTTTCTGCTGGAGTCGTATTTAAACACAAATGGTCTACAAAGGTGCGTAAGAGCCCATTCGGACGTAGCAATTTACACGTGTAATGGTTGCGTGTGGTGTAAATAATTGAGATAAACTTTCAGCAAGATAATGAACAATTTAAATTGCTAGTTTATCTCAAAATGTACACCACACGCGACCATTACACGTATAAATTGTTACGTACGAACGGGCTTAAAGAAAGAAGAGGACGGAAATAAATTTCAAACATTATACAGAAAGGAAATTCTGCTATAAAAACACTACTATTTTTTTTCAGCAGTAGGCAGTTAGCTAATCTTACCATATCTCGTGGCTCCTGAGAAAATGCAAACAAAAAATGTTGAGTATTTTTTATACAGCGCGAAAATTGAATAATACTGTGAATTTTGAACTATCGATCCACTGCTAAGAACGTGAAACACAAACAAATATAGAAATAGAAATGTGACTAACCGATACATAGTACCTTCATTTTGTCTTATTTGTGCTTCGAGATTCGAAGGTTCTTAAAAACTATGGTTGTTCAGCTGGAGTGACGTGCACGCAATGAAGATTAACATCATAAAGAAGTAATTCATTTATTTAATTTTTTTTTTTATAATTCACAGAAGAAATCGGCCGAAAACGGATTTACTGATTCAAGCAATCCCGATGTAAGTTGTTAACTTTACAAAAACTATATTATATCCTATGCACACCATGTCATCCCTTTCTAAAATAAATCCATCCCTTTCGGATTCCGATTCTGTTGGTGAACCATTCTTCGCTCACTTTATCATTTACTGTATTCTTATTCTAATGATATTAATAATTATTTAACCATTTCTTCGGATCCTCATTAAGTGCAAGATCACATCCACACTTGGGTATCGTGTTATTAAAAAGTTCTAATTGGCTGGTGTTTTTTTTTTCAGGCACACACGGACACTGGGGAACTGCATGAATACATGGCAACCATAGGGCCAGTTGGCATAGACAACAATGACACTCTATATATGACTGTAGAAGACACGGTTGAAGAAGAAACAAAGGAGAGAGAAACTGTGTACATTAATGTAAATAAGTCGAAAAAGAAATGAACGTAATTCTATAAAAGAATTATAATTGTACTATTGTTATTATTTTTAGCATAAAGCATTACGGTTTTGGGCAATCTTTTATAATTTATTCATTCAAGTTAACATTTATTTCTTTCAAATCAAAATAAAAACATTTCTTTCAATTTACAAATAATTAATGAAATTATAACAGACTGGAAAAGAAAGAAGTGGTAATAAATATCTTTTAAGTTTTGAAAGTGACAAAGTCCCAAAAGTAAATACAAAAGAAAACCCCAAGAGATACTTTCTACACTTTCTTTTCTATACATAAGTACAGTTTTAAAGCTACGTTTCGTCGTCGTTGTTACAGTATATCTCTTCTTTTTATGTTACATGTTTTCAGCTTAAGCAGCATAATACTCAGCAGATTATATTCCGGTGTTTTAAATACAGACAAATATGTATTTTCATGTTTATCCTGGATAGATGGGTCACTGATAGGTCATGGGTCATGGGTCATAGATGGGTCACTGAAATCCGAAAATGACGAATGTTTGTTTGCTCGCCAACAATTAGGGAATACGATGAGGATTATCATTAAACTTTGATTAAAGAGAATGTGATTGTTTTTCATATTTAATTCGTCATATTCTTACATCAGGTGTACAGTACAAACTGAAATTAGAACTATAATTGATGTAATTTTCTTACATTTTTGTTTTAGAAATTAGGTAATAAATTAGAAAATACTGAATGCATGGTCATTTAATTGTAGTTATCTGAATATTATATTTTACTTCTCTTTACAGATATTAACTAGCTATAATAGTAGGTTTGACGACATGTAAACATTGTTATTTCACGGGAATTCAATCAAAATACATTTTGTCTTTCTTCTGTCTTTGCAAAAGGTTAACTGATTCAGGGAGATGTATCTCTCTGCCTGATTTAACAGTAGTAAGCCTACAGTATACTGGATTTTACATGTCACCTACATGTCTAAAATGTAGGCCAGAAGTCCGGAAAGATTTCACTTGCTTCGGTATATTTGTAGACTATCAATGTTATTGTGTTGATATTTGTGTTAGAATTATAATGTTACTGTTACTGTTTTATTAAAAATTAATAATTGTACACTGTAATGATAATTGTATTCTTAACCAACTGACGTCGCTAAAAGCAGGTTAAATTAACGTAAATACAAATGTGATAGCACCAAACATTTAAAAAAAAATTATGTTATGAAAGTGTGATATAATGGAGTACTTCGATGACGATCAGCATTAAGTTGTTTAAAAATGCATTTAAATTTTCAGTACATATGGCAACAACAACAGTAGTTGTATTTTAGAAAGATGCAAAATAGATAGAGAGTTTAGAACATTATATAAAAGGACATCAGCACTGAGGTCTACAATCACAACGATGTGCCAAGCTCTCCAAAATAACAAAATACAGAGTACAGTATATACAATTGTGAAATTAAGATTCACAAGTTAAAATATATCTTTGTGCGTTTTTTAGTACAATAAAGAAGATAAAAACAATATAGTCGTCTTACAACACTCGACTAAGACAATTATCCGTAAGAGGGGGTTATAAACAATAGTTGTTATACACCACAGTAAGGCAAATGCTCTGACAATCGTTTGCGTCAACTATAAACATAGACATAAACATGCAACAATTAAACATTAAAATTAATAGAATTTATAAAGTTTAACAAAATAAAATAATGCACAGAATGATAAGAATCAAAAGGGAAATCAATTAAAACATCGAATTAAATTAAATTGGCCATCTCAGAGAGAAAAGACAGGAAATAGGAAGTAACTAAACAAGGACAAGTTCTTGAGCGACAATTTGAAAGAAGAGTAAGATGAAGCAAGACGGGCATCTAGAGGAAGAGAAGCTAAAAGACTGTTTGAAAAGTTCCAAGTAAAATCTGGGTATAAGGAGAGATCACTGTCTGCATGCATGAATCAAGACCCATGGCAATATCATTAACTACTGATCATGTTTATTTGACCATTTGAACCCGTTTTAATCTTTTTTTCCCTTATTCAATTTCACAATTATTCATCAAAATAGTTACTTGCATTATAATGACTACTAATCAAAGTTAAATAATTGTAGCGGTGCTCATTGTCACTTTATACGTGAGAGAGCATGGAGAGAGTACAAATATTCAGGAAACACTGTATCGTACAAAGTGATCATCCATGCATATATATATAATATTTGGTAACTTTTAAGCATTTTAAATATGTACAATAAAAGTTTAAATGAACAACGAAATTACAATGCTCGGATTACAAGGACACAAACCATGTCTATTTGTATTTTATTTCCTGTTCTCAACGTCAGATAGGTTTGAAGCTCATTATACAAAATAAGGGCATATTCAACATTTTTGGAGCAGCTTTTATCTTTAATAATTAGTTTGTCATCAGGAAGAACATGAACGTAAACATGCTGGCTTTGTTACATTACATTATGTTAAGCCTAACTATAAGTAATGTGTATACAGGTAAGATATTGAACTCGTTTCAAAAGTTGAAATCTCATATTTTATTAGCGACGGACGATTGTGCAAACATGTACGGGAAACGTTTCCCCTCGTTAGTGTGAAGCTTTTTAAAATGGTGCATATATTTATACAAACTTGCACCGGTATTCAATTACGTTAGCGCTTTGTTTTTAAAATTACCCGAAGATCTGAATAGCTTCACTGACAGCGTATTATAAACAATATAAAGTGCTGTGTTTTAGGTGTGTAGATTGTTTACTTATAGCTCTGTCTACACTATCAAGCTAGTTTGACAAAATTGTGTGATGTGCCCAAATATCAGGCCCGTAGCTAGGGTGCTATGGAGTGATAAATAGGCTAATATGTAGGTTTTCAGATAATTCATTTTAAAATATCGATTTTTAATTAATACATGATAATAAATTGATTTATAATAATAATTACATAACATTTTTTAAATAGTATACTTACGATTCACAATGAAGTCACCATTGTTTATTTGTTTATTTTTGTATACAATTAAATTACAACTACCATTAATGTTAGCATTATAATGATAAACTATTTTATTAGGAATATTGTATTTACTGTATAACTAATAATGGTATGGTAACCAAATTACATCACTAAAAACACATAGGCTCTACTAAAATACAAATGTGATAGAACCAAACATTTAATTTATTTATTAAAATGTGATTTATAATGAGTACGATCAGCATAAATAATAATAATAATAATAATAATAATAATAATACAATTGTATTTAAATTGTCAGTATATATGGCAACAGCAACAGTAGTTGTATTTTGGAAAAATGTGAAATAGTTATTAGAGGATATCAGCATAGCAATATTTCTACAATCACAACGATGTGCCAAGCTCTCCTACAAATTAATAGAGTATAGTATACGAGTGAAATTTGGATTCACAAGTTAGATTATATCTTTGTGCGTTTTTTAGTACAATAAACAATAGTCGTCTTACAACACTCGACTCGACAATGACAAATCCGTAAGAGGGGGTTATAAACATTATAGTTGTTATATACCACAGTAAAGCAAGTGCTCCGACAATTATCCAGCCGTCATAGGGAGCGCCTTTTCGATCACAGTGAACATAGACACAATTGCATTTATTTTATTTCAACAATATTTTATGAGTGTGATCCATCGAGCCGAAGCTGCTCATCAGGGACTTCACATAACATGAGACAATTAACAATCAAATAAAAATAAATAGAATTTAGGCCTATAAAGATTAAAAAAATAAAATAATGCACAGAATAATTAGAATCAATACAAAAAAATACAAAAGGAAAATCAATTAAAACATTGAATTAAATTAAATTGGCAATCTTGGAGAGAAAAGAAAGGAAATAGGAAGCAACTAAAACAGGGAGAAGATGGTTCTTGAGCAACAATTTGAAGGAAGAGTAAGATGAAGCAAGACGGAAATCTAAAGGAAGAGAATTAAAAAAGTAGAATCATTGAAGCTAAAAGACTGTTTGAAAAGTTCCAAGGTCTGGAGATAAGGAGAGATCACCGTCTGCATAGAATGAATCAAGAGAACTAAGCCAATCACACTCAAGTTACCAATATCATTACCTACTGATCATTTGTTTGTTTATTTTATCATTTGAACTAGGTTTAATTTTTTTTCCTTATTTAAGTTCACAATCATTCATCAAAATAGTTACTTGCATTGTAATAGTAGGCTACTAACCAAAGTAAATAATTGTACTGGTGATCATTGTCACTTTAAACGTGAGAGAGCATAGAGAGTAGGAAGACATATTGAGGAAACACTGTTTCGTACAAAGTGATCGACCATGCATATATAATATTAGGTATTTTTTAAGCAATTTAAATATGTACAACATAAGTTATGAAACGAAATTACAATGCCCGGATTAAAGGGACACAAACCATATATATTTGTATATTACTTCCTGTTCTCAACGTCAGACAGGTTTGAATCTGATAATACAACATAGGGCATATTCATCATTTTTGGAGCAGCGTTTATCTTTAATGATTTTTGTCAGGAAGAACATGAACGCAAACATGCTGGCTTTGTTACATTACATTATGTTAAGCCTAACTATAAGTAATGTGTATACAGGTAAGATATTGAACTTGTTTCAAAAGATAAAATTTCATATTTTATTAGCCACCGACGATTGTGCAAACATGTACGGGAAACGTTTCCCCTCGTTAGTGTGAAGCTTTTTAAAATAGTGCATATATTTATACAAACTTCGACCGGTATTCAATTACGTTAATGCTTTGTTTTCAAAATTATCCAAACATCTGAATAGCTGCTGACAGCGTATTATAAATAATAAAAAGTGCTATGTTTTAGTTGTGTAAATTGTTTATTTATAGCTCTGTCTATCAAACTAGTTTGAAAAAAGTGTGATGTGCCCAAATATGGTAGTGATATGCTTAAATATGGTAGTGATATGAAAGCATGTCCATATATCGGCACATCACATTTTTTCACATAAAGTTTGATAGTGTAAACAGAGTTTAAGCCAGTTAATATGTAGTTCTTTTAGTTTGAGTTGATAAGGTGTATTTGCAAAATCCAGAATCACGAAGCAGCTTTTATCAGATTGCTGATGACACGTTTCTGAATTTTGCAAATGTTGGAAAGTTATAAGCTTCTTCTTATTCGTTCAGCCATATTTCTTATCGGTATCTACGTTTTCAATGACAACAAAATAAACATCATTTTTTGTTCAGCCCCTCCTGTATGGTCAAATTGCCCGTCGGATATCGAACAAAATACAGAACCTAATTCAAATCAGGCGACGGTCACGTGGACGGCACCAACTGTAAGTGATGACACTACACCGTTTTCAGGACTTGTTATTCAAGAAATATACAATCCTGCGTTGGCGACTCCAAGTGTATTTTTAATTGGAACTACTGAAGTTCATATCCACTTATTACTTTATACTTATCCACTTATTACTTTAACTATAAGTTACAGTTTAGAGTACTTAGTTCACAACTAGGAAACGTTACTGAGTAAATTCTACTACTTATTGTAGTTCACACGCAGGAAACGTTACTGCAAATTGCAAAATCCAGAATCACGAAGCAGCTTTTATCAGATTGCTGATGACACGTTTCTGAATTTTGCAAATGTTGGAAAGTTATAAGCTTCTTCTTATTCGTTCAGCCATATTTCTTATCGGTATCTACGTTTTCAATGACAACAAAATAAACATCATTTTTTGTTCAGCCCCTCCTGTATGGTCAAATTGCCCGTCGGATATCGAACAAAATACAGAACCTAATTCAAATCAGGCGACGGTCACGTGGACGGCACCAACTGTAAGTGATGACACTACACCGTTTTCAGGACTTGTTATTAAAGAAATATACAATCCTGCGTTGGCGACTCCAAGTGTATTTTTAATTGGAACTACTGAAGTTCGTTATACTGCTACTGATGAAGATACAGAAGTTGGCTCGTGTATTTTTAATGTCACTATCATCGGTGAGTATAATAATAATGCTAATAATTTATGTCATTTCAACACTATAGTAATTCGGGTGGTGTTTTAGAATGAATTAAAGAAGCCTTGCGTGTTATACTTAGATACATCGTATAATTGTATATACTGCTTCCGCCTGGAGAAAGACCCGGAACTTGACAATCATGGGCCAATAATATATAAAGAAACTCGTACCATTTACAAAAACACTAAAGGATTGAATTTAAAATGCTTTTATCATTCCTTTTTCCAGTACCATGCAGTGATTTCCAGTGTGTTCCGGGTACGTTGCCATGTGTTTCAGATAGTTCTACGTGTGATGGGAATATTGACTGTATAGATGGAGCAGATGAATCAATGTGCTTAGGTTTAAAACCATGGAACTTTGCTTCAATCAGTAAGTTTACAATAATCCTTAGAAAATGTAAAACTAGTTTATGTTGAATATAGTTTAGTTCATATCCACTTATTACTTTATACTTATCCACTTATTACTTTAACTATAAGTTACAGTTTAGAGTACTTAGTTCACAACTAGGAAACGTTACTGAGTAAATTCTACTACTTATTGTAGTTCACACGCAGGAAACGTTACTTTGCCGAATAAGTTTTACTCGCTAAGTTTCAGTTTGTGTACTATTTCTACAGTTTACAAATTTACTTTAAGTTTCAGCTGGTGAAAATAACATCATACTGACATTAGATCGTAAATACGGAGCAATATATGGAGGACGGTTAAGCAACGGGACGTCAGAATTACAAACTTATTATTTCAACAGTACATATGGATTTTCTGGAATCGACTACGATCCAGTTTTACAAGAAATTTATTTAACAGACGTTGATAACGGACAAATACTAAAGACGCCCCTTAGCGGAGAAAGCTTAACTGTTGTTGTCAGTGAAAACATAACATGTAAGTAAACCACATTTAATTGAAAGTTAATTTAAAACCTACACCAAAAATGATTGTCATTGTCATAATGATGACATGATAATGATTGTCATAAGAAACCTCATTGTTATGTTTCAGATCCATATGGAGTCGCTATTGACCAAATATTTAGAACTATTTTTTGGACTGACAAAGAAACCGGTAGCATTGAATCTGTGCAAATGGATGGAAGTAATCGCACGACTATATTTACAGGCATTTACAATCCAAGAGGAATCGTTGTTCTCCCATCAAACAGGTACGATTCTGCACAGCTTGATTGCTTTGTAAGTAATCCCAAAAAATAACAACATTTCTTACCAACATGAGTGTTTGTGTGATACGTGAACGAATTACCGTGAACAAATTATCTAGTCTGATACGCACAAACTACTTTGGAATTCGAAGGTTTCAAAATACTTTGGTATTTTTGATATTCGCCTGACATTTTCAAAATATAAGTGCAATTCATGAGGACCTAGCAGTTCTACACTTACAATTTTCTCACAGACAGCAACCAACCTACTCCTCTGTAGTGCAGGTAGCACATTACAGCAGGAGGGAAATTTACAGTACCGTTTTTATTTAGGCCATATCAAAATATGACGTTTGTGTGTCCCCTTCCTACCAACAAAATCAACTGGACATATATGTGCATAATTATTATTTACAATAGTGTAGGACCAGTGAACTGAAAGATTGGTTTAACTGTAGAACTAGAAATAATTTACTTCGTTACTGAAGTGCTACTAAAATGCGTAGGCAAGCAGTAAACAATATTATATCGTGATAGTTGCACAAGGAATAAATAATGTTGATCCTTATTAGTAACTAAAAAAGGTCTTGTGCTATAGAGAAGATTATGTATATTTTTTCTAGAACATTATTTTGGTCTGATGAAAACAGTTACGTTTACCGTAGCACATACGAGGGGCAAGATAGGCAAACGATAGTAACAGAATTAGGTGGATATATTAATGGTCTATCATTGGATGTGCAAGGTACAGTATTTTATATCAAAGAAAGTTTTTGAAAATATCGTGAAGGTCTTCTTCAGTGGATGTTTAGTTTATAACTGCTTTTCTTAATTTTGTATTTTAAGGTGGTTGGCTGTATTATGGCATTGATTTTTTTTGGAACGGTGGATCTGGTATTTATAGAAGTGATTACTGGGGTAATTCATGGCAGACTGTTTATGAATCACCATTTGTTGGTAGATTCTTTGACCTGTTTTACTTTCAAGGTTTCATTTATTATACGGATTGGGACGAAGAAGAGGTGAAGAAAGTTGCAGCAACCCAAAACGCTAATACACCAACACCAGTCACTACAAAGTTATTTCACCAAACGTCATCCCAAGCTACAGGGGTTATCATTATACCTTACAAAGGTTTGTCATTTGTTTAATGTAAATAGTTTCATTCGTAATCTTGATTTTTTCAGTCAGTGCATTGTTTTCAATTATATACTTTATTAATATTAGTAATGTATCAATACCAACAACACTTGAATTACACTTTGCATATGGGCTTTCTTATATTTCCATCAGTAATAATTTACAAACACATCATACTTGTATCGGTATAGCATCAACGACTAGTGACGTGTAGCGACGTTGAAGTCGAGATACGCATGCCTCGCATTACCAACAAATTATGGCAGACCAATACATGTATCTACTAAATAGAAATAACAGTAACTTTTACTCAGTCACGTCACACATACATGGATCAATATTCCGTCTGAATAACACATTGTTTTATTTTTATGAGTGCAACGAGACAGATAATTTCATTTTATATAATAGAACATATTTCATCTTTCACCGAATGAAATTATTTGCTCCATGCATGCAAAAAATTAATTATTTATTTTATAACACACTTACTGTCAATTATTTCAACAACCGAACAACATACGCCTAGATCAGCAATACGAAAAAAATCGCTAGGCACATGAAACTTTTTTTACGTTTTTTCCACGTACTTCTTGTATAATTTTTAATTACTGTAATTAATCAAAATCATAACAACGATTTGAAGCTAATTTAAGTAATTTTTTGGTCTAAATAAGTACATCTATTCATTCTGTTTTGAACAATGGCGCCAGAGTTACTACTTAAAGATGTATTGTCCCCCTGAACAAATAATTTTTAAAAATATTTTTGTTGAATAGGCCATTTTAATGATACATAAAAGTTATTCACTTTGAAATAAAATTTGATCGAAAAAAAAAATTATTTACCTGGGAAAATCGTAATTAAAAAAAAATAGTCAACCGGAAGTCGGTTGGCTGGCAGCCAGCTGGCTTCCGGTTTAAGTTAACCCTTGACCTGATTTAGCTTATGAATTATGCATATTGTATGATTCTTGTGCGTGTATGTGACCTCTAGATCATCACAAAAAAATACGACATGATATGGCGAGACGACGTTTTGGGAAGTTCTGTAGTTTAACAACAAAAAAACAACTCCTATCTTGAAGAAAATACTATGGCTAGGCCCTAGCAGATTGGTAAGTAAGAACTGTAGTTTCTATGGTGCAGCTTTGTTAGTTAGTATAGGAAGCCTAGCTAGCCAAGTACAGCTGTACTGGCTAGTGTACTATACCCTATCTATTCTATTGGCTAGGCCTAGAGTAGGCCTAGATTAGTAGTAGCTAGTCTGCTAGTAGTAGTACCAGTTGTACTTGTAGGCCTGAGTGTGTAGTAGGCCTAGCTAATAGTATACTAATAGATCTAACTTGTAGGCCTTATTAATAGTTATTATCTGTGAGCATGGAGTAAAGAATAAGGTTTTAGTAGTGTGAATTTTGACACCACCACCTCGTCTTATTTTTGGTATAATACTATAATAATAGTCCTTTATCATTATTCATATCACTTTTCATTCATTTTAAAACATTTAATTTTCTTTTCTATGTAGAGTTTGTGATTACAAAAAATTATACATAACTTACGAGCAGCGATACCCAAAAAGCTAAAACTTGTGAATGGCTGCCAAAAATAAAAAATAAGGTCACCACCAGGGCCAGGAGAGATTATGGTGCTTGGTTTTTCCTTCATGGTTAATTACATTTTAATGCTAATATAAATTTGTGAAAATTGTAACTAGGCCTATACTGTACATCCAATAATGTAATTATTTTACAGAAAATGACCAAATAATACAAGTTAAATATTTTTTGGAATGTGTACTTTACAGTACTTAGTACCGTTATGTTGAAAATTCTTCTTTTTATGTAGATATTTTAATAAAAAATGTATTTCTTTTGAATGAACGAATAATATGAGAAGAAATCAACACAAAATGTGGTAGCAACATTCACAATATTTATTTGAACGTTTCTTACTATGACACTTTAAAATGGATGAACAATCACAGAAGACAAGCTATTGCTGTAATGCCACAATCAACACATCAATTAATAGTTAATAAATTGTCAACAATAATGCAGAAATTCAATGAAATATACTGTACTAGTAATTAACTCATTTGTTTACTGTACTGTACTGTAAATCTTCACACATTAAAATTATGGAGATTTTATCTCATGTACTGTAGTAGTATTTTTTATTTATTTAATGCTATGTTTGCAAAATAATTCCAAATTTATTGCTCTAATTATGAAAACTATACAACATTTTAAAAGCTGGAAAACAACCAACACATTTGCCGAATGCTTTATGATAGTCATCCAATATTTATCTTGTGTTCCACTACCGAGTCTACCGTCAGTTGCCTTTATGCAGTATTGATGTACCCTCTGTTCCAGTCTTCATTAGCTTAAGTCTATAAATTTAAAAACAATGATGTATAAATACAAAAGTCAAATAGAAAAGTTAAATATTTCACAATTTATTGCATACATATAATTATTATTTCTGTACATGAATCTGAAGTTTTCAATTTGGGGTACTACTAATGTACAGTAAGGAAAGTGCATCTCCTCCCTCAAAAAGGTCTAGTCTAATTACTAGTGTTTTGGTTGCTATCAACAACAACCTATTCTACCGTCAACTTCTTTGGTACTGTATCCTGATCATTTTCCAAATGTTTGTTTTTTGTCATCAGTTAGTCTTTTTTTAGACTTTAAAATTAATTCGAGCTCCAAATGTAATATCAGTGGTACAGCCTTTTTCCTGTAGCTAGTTGTGGAGTGATGGCCTAGCTAGGTGAGTACGATATAGGACCTAGCTAGGCCTCAAAGTGGGTTTCCGTCTACTTTTCTGACCTGATATCTGCCTGCCTACAGCTGCTACACTACACAGTAGTAAACTACTATCTAGGCCTATATTATAGCCCTAGCCTACTGTAGATAGCCAAGCCTATAACTATACGGCAAAAACGTCTAGTTTGCGATATATAACTATTATAGGAGGATGTGTCATCTAAAATAAAATTCTACTTAAGTTACCAGCAAATTAACGGCAGAGCTTTTTACATCATACAATCAGGGAAACCCCAGCACTTTTTTCTGTTCGTCGCACATGCTTGTTTATGTGGTGAAGATAACAGATCGGATCTCCCCTGTATGGATGCTCATTAACATATCATGCATATTTATGAGTTGTTAGCTAACCATCGTTATTTAGGAATTTCTGAGCTTATGAGAAAAAATGGTAAACTTATTTTGATTTTTTATAAGCGAAATCAATATTTTTTCCGGATTTTTTTCGGCGAAAGTGAATAACTTTATTATAACTACAAAATGGTCTATTCAAAATTTGATTTTTCTCATCTTTATTTTTCATGTTTTGGGGGATAATACAACTTTAAGTCATTGATGACAAGATTATATTATCTATAAAGTTGTACTGTATTTCAAAAACATGAAAAATGAAGATCAATAAAATCAAATTTTGAATAGACCATTTTGTAGTTTTAATAAAGTTGTTCACTTTCGCCCAAAAAAAATCAGAAAAAAATTATTAATTTCGCTTAGAAAAAAAGCAAAATAGTGGAGTCTGTTAGGGATATTTTGGTTCACTTTTTTCCAAAAGCACCAGATTTGGTATACAGGTTGCCCACCCTATACAAATTCAATTTTTGATGGGCGCCAAGCAAAATGACCCCTTGGGTCACCTAATTTGCATAATTTAAAATGGCGGACATTTTCGCTTAAACAGTCTATATCTCTGAAACTACTGGTCATAGAGAGTAGATTTTTAGCTCAAAATGTTCAGAACATAAACATTTCTATTTACTCTAATAAAGTATTTTTGAAAAAAATGACCGGAAGTACCAGTTTTAACCTTTGACCCATATTTTAAGGCATTGCCATATCTCAGTAAATAGTTGTCACAGACAGTTTATTTTGGTGTCAAATTGTTCAGAATATATATGTTACTATTTAGTTTAATAAAACATTTTATCCAAAAATGACCGAAAGTACTCAGTTTTGCCTTTGACCTTTACGGTGCAATTGCCAACCTTGTTACGGTTAATGTATTTTGATATCCATAAAACTACTTGTCATAGAGAGTTAATTTTGGTGTCAGAACATTGATTGATGTTCAGAACATAAACATTTCTATTTACTATAATGAAGTTTTTTCTCAAATAATGACCAGAAATACCATATTTGACCTTTGACCTGTTTTTTCAGGCAAATTGCCATATCTCATTATTAGGTTGGAGCGGAAAGTTCATTTTGGTGTCAGATTGTTCAGAATATATATGTTTCTATTCTGCTTAATAGAAGATTTTTCAAAAAAAAATGTCAGGAAGTACAGTTATTGACCTTTTAAATACATAAAATTATAAATTTGTTTAGTTAATTGTATAGTTAACTGTATATTTATGACATTATTTTGCAACCCACTTTTGAGCACTTGTCGAAGATGGCTGCTTGCATGTGCAATTGAACAAAGTATACTGGACAAAGTTGAATAGATTGTCGTATTTGTAGTGAGTCTAGAGTAATGCAAATGAGAAAATTGTATATACAAAAAACACCTCATCTAATTGAGTACTTAAATGAAGTCTTCCACACATTTAGCAATAATTTGATCTGATGAAATCCAGTAAAAGTTTTGTTTTGGAAAGTTAGTGTTTCCATCACTTGCGTTTGCTGTTGCATAACGATTTTTTATGTTGCTACATTTCTCTTGAAAAGGGCCTTCAATTCAAACTGAGGAATATTACATACTAATGTTGCCATAGCACGAACAACGACTGAATGGGGAAAAGGCACTGACGATTTCTGTCCTCCAGACCTAAGTCATATTTGGTCCGTCCAGCTTGGTTGTTCTCAAAGATTTTCAAATTTAAAAAAAAAGAAGAAATCGAAATCATCTAGAAGAGATTGGATGAATAGGAACAGTTTTGTTACTAATGACATGTTACGCTTTAGTATCCTCTTTTTCATATATTGCCCTTTTTTCAAACTTAAAATGAAACTCTGTATTGCATGTCCTTGACTATGTGAACAATGCAAATTTTATGAATGGAAATGTTGTGCAAAAATCAACAAAAAGGTTTAGCCTCATTTCTAAGAAACAATATCATACTCAAGCTCAGAACATGGTGGGGCATTTCGTCTTTACGAGAACACTGAAAATATTACCATTACCATACATGTGCTTATGGTGACTGAACCAACCAGACTGTTCAAGGATTGCTAAAGAAGTTTGAATAAGCCATTATTTTCCTCGATATGAGAAAGGGCACATCATTCAATACTTTGAAAATTTACATAAAAGAAATGAAAGTAATACAAGTAAATCTGTTAATGAGGTTAAAACAGCTCATCAATGAGCAAGCCAAGAGTTGTTACCAATTCCAATATAACAACAATTTAACATTCACCAATCAACCAAAAATAAAATAAAAAGGCAATAATGAAAAAGATGATACTAAGGCGTAATGTCATAAGTAACAAAACTGTAATACCCAAATTGTGTCCAGATGATGGCCAAATTTTTTAAAATTTAAAAGTCTTTGAGAATTCTGCCAAGTTTGGCGGACCAAGGATTACTTTAGGTCTGGAGAAAAAAATATATTTTTCAGTTGTGGTTCGTGATATTACAACAGTAGTCTAGTTTTTATATTGTGCGTCCCGAAAATGTCCATACTTTTAATTAGTAGGTTGATATACCCCAGTTTGAAAGCCCTTTAAAGAAAGATACTCAGCGAAGAAATGCAATATAGGACAATTATCCTGAATGTAACAACCAACCAAACACAAGTGATGGAAACACTAACTTTCCAAAACAAAACTTGAATAGATTTCATCAGTACACATTATTGCTAAATGTGTAGATAGAAGACTTCATTTAAGTACTCAATTAGATGAGAATGAGATTGGGTATTTTTTGTATATACAATTTTCTCTCATTTGCGTTACTCTAGACTCACTACAAATAGGACAATATATTCAACTTCATTCAGTATACTTCGTTCAATTGCACATGCAAGTAGCCATCTTCGACAAGTGCTCAAAAGTGGATTGCAAAATAATATAATTATACAGTTAACTTAACCAATTTCGAATTTTATGTACGTAACAGGTCAATAACTGTACTTTCTGACATTTTTTGGAAAAATTGTCTATTAAACAGAATAGTAACATATATATTCTGAACAATATGACACCAAAATGAACTTTCCACGCCAACCCAATAATGAGATATGGCAATTTGCCTAAAAAAACAGGTCAAAGGTCAAATATGGTATTTCTGGTCATTATTTGAGAAAAAACTTTATTATAGTAAATAGAAATGATTATGTTCTGACCATTTTGACACAATTGCGTTGAGTGTCCAAGTCGTTATAGTCTAGGTGCGGGCACATACATTTTAATAATTATTAATCTCAAATTTCCTCCATGCATCATAATTTTTGAGGTTTTTTGTGTATAACTGCTTTCCTTTCACTAACTTTCTTATCAGTGTGTATTTAGGCCTATTCTACTTCATATTTTTATTTTAGTACTACATTGAAAAGTATCCACCTTACCTTCCAACTTTGTTTGCAGTTTTTCACTTTCTACTGAAGAAAAAGTCTCTCTGGTTATAATCATATTTTTTTCAAAATCTGTATTTGTTGTTATTGTGTTCTCGTTCAATTATTTTTATTCATTTAACCAGATTTGAGATCAATTAACAAAACTTTAAGCACCAGAGAAAAAGCCTTGGATAACTAAAGGCCTAATTAAATCTATCGATAACAAGGCCATATACATGGCTGCAGTCGAGTGTAAAAATTTGAAAAGTTAGTGTTTACCGACCGACCAACCGACATAGTAAGCTGAGTCACAAATGATACACCAAATTTCTAAAAAACAAAACTAAAACGAAAAAGTGATATCTAAAGGCCTGTTTATACTACGACGATAACTATAACTATATATTGTACACGATAATAGTTTTATCGCTGTGTCGCGTTTACACTACAGTGATTTTATCGTTCTATGACTCGCGACGTACGCGCGTGACGTTGATCGCCTTTTGTTTCACAATCATGACGGACTCAGAAGACGACGATTATTTGTTATGCCTTCTGCTATATAAAAAAAGGTGTCAACTGAAAAAAAGAGATCGAAATTTATGGGTTCACCCCATAAATCAATCAAGAGAGACTTATGGTGAATTTCATACACTTTTTCCCGAACTTATAGTTATTTCCGAGTATCCCCTTTTATGAAATCCTAGAACTAATCAAAGACGATATCGCAAAAGAAACTACCTAATTTAGACCAAGTATTTCTATCGAACAAAAGCTGGCAGTATGCTTGAGGTAAGTATATTTCAATTCCTTTTTTAGTAAGTGCAATGACATGCAACACAGTCACAGTGTCATTACCGGTAGCTGAGCATATACCCAAGTCAATTACGTTTCGACTCGTCATGTGTCGCTAATATTATAAGCAATGAAAATGAAATATTGAATTGACATTTATTTATAACTGTTTAATAAAAAGCATAACATAGACCTAATTCAAAAAGAATGTAAGAAATGCAATATAAAAGAAAAATTTAGTGTAAGAAAAATGTCTTTGTTGTTGTTGACTCAGAGGTCTGGATCTGGATCCTTATACTCAAATAAAGCAGGAAAACTGCATCACACTAGAGTTAAGTTTTGACCCGACCTTTTTTCTTTTTGGTAAAGCTTCACATTGACAACAGTTTCTGTTATGAAATTAATCTATAGCGTTATTGTTATGTTTAATTATCAGGTTTTTGGCCACCGGAGATTCCTATAAAACTATAGGTTTTAGTTTCCGTATGTGAAAGGCTACCGTGTCAACCATTGTAAACGAAGTTTGCTTAAGTCTCTGGAGGCGTCTCCAACCTATATCTATGTCATCACCGAGTGAACAACAATGGAGGCAGATTGCCGACAGTTTTAATAGGCGATGGTAATACCCAAACTGCATAGGGGCAATTGACGGAAAGCATATGTACATCAAAGCCCCTAACAAGTCAGGCAGTTTGCAGACTACTGTTTTACCGCAGTCGATATAGGAGCATACGGATCAAATAGGTAATGTTTAATTGTTATTGTTGGTAATGAAGCCTTTCCATTAAGGAGAAATATAATGCGGCCATTCCCAAGCAAAAACCCTGATGAATCCAAAAGGATTTACAACTACCGCCACTCAAGAGCATGCAGAATTACAGAAAATACATTTGGTATTATGGCGACAATATTTCAAATATATCAACGCAAAATTCAGCTGTAACCTGACAATGTAGACAAGGTAATTAATGAGACTAACTAGAACATTGGTACGGGCCTATAATAACAATAATTAAAATTATGGAACAAACTCTAAAAATGGCATTTATTGTCCTCTTACTAAGGTCTTGATTATTTTTGGATTTCAGGTTGTAAAAGCTACATGTGTGCTTCACAACTACATGCGCAAGACACAAACAGGAAGTGCTGCATTTCAGTGAAGAATTTCCAACACTGCCAGAAGCAGGAGCATTGCAAAATCTACATGCAACTGGAAACAGGGCATCTATTGATGCATTGGTAGTTAGAGACAAGTTTAAAGAATACTTTAATTCAGAGCAAGGTCAAGTACCATTGCAGAGATAAAGCTGTTTCGGAACTGCACAGATACAGACCAGCATTCCGTAAAATATCAAACTGCAATTTTCTTATATAAATGTGCATTATAAAAATTTAGTTTTTAATTTTACTTCAATTTGATTTCGCCTTGGATCAGTTAAAGCCCCCTTCCCTACGTTTTTTAGATCTAATTTAAGATCACAAACTATATTTAATGTAAAAATAATACTATATGGTCCTATTGCGATAACTTTTTTCGTCTTTAAACGGTTAAAAATGTGAAAAATAAGTTGATTCTAATAATTATAGCGGCCCGCTATAAATCCCAAAATGCATTGCGCGCGGATTGATATTTTTGTTTTTCACCTGTAATTCGCCCACTTTTCGATCGATCGTGAGGTCAAAACAAATGGAAGACTCCTAACTTTTCAGCGAAAATACCGGGTTTTCCCCAATTTGTATCAACGGAGTCTGGCAAAAATAGAAAGACAATTAATGCAGCAACTATACAACGTCAGGCTAGGTATATAGCTAGCGTACGATGTTCGTACGTTACCGATGTTTACCAGCTAGGCCTACAAAACTAAGCCTAGCTAGGCTAGGCCTAAGACCGGCCGCGAGAGGTCGATCGCCGCGAGCTACTTAGGTAGTGCATTGTTTCTCACTTTTTATCATAATTTACCATAAAACGTACATTTAAGACAAGGAATGACATGGTTTAATGTTTTTAAAGTGATATATATGTATTATTTTCCAAAAAACGTCCAAAATTGCAGAGAAGGGGTCTTTAACAACCTAACATGAAAAACTTTTTACAAAAAACTGAACTAACGTTATTTAAAAATAAAGTGAAATTAAAAAATCAAATGGCGCTTAGGTGTGTTATAGTTAAAGACACCTTCCCTACAATTTGTGACGTTTTGTAAAAATAATACATATATATATTACTTTAAAAACATTAAACCAGGTCATTCCTTGTCTTAAATGTACGTTTTATGGTAAATTATGATAAAAAGTGAGAAACAATGCACTACCTAATTAGCTCGCGTCGAATAGACGGTATAGTTGCAGCATTAATTGTCTTTCTATTTTTTGCCAGACTCCGTTGATACAAATTGGGAAAAACATTTTTGGATAATTATTAGAATCGACGTATTTTTCACATTTTTAACCATTTAAAGACGAAAAAAGTTATCGCAATAGAATCATATAGTATTATTTTTACATTAAATATAGTTTGTGATCTTAAATTAGATCTAAAAAACGTAGGGAAGTGTTTTTAAAATATTTAAAAAAGACAGATTTCAATCATTTCAAAATGTGATAATTATTAAAGTGTTCATTCTTCATCCGCAAGTAACTGAATTTCTATTTCTGATATAAGTTGGGAATGATTTTGTTGTCTCTGCCATAGCAAAAAAAAAATAAATCTACATCGTTCTTTTCGGTTTTTTTCTTTTTAGCAATTAGCTCCACTATGGCTTCATCAACAGCATCTGTTTTCGTTGGTCTTTTTGTGCTGCTGCTGGATGGTTTACTTTCGTCTTCATTAAGATTAGAGGATGTTCTATATAAATTGATAATGAAAGTATACATTATATTAAAATATGTAAATCCAAAGTAGACTGATGATAGTTTGCATTTATGTACAGAATTGTCTTTCAGTATGTACAGTGGGTTACAGTCTAGTAGTATAAACAATTAAATCAGTCAATGTACATAGAAAATCAATTTTTTTTCTGTCCATGTGGTGTACAACAACGCATAGTGATACCGGACCGACAGACAGACCAACAGACCGACCGACCGACATAGTGAACTATTGAGTCGCGTCCACGCGACTAAAATCAGTGAATTAAAAAATATGTATTTCATGATATACTTTAGCATGTGAATATTTTGTTATTACGATAATTGTTTTTTTTTTAATTATTCATTTAACTTAAAGTTAAGGAAAGAAAACAAATTTCAACTTACTCCCTAGATTTTAAAAAAGGGTCCAAAAACCCAAGGATGTTTGCGTACTTATATGCTTTTGATTGTTTGACCTCATCAGCACTATTTTGTTTTTTCCGCTTGCTATTCATGAGGGCATTCCTGATATTACCCCATTTTTTGGGGCTTCATCACCTGCGAAGGAAACAAAATCCTAGTAGTAGTAGTAGTAGTTATTACTTTATAAATGTTTATGTTTCGCCATTGTCAGGTAGCGTACTGTAGCCGGGCCTTCTAGGATACACATTTAGTAATACTAATATATATTATTATTATTATACCTAGGCATATAGGTGGTAAATATAAACCCCACTGAATGTGTATCCTGCTACAGTACGCTACCTGAAAATGGCGAAACATTTATAAAGCCATAACTTTTACATAAAAGAGAAAGAAGAAATTGGAAAAGTTTTCATTCTAGCATTATAGGATTATCATCTATGCTGTCTTTGATAAAAATATTATTTTAAAAAATACAATAAAACATTAACGTCATAATCAATAAACACAATAAAATCGTTATTATATTATTGCTCTTACTATTCATGACGTCATTTGATTGGACGTGTGAAAATAAGGCAGCATAGATGGTTATACTAATTACTATATAGTTCTAGAGGATAAACACTTTTTAAATTTATTTTACTTTAGTATTCACTCTAGTAACTAGTAGTAACAGGGCCCTTAGGCTATTATTAGGGGTTTTAGCTACTAGTTAGGTACTTAGGCATAGCTAGTAGCTAGGCCTAGCTAGCCTAACCTAGAGGGCATCTAGGGTAGGCGGCCTCCTCTAGGCTAGTAGGACTAGGCCTAGCTTAGCCTAGGTCTAGCCTAGTACTAGGGCATAGGCATAGGTGGCCTACCTAGCTAGCTAGGCCTAGGCTAAGGTATGCCTAGGCTAGTTAGGTACTAGCCTAGTAGGCCTAGCATCCAGGTCTCTATCTAGTAGTAGGCTCCTAGCTTAGCTAGGCCTAGTCTAGGCTAGCTAGGCCTAGGCCTAGTAGTAGTATTTAGGCCTAGGCCTAGCCTAAAATAATTAAATTATTAGGATGATGCCTATAATCTAGCCTAGGCCCTAGGCCCTATTAGGTCCACATAGCCGGCATAGCTAGCTACTAGCCTAGGCCTATGCTTTAGTACTATATCAGACTAGCCTAGGCCTATGTAGCAAAGGCGGTCTAGCATACTGGGGGCCAGGCTATGTATCGCCTCCTAGCCTCTAGCCTAGGGCCTAGAAGGCCTAGGCTAGGCCTAGTAGTAGGTGACCAATCAAATGGGAACAAATTATGTTATGTCTACCTGTCAACTCAATCTCTACTCCAATTGCATTCCATATATCTTTTTTTTTAATTACATTATTGTAATTCGCGTCTGATTTGTTGTACAGCACCTCATTTCCTTGTACTAGGAGGATCAACGTTTCGTCTAGGCCCATAGATGACTCTATCGCGATTGACTCTCGATGATATCTGTCTGATTTTTTTTTTTTTGGCGCTTACCATAAATAAAGCTCTTTGATTGGTTGAAATATTGTTATCGTTCGCGTCCAAATAAAATATCGCTCATGCAAGAGGTATGTAAAACTATCTTTTCAGGCCCGGGCAAAATTTGCGTTATTTGCCGTTCTAAAGACTGATTTAAGACTCTTTGTTGTGGCTTGGGCTAGTTGAACGATGGACACCAGAACTTTCATGATGTTTAAAGGCCAACTCAGACAGCGTCGCCTGAGTTGGCCTTAACATATGGAACGCCGGGAGTGCCACTTTCGGCGACCTTTTAATGCGGCGACTGCTATTTATTTCGGCGACCCAAACATTTCGGCGACTTTGGTACTTAGCGGCGACTTTTCCATGCTGCGACTCGGCGACTTTACCATTCAGCTGCAACTTTTTATGCGGCGACTCGGCGACTTTACTATTCAGCTGCAACTTTTTCATGCGGTGACTCGGCGACTTTAACATTTATTTTTATGTGGCGACTTTGTTTCGGTTGAATAACTTTGGCGACTTAAGGATTAGGCAGCTTTGTTGTATGCCGCAAGCAGTGAAACACTCTGACCGACTGCAGAACATTAATTTAAACAAGAAAATGGTCTGTATTTCCAGCACACACTTTACCGCGTACATGAAGCGCTAAGCTATTGCTTGTCGTCACATGATTGACTGCGCATGTTTCACATCGAGTTTGTAGTCGGTTCAGATTCCTTAATTTAATTACCGGTATTTTTTCATTTTATATTAACATATTTTTGTTTGTTTACCATTGATAATGTAATTTTTTTTATGTATAATGATATTGTCTTTAGTTAAACAAGACATGGGGTGGGTTAGAATGGCTAACCCCCCCCCCCCCCCCCCCAGGATACGGGCCTGCTTTTATCGTAAACGATAGAATCGTATAGTTATCGTCCTAGTGTGAACGGTTCTATTAATTTTAACTTAAGCAATTTTTTTCTATCGTGTATAGTTACAGTTATCGTCGTATTATAAACAGGCCTTAATGATGATAATTAACGTGCTTTATTACATACGATAGATGTATTACCAACGTTCCAATCAACGCTTGAACCATCAGCACCAGTAACAACAAGTACAGAACCAATAACGCTTGAACCATCAGCACCAGTAACAATTACAAGTACAGAACCAATAACGCTTGAACCATCATCACCAGTAACAACAAGTGCAGAACCAACAACGTTTTTACCAGTGACTACATTGTCGGAATCAGTGACCACAAAAGGTTTCTTGTATTTTTGTATTCATTTTGAGATATCACATGCTTCATAATTGATAACATAAACAGAATAATACTCAAATGATACACACACAACATAGAAATATTGTATTCTGGTAATCTCTTTTCCTTTCCTTCTGTATTTTATTCCAATGTATAAATAACCATTGTTAAAATAAACATTATTGTCTTTTGATAAAATAAATATGTAATTAATTTATCACTCATGTTGCCAATAAATAACAATAGTATTATTAATTAATTAAGTCATATGTTTTGTTTTATTATTAACTATAGAAACTAATCTAACTACAAAAATAAGAAATCACACCAAGGTAAGATTATCGACTTTTCATTTTTTAACGATCTTTCACGAGGTTAGTGGTCACGTGAAATATTAAAAACCTCACCGAACACTCATCCAAAACAACACTCATAAAAAATAAAATAAAAATAGTTTGACTAAAAATTATAGTGTTATACTCAATGGTAGTGAGATGTATGTTTGTTTAAATTCATTTCTGGAACCACCTACCTTTGAACATTAAACAAACATCATTATTGAGCACCTTTAAGTCACTACTAAAAACTCACATTTTCTGATAGTTTTGCCAGCACCATAAGCAATGACTGTTGGAATGGTGCTATATAAATCGAACGATTGATTGATTGATTAAAATGAGTGGAAAATAAACGAAATTAAACGATATGACGTCATCATGTCTACATTGTCACATCACATTTTTTATCACATAAAGTTTGATAATGTGGACAGAGTTTAAGCGACACATCTGTAGACACCTTTTCCTACTCTAATGTGCCATGCCCACTTGGGGAAGATTTTTGTATTTTTAAAACTACTATTATCATTTTAATAACTATTAGAGCGTTAATGCAGAGAATGTAGAAGAGGTTGCTATTGAGCTTGAGAAAATAGTAGAGGAAGCAGAAGGTGACCTTGAACCCGATGATTTACAAGAAGTATCAAGAGCATTGGAAACAATAACTGATATCGATTCAACAAACGAAAATGTAAGACAAAAAATAATAACTTCAATTTTGCCGATCACGATGCGATAGATCGCTTGTGATTGGTCAACTCACCTGCGTTGCGGCTACGTCGTCGCGTTGCGTCCAAGATACTGATTTATGGCGGCCCATCTCTTGGTTTTTTTTTTTTTGGTTTGTTTATGTCCTGTATAATATGTTAATTTGATTGATATGTATTGTTTTTGCTATTTCAGTGCTTTTTATTCGTAGTAAATGTATTTGTTAGTATGAGGCAAACCTTCGACTAGGGAAAGCTATTTTGTTTGATCCAATTTGCATTATTGGTGAATAAATAAAGAATAATTTAAAGTGGGGAAAACAAGCTTTACAAGGACCAGTAGCGTGCGTTTTGTTTGAAACTAGAGTATAGGAGTGACGGGCCACGTGTGTCACAAATATTTTTTTTTACGAACATTAAAGCCAAATATATAAATTAACCAAATGATGAGCGCATCTATACAAAATAACTTTTAATCTTTCGTATTACGGTTTGAAAGCCTTTAGAGCATTGAGAACTGGGTATCGAGTATGATTATTCTTACAGGTGACTGGTGCAGTAGTTGGTATTGTAGATACAGTGCTCTCATCTGATTCATCAGACACTGACCTCCCTCCTGAGACTACCTCTGTCATCCTCAAGTCTTTAGAGCAACAAATTAGTACAGCAGCCAATGATGGTCAGAATTATACCCAAAATGAAGAAACGCTGTCTGTGCAGATTTTAAGTTTCAACTCTGATAATCTTAGACACGATGTTGTATTCCTGGTGGAAGAAGATAAGAAAGTGACTGATGTTTGTGTTGATGGTCGTTGTAGGATTTATCGCCAGTCTATAACATTACCACGTGATCTTGTTACAAACGGTATGTAGGCTAACATTGCATTACTCAGTTGTACCATTGTATAATTATAGCCCGTCGTTTAATTTAATGCTTTGATTGATTTATTTAATTATTTAACAACATCTTTATACAGGATTACACAATCAGGTAAAAAAAAACCTGTTTTGCATTGTAATCCTGTCTTGAATAAAAAAAAAAAATCAGGGAAATAAAATTATTTTTGTGAAAAGAGAAATGAGATCTGCATCTAGATTTGAATGAAGCAATTGTTAAGGAATATTTAATATCAGTTGGTAGGCCTAGATTATTCCATATAACCATGCAATATGTTGTGGGTTATTCCATATTTTTGCGCCTGCAATTTTGAACGACGAGTTCATCTTACTAATGGTATAGTAGGGTATTGTTATATTTAGGCGTTCTACTCCCCACAAGTGAGTATGAAAAACGCAAATCAGCTCAATTTCGTGTAATAGTCTCGTTGGAGCAAGGCCGTGAAAACATTTATACATAAGACAAGCTAGGGATGTATATCTACTCTCTTCAAAAGTTAGCCATCACCTCAATAAAATCAAATTTTTGTGTAACAATTTCGAGCCGCTCTCTTTTGTTTCGCTTTAAAATATTCTTTTTTACTTCTGATGTAATCATTACGATAGTAACAGTAGTAATACAGTTACATGATATTACAGGCCTATCCTTTAGTAAATAATAATTTAAAATATATTAATAATACTGTGTGATATTTTGCAAAAATGCTTTTTAAACATTTTGCAACATTATTTTTTAAATAGATAATGCGTTGTCCAATGTGAGTTTTACATCATATTACAATTCAAAATTGTTCCAGACGTCGAGTTATCAAGAATTCAGCATATCGAGTGTTATTCTATCAGCAACTGTGTATGACGACAGCCTTCCAACTGTTTTTGAAGAACCTGTTAAAATTGTCTTCAATACTCCAGAGGTGATTAGACTACTGTCATTTCAGAAAACTAAATTCCTGAACCAATTCCCATATTTTCCACTAGGCGAATTTGTTCGCGCGAATCGAAAGCGTCAGCTTACGCATGCGTGTTTCAATCCTCCAAATTCCTTTCTGCGACGAATTCTAGTTCTTGAGTTTTTCGCTCCAACGGATTTGCTAGTTCGAATTCTTTCTACTTTTTGCAAAGCGAAAACAATGCGCAAACAAACAGAGATCAGGAAATCAGTCATGACGTCGTTCATGAGCACTCATGTGAATCGAAAAGCTCAGCAGACAAGCGACGGATTTTCTTGTCTGCGAAACATTGCGTTCAAACGATTAAATTCAACAAATGAAAAACAGACTTAAAAATCGACCATTATTTTTTTCGAATCTATGGTGTAATTAACAACTGTATTCACATAAAGACCTGCGTCACAATTTACAAATAAAATTATGACATATATTTTATTTTTCTTTTGTGCAGCAGGCCTATGGAAATCAAATTGCTACTTGTGTGTTTTGGAACACAACTCTTAATGGATTTGGTGATTGGTCAGAAAAGGGATGTACGCGCGTTTATATGGACACTGAGGGCAGTATTACATGTAACTGTACACATCTTACAAATTTTGCTGTTTTATTTGTACGTTCCACTCTTATTGTATTTCTTAATTCCTTCTTCAATTACGTTGGACAACCAATCAAATTGATAAAAACACTCAAATGGAAAATGTTATATCTTTTTTTATATACAATAGCACTTCCATTTTCCAAATGTTTTTTTATTTTTTCAGTCCAATAACAAACCGTCGATGTTTTTGAACATAGTGACGTATGTAGGTTGTGGACTATCGATATTGTGCCTACTGGTAACAATAGTTGTTAGCATATCCTTAAAGTAAGTTACAGTACACTGTTCATCAAAATTACAATATACAATACGAACGTTAAGCTGCTTTCACATCGTGCCAGGATTCAGGGCGCAGAACCGAATCCGGGCGCGATGTGAAAATTTAGTTCAGTAACTGCCTGGGTAAATTATGACGATATAACAATCTGCCTGAAACAGATAAGTGGAATGTCCTAATGCACATACATTGTATTCTTGGAAATTTATTTTACAAAAATATACTTTTTTTCACAGAACACTTCGCAAACGTCAACCTCAGAAAATACTGTTAAACCTTTCCATCTCACTAACTTGTCTGTATATCACATTCATATGTGGCATCGATACTGCAACTCCAGGATCTGTAGCTTGTACAACAATAGCTATATTGTTACATTACTTTCTGTTGACGTCTGTCGCATGGACATCAGTAGAAGCGGTCAATATGTACTTGTTATTTGTTAAAGTTTTCAACGCTAATACTTCGAAGTTGTTGTGGTTTTCTTTGATCTTCGCTTGGGGTAAGTCTTTGAAATTTGGTCAGTGACAATCAAAAATAAGGAATCATAAGATTTATTGATTTGTCACTTCGTTGTGATTGGTTCTGCGCTTCCGTTTGTTTGTTTTTTTATTTATTACATTCGTCTTATATTTTGTCTTGTTTAGGTCTCCCGTGCATACCGCCGATAGTTTTACTAACAGTAGATGTGTCGTTTTATGAAAACAAAGACTTGTAAGTACAGTAATACAATGTTTCTATTTCAATTTTTCATCATTTCGTGTCTTAATCGCTCAAAAAGCAGGTTAAACAATCATTACGATGTCAATTGGTCTTTATGTGACAATTGGTCTGTATGTGAATATTGGTCTTTATGTGATAATAGGTCTCTATGTGACAATTGGTTTTAATGTGAATATTGGTCTGTATGTAACAATTGGTCTGTATGTGAATATTGGTCTGTATGTGACAATTGGTTTTATTGTGAATATTGGTCTTTATGTGACAATTGGTCTGTATGTGAATATTGGTCTTTATGTGACAATTGGTTTTAATGTGAATATTGGTCTTTATGTGACAATTGGTCTGTATGTGAATATTGGTCTTTATGTGATAATAGGTCTTTATGTGACAATTGTTCTCGATGTGACAATTGGACTTTATGTGACAACTGGTGTTTATGTGACAAATTGGTCTTTATGCGACACATTGGTCTTTATGTTACAATTGGTCTTTATGTTACAATTGGTCTTTATGCGACACATTGGTCTTTATGTGACAATTGGTCTTTATGTTACAATTGGTCTTTATGTGACAATTGGTCTTTATGTGACAATTGGTCTTTATGTGACAATTGGTCTTTATGTGACAATTGGTCTTTATGTGACAATTGGTCTTTATGTTACAATTGGTCTTTATGTGACAATATGTCTTTATGTGTCAATTGGACTTTATGTGACAACTGGTGTTTATGTGACAACTGGACTTTATGTGACAACTGGTGTTTATGTGTCAATTGGACTTTATGACAACTGGTGTTTATGTGACAATATGTCTTTATGTGACAATTGGTCTTAAAGTGACAATTGGTCTTTTATGTGACAATTGGTCTTTATGTGACAATTGTTCTCTATGTGACAATTGGTCTTTATGTGACAATTGGTCTTTATGTGACAATTGGTCTTTATGTGACAATTGTTCCCTATGTGACAATTGGTCTTTATGTGACAATTGGTCTTTATGTGACAATTAACATTTTTGTGACAATTAGTCTAATTTTCCTCTGCTTATTTTTCTTATACATACTAGCAATATATTTAATTATATTTATTTTTTATTACAGTTGCTATCTCAACACAACAGAATTCGACATCTTCATCTACGCTGTTCTTATTCCAATCGCAATCGCCATCGTGTTTAACTCGGTTATATTCGTATTGGTTCTTAAAAGTTTATACTGCTCGCGATCTAACACAATGCTGAAAAAAGATTCAACTCTAGAAGAGAAGAAGAAACGGGTCGTCAACGCCATCGCTATATCTTTCCTCTTAGGTCTGACATGGATTTTGGGATTTATGTCTTTTGAGAGCAAAGCTGATCACGTGTTTGTAATATTATTCTGCATGTTTAACTCTTTTCAAGGAGTTGCAATATTCTACTTGTTCACGTTCAGACAGAAGGAATTTAAAGATTTAAAGAAACGTTACACAACTCATACACCGCAACATCGTTCACATAGAGCAACTAACGACAGCAGCAACAGTGCATTAACCATGCCAACGTTATCGACGACCAGGACAGCTCAAAGAAATAACGTTAGTACCTTTGACGTCCAAAATCCAGCATTTGAAACTAGTGACGAAAACATTTAATACAAATAATATGAATCGCTGTTTAGTGGCCGAGCATTCTGTGGTGTAAACGGCGATTCAACGATTTTTTCAGAAAGTTAAGTCTCAACAGGGTTACAGTATGTCATGCACACGAACACAGAACATTCCACAGTCAAATATAAAATGAAAAGCGGCCTTAAATCAGTTTAATTTAGATTACGCATTTGTTTGCCGAGTAGGGTGCCACTAACGGTGGCTGTTTGTTACAATTGAGTACCTTACAAACAAACGTTATATAGTTAACTACATTGAATACATTGTAATTAAGTATTTTGTACAGACGCTGGTGGAACATAAGTTTGCTTATCATCATTGTTATTCCAAAGGTTTATATTTTATAATAAACAATAGCAATTTTAATCCAGGAACTATCCTTAAAACAGTGATGAATCTAATATAATAACCAGAGCACTATGTAAATGTAATGTAAACTTTGTAAAGTAAACACGTGTAAAGTAAGGATGTTGTACATACATATATACATATACACTCAAAATACACAAGCACCGAATAATATTATATTCATGAAATACGTGACCAGTTATACTGTTTTCTAATATATATTTTTCTAATAGGCACGTTATTTGTTTTATGTGAATTCAATATTTTCGCAGAGAGAAAAAAAAACGATACAAAAGAGCGGCTGGCTGCGATTTTAATTTCCAAAGCTCTGTTTACACTAGTTTTTCGACAAACAGTGTGATATGCCCAAATATGATATAATGTCATCGTTTCCATACATTTTTTCACATGATAGCGTAAACAGAGATTGAAGAGTGTCAGTTGGGCATTTTGATTCGCATAAATGCGTCATAACTCGTTTCATGAGCTCTGATTTATACACTTCCAGCTTGGACGCAACAGATTCCCACTGCTGTATCTCCACATGCTACCTATGTGTCTAATAAGAATATTTGGTAATACAGCATCACATTTATATCACATGTGGTCCCTGTATGTATCATGTAAAGTTTGTTAAAGGTTACTGTAGGTTACTACATATGAATTATGTGATGTTGTATTACTAAATAATCCTATGATACTTCAGACATACAGTACCGAGAATCGGCTGCGAAATTGAGTTGACGAATATTACAAAAGCGAAACAGTTCAAATAATCCATCGTTTGTGATTGGTCAAATTACTTGCGTTGCCTTGCTTTAACCTTTAACGACATAACCTATAACTATTCTACTTTAAAATAATCATGAATTAGTACGGATAAATATTAGAGCTTATATTTTATTTATTACCAAGAATACTGAATATTAAAATATAATTCAGATTCAAAAGAAATATGAAACATATTTAATGATTGGGTAGTTTTAACAACTGGAGGTTTTGTCGCAATATTTGTCACATAAAAATTGATAGTGTAGACAGAGCTTTAGCATCGTGACAAATACGCAGACATCTTTTCCCAAACACAGAAATCATGACAAAGTATCAATTTAAAAACCATCACAACAGATTAAAATGAATGTTTTTTTAAAAATGTGACTGATACTTTTGGAACCTATTGAAAAAATAATACAGTAAGCATACACCAGTATTTACCAAATAGGAGTAGTAGATGTCGACGACCTAGTCAGTCGTGATTATAACATTGGTTAACAATGGGGGTAGTATAAGACAATAGAGTATATAATTTCACTAGAATTGTTATATATCACTAGAATTGTTATATATTAATACACATATAATATAAAATTATTAAATAATAAATAAAATGTATATGGTGATTTATTCGCTTGTAATGAGAACAATTGGTTTCCAATGGTTGAAGTATAAGATAATAGGTGTTATGTTTCGGATTATAATACAATGGTTAACATTGGGTGAGAAAGTAAGATAATAGAGTTTTTGTGAGATTTGAATTAGTCATGGGTACAATAAAGATGCACCTGGTTTATTAAAACTAGTTAATAAAGTTGTTATGGTGTTTTTGTTTGATCTATGCCGACATATTTAGGATTTTAAAACATTGGTTATTTAAAGATGTATTGTCCCTTTGACTAATTCCAAAAAAATAAAAAATAACAGATTTCGAAAAAAGGTGGGTCATTTTGAAGTATCATAATAGTTATTAACTATCACCAAAAATTTGTCGAAAAAAAAATCATTTAACTGAAATACAGACATTTTTTTGTTAAAAAAATAACTCTGACTTCCAGTCAAAGTTTTCGATCAAAACATATCCCATAATGAAACGCGCTTGTTTGGCTACTCTGTATGCATAATCATAAAACTTCTTCACGATCTGTGTGAAAATACCTTCTCAACCGTGACGAGTTGTAAACAATCCTAATTAGCATATGCATAATGCGTACTCGTGGTTTAAAATCTTTGTTTACTTTCGCTCGCAAACGATTTTCCAGACGAAATGTAATCAAACTAATTTACCTGTTAATTAAGTAAAATTGTTGTTTTTGGCTCGAATTTTCGACTTAAAGTGAATAACTTTAATATTACTTTGATATGGCTAATTTAAATTTAGAATATTTTGACCTTCATTTTTTTGTGTTTCAAGGGACAATATATCTTTAAGTATGTAAAATTAGGTAATAATGGTGTTCTTATTATTCTTTACCGACATGTACTTAACCATCTTCCGGAAATGTTAACAATGGAGCTTCGCAATGAATGATTAGTGTAACATGAAGCAAGATGTTAGTTTCACTATTTTTCAAAAAAAGTATAATTATTTCTAACTTTAAATTAACTTTCATTTTCATTTAAATGATTTTACGTTTTACATAGAGAATTCTTTGTTTCCTTTTAAAATAAAACAAAAGGAGGTAAAGAGGGACGCTACTGACATCATGCGTAAATCATTTTAGTGTGTATAAATATAGGGTAAACTCATATAGGGTAACTCATCAGTATCAGTTTTCAAAGCGTTGAACTCACTTCTACAATCTTGAATAAGAGAATTTAGTACAGTTTTCATCAGTATGAACTTCTACAAACCAGCAGCTGATTACATCGATTCTAAATTAACCGATAAGGCTAAGGCTGCTATGCAGCGAGTTATGAGGTCTAGCAAGAGACAGAGAGTAGAAGATGAACCAAATACTAGCGCTTCTTTCCAACAAGATTGTCGACCGGTGGTAAAGAATCACTTTTTAAAGAATGATAGTCGAATTACAGTTACAGCTATTAAACGTATTAAACTTAATGAAACGAGGCACGTCGTTGCTCAACGTTGGGGTGATGATATGTACGTGTGTATCCTCTTATTTTACCTGGCGCAAAATGTTAAACTATGTAGTACATCAAACAAACATATGAAGGAACATATCATATTAATACATTTTTGATTAACTTTTAATAAAAACATTATTTTTTTATTCTCTATTCGCACAGAGTACACCGGCTGAAAACGGATTTACTGATTCAAGTCAAAGGGATGATGTAAGTTGGCTCATTCCACTTTACAACAAAAACTGTACCTCTTCTTAACACTCATTTACTGAAATAAACCAGTCAATCGCCCCATCATTTTGCAAATAATTTCTTATATAAAATTCTCCTGTCATTTCTTGATTTACTGTGTGACTTATCCATTTAAAATTCGAGATTCATCCCTTAGGCTTCTTCAATCCGGTTATACCCATTACCGTGCCTTTCTTATAAATGTAACATCCCACACACGCATTTACTATTGCTTAATAAACTTTCTAAAACGCTACAATTATTTTAGCAACAAGACCATGTGGACACTGGAGAATTACATGAATACATGGCAACAACATACATATGAGACTATAGAAGATACAGTCGAAGAAACAAAAGACAAGGAAATGATGTACATTAATGTTAGGTCCAAAAAGAAATAACAGTTAGAGTTATGAAAGGTAGTCTGATAATATTATACAAGCTTTTAACAGCAGTGTCATGGAAATCATGTAGGCCTACCATAGGATGCTATAGTCCGGTGATTAAAATTGAAAATGGGAGTACGTAGTTTAATGTTCATTCAAGTTAGATGTGTCGCTGTCCAACATTTAAAATGTTATGCTTAATCGAGGTGGGAAAAAATAGTTTTTGGTTTTTGGTCATTTGCTCCTACGATGATTCTCATTTAGGCTTTTTAACACTAAATTAATGATCATCAAACTTATTCTTACAACAGGTTTATATAACTTACACTAAAATTATAAATATAATTGATATTATTATGTTATTACTGAATTTATATGTATGCAACCATAGCAGACACGAGTGAAGGATCAAAAGAAAAAGAAACGGTTTATATTAATGCTAGCTCGAAAAAGAAAGAAGCAAATACTGTAACAAAATTTAGTTCTCAAATCTCAAACTTTTCACCATTTGTTTTTGATATATATTAAGATTTTGAGTAATCATTTAAATACTAACTTGATTTGCTATAATTTTTATTTTAAATTTATGAGTGTTTTAATAATGTTTTGTACGTGTTGTTGTTTTATCTCGTATATCTCTACATTTTACAACCTGTAGACGCGAATATGTATTTTAGACTTATCCTGTCACTGAAGTTCAAAATTGAAGAGTTTTTGTTTTCTCGTGGTAGTCAAATATTGAAAGGAAATTCAGTGTTCCATCACATCAACTTTGGTATGATTTTATTAACAACAAACTAGTGTTTATAAGTTTTAGTCAGTTTACAGGGCTGGATCAGTATATACGATAATGATACTCAATACAGTTTGTGTTATTTATTGAGTTTTTGATTTTCACACGAATTTCACGATTGTCAAAATTATTCTTACATAACTGATTTATAACCTAACCAACTAAACTAAAGATTAGATTAATTTACGTTAATGTAAATTATCTATGTTATCAATGATATTTAAAAAATAAAACAGTTTTAGAATTGATATTGTTGCTGTAAATAAAGTCTAGGATCTAGGCGGCGATTCTACTTAATTTTAGTAATAAAATTACTATTTTAACACACATGTCGTTTCATACGTATAATATTATTACGAGTTGAAATCTAGTTTACAGTCAAAATTGAAACGCTTGCCTCTATGCGCTATATAAAAATGAACTATTATTATGTTATGTTATTATGTTAACTAACATGCCTCAATAATAAAGACAATAAATGCATGGTCGATTGACAATAGGGAACAAAGATGGCATATTTCCAATTATAATGTTATTATGAGATTACATTGAATATTTCAATATTATTTTTATATAGTGCTTTCTTAAGGAATCTACTTCAATTTACGTATTTGTTTTAAGAAAAAATGATCTTAGTTCAGTTCAGTTTGAGTTGTAGGGCTTACTCGTCATCCAATTCTTGTAACCTAACGCTTTTGAAAAAAAGGCCATGTATCCTACTACTTTCAAGAAAGTCATAACTATTAGAGATGGTTTCAAAACAATTGTTGCTGTAATTGATGCCACCCAATTCTGCAGTTGCCATGAGATAGAACAGACGCATTTCATCAAGAAAGGAGTTTGCTGTACTAAATAGTATATTGTCTGACTCTGAAAGATAACTTAAAAGTACTTATACTATAGTTAGACTCGTTTCTGATGACTTGCGATAGTCAGTTAGAATCTATCTCATGACAGCTGCAGAATCACTCTGACAAAAGTTGACTCCTAATATTGTGGAGAACGCCATTTCAATGAAATAATCAGTGTGAGTATCTAAAGTTCAATATTTTAGCAACATTTCTTTTCAAATGAATATAGTCTGCATGGGTCTTATCAGGAATTCGGATATATATCTCTAACCATCATTAGGGGCATTCACTTTGCGATGACTAGGACCTATATTCAGATTTATTTTTTTCAGCGACGACCGTGTACATAGTCTGGGATACAGAATCATAGGTTATCACTTGGACCTAATAATCGACAAAACAGTACATTTATGAACGAAGTTATCGACCATGCAATAAGATTTGTAAGCAACTTGAATCTGTACAATGAATGAATTTAACGTAAATGAAATATAAACAAATTACATCAAAAGGATAATGTATATGTTTTATTGTTGCATCCTTAACATCGTCAATTCCACTCAAGTTATCACCTTAATCATGTTTGGTGTATTACTAGAATTAACAGATTAATAGAAATGAGTTATTACTCAAGTTCACAAACAAAGTTACTTGCACGTACTTATCAGATAATATCCATCAATATTGAGACTTTAAGGTTGCGTGTGTGTCACTTCATAAATAAACCATGTTTCTTTAAATTATTGTGAGTTAATTATCATTGCACCGTTGATTTAATTCAACGTAAATCAAAACATAAAATGACAATACCATCAATAGGACATCATAATGTTTTATTTTATATCCTGTTAAGCGGAAATATATACAGTGCTGTCTAAATTACACTGGCCTAGTGTACTACTAGAACGAATATATCAGACGACAACTATAAATCATGGTGAATCTGTTACATTACGTTATTATTTCAAGTCTAGCTATTGGCAATGTGTATTCAGGTTGGTATTCTGTAGTCATTTACCCATAATTTCTTTACCCGTGTATAGGTCCTGTTTCTGCTTCAAAAAAAATATTCGAATCTAGCATAGCTCATTGGCGAAAGTTCCGTATTTTTAGTTGTATAAAAAATGTCTCCCGCCGTCTCTGTAATGATGATGGAATTTTCAATTTAATTAGAGTATTATAATTATTATTTTCTGAATTATTAAAAAATGAAGCAGATTATGAGGTTGTGAATGGTTGTCCGGTGGATTTCACATTACCAACAGATGACGGCGAACCAGATCGAGTTACCTACTGGACAGAACCAACAGCAATCGATAACTCAGAAAGTGTTTCTGTCGCTCAGTCACACACAAATGGCTCAACATTTTATCTTGGTAACACTACAGTTACATATAATTTCACATACCGTCCAGGAAACATAGCTTTATGTGAATTCACAGTAACAATTATTGGTAAGATGTGAGCTTCGAAGTATTATATTAGTTTATTTCGATATCTATATATCTTGTATTTTATTGACGGTGCAATTCTTTGAATTGTGATTACTTATGCCTATACATATATGCAGATTGTAGTGTTTCTTATTTTATTTTTATCTGGACATTGAATTCAAATTTTGTTTAATTATAATACTTGTAATTACAGTATGAAATTTTTATATTTCAAGACACTGAAGATCCTATAGTAAGTTGCCCGAGTAACATCGTCGCCAACTCAAATGATGACAGTTCTACGATGACATATACAGCAGCGTCAACTGACAACGTTGGTGTAACTTCTGAAAGTTTTAATATTCCTTCTGGGTCGATCTTTGAATCTGGTGAAACTACTGTGATTTTTACGGCGTCAGATTCGTCTGGTAACCAGGCAACCTGTTCGTTCACTGTCACAGTCAAAGGTAGGGTTTGCGCTGGCAAGGTAAACGGTGTCAACATACATATACCGTCTACAAAAAAGTTGGTGGTGCTACTACTGTTATAACGACGACTTACAATAAAAAGAATGACGCTTCAAAATGCTGATGAACTTATTGTAGAAGGCTATGTGAGAGACTAAGACATTAACAAAGCAGTGGTCCGATTTTAGACAAATATAGTAGAACTATGATGCTACAGTTGTAGACGACACAAACTAGGTCTACTACAGTCACTGGCCTCACAAATCCTCTACAACGTTTAATCTGAACGTCTACTAGTACATAATCAGCATTAAATACCACTTTTCCGTTCAGTAGAACTAATACTGAACAGCACATGGTTTGTAATTAACCAATCAAATGGTGAAGTTCTGGTTTAGGCCTACCTGAGTAATTGCATAATAAAACATTTATGATACTGTAGACGTACCACAATATTAAAACTGAAAACCACAACAACTCTTGTGCAACTTTCACATATTTCCTTTTTACAGCTTCTTCAAGTTTGATAACAATAGTATTAGTATGGTTATTTGCTATTTTTATTATTGGAGTGTTGGTGGTTGTTGCTGGAATTGCATTTAAATGCAAAAAATCTACAAAGGAGGTTTGTCACTATTTGCATATCATTTGTCTAGAAGTAGACTAGACTAGATTTTACGTAACAAAATCGACTAGGCCTATTCAGAGTACAAGGTCGGGTTTGACAACACTTTCTGTACAATCCCACTTTATTCAAATTTGATACGTCATGTCAATCGAACAGTGTTGAATTGACAGACCATCATTTTGTCTTTTTTTAATTCACAATAAGAAAATATATTTGTAAATTCATGAAAAAAAGTATTTCAAATAATTTGTTATCCTCAGAGTAGGTAACGAGGATCTACTTATTTAAATCATTTTATTACTTTACATTAAAAACGGTACCTTATTCACATTACGTAACCCTTTTAAAATAAACATTCTACTCTTTCTATTTCTCTTCACACCTCGTTATTTACTGTAACCTTTATTTCAAATATTTTATTACAATGTTCTAAAACGTTTTTGTTTTAGCAAACGCCGCAAGTGGAGATTAAAGACACGACAACCATAGAACCATGTGAAATAGACAAAAATAGATCTACGAATTCAAGTTCAAGACAACCTGATGTAAGTTTATAACTTTACTCCACTCGGCCAGGTTAAACCACTGCGCCCCGCCCACTCAATTACATAATACAGAATACACGTTCCACCACTCTAGGTTACACAGAGTAATAAATACTTTCATTTAGATGCAATGTACAAGCGTCTCAATTGTTTTACTTTGTTGTCAAATGTTCACTTCAAAACAATTGAGGCATACAATCGGTGAAAATTCCGTCTTTCTTCTCATACAAATTTAAATTTCCTCCTTATCTCGTTCTTTAAAATAATAATTTTTATGATTCTTTCGACATTTTTTCGAACCTTTGATTTAATTATGTTCTAAATGTTCTATAACACATTTTTTAAAGCCACAGCCACACACAGCTGCACTGGTGCACATGGAGCCGGAGACTAGATCATTACATGAATACATGACAACTATTCAGCCAGGTGGCTTAGTCAATGCCACTTTATATATAACTGTAGAAGATACGGTTGAAGAAACAAAGAACAGGGAAACGGTTTACATTAATCTTAAGTCGACAAAGAAATGAACGCAATTCTGTAAAGAATTATAATTGTACTATTGTTTTTATTTTAGCATAAAGCATTACGGTTGTGAGCAATCTTTTTTCATTCATTCATTCAAGTTAACATTTTATTTTTTTCAAATCAATATAAAAATAAAAAACATTTCTTTCAATTTACAAATAATTGACATTAAAACAGACTTGAAAAGAAAGAAGTGGGAATAAATTTCTTTAAGTTTTTAAGTGGCAAAGTCCCAAAAAGTAAAATCAAAAGGAAAAACCAAGAGAAACTTGTGTTGTAAACAATAACTTGGCATACGTTTTATATTATAACTTTTCTACATATACAGTTTTAAAGCTACGTTTCGTCGTCGTTGTTACAGTATATCTCTTCTTTTTATGTTACATGTTTTCAGCTTAGGCAGCATAATACCCAGCAGATTATATTCCGGTGTTTTAAATTTGAATTTGGGAGTATTACAAAATTCTGAGACAAATATGTATATATAGATGGGTCACTGAAATCCGAAAATGAGGAATTTTTGTTTGCTCGATGGCCAACAATTAGGGAATACGATGAGGATTATCATTAAACTTTGATTAATGAAAATGTGATTGTTTTTCATATTTAATTCATGATCGTCATATTCTTACATCAGGTGCACAGTACAAACTGAAATTATAACTATAATTGATGTAGTTTTATTAAAATTTTGTTTTAGAATTTAGGTTATCAATTAGAAAATAGTTAATGCATTTTCATTTAATTGTAGTTATCTGTATATTATATTTTACTTCTCTTTACAGATATTAACTAGCTATAGAAGTAGGTTTCACGACATGTAAAAATTGTTATTTCACGGGAACTCAATCAAAATACATTTTGTCTTTCTTCTGTCTTTGCAAAAGGTTACATGATTCAGGGAGATGTATCTCTCTGCCTGATTTAACAGTAGTATACCTACAGTATACTGGATTTTACCTGTCACCTACATGTCTAAAATGTAGGCCCGAAGTCCGGAAAGATTTCACTTCGGTATATTCGTAGACTTTCAATGTTATTGTGTTGATATTTGTGTTAGAATTATAATGTTACTGTTTTATTAAGAATTATATAATTGTACCTATACTGTACTAATAATTGTATTCTTAACCAACTGACGTCACTAAAACACATGGCCCTACTAAAAGCAGGTTAAATTAACAGAAGGAAATACAAATGTGATAGCACCAAATATTTTTAAATGTTAAAACAATTTATATCTTATGAAAATGTGATATATAATGGAGTACTTCGATGACGATCAGCATTAAGTTTTTTTTTTTAATGTATTTAAATTGTCAGTACATATGGCAACAACAACAGCAGTATTTTGGAAAGATGCACACTAGATAGAGTTATTTGAACATTTTATAATCACAACCAAAAAAGTGCCAAAATAACAAAATACAGAGTATAGTATATACAATTGTGAAATTGTTAGATTATATCTTTGTGCGTTTTTTTAGTACAATAAAGAAGATAAAAACAATATAGTCGTCTTACAACCCTCGACTCGCCGAAGACAATTATGTATCCGTTAGAGGGGGTTATAAACAATTGTTAATAATACTGTACCATTATCTGACAATCGTTTGCGCCAATTAGCCAGTCGTCATAGAGAGCGCCCTTTCGATCACCACGGAGCATTGAGACAACATGTTGGCAATGAATCAAGAACCATGTCAATCACACTCAAGTTATCCTCAATATCATTACATATTGATCATTTTTAGTCTCGTGCAAACTATGTTGGTAAACGCTAAACTCAAATTTGTGTACGCGACCGCAGCCATGTATATGGCCTCGTTTTCGTTTATTTGAACTCGGGTTTTATTTTTAGAATTATTCATCAAAATAGTTACTTATATATAATTGGCTACTAAACACTATTATTGTAAGTCGATCATTGAAACAGTGATCATTATAACTTTATCATACTTGAAAGAGTAGGCCAACGAAGAGAAAGACAAATATGAAATATTCTACTTATGGACAAAGTGATAGCCCAAGCATATCTTATGCATTATTATTACTTTTTAAGCAAATTAAATATGCACAATATAAATCTAAATAAATAAACGAAATTACAAAGCTCAGATTAAAAGGACACAACGATGTTACTATAGGCCTATAGGGCCTATTATTTGACTATTTCCTGTAACGCCAGTGGAATGTTTGACGTTATATTAAGCTATATAAACATTATTCATCATTTGTACCGACAATTATCTTCAATATAGTTTGTTATCAGACGAAGAAAAGCAAATAAAATATGCTGGCTTTGTTACATTACATTATGCTAAGCCTAACTGTATATTATGTGTATGCAGGTAAGATTCTTCTTATTCGTTCAGCTATGTTTCTATAAATATAATACGAGTATCTAAATATATGCACTGTTTTTGTACAGCTCCTCCAGTATGGTCAAATTGCCCGTCAGATATTGAACAAAATACAGAACCTTATTCAAATCAGGCGACGGTCACGTGGACGGCATCAACTATAACTGATGATACTACACCATTGTCTAGACTTGTTATACAAGTAATATACAATCCAGCGTTGGCGACTCCAACTGTATTTTTTATTGGAACTACCGAAGTTCGTTATGTTGCTACTGATGAAGATTCAGAAGTTGGTTTATGCTCTTTTATGGTCACTGTCAATGGTGAGTGTTGTATTTATTTCTGCACTTTGAACACCATATTCCCAAGTTTAACATTGATACAATACCTTGTAGTGTGCCGTGGATTGTTAAATTTAGTGAACAAATGTTTGCTACACTGCACACCTACCCTGGACTACTGGATACACAATACTTATTCATTCATATATAAAGTTAATAATACGATCAGGTATACAAAGAACCATAAAGATAGAAAGAATAATGAGTAAGAGTCACAAATACATTTTTATAAGTGCGATGGTACAAATAATTTCACGAGGTGAAAGATGAAATTCCATTTTCACGAGGCGTGAAGTGAAAATTGAATTTTATATTTCACCTAAAAAAGACATTATTTGGACTAATACATGAATACATTATTTGTATACCTACATGTCAACAACCGAAAGGAATGCAATATGATACGCGCTGTGTAGATGCAATTACGTCAAAGCTCGCAAGTAAAATACACCTTGTTTTAAGCATCGTGTGAACGCTCATCGGAAGTAACGTGCGCGTAAAACTTTACGTTTGATGTAACTTTCTTCAGAGGTAAGGTCGTCTGAACCTAACTATTTATTCATGCCAAAGTCAAGAAAAACAACTGGCGGCGGAAAGGAGGATTTTGGCAGTTGGCCATGACATTTTTGTACACGAACAGATTTTTTTTTGTACAAACGAAGCTGGATAAAGACACGATCAGTGAAATTACTAATATACTACTTCTTTTGAATATCCTTTCATTTTTCAGATACATGTAGTGAATTCCAGTGTGTATCGGGTAAAACACCATGTGTTCCAGATAACTCTACATGTGATGAGAACATTGACTGTATAGATGGAGCAGATGAATCAATGTGCTTAGGTTTAAAACCATGGAACTTTGCTTCAATCAGTAAGTTTACAATAATCCTTAGAAAATGTAAAATTAGTTTAGTTCATATCCACTTATTACTTATACTAAGTTACAGTGTAGAGTACTTAGTTCACAACTGGGAAACGTTAATTTGCCGAATAAGTTTTACCTGCTAAGTTTCAGTTTGTGTACTATTTCTACAGTTTACAAATTTACTTCAAGTTTCAGCTGGTGAAAATAACATCATACTGACATTGGATCGTGAATACGGAGCAATATACGCAGGACGGTTAACCAACGGGACGTCTGAATTACAAACTTACTATTTCAACAGTACATATGGATTTTCTGGAATCGACTATGATCCAGTTTTACAAGAAATTTATTTAACAGATGTTGATAATGGACAGATACTAAAGACGCCCCTTAGCGGAGAAAGCTTAACTGTTGTTGTCAGTGAAAACATAACATGTAGGCCTAAGTATACCATATTTAATTGGAAGTAAATTTAATAATTTAAACTTTCACCAGAAATGAGTGAAGAGCAACATTATCATAAGAAACCCGATTTTTTTGTTTCAGATCCAGAGGGAGTTGCTATTGACCACGTATCAAGAACTATTTTTTGGACTGACTCAGCAACCGATAGCATTGAATCTGTGCAAATGGATGGAAGTAATCGCAAGACTATACTTACAGGCATTAATCCAAGAGCAATAGTTGTGCTTCCATCAAACAGGTAACTATAATGCTCAGCTTTATTGCTTCGTGTATAATTCCAGAAATAACACTAGGTCTTACAAACGTGTTGGTGTGTGTGATACGTGAATGAACGACCGTGAACAAATTATCTAGTCTGATACGCACAAACAAACTCATTCGAGTCGTGACTTTGGAATTGTTGTTTGCCTGACATTTTCAAAATATAAATGTAATTTATGAGAACCTACCAGCTCTATTTTTCAAAATGTTCTTAGCTCAGCCCCAATCATGGTAGGGCTGGTCTTGGAGACTTATATTTCGTTTCGTATTTCAAAGTATAAGTGCAATTTCTGGAGACCTAACAGCTCTATTTTTCAAAATGTTCTTAGCTCAGACCAAACCATGACAGGATGAGACTTAAGTATAATAATAATAATAAGTCCAATTTCCGGGGACCTAGCAGCTCTATTTTTCAAACTTTTCTCAGGTCATCCCCAAGAAGAGAGACGGTCAGGGGGAAAGTTCCGCATTTACAATTTTCACGCAGACAGCAACCAGCTTACTCCTCTGAAGTGGTAGCACATTACAGCAAGAGGGACAGTACTGTTTTTATTTAGGCCATATCAAAATGTGACATTTGTTTGTCCCCTTCCTACCAACGAACAACTGGACATATGTGCATAATTATTATTTATAATAATGTAGGACCAGTGAGCTGAAAGATTGGTTTAGCTGTAGAACTAGAAATAATTTACAATTATTTTAGTGATTGGAATGGATGACAATGGATGATGTTTTCGTTACTGAAGTAAACGTGCTACTAAAATTCCGAACGTAGGCAAGCAGTAAACAATATCGTGATAGTTGCACAAGGAATAAATAATGTTGGTTGATCCTTATTAATAACTAAAAAAGAAGGTCTTATGCTATAGAGTTGAAATATTCTGTATATTTTCTCTAGAACAGTATTTTGGTCTGAGGGTAGTTACGTTGATCGAAGTACATACGAGGGTCAAGATAGACTAGTGCTAGTAAACGAATTACTTGGATATTTTAATGGTCTATCATTGGATGAGCAAGGTACAGTATTTTATATCAAAGAAAGTTTTGAAAATATCGTGAAGGCCCGTTTAATGAACGACGATAAATGTAAATAAATGTCGTTTGTTTTATATATATAGTCCTAGCATTTAAACGTGACTTAATTCTTAAAAGATTCGGCGGAGGAAGAATGAAGGAGGCCTACATCACCTCCGACTACCTCTAAAAACAAGTCAAGATCATGGAAAGATTAACAATCCATATAATACTTTATCAAAAGCCATCCCATTCAATACAGGTTCCTGTGACTAATGTTATTAGTTCACTGTTGTAATTTATATAAACATTCACATTTTTACAGTGAAATACGGTTACAGTAGATCAATGTTATAATCGTGACGATTCTTACTCCAATCGATACAAAGATGCACTGTCAAGAAACACTTAACACATTGAATAATAATAATAATAATAATTGACCCACAAGAGAAAAAAAACAGTTGAGAACCTACAGATTTTCACACGCCACTGATGTCGCATTAGTCCGTATGCTTAATTTTAATGTTTTGTTGACCAATTTGAAGTTCATTATGACTAGTAAACAAGTATGCATATATATATATATATATAAAACTGTTTTCTTAATGTTGTATTTTAAGGTGGTTGGCTGTATTATAGCACTGCTTTTTTGGGTAATCATGGATCCGGTATTTATAGAAGTGATTACTGGGGTAATTTTTGGCAGATTGTTTATGAATCACCCGTTGGTAGATTCTTTGACGTGTTTTACTATCAAGGCTTCATTTATTATACGGATTTGGACGAAGAAGACGTGAAGATAGTTGCAGCAACCCAAAACGCTAATACACCAACACCAGTCACTACAAAGTTATTTCAACAAACTTCATCGAAAGCTGCAGGGGTTATCATTATACCTTACAAAGGTTTGTCATCATATTTTTTTGTTTAATAAATAATTTCATTCGTAATCTTGATTTTTTAATTTCAGTCAGTGTAGTGTTTTCAATTATATACTTTATTAATATTAGTAATGTATCAATACCAACAACACTTTCAACGAATGAAATTATTTTCACAACAACATACCTCCTAGGCTAGCAATGCGAAAAATCGCTAGGCAACTGAAACTGATGTAGGATACCTCTGTTTTTCCCCACCGTTTCCACGTACTTCTTTTAATTAAATCAAAATCATACAAACGATCTGAAGCTAATTGAAGTAATTTTTTGGTCAAAATAAGTATATCTATATCTGTTTTGACCAATGGCACCAGAGTTACTACTTGAGTCATTGATGACAAGATCATATTATCTTTAAAGTCGATCACGTTATTCCGAATCATTTTTATAATCCTAGTCCTGAATCATTATACAAAGTATATTTTTATTTAAGACACTGAGTATCCTGTTGTAACTTGCCCGAGTGACATCATCACCAACTCTAATAATGGCACCACTGCTCTAGTGGCATACACCGCAACGTCAACTGACAACGTTGGTATTGCTTCTGAAAGTTTTAATATTCCTTCTGGGTCGATCTTTGAGTTTGGTGAAACTACTGTAAATTTTACGGCGTTAGATTCATCTGGCAACCAAGGAACATGTTCATTTACTGTTAAAGTCGATAACGGTAGGTTATACTTTAGTTTTACAAAGTATCATAGGAATGTTCGGTAAAGTGGGGATTTTGTACGGATTAATCAGGTGTACACAATGTTTAGCATGGTTAGGCTGATGCTATATTAGTTTTAGACTGTACTAGCCTTCCCAATCTGATTAACAACTAGACCTAGGTTGGTACATATGATTTTCAAAACTTAATGGATACACTGTAACTATAACGTGATTGACAGTAAATTATCTATTTAATAGGCACGAATGCTCAGAATGTAACTGATTGTCTATGTCGCCGTCGGAACTCGTCTACAAAGTACAATTGAATAGAAGGAAGCGACAAATATGTGGTAGAAGAGAATGAGACTGACGAGTTCCTAGTTCAACTGGACAGATAGAGAAGGAGATTATCAAGTTTAGAATTTAGTTCCATAGTCGCTATTATTAATTTTATTAATTTACAAAGTTAGCTATTATCGCTAAAATAGAATCTTTTTTTTTCTTTGTAATGTATTATACCATAGGGACAATTGTCTGAAATAAAAGTTGAATTGAATTTAATTGAATAAACGGATGCCAACTAATAAGGTATTCAATGAACCAATTAACTTTATTCAACAAAAGCTATTTAGAATAAAACTATAATTCTATCAATATTTATTAAGTGTAGTTTCCAAATAAATTATATTTATTATTATTATTATTATTATTATTATTATTATTATTATTATTATTATTATTATTATTATTATTATTATTATTATTATTATTATTATTATTATTATTATTATTATTATTATTATTATTATTATTATTATTATTATTATTATTATTATTATTATTATTATTATTATTATTATTATTATTATTATTATTATTATTATTATTATTATTATTATTATTATTATTATTATGATTATTATTATTATTATTATTATTATTATTATTATTATTATTATTATTATTATTATTATTATTATTATTATTATTATTATTATTATTATTATTATTATTATTAAGAAAACTTAACATCTAAATTAGTTAAACCAACACAGACTAATTAAATAATACAACATTACATCATTATTGAGGAGCTCCGGTGACTTATAACATCGTTAAGCACAGATATCTTCCCAATACACTCTACAGTGTTCAGTATCATAATGTATATTATAACACACCTGAACTTTTCTTGTCATTTGACTGGACGATAGTGGGTCACGTGGTGTTTCTTCTTGCACATGAAAGAAAGCTCCTAAGTTAGCTTCAGATCGTTTGTATGATCGCTTGTGATTGGTCAATTCACTTGAGTTGCGCCTACGTCATTGAGAACCAAGCTTTAACAAATCATGTAAGTATAATGTTAGTATATCAAAAATAAATACACAGAATTAGTTTACTTTTATTTTGTTATATATTATTGAACATTCAAAGCGTCCAAGTGTTTATGTGCAATGCAAGCTGATCTGAGACTATACGCGAGATTAAAGAGAGGCAGATGTAATTATCAAATGGCAAATCTATCTCTAAATATCTTCAGTGCCTTCAATTTAAGGCACTTCTTTCGTACGAATAATAAAAATACGCTATATTCTCTATATTATTTTAAAATACTCTATAGCAGCAACGCAGAAAATATGAATTGGTTGATACGTTTATTTCCGAGATCTTATTCAAGTTCACAATTATTCATCTTACTCGCATAAAATAAGCTAACCACTATAGATTAGTCAATCATCAAACCAATGAAAATTACCATGTCATCACACGTGACAGAGCAATAAGAGAAGAGAGAAAAATATTGAAATATCGTACATGGATAAAGTGATCGTCGATGCATATGTCCATGTATTATGTTTTTTAAAAGAAATTTAAATATGTACAATACAAATCTACCAATTCCGAAATTACAATGCTCGGATTAAAAATTGAACCATGTATAGTATTTTATATATTATTTCCTGTTCTAAACGCCATAGGGAGTGGCATATATCAAAGGGTGTTGATTTAAAACGATTATTCATCATCGAATTAATTTACCTTTGATAAGTAGGCCTATTTGTAATCATGGTGGATTTGATACATTACATTATGTTAAGTCTAACTATAGGCAATGTTTATACAGGTAAGATTCTTCTTATTCGTTTTGCCATATTCATTTTATCGGTATTGTGACGTTTTCATTCACAGAATAAGCACTCGGGTTTGTTTTTCAGCTCCCCCTGTGTGGTATTGCCCATCAGAGATCCAACAAAATACAGAACCTGGTTCGAAAAACGCAATTGTCAAGTGGGCGGTACCAATCGTAAGTGATGATACTACACCGGTAGCAAGGCTTGTTACACAAGTATTATACAATCCTGCGTTAGCGACTCCAAATGTATTTTTAATAGGATCTACAGAGGTTCGTTATACTGCTACTGATGAAGATACAGAAGTTGGTTCATGTTCTTTTATGGTCACTGTCATTGGTGAGTATATACAGTTTTTAACACACATTGAACACCATATTATTCCCCAGTTCAACATTGGTATAATAAGTCATGGTTGGCCGTATGTAAATGTGCCGTGGATTGTTACTTTTAGTGACCGAATGGTTGAGGTTTTTATTTCATCATATCAATTTCATTCTTCAGCTACATGCAGTGAATTCGAGTGTGTCTCGGGTACAATACCATGTGTTCCAGATAATTCTACGTGTGATGAGAACATTGACTGTATAGATGGTGCAGATGAATCAATGTGCTTAGGTTTACAACCATGGAACTTTGCTTCAATCAGTAAGTTTACAATTATTGGTTTCTTAAAAAACAGATAGCGTGGAAAAGTTTATGCTGACCATGTAGTATAGTAATCCAGGGACTGATACTTTATACTACTTACACTTTAGAGTAATTAGTTCACAACCAGAGAACGTTACTTTACTGGGTAAGTTACAGTTTAGTGCGCCTAGTTCATAACCAGAACGTTACTTTACAAACTAAGCCCTACCCGCTAAGTTACAGTTTGTTTGCTATTTTTACTACAATTTCTAAGGTTTTTTACTTTTACATTTTTAAGTTTCAGCTGGAGAAAATGACATAATACTGACATTAGATCGTGAATACGGAGCAATATACGGAGGAAGGTTAAGCAACGGGACGTCTGAATTACAAACTTACTATTTCAACAGTACATATGGATTTTCTGGAATCGACTATGATCCGGTTTTACAAGAAATTTATTTGACAGATGTTGATAACGGACAAATACTAAAGACGCCCCTTAGCGGAGAAAGCTTAACTGTTGTTGTCAATGAAAATAACAATACATGTATGTTATTTTAATAAACACACAAAAGTGTAATTTATCATTAGTTACGGAATGAAGATAATGCTCTATTGGTTTTCATTTTATACAATTCTAATCGCCCACAAAGAGTGTGTGTTGGAAAATCCAAGTCGAAACCTGTTTCCTAGATTAAAACTCTGTTCAGCAGGGTCAATTTTGTATCTGTTTTCAAGCTATATTCTTCCTATCTCTGAGATTGTATATACGTTCAACCTGATTACACTCAAATACATGCTTTCTTTAAGCCCATGGCCCATGGTAACTGTATCTCTCAAAAACTGCTCTAGTGTCAAGACACTTTTTAAAGCTTCCAATAGGCCTACCTTGAAAGTCTTCACATACCCCATGAAATGCTCATGTGGTGTTACATGTCATCTCTTAGGTCGGCGATATTCTTCTACTTGTTGAACCCAGATTTACACGTTCCTTTGGTCTTTTTCTGTTGCAGCTCCTGTCTTTGGAAAGTTACCCCTTCACATTCGCAAATCTACTATCACATTTTTATGTTGTTGGCAATAAATAATTGTTTGTTTTAAATTGTCTTGTTAGATGCTCACATAAGTGAGAACACCTACGAGTTATATGTACCCGATGTAAGCATTCCTGGCAAACGTAATGCAGTTATGTGGGGTTTGTCAAGATTACGGTAGTTTTTAGGTTTACGGATTAGTTTCCTTTTTCATATGAGCACTTTGGTGGATAATGTATGTGCGTTAACAAATCTTATTTGAGTATTATAGAATTAGTATTATAACAAACGTGATTTTCAGGTCCAGAGGGAATCGCTATTGATGAAATATCTAGAACTATATTTTGGACTGACTCAGCAAACGATAGCATTGAATCTGTGCAAATGGATGGAAGTGAACGCAAAACTATATTTACAGGCATTAACAATCCAAGAGGAATTGCTGTGCTCACGTCAAACAGGTAACTAACACAACACAACATAGATTTATATCTCTACTGCATTGTATTTAAATAAATAAATAAATACAGAAAGAAATAACAATACTATTGTTAGTATTGTTAGTAATTGCATCCAGTCGTTTTAACTTGTATTTATTTAACTTTTTTATTGATACGTGAATAAACGAATTAATAAATTCATATATTCGTGACTTTTGAGGGTTTCACAATAATTAGAAATATCCAATTCAACAATTCACGCATACCGTGACGTGTACAAGTGAGGTTTTTTCACCGTTGCAAAGTTGAAATCACTTCACATACTGTATTCAATTGGAAACGGATACATGTTTTTTGTTACGTTTAGAACCATTTTTAGACGATTTCGTCATGCCGCTGTTTCAATACTAACTCATTTGTATTATTGACACTGAGAACCTTTAAAGTTGACCTATTGGGTGAAGAGATATTTTGAGTACTGTACTTTTCGTTAATTAGCAATAATATTTTCTATAGAACATTGTTTTGGTTTGATGACAGTTCTATTGAAAGAAGTACTTACGAGGGTCAAGATAGGCAAACGGTAACAATGCGAGAAGATATTAATGGTCTGTCATTGGATGTGCAAGGTACGGTAGATCAAGACAATTTGGTGAACATAAAAAGAAAAAAGGAACTTAGAATGAAACATTTGTAAATCCATATTATAAACCATCCAATTTTTCTATTTTATACGTTTCTATGATTTTGTTTAAATTATAGGCATTCAAACATTGTCCTGGTTTGAAATACTGTTAGGCCTACATCTAGACCCATTCTTTTTATTTCATTTATTTGGCACATCAATATATAATAAATATAAATACATTAAACATTAAAATACATCAATAAAAACAAATAAGGCGGTATTTATGAAGTTATAAGGGATTCACGCACAATCGTTAAAAAAGGCAACTTAGTTGAAATGTTTTCAATTTAATTTTAAAATTGAATTTGCCCATCTTTATCTTAGGTTTATAACTGTGTATCATTTAATAATTTTGTATTTTAAAGGTGATTGGCTGTATTATGCTGCCGTTGAACATTATTTTCATGATACCACGATTTATAGAAGTGATTACTGGGGTAATTTTAGGAAGTATGTTACTAGCATACCTTCTGAAAGAGTACTTGACGTGTTCTATTATAAAAGCTTTATTTATTATACGGATTGGGACGGAGATGACGTAAAGAAAGTTACAACCGGTAACGTTAACGGTTTCAAAATACACACACCAGTCACTACAAATGTATTTCAACGAACTTTATCTCAAGCAGCAGGGGTTACAATTATATCTTTCAAAGGTTTTTCATTCATGTTCTTTTGTTAATTATAAATAGGGCCTAAAACCCATACATAACACACTAAAGTGTATTATAGGCCTAGGCCTAGGTTTGTTGTGAATATTATTATAATAAATTGTACATTTTCATAACAATTGTGGGTAGGGAAAAATGTTTCAAATTGTTGAATTACTACTCGATGTTATGGTCCCTATCTAAGTATTTCAAACCCTATTTTAATTCTACTAATCCTAGTAAATTATTATAATAACATATTGTCTGGCAATTAAACAAATAATCAATGATTTATTCAAGACACTGAAAATCCTGTTGTAACTTGCTCGAGTGACATTGTCACAAACTCAAATGGGAATACTGCTCTAGTGACATCTACAGCAACATCAACTGACAACGTTGGTATTGCTTCTGAAAGTTTTAATATTCCTTCTGGATCAATCTTTGAATCTGGTGAAACTACTGTGATTTTTACGGCGTTGGATTCATCTGGTAATCAAGGAAACTGTTCGTTTACTGTCACAGTTGAAGGTAGGTTTCCGCACTCGTAGGTATACCCTTCAGTGGTGAACGTTTAAGCCTTTGTTTGATGACGATGCGTCGTAGCAAATGTGGAAATTGTGTGGACATTTTATATTACTAACAGATGATGATTTCAACATTGGTCCTTGGTACCCGAGTCATATTTTGTGAAAAAACTCTAAAAGTCTAAATAATATTTAGAATTTTATTCTAGTCAATCTACTAGAATTTTTTAGAAGATTACTTTTATGAATCGTTATACAAAATGAATTTCATTTAAGACACCGAGAATCCTGTTGTAACTTGTCCGAGTAACATCACCACCAACTCAACCGATGGTGGCACCACAACTGCTGGAGTGACATACAACGCAACCGCAACTGACAACGTTGGTATTGCTTCTGAAAGTTTTAATATTCCTTCTGGATCAATCTTTGAATCTGGTGAAACTACTGTGATTTTTACGGCGTTGGATTCATCTGGCAATCAGGGAACCTGTTCGTTCACTGTCACAGTTGAAGGTAGGTTTCCAGACTCGTAAGGTAGACTACTATACTCTTTAGTGGTGAACGTTTGTTTGATTGTAAATGTGGAAATTGTGTGGAATCAAAAGCTCTTCGTCTGTACTGTATATAATTTCTAAACTTTGTTTTACAGAACCCATCTGTGCTAAGAAATGCAGTAATGGTGGAACATGTATGGTAAACAATGGCGTAGAAGAATGCCAATGTGCGACGGACTTTAAGGGTGATAACTGTGAAAACAAAGAATGTACGTAATTCAATTAAATGTTTCAAAAAAATGTATAAAAATATAACCTATATTTTGATGTCCCTTCATTGACAATCCAGTAAGGCATTAATGATTCTTTCAAGGGACGTGCATGGCTTTTGTTACACTGCAAGGCCAAGACGAATACGCTTTTAAAATTCATCGTCTGTTACATGTCCTAGAATATGGAGCAAACTTCCAGAAGAAATTAGACAATGTTCTACAGTATCAGACTTTAGCTCACCAAACATGTTATCTTGAAGTACTAACATAAGTTTATGTGTTTTGGTTGAATTATTACTACTTTCTATGTATTTCAGTATATATGTTACTTGTGTTAATTTTTTAGTAAGATTACTCCTTGCAAATGTTTTAACCTACCGAAAAATATTTTTTCATCCAGTTCTTTCTTTCTGGCAACATTTAAAACGCTACTTGTTTAATTTCCTCTACACTCGTGTGGTGTTCATAACTTGGGGTCAAAGATCAAAAGAGGATTAGTATAGTACAAATTACAGAAAATTGATAAAAGACTACTCCTCCCCACAAATGACATACTAGTAAAGTTTTGTCTTTCGCACATGTGTATTGTTATGATAGTAGTGTATGAGAAAGAGTTTATATGGTGTTCAAAGATGTTGGATCAATTTCGATTTCAATTTTTCGATGGGTAAAGATATTTTCAATTTCATATACAACGTCATAATTTGAATGATAAATTATCGTATTTTACAGCTTCATCAAGTTCAATAGAGATTGCAATAGGATTGTTCTTTGCCGGCATTGTTATTGGACTGTTGGTTTCTGCTGGAGTCGTATTTAAACACAAATGGTCTACAAAGGTGCGTAAGAGCCCGTTCGGACGTAGCAATTTACACGTGTAATGGTTGCGTGTGGTGTAAATAATTGAGATAAACTTTCAGCAAGATAATGAACAATTTAAATTGCTAGTTTATCTCAAAATTTACACCACACGCGACCATTACACGTCTAAATTGTTACGTACGAACGGGCTTAAAGAAAGAAGAGGACGGAAATAAATTTCAAACATTATACAGAAAGGAAATTCTGCTATAAAAACACTACTATTTTTTTTCAGCAGTAGGTAGTTAACTGATCTTACCATATCTCGTGGTTCCTGAGAAAATGCAAACAAAAAATGTTGAGTATTTTTTATACAGCGCGAAAATTGAATGTGACTAACCGATACATAGTACCTTCATTTTGTCTTATTTGTGCTTCGAGATTCCAAGGTTCTAAAAAACTATGATTGTTCAGCTGGAGCGACGTGCACGCAATGAAGATTAACATCATGAAGTAGTAATTCATTTATTTAATTTTTTTTTTTATAATTCACAGAAGAAATCGGCCGAAAACGGATTTACTGATTCAAGCAATCCCGATGTAAGTTGTTAACTTTACAAAAACTATATTATATCCTATGCACACCATGTCATCCCTTTCTAAAATAAATCCATCCCTTTCGGATTCCGATTCTGTTGGTGAACCATTCTTCGCTCACTTTATCATTTACTGTATCCTTATTCTAATGATATTAATAATTATTTAACCATTTCTTCGGATCCTCATTAAGTGCAAGATCACATCCACACTTAGGTATCGTGTTATTAAAACGTTCTAATTGGCTGGGTTTTTTTTCAGGCACACACGGACACTGGGGAACTGCATGAATACATGGCAACCATACAGCCAGTTGGCATAGACAACAATGATACTCTGTATATGACTGTAGAAGACACGGTTGAAGAAGAAACAAAGGAAAGGGAAACTGTGTACATTAATGTAAATAAGTCGAAAAAGAAATGAACGTAATTCTGTAAAAGAATTATAATTGTACTATTGTTTTTATTTTTAGCATAAAGCGGTTTTGGGCAATCTTTTTTCATTCATTCATTCATTCAAGTTAACATTTATTTCTTTCAAATCAAAATAACAATAAAAAACATTTCTTTCAATTTACAAATAATTAATGAAATTAAAACAGACTGGAAAAGAAAGAAGTGGTAATAAATTTGTTTAAGTTTATAAGTGGCGAAGTTTCAAAAAGTAAAATCAAAAGGAAAAACCAATAGAAACTTGTGTTGTAAACAATAACTTGGCATACGTTTTATATTATAACTTTTCTACATATACAGTTTTAAAGCTACGTTTCGTCGTCGTTGTTACAGTATATCTCTTCTTTTTATGTTACATGTTTTCAGCTTAGGCAGCATAATACTCAGCAGATTATATTCCGGTGTTTTAAATTTGAATTTGGGAGTATTACAAAATTCTGAGACAAATATGTATTTTCATGTTTATCCTGGATAGATGGGTCACTGAAATCCGAAAATGACGAATTTTTGTTTGCTCGATGGCCAACAATTAGGGAATACGATGAGGATTATCATTGAACTTTGATTAATGAGAATGTGATTGTTTTTCATATTAAATTCATGATCGTCATAATATTCTTATTCAGGTGCACAGTACAAACTAAAATTATAACTATAATTGATGTAGTTTTATTAAAATTTTGTTTTAGAATTTAGGTTATCAATTAGAAAATAGTTAATGCATTTTCATTTAATTGTAGTTATCTGTATATTATATTTAACTTCTCTTTACAGATATTAACTAGCTATAGTAGTAGGTTTCACGACATGTAAAAATTGTTATTTCACGGGAACTCAATCAAAATACATTTTGTCTTTCTTCTGTCTTTGCAAAAGGTTAGATGATTCAGGGAGATGTATCTCTCTGCCTGATTTAACAGTAGTAGTCCTACAGTATACTGGATTTTACCCGTCACCTACATGTCTAAAATGTAGGCCCGAAGTCCGGAAAGATTTGACTTCGGTATATTCGTAGACTATCAATGTTGTTGACTATTGTGTTGATATTTGTGTTAAAATTATAATGTTACTGTTACTGTTTTATTAAGAATTATATAATTGCACTTATACTGTACTAATAATTGTATTCTTAACCAACTGACGTCACTAAAACACATGGCCTCACTAAAAACAGGTTAAATTAACAGAAGGAAATACAAATGTGATAGCACCAAACATTTAAAAAAAAATTATATTATAAAAATGTTATATATAATTGAGTACTTCGATGACGATCAGCATTAACTTTTTAAAATAAGGGTATTTAAATTGTCAGTACATATGGCAACAACAACAGTAGTTGTATTTTGGAAAGATGCACAATAGAGAGAGTTATTAGAAAATTTTATAAGAGGATATCAGCACTTAGGTCTACATAACAACGATGTGCCAAGCTCTCCAAAATAACAAAATACAGAGTACAGTATATACAATTGTGAAATTAAGATTCACAAGTTAAAATATATGCGTTTTTTAGTACAATAAAAAAGATAAAAACAATATAGTCGTCTTACAACACTCGACTAAGACAATTATCCGTAAGAGGGGGTTATAAACAATAGTTGTATATACCACAGTAAGGCAAATGCTCTGACAATCGTTTGCGCCAATTATCCAGTCGTCATAGAGAGCGCCCTTTCGATCACAGTGAATAAAATTGTTATTTTATTCATTTTTATTTCAACATTATTGAGTGTGGTCCATCCAGCTAAAACTGATCATCAGGGACTTCACAAAAATACAATATGACAAGACATAAACATGCAACAATTAAACATTAAAATTAATAGAATTTATAAAGTTTAACAAAATAAAATAATGCACAGAATGATAAGAATCAAAAGGGAAATCAATTAAAACATTGAATTAAATTAAATTGGCCATCTCAGAGAGAAAAGACAGGAAATAGGAAGTAACTAAACAAGGAGAAGATGGTTCTTGAGCAACAATTTGAAAGAAGAGTAAGATGAAGCAAGACGGGCATCTAAAGGAAGAGAAATAATCAAAATTGAAGCATTGAAGCTAAAAGACTGTTTGAAAAGTTCCAAGTAAAATCTGGGTATAAGAAGAGATCACTGTCTGCATGCATGAATCAAGACCCATGCCAATATCATTAACTACTGATCATGTTTATTCGACCATTTGATCCAGTTTTAATCTTTTTTCCCCTTATTCAATTTCACAATTATTCATCAAAATAGTTACTTGCATTATAATGACTACTAATCAAAGTTAAATAATTGTAGCGGTGCTCATTGTCACTTTATACGTGAGAGAGCATGGAGAGAGTACAAATATTCAGGAAACACTGTATCGTACAAAGTGATCATCCATGCATATATATATATAATATTTGGTAACTTTCAAGCAAATTAAATATGTACAATATAATTTTAAATAAACAACGAAATTACAATGCTCGGATGACAAGGACACAAACCATGTCTATTTGTATATTATTTCCTGTTCTCAACGTCAGATTGGTTTGAAGCTCATAATACAACATAGGGCCTATTTATCATTTTTGGAGCGCCTTTTATCTTTAATAATTAGTTTGTCATCAGGAAGAAAATGAACGTAAACATGCTGTTACATTACATTATGTTAACCCTAACTATAAGTAATGTGTATACAGGTAAGATATTGAACTCGTTTCAAAAGATAAAATCTCATATTTTATTAGCGGCGGACGATTGTGCAAACATGTACGGGAAACGTTTCCCCTCGTTAGTGTGAAGCTTTTTAAAATGGTGCATATATTTATACAAACTTCGACCGGTATTCAATTACGTTAATGCTTTGTTTTTAAAATTATCCAAACATCTGAATAGCTGCTGACAGCGTATTATAAATAATAAAAAGTGCTGTGTTTTAGTTGTGTAGATTGTTTATTTATAGCTCTGTCTATCAAACTAGTTTGAAAAAAGTGTGATGTGCCCAAATATGGTAGTGATATGCTTAAATATGGTAGTGATATGAAAGCATGTCCATATATCGGCACATCACATTTTTTCACATAAAGTTTGATAGTGTAGACAGAGTTTAAGCCAGTTAATATGTAGTTCTTTTAGTTTGAGTTGATAAGGTGTATTTGCAAAATCCCGAAGCAGCTTTTATCAGATTGCTGATGACACGTTTCTGAATTTTGCAAATGTTGGAAAGTTATAAGCTTCTTCTTATTCGTTCAGCCATATTTCTTATCGGTATCTACGTTTTCAATGACAACAAAATAAACATCATTTTTTGTTCAGCCCCTCCTGTATGGTCAAATTGCCCGTCAGATATCGAACAAAATACAGAACCTAATTCAAATCAGGCGACGGTCACGTGGACGGCACCAACTGTAAGTGATGATACTACACCATTGTCAGGACTTTCATTCAAGAAATATACAATCCTGCGTTGGCGACTCCAAGTGTATTTTTAATTGGAACTACTGAAGTTCGTTATACTGCTACTGATGGAGATACAGAAGTTGGCTCGTGTATTTTTAATGTCACTATCATCGGTGAGTATAATAATAATGCTAATAATTTATGTCATTTCAACACTATAGTAATTCGGGTGGTGTTTTAGAATGAATTAAAGAAGCCTTGCGTGTTATACTTAGATACATCGTATAATTGTATATACTGCTTCCGCCTGGAGAAAGACCCGGAACTTGACAATCATGGGCCAATATTATAAAGAAACTCGTACCATTTACAAAAATACTAAATGATTAAATTTAAAATGCTTATATAATTTATTTTTCCAGTACCATGCAGTGATTTCCAGTGTGTTCCGGGTACGATGCCATGTGTTTCAGATAGTTCTACGTGTGATGGGAATATTGACTGTATAGATGGAGCAGATGAATCAATGTGCTTAGGTTTAAAACCATGGAACTTTGCTTCACTCAGTAAGTTTACCATGTTTACACTCTATAAACTCTAGGCATACAAATCTATTTAAAGAACACCAAGAAAAGTGTATGTTAACTACAGTTTAGATAATTACTTCAGTTCACATCGTAGCCTAAGCTGATTAAGTTACCGATACAGCTTAGAGTAACTAAATACTTGAGATGTTTCTAATGAATAACTCGCTAAGTTACTGTGTCTGCTGCCCTTGATATTTAATGTCTAAATGTTACAAATTGTATCTAAGTTTCAGCAGGCGAAAATGACATCATACTGGCATTTGAATACGGAGCAATATACGGAGGGCGATTAAGCAACGGGATGTCTGAATTGCAAACTTACTATTTCAACAGTACATTTGAATTTTCTGGAATTGACTACGATCCAGTTTTACAAGAAATTTATATAACAGACGTTGCGAACGGACAGATACTAAAGACGCCTCTAAGCGGAGAAAGTTTTACTGTTGTTGTCAGTGAAATAAATAGTAAGTTCTAGTTCTTTAGTATAAATCACATTCTCCAAATTAAGTGAAACGTAACATTAATATATGAATATACATGATGATTATTTTACTATTTCAGATCCATGGAGTATTAGTATCGCAATTGACCATATATCTAGAACCATTTTTTGGGCGGGTGGTTATGACATTGAGTCTATGCAAATTGATGGAAGTGATCGTAAAACTATAATTACACAGATTAGTTCCGGAACCAGCATTGCTGTACTCACGTCAAACAGGTAACAACAATACTTGATTGATATCTTCGTGTAATTTCAATAATACCCAAAACAACAAAATAATTATGCTCTATACTGCAGTGCTAAATACATCCTGTTATATAAACCTGTCTACTTATTTATATCCACTTTTATACAACCAATTTTTTCTCAACGTAAAAAGCTGAAATTCATTGCTTGCCTTCAATTCAATCCAAATATATTCCAACCTAAGAAGTCTAAGTTCTGGTCAAGAAGGGCACAAAGGCATTGATTGTAACCATGTAATGGAAAACAAAATTAGCATAGTACGATGAGGGACCTCTATACAAAACAAAGCAGAGGACAGATATGTATAAACAAGGCCAACAGCCATTAAGTCGCGTGCTACAATGCATAGTGATACCGGACCGACAGACAGACCGACAGACCGACAGACAGACCGACCGACCGACCGACATAGTGAACTATAGAGTCGCGTCCACGCGACTAAAAACATACAAACAAAAAACCGATAATTTTTTATATTAAAATAATTCCCTTTTTTAAATATTTTTGAAAAGTCTTAGTGGTGGAATTTAAATTTGTAAATACCTATCCTTCAAATAAGCAAGATTTATTCAATTGGAAACGGGTCAAATTATGTTTTGTTATATTTTAATATTGTGTATTTTTTAGTACAGTTATTCGCTATGTTGTGTATATTAGTCTACTCTACTGCATTTGTAATCCTGGCATTGAAACTTCAAATTGAACCATTATAAGTTGACACAACATTGAACTGGACCTTTCTAGTACTGTATTTCTTGATATATAGGCCTATGTGATCAATGGTTTATATTAATATTTTTATAGAACATTATTTTGGTCTGGTGACAGTTCTATTGAACGAGGTACTTACGAGGGTCGAGATAAGCAGCGGATACTGGACCGATTGTATGGGGTTGATAGTATATCATTAGATGTGGAAGGTATAACCGATATGTTTCTTAAAGGATTTTGACAGATGCATGTACAGTAGACCTACGGATGATACATCCATATTCTGGTTATTTCAGTAGGCCAACAGTGGCACTAAATTAAAACCAATATAATAATAAATTTGAATTTTATAATTAGATAGTGACAGCATATGGTTTTTCCAAATGTGGCATACAACGTCTATGGTTGTCGATGCTAAAATATAACCACACAAAATTATACAGGCTTCGTTTGGGAATATCTCGTTTACAATAATTCAGTTTCAGTTTTATTATCCATTTTACAAATAATATAGACAAAACTCCAAACAAATAACAGTAACACCAAAATAAAGTGCAGATGCTCGAAGGAACTTCGCCGGAAAAAAATAAATATAACTATAATAGGCTGCATAGGCAATTGTTTTGAATTGATGATGTTCGGTAAAAGCTCATGTACAATTTCATCATAATTTCAATAACGACCTAAGCAAAAAAAGCATCTTCACAACTTTTTATTTTAATTAGGTGGTTGGCTGTATATTGTTAGTGACGTTTTGTATGATGATGGCAAATCCATAATTTATAGAACCGATTACTGGGGAAACTCAATGCAGAATGTTCATAAAACTGAACCGAATATATTCAACGTGTTTTATTATCAAGACTTCATTTATTATACGAGTTGGGGAAAGGATAACATAAAGAAAGTTAAAGCAACCATAAACGCAAATATATCCACATCAGTCACAACAAAGGTATTTCAGGACATTGAACTGAATTACTCACAAACTGGAGTTATCATTATATCTTACAAAGGTGTGTCATTATTATTATTATGTTCATTCCATTCGTAATCGTGTGTATTTGTTATTTATGTGTGTATTGTAATGTAATTAATGTAGGCCTAAATAATAAATATTGTTAAGCACTATTGGAAAACAACTTGACATTTTCCCTACGACAATTGTTTTGAAAAATACCATTCATATTCTCATCATACTTGCCGGTGTACAGTAATCAAGGCGATAAAGGGGTTTTCCGTGGCTGCATGCGGCATGATCAGTTTCACGCCCCTTACAGACAACGCGCGGAGAATATGTACATAGTACAGTACTGTTGGTATCAGACATAAGGTGAAAGGACTGTTACGTCGAGTTCCTATCTTGGCAAGGCGAGCTCATCAGGGTCCTGTTGTTATATTGCATTGGTGTATCCACATGAGATATCTGTGTACCATCAAAGACCAGTACGGTAACGACTACAAAATGTCATAATCCGAGATTAGCATGCATGTTCCTCAGAAATGAATGGTTGTCTGGAAGATTTTATATTACCAACAGATGATGGTAAAACCAATCGACCAGTAACCCATTGGATAGAACTAAAAGCAACATTATGTTCATTAGATAACACTACAGTAACATATATAATTCCACAGACACTTTCAAGAAAATATAGCGTCATAAAATGATATTGATAGTAATACATTTCTAGGAACCGTTTGAAGTAATCTTTAAGTTTGTTTGTTTTTCTACGGTAACCGTGTTCAAATTTTCATACCGTGTTCCATTTTTACCATTGGTCATTGGTACCCGAGTCATATTTGGTAAAAACTCTAAAAGTCTAAATAATATTTAGAATTTAATTCTAGTCAATCTACTAGAATTTTTTCTTGTATAAAATAGAAGATAACTTTCATGAATCGTTATGCAAAATGAATTTCATTTAAGATACCGAGAATCCTGTTGTAACTTGTCCGAGTGATGACATCATCACCAACTCGACCGATGACACCACAACTGCTGTAGTGACATACAACGCAACGTCAACTGACAACGTTGGTATTGCTTCTGAAAGTTTTAATATTCCTTCTGGATCAATCTTTGAATCTGGTGAAACTACTGTGATTTTTACGGCGTTGGATTCATCTGGTAATCAAGGAACCTGTTCGTTTACTGTCACAGTTGAAGGTAGGTTTCCAGACTCGTAAGGTAGACTACTATACTCTTCAGTGGTGAACGTTTGTTTGATTGTAAATGTGGAAATTGTGTGGAATCAAAAGCTCTTCGTCTGTACTGTATATAATTTATAAACTTTGTTTTACAGAACCCATCTGTGCTAAGAAATGCAGTAATGGTGGAACATGTATGGTAAACAATGGCGTAGAAGAATGTGCGACGGACTTTAAGGGTGATAACTGTGAAAACAAAGAATGTACGTAATTCAATTAAATGTTTCAAAAAAATGTATAAAAATATAACCTATATTTTGATGTCCCTTCATTGACAATCCAGTAAAGCATTAATGATTCTTTCAAGGGACGTGCATGGCTTTTGTTACACTGCAAGGCCAAGACGAATACGCTTTTAAAATTCATCGTCTGTTACATGTCCTAGAATATGGAGCAAACTTCCAGAAGAAATTAGACAATGTTCTACTGTGTTTTGGTTGAATTATTACTACTTTCTATGTATTTCAGTATATATGTTATTTGTGTTAATTTTTTAGTAAGATTACTCCTTGCAAATGTTTTAACCTACCGAAAAATATTTTTTCATCCAGTTCTTTCTTTCTGGCAACATTTAAAACGCTACTTGTTTAATTTCCTCTACACTCGTGTGGTGTTCATAACTTGGGGTCAAAGATCAAAAGAGGATTAGTATAGTACAAATTACAGAAAATTGATAAAAGACTACTCCTCCCCACAAATGACATACTAGTAAAGTTTTGTCTTTCGCACATGCGTATTGTTATGATAGTAGTGTATGAGAAAGAGTTTATATGGTGTTCAAAGATGTTGGATCAATTTCGATTTCAATTTTTCGATGGGTAAAGATATTTTCAATTTCATATACAACGTCATAATTGGAATGATAAATTATTGTATTTTACAGCTTCATCAAGTTCAATAGAGATTGCAATAGGATTGTTCTTTGCCGGCATTGTTATTGGACTGTTGGTTTCTGCTGGAGTCATATTTAAACACAAATGGTCTACAAAGGTGCGTAAGAGCCCATTCGGACGTAGCAATTTACACGTGTAATGGTCGCGTGTGGTGTAAATAATTGAGATAAACTTTCAGCAAGATAATGAACAATTTAAATTGCTAGTTTATCTCAAAATGTACACCACACGCAATCATTACACGTGGAAATTGTTACGTACGAACGGGCTTAAAGAAAGAAGAGGACGGAAATAAATTTCCAACATTATACAGAAAGGAAATTCTGCTATAAAAACACTAATATTTTTTTTCAGCAGTAGGTAGTTAGCTGATCTTACCATATCTCGTGGCTCCTGAGAAAATGCAAACAAAAAATGTTGAGTATTTTTTATACAGCGCGAAAATTGAATAAATACTGAGTATTTTGAACTATCGATCCACTGCTAAGAACGTGCAACACAAAAAAATATAGAAATAGAAATGTGACTAACCGATACATAGTACCTTCATTTTGCCTTATTTGTGCTTCGAGATTCCAAGTTTCTAAAAAACTATGGTTGTTCAGCTGAAGTGACGTGCACGCAATGAAGATTAACATCATAAAGTAGTAATTCATTTTTTTAATTTATTTTCATAATTCACAGAAGAAATCGGCCGAAAACGGATTTACTAATTCAAGTAATCCCGATGTAAGTTGTTACATTTACAAAAAACTATATTATATCCTATGCACACCATGTCATCCCTTTCTAAAATAAATCCATCCCTTTCCGATTCTGTTGGTGAACCATTCCTCGCTCACTTTATCATTTACTGTATCCTTATTCTAATGATATTAATAATTATTTAATCATTTCGGATCCTCATTAAGTGCAAGATCACATCCACACTTAGGTATCGCGTTATTAAAACGTTCTAATTGGCTGGGGGTTTTTTTTCAGGCACACACAGACACTGGGGAACTGCATGAATACATGGCAACCATACAGCCAGTTGGCATAGACAACAATGACACTCTGTATATGACTGTAGAAGACACGGTTGAAGAAGAAACAAAGGAAAGGGAAACTGTGTACATTAATGTAAATAAGTCGAAAAAGAAATGAACGTAATTCTGTAAAAGAATTATAATTGTACTATTGTTTTTATTTTTAGCATAAAGCGGTTTTGGGCAATCTTTTTTCATTCATTCATTCATTCAAGTTAACATTTATTTCTTTCAAATCAAAATAACAATAAAAAACATTTCTTTCAATTTACAAATAACTAATGAAATTAAAACAGACTGGAAAAGAAAGAAGTGGTAATACATTTGTTTAAGTTTATAAGTGACGAAGTTTCAAAAAGTAAAATCAAAAGGAAAAACCAATAGAAACTTGTGTTGTAAACAATAACTTGGCATACGTTTTATATTATAACTTTTCTACATATACAGTTTTAAAGCTACGTTTCGTCGTCGTTGTACAGTATATCTCTTCTTTTTATGTTACATGTTTTCAGCTTAGGCAGCATAATACTCAGCAGATTATATTCCGGTGTTTTAAATTTGAATTTGGGAGTATTACAAAATTCTGAGACAAATATGTATTTTCATGTTTATCCTGGATAGATGGGTCACTGAAATCCGAAAATGACGAATTTTTGTTTGCTCGATGGCCAACAATTAGGGAATACGATGAGGATTATCATTGAACTTTGATTAATGAGAATGTGATTGTTTTTCATATTAAATTCATGATCGTCATAATATTCTTATTCAGGTGCACAGTACAAACTAAAATTATAACTATAATTGATGTAGTTTTATTAAAATTTTGTTTTAGAATTTAGGTTATCAATTAGAACATAGTTAATGCATTTTCATTTAATTGTAGTTATCTGTATATTATATTTTACTTCTCTTTACAGATATTAACTAGCTATAGTAGTAGGTTTCACTACATGTAAAAATTGTTATTTCACGGGAACTCAATCAAAATACATTTTGTCTTTCTTCTGTCTTTGCAAAAGGTTACATGATTCAGGGAGATGTATCTCTCTGCCTGATTTAACAGTAGTAGGCCTACAGTATACTGGATTTTACCCGTCACCTACATGTCTAAAATGTAGGCCCGAAGTCCGGAAAGATTTGACTTCGGTATATTCGTAGACTATCAATGTTGTTGACTATTGTGTTGATATTTGTGTTAGAATTATAATGTTACTGTTACTGTTTTATTAAGAATTATATAATTGCACTTATACTGTACTAATAATTGTATTCTTAACCAACTGACGTCACTAAAACACATGGCCTCACTAAAAACAGGTTAAATTAACAGAAGAAAATACAAATGTGATAGCACCAAACATTTAAAAAAAATTATATTATGAAAATGTTATATATAATGGAGTACTTCGATGACGATCAGCATTAACTTTTTAAAAAATGTATTTAAATTTTCAGTACATATGGCAACAACAACAGTAGTTGTATTTTGGAAAGATGCACAATAGAGAGAGAGTTATTAGAAAATTTTATAAGAGGATATCAGCACTTAGGTCTACATAACAACGATGTGCCAAGCTCTCCAAAATAACAAAATACAGAGTACAGTATAGTATATACAATTGTGAAATTGAAATTCACAAGTTAGATTATATCTTTGTGCGTTTTTTTAGTACAACAAAGAAGATAAAAACAATATAGTCGTCTTACAACACTCGACTCGACTAAGACAATTATCCGTAAGAGGGGGCTATAAACAATAGTTGTTATATACAGTACCACACTACAGGAAGGCAAAATGCTCGGACAATCGTTTGCGCCAATTATCCAGTCGTCATAGAGAGCGCTCTTTCGATCACAGGGAATAATATTTTTATTTTATTCATTTTTATTTCAACATTATTTTACGAGTGTGGTCCATCCAGCCTGAAACTGATCATCAGTGACCTTCACAAAAATACAATATGACAAGACATAAACATGCAACAATTAAACATTAAAATTAATAGAATTTATAAAGATTAACAAAATAAAATAATGCACAGAATGATTAGAATCAAAAGGGAAATCAATTAAAACATTGAATTAAATTAAATTGGCCATCTCGGAGAGAAAAGACAGGAAATAGGAAGCAACTAAACAAGGCGACGATGGTTCTTGAGCAACAATTTGAATGAAGAGTAAAATAAAGCAAGACGGGCATCTAAAGGAAGAGAATAAAAAAAAGTTAAAGCATTGAAGCTAAAAGACTGTTTGAAAAGTTCCAAGTAAAGTTTGGAGATAAAGAGATCACGGTCTGCATGCAATGAATCAAGAGAACCAAGACAATCACGCTCAGGTTACCAATACCATTACCTCTGATCATTTTTGTTTATTTTGTCATTTGAACTCGGTTTAATCTTTTATTCCTTATTCAAATTATTCATCAAAATGGTTACTGGCATTCTAATAGTAGGTTACTAACCAAAGTAAATAATTGTACTGGTGATCATTGTCACTTTAAACGTGAGAGAGCATAGAGAGTAGGAAGACATATTGAGGAAACACTGTTTCGTACAAAGTGATCGACCATGCATATAATATTTGGCAACTTTTAAGCAATGTAAATATGCACAATATAAGTTTAAATAAACAACGAAATTACAATGCTCTGATTAAAAGGTAACCAAGTACATTTGTATGTTATTTCCTATTCTCAACGCCAGAGAGGTTTGAAGCTTATTATACAACATAGGGCATATTCAACATTTTTTGGAGCAGCTTTTATCTTTAATGATTAGTTTATCAGGAAGAAAATGAACGCAAACATGCTGGCATTGTTACATTACATTATGTTAAGCCTAACTATAAGTAATGTGTATACAGGTAAGGTATTGAAAAGGTTGTAACCTCATATTTTATTAGCGACCGACGATTGTGCAAAAATGTACGGAAACGTTTCCCCTCATCAGTGTGAAGCTTTTTAAAATGGTGCATATATTTGTACAAACTTGCACCGGTATTCAATTACGTTAATTCTTTGTTTTTAAAATTATCCGAACATCTGAATAGCTGCTGACAGCGTATTATAAATAAAACAAAGTGCTGTGTTTTAGGTGTGTAAATTATGTATTTATAGCTCTGTCTACACTATCAAACTAGTTTGACAAAAATGTGTGATGTGCCCAAATATGCTAGTGATATGCTTAAATATGGTAGTGATATAACATCATCGGCACATCACATTTTTTTGTCACATAAAGTTTGATAGACAGAGTTTAAGCCAGTTAATATGTTGTTCCTTTAGTTTGAGTTTGAAAAATCCGGAATCATGAAGCAGCTTACATCAGATTGCTGACGACACGATTCTGAATTTTGCAAATGTTGGAAATTTTAAGCTTCTTCTTATTCGTTCAGCCATATTTCTTATCGGTATCTACGTTTTCAATGACAACAAAATAAACATCATTTTTTGTTCAGCCCCTCCTGTATGGTCAAATTGCCCGTCAGATATCGAACACAATACAGAACCTAATTCAAATCAAGCGTCGGTCACGTGGACGGCACCAACTGTAACTGATGATACTACACCACAAGAAGGTCTTGTTACACTCGTAATATACAATCTTGCGTTGGCGATTCAAAATGTATTTTTGGTAGGAACTACAGAGGTTCGCCTACTCTGGCCGCATTTTTTTCCTATTAGGAAACTATAGAGGGCCTGAATCCACACACGGAAAACCCTGGAAATAGTTTTCACGCGGTAATAAGCCGCATCTACGTAATAATATATCGTAAATACGTAATGAAATTCAGGTTAGTACATATCGCTCTACAAAAATGTTGTACAATTCTGTAAATGCTACTAGAGACATCAAGACGAGTATGAGTAAGCTCTGAAGTATAAGTTTGTTTGTTGGAAGTCCTCGGTAGTGCCTGTGAAGACACTCTTGTGTTTTAAGCTAATGTAATTGTGCTACTTAGGCATACACATGGAATGTATTGATACGAGCTGTGGAGATTTTTTACTTCAAGCTCACAAGTAAAATGAGTGCACCGTGTAGTGTATTAAGCATCGTGTGGACGCTAATCAGAAGTAACGCGCGCGTATAATTTCATTTTTGACGTAAGTTTCCTCAGACGTAAGGCCGTCTGAACATAAAATAGTTTCTTGATCAAGCAAAGCAAGAGGATGTTCACAGTTGGTCCTAAAGAAGATGGACTGTACTTTACTTAGATCGCAAGATGCACCGTCGCAGACTGAGCGAAGAGAAAGTAATGTTATGCAAAATATTAATATGCGCATGCCCAGTATACGGTATTTGTGGTGGATTTAAATTGGCCGCTGAAGATGATAGCGTAAACAATGATGAATCAAGATGAGATGATTTCTGATAGACTGCTGGTAACCCGTTAGTTTCGTTGCCATAAAACAATCTGTAGAATAGAGCCGAAACGATTTTCACCTCCTCCTAAAATTCGACCGGTCTGTGAGTAGCACTTCCAATCACAAATGTGATATGCAAGTGACTTTGAGGGTGATAATTTGTGAAAATAAATAAATTCAACAAATGTTTCTAAAAATTTATGAAAATATAATTATAACATACTTGAGAAATTGTATAAAAATCAATTAAAGCAATAATGTTATACTCATTGTCTACATCATAATCTTCGTTGTCCAACGGAATTACCAAAGTTATCTATAACATTATTTATAAAATAATTATTTTCGTCTTATAGTGTGTACTAAGCAGTGTAACAATGGTGGAACATGTATGGTAAACAATGGCGTAGAAGAATGCAAATGTCCGACTGATTTTGCGGGTGAAAACTGTGAATGTACGTAATTAAACAAAACGTTTCAAAAAATATAAATATAACCTATACTTACACTTTTGGATGTATCCATTGACAGTCAAATGCAGCAAAGGTTCTGTCAAAAGGTTCGTGAAGGGCGTTTGTTACACTGAAGCCAAGCCAAATAACATACATTCATTTTTAACTTCTTATGTATTTTTGTATATTTTCTCAGAGAAGAGTGTTCACCGGCACTTTAACTATTATTATATATGATTTACGACACAATTTTATACAACTTCATTGTTGTCCAAAACGGAATTAATTATAAATTATCGTGTTTTACAGCTCCATTAATTTCGATAGACATTGCAATAGGATTGTTCTTTGCCGGCATTGTTATTGGACTCTTCGTTGCCGCTGGCGTCGCATTTACATACAAAATGCCTACAAAGGTATGTTAGTTATTCCATGCATGAAATAAAACAGGTCCGTTATAACATGGAGAAATAAGGGTCCTAACTTATTTCTCCATGGTTATAATTACGTGCGTTTTTAATGTAAGTTAATGATTAGCTCAGCTACAAGCGTTTCAGATATAATATTTTGTTAAATGTACAAATATTAGAAATGTGAAAGAGAAAAAATGAAATGATCAAATAAAATTGGTCAAAAAAAAAGGAAAATCTGATATTAAAGCATGCCAGACTTTTTCAGTAATTATGTAGTTACCTGATGATACCAAACCTGGTGAAATGTTTATTTATTTTATTATTTATTTCTTTATTCGAATTCACAAAATAATATGAATAAAAGTACCACAACCCTCAAATTCAATTACATCTGATAACGATTTTTGCCACACCATTTTTCTTTTCGTTTTTTTTTAATTCCTTTCCTTACATTAGTGTACAGAAGAATAGAGATTTGTGATGATGATGTGTGAAATGTTTTTCTCCATTGATAAGAAACTGGTTTTTTTTTTCATTTTTTTAATCGTGTAAAATAAAAAAAATATGAAATGTGACTTACCGTTCATGCATGGTGCTTTCACATTGCCTTCTTGGTGATTCGGGGTTCAAAGGTTCCAAAAAACTACGTACACGCAAATGGTTTATAAATCTAATTTCTTTTACGGACAGAGAAAATAATATAGTTGCATTATTAATTCACAAATATAGATATTATACTGTATATCTCTATAATAAACATTATAAAAGAAAGTGTTTTCAAACAAATCAAATTTGTTTTTACAATTCACTATTCACAGAAGAAACGGGCTGAAACCGGATTTACAAGTGAACAGGATGTAAGTTACTTTACACAATGTCATAAAAATAAATCCAACTTGTCTTCTTTTTTTGTTGATTCATCTCCGACTTTGTCATTTAGGCGCTATATAAATCCAGGATATTATTATTATTTTTTTTTTATATTTATTTATTTATTCATTAACTACTTTGAAACATATATACTTTTTGAATTTTTTTTTTGAAAATTTAAATAAAAGCCATCTGAGCGTAAGGTTCTCCATCATAAGTACATTCTTCTAATAAAATTGAATTGAAATTTACTGTACAACTCTTTATTCTAAACAGTAATTAGACATTCTTTCGTATTTTCCTTTAGGAACGTTCTAATTGCAGGCCACAATTTTATTTTCAGGCACACACGGACACTGGGGAATTGCATGAATACAAGGCAACCATAGAGCCAATTTGCATAGACAATGACATGTATATGACTGTAAAAGACACGGTATAAGAAACAAATGAAAGAGAAACAGTGTACATTAATGTAAATAAGTCGAAAAAGAAATGAACGTAATTCTGTAAAAGAATTGTACTATTGTTTTTATTTTAGCATAAAGCATTACGGTTTTGAGCAATCTTTTTTCATTCATTCATTCAAGTTAACATTTTATTTTTTTCAAATAAAAATAAAAATAAAAAACATTTCTTTCAATTTACAAATAATTTATGACATTAAAACAGACTGGAAAAGAAAGAAGTGGGAATAAATTTCTTTAAGTTTTTAAGTGGCAAAGTCCCAAAAAGTAAAATCAAAAGGAACACCCAATAGAAACTTGTGAACAATAACTTGGCATACGTTTTATATTATAACTTTTTTACATATACAGTTTTAAAGCTACGTTTCGTCGTCGTTGTTACAGTATATCTCTTCTTTTTATGTTACATGTTTTCAGCTTAGGCAGCATAATACTCAGCAGATTATATTCCGGTGTTTTAAATTTGAATTTGGGAGTATTACAAAATTCTGAGACAAACATGTATTTTCATGTTTATCCTGGATAGATGGGTCACTGAAATCCGAAAATGACGAATTTTTGTTTGCTCGATGGCCAACAATTAGGGAATACGATGAGGATTATCATTGAACTTTGATTAATGAGAATGTGATTGTTTTTCATATTTAATTCATGATCGTCATATTCTTACATCAGGTGCACAGTACAAACTGAAATTATAACTATAATTGTTTTATTAAAATTTTGTTTTAGAATTTAGGTTATCAATTAGAAAATAGTTAATGCATTTTCATTTAATTGTAGTTATCTGTATATTATATTTTACTTCTCTTTACAGATATTAACTAGCTATAGAAGTAGGTTTCACGACATGTAAAAATTGTTATTTCACGGGAACTCAATCAAAATACATTTTGTCTTTCTTCTGTCTTTGCAAAAGGTTACATGATTCAGGGAGATGTATCTCTCTGCCTGATTTAACAGTAGTAGGCCTACAGTATACAGGATTTTACCTGTCACCTACATGTCTAAAATGTAGGCCCGAAGTCCGGAAAGATTTGACTTCGGTATATTCGTAGATTATCAATGTTGTTGACTATATTGTTGATATTTGTGTTAGAATTATAATGTTACTGTTACTGTTTTATTAAGAATTATATAATTGCACTTATACTGTACTAATAATTGTATTCTTAACCAACTGACGTCACTAAAACAAATGGCCTCACTAAAAACAGGTTAAATTAACAGAAGGAAATACAAATGTGATAGCACCAAACATTTAAAAAAAAATTATATTATGAAAATGTTATATATAATGTAGTACTTCGATGACGATCAGCATTAACTTTTTAAAAAATGTATTTAAATTGTCAGTACATATGGCAACAACAACAGTAGTTGTATTTTGGAAAGATGCACAATAGAGAGAGTTATTAGAAAATTGAGGATATCAGCACTTAGGTCTACATAACAACGATGTGCCAAGCTCTCCAAAATAACAAAATACAGAGTACAGTACAGTATATACAATTGTGAAATTGAAATTCACAAGTTAGATTATATCTTTGTGCGTTTTTTTAGTACAACAAAGAAGATAAAAACAATATAGTCGTCTACTCGACTCGACTAAGACAATTATCCGTAAGAGGGGGCTATAAACAATAGTTGTTATATACAGTACCACACTACAGGAAGGCAAAATGCTCGGACAATCGTTTGCGCCAATTATCCAGTCGTCATAGAGAGCGCTCTTTCGATCGCAGGGAATAATATTTTTATTTTATTCATTTTTATTTCAACATTATTTTACGAGTGTGGTCCATCCAGCCTGAAACTGATCATCAGTGACCTTCACAAAAATACAATATGACAAGACATAAACATGCAACAATTAAACATTAAAATTAATAGAATTTATAAAGATTAACAAAATAAAATAATGCACAGAATGATTAGAATCAAAAGGGAAATCAATTAAAACATTGAATTAAATTAAATTGGCCATCTCGGAGAGAAAAGACAGGAAATAGGAAGCAACTAAACAAGGCGAAGATGGTTCTTGAGCAACAATTTGAATGAAGAGTAAAATAAAGCAAGACGGGCATCTAAAGGAAGAGAATAAAAAAAAGTTGGAGCATTGAAGCTAAAAGACTGATTGAAAAGTTCCAAGTAAAGTTTGGAGATAAGGAGAGATCACTGTCTGCATGCAATGAATCAAGAGAACCAAGACAATCACACTCAGGTTACCAATATCATTACCTACTGATCATTAATTGTTTATTTTATCATTTGAACTCGGTTTAATCTTTTATTCCTTATTCAAGTTCAAAATTATTCACCAAAATGTTTACTGGCATTATAATAGTAGGCCACTAACCAAAGTAAATAATTGTACTGGTGATCATTGTCACTTTAAACGTGAGAGAGCATAGAGAGTAGGAAGACATATTGAGGAAACACTGTTTCGTACAAAGTGATCGACCATGCATATAATATTTGGTAACTTTTAAGCAATGTAAATATGTACAATATAAGTTTAAATAAACAACGCAATTACAATGCTCGGATTAAAAGGTAACCAAGTACATTTGTATGTTATTTCCTGTTCTCAACGCCAGAGAGGTTTGAAGCTTATTATACAACATAGGGCATATTCAACATTTTTTTGGAGCAGCTTTTATCTTTAATTAGTTTATCAGGAAGAAAATGAGCGCAAACATGCTGGCATTGCTACATTACATTATGTTAAGCCTAACTATAAGTAATGTGTATACAGGTAAGAGTCGACCGACGATTGTGCGGGAAACATTTCCCCTTATCAGTATGAAGCTTTTTAAAATGGTGCATATATTTATACAAACTTGCACCGGTATTCAATTACGTTAATTCTTTGTTTTTAAAATTATCCGAACATCTGGCAGCGTATTATAAATAATACAAAGTGCTGTGTTTTAGGTGTGTAAATTGTTTACTTATAGTTCTGTCTACACTATCAAACTAGTTTGACAAAAATGTGTGATGTGCCCAAATATGGTAGTGATATGCGAGTTTAAGCCAGTTAATATGTAGTTCCTTTAGTTTGAGTTGTATTTGCAAAATCCAGAATCACGAAGCAGCTTTTATCAGATTGCTGACGACACGATTCTGAATTTTGCAAATGTTGAAAAGTTTTAAGCTTCTTCTTATTCGTTCAGCCATATTTCTTATCGGTATCTACGTTTTCAATGACAACAAAATAAACATCATTTTTTGTTCAGCCCCTCCTGTATGGTCAAATTGCCCGTCAGATATCGAACAAAATACAGAACCTAATTCAAATCAAGCGTCGGTCACGTGGACGGCACCAACTGTAACTGATGATACTACACCACAAGAAGGTCTTGTTACACTCGTAATATACAATCCTGCGTTGGCGATTCAAAATGTATTTTTGGTAGGAACTACAGAGGTTCGTTATACTGCCACTGATACAGATACGGAGGTTGGCACATGTTCTTTTATGGTCACTGTCATTAGTGAGTATTGTATTACCATATTATTCCCCAGTTCTACACTGATACAATAGGTAATTGGTCTTTTTTAAATAGTGTGCCGTAGATTGTTATTTTTTGTGACCAAATGCTAATACTTCACGCCTACCCTGGCCGCATTATTTTTTTTCCTATTAGGAAACTATAGAGGGCCTGAATCCACACACGGAAAACCCTGGAAATAGTTTTCACGCGGTAATAAGCCGCATCTACGTAATAATATATCGTAAATACCTAATGAAATTCAGGTTAGTACATATCGCTCTACAAAAATGTTGTACAATTCTGTAAATGCTACTAGAGACATCAAGACGAGTATGAGTAAGCTCTGAAGTATCAGTTTGTTTGTTGGAAGTCCTCGGTAGTGCCTGTGAAGACACTCTTGTGTTTTAAGCTAATGTAATTGTGCTACTTAGGCATACACATGGAATGTATTGATACGAGCTGTGGAGATTTTTTACTTCAAGCTCACCGTGAGTGCACCGTGTAGTGTATTAAGCATCGTGTGGACGCTAATCGGAAGTAACGCGCGCGTATAATTTCATTTTTGACGTAAATTTCCTCAGACGAAGGCCGTCTGAACATAAAATAGTTTCTTGATCAAGCAAAACAAGAGGATGTTCTCAGTTGGTCCTAAGCAACCAAGGAAAATGTTCGTTTACTGTTACAATCAAAGAAGATGGATTGTACTTTACTTAGATCGCAAGATGCACCGTCGCAGACTGAGCGAAGAGAAAGTAATGTTATGCAAAATATGCGCATGCCCAGTATACGGTATTTGTGGTGGATTTAAATTGGCCGCCGAAGATGATAGCGTAAACAATGATGAATCAAGATGAGATGATTTCTGATAGACTGCTGATAACCCGTTAGTTTCGTTGCCATAAAACAATCTGTAGAATAGAGCCGAAACGATTTTCACCTCCTCCTAAAATTCGACCGGTCTGTGAGTAGCACTTCCAATCACAAATGTGATATGCAAGTGACTTTGAGGGTGATAATTTGTGAAAATAAATAAATTCAACAAATGTTTCTAACAATTTATGAAAATATAATTATAACATACTTGAGAAATTGTATAAAAATCAATTAAAGCAATAATGTTATACTCATTGTCTACATCATAATCTTCGTTGTCCAACGGAATTACCAAAGTTATCTATAACATTATTTATAAAATAATTATTTTCGTCTTATAGTGTGTACTAAGCAGTGTAATAATGGTGGAACATGTATGGTAAACAATGGCGTAGAAGAATGCAAATGTCCGACTGATTTTGCGGGTGAAAACTGTGAATGTACGTAATTAAACAAAACGTTTCAAAAAATATAAATATAACCTATACTTACACTTTTGGATGTATCCATTGACAGTCAAATGCAGCAAAGGTTCTGTCAAAAGGTTCGTGAAGGGCGTTTGTTACACTGAAGCCAAGCCAAATAACATACATTCATTTTTAACTTCTTATGTATTTTTGTATATTTTCTCAGAGAAGAGTGTTCACCGGCACTTTAACTATTATTATATATGATTTACGACACAATTTTATACAACTTCATTGTTGTCCAAAACGGAATTAATTATAAATTATCGTGTTTTACAGCTCCATTAATTTCGATAGACATTGCAATAGGATTGTTCTTTGCCGGCATTGTTATTGGACTCTTCGTTGCCGCTGGCGTCGCATTTACATACAAAATGCCTACAAAGGTATGTTAGTTATTCCATGCATGAAATAAAACAGGTCCGTTATAACATGGAGAAATAAGGGTCCTAACTTATTTCTCCATGGTTATAATTACGTGCGTTTTTAATGTAAGTTAATGATTAGCTCAGCTACAAGCATTTCAGATATAATATTTTGTTAAATGTACAAATATTAGAAATGTGAAAGAGAAAAAATGAAATGATCAAATAAAATTGGTCAAAAAAAAAAGGAAAATCTGATATTAAAGCATGCCAGACTTTTTCAGTAATTATGTAGTTACCTGATGATACCAAACCTGGTGAAATGTTTATTTATTTTATTATTTATTTCTTTATTCGAATTCACAAAATAATATGAATAAAAGTACCACAACCCTCAAATTCAATTACATCTGATAACGATTTTTGCCACACCATTTTTCTTTTCGTTCTTTTTTAATTCCTTTCCTTACATTAGTGTACAGAAGAATAGAGATTTGTGATGATGATGTGTGAAATGTTTTTCTCCATTGATAAGAAACTGGTTTTTTTTTTCATTTTTTTAATCGTGTAAAATAAAAAAAATATGAAATGTGACTTACCGTTCATGCATGGTGCTTTCACATTGCCTTCTTGGTGATTCGGGGTTCAAAGGTTCCAAAAAACTACGTACACGCAAATGGTTTATAAATCTAATTTCTTTTACGGACAGAGAAAATAATATAGTTGCATTATTAATTCACAAATATAGATATTATACTGTATATCTCTATAATAAACATTATAAAAGAAAGTGTTTTCAAACAAATCAAATTTGTTTTTACAATTCACTATTCACAGAAGAAACGGGCTGAAACCGGATTTACAAGTGAACAGGATGTAAGTTACTTTACACAATGTCATAAAAATAAATCCAACTTGTCTTCTTTTTTTGTTGATTCATCTCCGACTTTGTCATTTAGGCGCTATATAAATCCAGGATATTATTATTATTTTTTTTTTTATATTTATTTATTTATTCAATAACTACTTTGAAACATATATACTTTTTGAATTTTTTTTTTGAAAATTTAAATAAAAGCCATCTGAGCGTAAGGTTCTCCATCATAAGTACATTCTACTTAGAAAAAACTCTTATGTTATTATAATGATGTATCTTATGAAAATAAAATTGAATTGAAATTTACTGTACAACTCTTTATTCTAAACAGTAATTAGACATTCTTTCGTATTTTCATTTAGGAACGTTCTAATTGCAGGCCACAATTTTATTTTCAGGCACACACGGACACTGGGGAATTGCATGAATACAAGGCAACCATAGAGCCAATTTGCATAGACAATGACATGTATATGACTGTAAAAGACACGGTATAAGAAACAAATGAAAGAGAAACAGTGTACATTAATGTAAATAAGTCGAAAAAGAAATGAACGTAATTCTGTAAAAGAATTGTACTATTGTTTTTATTTTAGCATAAAGCATTACGGTTTTGAGCAATCTTTTTTCATTCATTCATTCAAGTTAACATTTTATTTTTTTCAAATAAAAATAAAAATAAAAAACATTTCTTTCAATTTACAAATAATTTATGACATTAAAACAGACTGGAAAAGAAAGAAGTGGGAATAAATTTCTTTAAGTTTTTAAGTGGCAAAGTCCCAAAAAGTAAAATCAAAAGGAACACCCAATAGAAACTTGTGAACAATAACTTGGCATACGTTTTATATTATAACTTTTCTACATATACAGTTTTAAAGCTACGTTTCGTCGTCGTTGTTACAGTATATCTCTTCTTTTTATGTTACATGTTTTCAGCTTAGGCAGCATAATACTCAGCAGATTATATTCCGGTGTTTTAAATTTGAATTTGGGAGTATTACAAAATTCTGAGACAAATATGTATTTTCATGTTTATCCTGGATAGATGGGTCACTGAAATCCGAAAATGACGAATTTTTGTTTGCTCGATGGCCAACAATTAGGGAATACGATGAGGATTATCATTGAACTTTGATTAATGAGAATGTGATTGTTTTTCATATTTAATTCATGATCGTCATATTCTTACATCAGGTGCACAGTACAAACTGAAATTATAACTATAATTGATGTAGTTTTATTAAAATTTTGTTTTAGAATTTAGGTTATCAATTAGAAAATAGTTAATGCATTTTCATTTAATTGTAGTTATCTGTATATTATATTTTACTTCTCTTTACAGATATTAACTAGCTATAGAAGTAGGTTTCACGACATGTAAAAATTGTTATTTCACGGGAACTCAATCAAAATACATTTTGTCTTTCTTCTGTCTTTGCAAAAGGTTACATGATTCAGGGAGATGTATCTCTCTGCCTGATTTAACAGTAGTAGGCCTACAGTATACAGGATTTTACCTGTCACCTACATGTCTAAAATGTAGGCCCGAAGTCCGGAAAGATTTGACTTCGGTATATTCGTAGATTATCAATGTTGTTGACTATTGTGTTGATATTTGTGTTAGAATTATAATGTTACTGTTACTGTTTTATTAAGAATTATATAATTGCACTTATACTGTACTAATAATTGTATTCTTAACCAACTGACGTCACTAAAACAAATGGCCTCACTAAAAACAGGTTAAATTAACAGAAGGAAATACAAATGTGATAGCACCAAACATTTAAAAAAAAATTATATTATGAAAATGTTATATATAATGTAGTACTTCGATGACGATCAGCATTAACTTTTTAAAAAATGTATTTAAATTGTCAGTACATATGGCAACAACAACAGTAGTTGTATTTTGGAAAGATGCACAATAGAGAGAGTTATTAGAAAATTGAGGATATCAGCACTTAGGTCTACATAACAACGATGTGCCAAGCTCTCCAAAATAACAAAATACAGAGTACAGTACAGTATATACAATTGTGAAATTGAAATTCACAAGTTAGATTATATCTTTGTGCGTTTTTTTAGTACAACAAAGAAGATAAAAACAATATAGTCGTCTACTCGACTCGACTAAGACAATTATCCGTAAGAGGGGGCTATAAACAATAGTTGTTATATACAGTACCACACTACAGGAAGGCAAAATGCTCGGACAATCGTTTGCGCCAATTATCCAGTCGTCATAGAGAGCGCTCTTTCGATCGCAGGGAATAATATTTTTATTTTATTCATTTTTATTTCAACATTATTTTACGAGTGTGGTCCATCCAGCCTGAAACTGATCATCAGTGACCTTCACAAAAATACAATATGACAAGACATAAACATGCAACAATTAAACATTAAAATTAATAGAATTTATAAAGATTAGGCCTAACAAAATAAAATAATGCACAGAATGATTAGAATCAAAAGGGAAATCAATTAAAACATTGAATTAAATTAAATTGGCCATCTCGGAGAGAAAAGACAGGAAATAGGAAGCAACTAAACAAGGCGAAGATGGTTCTTGAGCAACAATTTGAATGAAGAGTAAAATAAAGCAAGACGGGCATCTAAAGGAAGAGAATAAAAAAAAGTTGGAGCATTGAAGCTAAAAGACTGATTGAAAAGTTCCAAGTAAAGTTTGGAGATAAGGAGAGATCACTGTCTGCATGCAATGAATCAAGAGAACCAAGACAATCACACTCAGGTTACCAATATCATTACCTACTGATCATTAATTGTTTATTTTATCATTTGAACTCGGTTTAATCTTTTATTCCTTATTCAAGTTCAAAATTATTCATCAAAATGGTTACTGGCATTTTAATAGTAGGTTACTAACCAAAGTAAATAATTGTACTATTGTCACTTTATACGTGAGAGAGCATAGAGAGTAGGAAGACATATTGAGGAAACACTGTTTCGTACAAAGTGATCGACCATGCATATAATATTTGGTAACTTTTAAGCAATGTAAATATGCACAATATAAGTTTAAATAAACAACGCAATTACAATGCTCGGATTAAAAGGTAACCAAGTACATTTGTATGTTATTTCCTATTCTCAACGCCAGAGAGGTTTGAAGCTTATTATACAACATAGGGCATATTCAACATTTTTTTGGAGCAGCTTTTATCTTTAATGATTAGTTTGTCAGGAAGAACATGAACGCAAACATGCTGGCTTTGTTACATTACATTATGTTAAGCCTAACTATAAGTAATGTGTATACAGGTAAGATATTGAACTCGTTTCAAAAGATAAAATCTCATATTTTATTAGCCACCGACGATTGTGCAAACATGTACGGGAAACGTTTCCCCTCGTTAGTGTGAAGCTTTTTAAAATAGTGCATATATTTATACAAACTTCGACCGGTATTCAATTACGTTAATGCTTTGTTTTTAAAATTATCCGAACATCTGAATAGCTGCTGACAGCGTATTATAAATAAAACAAAGTGCTGTGTTTTAGGTGTGTAAATTATTTATTTATAGCTCTGTCTACACTATCAAACTAGTTTGACAAAAATGTGTGATGTGCCCAAATATGGTAGTGATATGCTTAAATATGGTAGTGATATAACATCATCGGCACATCACATTTTTTTGTCACATAAAGTTTGATAGACAGAGTTTAAGCCAGTTAATATGTTGTTCCTTTAGTTTGAGTTTGAAAAATCCGGAATCATGAAGCAGCTTTCATCAGATTGCTGACGACACGATTCTGAATTTTGCAAATGTTGGAAATTTTAAGCTTCTTCTTATTCGTTCAGCCATATTTCTTATCGGTATCTACGTTTTCAATGACAACAAAATAAACATCATTTTTTGTTCAGCCCCTCCTGTATGGTCAAATTGCCCGTCAGATATCGAACAAAATACAGAACCTAATTCAAATCAAGCGTCGGTCACGTGGACGGCACCAACTGTAACTGATGATACTACACCACAAGAAGGTCTTGTTACACTCGTAATATACAATCCTGCGTTGGCGATTCAAAATGTATTTTTGGTAGAAACTACAGAGGTTCGCCTACCCTGGCCGCATTTTTTTCCTATTAGGAAACTATAGAGGGCCTGAATCCACACACGGAAAACCCTGGAAATAGATTTCACGCGGTAATCAGCCGCATCTAAGTAATAATATATCGTAAATACGTAATGAAATTCAGGTTAGTACATATCGCTCTACAAAAATGTTGTACAATTCTGTAAATGCTACTAGAGACATCAAGACGAGTATGAGTAAGCTCTGAAGTATCAGTTTGTTTGTTGGAAGTCCTCGGTAGTGCCTGTGAAGACACTCTTGTGTTTTAAGTTAATGTAATTGTGCTACTTACGCATACACATGGAATGTATTGATACGAGCTGTGGAGATTTTTTACTTCAAGCTCACAAGTAAAATGAGTGCACCGTGTAGTGTATTAAGCATCGTGTGGACGCTAATCAGAAGTAACGCGCGCGTATAATTTCATTTTTGACGTAAGTTTCCTCAGACGTAAGGCCGTCTGAACATAAAATAGTTTCATGATCAAGCAAAGCAAGAGGATGTTCACAGTTGGTCCTAAAGAAGATGGACTGTACTTTACTTAGATCGCAAGATGCACCGTCGCAGACTGAGCGAAGAGAAAGTAATGTTATGCAAAATATTAATATGCGCATGCCCAGTATACGGTATTTGTGGTGGATTTAAATTGGCCGCCGAAGATGATAGCGTAAACAATGATGAATCAAGATGAGATGATTTCTGATAGACTGCTGATAACCCGTTAGTTTCGTTGCCATAAAACAATCTGTAGAATAGAGCCGAAACGATTTTCACCTCCTCCTAAAATTCGACCGGTCTGTGAGTAGCACTTCCAATCACAAATGTGATATGCAAGTGACTTTGAGGGTGATAATTTGTGAAAATAAATAAATTCAACAAATGTTTCTAACAATTTATGAAAATATAATTATAACATACTTGAGAAATTGTATAAAAATCAATTAAAGCAATAATGTTATACTCATTGTCTACATCATAATCTTCGTTGTCCAACGGAATTACCAAAGTTATCTATAACATTATTTATAAAATAATTATTTTCGTCTTATAGTGTGTACTAAGCAGTGTAACAATGGTGGAACATGTATGGTAAACAATGGCGTAGAAGAATGCAAATGTCCGACTGATTTTGCGGGTGAAAACTGCGAATGTACGTAATTAAACAAAACGTTTCAAAAAATATAAATATAACCTATACTTACACTTTTGGATGTATCCATTGACAGTCAAATGCAGCAAAGGTTCTGTCAAAAGGTGCGTGAAGGGCGTTTATTACACTGGAAGGTCAAGCCAAATAACATACATTAATTTTTAACTTCTTATGTATTTTTGTATATTTTATCAGAGAAGAGTGTTCACCGGCACTTTAACTATTATTATATATGATTTACGACACAATTTTATACAACTTCATTGTTGTCCAAAACAGAATTATAAATTATCGTGTTTTACAGCTCCATTAATTTCGATAGACATTGCAATAGGATTGTTCTTTGCTGGCATTATTATTGGACTCTTCGTTGCCGCTGGCGTCGCATTTACATACAAAATGCCTACAAAGGTATGTTAGTTATTCCATGCATGAAGTAAAACAGGTCCGTTATAATTACGTGCGTTTTTAATGTAAGTTAATGATTAGCTCAGCTACAAGCATTTCAGATATAATATTTTGTTAAATGTACAAATATTAGAAATGTGAAAGAGAAAAAAATGAAATGATCAAATAAAAATGGTAAAATAAAAAAGGAGAATCTGATATAAAAACATGTCAGACTTTTTCAGTAATTATGTAGTTACCTGATGATACCAAACCTGGTGAAATGGGTATACAATGAATAATTTTGTTATAATAGCGCGAAAATTGAATAAAAGTACCATAACCCTTAAATTCAATTACATCTGATAACGATTTTTGCCACACCATTTTTCTTTTCGTTTTTTTTTTAATTCCTTTCCTTACATTAGTGTACAGAAGAATAGAGATTTTACTGTGTGAAATATTTTTCTCCATTGATAAGAAACTGTGGCCGTATTCACCAATCTCACTTAGGCTAAGGGAAATACTTACCCTTAAAATTTAAGAATTCCCTTAACAAAGGGAAACACTTAAGGGGTATTCACAAATGAGTTAAGGGATTCACTTACCTAAGGAAAACACTTAATTTAAGGGTAAAACTTAAGGGTAAAAATAATCATAAATATTCATGAGTTGTCCATTGTCCAATCACAGAGGATTTAATTCCTCTATGGTCCAATCACTTTCCTCTCTAAAACTAATTTGCATATTTAAAAAAAGAGTATGGGGTTGGGGGGACGGGGAGGATGAAGAGAAAAGTGTATGGACGATGATCAATAAAAAGAAAATGGCAGTCAAAACAAAAACAAGTAAATGAATATTAAACCTAGACTAATTTGTATGAGGATCAAGAAAAATAGGTCTAGCCTAGATGTTACTAACAAACCAACATTCTGTGTAGGCCTATGCATCCTAGGCTGGTTACTGGGCAGACCAACAGGGGGCCTAGCATCTCTACCTAGTAGGCCTAGCCTACTAGAATGGGGCTAATTTCTATTACAACGAAATGGGAAGCCATCTTCCACGAAAATAATGGCAGTCAAAACAAAACAAATAAATGAATATATAGGCATAGACTAATTTGTATGGTGGGGATCAGCAAAAAAAAGGTCTAGGCCTAGATGCTACTCAAACCAAACATGAGTCCTAGGCCGGTTAGTGGGCAGACCAACAGGGGGCCTAGCATCTCTACCTATCCTAGACTGGGGCCATCTACAAGTAGGCATAGTACTCGCACATACAGAATCGTCAGCACAACCAAGGTACTGAATAGTTAAGGGAACTTTTAAGGGACCTCTGAGGTCCCTTAAAAGTTAAGGGGAAAATAGACCAAGTTAAGGGTTTCCCTTAACCTTAAACCCTTTGTGAATACCACTTAAGTGAAACCCTTAATATTTTCTTGATTTAAGGGAAATTCTTAGGATTTAAGGGAAATATCTCACTTAAGTGTGATTGGTGAATACGGGCACTGGTTTTTTTTTCTTTTTTTTAGTCGTGTAAAACAAAAAAAAATATGAAATGTGACTTACCGTTCATGCATGGTGCTTTCACATTGCCTTCTTGGTGATTCAGGGTTCAAAGGTTCCAAAAAACTACGTACACGCAACTGATTTATAAATCTAATTTCTTTTACGGACAGAGCAAATAATATAGTTGCATTATTAATTCACAAATATAGATATTATACTGTATATCTCTATAAAAAACATTATAAAAGAAAGTGTTTTCAAACAAATCAAATTTGTTTTTACAATTCACTATTCACAGAAGAAACGGGCTGAAACCGGATTTACAAGTGAACAGGATGTAAGTTACTTTACACAATGTCATAAAAATAAATCCAACTTTTCTTCTTTTTTTGTTGATTCATCTCTGACTTTGTCATTTAGGCGCTATATAAATCCAGGATATTATTCTTATTATTTTTTTTTTTTTTGTTTTTTTTTTAAATATTTATTTATTTATTCATTAACTACATTGAAACATATATACTTTTTGAATTTTTTTTTTGAAAATTTAAATAAAAGCCACCTGAGCGTAAGTTTCTCCAGCATAAGTACATTCTACATTCTACTCATGTTATTATAATGATGTATCTTATGAAAATAAAATTGAATTGAAATTTACTGTACAACTCTTTATTCTAAACAGTAATTAGACATTCTTTCCTATTTTCATTTAGGAACGTTCTAATTGCAGGCCATAATTTTATTTTCAGGCACACACGGACACTGGGGAATTGCATGAATATAAGGCAACCATAGAGCCAATTTGCATAGACAATGACATGTATATATAGGTATAAGAAACAAATGAAAGAGAAACTGTGTACATTAATGTAAATAAGTCGAAAAAGAAATGAACGTAATTCTGTAAAAGAATTATAATTGTACTATTGTTTTTATTTTTATCATAAAGCATTACGGTTTTGAGCAATCTTTTTTCATTCATTCATTCAAGTTAACATTTTATTTTTTTCAAATCAAAATAAAAATAAAAAAACATTTCTTTCAATTTACAAATAATTTATGACATTAAAACAGACTGGAAAAGAAAGAAGTGGGAATAAATTTCTTTAAGTTTTTAAGTGGCAAAGTCCCAAAAAGTAAAATCAAAAGGAACACCCAATAGAAACTTGTGTTGTAAACAATAACTTGGCATACGTTTTATATTATAACTTTTCTACATATACAGTTTTAAAGCTACGTTTCGTCGTCGTTGTTACAGTATATCTCTTCTTTTTATGTTACATGTTTTCAGCTTAGGCAGGATAATACCCAGCAGATTATATTCCGGTGTTTTAAATTTGAATTTGGGAGTATTACAAAATTCTGAGACAAAATGTATTTTCATGTTTATCCTGGATAGATGGGTCACTGAAATCCGAAAATGAGGAATTTTTGTTTGCTCGATGGGCAAAAATTAGGGAATACGATGAGGATTATCATTAAACTTTAATTAAAGAGAATGTGATTGTTTTTCATATTAAATTCATGATCGTCATATTCTTACATCAGGTGCACAGTACAAACTAAAATTATAACTATGATTGATCATTGATCATTTTATTACATTTTTGTTTTAGAATTTAGGTTATCAATTAGAAAATATTTAATGCATGGTCATTTAATTGTAGTTATCTGAATATTTCACGACATGTAAAAATTGTTATTTCACGGGAACTCAATCAAAATACATTTTTTGTCTTTCTTCTGTCTTTACAAAAAGTTACATGATTCAGGGAGATGTATCTCTCTGCCTGATTTAACAGTAGTAAGCCTAAAGTATACTGGATTTTACCTGTCACCTACATGTCTAAAATGTAGGCCCGAAGTCCGGAAAGATTTCACTTCGGTATATTCGTAGACTTTCAATGTTATTGTGTTGATATTTGTGTTAGAATTATAATGTTACTGCTACTGTTTTATTAAGAATGATATAATTGTACCTATACTGTACTAATAATTGTATTCTTAACCAACTGACGTCACTAAAACACATGGCCCTACTAAAAGCAGGTTAAATTAACAGAAGGAAATACAAATGTGATAGCACCAAACATTTTTAAATGTTAAAACAATTTATATATTATGAAAATGTAATATATAATGGAGTACTTCGATGACGATCAGCATTAAGCTTTTTTTTAAATGTATTTAAATTGTCAGTACATATGGCAACAACAACAGCAGTATTTTGGAAAGATGCACAATAGATAGAGTTATTTGAACATTTTATAATCACAACCAAAAAAGTGCCAAAATAACAAAATACAGAGTATAGTATATACAATTGTGAAATTGTTAGATTATATCTTTGTGCGTTTTTGTTGTACAATAAAGAAGATAAAAACAATATAGTCGACTTACAACCCTCGACTCGCCGAAGACAATTATGTATCCGTAAGAGGGGGTTATAAACAATTGTTAATAATACTGTACCATTATCTGACAATCGTTTGCGCCAATTAGCCAGTCGTCATAGAGAGCGCCCTTTCGATCACCAAGGAGCATTGAGACAACATGTTGGCAATGAATCAAGAACCATGTCAATCACACTCAAGTTATCCTCAATATCATTACATATTGATCATTTTTAGTCTCGTGCAAACTATGTTGGTAAACGCTAAACTCAAATTTGTGTACGCGACCGCAGCCATGTATATGGCCTTGCTTTTGTTTATTTGAACTCCGGTTTTATTTTTAGAATTATTCATCAAAATAGTTACTTGTATATAATTGGCTACTAAACACTATTATTGTAAGTCAATCATTGAACCAGTGATCATTATAACTTCATCATACTTGAGAGAGTAGGCCAACGGAGAGAAAGACAAATATGAAATATTCTACTTATGGACAAAGTGATAGCCCAGGCATATCTTATGTATTATTATTACTTTTTAAGCAAATTAAATATGCACAATATAAATCTAAATAAATAAACGAAATTACAAAGCTCAGATTAAAAGGACACAACGATGTTACTGTAGGCCTATAGTGCCTATTATTTGCATATTTCCTGTAACGCCAGTGGAATGTTTGACGTTATATTAAGCTATATAAACATTATTCATCATTTGTACCGACAATTATCTTCAATATAGTTTGTTATCAGACGAAGAAAAGCAAAGAAAATATGCTGGCTTTGTTACATTACATTATGCTAAGCCTAACTGTATATAATGTGTATGCAGGTAAGATTCTTCTTATTCGTTCAGCTATGTTTCTATAAATATAATACGAGTATCTAAATATATGCACTGTTTTTGTACAGCTCCTCCAGTATGGTCAAATTGCCCGTCAGATATTGAACAAAATACAGAACCTAATTCAAATCAGGCGACGGTCACGTGGACGGCACCAACTGTAACTGATGATACTACACCATTGTCAGGACTTGTTATACAAGTAATATACAATCCAGCGTTGGCGACTCCAACTGTATTTTTTATTGGAACTACCGAAGTTCGTTATGTTGCTACTGATGAAGATACAGAAGTTGGTTTATGTTCTTTTATGGTCACTGTCAATGGTGAGTGTTGTATTTATTTCTGCACTTTGAACACCATATTCCCAAGTTTAACATTGATACAATACCTTGTAGTGTGCCGTGGATTGTTAAATTTAGTAAACAAATGTTTGCTACACTGCACACCTACCCTGGCCTATTGGATACACAATACTTATTCATTCATATATAAAGTTAATAATACGATCAGTTAGTATACAAGGAACCATAAAGATAGAAAGAGTAATGTTATACACAATTAATATATTTTTATAAGTGCGATGGTACAAATAATTTCACGAGGTGAAAGATGAAATTCCATTTTCACGAAGCGTGAAGTGAAAATTGAATTTTATATTTCACCGAATGACATTATTTGGACTATTGCATGAATAAAAAAACGTTCATGATTTGTTTTAAAAATCACGTATACCTGCTGTGTAAATGCAATTACGTCAAAGCTCGTAAAGTAAGTAAAATGCACCTTGTATTAAGCATCGTGTGAACGCTCATCGGAAGTAACGTGCGCGTAAAACTTCACGTTTGACGTAACTTTCCTCAGAGGTAAGGTCGTCTGAACCTAACTATTTATTCATGCCAAAGTCAAGAAAAACAACAGGCGGCGGAAATATATTTCACGATGGGAGGATTTTGGCAGTTGGCCATGACATTTTTTTTGTACACGAAAAGATTTTTTTTTGTACAAAAGAAGCTGGATAAAGACACGATCAGTGACATTACAAATATACTACTTCTTTTAAAAATCCTTTCATTTTTCAGATACATGTAGTGAATTCCAGTGTGTATCGGGTAAAACACCATGTGTTCCAGATAACTCTACGTGTGATGGGAATATTGACTGTATAGATGGTGCAGATGAATCAATGTGCTTAGGTTTAAAACCATGGAACTTTGCTTCAATCAGTAAGTTTACAATTATTCTTAGGTTTCTTTGAAAATGCAAAACTACTAAAAGAAGACATTGAAAGTTTATGTAGATTATAGTTTAGTATACTTAAATCACGGAATTTATACTAAGTTACAGTTTAGAGTAATTAGTTCACAACAAGAGAACGTTACTTTACTGAGTAAGTTACAGTTTAGTGTACTTAGTTCACAACAAGAGAACGTTACTTTACAAACTAAGCTCTACCGGCTAAGTTACAATTTATTTACTATTTTACTACAATTTCTAAAGTTTACCATTTTAATTTAAGTTTCAGGTGGAGAAAATAACATCATACTGACATTAGATCGTGAATACGGAGCAATATACGGAGGACGGTTAGGCAACGGGACGTCTGAATTACAAACTTACTATTTCAACAGTACATTTGGATTTTCGAGAATCGACTATGATCCGGTTTTACAAGAAATTTATTTGACAGATGTTGATAATGGACAGATACTAAAGACGCCCCTTAGTGGAGAAAGTTTAACTGTTGTTGTCAGTGAAAACGTAACATGTGAGTAATACCATATTTAATTGAAAGTTAATTTAATAATTTAAACTTTCACCAGAAATGAGTGAAGAGCAACATTATCATAAGAAACCCGATTTTTATGTTTCAGATCCATATGGAGTCGCTATTGACCAAATACATAGAACTATTTTTTGGTCAGAAACCCATAGCATTGAGTCTGTGCAGATGGATGGGAGTAATCGCAAAAGTATATTTGAAGGCAGAGCCAATCCAAGAGCAATTGTTGTGCTTCCATCAAACAGGTAACTATAATGCTCAGCTTTATTGCTTCGTGTATAATTCCAGAAATAACAATAGGTCTTACAAATGTGTTGGTGTCTGTGATACGTGAATGAACGACCGTGAACAAATTATCTAGTATGATACGCACAAACAAACTCATTCGAATCGTGACTTTGTAATTGTTGTTTGCCTGACATTTTCAAAATATAAATGTAATTTATGAGAACCTACCAGCTCTATTTTTCAAAATGTTCTTAGCTCAGCCCCAATCATGGTAGGGCTGGTCTTGGAGACTTATATTTCGTTTCGTATTTCAAAGTATAAGTGCAATTCCTGGAGACCTAACAGCTCTATTTTTCAAAATGTTCTTAGCTCAGACCAAACCATGACAGGATGAGACTTAAGTATAATAATAATAATAAGTCCAATTTCCGGGGACCTAGCAGCTCTATTTTTCAAACTTTTCTCAGGTCATCCCCAAGAAGAGAGACGGTCAGGGGGAAAGTTCCGCATTTACAATTTTCACGCAGACAGCAACCAGCTTACTCCTCTGAAGTGGTAGCACATTACAGCAAGAGGGACAGTACTGTTTTTATTTAGGCCATATCAAAATGTGACATTTGTTTGTCCCCTTCCTACCAACGAACAACTGGACATATGTGCATAATTATTATTTATAATAATGTAGGACCAGTGAGCTGAAAGATTGGTTTAGCTGTAGAACTAGAAATAATTTACAATTATTTTAGTGATTGGAATGGATGACAATGGATGATGTTTTCGTTACTGAAGTAAACGTGCTACTAAAATTCCGAACGTAGGCAAGCAGTAAACAATATCGTGATAGTTGCACAAGGAATAAATAATGTTGGTTGATCCTTATTAATAACTAAAAAAGAAGGTCTTATGCTATAGAGTTGAAATATTCTGTATATTTTCTCTAGAACAGTATTTTGGTCTGAGGGTAGTTACGTTGATCGAAGTACATACGAGGGTCAAGATAGACTAGTGCTAGTAAACGAATTACTTGGATATTTTAATGGTCTATCATTGGATGAGCAAGGTACAGTATTTTATATCAAAGAAAGTTTTGAAAATATCGTGAAGGCCCGTTTAATGAACGACGATAAATGTAAATAAATGTCGTTTGTTTTATATATATAGTCCTAGCATTTAAACGTGACTTAATTCTTAAAAGATTCGGCGGAGGAAGAATGAAGGAGGCCTACATCACCTCCGACTACCTCTAAAAACAAGTCAAGATCATGGAAAGATTAACAATCCATATAATACTTTATCAAAAGCCATCCCATTCAATACAGGTTCCTGTGACTAATGTTATTAGTTCACTGTTGTAATTTATATAAACATTCACATTTTTACAGTGAAATACGGTTACAGTAGATCAATGTTATAATCGTGACGATTCTTACTCCAATCGATACAAAGATGCACTGTCAAGAAACACTTAACACATTGAATAATAATAATAATAATAATTGACCCACAAGAGAAAAAAAACAGTTGAGAACCTACAGATTTTCACACGCCACTGATGTCGCATTAGTCCGTATGCTTAATTTTAATGTTTTGTTGACCAATTTGAAGTTCATTATGACTAGTAAACAAGTATGCATATATATATATATATAAAACTGTTTTCTTAATGTTGTATTTTAAGGTGGTTGGCTGTATTATAGCACTGCTTTTTTGGGTAATCATGGATCCGGTATTTATAGAAGTGATTACTGGGGTAATTTTTGGCAGATTGTTTATGAATCACCCGTTGGTAGATTCTTTGACGTGTTTTACTATCAAGGCTTCATTTATTATACGGATTTGGACGAAGAAGACGTGAAGATAGTTGCAGCAACCCAAAACGCTAATACACCAACACCAGTCACTACAAAGTTATTTCAACAAACTTCATCGAAAGCTGCAGGGGTTATCATTATACCTTACAAAGGTTTGTCATCATATTTTTTTGTTTAATAAATAATTTCATTCGTAATCTTGATTTTTTAATTTCAGTCAGTGTAGTGTTTTCAATTATATACTTTATTAATATTAGTAATGTATCAATACCAACAACACTTTCAACGAATGAAATTATTTTCACAACAACATACCTCCTAGGCTAGCAATGCGAAAAATCGCTAGGCAACTGAAACTGATGTAGGATACCTCTGTTTTTCCCCACCGTTTCCACGTACTTCTTTTAATTAAATCAAAATCATACAAACGATCTGAAGCTAATTGAAGTAATTTTTTGGTCAAAATAAGTATATCTATATCTGTTTTGACCAATGGCACCAGAGTTACTACTTGAGTCATTGATGACAAGATCATATTATCTTTAAAGTCGATCACGTTATCCCGAATCATTTTTATAATCCTAGTCCTGAATCATTATACAAAGTATATTTTTATTTAAGACACTGAGTATCCTGTTGTAACTTGCCCGAGTGACATCATCACCAACTCTAATAATGGCACCACTGCTCTAGTGGCATACACCGCAACGTCAACTGACAACGTTGGTATTGCTTCTGAAAGTTTTAATATTCCTTCTGGGTCGATCTTTGAGTTTGGTGAAACTACTGTAAATTTTACGGCGTTAGATTCATCTGGCAACCAAGGAACATGTTCATTTACTGTTAAAGTCGATAACGGTAGGTTATACTTTAGTTTTACAAAGTATCATAGGAATGTTCGGTAAAGTGGGGATTTTGTACGGATTAATCAGGTGTACACAATGTTTAGCATGGTTAGGCTGATGCTATATTAGTTTTAGACTGTACTAGCCTTCCCAATCTGATTAACAACTAGACCTAGGTTGGTACATATGATTTTCAAAACTTAATGGATACACTGTAACTATAACGTGATTGACAGTAAATTATCTATTTAATAGGCACGAATGCTCAGAATGTAACTGATTGTCTATGTCGCCGTCGGAACTCGTCTACAAAGTACAATTGAATAGAAGGAAGCGACAAATATGTGGTAGAAGAGAATGAGACTGACGAGTTCCTAGTTCAACTGGACAGATAGAGAAGGAGATTATCAAGTTTAGAATTTAGTTCCATAGTCGCTATTATTAATTTTATTAATTTACAAAGTTAGCTATTATCGCTAAAATAGAATCTTTTTTTTTTCTTTGTAATGTATTATACCATAGGGACAATTGTCTGAAATAAAAGTTGAATTGAATTTAATTGAATAAACGGATGCCAACTAATAAGGTATTCAATGAACCAATTAACTTTATTCAACAAAAGCTATTTAGAATAAAACTATAATTCTATCAATATTTATTAAGTGTAGTTTCCAAATAAATTATATTTATTATTATTATTATTATTATTATTATTATTATTATTATTATTATTATTATTATTATTATTATTATTATTATTATTATTATTATTATTATTATTATTATTATTATTATTATTATTATTATTATTATTATTATTATTATTATTATTATTATTATTATTATTATTATTATTATTATTATTATTAAGAAAACTTAACATCTAAATTAGTTAAACCAACACAGACTAATTAAATAATACAACATTACATCATTATTGAGGAGCTCCAGTGACTTATAACATCGTTAAGCACAGATATCTTCCCAATACACTCTACAGTGTTCAGTATCATAATGTATATTATAACACACCTGAACTTTTCTTGTCATTTGACTGGACGATAGTGGGTCACGTGGTGTTTCTTCTTGCACATGAAAGAAAGCTCCTAAGTTAGCTTCAGATCGTTTGTATGATCGCTTGTGATTGGTCAATTCACTTGAGTTGCGCCTACGTCATTGAGAACCAAGCTTTAACAAATCATGTAAGTATAATGTCAGTATATCAAAAATAAATACACAGAATTAGTTTACCTTTATTTTGTTATATATTATTAAACATTCAAAGCGTCCAAGTGTTTATGTGCAATGCAAACTGATCTGAGACTATACTCGAGATTTAAAGAGAGGCAGATATAATAATCAAAATGGCAAATCTATCTTTAAATATCTTCAGTGCCTTCACTTTAAGGCACTTCTTTCGTACGAATAATCAAAATACGCTATATTCTCTATATTATTTTTAAATATTCTATAGCAGCAACACAGAAAATATGAATTGATTGATAAGTTTATTTCCGAGATCTTATTCAAGTTCACAATTATTCATCTTACTTGCATAAAATAGGTCAGTCAATCATCAAACCAATGAAAATTGCCATGTCATCACACGTGACAGAGCAATAAGAGAGAAAGAAAAATATTGAAATATCCTACATGGATAAAGTGATCGTCGATGCATATGTCCATGTATTATGTGTTTTAAAAGAAATTTAAATATGTACAATACAAATCTACAAATTCCGAAATTACAATGCTCGGATTAAAAAATGAACCATGTATAAGGACCTTACAGTATTTTATATATTATTTCCTGTTCTAAACGCAATAGGGAGGGGCATAATATTAAAGGGTGTTGATTTAAAACGATTATTCTTTATCGAATTAAGTAAACATGGTGGATTTGTTACATTACATTATGTTAATTCTAACTATAGGCAATGTGTATACAGGTAAGATTCTTCTTATTCGTTTTGCCATATTCATTTTATCGGTGTTGTGACAGAATAAGCACTAACGTTTGTTTTTCAGCTCCCCCTTTGTGGTATTGCCCATCAGACATCCAACAAAATACAGAACCTGGTTCGAATAACGCAATTGTTACGTGGGCAGTACCAATCGTAATTGATGATACTACACCGGTAGCAAGGCTTGTTACACAAGTAATACACAATCCTGCGTTAGCGACTCCAAATGTATTTTTAATAGGATCTACCGAAGTTCGTTATGTTGCTACTGATGAAGATACAGAAGTTGGTTCATGTTCTTTTACAGTCACTGTCATTGGTGAGTATATAAAGTTTATACACACATTGAACACCATAATTATTATTCCCAAGTTCAACATTGGTATAATAAGTCATGGTTGGTCGTATGTAAATGTGCCGTGGATTGTTACTTTTAGTTACCAAATGGTTGGGGTTCTTATTTCATCATATCAATTTCATTTTTAAGCTACATGCAGTGAATTCCAGTGTGTCTTGGGTACAATACCATGTGTTCCAGATAACTCTACGTGTGATCAGAACATTGACTGTATAGATGGAGCAGATGAATCAATGTGCTTAGGTTTAAAACCATGGAACTTTGCTTCACTCAGTAAGTTTACCATGTTTACACTCTAGACTCTAGGCATACAAAGCTTTAAAGAACACCAAGAAACACAAGAAAAGTGTATGTTAACTACAGTTTAGATAATTACTAGTTCACATCGTAGCCTAAGCTGATTAAGTTACCGATACAGTTTAGAGTAACTAAATACATGAGATGTTTCTAATGATTAAATCGCTAAGTTACTGTGTCTGCTGCCCTCAAGATTTAATGTCTAAATGTTTTATTATTTATATATTATATATTTTATCTAAGTTTCAGCAGGCGAAAATGACATCATACTGGCATTTGATGGTATATACGGAGCAATATACGGAGGACGATTAAGCAACGGGATGTCTGAATTGCAAACTTACTATTTCAACAGTACATTTGAATTTTCTGGAATTGACTACGATCCAGTTTTACAAGAAATTTATATAACAGACGTTGCGAACGGACAGATACTAAAGACGCCTCTAAGCGGAGAAAGTTTTACTGTTGTTGTCAGTGAAATAAATAGTAAGTTCTAGTTCTTTAGTATAAATCACATTCTCCAAATTAAGTGAAACGTAACATTAATATATGAATATACATGATGATTTCTTTACTATTTCAGATCCATGGAGAATCGCAATTGATCATATATCTAGAACCATTTTTTGGGCGGGTAATAATAGCATTGAGTCTATGCAAATTGATGGAAGTGATCGTAAAACTATAATTACGGAGATTAGTTACGCAACCGGAATTGTTGTACTCACGTCAAACAGGTAACAACAATACTTGATTGATATCTTCGTGTAAGTTCAATAATACCAGAGAAGAGTTAAATTACCCAAAACAACAAAATAATTATGCTCTATACTGCAGTGCTAAATACATCCTGTTATATAAACCGTTCTACTTATTTATCTCCACTTTTATACAACCAATTTTTTGTCAACGTAAAAAGCTGAAATTCATTGCGCTGCCGTTTGCCTTCAATCCAAATATATTCCAACCTAAGAAGTCTAAGTTCTGGTCAAAAAGGGCACAAAGGCATTGATTGTAACCATGTAATGGAAACAAAAATACTATAGTACGATGAGGGACCTCTATACAAAACGAAGCAGAGGACAGATATTATATAAAAAGAGAACACATACAAACAAACAAAAAACGGATCATTTTTTAAATGTTTTGGTATATTAAAATAATTTTGAAAAGTCTAATTTTGTAAATACCTAACCTTCAAAATAATAAGCAAGATTTATTCAATTGGAGACGAGTCAAATTATGTTTTGTTATATTTTAATATTTTTTAGTACAGTTATTTGTATATTAGTCTACTCTACTGCATTTGTAATCCTGGCATTGAAACTTCAAATTGAACCATTATAAGTTGACAAAACATTGTACCGGACCTTTCTAGTATTTCTTAATATATAGGCCTATGTGATTAATAGTTTATATTAATATTTTTATAGAACATTATTTTGGTCTGGTGAAAGTTTTATTGGACGAGTTACTTACGAGGGTCAAGATGAGCAGCGGATACTGGATTATAGGTGGACTAGGATTGATAGTATATCATTAGATGTAGAAGGTATATCGATATGTTTCTTAAAGAATTTTGAAAGATGAATGTACAGTAGACCTACTGATGATACACCCATATTCTCGTTATTTCAGTAGGCCAACTGTTGCACCAAATTAAAACCAATATAATAATTAAGTTGAATTACATAATTAGATAGTGACAGAAAAAGTTTTTTTCCAAATGTGGCATACAACGTCTATGATTGTCGATGCTAAAATATAACCACACACAATTATACAGGCTTCGTTTCGGAATATCTCGTTTACAATAATTTCAGTTTCAGTTTTATTATCCATTTTACATATAATATAGATAAAACCCCAAACAAATAACAGTAACACCAAAATAAAGTGCAGATGCTCAAAGGAACTTTCGGCCACCCGAAAAAAAAATAGTATAAATATAACTATAAAACACAGGCAATTGTTTTTAATTGCAGATGTTCGGTAGAAGCTTATGTACAATTTCATCATAATTTCAATAACGACCTAAGCACAAAAAATCTTCACAACTTTTTATTTTAATTAGGTGGTTGGCTCTATTTTGCTTTTGTTGGTTTAAATGATGGCATAATTTATAGAACCGATTACTGGGGAAACTCGATGCACATTGTTAGTGGAACTTTCCTGATATCAAACATGTTTTATTATCAATACTTCATTTATTATACGGATTGGAATGAGGATAATATAAAGAAAGTTGAAGCAGCCATAAACGCAGAAATATCCACACCAGTCACAACAAAGGTATTTCAGGAATTTCAGAATTTCGAGATTTCACAAACTGGAGTTATCATTATATCTTACAAAGGTGTGTCATTATTATTGTTATGTTCATTCCATTCGTAACCGTGTGTATTTTAATGTAATTAATGTAGGCCTAAATAATAAATATTGTTCAGCACTATTGGAAACCAACTTGACATTTTCCTCACGACAATTGTTTTGAAAAATACCATTCATATTCTCATCATACTTGCCGGTGTACAGTAATCAAGGCGATAAAGGGGTTTTCCGTGGCTGCATGCGACATGATCAGTTTCACGCCCCTTACAAACAACGCGCTGAGAATATGTACATAGTACAGTACTGTTGGTATCAGATCAGACATAAGGTCAAAGGAATGTCACGTCGCGTTCCTACATCTTGGCAAGGCGAGCTCATCAGTGTCCTGTTCTTATATTGCCTTGGTGTATCCACATAAGACATCTGTGTACCATCAAAGACCAGTACGGTAACGACTAAAAAATGTCATAATCCGAGATAAGCATGCATGTTCGTCAGAAATGAATGGTTGTCTGGAAGATTTTATATTACTAACAGATGATTGTAAAACCATTTCACCATTGGTCACCCGAGTCATATTTGGTTAAAAAAAACTCTAATAGTCTAAATAATATTTAGAATTTAATTCTAGTCAATCTACTAGAATTTTTTAGAATTACTAGATTATTAGATTACTTTTATGAATCGTTAAACAAAATGAATTTCATTTAAGATACCGAAAATCCTGTTGTAACTTGTCCGAGTGACATTGTCACAAACTCAAATGGGAATACTGCTCTAGTGACATATACAGCAACATCAACTGACAACGTTGGTATTGCTTCTGAAAGTTTTAATATTCCTTCTGGATCAATCTTTGAATCTGGTGAAACTACTGTGATTTTTACGGCGTTGGATTCATCTGGTAATCAAGGAAACTGTTCGTTTACTGTCACAGTTGAAGGTAGGTTTCCGCACTCGTAGGTATACCCTTCAGTGGTGAACGTTTAAGCCTTTGTTTGATGACGATGCGTCGTAGCAAATGTGGAAATTGTGTGGACATTTTATATTACTAACAGATGATGATTTCACCATTGGTCATTGGTACCCGAGTCATATTTTGTGAAAAAACTCTAAAAGTCTAAATAATATTTAGAATTTAATTCTAGTCAATCTACTAGAATTTTTTAGAAGATTACTTTTATGAATCGTTATACAAAATGAATTTCATTTAAGACACCGAGAATCCTGTTGTAACTTGTCCGAGTAACATCATCACCAACTCTACCGATGGCACCACAACTGCTGTAGTGACATACAACGCAACGTCAACTGACAACGTTGGTATTGCTTCTGAAAGTTTTAATATTCCTTCTGGATCAATCTTTGAATCTGGTGAAACTACTGTGATTTTTACGGCGTTGGATTCATCTGGCAATCAGGGAACCTGTTCGTTCACTGTCACAGTTGAAGGTAGGTTTCCAGACTCGTAAGGTAGACTACTATACTCTTCAGTGGTGAACGTTTGTTTGATTGTAAATGTGGAAATTGTGTGGAATCAAAAGCTCTTCGTCTGTACTGTATATAATTTATCAATTTTGTTTTACAGAACCCATCTGTGCTAAGAAATGCAGTAATGGCGGAACATGTATGGTAAACAATGGCGTAAAAGAATGTCAATGTGCGACGGACTTTGAGGGTGATAACTGTGAAAACAAAGAATGTACGTAATTCAATTAAATGTTTCAAAAAAAATGTATAAAAATATAACCTATATTTTGATGTCCCTTCATTGACAATCCAGTAAAGCAGTAATGATTCTTTCAAGGGACGTGCATGGCTTTTGTTACACTGCAAGGTCAAGACGAATACGTTTTTAACATTCATCGTCTGTTACATATCCTAGAATATGGAGCAAACTTCCAAAGAAATTAGACAATGTTCTACAGTATCAGACTTTAGCTCACCAAACATGTTATCTTGAAGTACTAAGTTTATGTGTTTTGGTTTAATTATTACTACTTTCTATGTATTTCAGTATATATGTTATTTGTGTTAATGTTGGAGTATTACTCCTGGCAAATGTTTTAACCTATCGAAAATTATTTTTTTAGCCAGTTCTTTCTTTCTTTCTGGCAACATTTTAAAACGCTACTTGTTGCAAACGACTACTTTAATTTCCTCCACACTCGTGTGGTGTTCATAACTTGGGTTCAAAGATCAAAAGAGGATTGGTATAGTACAAATTACAGAAAATTAATAAAAGACTACTTCTCTCCACAAATGACATACTAGTAAAGTTTTGTCTTTCGCACATGTGTATTGTTATGATAGTAGTGTATTCGGGGTGTCCATAGAATTAGGATCAAAGGTCAGGAAGGGGATATTTGTTGTTGATATCAGTTCCATTCCATTATTTTTTTAATATACACTATACATATACACTGGACTCAGTCAGTGTGTTATGGGTCAACTCAAGATTAGAATGTGTTTAAAGTTTGTTCAAAGCAATAGATAGTACATTATTTTCCGTTGCGCATCATTCTCATGAGAAAGAGTTTATATGGTGTTCAAAGATGTTGGATCAATTTTGATTTCAATTTTTCGATGGGTAAAGATATTTTCAATTTCATATACAACGTCATAATTGGAATGATAAATTATCGTATTTTACAGCTTCATCAAGTTCAATAGAGATTGCAATAGGATTGTTCTTTGCCGGCATTGTTATTGGACTGTTGGTTTCTGCTGGAGTCGTATTTAAACACAAATGGTCTATAAAGGTGTGTAAGAGCCCGTTCGGACGTAATTTACACGTGTAATGGTCGCGTGTGGCGTAAATAATTGAGATAAACTTTCAGCAAGATAATGAACAATTTAAATGGCTAGTTTATCTCAAAATGTACACCACACGCGACCATTACACGTGGAAATTGTTACGTCCGAACGGGCTCAAAGAAAGAAGAGGAGGAATGAATTTCTAACATTATACAGAAAGGAAATTCTGCTATAAACACACTACTATTTTTTCAGTAGTAGGTAGTTAGCTGAGCTTACCATATCTCGTGGCTCCTGAGAAAATGCAAACAAAAAATGTTGAGTATTTTTTATACAGCGCGAAAATTGAATAAATACTGAGTATTTTGAACTATACGATCCACTGCTAAGAACGTGCAACACAAAAACTATAGAAATAGAAATGTGACTAACCGATACATAGTACCTTCATTTTGTCGAGATTCCAAGGTTCTAAAAAACGTGCACGCAATGAAGATTAACATCATAAAGTAGTAATTCATTTTTTAAATTTATTTTTATAATTCACAGAAGAAATCGGCCGAAAACGGATTTATTGATTCAAGTAATCCCGATGTAAGTTGTTAACTTTACAAAAAACTATATTATATCCTATGCACACCATGTCATCCCTTTCTAAAATAAATCCATCCCGATTCCGATTCTGTTGGTGAACCATTCCTCGCTCACTTTACCATTTACTGTATCCTTATTCTAATGATATTAATACTTATTTAACAATTTCTTCGGATCCTCATTAAGTGCAAGATCACATCCACACTTAGGTATCGTGTTATTAAAAAGTTCTAATCGGCTGGTGTTTTTTTTCAGGCACACACGGACACTAAGGAACTGCATGAATACATGGCAACCATAGAGCCAGTTGGCATAGACAACAATGACACTCTATATATGACTATAGAAGACACGGTTGAAGATTACATTAGTACATTAATGTAAATAAGTCGAAAAAGAAATGAACGTAATTCTGTTAAAGAATTATAATTGTACTATTGTTTTCATTTTTAGAATAAAGCATTACGGTTTGGGGCAATCTTTTATAATTTATTCATTCAAGTTAACATTTATTTCTTTCAAATCAAAATAAAAACATTTCTTTCAATTTACAAATGATTAATGAAATTATAACAGACTGGAAAAGAAAGAAGTGGTAATAAATATCTTTTAAGTTTTGAAAGTGACAAAGTCCCAAAAGTAAATATATGTCCTAAAAGTATATTATGGTGTTTTAAATTTGAATTTGGGAGTATTACAAAATTCTGACACAAATATGTATTTTCATGTTTATCCTGGATAGATGGGTCACTGATAGGTAATGGGTCATGGGTCATAGATGGGTCACTGAAATCCGAAAATGACGAATGTTTGTTTGCTCGATGGCCGACAATTAGGGAATACGATGAGGATTATCATTGAACTTTGATTAATGAGAATCTAAAAATCTAAAATTATAACTATAATTGATGTCATTTTGTTACATTTTTGTTTTAGAATTTAGGTTATCAATTAGAAAATACTGAATGCATGGTCATTTAGTTTTAGTTATCTGTATATTATATTTTACTTCTCTTTATAGAAATAGAGTACAGTACATATACAATTTTTAAATTGAGATTCACAGGTTGTACCGTTTTTTAGTATAATAAAGAAGATAAAAGCAATATAATCGTCTTACAACTCTCGACGAAGACAATGGTTCACAACAGGGGGTTATAACAACAGCAATCGTTTATCCCTTTCGAGAACTCAATATGCAGGAAATGAATAAAGAACATGACAATCACACTCAAGTTATCACCTGGAACAATATCATTACATATTGATTTTGTTTGTTTGTTTACATCATTATTTTGAACTCGGTTTTTTTAAATCAAATCCATAATTATTCATCAAGTACTTGCATACAATAAGCTAATCCCTATTACTGTAGGTAAATCATTATTCCGATTGTCATTGTCACTTGACAGAGAAATATCGTATATTATGGACAAAAATCATCGTCAATGCATATCATATGTTATTTTTAAGAAATTTAAATATATACAATAAAAAAAACGAAATTACAATGCTTAGATTAAAAGTACATGAAGCGTAGGGCCTATTATTTCTAAACGCCAGTGGAATGGTTGACGTTATATTGTAAGCTGATATTTGTAGCGTCTTTTTTCTTCAATTAGTTTGCTATCAAACAAAAAGAAAAGTAAAGATGCCGACTTTGTTACATTACATTATGCTAAGCCTAACTGTGTGTGATGTGTATGCAGGTAAGATTCTTCATATTCGTTGAACAATTTTTCTTTACCAGTATCTACGGTTTCTATGACAACAACATAAACACAGCCTTTTTGTTCAATACAACCTATAATTCAAATCAAGCGACGATCACGTGGACGCTGTAACTAAAAGTCTTGTTAAATATAGTGCACGCAAGTTTACTTCATAGACTCGTTTCTAGACGACGTGAAATAGTCAGTCAAATTCTTTCTCATGGCAGACGCAGAATCTGGTGGTGATGCTTTGACAAAAGTTGACTGTCAATATTTGATGGCCATCGTCTTCCTAGAGAACGCCATTCCTATAACAGAATCGCTTCGGGAATATCTTAAGTTCAATATTTTATCAAAAGATTAGTTCTGCACGAATAAATATAGTTTGCATGGATCTCACCAGGAATCTGTATACAAATCTAAACGTCAGTAGAGGAGAATTGAATTTGCGACAAGAAATACTATAGGAAAATGTTGATGCATTGCGTCATTTACCACAAAGCCATCTTCGTGTAGCTACCGTACACCAAACAAGGTTGAAAATTAAGGTTTTTGATACATTTCATTTATTGAAATGTTTGTGAATGATACACAGAATTATATTCAGATGAGCCTAAGAATAGAAAAAATGGAGTCCGCTCTTTCCCTTTTATTGATTTTTATCGTTTCCCTCTCGTTCGTGGAGAGAGGGAAACTACTATCGTACATTATAGGCCAAAATTTATGAACAAAGTGATCGCTCATGCATAGCGACTTTTAAGAAATTTGAATTGTGTACAATAATGCAATTTGACGTAAATAAAAGTGATACCAAAAAACCCTTGTAGTTTGTCACTGCATGAGCCAAGAACCACATCAATCCCATCTCAATGTATCACTTTAAATGGTTACATCTTAAAATGTTCGTGCTATGTTACATTCATTTAATACAATTAATTAGCTACTCAAGTTCACACAATGGTAATCATAGTTACTTGCATATACTTATCACACAATACCATCAATATTGAAACTTTGACGCTGCGTGTGTGTCACTCGATAAAGAACCTATATTGTTTATTAATTATTGTGAGTTAATTATCCTTGCACCGTTGATCATTGCCATGATGATCATCATCGTCATACAGAAGGGGAAATATGAAAAAAATTAAATAGTCTATTGTACAAAGTAATCACTCATGCATTGTTTAACTAACTTGACTTTGAACAATAAGATTTAATTCAACGTAAATCAAAACAAAATTACAATACTGGGATCAATAGGACATTTAATAATGTTTTATATTATACCTGTTCGTAACGACAATATATACAGTTACTGTCTAAATTACACTGACATTGGTGTACTACTAGAAGACGAACGACTATATCAGAAAACAACTATAAATCATGGTGAATCTGTTACATTACGTTATTATTTCAAGTCTAGCTATTGGCAATGTGTATTCAGGTTAGTATTCGTTATTCATTTACCCATGTCTCTTAACCCGTGTCTAAGGTCCTGTTTCTGCTGCAAAAAATTAACGGTTAAACAAAAACAGGACAAATGTTCAATAACTGGTTAAATTGCATAGTAAAAAGAACGGTTAAAACATCCAATCGATTGCGGGTATAACGCCATTTAACTTTGCAACTGTGCAACTTTTAGCTTTAACGCAAAATGACCGCCTGATCGGATCGAATTTGGGTAATGTTAACGTTTTTTGTCAACGATGATCTACCTATTATTTAAACGGTTATTTTTGGAGCAGAAATTTAGCAGAATGCGGTCGGCCTAAACATTAAAGGGGGATTCTGGGTTTAAAATTGCTTTTAAATATCGTTTATTTATTAAATAAAAAATATCATAACAATATAGACATGTCAGAATGAAGAAGTAATAACGAGAAATTAAAAAAATTAAATTTCATATACATTTTAGGGTAAATTCATGGAAAGTCTGTTTTTCAGCAGCTTAGGGAAGCTCATTAATATTCATGAGATATTCACAAAACACGTCATCAGTGGATCCCAAACTCGCGACGTCAACCGTGTACGTTGTGTTTGTCAACTTGCATCTCTCACCCGATCATTGTGAAATATATTTTTTGTAGATGTTCTAAGCTAGGCCTAAAGTGTAATAATAACAGTAGTAGCATATATTTATTTGACATTTAATACAAAATTTAGTACAGATTACGGAGTCATAAATTATACTATTTTTATACCTCGAATAGTATAGATCGTATATCGGCTTCACGTACTAGGCTAGGCCTAGCCTAAATCATTTTATTCATGGGTGAGAGCCATTTCCGACTAGGGATTCCATGCCACGATGGCTACGTTAAAACATTGGGGTCATCATGGGCCTAGCTAGCCTACTATAAACGATTGGCCCATAAATAACAAAACTCAGTGGATTCCAAACCCACCTTATCAACCAAACTCCTAAACAATCTAAACCTAAAACGTTCTACAAAATCGGCTGTAAATATTGAGGCAAAACGAGGTCCGATCGCCTTCCGCACGTATGGTGTCCCGATCGTCTAATAAGTAGGCCTAAAATAGGCATAGTTTACTCTCCAAAAAGCGGATACTGCATCAAGCAAGTAGACCAGGTAGTAGGAAGGAGACCTAGCCGATCCGGCACAGTTAAAAATTGAGCTAGCTAGTGTAGTAGAAGACCCTATGCGAATTGATACTACCAGGCCTTTTACTATATGCTACACTTTTTAAAATTAGCAATACTTATGTTTACAAATATTCCAACTCTCTCATTCGAGCTATATTATCTATACCATTCCGGTAGGTCGAGTCGACCTTCAATCAAATACTGTACATCGTTCATGTTGTGATTATAGACGGGGTATACTCGACCCGACCAGTTTGGTATTGTATATTGTATCTGCTTATCACGTGACGATGCCAGGCATGGGCAGAGAGAGCACGTGTATCGTAGTCTCGCTCTCCTCGCTCAGCAGGAATGTATACGTTACGCTTCATTGATTTTGAAGGCTTTCCCTAAGTCAGTGCGAAAATCGGCAAACGTAAAGTGCAAACATATCTAATGTTTCACTGTTTTGATGGATTTTCATAAAAAATTGACTTTATAAATGGGAAGACCGACTAAAATTACATCAGATAAGTATAATTTAACAAAAGTAATTGATATGGTTAGTGATAACGAGTCGTCGGAAGATTGACCATTTCACGAATTTCCTATTCTGTAACCACAGTGTGATTTTGCCGTAGCTGCACTTGTAATCTGGCCTCATTTCACAGCCTTCGTTCTGCTTCACTGGGCGCTTATATAAATTGAAACTTTTACCGTTCAAGAGACAAACAAATATATTTTACATTTTTTACTATTCATTTTAAACCCGGAACCCCCCTTTAACTTAAATTAATTTAACTAGAGGGTGAGCTCGCTTCGCTCGCTCCCCCTCTAGGAAGTGTAGACGATGGTTCTCGGAATGATATAAATGTTCTCCTTGTACGTTTTCTGTCGGTTACCATTATTGAAAATTCTTGACATTCGTAAAACTAAACTATACTCTGTTTCACAGTGTTTTAGATGATTAATAACATTTTAAAGTATAGTGTTTATTGTTTGGTAGGGCCCTTTGGGGAGGCGAGGTTCATTTGAGGGAGGTGCTTATTCGAGGGATATATGTTAATTTTTTTAGTTTTAATAATATGGTAACATTTATAATCAAATGAAATCCTCTATCTAATAGATATGACAAGTGGTAAAAAAGAATAACAAATGCTTGGTAAATTGTAACAGTGCGATGAATTCTACTAATAATAATTGTGTTATTATAAATGTGGATGGACGTTTATTAGATAGTTGGGTTGGCGGGGGATTATTATTCAAATGGATTTTTTATTGGAGAGACGTTTATTCAAATAAATACCATCCTAATAATTATTAATACATTATTTAATTTAAACACCTTTTGAAACTAACTGCCGTGACAGAGTGGGCCCAAGAAAGAAGACATTACGGCTTGCAACATGGGCAGACATCTCGGTCCTAACGGGACACAGATAGCCTACAGTTATTTCTGCCAGCTTACTCAATAAAACTCAGCTATCGGGATTTCACTTGATTTTAAACAAAATGTCTTATCATCAAATCTCCCTATGTAATTTTATAATACTATTTCCCATAATATATTCCGATTTTTATGGCATATATTTAATTTGATCTTTATTCATTTGCAGTATAATTTTTATTTTTTAACTACTGTACCTTCACACACGCGCGGTCCGTTCCTAAAATAAACAAAAAAACTGAAATGGCTATGACTAATGGCCAACTTAAGCTCCAGTCCTACTATCTGTTTTTGTCTTCCTTCTTCCAAAGGGACACTGTATTGATTGATGGAAAGTGCCTGTTTCCGGTCACCTTTAGGGTCAAGTCTATTATTTTAACTGCTCCTTTGTGTATAAAAGAGAGAAAATAGTTGAAACCAGGTTGTTGCAAGGTGAACCCGGAAATGACTTTGACCGCGAAGAATTGAGATTGAGTTGAAAATCTACTGTTGAAATCATAAATTTTGTTAAAAAACTATTTATAATAATAATAGATAGAAATATGGAACAATAGCGTCGAACTGAACACTAATGTTATAAAATCTACGTTTCGCGGTACATCTAAGATAGATAAGGTAGGTATCCAAGGCGGAGATTTGTACCGAAGTTTTTGCATTGTGCTCGCCTATGTCAGAATTAACCATAATTTATATATAGATAACGGTTATTCTGAGTTATGCAGCTTATAATTAAAGGTCATATTGTTTCCATAATAAACAAAATTTTTTTAATTCAGCTCCTCCTGTGTGGTCAAACTGCCCAACGGATATCACACGCAATGCAGATACTGACTCCAATAATGCGACGGTCACGTGGACGGCGCCAACTGCAACTGATGATATTACACCGTCTTCAGGACTTGTTATTCAAGAAATATATAATCCAACGTTGGAGACGCCAGATGTATTTTTAATAGGAACTACAGAGGTTCGTTATGTTGCTAGTGATACAGATACAGAGGTTGGATCGTGTATTTTTATGGTCACTATTGTGGGTAAGTTTTTAAATGTGTCAAAACCATGCTGCATAGTCGGATGCATGTTATAAATTGCGATTAGGAGGCCATCAATTTTGATCCCAATAATTGTGCTAGAAATACCAGCAACACTGAGGTGACGTTAACGACGACGCAGAGTTTCAGTGATCGTTACTAAAAAATGCATTACTTAAAATTGCGATTGAAAGATTAAATGGAAACAATATTTCGCACAAAGGCCAATTCAAATTCTTTGTATACTCTGGTGTTCCATTGTAAAATGAAGAAAAAATATGATTTATTTATATAGATATCCAGTTGCCGGATATCGAAGATTGTCCATCTAATATCGTAAATACAACAACCACTGGAACGCCGTCTCGTGCTGTTGAATGGGACAGTCCTACAGCGACTGACAACGATGGATTAACACCTTCAGAAACAACAACTCATACATCCGGTTGGTTGTTTAACGTCGGAACCGTCGGTGTAACAATTACGTTTACGGATGATTCGGGAAACGAGGCACTTTGTGAATTTAACGTTACCATAAGCGGTAAGATAGTTTTGGTTGAATTTGTTACTCTTGTTTTCTTAAATCTCTCTATTTTACTTGGTATTATGGTCACATAATATTGTGAGCATGCGTGAAAAATCTACTTTTTTTCAAAAAGTGTTTGTACTGAGTTTACACATTTAAGTACTACTTTGATACTATTGTGGTTTTATAGGCCTAAACCTCTGATCTAAATTCATCTCATTTGTATTCACCAATAAGTTCCATTTATTTTGCTTGACGCACAAAAGTGTTTAATTAAAGCTGCATTTGTGTTTACTGATATTGTTGTATCGATAATTCCTTTCAGATGAAGAAGCTCCAATGACGTCAAACTGTCCAACAGTTGATCTTAAAATCATACCAGGTTCTGAACCCGATAAAGTCGTGAGTTGGGATGAACCAATCTTTACAGACAACTCAGGTGATGCGCCTTCTGTAAACTCAACACATTCTTCAGATGACACGTTTGGGATTGGTGAAACAACTGTAACGTACACAGCTACCGATGGATCTGGAAATGAGGGTTACTGCTATATCAACGTGACAGTAGTCCAAGGTAACCGTGATTCCAATGTTTACGCCATATAGCAGTGGGAACGGGCAAGTTGTATTGAATTCGCATTTAAAAATGGCGACATCATACTTTTATATAAATTGAGAACAGAACCCTTTGTTACAATACTACACAATCAATTAAATTATCCAGTTAAATGTTGTTAAATTGTTCAGCAATGTATTGCATAATTCTTTATTCAACAACATATAATGTATTTCAAGTTCTGGGATGTTTACAATATGGTAAAAGAAAAGATACATTTTGTCAAAAAATATAAAGATTACCACCATTGTGTGAAAATAGAAATTCAAAAACGTTTTTATTTTCCCCACCCACAATCAGTACATTACAATAATTATACTGTATTTCTTTCACTTTAGTATAATATGGAAACAGGCTAGTGTGGACCTTAAACATAAATTATGCCCATGTTCTAACAATTCTTTTTTACTAATTATACAGCCCAAACAGTATTTGTTTTAACCTTTATGAATACAGATTATCAAGGTTAAACTTTGAATTATTTATTCTACTTTTAAACAAAAAAAAACTTTTTTTTAAACATATAGACACAGTACCAGCTGTATTTGTTTTATGTCCCAGTGACATAGTTGTGGACGCACTTGAAGGTAAAAATTATACAACAGTCAACTTTACTGAACCAGTTGCTACTGACAACATCGAACTACTTTCACTAGAGCAGGCTTTCACGACTTACGATCCAAGTGGTGATACTTACTATATTGGTACAACTACTATACGTTACATTGCGTTAGATACAGTAGATCAAGGAACCAGTTGTGTATTTACTATTACTGTTCAAGGTAAAGTAGAAAAGCATAATTTAGATGTTCTAGTGGCACCGGGGTCTGTCTATCTAATTCTAAATTTTTAGTCTTTCTCAGTATAGGAATGATTATTGTTATTGTTATATAATTAGTAACAGTCCCGTGTTGCAGCTACTGAGGTTAGTTATTCTTCTACTGATAAATATAGTACAGTGTTGCCTCGTGTATTTGTAGGCTTATTATAATTAGTTGGCATTGTATTTAAATATAGACACAATTAGGTTGACGAAGAATATAATTTCAGTGATCAATGCAACTACTGCATACCTAAAGCAACCGAAAGCGCATTATATTCAAAATGTAACTGGTTGTTCCGAAAATTTCTGATTTATACATCATCAGTACAAATACAACAATAAAAAGATCCCTACCTGTGCAAATGCTATTATAACAACAAGCAGTGGATGAAACTTATAAAGTTTAATTTTGGCTTAGTTCTCTGTAAATGAAAATGAACTTCGTAACTTTTGTAACTTATTGTAAAAATGTGTGGCAAAGTTGACAACTGAAATTAAATAAATTGTTTTCGATATCTCAAAGTTTAGTTATTTTAGACTGTTTAATTTTAACATTTTTACTATTTTTAAGAAACTATGTATTATATAATTTTTATAACATCTTTTTTAACTTGGATTTTTAATTATAATTTTGTATTTTTAATATATGGTTCTCACATTTTAGTATTATTTTAGACTGTTTAATTTTAGCATTTTTTAAGAAACTATGTATTATATAATTGTGTATGTTGTTATGTTTTATGCTGGACCTTTTGAAAAACAACAATGTCCCCTTTGTGGGACAACGTTGATATTGTCATCCAGTAGAAATATGTTTATAAATAAATAAAATAAAAAAATGATGATTTAAACTGAATTTATAGATACTGAGGCCCCGATTGTGAGTGATTGTCCTGAAGATTTCACATTGCCAACAGACGACGGCGAACCAGATCGAGTAACCTACTGGACAGAACCAACAGCAACGGATTACTCGGGAATGGTTTTTGTCTCTCGGTCACACACAAATGGCTCAACATTTGATCTGGACAACACTACAGTTACATACAATTTCACAGACTCTGCGGAAAATTTAGCCTCATGTGAATTCATAGTTACAATTATTGGTAAGTATAGTATAAGGACCCTGACACCAATTGGTTGGGTTCAATTACAGTGTAAAATGTATAACTAACAATACAAATGAATTATTTTAAGTTTTAATAGCAATCAAAAAACATGTACAAAATCAATCTTGTATATTAAATACATATTTATATACTGTATATCTGTAACAAGAAATAGACAAATTATTATATTATTATTCCTTATTAAATACTGAAAACCGTTCTAGATATATGCCAATGTACAGTACTTATTTATTCATAGATATTGAAGCTCCAGTACCTATTAGCTGTCCAGGTAATAGCACCTACAGTACAGATATGGGAGTGAGTACAAGGGATAATGTCGCATGGACGCCACCAGCATTCATTGATAACGTACCTGGGCTATTTATTGATTCAGGAAATAATATTTTTCCTAATACATATACATTTCAACTCGGAACTACAGAGGTGGAGTATTACGCTACAGATGCAGCAATGAACACTGGATATTGTACAATTTTTATAACAGTTATTGGTAAGGAAACATTTTTCAGACTTTTCAATTGATACCTTTGTGTACATTAACTTTGTGATATGAAACTGCTAACCATTATTGGTTATGGCCTTAATTCATTCATTATATAGAGATTTGCATATCATTTGAATATCATTTCCATATAAGCTTTTGACTAACCTCTATAAAACCTTTATTTCATTATGTACAATTCTATTCATTAATTCATTGAATAGGATTCTCTACATTTCCTACAATTGGTTTTTGTTTACGTTCATCGGCAGATTAAAAAGGGGTCAGATCAATAGCCTTTATTCATCACTGATTTTTCTATTAGGAATAATGCATCTTTAATTTTTATGCAAAATAAATTTTATTTTATTCAAGATACTGAGGATCCTGTTGTTACTTGCCCAAGTAATATAACAGCCAACTCAACTGAGGGCGCCGCAACAGCTATAGTAAACTACACAGCAACTGCAACGGACAATGTTAATGTAACTTCTCAAAGTTTTGACATTCCTTCTGGTTCAATGTTCAATTTTGGTGATACTGCTGTCACTTTTACTGCGTCTGATGCAGCTGGGAATGAGGCTAATTGCACATTTTTTGTCACAATTAAAGGTAAACACAAAACAGTTTTTTAATGTTAATCAAATATTTCTATTACATATAATGATATGTTCAATAAAATGTTCTCAAATCCATGCCAATGATGCTCTATCTTTACTTGCATATAAAAGTGCACTTGAATAGAATAATCTTGGGGCTGACATTCATTCGTCTACGACCCTACAATCATAAACTTAATCAGCACTTTTTTATATAATTATTTGAATTTAATTGAAGCATAGATAACTTAACACTACTTCTTATACATTTTTTTTTTGTAGATCTTGAACCTCCAGAGTTTACAAATTGTCCAGGTGAATTAAACGGAACTACTGATGCCACGGTTAATTACACAACTATAACATGGGACATGCTAGTAGCAACAGACAACTCGTTAGTTACACCCACAATTGCTAGTTCACACAATCCAGATGATGAATTCTACATTGGAAGTGTTACAGTTACAGCTACAGCTACAGATAGAGCTGGCAATGAAGCAACCTGTACCTTTGATGTATTGGTTATAGGTAGGCAAACTCCCCTTAAAAACCAGATTGCAATTATATTACCAATAATGTAGATGAAAGACTGGTTGGTTAACAAGCACATGCCAGCCAGGCGCCGTTACACATTAACTTTACAATCCCCATTTTGTTATTACTGCTAATGATAAGTATATGTTTGATATAGATGATGAAGTTCCAAGTATTATGAACTGTCCTGCTGACATGACACAAATGGCAGATATGGGAACAAATACCAGTAACGTCAACTGGACAGAACTGACAGCCACTGACAATTCATATGAAGAACCAATAATGATGTCGTCTCATTCACCAAATGATGTCTATGAATTTGGGATGACGACAGTGGAATATAACTTTACTGATGGATCTGGAAATCTCGCCCAATGCATATTTACCGTAACAATTTCAGGTACTGATAGATTGATATTACTTTCATTGAATGAATGTTTGAGAGATTGGAGTATAAAAAATTACAACCCTGACACTAGGTTAGGATTGAACCCTGGACATTGGGATTTGTAGGCAAGCACATTAACCACCAAGCTACTGCTCCACTAAAATGGGTGTTAATTGCCCGGTTCATAAGAAATAATATTATTATTTTAGATGATGAACCACCAGAGTTCCAAAATTGCCCTACTGATATTGAAGACACTACTGATTTTGATGAGAACACTTCCGAGCAAAGCTGGACTGCTCCTACAGCAACTGACAATAATGGTGTACCAGACGTTAACGCATCTCATACCTCTCCGTTCATGTTTGCCATTGGGGTTACTAATGTCACATATTTGGCTACTGATAATTCTGGAAACACAGCTGTGTGTTATTTTCTTGTCAACATTACAGGTAAGTTGTAACCTACAGTATGCACTATATATGATTATGTCATTTAATGATATTGAATTTCAAATCCATTCAATTTATTTTAAAATGGGGAAGTGGTGTATAGTACAAAATAACATTCAAACGGAAGTTTGAGGCTAGAAAAGGCTATGTTTTACCTATTATTAGCTTAGGCATTCCATAATTGTGTCGAGACTAATCTGACGAGTGACGTCTATACAATTTTAGACTAAATTTACATATAGTAGTAGGCCTAGGAAAGTCAATACTCAATGTCAAGTATGATAGTGAAAATCAAGGTAACATTTGTGGTGGGCAAGTTATGGGTATTAAGGGTAGAGATTTTTAAGTATAGAGGTATACTCAAATACATTATTATTTTCTTAATGATAACTAACTCACTTTCTTCACATTTTAAGATCAACAGAATCCAAATGTAACATGTCCTACAATCTCATCAATGGACACAGCTACTGGTGATGCCACAGTCTCTGTTATGTGGGCTACTCCAACAAACAGTGATAATGATGGAGTAGCTGATGTCACATCCTCCCCTTCATCTGGAACTGCTTTCGAAATCGGCGACACAAATGTTACGGTAACAGTGACTGACAACTCTGGCAACATTGAAATGTGTACCTTCACTGTGACTATAACTGGTATGTCATTCTCATTATTCTCATGATTGTGTCTTAAAATAATAAAGAAAAATTTATAATCTAAATTATGTGTTTAAACTAATTTCAAAACATAATCTAGAAATTGTTTGCATCAAATTTTTCAGATCCAGAATATCCAGTAATTGACGGCTGTCCTGATAATATAACACAAACAACGGAATTAAATCAAAATTATACTTCAGTAACATGGACTGAACCAACAGCAACTGATAACGATGGTACGCCAACGCAGGCAAATAATTTCAGTCCTGGGGATAATTTTGAAATTGGAGAGCATACAGTTGTCTACACATTTACTGACCCATCTGGAAATGAGGCTACATGCACGTTTTATATCAATATCACAGGTATTGTATTGTTTGCTTTGATTGTTGAATTGACTTGATTACCGATTAATTTGAGATTTATATTAATTGTTTGTGTTGTTTTTCATGTTATATGAATTACTCTAAATTGTATTTGTGGGACTGAATTATAAACAGCTCATAAAGTGATGCCAATATAATGCTGATTATTTATTTTATTTTATTCAATCAAAACCAACAGTGATAAGTACCGCCACTAACAGGTTTGAAACATAAAACAATACAACATAAAAAACGGTTAACAATAAAATACAGATAAAAATATATATAATGTATAAACATATATCAACATGTCATAAACAATTTCAATTTAAAATGTATATTAATCAAACAGGTTATGCAGGCTGTTCAAGAAGTGAACACATAATCTTCCTCTTAAAATAACCATTTTTTTTACAGTATATGAATGTATGTACCTGAATGCCACTGTATAAATCTACTATATCTACACTTTATGTGACAACAAAATGTGATGTGTCCATATATGGACATGATGATGTCACATCATTACCATATATCACTACTATATATGTGCACATTGTTTGTCAAACTAGTTTGATAGTGTAGACAGAGCTTTAAAGAAGAAGAAATTCTACTGTCAATAATTCTGAATGTACTTGCTGGAATGCAAATGGTATATTACAAAAATGCTTTCTTTGTCTCATCATCAATAAATATCTAAATATTGTGATGGTCTTTGTGATAATTAATGAAATAAATTATGTACATTTATTTTGCAGATGATGAACCACCTGTGACAATGGACTGTCCTGCTGACATCACAAACACTACTGATGATATGGACGACATGGCAAATAGTATCACATGGACGCCACCAACCTACACTGATAATTCTAACCAACCAGTGACTGTTGTGATATCGGGAAGTACTGACCCACCAGCTTTCTTTCCCATTGGAATAACTAATGTTACGTATACAGCGACGGATGAATCAGGAAATGTTGATGTATGCACATTCCAAGTGGAGATTACTGGTAAGAGCTCTAATAATACCTTAAGCTTGAGTTCTTACAAGTTAATTCCACAATTACCTTTAATAAGCCTTCATTAATTTTCAAATATCAAACAATATTTCAAGACTTTATTTCTTTATAAGGTAGAACCCTTCCTTTGGAACACCCCTATTCAGGGGATATCTCTAATAAAGAGACACTTTCCAGTTAAATGAATATAGCAATATATGTTTAAACACTATTGTTAACAACTATTCAGGGGATAATTTATTGGGTCCTAAAGGTGTTCCTTTCATAGAGGTTCTATTGTAATAGCATTAATATATTGTACACAATTTTGTTGCAAGTAATCATCGTCCATCATGTCAAGAGAAAAGTCAATAATTTATTTTTTATTTGATCTATCAGATGATGAACCTCCAGTTATAGATACACCATGTCCCGATGACATCACCAACACTACCGATCACTATGGCTCCATGCCTCGCGTCTTGTGGACGCCACCAACTGCAACAGACAACTCTGGTACAGTAGTCACAACATCCACTAATATGCCGAATGACACGTTCCCAGTCGGATACGGTATTTCAACAACTGTTACATATACTTTCACCGATCCAAGTGACAACTCTATCGATTGTTCATTTGTTGTCACAATTGAAGGTAAGTCAGTCAGTGATTCTAAATTCTGTATTTGATACAGTAATTCTGTAGTTACACAAATTTGTAACAATTTAGTCACTGCTGTTACTGCAGTAGGAAAATGTTTAAAAGTATCTTTTTAACATGATGTTTATGGCATTTAATTTCAAGAGAAAATTACTCTATATTACAATAACAATAAAAAAAACTCCCAAACTACTTACTGTAGTCTATTTTACAACCATGAATTGCTAAAATGAAATATGTATACAATGACATTTACCTAAAAAATTGATTTTTGTGTTTATTGCTAATTTGTTATGGCCATTACTGTATATACATTAGTTTTATCATTAGTTTGTTTCTCTTTCAGATCAGGAAAATCCTAATATTACATGTCCTGATAATATAACAGCACAAACAGTTGCAGGGACTTCATCGGGCTTTCAAGATTGGATAGTACCTGTACCTACTGACAATGTTGAACTTATGCCTACAAGTCCAGTAGCAAGTCCTGACGTCACTCCTCCTGTAAATATACCCATTACTGGTCACAGTACACCATATGAGCAAACCTACACAGCTGAAGATACTTCAGGGAACACAGCTTCTTGTACATTTTATATCATAATTGAAGGTAATTTACCATTAGTAGGCCTACTCTACCCTGTATCCTAATAACAGTAATGAACTCTAAGTAGCCTTAAAATACATTTTCTACGGTAAGATATTAAAAAGCCAGACTAAAGCTTGGTTCTCACTAGCGACGCAACGTAACGCAACCTATGCAACGGAAGAAAATGCCCTTCCAATAATTGTGTTTGGCCCCACCTGCGTGAAATCAAAACTGCGATTTTTGCAGCACTGTTGCGTCGTTGGTTCCCACTTGTGATTACGCAATACATCACCTCGCGTCAACACGTCGCTGCGTTGCGTTCTAGTGGGACCACGCTTTAAGGGCCTTTCACACCTGTTCCGGCACGGTTCCGGTCCGGCGAATCGAACATCAATGTTTCGTTTTCACGACGCTCCACGCGGCTATGCGCCAATCGATATGCGCGTAGCCGCGTAAAAACGAAACATTGACGTTCGATTGGATTTGCCGGCGCCGGACCGGAAGCGTGCCGGAACAGGTGTGAAAGACCCTTTAACCGTGGTTCCTACTAGCGACGCAACCTACGCAACGTAAGAAAATACCCTTCCAAACATTGTGTTTGCCCCCGCCTGCGTGAAATCAAACCTGCGATTTTTGCAGCACCAGTGGTGGCACCGAATTCCCCGACGGGGTGGGGGGGCGTACGCGCAAAAGAGAGGGTGGGTTTGGGAGGGGGTATCCCCCTCCTGAGCCTCAGAAAATTGTGAAAAAATAGATGCTTACACACTGTTTAATAGGCTAGAGCAACTGTTTCCATTACATTTAATAACAATGTCACATAATGTAAATTTAAATAGATCCTTCCTAAATACTCTACTATACGGATCTTTTTCGACGAACTAATAATAAACTTTGATCGAAAAACAATTCAAACGAAATGAACATTTGGTAATGCGGTACTCCGAAAATGCCTCGATAGTGCATGTGTTTAGTGTACGACTGTGCTTTGGTGGTCTGTTAACCTCAGATATATACCCTATAGCCGGGTGAATAACTCAATGTAATTTAGTATACAATGATTGCCGTAATCGCCGTGTCACAAATCAATAAAATGCCAAATACGCCACACACGTTTTTTCGGCCGTGTACATAGAAGACATTTCATGTTTATGTTATGCCTATGAAATAATAATAAAAAGAACATCATGTTTCTCGTTTTTTTATCGTTTATACTGCATACCATTATATAAAAAACCTTCATACGCGAGAAAAAAGTTCACGATATTACACTCTACTCTGTACAGGGGTGTAAATATACAGGTCCACGCTAACGCTTGCACACGGACCAGGGCGGAAAATGGTGTATTTTTGGAGAGTGATGACTTCAGCGTTCACACGAGGAGCAAGCTAAGACAACGTGATGCTGGTAGTGGGAGCATGCATGTGTTTTGAAAATAACTCAGTTGTGGGTATTTTCCGAAGATTTTAAATCGCGTTTTCTTTTTAAACTCTTGAATTCATAAATAGTAATTAAACTCTTAGCTCTTTCACTTTGTAGGCCTATTTACACAACTATAGCTCTAGCCTACTCTTCTTAATTAAAAGAGTCAAGTGCGTCGAATCCGCGTCTAGCGACGGTCGCGGGTTTGGTGCATCTTTTTTTTCCCTTTAGAATTAAGTGGGGTGGCTAGCCACCCTATTCACCCCCTAGATCGAGATTTATGCGCGAAAAGAAACGTGACCAGACCCTGTTTTATGGTTAGGGCCAACCGCTTCCTTTTTCCCAATCGAACCCCCACCCAAACCCCTTTAATCGACAGCGAACATATACGCGGTACACCAATGGTTATTGGTAAATTGAAACAATTCGTAAACTCAACCGTGAGAACATAACTCGTACCTTTATCCCTGTATGAACGTACGTCGATGCGTAGTTGCAAATGAATTTCCGATTTTCGCCTGGAATCTGAAAAATACACATTTTGGTCCCTGGATGTAATATGATGATACAGCCCAGATATGTCGACGCGTATACCGCAGTGAGCCGGCCGGGCCATGAAAGATTCGTACAAAGAGACACCGCCAGACAAATGCGTACCACATACTGTTTACTTCGCTGTCAGTGTATCGTACGTACGTCAAAAATGGAATGCCGCAATTACTTAAAATATATAGTACACTTAATATGGTTTTATTTGTTACCAGAAAAGAAATGATCATATTTTTCTCCCCGACAAATATGGCCAATACTCCCCGACGGGGGGGCCAGCTTTCCCCGACGGTGGGATACCCCCCCCCACCCCCCCCCCCCCCCCCCACCCCCCGCTGGCGTCACCACTGTGCAGCACTGTATACGTCGTCGGTTCCCACTCGTGATTACGCAATACGGCACTTTGCGTCGATACGTCGTTGCGTTACGTTCTAGTGGGAACCACGCTTAGGCACAACACGATTATGAAACAACATGGATATCTGTATACGTAACATCACAGTTACGTCTATAATAATGTAATGTTACAGGTTTATAAATATGCTTGATTATGATATCATGATCGAACAAGAAAATAAAGAAGAATTTAATTTCCAACGCAGTAGCAAACTATTACAAAACAATCTCTAAATGATTTAAACTGATTTGATAGATACTGAGGCCCCGTTTGTGAGTGATTGTCCTGAGGATTTCACATTGCCAACAGACGACGGCGAACCAGATCGAGTTACCTACTGGACAGAACCAACAGCAATGGATAATTCAGCAGTTGTTTCGACCTCATCATCACACGAACCAGGATTAACATTTCATCTGGATAACACTACAGTTACATATAATTTCACAGACTCTTCAGGAAATTTAGCGTCATGTACATTTATAGTAAACATTATTGGTAAGTAATATGGCTAGCCTAACGTTACCTGTGAATACATTTATTCCATTTCATTATCAATGTGTCAGTGACTCAGTATAAAATGAATAATCATGAAGACATTATTGACACGAATGTATCCCTAACCAGTCGGAGAGCCGCGTTGGTAACGCATCACTGATTTCATACATTGTGAGGGCGCTGTTTGTAAACGGTCTAATAATCTATCATAACCATTTCTTGATAATATTCATTATTGCATAGAAGATTGTTTTTTCCCTTTTAATCAGTATTATAACATGATATACATTTATACGATTTAAAGAAAATGAAAAACTCTAACTTGGACTTAAACTCGAGTCTTACCATAAACTACACTAAGAACCTTCAAGCCTAATTGGACAACTACAGTATTTCTCTTTCAGCAAGGTATCAGCGGAACATGAGTAGTTCTGAATTGATACGCCCTCATCTTTAATTCTGCATCGCAGCAGAAACAACATATATTATGTAAAACTGTTTTAGATGTTCTCTGTTGTAAAGATCAAACGCATTTGTTTATTCATAGATATTGAAGCTCCAGTACCTACTAGCTGTCCAAGTAATAGCACCTACAGTACGGATATGGGAGTGAGTACAAAGAATAATGTCGCATGGACGCCACCAGCATTCAATGATAACGTACCTGGGCTATTTCTTGATTCAGGAAATAATAATTTTCCTAATGCATATACATTTCAACTCGGAACTACAGAGGTGGAGTATTACGCTACAGATGCAGCAATGAACACTGGATATTGCACATTTTTTATAACAGTTATTGGTAAGGAAACATTATTCAAATTGTATACTGTACCTTCCTCTTCACCATCCACCATGGTAGGTACTTTTAGTGACAAAATGTATCTATTTATGAGTGTTTCAAATTCCCTTAATTTCTGGTACTTTTTTTCTGGAAAATATTCGTTAATGTATAGGCCTAGAAGATTGATTATTTTAAAACATTGTGCAACATTTTATAATCTTATTCTAGACATTGAGAATCCTGTTGTAACTTGCCTGAGTGACATCATCACCAACTCGACCGATGGCACCACAACTGCTGGAGTGACATACAACGCAACATCAACTGACAACGTTAATGTAACTTCTGAAAGTTTTAATATTCCTTCTGGGTCACTGTTTGAATCTGGTGAAACTACTGTGATATTTACGGCGTTGGATTCATCTGGTAATCAGGGAACATGTTCGTTTACTGTCACAGTCGTAGGTAAGGTGTACGCCACCCGTCTACGGCAAAAACATCAAATCCGTCTACGAAAATGTTGATTATATAATGACGATGAAGTAAACACTGATGTTTCGTTCTACAGATACAGATCTTTTATTGTCATACAAACCAAAATAGTACAGTATGAAATTGTCTTCTTGTTGCGAAAAAGAATACACTGAATTAATAGAAAAAAAGTTACAACGCATGCAAAATACAAAAACATTATCAACAATGTATATACTAATAATCTTATCTAAGTTTGTTTTTATTAAATACACTGACTGCTAGAGGTAGGAAAGGAATTCCTAAATCGAGTTGTTTTAATACGCATCATTCTTAATCTACCAGACTTATTAACTATAAACTCTCCATGCAAAGGATGCGTATATCATTAGATTTAACTTTCCTATTTATAAGATCATTCCACTTTTTTTTTTCTGAGGGGTTTAAGTTTACGTTTATGATTTTGCTAGCTGTCTTCACTACCCTATTCAGTCTATTGTAATCGGTTTTGGTAATACTGTTACCCCAAACAATGCAGCAAAAACAGAGTACAGATTGTATTACAGATTCATAAAAAAGTTTCATCAAAACATTACATACATTATCTATATATTGCATATGTAAATGTATCTTAAACAAACGTAGGCAAATCATACATTATACAACTTGTGTCTTACAGGACCACTGTGTACTAAGCAATGTAGTAATGGTGGGACATGTACACTCAACAACGACATAGAAGAATGCAAGTGTGAGAGTGATTTTGAGGGTGATAATTGTGAAAACAGAAAAGATGGTAATTGCACGTTTTTAAATCAACCGAATATTTCTAAAAAATATCACAACACTAATAGCAGATATTTTAGACATCTGTGTCTCTTCATTGACAGTGCAATGAAGCAATTATTCAATCATGGAGGGGACAAATTCACCGCCAATCACATTAGTTCATTTGCCTACGCCATAATAGGTTTAATAGTAGTTCTTCTTCCAAAAAAGGGATTACAAAAGCTATCATGTTTTACAGCTTCCTCTTCAATTTGGCTCAAGATTGCAATAGGATTGTTCTTTGCCGGTGTTGTTATTGGGGCGTTGGTTGCTGCTGGAGTCGCACTTCATTATAAAAAGTCTACAAAGGTTTGTAAGATACTATTTATTGGAGAATGTTTGCTCGTAAAACAAGTGACTTTCGCGTTGACTTTCGCATGCAACGTATTTATAATCAAGTATACGTCGGGTTATTACTCGTTATCATAATTTGAGAACACGCTAACTAACGCATTTAAAAATCTACGTTGGGTTAGGGACAATACTATATAGGCCTACAATACAACCATACTGTAGTACAATAGGCTACTGAACATTCAATCTTAAACTGTAACTAATAAAGTAGTTTATATCAAACGATGTTTTCAATACTAAAAAATATATATTGTTTACTGAATTTATCTGTTAATACTGTAGTTATGTTGATAATAAATTCGTTCTTCACAGACAACACCAGCTGAAAACGGAACTATTGATTCACGACAACCTGATGTAAGTTTGATAACTATACAACATATCATAAAAATTACCATACACCACTACTTATTTTTGTAATTTTCTAAACTTTTTTCTTTGCATTTTCATGCAACAGACACATACAGAAACTCGAGAATTGCATGAATACATGACAAGTATTGAGCCAGAGGGAATAGGCAATGACACACAGCATACGTATGCGACTATTGAAGATACGGTTGAAGAAACAACAGAAAATGAAACGATGTACATTAATGTTAAATCCAAAAAGAAATGAACGTACCAATTTTGCTGTTATCAATGAGTTATGAAAACCATCTTCCGCAGAGTCACAAACTGATATTGCAGCTTTATTGTTTTTATTTGTAAATCATACATTATTAAGTTGTCAAAAAAAATTAGAACTATAAATAATTGTATTATATAGTTATATTAGTAATTGTATAGTTTACTAAAAGTATACTGAACGCATGGTCGATTATCAGAAGAAATGAATACACATGTGATATAGACAATATAAAATGTTTAAAATGGATTCTTCAGTTGTTTTAAATATAATAATAATAGATATGTGATATTGTTTACATATAAAATATGTGATATTGTTTTAATTTTTTATAATGTTTTAATATATTTTATACTATAAATAGTATAACTATAAATAATTGTGTTGTATTATATATTTATATTAGTAATTGTATAGTTTACTAAAAGTATACTGAACGCATGGTCGATTATCAGAAGAAATGAATATACATTATACAATATAAAATGTTTTAAATGTATTCTCCGGTTGTTTTAAATATAATAATAATTTATAAGATATGTGATATTGTTTACTAAAAGTATACTGAACGCATGGTCGATTAGCAGAAGAAATGAATACACATGTGATATCGACAATATAAAATGTTTAAAATGGATTCTTCAGTTGTTTTAAATATAATAATAATTTATAAGATATGTGATATTGTTTACATATAAAATATGTGATATTGTTTTAATTTTTTATAATGTTTTAATATATTTTATACTATAAATAGTATAACTATAAATAATTGTGTTGTATTAATATATATTTATATTAGTAATTGTATAGTTTACTAAAAGTATACTGAACGCATGGTCGATTATCAGAAGAAATGAATATACATTATACAATATAAAATGTTTTAAATGTATTCTCAGGTTGTTTTAAATATAATAATAATTTATAAGATATGTGATATTGTTTACTAAAAGTATACTGAACGCATGGTCGATTAGCAGAAGAAATGAATACACATGTGATATCGACAATATAAAATGTTTAAAATGGATTCTCCAGTTGTTTTAAATATAATAATAATTTATAAGATATGTGATATTGTTTACATATAAAATATGTGATATTGTTTAAAGTTTTTATTATGTTTTAATATATTTTATATTAGTGACGGGTTTCCCGCTGTCATGATGACCTAAAAACTATAGCTATAAAACCAAAGGCAAATTACTGAAAATTTGCAATGCTATGGGTATCAGTAGCTGGATCTTATAGGAGATACAGCCACTCATAGTTGATATAAATATTGATATCACGTGATACCGATAGCCAAAGACAAGAATCATCGTATATCAACATTATTATTACATCAGTTATTTTTGTAATTTTACATCCATTCGAGCGATAGTTAAATAGTTATTACAAAGTTGAATTGCATTTTACCATCATAAATACTCATCAACATTATTGTGATTGAATTATCATTGGACCGCTGATGTCATTATAACAATTCTATACGAGGGGAGAGATAAACATTTATATATCTTACAGAATAAAGTAACCATCCAGGCATATTAGATAGTTCTGCAGCATTTTAAACTTGTACAATAAGAAATAGTTTAACGAAAATAAAATCACAAGGTTCGAATTAAAAGGACATAATCATGTGTAGGCCTGTGTAATGTTTCTTTTATTTCCAATCACTGGTGTTTATAAAACTAATAAGGATATAAGTATAATATTCTGTAGCGCCTTGCATTTAAGCATTAGATTCTATTCGGCAAAAGTTATGCTGACTTTGGTAAATTACATTATTTTAAGCCTAACTTTAGGCGTTGTTTATGCAGGTAAGTTTACTATTCGTTTGCCCGTTTGTTACCTGTGTCTTATAGGTTTTAAATTTCACAAAATTATCTAAGAATCTCATGTTCTTCTGAGATAAATTTTCCTAAAGAATTAGATACATAAACTGATTCAATAGTGTGATGGTCACATGAATGATTAACTGTAACTGATGACACTGTAAGCTAATTAATTTAGTTGATACAACTAAAAACATTTTTTTTTCTACTGAAATGAATAACTTTTTTTCTACTAAAGTGAATAACTGTATTAAAACTACAAAATAACCTATTCAAAATCTGATTTAATTAATCTTCTGATTGACTCATTCATCCATTAATTTAACTTTTAGTGAATGTTACTGTTTACTCTTTTTGTTAATGTTTATCTGAGGAACTGAGCTTTACACTGCGATGCGCTTCACCTGTACAAGATATTTTATAATAATACAAATCATTTGGAGACCAGGTGATTTAGTGTATGAAAAGACAAAATGACTCTGTTTGAATCATTCGATTGTATTTTGCAGGGCACTGAACGGAAATATCATTGACTTATATTCTTCTCTTTTTCTACTTATTTATTGCAAGTAGGTTGCCCACCTGCTTGGACAACATACGATGGAAGCTGTTATTTATTCGGTACTGCCGGTAGCCACAATTGGCAAACAGCTAGAACTAACTGTCAGAGTCTTGGAGCTGATCTTGTTGTGATAAGCAATCGAGCAGAAAATGATTTTGTCGGTTCACTTATTTCCACAAAAGCATGGATTGGCTATAGCGATATAGATGAAGAAGGTGAATTTATTTGGGTAGACACCTATGTTGAATGCTCCACTTATGAAAGTAATAACTTTTTTACTTTATTTTTTTTAATATAGTACGGTAGACCTATAGCAACAACATACAGTGTTTTAAAAATAAAGGGACATAATATGGGTATAGGGATACGTAGGTACGTAGTAATGTAATTGTTACCACCTATACATGACGTCATTTCATATAGGTCTAAGCAGCAAATAATCAAACAGCTATTAAATAATTACCAGATTTTCGTGCCGGTGAGCCAAATGACTTGAAAGTCTATGAAGATTGTGCTGTGATGCACATGGATACCCACGAATGGAATGATGTATGGTGTAATGGCACGGGTAATTTTATTGGTTATGTATGTGAAATATGTAAGTAGTTGTACAATTTGTTATTTTTGGGGGTTTTTTTATACGTTTGGTTTTGGTATAACTTAAATAAATGATTTTTTTTTTTAATGGAGGAAAAAAAATGTGTTTGTCCATATACCACCCACTCATCTTAAACCTATATATAAATAGTGCATAATACTGCATGAAAATAAAAAGCATGACTGTCTATGAAGGTTTGCTGCCAAAGACAACTAAATTGTTGGAAATTAAGAAGTAGGGTTCACTCGGCAAAATAAAATTGTATTGAACTCGAATGGGGCCTAGAGTAATTGCAAAGTCATCATCGTTCATATTTTGTCTGTAAAGTATGAAAAACGGACTTACGGTGTTTCACTATCATCACTTATTATATTTTACGTTTTTTCAGTTGATGATTCGGACAGTCCAACGTTCACTTACTGTCCACCAGATCAAACTGTTGCAACGGATCCCAATGAAAACTTTGCAACGCTATCATGGGATCTACCCACGGTTGATTTGGACAACCAATGTGGCATAGTATTGACCTCAAACTATGACATTGGAGATAAAGTTGCTTTGATTTCTGGCCATACTACTACTGTCAATAATACATACAGAGCAACAGATCCTAGTGGAAATATTGGAACATGTACATTTTCTATAACAGTAACAGGTAAGGCGTTTTTGTTTTATTACAATAATTAGTTTATCTGCAGTACTTCTAAGATTAACTGAAGTAACCTATTTCTTCAGTATGTTCGCAAAATGTCTCCTTGTTGGAACACATGTCTAAATACCATTTTTGAACGGGTTGCGACATCAATTTCATTAAAATCTCTGAATATTTTAAAGAAACATAACGATTGCTACAATCAAACTTTTTATTAGTAATAAAAAGTAAAATTTAAACCACACATTTATACCACAATACTATATTGAATCGAATTATATTAGATATAGAAGATCCCATGTATTCAATTGTCCGGAAGAAGACTTCGTAACTTTTGTAACTTATTGTAAAAATGTGTGACAACTGAAATTGAATAAATTGTTTGATGATGATTTAAACTGAATTAATAGATACTGAGGCCCCGATTGTGAGTGATTGTCCTGAAGATTTCACATTACCAACAGACGATGGCGAACCTAATCGAGTAACCTACTGGGAAGAACCAACGGCAACAGATAATTCAGGATATGTTTATTTCTCTCAGTCACATACGATCGGTTCAACATTTGATCTGGGTGAGACTACACTTACATACAATTTCACAGACCCTTCAGGAAATGTGGCATCATGTAAATTCAAAGTAAACATTATTGGTAAGTATTAATAAGGGACACCGGTATTAGGTATAAATGTGTTCCTGTCCATTTTGCAGCGTCAGGTTTACAGAGGCAATGGGAAGTTTGTTCCACTACTGCAGGATTGTGATCATGCAGTAAAGCTTGGTTCCCACTAGCGACGCCAAACTTCGTTTTACAGGACCAATGTGTACTAAGCAATGCAGAAATGGTGGAACGTGTAAGGTAAACAATGGCGTAGAAGAATGTCAATGTCTGGATAATTTTGAGGGCGATAATTGTGAAACAAATAAAGGTAATTTTACGTTTATTCACCAAAAAACGCAATAATTATGGTATACAGCAGAAGAACAATGATTCGCTCGCGGGTGGCGATTCACTCACCTCTAAGTGTCTCCGTCAAAGATGCTACGCGGCGGTCAAAATTGTTTGTTGGACCTAGACGTAATATAAAAATAATCGTTGGGGTTTTTTCAGCTTTTTCCTTCAGTTACCTTGAGATTGCAATAGCACTGTTGGTTACTGCCGTTATTGTTATTGGAGTGGTGGTTGCTGCCGGATTCGCATTTAAATGCAAACAGGTTTGTGAGATCACTATTTGCCTGCAAGTAGTTTTGCGAAACAACATACGCCAATTGTTTTAATTTAGGCTAAATTAGTGTGACGTAATACTAAATAGTATGACGTAAATTAATATATAATATGGCACACCAACAAGTATTGTATTCACTATAGGCCTACCACGTCAGATTTGGAACAATACAGTGTATAGGACTACATTACGGTATACCAAACAGACGACGAATTATCTTGTCAATAACTATCTATTCAAATATTCATCTTCTCTTTATTCACAGACGACACCTGATTCGGGACAACCTGATGTAAGTTTATTTGCTAAAATATTCTTCCATATTATATAATTTTCTCTTCGATGCTATATCTGCCATCCGCCTATCCGCAATTCTTGTTACACTTCTAAAACGTTGAAATTGTTTATTTCAAGGCAAATACGGAGACTGGAGAAATTCATGAATACTCACGAAACATTGCGCCAGAAGGCGTACCAGTAGTCAATGACGTCACACATACGTACACAACTTTGTAAATGAAAAGGTGCACAGTTACAGAACTAGAATGCCGAAAAATCGAATCGAATAAGTAGACGGAAGCAACGATTTAAGTTAAATCACATTTTCGTTTTTAGTATAATTGAATTTATATATTAAGGTTTCGGGTTAATGAACGTAACAAATTTGCTGAAGAGTTATCAACACATCTGCATAGTCATAGTGATATTGCAGCTGTATTATTGTTTTTATTTGTAAATCATATACATAATTAAGTTGTCAAAATAAATTAGAATTATAAATAATTGTATTGTATTATATATTTATATTAGTAATTGTATAGTTTACTAAAAGTATACTGAACGCATGGTCGATTAGCAGAAGAAATGAATACACATGGGATATCGCCAATATAAAAATGTTTAAAATGGATTCTCCAGTTTTTTAAATATAATAATAATTTATAAGATATGTGATATTGTTTCTTACATATACAATATGTAATATTGTTTAAATTAATGTTTGTAGTATTAAATATTTTAATCCATTATATTAGTGGCGGGTTTCCAGCTGTCGAAAATAAATAATAGACATTTCACTTACCATTTACCGTGTACTTTATATAGTAATCCACTTGCAATATACGGTATAAAAAATACGAATAAAATGGTTGTTTTAAAGTTTTAATCTATTCCAATTCAGTAGCCTATCTGAGCTTAGAAGAAAATTATCCTTTTGAAAAGTTTAGAATGCAGTTGAGTTAATATTACCAGACTCAATAAACTCAGGGAGTTTTGTTAGTATTGAATTTATTTAGAGTTCACAAACATTTAATTTGATAATTACTTACTCCAGAAGACGGTTTTAGCATACGAATACCGAAACGTCGACACAGTCTCAACTTCATATCCCTTTTGGAATCATATTGTATACCGCAAATCTTAAGTATTTATTCGCATTATTATTGTTACACAGACGTTACTCAAAGTTAATACAGTATACTGAATGCATAGTGGATTCAAAGGAGAGAATACATGTGATATCCCAAAATATATAAACTTAGAGGGAATGTTCCGCCACATGTTATCATTTCGTTTAAAATAGAAATGTGATTTTCCACCTTGATACATACTTTAAAATCGAATATAATTGCCAAAAAATTATTAAATGATTTTTACAACACAAATTATTACAAATGATGGCCTAAAAACTATAGCTATAAATCCAAAGGCTTACAGCATTAGCAATGCTGTTGATATCAGTAGCTGGATCTTAATGGAGAGACAAAATAACATAAGCACTGAAAAAATGACAATGCTGTGGGTATCAGTGGCTGGATCTTAATGTAGATACAGCCACTGATAAGTTGATATAAATATATTGATATCACGTGATACTGATTGAGCAAATGAAACAAGAATCATCATATATATTTTATCACCTATATCAAAATTATTATTACATCAGTTATCTTTGTAATTTTACATCCATTCGAGCGATAATGATAACTTCTTAATCAAGTTTACCATACCATTTATCGTGAAATCAAACCTGTGATGTTCCCACTTGTGATTACGCAATACAGCACTTTGTGTCGGTAGGCTTGAGGACAGAGCAACGCCGAGGTAGGTAAGGCTTTTAACTTGTGTTCGGCTAACTAACCACTATAAATCGTGATTTCCACAAGCGACGCAACGCAGCGACGTTTCGACGCAAAGTGCTGTATATATATTGTGCAATCACAAGTGGGAACCGACGACGCAACAATGCTGCAAACATCGCAGATTTGATTTCACGCTGGCGGGGGCAAACACAATTATTGGAAGGGCATTTTTTAAAAGTTGCGTAGGTTACGTTACGTTGCGTCGCTAGTGTGAACCACACCTTGCTGTAAGTAAATAATTAATCCGGTGAACATTGTCACTTCACCATACCTGAGAGAGCGCGGATAGAGAGAGAAATATTTAAATGCTGCCGTATATTATGGACAAAGTGATCGTCCATGCATACGTTCATGTATTTGGTAAAATTTAAAAAAAATTTAAATATGAACATAAATCTAAAATTATTGCAAAAAGAAATTACAATGCTAGGATTAACGTACATGAAGCGTAGGGCCTATTATTTCTAAACGCCAGTGGAATGGTTGATGTTATAGTGTAAGCTGATTATATAAAAAATATGTGTAGTGTCTTTTTTCTTCAATAATTAGTTTGTTATTAGAAAAAAGGGAAAGTAGGCCTAAAGATGCCGATGCCGTTACATTACATTATTCTAAGCCTAACTATATGTAATGTGTATGCAGGTAAGAGTCTTCTTATTCTGTAAACGATGTTTCTTTACCAGTATCTACGTTTTCTAAAATAAACAGTATTTTTGTTCAGCTCTCCCTGTGTGTATGGTAAAAATATCCGTCAGATATCGAACAAAATACAGAACCTAATTCAAATCAGGCGACGGTCATGTGGACACTGTAACTGATGATACTACACCGCTAGAAGATCTTGTTATACATGTAATATACAATCCTGCGTTGGCAACTCCAAATGTATTTTCTTTGATACAGAATTCAATGTAGTCACCCTGGACCAAAGAATAGACAAACTTGGGCCCGCTCTTCTTCCATTTAATGATTTGTATCGTTTACGTGGGAAGAGGAAAACTACTATCGTACATTATGAATGAAGTGATGCAAGTTAAGACTTTTAAGCAAGTTTAATTTCAAATTTCACCATGTAGAGGTCTATTATGGTTTGTCGTTGCATGATCCAAGAACCACGTCAACCCACTCAAGTTATCACCTTGTTACATCTTAATCATTAATTCTTGCTATCTCATTCAAACACAATAAAAAAGTAAAGTATGGCACTCAGAAAGCGCAAATCTCCACCCGGGACATATTATCTCATATTTAATTATAATTGTATATCTTCTGCCATATTTTATTGTTATGCGTGTTTCATTTGTATGTTTATTATTGTTTTTTATGATATTCTATGCTGTTTTTAAAGGACACCATTGGAATTAAGTTGATTTTTCTTTCAACTTTATGGGCTATCCTTGGTTTCTTATTTAATGGATTTGCTTTTAAATTGTTTGTATTCATATTGTCTTGTAATCTTGTGTTGAAACCAAATCAAATCAAATCACTGTTATTAAGCTGCTAATGGTTGTATTCGCATCAGATAAATGATTTGCGTTCATAGGTCTAATTTTTGCTTTGTTCAAACATAATTAACCCGTACTTCTTTCGTATCTTCGTCATGTGCTAAAAAAGTAGATCCCAGACCATTTTTTTAACATAAATAAAAAATAATACTTTTTATTACTGTACAAGGATACTACTACTATATGCATTTGTTTTATCAATTCATAGTATTATAGAATCCACTTCTATATTATATGCATTTAGCTTGCCCGGCTGATTGGACACCATATGATGGAAGCTGTTACATATTCGTTGCCGTTAGGCCTACAAACTGGCAAACATCTAGATCAGCCTGCCAGAATCATGGAGGTGATCTTGTTGTGATAAGCAGTCAAGCAGAAAATGATTTTGTTGGTTCACTTATTATTGCTCTACCAACAAACGACCATTGGGTTTCAGCGTATATTGGTTATAGAGATATAGATGAAGAAGGAGAATTTATTTGGGTAGAAACTACTGAATGCATCACCGCGTATACAAGTAAGAATGAAGAGGTTTTTACTGTTATCATTGCAAGTCAAAACACACAATTTATATTTGAAAATAAACGATTTAGGGAAGGCTATTATTATATTTGTTAGGAGTAGATCTATATAGTGCAGAACAAGCATATAAATATGGTAAGACCTGTGACGATGAAGTAATGATGTTTATCTATCGATGAAGTCATTTCATATTTATATAAAATTAAAAACAATAACGTTGTTATAAAATTCGCAGACTTTCGTGATGGTGAACCAAATAACCGAGCCAACGAAGATTGCGTTGACATGCACGCGGACACGCACGAATGGAATGATATATGGTGTAACGGGACTCATACTGACGGTTATATTTGTGAAATATGTGAGTAATCTGTAGGCCTAAGTTCTTTATCAGAAAGAACATTTGTAGTGGTGCAATTATTCCTGTATTGGTTAATGTTGTTAGTTGTCTGAATTATTTTTATTATATTGTTAATGTTCTCTACTGAACGACTTTGGAAATCAATGCTAATCAATCAGTATAAAGACGTCAGAATAGATAAATAAATAAAAAAAATTATGTACTGGTATACGGTACCGAGTTTTGCTTTACAATTACGTTTTTGATAATTAATATACCACCTACTATTATTGTTAAGAAAATGTTCCGATATTTACCACCTCCGAGATCCTACTTTTTTGGGGGGATCGAGGTAATCATGTCAGTAAGACCTGTAGTGACGACTCACTTAATGATAGAGGTTACCTAAATGTATTCATTGCTAATTTTCAAATAAACTCAAATAGTTGCAAACGTCATCATCATTTTAATTTTCTACAATATTATCTGCTAAAAAATGGAAATACAGTAGATCCTCTAAAGACACCTTCGGGACCCCAAACATATGTCCTCTTAATAGGGCCCTCAATTCAACAAACTAACATCGTTTTCTCGGAAAAAAGGAAGAAATAAATACCAAACTGAACAGTAATTGATATTGAATAACGAAATTGAGAATAATTGAAAATTAGCAGCCAATCTTTGAACAATATATATTATTGTTATCATTTTATTTCACATTTTTTCAGTTAATGATTCGGATAGTCCAACATTTACTTACTGTCCGCCAGATCAAACAGTTGCAACAGATCCCAATGAAAACTTTGCAACGCTATCATGGGTTGAACCAACGGTAGATGAGGACAACCAATGTGGTATATCGATTGTCTCAAACTATGACATTGGAGATCAAGTTGCTTTGATTTCTGGCCTTACTACTACTATTACTAATACATACACAGCAACAGATCCAAGTGGTAATATTGGAACATGTACATTTTCTATAACAGTAACAGGTAAGACGATTTGTTTTATTATAGTACTTTAATAATTGATTGCAGTAACCCATTATGTTTGTAAACTACCACTAGTAAACTTTTGGAAAAACTCTGCCTAGTTTTTGACGACTAGATAATCTAATATTGTGCACAATTAGATGTCAGGGTAGTCATATATTCTTTTTTTATATTTTATTTTTTTTTTTAGGTTTAAAAACCTACCGTTAGATTAAATAAATTGGATTTCATAGATTTGGAAGCTCCTAATGTATTCAATTGAAAAACAAAATAATTTAATTTTCAACGCAGTATAGCAAACTATTACAAAACAATCTCTCTAAATGATTTAAACTGAATTAATAGATACTGAGGCCCCGATTGTGAGTTATTGTCCTGAAGATTTCACATTGCCAACAGACGACGGTGAACCACATCGAGTAACCTACTGGACAGAACCAACAGCAACGGATAACTCAGGAAGTGTTTCTGTCTCTTCGCCACACACATCCGGATCAACATTTGATCTGGGTGAAACTACAGTTACGTATAGGTTTATAGACCCTTCAGGAAACGTGGCATTATGTACATTTACAGTAACAATAATAGGTAAGCATTAATAACAACAAGTATATGTTGTTTTACAACAGTCAAAAGAAGGATACCGCTGTCAAGTTAGTGTCACCTGACATCAAGAGATCCGCCTACTATCATATTTAAATATCATTATTAACGAAAACATTGTCTGTGATATGATTATATCGATAACGGAGATCATGAAAACGTTAAAGGATTCAAATTGTTTGTCAGTACGTACTACGTTAATAGCTTCGCTTCTCTCAACTTCAATACCGCTAAACACATATAAGTTTTAAATTATATGGCACTGCTCTCAATGTCATTAAGCATTAACTAATCACATTCTTATCTATCATCAGTAATGATAGGCCTATAACAACATTTTAGTGTTTAGTGTTTGTACTGTCACATGACTTTGTAAATCTATGTGACAGAAACTTATCAATTATTTATTGAATAGATACATATGCTCCTGATATAATCGGTTGTCCACTGAGCTTCATATTGCCCACCGACGATAATGAACCAGATGGAGTAACCACCTGGACAGAACCAATAGCAACGGATAATTCAGGAAGTGTTCCGGTCAGATCACGGTCACACGCACCTGGATCAACATTTGATCTTGGTGAAACTACAGTTACGTATACGTTCACAGACTTTTCAGGAAACGTGGCATCGTGTACATTTACAGTAACAATTGTTGGTAAGTATATCTTAGGTTCCTAGCATTTATAAAGGTACGGTACCTCTGTCTTTTTTTTACGGCGTTCGATTATTTTGCGAAGGAAGGACATTTGTCCAACTGTCGCAGTTGAGGGTAGGGTTGTATTTGTCAGGCAGTGTAACTTGACATATTTAGTGATATATCGCTGGTGGTGAGACACACGTCAAAGCCGTAATGAACACGTTGGAGGTGATACGATCATAACGAAGGCAAAGATAGATGACAACGTTACAAAATGATTTTTGTTATTATTAATTTCGTATTATAACACCATTATATAGACACGTATTTTCCTAATGTTATCGACTGTCCACAAGACCTGACATTACCAACCGACGATAACGAACCAAGTCGAGTAACCACCTGGACAGAACCAACAGCAACGGATAATTCAGGAAGAGTTTCGGACGTAATACGGTCACACGCACCTGGATCAACATTTGATCTTGGTGAAACTACAGTTACGTATACGTTCACAGACTTTTCAGGAAACGTGGAATCGTGTACATTTACAGTAACAATTGTTGGTAAGTATATCTTATGTTCCTGGCATTTATAAAGGTACGGTACCTCTGTCTTTTTTTACGGCGTTCGATTATTTTGCCAACGAAGGAACATGTTTGTCCAACTGTCGAAATTGAAGGTAGGGTTGTATTTGTCAGGCAGTGTAACTTGACATATTTAGAGATATATCGTTGGTGGTGAGACACGCGTCAAAGCCGTTATGAACACGTTGGAGGTGATACGATCATAACGAAGGCAAAGATAGATGACAACGTTACAAAATGATTTTTGTTATTATTAATTTCGTATTATAACACCATTATATAGACACGTATTTTCCTAATGTTATCGGCTGTCCACAAGACCTGACATTACCAACCGACCATAACGAACCAAGTCGAGTAACCACCTGGACAGAACCAACAGCAACGGATAATTCAGGAAGAGTTCCGGTCAGATCACGGTCACACGTACCTGGATCAACATTTGATCTTGGTGAAACTACAGTTACGTATACGTTCACAGACTTTTCAGGAAACGTGGCATCGTGTACATTTACAGTAACAATTGTTGGTAAGTTTCTATTGTGACAATTACGCAACGACGACAATGATCGTCCAAAACGAAGATTTAACTGACGATAAACAGTTACTATTTTTAAATAAGGAAGTAAAATAACTCGTACATATTTCTGACGAGCACAATTTTGAAAGCTCGCATTTGCAATCTCTCCAAGACTGATATAGCAACACCAGGGAACCAAATGTACGCATGTACAATCAATATAAACCAAACCCTAAAGCTCTGTCTACACTATCAAACTTTATGTGACAAAAAAAGATTCATATATGGACATGATGATGTCATATCACTACCATATTTGGTCATATCACTACCATATTTGGCACATCACACTTTTTCTGTAAACTAGTTTGATAGTGTAGACATAGATTAGATTAAGTATAATCTTCAAACTTCGTCTTACAGGATCAATGTGTACTAAGCAATGTAGTAATGGTGGCACGTGTAAGGTAAACAATGGCGTAGAAGAATGCCAATGTGCAACGGACTTTGAGGGCGATAATTGTGAAAATAAAGATAGGCCTAATTGTACGTAATTTAAACAAAATATTTCAAAAAAAAATCAAATATAACTTAAAATTTAGAAAAATGTTAATATAATCCAGTCAATAATTCATGAATCATTACCATTGTCATTAACATGAGTAACCAGCTCGTGGGTCAAAGTTTTATTTTAAACTGTGATTATTCCTTGCCCTCTCAGATTGTGTATTTTTAAATTTTTATGGCTAGTAAAGAAATGAAATGTTCAATGTTCCAGGAATTACAAAAGTTAGCTTTATACAATGTATTTATATTATACAAACGAGGTTTTTTTTAGCATTGTTTTTTACAAACTTCGTAGTATTCAAAGATACAGTAGAATGTTTACTAAACAATGTAGACATGTTTGAACGTCTAGAATAATGAATACCAATGACTTTAAGGACAAATTATGAAACCAATAAGAGTATAATTAAATTCTACCATGTTCTAAATATTGTGTTTTATGTCTATTCAATAAAATTGCAAAATATGTTAAAACTGATAGAACCTGGTACAATTTGTTGTATAGATTCCTTCCATGCCCAAGACGTAATTATAAAAACTCTTTTTTACAGCTTTTTCTTTAAGTTTGATAGAGCTTATAATATGGGTTTTGTTTGCATGCACTATTACTGGGGTGTTGGTTGGCATCGCATTTAAGTGTAAAAGGGTTTGTAAAATATTTTGGCAATTATTACTCTTTTAACTATTATCATACAGTAGGCCTATATATACCAAACAGATGATCTAGTAAATAATATTAATTCACATCATAGGCCTAAAGTAATTGTAGTTTTGTAAATTTCACAAAATAGAAAATCAAATTAAAGACTTACTTTAGAAGACGATTTTAGCATAACAACCAAAACGTCGACATATTCTCGACTTAATTTATATCCTTTTTTTTGGAAACACGTGTACACGTGTACATGTGCAAATGTTACTTTATTATTACCGTAGGCCTATATAGTATGCACATTTTTATAATAACTCGTTTACTTACCTTTTATTTACAGACAACACCAGCTGATTCAAGAAAAACTGATGTAAGTTGCTAAACATGTACCACATTATCCCTTCTTCACACACTACCCTTATTATTGAATAATTTCTTATACTGAACTTCTAGTAGGCCTACTTCTCATACTCTGCGCAATGCGCATGACAGTTGTTGTTAGCGCAGAAACGTTGTAAAACGCTAAATCTGTTTTGTTTCATGCAAAAGGCACACACGGAGACTCGAGAATTAAACGAATACGCAAGGAACATTGAGTCAGCGGTCATAGTTCATGACAACCCACATACGTATGCAACTTTGCAACTGCCGAAGACGCAGTAGGGCAGTGGTTGAGATTCCGGGATTTTCACTCTGTTCGGCGTTTTCACCTTTAAAATGGAGGCAACACCGAATAAGTCGAATAAACCACAGATGTATTTTCATTTAAGCAGATAATTAAATTTGGTTTCAGGTGATTATTTAACTTGGTATATTTTTATATTTTAACTTTCTTATAATTACTATATAATATATTGAATTAGTAGGTCTACAAATTACTCGGAATCTTAATTTGAGAACACGCTAACTAATATTTAAAAATGGCAGCTGGTAGTAGGCATATAACAATTCTTATACAGTACTGTATGTGCAGTTCTATATTATTCGTGCGACGCATGATACGGTAGTACAGAACTTTGTGTTATGCACTGCAGTATAACTGTATTCATGTCGATTTTGTTTTTCTGAAAGATGAGCTAATACAAATAGTTTTATATGCATTACCAGTCTATAATAGTTTATACTAAAAAATTGGTGTTTGTATTTTAATTATAAAGTCTTCCATTTTAAAGAAAGACTTTGAGGATTACGATAATGTTGATGATAACAATAACCACAGCGTCACGTAACGATCATGGAACTGGAGTTTTGTAAGATTTGAAAACTATACAACAAATGTCATCAAATAATTTTTTAATGAATGAGATATACAGTATTACCCTATCCATGTGAAGAGGTCATCAAACCAAACAACACACTGTGAAACACATCTTTTTAAAGTAATTGCAGACTGTTTATGTACATTGCCTAGAATATTTTAATTAATTCATTCATTTCTCTAAAGTTCAAAGATCAATTCGAGGTTGCTGTTGCTTGTGACTTGGTTTCATGAAACTTTTTCATTCTGGTTTCAAGTTCAGGTCTAAAGTGACGAATTAAACCCTACAAAATAAAAAGAACAAATTATTAATGATACCAATATTGGTAATAAACAGTCAAAATTGTTTTGAATTAATTTTAGAAATTTAGTTTTTAGTAGGCCTATATTTCTTTCATTCTATATACAGTATACATTAATAATCAGACAAACATATTGGCAAGGGTTATGACAATGTTGTGGTTATCCATGGCTGGATCTCAATAGAAAAACACTAAATCTCTGTCAGGGCAAATGATAATAAAAAGACATATCTTTCTGGTAAGGTAGGGCCTATATGCTTCTATTGTTAGTGTTATTGTTTTTTTATTGCTCAACAGACTGTATTCACAAATAATTTTTCTATAGTACGAATAAAAAGGCTTTGATACCAATGACATAACATAACAAAAAGACAAGAATGTTTTCAGTCATATCGATTTTATACACAGTATATATATATAATATAGAAAGCATTGGCAACTTACTTGAACGGGCCAAGCAGCACCATCCCCCAAAGCACAAATGGTATGGCCCTCAATCTGTTTTGTTAGTTCCTGTAACATGTCTATCTCAGTTGGCTTAGCATTTCCAACAACTATAGAGTAGAAATGGTTAAACAAATAATTAAGAAAATATAAGACCCTACAGCAGTAATAATGTAACATAATATGGCATTGTTGTTGTTATTTAAAAACACTAGTAGTAGTATATTTCACACAGATCTAACAAACTGACACATCTGGTTCATCTTGCATTCATTTACATTTGAATGAGTAGCACAGATAAACCAGACGCCTGCAGGAACCGAGGTTCCTATTTGTGTGAAGTTTAATTAATGTTAAAGGTTTGTGTTTAGGTGTATAACATATTATTTTCTGTACAATGGTGAAGCAGGTTTTTGTAAATTGTGTCAGTGGGGTAATGCAGAGCCCTGAGGCCCCTGGTTTAGGAACCCTAAGTGGCCCTCCAATGCTGGTGGTCTTGGGCGTTTTTAGCTTTTTTCTTCCCAGATTTTTTCCACTGGGCACTGCTCAGGAGTCCCTGGGTTTAGTCAGTGAGCGCTCATAGCCGTTATGCCACTGACAAGTGTATTGGAACTGTGAAAGGTGTACAGATTCAGATTTGTTGGTAATAGAGCTGAAAAAACACATACAGATCATACAAAGGAAATATATATTTATTGATGGCTGACAATGTTTCAAAAAGTTACTTACTAAACCTATCCATAACTTGTTTCATCCAACCCATTCCTTCTCTACAAGGTGTGCACTGTAAAACAATCAAATTGACAATTACGTAACTGAATGAAATATATTTAACTGTTATTGTATAATAAACAAATAATAATAATAATACAAATTTGTAATGCGCCAATTCCAGCAGTAAGTGATCAAAGGCGCAGAGTATGAGAGAGCTCAATTTGAAAGAAAAAGACGAGTTTTCAAGGCAGATTTGACCTAATAGAGGCTGGTAGGTCATTCCATAAGCGAGAGGCAGCAGAAGTAAATGCACTACTGCATTAGCTCAATAAACACTGAGAATGTTTCTACATCAAAAGTTGTGTTTTCTGAAGAAAATAGAGCAATATTTGGTATAAAGTATTTTACCAAGATTATTTCATCTTTGATGTAAAATATCAACTTACTGCATTCCATTATGTACAATAATAATATTATTAATTCACATTATATTTAGTAAAAAATATATATTATTGTTATTGGCTTTTCTTGTATGTAAAGAATAAAAAAAATGATTATGACGTAACCTGTCCACAGCTTTCATGTTTGTAGAAGTCTATCAGTCTAGCAATGCAGTCAACTATATCGGCTTGCTTATCAATAACAATCAATGCAGCAGTTCCTAGAGCGGTCTGTGCTGCCACCAACGCGTCAAAGTCCATCATGACGTCATCACAAACGCTAGGATTGAAATTAAAATAATGATAATTCAGAATTTACATCATAAAATATATATGTGTACCTACAGTATGATAAACCAATATAAATCAAAAAAAATGTCTAAACTTTATTTTATATAAGTTATAAACTAGTAAGGTCAAATTGCTCCTTATCTTGTGGTTAATCAGCTTTCAATTTAAGGTTTAATTGAAAAATCCACCTCATGAGTTGAGTTTTTGAAACAGCTGGTTTATCTCAAAATTTAAATCACATGCGACCATTACATGGGCTCTTTGTGTATTTATATGCCTAAAGCAGAAAACTTACTGTTTTGGTATAAGTGGTGTTGAAGATCCGCCCGGAATGACAGCAGCAAGGTTGTCCCAGCCTCCTTTAACTCCTCCAGCGTGTCTCTCAATCAACTCCTTCAATGGTATGGACATCTCCTCTTCCACGGTACACGGTGCATTTACATTGCCCGAGATGTTGAAGAGCTTGGTACCCGAGTTACGTTCACGGCCAAACGATACAAACCATGAAGATCCGCGACGACAAATGGCCTTATATAATAATAATAACATTTTATAAAGCACTATTTACTGATGTCTCACATCGCTAAAAGACCAACAAGAATTATTGAAAAGGAGATTTACATTGACGTATATGAAGTGGAAGCTGGTTCCAAACCAGTGGCAATTGGGGTAAGATTTAAGGTGTGTTTTTGGAGTAGATAACATAAGCATATTAGCATTATATGTATTTGCATCAAATTTTTTTTTTTATTTCATACGCATCCAACAGCAAGTAACTCGCCAATTACAGGATGGATAAACTATTTTATAATTTAACATGCTTATAAACTAAGTCACATTTAAGGCTTAGGGAGTGGAATTGAAAGAGTCATGAGTTACAACCCTATCACTAGGTCAGGATTGAACACTGGCACTAGGTCAGGATTGAACACTGGCTCTAGTTCAGGATTGAACCCTAGACCTTGGTAATTGGAAAGCAAGCATATTAACCACCAACTATAGCTCCACTCCAATATGACTATGATATTGTCTCATTCTAATATTTATTCTATTAGTATTAGGAAATAAAAGACGTATGAATATTCATGAATTAGTTTGTCTCATACCGGCGCCACTGCTACTGTCTCAACATTAGCAACAGTTGTTGGGCAGCCAAACACACCGACGTCAGCAGGAAAAGGAGGTTTCAATCGGGGTTTCCCTTGTTTCCCTTCTAGGCTCTCAATCAATGCAGTCTCCTCACCGCATATGTACGCTCCAGCGCCTCGATGCATGTATACATCAAAGTCATATCCTGAACCGCAGGCATTCTTCCCAATAAGACCAGCATCATACGCCTAAATAGCAAATACCAGTTTAATAATTAGGCTGTTCATCCAAAAAAGGTAAAATGAGGTAATTTATAATTATGTTATTATTATTATAAAGAAGATTGTGATACACACATGTGCCATGTATCATGCAATGTGTCTATGATACTGCAGATTGTATCAAGGTATTTATAATATAAACTCTCAAATGCCCAATTCATTGAAATGCTATGACAAATACCATTAAATTAGTTTACTAACTTCTTGAATTGCAACTTGCATGTTGGTTCCTTCATTGTAGAATTCACCTCTAATGTAGATGTAAGCTAAAAAGATCAATTCAGTAAAAATGAATTAATTAAAATATATTAAAAATCAAAATAACTACATTATTATCAGTATGTATTTACGTGTATCATTTTATCTGTTAAGTTATAATCATGAGCCAAGTCTTCTACTTCTAATTTTGATTTTAAGCAAAGTTCAAAACTGTATTTACAAGGTAAGCATAGAATGGCAATTTGGAATTCATAAAACCATCAAGACAAGGACCAATCAATAACCTTTCTTTATTGCAATTCATATACAAATTAACATTTTATCATACATCAAAGGAAAAAATAGTCTGATAAAAAGTTATATACAGCAAATGATCAATGATCTATGAGTAAAGTAAAGCCTACATCTGATTAGGATATTAGACCTGTCATAATTTGATTGGCATATCACTATGTTACTGTTATTAACTGCAAGGCAACCTAACAGTTTTTACTTACCTGCTCTAGCCCCCATAGACATGCCTGCTACTAGGCAGCCCTCAACCAGTTTATGTGGGTCATGACGCATAATCTCCCTGTCTTTGCATGTACCAGGCTCCCCTTCATCAGCATTCACAACAAGATATTTGGGCCTAGAAAAAAGTTTAGATTTTTTAGTGAAAAGAATGTTTGAAACTCTAGGCATAAATTGCAACAAAAAAAACAAAACAAAAAAACATCTAGTTGCCATAGTTACCTGCCATCATCAGGTTTATTCATAAAGCTCCATTTCAAACCAGTCGGAAATCCTGCACCCCCACGACCTCTCAACCCTGACCCCTTTATTTCACTTAAGATCCATTCATGACCTTTTAAAAGAATTTCTTTTGTTTTATACCAGTCACCCTATTGAGATAAACACATTGAGATAAATAATAATAATAAAGTGTTAAAGTACATTAGGTTTAGTATGTTCTAAAAAATTATCATGATTTTAAGCATGTCATCCAGTCTTGGCGAGAAATATTTTGAAAAATAACTAACCCTTGCTAAAGCTCCTTTGAGTCTAAAGTCGTGACGTCCATATAGATTTGTAAAAATTCTATCCTCATCCTTTAAATTACCATATGACTGAAAAAAAAAACAACATTATTAAAAACATAATAAAACTAAAATATTGAAATAGAAATAAAAAATCACCATAATAATATTATTAGTAATACTAAGTAAGTTAAATAAACAACCAACACACAGCTAATACACTGCTAATACTAAAGATGTATTGTCTCCCAAAAACATGAAAAAGGAAGATTAATAATAAAATTAAACTCTAAATAGGCCATTTTAGTTTTAAAAAGTTAATCACTTCCGTGGAAAAGAAAACCCAAAACAAATTATTTCTCTTATCTTATAAAAAAAACAACAAAAAGTTAATTTTAATAAAAAACCTCATTAAAATATTTTTTTGCTTTAAATTACATTTTTTCAGGTAAATAATTTTGTTTTCGATCCACTTTTGGTTAAAGTGAATAACTATTATGTGATATTAAAGATGTATTGTCCCTTTGACTAATTCCAAAAAAAATGTAAAAAAAAGATTTCGAAAAAAAGTGGGTCATTTTGAAGTATCATAATACTGTATATACTCTATATAGCAGAATGAAAGAACTAAAATGGTCAAACATAATAAGGAAAAGAAAATACAAATGGACCGGACATATGCTAAGGCTTCTGATGGACACTCCAGCCAAATTAGCGTTGACAGAATCCATTCGAAAAGTTAAAAGACCAGTGGGCAGACCAAAAACTACCTGGATAGGAAACATAAATAAAGAACTCAAAAAAGCAAATACATCGATCGCAAAATTAATGACAGACCATCAGACCACCGAAAGAGAGTCATGGAAACGATTAGCGTACGCAATGTCTACCCAAGACGAATAGCGTAACGGATGATGATGATGATAATACTGTAGTTATTAACTTTCACCAAAAATTAGTCGAAAAAAAAATCATTTAACTGAAATACAGACGTTTTTTTTGTACAAAAAATAACTTTGACTTCCAGTCAAAGTTTTCAATCAAAACATATCTCATAATGCAACGCGCTTGTTTGGCTACTCTGTATGGATAATCATAAAACTTCCTCGCGATCTGTGTGAAAACACCTTCTCAACCGTGACGGGTTGTAAACAATCCTAATTAGCATATGCATAATGCATACTCATGGTTTGAAATCTTTGTTTACTTTCGCTCGCGACAATTTTCCAGACGAAATGTAATCAAATTACTTTACCTGTTAATTACGTAAACTTGTTGTTTTTGGCTCAAATTTTTGACTTAAAGTGCATAACTTTAATATTACCTTGATATGGCCAATTTAAATTTAAAATATTTTGACTTTCATTTTTTTGTGTTTCAAGGGACAATACATCTTTAAAATGGAATATTCAATTAAAACAAAATTTTCCGGTGGACAATATATTATAAAAGTTAAAGAAAGAATTGTTGTAAAGCCTCTAAAGGAGTTAATTAATTAATAATGTATAATTATTAATATTACCTTATTGTTACATCTATGTGAAGTACTTATGGATCGGGCTGCAAATGAGTTTAAACATCCTGAATAGCCTAGTAGTATAAAATGACAAAGAGCAACTCATAGAAAACAAATTCAAAATATATGTTAAAGACACTTTACCTGCTTAATTGACTTCATTAGCCTACTAGTGCTATGTCCTAATAACAATACTAGTTAGGGGGATTCCCTACCAAAATAGGGCTAGGCGCAGCTAAGGGCCTAGGCCTCTGATTGAATGAAGACAACACCAACATATCATCATCCCATATAGCCCTACACCCACAACGTAGGCAGCCTAGCCTAGCGTTTAATAGTAGGCAAGAAACAATGACAATGACAAAAGTATACAAACCAAAACTTCCTCTTGTGTAAGGTAATAATTTTCTTAATGATGCCATTGCCTCTAATAATGATTATACTATAGTTTTAAATATATTTTGCTTGACTAAACAACACAATTATAATTTAGGCCTCTCGTATTGCGGCCATTTTATTCTAGCAGCTTTGCTGGAGAACTATAGGTGGCGCTCATTATTGTTATTTACTGTATTTTCCTTTATTATCACCCCCAAAATAAAACTTTCAATACAATGCAATTTAGACAGAGTTTAAATGTATTCTTTAATACACAAAATAAGAACAATGTAGAGATTAACTGAAATAATTTATTTAATGAATTAATTTTTTTTTTACTATCGTCATATCTGAAAGTAGGGTTTGCGGGTGACTTACGTTTATGGCGTTATATTTGTTGAACTCCTTGACCGCTTTAGCCTACTTGTGTAAATGAAATGAAAATTGTGGATATCAAAAAAAATGAAAAAAATGATATCAAATACTTTATATTGTTAATAATGCAGCCGATTATTATAGGCCTACATCTACATAGATTTTTATTAGCGACATTATTAAGCTCTGTCTACACTACCAAACTTTATGTGATTGAAAAAATGTGATGTGCCCATATATGGACATGATGATGTCATATCGCTACCATATTTGGGAATATTACTACCATATTTGGGCACATTAAACTAGTTTGACAGTGTAGAAGACAGAGCTTTATAAACCTTTCTTATTTATTTTAATTTATACTAATAGACCACCAACTACACAGTTGCACTTTCTAGGTTAGACAGTTTAAAAATATTGACACGTTTTTCTTACCAAACTTCGTCGTCTCGAATATCCTTTGTCTGTCCCACGGTATAACAAGTTTATAATAAGTTATACTGTATTGTTGATTGTTTGATATTCGTCACATCACTAACCACAGAGAATGACGGATCTATTCTAGAAACATAATAGGCCTTTCATCATAGTGGCTCGCTCAGAGGCGTAAGTGGCAACACTCTTACCAAAGGTGTTCTATGTAGGCTATACCATGTTATTCTAGTCAAAATAAGGATGTATATAGGTGGTAACGTACGTAGTATTCCTCGAGAGATATGTTACACGAGGATGGATTAGTTCCTCTGTTGCCATAAGGAGAACATCCTCTTTAGACTTGCAAACCATCTAGATTAAGGACCTAGGCATGTTTACCTATACAAAACTACATTAATCGTATTATTTCGTGATAATCAGTCAATCAGTTAGTTTATAGTAGTGTAGTGTATACTTATTTATGCCTCAATTCAATAACAACACTTTAATATTTATCTTTTATTTATTTTATTTTAACACTCATTTATTTATTAAATCATATCCTGTTAGAGGACCAAACAACGGTTTTCTAAAGCTCTGTCTACACTATTATATTATATAGTTTGACCAAAGTGGTAGTGATGTGCCCAAATATGGTAGTGACATAACATCACCATGTCCATATATGGGCACATCACATGTTTTTGTCACATAAAGTTTGATAGTGTAGACAGAGCTTTACATATTTGTAATTTGTATTTTGTAAGAAACATATAGCTATTAATTAACTTTATACATTTGAAAGTCTGTTTATTCATATTCCCATATATAGCTTGATCTTTTTTTTATTTCGGTTCTTATTATTAAAGATCATTTTCGGATCCAACGGCGGCCTAATAATATAAAAGTATTTTACGCTTAAACTATAATACAATGCAGTATTTTACGCCTTACACTATTACAATGTAGGCTCTACAGTACAGTTCTTCCGATGTTCTACGATCCATGTATAGTACAGTAAGGTAAATATGAATATTTTTACTGCTAAGCAAAAATAACAGATTTAAGAGGTATGATGGTGTTTTATACAAATACATGCCTCAGCTTTAACAAAACAAAGTTCAGAATGTATACATTCAGAACTTTGTTTTGTGTAGGTACTTTCGTGTTGACACTAATAATTGAACAAATAAACACTAGGATACCTTGTTATTGCAAAGTTGTTTTGATCAATAAACAATATTTTACAATCTTTAATTCGAGATTAAAATATGTGGTATTATAAAATTACACATTCAGCCCAATACAGTAATAATTACTTAAAGATGTATTGTCCCCCAAAAACATGAAAAAATAAAGATTAATAAAATCAGATTTTGAATAGGCAATTTCACAGTTTTAACAAAGTTATTCACTTCTGTAGAAAAAAAATCATTAACAAAAATTATTTCACTTATAAAAAGACAAAAGAAATGGTTAATTTCAACCAAAAACCATTGTCTTCCAGACAATTTAGGTATATTTTGCTTTAAATTACATTTTTTTGGTGGAAAATGTTTTTTTTTTGGATCAAGTTTTTGGTCATAGTGAATAACTATTATGTGATATTAAAATGGCATATTCAACAACAAAAAATTAAATAATTATTTTTTAGGGGGACAATATATCTTTAAAATAAAATAAATTTATATTAACAATAACAGGTGACACTCGCACCTTGCACAACGTATTGTCATAATATTATAATTGAAGATTTTATTATTAGCAATATCAAAATATTGTGTGTGGGAGTATGTATCAGACTAAACTTTTTTAAAATACAAAATAAATACAATAATAATAGTTGTTTCGCTCTTTGTATTTTTGGTAGTCGTTTTTAACGTGTTTTTTAATGAATTAAATTCTATTTCCAGTAGCCACACACAGGACGGTATTACTTTAACATACGGTAATGGTAGATATATTATAATATAATACACAAAAAAACAACAAAACACCTTTTAAAATATGATAATTAATAGTATTAAATACAACAGAAATTAATAATAATAATAACAAATATGTTTTAAGCAATAAAAAAAACAAATATTATAGATAAATTAGAAGCATTAGAATTATTGTTATTGCAAAAACAGCAAGAATAACCTTGGGAGTTTTTTTCCTCTCTCTCTCTTCGTCTCTTTCTGACTCAACCCAAAGATGTTAGACAGCAGTGACGTAACGGCTATGAACGCTCACTGGCTAAACCCAAAGGCCCCGGATCTTAAAGGGCCACTGAGCAGTGCCCAGAGGAAAAAACAGCAAGAATAACTTTGGGAGTTTTTTCCTCTCTCTCTCTTCGTCTCTTTCAATGACAAGCCACTGTTCGAATGATCCATCGCTTGTGATGCATTTGTCAAATCACTTAAGCTTGGTTCCCACTAGCGACGCAATGTAACGCAACCGACGCAACGTAAGAAAATGCCCTTTCAATGATTGTGCTTGCCCCCGCCTGCGTGAAATCAAACCTGCGATGTTTCCAGCATTGTGATTGCGCAATACAGCACTTTGCGTCAATACGTCGCTGCGTTGCGTTCTAGTGGGAACCACGCATTACGTTGCGTTACGTCCTTGCGTTTACGTCGCTAGTGGGAACTAAGCTTTACATCACTATTACGTCGTCAGTTCCCACTTGTGATTACGCAATACAGCACTTTGCGTCGATACGTCGCTGCGTTACGTTGCGTTGCGTTCTAGTGGGAACCACGCTTAAGGGTTCATAAACCAGGGGCCTCAGGTCTCTATGTTACGCCACTGAGCAGCAGCATGCTTACTTCTTTTCCCCTGGCAGTACACATTGGTCGCAGCTATCCATACTATTCGTATGTTCTTCGATCTGCACCGTACAGTCGCTGATTCCGTACTTGTGTCGCATAAGACCTCGAACATCGTTAAGTAGCGTTTGTTGATTTCCGTTTGCATCATCTAAAATGTATTATAAAAATATCACATTATAAGTTTTTTGATTGACAAACAAGTATAAAAGATCAGTGGAACAAAAGCAGACATATTATTATAGGCAGTTGCGCAACGCAGAGGCCTAAGGCCCCTGGTTTAGGGACCCTAAGTGGCACTTCAACGCTGGAGGTCTCGGGCGTTTTTAGCCTTTTTGACATGTTTTAATGCCTCTGGGCATTCCCCTCCCCCTTAAGCTCAGGGGCCCCTGGGTTTAGCCAGTGAGCGCTCATAAGCCGTTACGCCACTGATTATAGAATTTAGAGTGGAAATCGAAGTGGTAACATTTATAGTAGGCCTACGTCAGGTCTAATGGACAGTAGTAAGATTGTAACGAAATCCCTATACAAAACAATAAAAATGAGAACACATATGATCTGAGTAGATAGTGGGAATGAATGTTCTTACCAATTGTAACATGAACGGAGCAAGCCACTACTTCAGTAGTGATCATCCATATTCGAAGGTCATGGAGTGACCTTACCCCCCTCATTTTTCTAATTGAACTAGACACTTCTGGGAAATCTATTCCATCTGGTTTTGCTGAAAAAACAAAATATCGACTAATGATAAACATAGTAGTTCGCAGCCGATTTGTTTCTAATATAAACAGATTTCGGAGTACATTTTGTATGATCCAATAACCGGTGTACAGCTGACATTAAATTAAAAAACATCAGGCATACATAAACTGAAAAACATCTTTTGGCTACAAATTAAATAACTTCTTAGGCTTATAATAGAATAAACGTACGTACACGCATGCGCACGTAATCGATTAATTTTTTTTGAAGGCGATCACACGTTCATAACGCTCATTATGTCTATGAGATGGCGCGTTAAATCGAAAACATTACCTTCCATTAAAACGTTGACTATGTCTTTACTGATAGTTATTGTCGTTCCAAGTACAAGTATGGAGAATACAAAGGTACATATTGGATCTGCAAGTTTATATTCAGGCTATAAAAACAGATTGAAATGTCATTAATTTTAATAAGCAGTCTACAGAAAATTACCTGAAATATTATACAAACACAATGTTCAAATTGTCGTAACTCTTTCTTATGTAAGAAAGACTTACATTATGAAAAAATGTGATATAAAAATGACAAATTGTCAACACTGATGTAGGTGAAGGCCAATTTACACAGACGAGCGGTAACGGGAAAGCGGTAACGAAAAGCGGTAACGGTAAGCGGTAACGGGAAGCGGAAAACCGCGTAGTTTGTCCCACGTAGAATCGGTAGATCTATCCTGAGCGGAAACCAGCTGTCCGCTCCGCGTTGTGTGTAAACAGTCATAAGGAATAACATACACTCTATATTATTTATTATCGTTACCGCTCGTCTGTGTAAATTGGACTTATTAGTGGAATTTTTTATAGAGATACGAATAAATAGGCAAAATTCAAAACAAAAAAGCCACATGATGAGAGAAAACACTATTCGTTCTCTTTTCTGCGAAAAAAAACTTCAGATTTTCCAGTCTGACGCATTTGCATGTAGACGTGATGCATGTGTTTATTCGTAAAGCCACTGGTGACTTATTGAGTAATTTTAATTAAGGAGGCATTATCCAATATTCAAACATCGAACAATACCAACTTGTTACTTCACCATGTAGAGGTGATCCAACAGCTGTTTCAATTCCAACGTAAAACACACATGAAACGCTTCAATTTGAAGTTGGTAAATTTGAACAGAATTCTTAAGTCGAGGCTAAATTACTCAGGCCTGCTGTTGACCACCAAAAGCCAGTTTTGTATACAGAATATATGTTGTAAAAAGGTTGTCACGTGTGTAACGTACCGTGAAGCAGATTGCCTTTTTTTTTTTTTTTGCTACAGTAATAATTTTATCAAAAATTGTTCAGCTTATTAGGGTTAGGAAGAAGAATACCTTTTATAGATCGATCATCATTTTGCAAAGATGAATAACTTATTAAAACTATATAATATGGCATATTCAACGTTTGATTTTAATCATCAGGATATAGTTTTCATTCTAATCATTTGCAAAATGAAAAAGAAGATGATGAGAAAAAGTTCCACAGATCATCATTGCCAAGTCCTTGTGGTTTTCGTCTGCAAATTTATTAAAATCGTTTAATGACACGAAAAACTATATTAAATAGCATGCATTGTGAAGTAAATATAATTATAAATATAGTTTACCTTGACATATATAATAACAGCAGCAATAAAAACTGCTAGACTTTGAAAGAAGTCACCAATGACGTGTAATATTGCAGCTCGGACATTCACATTATTTGATACAGTGTGTCCTTTCCCATTCCCTTCCTCTTGATCTATAAGATTGTGTTTGTCCCCCGTGTCGTGCCCTCCATGTGAATGCCCGTGGCCCCCATGCGAATGCCCATGACCACTGCAAGGATTGTGTAAAACTAAAAGCATACTGGAAATAAAAAAAGAAACATTTAGGCTACTAAATTAATGTCGAGATACTTGGCTGGAATAAACAGTGGTCATACAGTATAACTATTAATTAAAATTCAAAATCACATCTTCTATAAGTACAATTTGGTATACTTCAGGTAGTCCATTAAAGTGATAATGATTTTAAATAATTTTCAAGAAATGATAGAAGACTAAAGAAAGATACCCATAACTGGATCTATATCAATACTTTTTTTTTTATCTTTTGTGGTTAACCACCACCTTTATTCATTCAATGTTACATAAACAACAATTATAGAATCTCATATATGTTTACATTATTTCCTGCATATTTTTTGTTATGTTATCTATTACAAAATATATTGCATATTTAATAAAAAAGTTGTTTACTTATGAAACGTTTGTTAAATTATTTATCATAATTTGTGTGTCTTTCAGTTTATATATTTGTATATATATATATATAATACCAATACATTCATACGTATATATATATAAATACATACTATATATCAAATATATATATATATATACATACACATACGGTTGGGGCGACTTTTTCTCATTCTCACAGATTTCCTCATCTTTATCGTTTCAAATTAATTAATTAAATTTCAGTATATCACCGGGCGGTTTAGAATTAATGTTCTTTGCCTGATTTGTCTATATACATACACACATATATACCCATACAATACATACACATATGCATAAAATTAACATTAAAACCAAGAACGATAAAAAATATACACAAATATAATACATTAGACCTATATACACTGGCATAAAAAAAACTATATCAATACTTACACAACATTGGCAAAGATGGCAAACCCTGCAGTCATCATCATTATCTTAGCATTTATGGAATAAGTGTTTTTAACTATCTTCAAAATGGCCAATACAACTAAAACTGCGGTGATTGCCCAAATCATCATTACAGAAAGCAGGGCCCCGAGAATCTCTAAAAGAAGAAAAATTGGTGAATATAGTTTATACATCTCACGGCTCACCCTAAACAAGGAAGGAAGGATACATGATGCACCAGTAATTTGTGAGAATCCCAAGAAGAGTGAGACCAATCTTTGGATCCAGTCAATTTGGGCAAAGGATTCATTTGTCCTACATAATAAGGAAGGAAGGAGGTACATGATGTACCAGTAATTTGTGAGAATCCCAAGAAGAGTGAGACCACTCTATGGATCCAGTCAATTCAGGCAAAGGATTCATTTAATACATTAATGTTTCATCTATTACTAATGTAAACCTAGAAACTTAAAATATAGAAGAGTCCTTGTCCACAATGGCAAATGTGCACATTGTACTGGAAAACTAGTTTATTAGCTTAGCTATCTCATATCTTTAAAAGATAAATATTTTCACCACAGATACACTTAAGCAAATATAATTGATGGTGGGTGTGTTTGGTAAGTCGGCCTACGACTCTTCAGATATTGGTATTGTTTGTATGGTTGAGGCTATCATTCATCCCATTTTAGATGTATTGACATTAGGAATATTATCATTATTATTTATACATTGATGATAATGATATTAAGAAACAGTATCGAGCTCTGTGTATCAGAGCTAATAGATTATGCAGGTCATTCTCCAAATGTTCCGTTGAAATTTAATGTCAGTTATTTAAAACGTATTGCTTTAATGTAGTAAGTGAGTAAATTCAATGAAGGTACTGTGAACTCATTTAGAGTTTGCTTTAATAACGGGTTGCGTAAGCTACTGAAATTGCCTAGTTATAATAACGCAAGCATGATGCTTGTTACGAATAACGTTCCCTCATTCTATGAATTTTGGAAGAACTCTATACATAGTTTTAATAACAGAATTCATGACAGTTGCAATAGTCTGATTCAAACCATAGTCAATGTACTTCCACAATCCAACCTACATCAGCGTTGGTGAAAATGGTATTTTAGGATATTGTAGGTTGGTTTTGTGGAAGTTGCTTATATTGTTTTCTGTTGAAATTGTTTCTCTTTTTGTTTTTGTATGATTTGTATATGGATGTACTATCCGAAATAAAGAAAATGAATGAATTACGAATTTTATTGTTATACACAGCACAATACATATAGAGTTGATTCTACATATGCATATAATTATTATTATCTTATCCTAAATACTGTATGCAAATAAATCCTTTACTTATATAAATATATTTTTGTACGTTATTGAATGTGGAAAATAACGAACAAAAAACAAGCAAAACCCTCTTTTCGTATTTCAATCTGATAATGATGATGATTTTCTGTGAGAATGTTGGTCAATTTCGAAATTGTATTGACGATAACAAATTTGATTGCATCTAAATATTTACAGTTATTTAAATGCAGTCTTTTTGTTAATATCACCTCACAAAAATTCACTTAGATCATTCTAAAAAAGTGGAGATTACTCGATATCGGTTTAGTTAAAAGTCAAGTTATGTAGGCCTATTGTTACTTCTATGATGACAGTAGATTACAGAAATATTACATGCTTTTGATCCAGCTCAGACATTTGTATATCGTTTTAACTAATTATTGTAATTGAACAACAACACAAAAATATTGATTTTATATTACGATAGCCTAACAATATAATTATTGTTGTGACCTTGACGTATTTATAAATTCTTTTAAAGGAGAGTTTCTCGTCAATCATATAACTTTTGTGAATTACAAAGAAACTACAAACTCACCTGCTCGATGCCAACCCCATGTTAAACGTTTACTGGGGCGTTTGTCAGCAAGAATTAATGCGAAATAGCTGATAAGAAAACTTGAGAAGTCTGACAGTAAATGTGCAGCATCTGTTAATATAGCCAGACTTCCAGCTAATATTCCACCTGTAAATAGGTAGACGTATGTCGTAACAAACGTGGTAGGCCTACCCACATGCAATGTAACGACGTAGACGCAATACAAGTTACTTTCGCCCAAATAGAAACCAAACTTCAAAGTGTATTAGGTCTACGGCGTTTGATTGGGCTACACTTGGTAAGGGCATACGCATTATATACCAGTCTTCTTACCTAAAGCTCTACACTATAGTTTGAAAAGTGTGATGTGCCCAAATATGGTAGTGATATGATGTCATCATGTCCATAATGGGCACATTACATTTATTTTTCACATAAAATTTGATAGTGTAGACAAATTATAACTAAGTTTAGATTAGGTGTTCTTGATCTCGAAATGAAAAAGGACGGTGGACAAGAACACCAAAAGAGGAAAGAATTTGTAAAGTTTGTAACAATAATTTAGTTGAAAAAACGAGTTTGATTTTTTATTACAATATAAAGGAAAGAAAGAAAGAGTAGACAGAGCTTTAAATGGTTGCGCAATGTAAATGACCCAGATGAACGCGCTTCAAGCACGCAATCCAGCATTCTTAACTTATTTTTGTCTCTATTTAGTTTGAGTATAAGCCCTGTTGTTACTTGATACTATTTGTCCATACCTGTTACTTCTATGGCAATGAATAATATGCATACAATTGAAGCATATATGAGTTTTTTTCTAGCTGTTTTTCTACTAATTGAATCCAATTCCAATGCCATGCTACTATGACAATGGTCTTCTTTTCCATCAGAATGGACGGTTTCTGAGCCATTTTCATTAACTGAACCTGGTGGACTATTCGACCCATATTTGGTATGGTTTACCACGCCATTGACTTCTTCCAACTCTATATAACCATCTTTCTTTGTTGACATCTTTTCTGTAATATATAAAAATGAATTAATTTGTGGTTGGTAAAGTTTGAGAGATAGTACATTTTGAGATCATGTGCACACTTTGAGCGATTGGTGTACATTTTGAGATCAAAGGCACACTTTGAGAAGTGTAAAGATCAAAGTACACTCTCGAGGTGTGGGTGTACATTTTGAGATCACGGGTACTTCAGCATGTGGGTGTACACTATGAAATGAAAGGCATAAACTTTTTTAATTTATTTATTTGTGAACACAAGAAAAATAATAGTCAGAAAAATGATGTTAACTTAAACGAAACATTATTTTCATTCGAATTTGAACTATCGTGACCGCTTAACCAAACAACAATCGACTGATGACCTCAAAACTTGACCAGACAATAAATAGGCCTACCATACGCTTGAATTTACACTTAGGTCCATGTTTATACTATGGTGTACCTCTGTTACATCCGTGATCGTAAATGTATTACTACATTTTAAAAAAACTAATAAAACCTGTGATAAACAGTAATATCAACATGGATAAAACAACTCTTTTCATATATGTATAGGCAGACACAAGAGCAAATAATGCGGACGGAAATGTATGTTCTAACATGGTGGGGTGGGGGGATAGAGTTGGCGTACATCCCAATTTAAGAATTTAAAGAAAACAATATTTAATACGACCCTGGCGTACGTGTATTTATACAATACGGAATGCTAGGGTTAATAGATCATGGGATGACTGTAAAGACTTTTGTATATGTATCTTTATTATATTATATTGTATTGTGTCCTGTCTTGTTTGAGTTCCAAACATTGACCTCATTCATTCCAGAATAAAGAAAGTTATTTATACTTTTTTTTTAAATATAATATTATTCGGTTGTGACTTGTTAAACTGGTTAAATCACTAAAAGTATTAATACCAACAACGTTAAATAATGACTGTGGAATATCTAAGTTACTAACTTAAAGTTATGATTGTGCCACCACCAGTACCACATAACAGTATACAACGTATACAACTTGCTTTACCTAGCTTGTTTATTGTCAAGTGTTTATGAAACAAATATATCAACAAAACCGACTGTGTACATTACTACAAGACTGGTTAACACTATCAAACACTATTATCAAACAACTTTATTGAATAGATTAAGGTTATGTCCATATAATTATGAATCAATAAATATGTGTATCTCAGTTAAAGTCCTTCTCCCAAAACCATAACAAAATCTCTCTTACTTAAAATGCATTCTTAAAATGGACTTTTTAGAAAACAATTGTGTGGGAACGGACAGGTGTAATAGATGATGGTATCTGAAGTAGAGATAGTGTGTGTCGCGAGGTCGACAGCATGCCTTAACTTTGTTGTTCCGTAGGTGTAAGTAAACATTGCAGAATATTTAAAAGGATAAGGGTGGTTAGTTTAAGATAAGATAATTGTTGTCATGAAAACTGTTATTATGTTAATGATAATCAAACAAACCTCTGTAGATCTCTGTTAATAATCTTCACATTTTAGTTTTAATCAAAAATAAGGAGATTTTAAGTATTATTGAGAGAAAGAATAACTAATTCTGTAGATAATTCGAGTCTCTCGCGCGTAATACGTTATGAACATTATACTCGTATTATTGGTGTTTACGCATTAAAACTATTACTAGGCCTATAGGGTAAAGATAAATAAAATGAATGAAAATACAATATTGTTTGTACATGTTTAACTAACCTTAAATACTCTTGTTTGTAGGCAGCAGGGCCTGTGGTATACCATAAGGTAGGCCTACATGGCCGACTACCAATAATGTTTATCTAATCAAGGAGGTATGAGCTAATTGTTATTGTTAGTACTTAGACCTACTAAGGCACTTACCTCCAGTTAGTTGATGATGATACAACGTTCCTATCGTAAGAAAATGGGTGTAAGTCCTTTCACACCATGGGTTATTTAAACTTTAACATAACTTCTCTGATAATCATACCTTTATAATAATACAATATTTGTGTAAGTGCCGTGTGCACATTCATTGTCGGGACTGCATCCATTATTAATTCGTTCATGAAATACGCATTGTGTACGGTACTTTATATTATTACAACAACTTTGACAGAGGAGGGCGCTACTTTAATCACTCAAATCCTAATCCTGAAAAGTCAATTCAAATGAGTTAAATTAATAAGGACACGAAATTTCGCTAACGATGAAAATTATTACACGCGCGCATACCCATTACACGCGCGCGTACGAATGTAAGCGTTTCTATACGATCAAGACAAAGTACTCACTGTGAAGCTTGGTTCTCACTAGTACATAAACACAGTAGTTCAATATTGATTAACATCGCTACATTTTGTTGTCTAGATTTGTTGTCTAATTAGAATTTGTCCTAAACGTTGCAATCCCCGTCGGGTTACTGAACGGCTTGAAACACTTGTTGGATAGGCGCGCCTACACATCGGAGTTTTTTTTAAAGGTAATTTTTAATTCATACATAATATAATACATAATATTGTACATGATCATTGTTAATTATAAACTTGATTTCCACGAGGAGGCAGCGTAACGAATCGAAATCGCGAGCTTATACGCATGCGTATTTATGTTTCCAGCTTCCAATTCCCTCGCTACGCATGCGTAAAAGCTGACGTTTTCGATTCACGCAAATAAATTCGCCTAGTGGGAAAATCACAATGCACACCACTTACTACTACAGCTTGATTCACACTAAGTTCTAGTGGAAACTAAGCTTTAAACTTAGATGATGGTGGTAAAGGCAAATTATTGGAAAATGACAATGCTCCATGCGTATGCGTGGGTTAGAAAAAAATAATATAAAGCAGGAAGTGATGCCTGGGTAGAGACTGCTGAATAATAAGAGAAAGTACAATTACAATGGCGTCACAGGCTGGTGGAGATGATAAGAGAAATAATTAATATATCATTGTGAAAAATCGGCTCTCTACTCTACGTCATTTATTGAAAATATAGTATACATTATTCAATTTGTCAAACGTCAATTAATCACACTTTTGCGTCAATTATATCAAGCGAGTTCTTCTATCAAACTGAATTGTAAAAATGACAATGCTGTGGGTATGAGACGTGACTTAGGAAAAAAAGGAAGTAGCTGCCTGAGTGGGTGGACTGGATAATAAAAGGGCCGGGAAGTAGTAGGCTTAGTCGAGTCACAGGCTGGTGGAGATGAAAGATAGAAAAAAAACAATATACATTGATGTGCACTAGAAACCAAAATCGGCTCTCTTACGTCACATTTAATTTATTATGTCAAATGTCCAAATATGGTAGCGATATTCCCAAATATGGTAGCGATATGACATAATTATTTTTTACATCCAACATAAACGTTGATTAGAAAGAAATAGACAAAGTTTTTTTATTTCATTTGGGTAGGGGATGTTTCGCGAATGTTTTTGTTTTTTTATTGCGTGTTTCGATATTTTTCCGATTCGGTTTTTGTGTTGAAAGAAGAACTTAATGACTTGGTTAGTGAAAGCATTGAACCACATACCTTGTTTGATGACTCTTGTCTATACACGTTGAACCCGGATGTTCGGTTATTTTAACATGTTGTACATTCGTCTCCTCATCCGACTCTCCTAATTTGCAAATTAAACGTCACAATTTTGTTTTTAATATGAAGTATTCAGTTGTAAATAAAACGGTAGAAAATATAAAATAAGCATTTGAATATTTTATCAATTAAACTCAACCAAACGTATACTGCGAGTGCTTGAGAAAGATGGCGTATTTAGTTACTATGACGCTTGGGTTTGACTTGGACTGAAAGTAACTGGTTCGAGTCCTCCATGGTCTTCTTTCATTTCTTTTTTTTTTATTTTTGTAATGAAATGTTGAGCAATCGAAATGATTTTTTACAATGTTTTTTAGTCTGTCTCAAATTCAAACAAAAACAATACATCATAATAATAATAATGTTAAACACAGCTGCTAACTACATACAAATACATCATATAAATAATCATTAATAACCATAAATTAATATCATTTAGTAAACCTTGGTTCCCTTATGCGCGCGCGTCAGTGCTGGATGGTACGTGCTTGACAGTGCCCTAAATAAACTTTTTAGACTTGAGCAAAACTTACTTGTTCCAGTCGTTTCAAGGCCGTCTACGTTATAATTTCATGAACGTATAACTCCAAGCAAGTTGGCAGTTTCGTAACAGACTAGACAGATTTGTCAGCTTACACTATTAACCATTCACACTGAATGGATTTACGGTAGGTTTATTACAAGAATTAACACTATCCTATCGACACACTATGTGTTAATATAATCGATTAGGCCTAGTATGACATTACAAACAACACATAGGTCTACCAAGCCTACAGACAAAATTAATAATAAATTTCAATGTCCAGTTGCATACAATAGGTAGTTATGAATTTCTAAAAAAAATTTCTTTCTCAATTGTATCCATTGAGGTCATTCGTTCAATCAGCATAATTTATATTTTATTATTTATACACAACACCGAGTGTATCAAACATATAAAGGGACAATGGAGAGATGAACACCCTAACCCCATACATTATCTACACTACTAATTCAGCCTTCACAGAATTTGGGCCACATTTCCACCGTTCCCAGATTATACTCCCTCCAGATCCCCTCCTCGCTGATGAACTGTTTACGGGGGAGTGGACATGCCAGAAGCTTAGGCCTCTCTGATTCGGTTTCCTTTTGCTGTAAAAATAGTAATCATAGGGAGGTTGGCGTAGCCTACGTACGTACGTAGATCACTCTTTTCAACTTTCTTTCAAAATGATATTGAAAATAAGAGGACGCTCTGATTACAATAAGAGGGCGCTCTGATTACAATATGAGGGCGCTCTCATCCTCAAGTTTGTTTTTTTTTTTTATATATCGAAATACATATAAGAGAACGAGCCAAAACATTATTGATTTTGTTCTTGTTTGTTCTCATTTATCGGCGGGCAATGTGCATAGTTCACAGTTTATCATACTTCTACGGTGTTTTTCTATTTGTATTGTTGAATCCGATATGTTGAATTTTACACGAAATATACGACGAATATCACTCAAAAGCATTTCCTGGTTTATATCTTCATTTGAATCTGAAGAAAAAAAATTATTTTAGCGAGATTGTTGTTTATTCTGTACATAAATGCCCCTCAAGTTACCAACTGTACATAAATGCCCCTCAAGTTACCAACTGTACATAAATGCCCCTTAAGTTACCAACTGTACATAAATGCCCCTCAAGTTACCAACTGTACATAATGTGTCCCTTACCAACTGTTAAATGTACTGAACAGACAACATGGTCTGTTGTGATCATCCATATTCGTAGATCATGCAATGACGTCACACCTTTCAACTCCAGGATCGAGTTAGACACTTCACCAAAGTTGATGGCGTCTGGTTTAGCTGCATTGAAAAATACATATAGATAAAGCCACTCGTGAAATTTGTTATCTCTTAAAATGGGCCCTACACAATCAGTGACGTAACGCACAGAGGGCAAAGGCCACTGGTTTAGCACTCCATTGAACTGCTCACGCTCTGGGGCCACTTGAGTTCGGGACCCTTGGGGGGTGAGCGCTCATAGCTGTTACAAAATCCTAGCTTTCTCTTGCTGCTGTTGTTTAACTACTGGGTATAACTTACCTTCCATAAGTATGTTTATTATTTCTTTGCTTATATGTATCGTTGTTGCTAGAACTAGCCCGGAAAATATAAACGTACATATTGGATCTGCTATTTTATATTTAGGCTGAAAAGAAAGTAAGATAAAGTAAAATAAGAAAGCGTACCTCCGTAACATGCCCAGAATAACTTTTTTTACTCGACAACTGCGTTGCTTGTTGGTGTTATTCGCGTCGTGAAAACGAAATGTCGGTAGTGCCTCCCTCAAAACATAGCGCGCGTCTTCAAGGTGGACGTACGCGCGCGTCAAAAACAATTATTAACACAATTTGAACGCGCGCGTCAAATTATGTCTTTTTGTGTGGAGTAAAATACGTACCTGAATGTATATTATTAGAGCAGCTATGAAAACAGCTATGCTTTGAATAAAGTCACCAACAACGTGCAATATGGCTACACGTATGTTGACATTGTTCTCAGAAGCTTCATTACTACGATTCGCTGTATCGTCACTCTCCGCGTTCAAGTTATGCAAATGAATATGTCCATGACTGCCATGCGCATGCCTGCCCTTACACTGATTTTGCAGAACTACTAGCATACTGAAATTATAAAAACAAATTCGATCAGTTATATAGTTCTGAACTATTCTATACTGTGGTTATTTCAATAGTTTAGTTTATAAAGCTCTGTCTACACTATCAAACGAGTTTGACAAAAAAAAAGTGTGATGTGCCCAAATATGGTAGTGATATAATGTCATCGTGTCCATGTATGGGCACATCACATTTTTTGTCACATAAAGTTTGATAGTGTAGACAGAACATGGTGTGGGTTGAAAGCGTGAATAATAAAATAAATTCATTCCAAACTTTAAAGAACGGACGGGAAAAAAAAACTTACATAACATTTACAAAGATTGCAAACGCGGCAGTGATCATCATTATGGTAGCGTTTATTTCGTAGTTGTTTTTCATAATTTTTATGACGGCTAGAGTGACTAGTACTGCTGTAATCGACCACATCATCAGTACGGATAACAACCCACCAAGTATCTCTAAAATAAACATTCAAGAACATTTAGCAATACTTTTGTAACAGTCACACTTTATAAAGACATAGATATTTGACAATTAATTTATTATGGCGTCGCTTAATTTATTACCGTGCTACTGAAAATAATATCTGATTCATTTTACTTTTTTTTATATGTTTTATTATAACTTACAATAATAATAATGTATAATTACATTTCTATTTGTTTATTAATTTGTCCTATTTTCAAAAATGGCTAATAAAAACATAAAACGAATATCTGACACTGGAGCATCCCTTTAAGGTTTTTGAGCCTGAAACGCGGTAATTTGTACGGAATCAATGATTTTATGTCTACCTCCCTCTATATATGAAGTTTAGTTTCGCTTGAGCTGCTGGGTTTTATGTCTATCATCCCCCCCCCTCTGTCGTCACATGGTTTTTAAACTTCAGTAACCATTCTATTCCGATCCTCTGATGGTATTAAACTTAGTACTAGTAGGCTGACTTTTGCATTCTTGTTCTGCTGCGCTGCTATTGTAGGCCTATTATTTGTTTCTACATTATTTTATGTGAACTATTTTACCTGCCCTGTGCCATCCCCACGTCAATCGTCGTGTTGGACCCTTTTCTGCAACCACCAGAGCAAAATAACTGATTACAAAACTAGCAAAGTCCGAGAAAAGATGAGCAGCGTCTGTCAAAATTGATAAGCTGCCCGCTAACAAACCACCTATTAAAAAAACAATAACATGCTATATTATTATTAGGTTAATGAGACAAAGGTGTACAACTGAAAGCGTATGATCGGCATTTGAGCGCGCGCGTCAAATATAGTCGTGTTTTACGCGCAGAAATAAAAACTCACTAGCCACGTTCACATAAGATTTTATCGTGCTCTCGTATCGTGATATTGAATATCACGTTAGCAGGAAGAGCGTTCACATAGAATTGGACATCATGATATAAGTATGTTAATGAGGTGCAATGTTGCGTGACAGAGGTCAAACGTTGAAAACATGGTGTGTGACGTGGTGCGGTAGCTTCTTTGTTGGTTTGTTGTTGTTTGCGTTGCGTGAGTTCAGTTTTATACAGCAGTTATCCGAAGATTTTCGCAATGTTGCCGAAACATTTAAAAAAGAATATAACGCGCTGTCAAAATTATTGTTGTTGTTGTTGGGGTCGTCTGCTTCCGGTTGGGTCGATGAGCAACCGAGCGCTGATTGGTTGAATTTCGTCTCTTATCATGATAACTTCGTAAGATCATGATAATTAACGTGCTCTCCGAGAGCACGTTAGCCGGAATTAACGTGATATCCAAGATCACGTTAACGACTTCCTGCAGGTTCACATTGAACATCATGATAAAGAAACTCACGATAATTTCTGAATGTGAACCTAACTACTGTGAGAGAGTGTATAGGCCTAGGCCTAGTGTGAGACGGGAAGTAGTTTTTGGAAGTCGTGATTGGTCAACTTGCGTATAATTTATAAGTACGTCCTTACGTTGCGTCTAGGCCTGGGCCCTAGTGTGAACCAAACTTTAGGCCTACCTATAATTTCGATGACAATGAATGATAAACATACAATAGATGCATACACCAGTTGACGTCTGGCAGTTTGTCTTTGTACTGCATGGTCATGCCCTGCTGTCATGTTAGAATGGCAATGTGCCGATAGTTTCCGGTTCAATACATTATTACCATTTTCTCCTGCTCCATATCTGACATGTCCGTCCTCTGTTGCCCCGTATGTTGCCACATTTTTCGCGTGCCCATTCTGGTCTTCTTGTTTGATAATCATGATTGGTGTTCTTGTTGGCATTATGAATTCTGAAATAGGCCTAGCCTAGGCCTAGGTAGGTATTTTAATCATTATTAATACTTTGACATGCCTAACTAAAAAGTATCATTATTATTCAATTATTAATATAATTTATTTATTTCAACAATATTTTACGTGGGCGATCCATCTAGGCTAGCCGAAGCTGATCATTATAGGGACCCTCACAAAAATACAACATGATGAGACATAAACATGTAACAATAAAAATCAAATTAAAATAAATATAATTTATAAAGATAAAATAAAGCACAAAATATTTAGAATCAAAATAAAATTAAAACAGAAAGACGGAAGGATTCTCACAAAAACGATCAGTAAAACAAAATCACAAACAAATATGAATTATAACACTGCTGCAGAGAAACAATAATGAGAAAATATAAAATAATGCATTGAATTGTGTGTTTGTAGAATGCGTAGAAAATGAACGCGCGCGTAAACGTACACCCACCACCAACACCACCACACCACATTCCCCACGTCGCCTTTATTTTCATCCATATTATAAACAAAAAGGCAATAAAGTTAGATATGTATACATTGATTTGTGATTTGTAAACTTAGGCCTATAGTGACCAAAACTTAATATTAAATTCATTCTTGGTTGTGTGTGACGATTTATCAAAAAGTTATGTAACAAGTTGTACAGCGCCCTCATAATTTAATATTAAAAGAAAAAATTGTAATGGCTTCAATTGGAGTTCTTGCTAAAAATGCCCTGCAAAAGTCGGCAGTTTCAAAGTTGGTCAGTTATAAGCAAAATGCTTTTAAAAAGTTGATTATTACAAAGTTATTAGTTAATCATTTATGTTATAGTTCATTTGCTTGGGCAATGAATAATGTAATTGTAGGCTAGGCCGGACAGGTTATTGCCTTGTTGTCTGTGAGTGAGGAGTGAGGTTGAGGTACGGCGAGTGCATCATGAAGGGTGCCCAAACCCATTCTGCGTGGGTTTGATATACCAGGCCTAGTCTAAGTGATTTATTGATCTAATGAGTGTGTTAAGAAGTCTGATTCAGTTTTAAATACCATGCATTGGCATTGTTGATATGATATTTATTGTGTTTTTATTTATTTTATTATTTCATAATATTATAATGACATCATTTGTTACTGTATTTTTATTATCTAAAAACAGGGACAAGCCAGTGGTGCAGCGGCAGGGACTCGTTTCTTTCACTTCAACGTGAATGGCAGTCTTTCATCATCCACAGGGACTACAGCTGATAAAGTAAGACATGACGGTGAACTCAAAATATTAAATTTTACCTTTTGCATTAAAAATTTAGGGGGGCCTGGACCAGCTGGCCCCCCTCACCCTTGGATCCGCCCCTGATGTGATCATAAATATGCCTAAATCATGGTGATTAGATTAAGCTTGGTTCCCACTAGGACGGAATGCAAGGACGTACATCTCTTGCATTGCATTATGTCATATTGTATTGGGTCTCTAGTGGGAACCAAGCATTACCTCTCTGTGTGAAAAAAAGAACCCTAGTATGAAACCTTGGTTATGGGCTTTTTTAGCCATCTAGCAGTGTCTAGTAGTAGAGTTTATGCACTTGTCAATTGTATGACCCACTATACCACCCCCGGGAGAGGTGCGTCATTTGTCCGATGTGTGTCATACCTTATGAATACCATGACGCACTCATGCGTCAATAATGTGACTTACCTTTAGGTGACCATGACGCACCCATTTTGACACACTGTGACCATGGTTTTTATGATATTTTGGGTGATAAAGTGACGGACATTGACACACCATTGGTCATTGATTTGACGTACCATCTAGGTTTTTTGACGCACCCCTGCGTCAGTAATTATTTGTAAATGACGCACCTCTCCCGGGGGTCGTATAGTGGGTCATACAATTGACAAGTGCATTAGTAGTTCTTGAATAGTTTATTGTATAAAACTATAATTTTTTTTTATGTTTTAAAGATATCAAGGGATTACCCTGTGGTTGATCATACATATGATGCGGTAGTAGTAGGTGCTGGAGGGGCAGGATTACGTGCTGCATTTGGCCTAGCACATGAGGGTTTCAAGACAGCTTGTATTAGTAAATTATTCCCAACAAGGTCACACACAGTAGCAGCACAAGTAAGTCTGTTGATGTGTTTCTTAAGCCCTGTCTATACTTATCAAATAAAAGTGTATGTGCCCAAATATGGTAGTGATATGCCAAAATATGGTAGTGATAAGACATCATTATGTTCATATATGGGCACATCATATTTTGTAGATAGAGCTTTAGTGAACAATAAATTTTTTATTATTTCACTTTATTTCGGAAAACAATTATCATTATACTATGTATGAATGACTTAATAAATCGAATCTGAATCTGACTTCAAATTTATAGAAAACATTACATACAGTATAATAAGTTAATCCACAAACTAAATATGAGTTGATTTTACTAAATAAAACAACAGCTTGTTCCATTTTAATGTGTTTTTTGTTTGTTTTTGTGGAAATAAAGATTGGTTGATTTAGATAAGTGTCTAAGCTTATATTCTATATAATAACAAAATACTGTCATTTATGCTAGCAAAGCTTGTTATATAAGTTAGTCAATTATGACACCATAAGAAAAAAGTTCATTTTATACTACAGTAGGTAGGAACACCTAATGGATACTTCACTATGCAAGCTTTTAAGCTATATGATAATATTGAGTAATTCAATTCTTTATTAATACATCAAAACAAATTTTCAAATTAATAAGAAGTGAATGTGTTCCTTTGATTCCAGGGTGGGATAAATGCCGCTTTAGGAAATATGGAACCAGATGACTGGAGGTGGCATATGTAAGTAGACAAAACAAGTACATGGATTAGGATACCTACCTGGATAAAACAGAAAATGCCATTGCTTTCAAACTAGTCAACCTCTCAACAATAAATAATACCAGCCTTCAAAATTCATATTCTTATCAAAGTACCATCATTTGTTGTACAATTTACTGCATGTTTTTGACTAAACTAACTTTTTTTAAGCTCTGTCTACACTATCAAACTAGTTTGACAAAAAAAAGTGTGATGCGCCCAAATATGGTAATATGACATCATCATGTCCATATATGGGTACATCAAATTTTTTGTCACATAAAGTGTGATAGTGTAGACAGAGCTTAAACACATAAGAGAGTATCTCAAATTTGAGTACTAATAGTATTTTCTAAAGCTCTGTCTACACTATCAAACTATTTTGATGTTATGTGCCTAAATATGGTAGTGATATGCCCAAATATGGTAGTGATATGCCCAAATATGGTAGTGCTATGACATCATCATTTATATGGCGTATGTTGTTTATTAGGTATGACACCGTGAAGGGTTCTGATTGGTTGGGTGATCAAGATGCTATACATTACATGACAGAAGAAGCTCCAAAAGCTGTTATTGAGGTACTGTACAAATATTGTGATATTTTAAAGCCCTGTCTACACTATTAAACTAGTTTGACAACAAAGTGTGATGTGCCCAAATATGGTGGTGATATGACATCATCATGTCCATACATAGGCACATCACATTTTTTTGTCACAATAAGTTTGATAGTGTAGAAAAAGCTTAATGTGTGTTATAACTATTTCCTTTGAAACTTTAAATAAAGAAAAGAAAATATTCTGGGATTCTCTGACTGTTATTTAAAATTTTAAAAATTAAATTAAAGTGATAATGATATATGACTGTACCTCTGCATGAACCTGCTCTTTGATGGTAAAATGAAAAGCAACCTCTATTTTTTAACAGCTGGAAAACTATGGGATGCCGTTCAGCCGGACTGAAGAAGGTTTGATATACCAAAGAGCATTTGGAGGTGGTAGCTATGACTATGGTAAAGGTGGACAGGCACACAGATGTTGTTGTGTTGCGGACAGGACGGGACATTCACTGCTACACACACTATATGGTCAGGTATGTTAAGCTCTGTCTACACACATTATGTGACAAAAAAATGTGATGTGCCCATATATGAACATGATGATGTCATATCACTACCATATTTGGGCATATCACTACCATATTTAGGCATATCACTAGACTTGCCCCAAGTCTGTATTTATTGTCTTTTTTTTTTATTTATTTGTTTTTATTTCGACCGCGATTTTTGTCTGAAAATACAGACTTGTGAAACACGTATAGAAATCGATTTGCAGACCGCAAACATCCGATAAGAATGACGTAGATTATCATACCGTATTTGGCTATATGGGGCGGGCGGTATGTAAATATGGATTTCGAATCAACCAATGATCATTTTGTTTCAAAATGAAAAAGATCGAGTACGTACGTACAGTGCTGAATATACGATCGAGACTGAACATCTGTTGAAATATAAAATCGTGTTACCAAGTTGTTTTGTTTATTAATTGTTTAGTCCTGGCCTAGGCCTCCTTCGTAGGGCTACTCAACTCGTACGTGTGACCTGCCAAATAAAACGCCAATAAGGTACATACCACTACCGACCGGCACACAACAGGGCTACACCACCACACAGAACAGGACAGGGTCTGGACTGGGTGGGAATTAAATCAAATTTTCTCCGCATAATAAATGATCCATTCAAAGTTTGATTTGGCGGAGAAGCTAGCCTATCATATCAAGACGAGTTTTCATGTTCTTGGGAAAAATCTCATCAAATGTTTACCAGACTACTAGGCATATAAAATCATTTCTAGCCTTCAGAAACTTTCATCAATGTACCCAACCAAGTACACATTGTCTAACGTAACATACAGTAGCGCATGCGCATCGTCTTAGATGTTGAGTCTTTGAAAGTCTGAAATATGAATATTAAAACGACGTACGAGTGAGTAGCCAATGGCATGCGGCTGAAACTAGTCAACTGGATAATTTATGCACCAAGAATTCTTGGTGTCAAACCACGTGACTTATGCGTGTTTCCCCAGACGGAGTATCCAAACTCAAGTAATACACATATGAAACGCCATATGTGCAAAAATATTTATATTTTTACAAAACTCCGTCTGGAGCCCAGACTAGCATATCACTACCATATTTAGGTATATCACTACTATATTTGGGCACATCACTACTAAATTCTTTCCTGTGAAACGAACAACGGCTAATATATGTTTTTAAACTATGACCAAACCCTATTTAGGGGACACCCCTTTTATGGCGATGCTATGGATCCACAGTGACGAAAATGTCCCCTTGATTAATGATAGTTGTTACTGTATCTATAGAAACAATATTTTTTCTTTAACTTCTTGTTTAATTTCTTCAATTAAATCCTTAATAATTAAACATATACTATTTAAATTAAATAAATAGTGAAAAATTTAATTATATTTACATATTATATGTTTATCTAATTTTTGATTAAGATGTTGATATATAAGTAAATAAATATGACTTACCTTACTAAACAAACAGCTACAGGGTGAGTATGAAATTGTGTATACAACTGCCAGTAATTATGTACAGAAAATTGACACTTTATGCATCATTATAATTAGAGTTCTTCTTCCAACAGCTTATGTAAACTAATTAAAGTTACACACGACATGTATTGTTATTTAGGTGTTTTGTATGTTTGTTGTCATAGTAACTAAAAAGGTAACAATAGCGAGGTACCTCAAAGACTATAATGAATGTATAGTATTAATAGTAATTAGATGTATTGCTTTATTAGTATCAATTGTAAAGGAGATGTTCTTAGAATAATATGAACATTAAACAACTTATTAAATATTCTATTTTCTAGTTTGTCATAAATAATACAGGGTAATAAAAACCATTTGTACTTGCTTATCAAACTAGTTTGACAAAAAAAAAGAAGTATGATGTATCTAAATATGGTAGTAATATGGTCAAATATGGTAGTGATATGACATCATCATGTGTATTACTATAATGCTCTGTGTACACTATCAAACTAGTTTGACAAAAAAAGTGTGATGTGCCTAAATATGATAGTGATGTGCCCAAATATGGTAGTGATGACATCATCATGTCACATAAAGTTTGATAGTGTAGACAGAGCTTAAGAATAAAGTTGTGAGTTAAGGTAATCTCATTGGATGAAGAGTTAGTGGTGCTCTGCTTTCACATTGCGTCCGGCCGCCTGAGGAAAATATCGTGATCGTTGAGCGCGTTTTTACATCGAGCACGAATTGGTTATCCGTTGTCAAGCAGGGTCATTCATGCTCACTGTTGATTGGTCAAAAGAAAAAAAATGTACGATTTCAGCAAACAAATGGCTTCTTGATCCATTGCACCAGTTCGAATCAGATACGAATTTAAATCGTACAAATTTACTACTGAACCCATTTTCAATGATATCTTTTTCAGAGAAAGTAATAAAACAAGTTGATAATTTTTGTTTGTCTGTTATTACATACTAGTTAGTATCTGTTGGTACAATTTTCTTGAAGATGATAACGAGAAATTTTCTTTTTTTAAATTGTAATTTGATTGCCGTATATTTATTTTTACTTCTGTAATAATGGGATAAAATTACCATGCGATGATGAGAATGATATTAATGAGAATTTTAATTTGTTTTCAGTCGCTGAGATACGATACCAATTACTTTATAGAGTACTTCGCCTTGGACCTTCTTTTTGAGAAAGGAGAATGTGTTGGGGTGATTGCACTGTGTTTGGAGGACGGGTCCATTCATCGTTTCCGCTCAAAGAGCACAATTATCGCGACAGGGTGAGATTTATGGTTTTTTTTGAATAATTAAGTATTTGGTATTAGTTATTATTTTAAATGAATAAATAATAATATTAATTTTTTATTTGTTATTTTAGAGGATACGGTAGATCATATTTCAGCTGTACCTCGGCCCATACATGCACAGGGGATGGTACAGCAATGGTCAGTCGAGCTGGTCTGCCTAACCAGGACATGGAGTTTGTCCAGTTTCATCCAACAGGTAAGGGTATTATTAAAATGTTTACAATGATCACATGTCAACATTACAAATCTTAAAGATATATTGTCTTCCAAAAGCATGAAAAATAAAGATTAATAAAATCAGACTTTGAATAGGCCATTTTGCAGTTTTAATAAAGTTAATCACTTCTGTAGAAAAAAAAATTATTATTTCACTTATAAAAAGGCAAAATAAACGGTAAATTTTAACCAAAAACCATTGTCTGACAGACAATTTTTTAAGTATTTTTTGCTTCAAATTACATTTTTTCAGGTAATTTTTTTTTTTCGATCCAGTTTGTGGTCAAAGTGAATAATTATTATGTGACATTAAAATGGCATATTAAAAAAAAAAATTCAAAAAAACTATATTTTTAGGGTGACAATATATCTTTAAAATGAGATTGATATAAAATCTAAATCATAAGTGTGAAAAGAACTCTAGATACAATGCTGTCTATGGTTTGAATCCAGTGTGAATGCATCACAATGGGACAAAATGTGTGCATCAAAATGTCTTAAGCTCTGTCTACACTACACATAACATTTGATAGTGCAGACAGAGCTTTAATGTAATGTTAGTGAATGGCGTGTGTGAATGCAGCCTTCACAATGTTAATTATAATGAATGGTGTGAGGATGCATGTTATGAAGCTTATTAGCAACAAAAACAGACAATATGTGTTCAATTGATAATACCAAGTTATTGTATTAGATAGCCTGAAGCATTCATCATTATACACACTTATTCTTGTTCTTGTTAATAATACTCAAGGACAATTATTAGAAGAACAATGTTCAACTCAACTTGTACTCTTTTGAAATATAATTAGATATTCATTTTCTTGCCCATAAAAATACATTCTTTTCATAAAAATTTATCTAATTACCTGTAGTGAGTTTAGAAGATATAGAGGGAGCTATTTGCCCTCTGTGTACTTCCATTCTAATCATTTGATATTTAGATAAGTGTCAATTACCTGTAGTGAGTTTACATTATATAGAGGGAGCTATTTACCATCTGCGTACTTCCATTCGATATTTAGATAAGTGTCAATTGTCACTTTGTTTTGAAAGGTATATATGGAGCTGGTTGCTTGATAACTGAGGGTTGTCGAGGTGAGGGCGGTATATTGATTAATAGCGAAGGTGAGCGGTTTATGGAGCGCTACGCCCCGACTGCGAAGGATTTAGCTTCAAGGGACGTAGTCTCGAGGTCAATGACAATTGAAATTAGGGAAGGCCGGTAAGACACAAGTTTAATATACTGTACTTTTAATTTTGAAATTTTAACCTGTTTGGAAAAAGCACAAATTAGTATTATGCAAGCAATGTGGCTAAGTTGCAATGATTGGCTATTTATAATATGCAATATTCAAATGAGATATTGTACTGTATAAAGCTTTGTCTACACTATTAAAACAGTTTGACAAAAAAGGTGTGATGTGCCCAAATATGGTAGTGATATGCCCAAAGATGGTAGTGATATCACATCATCATGTCCATATATGGGCACATCACATTTTGTTATCACATAAAGTTTGATAGTGTAGACAGAGCTTTACAATGGTAAATTATTTTGGTCAGATGTTTTGTACTACTCTAAATTATATTCTTATAGAGGTGTCGGTCCAAAGAAGGACCATGTATACCTACAGCTGTATCATCTGTCACCAGAGCAGCTTAAGACTAGACTACCAGGCATCTCAGAGACTGCTATGATCTTTGCTGGTGTAGACGTCACAAAGGAACCAATCCCTGTGCTGCCTACTGTCCACTACAACATGGGTGGAATTCCTACCAACCGCAAAGGAGAGGTTCGTGTTAATTTAACTTTTGATGAATTAGTTTTAATGGATGTACTAGTGGTTTAAGCTGAGATAGCTACTCATTGGTTTTATAAACATGCCTAAAGCCTCGTCTACACAATCAAACTTTATGTGACAAACAAAGGTGATGTGCCTATATATGGACATGATGATGTCATATTACTGCCAGTGCCATATTTGGGCATATATCTTTTTTGTCAAACTAGTTTGATAATTTAGACAAACCTTTAAGCCTTCTGTACACTATCAAACTTTATGTGTCATCACTACTATATTTGGGTACTAGTTTTGTCAAACTAGTTTAATAGTGTAGACAGAGCTTGACTGATTTCTTCCAAAAAAAATCATATTTAAGTTTTCTGACTGTATCTTCTGTTTTATTTGATAGGTTATTTACTATGAGAATGGAGAAGATAAAGTTGTGCCAGGGTTGTATTCGTGTGGAGAGTCAGCGTGTGCATCCGTTCACGGCGCCAACCGTCTCGGAGCCAATTCACTTCTGGATCTAGTTGTCTTTGGCAGAGCCTGTGCCTTGACCATCGCTGAAAACCACAAACCTGGAGAGAGTATTCCAGATATTAAAGCGGTATTTAAACGCTACTTTAATTTTCAAATGAACTATCAACATATGAACAAAACCCTGTTAATAAATCGCACTACACATATTTCAGCTGATTCTCGGCACTCTATCTATTTCCGAAGCATCATAGGAATATTTGGTAAATACAACATCACATGTGTTTCACATGTATCTAGTAGTAACCTATAACCGTACATGATACAGGAACCACATGTGATGTAAATGAGATGCTGTATTACCAAATAATCCTACGATACTTCGGAAATAGATAGTATGTGGAGATTCAGCACTGGGAATCGGGTGCATATTTATGCATTGTTGTATTTGACTGAAAAAATAAATTATAAGTTATTTTATTTTTAGAATTCTGGTGAAGAATCTGTAGCAAATCTTGATAAGCTACGATATGCAGATGGCAAGCTACCAGTAGCAGAAGTACGCGCCAACATGCAGTGGGTGAGCAACCTTATAATAATAAAAACTTTAAATGGTGGTGGCACTATTACTCCCCATTCCTTCCCATAATGCATCGCTCACGCTATTTGCGATAAAGCTTATTAAAGTGTCTATTAAGATGTTGAACAAATCATTACATTTCAATTTCTTTTGAACCAGGTAATGCAAAATAATGCTGCAGTGTTCCGCACTGGAGAAATCCTAAAAGAGGGCGTCAAGAAAATTGATGATGTTTACCAACAATTAAACGACGTCAAGGTAAATCAGTCTTTTTTATACCTTAGATAAAATCTGTCCCATTTTATTGCAGTTTTTTAATTTATTATTTTTACAATACTTTTCGTATTTGTTTATCTGCATTAAGCTATGTTAAAACTTATTCCAGACGGTCCATAATAAAAAATGTGTGTAGTGTTTAAGAATAGAACGCATTCTGTATTCTGTATATTGAATCGAAAACGTAACGCTCTGTCTACACTATCAAACTAGTTTGACAAAAAAGTGTGATGTGCCCAAATATGGTAGTGATATGCCCAAATATGATATGACAACATCATGTATGGGCACATCACATTTTTTTTGTCACTTAAAGTGAACTATTCTGTACCAAGCAATCCTGGTTGCTTGCATATAATGTAACTAATGTGTATTACATATGTTGTTTTTCAGTTGTACGACCGAGGCATTGTGTGGAACACAGATCTAGTTGAAGCGCTAGAGCTACAAAATCTGCTTTTAAATTCTGCTCAAACCATGCATTCTGCTGAGAACCGAGAGGAGAGTCGTGGCGCTCATGCACGAGAGGACTTTCCTGTAAGATCTATTAACATTCTATCTATTATCAAGATTAAGTATAATGTAATTTACATATGTCTGAGCATTGTTGGAATTCTGTTTTTTCTCAGGATCGCATTGATGAGTATGATTATTCCAAACCATTAGAAGGTCAACAAAGAAGATCGTATGAGGAACATTGGCGAAAACACACATTAGCATATATGAATAAAGAATCGGGAAAAGTAAGTACACAACAACACATATTTAGACAGTGTCTGTATTCTGTGGTGAACCAGGGGTGTATCCCCTTCCCAAAACCCCTTCTATCTCCTCCACTTGTTTTTTTCAACTTAAGTGACATGAACTGTGTGGATCTGCCCCTGTGAATATACAGCTGGACTGCATGTCTTGTGGTTAATTGTATATGTATAAAGGTCTATCTTTATAAATAACAAAAACTGGTAATAAAAGTGCTCTTTATAAAAGCCTAGTGTATTTCATTGTAATATGTTCATTGTAATATGTTCATTTTAATACTGTATTTTCATTGTGATATGTTCATTGTGATATGTTCATTGTAATATGTTCATTTTAATACTGTATTTTCATTGTGATATGTTCATTGTGATATGTTCATTGCAATATGTTCATTGCGATATGTTCATTGCGATATGTTCATTGTGATATGTTCATTGCGATATGTTCATTGCGATATGTTCATTGCGATATGTTCATTGTGATGTGTTTATCATTGTGATGTGTTTATCATTGTTTTCTTTTCAGGTTAAATTAGATTATAGGCCAGTAATTGATGAAACGTTAGATCAAGAAGATTGCGCAACGGTTCCACCAGCAGTTAGATCGTACTAATCGCAGATCGTACTACAGTAATCGCAGCAGATGAACATCACAAACATGTACTCCCTATGATATGGCAGTGTCAGTTATTAATGACCTTTTAGCTTTCATGGCATGCCACTAGACTATGCAGCTATTGAGTCTAAAATTCATTCTGCATATGCTCATATGTTTCTAGGTGTGTGTAGAATGACCTTTTGACTCAACAGCTGTTTAGTCATGGCACATGAAAACAAAAGGTTGGTATATGTTATGGCAACCAATTTATTGTTTCCTTCTTATTTGCGTGTGGGTGGGTGGGGGCCAGAGTTGCGGGGGGTGGGGGCGGATAGTTTGTTGTGATTTGACCAATCATCAGGTAAAAAATTGATTTATTTTGTGTTTATTAAGTTTCAATACAACAATAATGTTTGATTGAATATTTTGCTCATAAATTAACTAATGTTAAAACGGAATAGTAAATTTCACAAAATATAATAATTATTTACTTACATAATATGAGTATCATAGGGGGAAATATCTGTTTTTAGTCGCTGTGTTGGTTTGAAATGTACAGTATAAAAAATTACTTTATGAATACATTAAGACGTGAAATATTCTTATTTCTTCCTTCCTCAATCAATATTACTAAAGCTCTGTCTACACTATCAAACTTTATGTGACAACAAAAACGTGATGTGCCCATATATGGACATGATGATGTCATATCACTACCACATTTGTGCACATCACACTTTTTTTGTCAAACTAGTTTGATAGTGTAGACAGAGCTTAAAAGCATATTTATAACCTGACCTGTAGTATGCTTTCCATTGGCCTGCACGATTTCATCTTAATTCGCCGTCTTAAAAAATTGCTGACTAGCATATTTCTTTACCTGTAGTGTACGCTACAAAAGCATACATAATATCACATTTCTTAATTTAGACTTTGTATGGTTTATCATTTTCTGTCGTTTTTTTAGTCTACACGATTAAATAATGACCTAATATTGAAATGTCTATTCACCCTTTTGATTAGAAGTTGGTCCCTAGGAACCACGCGCCCTGTGTCACCTGGAAACACAGCCACGTTCTTCTTCCTTTTTACGTCTAAACTCCATCCTGCCGTTTAACTTATCGTTTCATTCTCGGGTTCAAAAATGTGTGTCACGAGTTATTTGCCGATGTGTTAGGCCTACAAGTAAAATACCACCAATGACTAAAGTGGTCCAAATCGGGTCATTAGTTGGAGGTTTATCCATCGACTATAGTCATTTTGGAGGCTAAGTTTAACTGAATTGCCTATTCTATAATAGGATCAAATAAGATAGTACTTCACTGCAATGTTAAAGGATGCATTAAGCTAAGGCTAAAAAACAATAGCCGTTAAAATCATGGATAAAATAAAAGCATAAACTTCATAAGCCATGGATCAAGAATGACCAGGATCTGATCAAAAACATAGTTGAACCTTGCAAGGAAACAATTAAATTAATTTATACCGATAATACATACGATAACTGCATTCCCTTATAATATAATGATTATAATTAACCAGTGGCGAATCCAGGATTTTTTAAATCATGGGTGAGGCGTGGTTTGAAAAAAAATGTATGGACCGGATGAGTCCCCATTGGATCCGCCTGGTCAGTAGTAGAACATGACTTGTTCATGACACTTGAAGTATAGTCTACTACTAGTCACGTGGCTGGTGTTCTGTTGCTTCATGTCAACCAATGAATAAATTTGAGACTGGTGTTCGTCAAATCACGAACATTAATCAAACATGATAAGTAATAGATACATTTGTGACATTTCGTTTCTTGGAATTCTATTAATGTATTTCGTTCCGTCCTGCATCTATTATCCGTAAAGTGCGTTACTAATATACTTGGTTCCAAAAATCATAAGTAATTAATAATAATCATACGTGATTAATAATAATCTGTTCATCACGTCACGTGATTAATCTGTCATTGTTTATGAAGAATACTTACTTCTTAGAATCCTGAATAGATGACTAATTAGAATCAGTGCTTTCCATACAAAATAAATTAAAGATACAGAATATCTTTAAACGTTGGTTCCCACTAGTGCCGCAATGACGTTGACGCAACTCAGTGACGTAGACGCAACGCAAGCGAGTTGGACCAGTCACAGGCGACGACAAAACTTAATTTTAAAATCGACACCAATTACCACGGATTCAACCAATTAACATCGTTGTAATCTCGAGTGCGATCTCGTTGTAATTATCGGATTCTTGTCCGAATTCCGATATGATCATTATCATTTTGCATATCATAATTAATCCGGAGTGTTTGAAATTCCTTGACAGGACTTGGTATATTACCATTACATGGGGAATACTTAATACTCTGATGGTATGGTCACTGTGAACTGCATGCCAAATCCAGTGTACCTATAAATGGAGTAGAAATTAATTAAGGTTAATTACTTTATAAGTAAGGTTACGACTTTAAGAAAAATCATTTGACAAACACACAGAATGATAATTGTTTTCTAAATTATACCATAGATGATAGTACTGTAATATCTCTGATTATTCAAAGCGTAATACATAGGCCTATATGCTAGTTTTTAAAAAGCTCTGTCTACACATAAGGAGGCATTTATACCTCCATGGTCTACACTATCAAACTGTATGTGACAAAAAAAATGTGATGTGCCCATATATGGACATGATTATGTCATCACTATCACAGCGCTTTGAAACCTTTGTCTCTTGCGCTTTATAAATGTTATTTATTATTATTATTATTATTATCACTACCGTATTTGGGCATGTCACTACCATAGTTAGGCATATCATACTTTTTTGGTCAAACTAGTTTGATAGTGTAGACAGAGCTTAAGGCACATCTTCTATAACATCTTCAACCTATTACTAACATTAATGTTCTTTTATTAGTAATGGTTGTGGTGCACCACATCCCCTCTTCTTTCCCCCTTCTCATCGCATACTCACTTTTCCCTCTTCACACTCTGAGTCAGTCGTCGAGTATAGGCCTAGGACTACTTATCTTAACCTACATTATTTATAATCGTCCGGTTCATTCCTCGATAGATTGATGGAGGAAATTATTAATCGTCTGTAATTGCAATGATGATTTGACAGGAAAATGAACATTTAGACCTAAATAGTGCTTGAATACGTTCTTCTAACTTTTAGGAATTATAATTATTATGATTAATATAATATTAGTGTAGGCCAGTCTGTATCATGTGTTTGTTTAAAACATTTTGTTATTTTGGTAAAACCTAGTCAATAGAAAGTCTATTGACAATGTACAAAATTACGGCTCTTAAAGCTACAAAAACAAAATGCCTACAGTACAACAGTATACGTTGATTATCGTCCATAAATTGATTTTGTTTTCTCTCGTGTTATAATCCATGCCTTGTCGGACAAACGTGTAGCATATGATGTTTGTATACGTTGTGAATAATTTGTTTTTCGTTAAATCGATTTTGTTGCACAATTTGTTACGATTCGGCTGATGATATTCCCAGGTATGATCTTTCCCAGGTGCACAGAAAGTGAGGTTCTGGGGTGGGGAAAAGTCCCTTCCATCGTGTCACCTAGATATACCATGATGTTTCCAGATACTCAAATGTAAACGATAGTACCATTTCTCATTAAGAATTAGCGCGTCATCAGGTCGCATGTTTTTTTCGAATAGGGCTAAATTTAATTCGCATGATGTGATTGCCCTTACGTTCCTAAATATATAATAATTAGGTATATATCAATGAAAAACAAACAGTTGTTGACAAGCAAACAGGTAATTCGGGGAAACAACACGATACTGTGAGGGGAAGTCATATGGAACACCGAAAAGGACAATTTGATCGACTTTCACGCTCACCGCGTGGCCAATTGAATAACAAAATATCAATTATGATAAATAATTATTGTATTATCATCAGGTTAACTTATGTGTCATCTCCATTTATTTTTTCCATGCTGAACTTCATTTTGCATTTAGAAGCAACGAAGCAGTTAACTTGAACTTAAATTTCGTATGCCCTACGGGTGGTGCAAGAAGAATACAGAGGAATTATAATAATAATAGCGTGGTTCCCACTCTGGAACGCAACGTGTTGTATTGTGGGAACCGACGACGCAACAGTGCTGCAAACATCGCAGGTTTGACTTCACGCAGGCGGGGGAAAACACAATTATTAGAAGGGCATTTGCTAATGTTGCGTAGATTGCGTTACGTTGCATCGCTAGTGGGAACCAAGCTTTATAAAGCGCATATAAGCAAATACGCTGCACAAAACGCTTCTTGAATGTAGAGAGATGAATGTATTTTCATACATACTTTATTTGCATACATTTTCGTTATTTATGTTTAAACACAATCTTGAACAGCTTCCTGTGACAATGTTATCGCATGATTTGGACCACAGTGTGTACGTGCGCAATGTGGGCGTCCTGATCGAATCGGGTTAATTAACCGTAACATCACTTAAATAAGAATCACTTGCTCCGTAAAGTTAAAACGAAACTTTAATTTAGCTGTTTTTTACTTGCTATTATGTGTCAATTTCCATCTATCTTAACCTTGAGATTGTTTTCAACACTTACCAGACGGTCATCACACGCCCCTTTTGGCGCCAAAACTTATTTATAAAAATAAATAAAACTATTATATTTGATTTCGCGTGATTAAAGTCATTCAAGATCACTAAGGATTCCTGCTAGTTTCGTTGTTTACATACGAATACATTGTCAAGAGTTTATACAAGATCAATACAATGACAAGGGGTGCTTGACGGGGAACCTAGAGTGACGTCACACCAGTTATTGATTCACACTCGTTATTCTTCAAAGTCGCGTCTTGAAATTAATGGCACGTTTTTCCCTATTTGTATAGTCGGTCCCCACCACCACTAGGGGCCTACACCAACCCTAGAAATTGATCTTATGTGTATAGTCGGTCCCAACACTAGGAGATTACACCAACCCTAGCACTTGATCTTATTTGTAGGCCTATAGTCGGTCCCCACACTACTAGGGGCCTACACTAACCAATGGCAATTGATCTTATGTGTATAGTCGGTCCCCACTACTAGGGGCCTACACTACCAGTAGCAATTGATCTTATTTGTATAGTCGGTTCCCACTACTAGGGGCCTACACTAACCAGTGGCAATTGATCTTATGTGTATAGTCGGTCCCCACTACTAGGGGCCTACACTACCAGTAGCAATTGATCTTATTTGTATAGTCGGTTCCCACTAATAGGGCCTACACTAACCAGTGGCAATTGATTTAGATGGCGCAGCATTGAAGACAATTTATAATAGATTATATGGCCGGATGGATACCTGCAACGTGTTGTGGTTGCGCGCGCATAAACACGCACGCCATAACATAAATATAATTGATACATGTGCCTAAATGCAACTGACACCAAATCATTTCAATTTCCTCCTCTCTACACGTTGTAGTTTAATAAACGCAATATGGTATGTTTACATCCGTCATACCTTCAGGCGAGGTATTCAAGTTTACAACTCGACGACCGTGAATCATTCATACCTCAGAGACAGGAAGCCCATATTAGGTTTGTCAGGTATCTCAATATAGTTTGCAACAGCTCGCATTTATTTCTTGACAAGCGTGAAGCTTAGCATGCACACCATAAGAATGTGTAATGATATTAGTTCATGATATTAAAGCTGTGACACTGTGTTTAAGCGCGCGTAAAAGAACAAAATGTAAACGCGCGCATGTAAAAGAACAAAATGTAGACGCACGCGTGTAAAAGAACAAAATGTAGACGCGAGCGCGTAAAAGAATAACATGTAGACGCGCGCGTGTAAAAGTCGTACCATTGTTTATCAACATTTAAATGCGTGTGTCAAAATTTGTTTGATTCAGCCGCCATATGCTAGTATAGGTCGCTCTTATTTGTTTTTCCCATAGTATTATTTACAGTAAACGCAATTGGCTTCCTCCTCATCAATTGGACGTTAATCAAATGTTGTCATTTTGAGAAGTCACCATATCTCGTTAATCAAACTGAAGTAATTACCTCTATCATATTCATTCCTATGATGATTGTTCACCGCAGTTGTGGTATAGTGGCAATTAATATTGATAAATATCGAATTAAATTAACCTATTTGAATACTGTACATTGTCAGTAACGACGTAGGCCCTATCAAAAAAGTTAACACGCGCGCGAACAAAAGCTGTACCATTATTATCACAATTTGGACGCGCATATCATCCTTGCAATGCTTCTAAATATGGCATGAAAGTAAAATCGAGCATGGACACGTTTGCTGTGAATAGACGCACAGACGGTTGTTGATTTTTTATTTCCTTCCTTTTAAACAACACTAATTAATTTGTTTGCGAATCTTTGTTCCTAAAGTCATTTAGGAAATAGGTTTTACGCATGCCAATAAGTCATCCCATGGGTATGTGCGCCGAACGCGACAGATGATGTTGTATTACGCGATGACGTGTGACTAAGCCATATTATATATAGATTATAAAGTTTGTTTTCAACAGAAATATGAGTCATTCTTCCTTAAAACTAAACAGAAATATTTTTCTTCAATAGTTTACTTGTATTGTATCAATCACTAAAGAAATGCAATAAGACATTTTTTTCTGTAATCATTTTACAGAGAGTTTTCACAACATGATTCTGCAGCCGCAGACAGGTTATAAAAGAAACATAAACAACATCTGATACTATGAACATTTATAGACAAATTATTTACTGTCATTTTATTCTATAGTACCAATAGTCAAGTTGCTTTATGTACAATAATAAAGCTGTTTATTTCTACAGTACAAATAGTCAAGTTGCTTATTATTCTATAAGTACCAATAGTCAAGTTGTTAAGTACAATATTAATAAAAGCTGCTTATTTCTACAGTACAAATAGTCAAGTTGCTTATTATTCTATAAGTACCAATAGTCAAGTTGCTTTAAGTACAATATTAATAAAAGCTATTTATTTCTACAGTACAAATAGTCAAGTTGCTTATTCTATCGTACCAATAGTCAAGCTGTTAAGTATAATAATAAAGCTGTTTATTTTCTACAGTACAAATAGTCAAGTTGCTTAAATTCTACAGTACCAATAGTCAAGTTGCTTATATATTCTATAGTACCAATAGTCATTTTGCACAAGGTGAGTGAATACACTTTTAATCAACACACAATATTTAATGCACCAGTGATATATTTTATGTTTATATAAAGTTATATATTAATCTCAGCCAATAAATATTGGCAATAAGTGTATTTTAAATAATTATACATAATATATTAATAAATTAATTATACTGTATTTACATTTATAATTTATTTATAGTCAAAAATAAATAAATATATTTATTTTAATCTGTATAATATTTTACTATTTCACACAACTTCATCTGAAAGAATGCGTTACCCTGTAATGTTGGACTATGCTATAAAACAAGTTGACTTAATATATAGGATGTTACATGATAATACAAACAACAATTTGGACTACTTGACACTCTCTAGAAGTTCAAGATATTTTTGCACCGTGTGAACCGCTTTTTTACGGGCGGTCCTAATGTCCATTTTACCGTTTGTCTCTATTTTGTCAAGTTCCAGAAGATTTCGCATCAGCATTTCTTCCAACCTAAGATATTCCTTATCAGATTTACTTCCGCTGAAACCAACAACTAGTTTACCGAGGTTGTCAGCGTCCGCTTGAATTTTGCTGATACTAACAAGTACGGGATCTATATCCTTCGTCTTATCAGATCCTGAATCGCTAGTATTTGATTGGCTGTTTTCAGCAGAACTATTTTTCGTTCGTCTTGGTGAATTTGAACCTTTTGAATTCGGGCTGGAAGGCTCTGTAGTAGTTTTTGTACTATTTCTTGGTATGTCTGCAGTTGACAAAAATGTTTTACTTTTTGGAGATTTTGCCCTCCGAATATCTAAAGGTATACTTTGGGCACTTGGAGGTATGTGAGCTGACGAGAGAAAGGATCGTCTTTTGTTTGACATTGGTGACATAGGTGACACCGGTGACATGGGCTCTGGTGTCGATTGTTTGTCGTTCTTTGGTGACGAAGAATGTCCATTTGCAAACAAATAATTGGAATCGACTGGAGGGCGTTTTGGGATATGCAGAGCTCCACTGCGTAATTTCCTTGACAATGGCGGCGATACTATTCCTTCCGTTTTATCAAAACCATTTCTTTGTTGTTTATAATCGTCTTCAACTTCGGGAAAAATAGTACTGTTTTTACGTTCGTGAAATTGAGCATTTGAATAGACTTGAGATTGGTCATCTCCACCGTTTCTTTGTTTGGATTTTGGGTTCATTTTTTTCCAGTTTCTATCTTGAAGAACGTTATTTGAAAAAATATCACATTCGGGTATTTTTCTATCCTTACTGCGCATTCCCCTTTCATGTTGGGTATGTCCATGATGACTTTTATAGTTTCCGTTTGGTTTGAAAGGCATACTGAATCTAACGTCATCCAACACCATACCACGCCTACGTAATTCAGGGCTTTCCACGCGGAGTGGCGCTGGCGTTTCATTGCTATAAATCGCATTTGGAGATTTTGCGTTAGCTTGTCTTCTGTGAACAAGCGGATTATTCGTCGTGTTCCTATCTTCTTTCGATCTTGTTATTGGTCGATTTTTCCAATGGAAAGAGTCGGAAAACATATCCTCAAATATGTCATTTTTATCACTGAGCATTGTCTGAAAAAAAAATATTTTGATATTTAAAGAGACAACTAATAAATATTAAAACTAACATTAGTACTAGGTAGGGCATACCTAATACTGTAGGTCTATTATACTCTATAGATAGGGCCTAGGGCTAAGTAAACCAGTAACTCTAATTTTAATAATACACTTAATACTCACAGGCATAGGTTTTAACCGATCTATTTCGCCAACCATCAAAGGTCTATTCAACAATGCAGTCATGATGAATATAAGGTTCACTAACTAGTTAAGCAACTGATTGGAAAGTTCTAACCACACTTTTATATAAGTTTGTCATGCCCGAATAAGTTTAATAGTTGCTGTTTACTGATTGGTTGAGGAGAAAAGTGGGTGTTACCACTGCACTTTCTTGAACCATAAAGTTACATACAGTACTACCCAATGTTTGTTTTATTCCAAAATTCCAAACACTTTAGAAAATGTTATAAATGGTCTTTGAAATGAGTTTAGGGTAGATTTTGGTATTATTTATTGACATCATTCTTGTTTGGCCTTGAACTAGTATATGCTATTCATCAAATCATAAACCTTTACGGTCATACAGATAGCAATTCAAATACTTTGAACAATAGCACTTTGTGTTGTTTGTTAATTCTATAATATTGTATTATTGTGTGGGCATGGATCAAACAAAAATTCAGCATTTTCATACCTCCTACACCCGGGCCATGGTGAATATGGTTTAGGCTATGAATGAGTATGGAGCTTTTGTATTCGATAATATTAATATCATTATTATTATTATTACTATTAATTTATTTAATATTATAAATAACATGTTTTATTTTATTTTTTTTTTCTTTTACTTACTACTACTAGGCTAGTACTATAGTAGTAGACAGATAAATCACAATATTTTTTATTTTATCAATAGCGATTGAGGCCTAGGCCTCAATTAAATCCTAGGCCTATATTAGCTAGCGTATGAAACTAAAACAAAAGGAGAAAAAACGTGACAACCTTACCTTGTCTGAATGTGATCGAGGGTCTTCCCACGATGTTGTTTGCGAGTTGTGATCAACAAAAAATGGGCAGTTCGTTTTCTGATCAATTAGCATTTCCCAACCGGAAGGTAGTGGATCTCGTACAGATACTGGTCTGTGTAGCTTTGCTTCACGAAGATTTTGATAAACCGATTCATCATCACTCATTTTTTATACCTTTTAGCCTCTGAAGTTGAGAACATTCAAGAAACTTCGTGGGACTCCCAGCTGTTTGTGGTAATTCGAGAATCCACTGGATTAAACTCGAGCGGATGTTTATGTCGAGCGTATAAAATATAGCACGTGTGCGATTACCAAGTTAGACGAAAAAAAACTGTGCGAACAATAATATTTTCTGTTTGTCGCCCTCTCAATATTTGAAAGATTAAGTTTTCTGGCGTTTCGTATTTTTTTATGATTAATTATTAATTACAGTAATAATAATTTTCTTTTTGTAAGTTTAATATTTCGTTAATAGGAATCTATTTGTCTAATAATTAAAACAGAGGTTAGAATAAATAACTGTACGTGACACTATACGAGATAGAAACTAGGGCTAGGCCTGGCCCTGGCCCTCTACTCTAGGCCTAGCTAGCTAGCTGGAATCCTGGCAAGGCTACCGGAGCTAGCTAGGCCTAGACCGCGCCGGGTAGCACTTCTGGCTTTGCGGAAGTCTTATGCACTGCCAATAATAGTGTAGGGGTGTTGCTGTGGACTTTGCAGATTCATATTCCTACGTTATGGTGTAGGGTAGGCCTAGCTAGGGCCCTATTCCATCTAACTAAATAATAAGAAAATGATTTGTGATGATTGAATGAAGTCGCTTTTAATTTTCAGGTATAAAACTCCATAATGACTGCGAGTTTAGATTTATCCATGTCAAGTTCATTTGATGACATGGACCATCAATATAGTGCTGACTTCAGTGAAGAAATCAACACTAAAATGAGGATACCAGATCGGCTTAGCATGGGAGCTGGAGATGATTCAATGAATATGTACGACATGGACAATGATCATCACACAGGTGGCGGGATGGAGGTACCTGATAGGATCATTATAGCTGGTAAGAATGGTGGTACTCTAGGCCATGTACAGTATGTAGCCCATGTCATGATGATAGTTTTACCAAGGCAATCTAACAACAGGACTCGGAGCTCACCCTGCCAAGATAGGAAGTCGTAACAGTCCTTTGATCTTATGTCTGGCTGCAACAAATACCAATTTCCTAATTTCTTTATTCCATTTTCAGGTTCAGATGAACACGTAGGTTTGAAGCGCCCTCCGCAGTTATTAGACTTTGACACACCGAATCCAGGTAAAAAGGTTATAGTTTAAAAAAGCAATACAGTCTACTCAACCAATACCGGAATCTCTAAAAACCGGGAAAAACAGTCCAAATCCTGAATTTTCATGAGGTCGTCCAAAAACACAGAATTTCAGAATACCAGTATCAGGCCAGCCAATATTGGAAAGGGTTTACTGTACTTGTATACTATTCGTAATTCAAGCATTATATTATTCCATGAAATAATATTCTATTACAAAATGTGTGAGCTGTTTCTGCTGATTTTGTTTATTGTCATTTTCATGTTTCTGTAGTGCACACTGTTGTCGGTTTGACCACTCCACCTCGGACGCTAACGTTAGATGAATTCAACTTTCCAACAGCTGGTGAAACTGCCACCAAATCAAAACCTTCGGGTGAAAATCAGAGTAGACTAATACCGTGAGTGGCATTATTATAATCTGTTCTGTCTGCACTATCAAACTAGTTTGACAAAAAAGTGTGATGCTCCCAAATATGGTGGTGATATGCTCAAATATGGTAGTGATATAACATCATGTCTATATATGTGAACATCACGTTTTTTTGGCACATAAAGTTTGATAGTGTAGACAGAGCTTTAGTGTTCCTTTGTCTATGTATTCAGGACTTACTGTACAGTGTTCAGTAAAAGATCAGGGCTGACATTTATCAATAAGGTTTTATTTATCAAACAAGTTCTTCCTCAGTTAAAACCCCTAAACAATAAGTAAACCTCACATTACAGATACAAAATGAGGGAAAATATTCATTTTTTAGACCACTAAAATACCATGTATGTTACCTTGGAAGTACTGTGGCCGAGTGACCAAGCAGGGAAACAAAGACAAAACTTATCTTGTCTAAGTTAATACAACTTAAGGAATCCTTAAATATTATACTGACTTAAGTGAAATACATATTATTTAAGAGTGATTGGTGAATATTTATATTATTAATTTTTATGTATATGTTTATATTTAAATATTTTTAAGGCATCCTATAATTGGCGATTTTTCGCTGTTGGATGTGGTTGAAAGAAAATAAATAAATATCATCATTAGTATTATTAATGTTTATTGAATCTAATTACAGCGCTGTTGAAGAATCAAGTATTGATACAAGCCAACTACATCAACACATACTACTTCTGTCGCACAGGTTATCGCAGTTAGAATGTGAAAACGACCAGCGCCGCCAACGGGAAAAATACCTCTACATAACTGGTGCTGTATATCTAGTATATAAAGCAATGAAATATCTCTTTGCGTCAACTTGAAATCTGGCTTTTACAGTATTTACTAATGAACAATGGTGTATAATTGATGATTTTGAAATCAAAATATATTGAGACAGTCTGGTAGATGTATCTTCACATAAAGCTCTATCTAACTTTATGTGACAACAAAAATGTGATGTGCCCATATATGGATATGATGATATCATATCACTACCATATTTGGGCATATCACTACCATATTTAGGCACATCACACTTTTTTGTCAAACTAGTTTGATAGTGTACACAGGTGTTTTTTTTTTGTTGCATTCAAAAATGCTTGATGTTTAGGATTTTATCATTTCTGTGTATTTGGTTTTGTACAAACAATATGAGTATATACTATTTCTCTTTAAAGTATGTAAACATTAATATAACAGGGTTCTTTACTCAGCAGTGGAAAGTTTAGCCTAAAATATTTGGCCCCATTTCTGTGTTGCGTTGCCCTTAAAAATGCGAAATCTTTATTCCACGACATCTCAGGCAGAAATCATGATTATTGCATGAGATATATTTCCTAAATAGCCGACCTACTTCTTAAATATATTATACTTATAAATAAAATACTGTATACTTAACTTAACCCTCTAAATAATCTCTCATATTAAAAATCTTTTTCGTGCTTATTATAGCGCCCTCTATGATGTCCTAATTTTCGATAATTTATCTCATGAATTATTCATGATTTCTACCTCAGACGTCAAGGAATAAAACTTTCGCGGCCAGGTACACTATCAGGGGACACTTCTCATCCATTTTATCTCTCAAGCTCTGTCTACACATCAAACTCTATGTGACAACAAAAATGTGATGTGCCCCATATATAGACATGATGATGTCATATCACTACCATGTTTGGGCACATCACACTTTTTTTTATCATACTAGTTTGATAGTGTAGACAGAGCTTTAGGGTGAGTCGGTAACTGCAGGAAGGTCGTTACATACACATAATATAATCATAATGTATGGTAATGTCTGACACAATATTTATTAATTGATGTTTATAATTAGGAAGAGTTTGTGGTTCTGAAATTCCATTTTATATTCCTCAACCTTCATTGATTATTATAATTAAACCAAACTTTGAACTCGTTCTTCATACAATTGTTACTGAACACCTCATTTATTCACTTTAAGCATTGTTTATTCATTCGACATGAGTATACACTCTAACAATAATCCTGGTGAAATTTCACCAAGAACTGGTTTAATTGCCTGGTCCCAACCACACCTACATAATTCTGGTAAATTTCACCAGGAAATCCTGGTATAATAACCAGAATATGGTAAATTTTCCTGGTTATTTTAACCAATTTTCCTGGTAAAATTCATCAGGTTATTTTAACCAGAATTATGTATGCTCCTACAGTTATACCAGGAAAGACATAAGTAATATGCCTGGGTATTACTGTTCATACATAGCAATACGGTCTATCAAATAATGAAGTACTGTGTACATTAGAATACATTTCTCTCTTACTTCTTAAACTGCTTGATACGCTTTATTACTATATTTATAAAGTGTAAAATTGAGCGTACAAGAACGAAAATAAAACCGTACTGGGCCGTGATATTTCTTCGTACATAAGTTGGGGAACACTCATGAAAAGTCATCGAGCCGCTTAGGTAGTCGAATGGATTTTGCTTGTCCTGAATCTCATGAGCAACTTCTTTTGACTTATTGAGATTATTAAGGGGTTGGTTATTGAAGGTATATTTAGGATGTAGTTCAAGTCCCCAACGTATGTACAAAAAAAAAATCACGATCGGGTACTTTTTTTAGTATAGTGGATCCGCCGCTAAATATAATGGTATGGTACTATGTTGATGGTGATAATGATGGCAATTGTGACCAGAGTGGTGATTTTCATCATGATATATTGGTGTTCTAACGCGCGCGTAATAATATTGTTATGATCCAACACCTAATGTATCAACAATTTGTGTATCGATTGCTTATCCAGACAAAATACAAACAATTTAAATATCATTTAGAAATAGCTAAACCGAGATTATATCAACAATAAATAACATCGATTTTAACACCTATCGACGTGAATGCCTTTTTGCATTACATTGGGTTATAATCATTTCGCCCTTCGGTTCTTTTATGTGTCAATAATAATCGATAGTAATCGATAGGGTAAAATATTGTCATTTTTTTTCGTATTTGGGTTCCAGTATCGGAATGCTTAGATCCAAGCGGTTAAGTAACTAAACATGGTAGTTGGTGCTTGTGAGTTGGATTGATAATGACCTTATTTCCGGTAAGTTTTGTTATCAGTTTGATATTATTTAATAAATATTCTATCGTTCGCATTTTAAATTAGTTTGCATGAAACTTGAATCAAATGCGTATCAAAGGGGCGTCACGTAACCAGCTTTTTGTCGGAGCTAAACGCCGGTGCGGTTAAGGGGATTGGCCATATTTGCCGCCACAGATGATTTGAAGATATTTTGTTTTGGTGGGGGGTGGGGGGAGGGACAATACATCACATCTTGAATGGTTCTGTTACGAAAATAAACGAGTCGGATTTCTTTTTTTATTTTATTTGTTCAGAAAATGGACTCGGAAACGACTGATAAAGAGGATAAACCGGATAATACGTCATTGAAAGGGGTCACTGACCGAACCAAAGAAGAGGACGAAGAGTACAAAGTTATACAGCTCTTTAGAGAAATAATCGCAAAGTTTTCAAGTGAGGATGATAAGAAGGAAGAGGGAGATGCATCGAAAAATGATGACGTAACGACGTCAGACGATGTGTTAAGTCCTGACGGGTCAAGGGTCAACAGCCCTGTGCCTAACGGGGGAGGGGACGGGCAGTATGGGGTGGCCATGCCCGATGATAACAACACAATGGCACAAGATGAAACCGCTATTGATGATTCAGGTATGTTTTGTGTTCTCAATTTTAAATAGACGTGACATAAACTTTTAGAATACAGGGTTCTGATTTAAGTTGGAGAACCAATTCTGTTCTGATATGACATCATCCTGTCCATATTATATGGGCACATTACATTTGTTGTCATATAAAGTTTGATAGTGTATACAGAGTTTTACAGGATGAAATATTCACTATATCAAGGAACATAATTGTAAAAGAATGTCCCTTTCATTAACATATTAACCATTTTTCTCAGAAATTAAACAAACGGAATACGTAATGCCCAATATTCTACCGGATAAAATATTAAACTTCCTGAAAGGTAGGCTTGGTGGTTTTCCGTTATAGGTTATTCCTACCGCTCACCACCACCCCCCCCCCCCCCCCTCCAAGCGTCCCCACCTTTTTCCCACTCCTATTTTTTTACTGAAAAGTTCATCCTAATCGCACCTGCACTCTCAGTGGTATTTATTTCACCTTTCATCATATCTACGCTTTACTACCCCACCCATCCATTCCCATTTTCCACATTTTTTGTATCATTCCGAATGCTTCCATTCCAATAATTTCTTATTTTAAAAAAGAAAAATGTTATTTTGTTGTTTTTTTGTTAATCTGATGATCAAGCATTTCAAGCAATCTTAGCGCGGCTGATGATTAATATTAGTGAGCTGTAATAATGTATATGATACTTGTTTGTATCCATGTAATTCACACAACATCATACAGACCACCGTCATCATAGTCATCATCATTATCGTCTCATATTATAATGACTTAGTTTACGATTGTTTCAGCTGAAGATGGCGGAATTAGTCTAGTGTGCGTCATTTTAAACGCATCCATAATGCAACTGATATTCGGTGTAATATGCATCAGTCTCGGAATTGCGGCAATCGTCATCAAAATTCCCGCTTACCACATTGGTGATCCGATCTGGACCGGATTTCTTGTACGTATACTTTTTGTATTAAACATTGTTTTATAGGACGAATGTCGCAATTCATGAAATTAAAATAATAAGATAATATATTAGATAACACCGTAGCATAGGCTAGGATATAGGGGAAGGGTTCAGCTTGGTTCCCACTAGGACGCAACACAATGACATAAGCGCAACGTACGTAAGTGAGTTGACCAATCACAAGCGATGGATTATTCGAACTGTCGCTTGTCATTGCAACTCGATTGCGTTGCGTACGATCCTAGTGGGAAAAAAGCATTGGAAAGAAATTCACTTAATGATTAGCATGAATAACATTTTATTTTCCAGTTTTATGTAGTAACTGGATTGATTGGAGTTGTCACGTGGAGATTTCCAAAAGATGGATTGGTAAGGTTTAATAATTTACTCTTACCAATTTATACGGTGAGTGACGCGCGACACGAAAGCACGTTGGTGCGGGCATCTATGCGTCAACATCCGCGATCATCATTCGTATACGCGTCATAATATGACGCTAAACGAATCAAACTGTGTGATATCATGATAGGTATCCAAAGATGGTTTCTTATATATTTATGTTACTTACTATAAGCCTATTTTCCGCTAGGCGAATTTGCTTGTAATATTTCCAATCCTGTGACGCGAAAAATGGTTAATGTTGTCGGCGTTCCATAGGTTGTGAGCTACCTAGTAATGTCCTTCTTATCGTCGTTCCATAGGTTGTGAGCTACCTAGTAATGTCCATCTTATCAACGTTTGCTTCGATTCAATTGATGTCGATTGCGGCATTTTCTATGAGTATGGAAACCTTTTTCGACGGTGAAAATAACAGTGGGACCGCTGAGCAATTGATTCGATATCAACTATACGGTCAACAGATAGCAGATAGTAATGCAGATGGGTTTTCAGTAAGTTTTTATAGGTTATTTTAAAGCTCTGTCTACACTATCAAACTTTATGTGACAAAAAAAATGTCCATAATTATATGGACATGATGATGTCATATCACTACCATTTTTTTTGGTATCGCTATACTACTATATTTGTTGTCAAACTAGTTTGATATTGTAGACAGAGCTTAAACGAGAGACTACTTAGAGTAGAGAAAGCGGACGGCAATACGTCATTTTATGACATAGTACTTATCCGGTGTTCGAGTTGTCGAAGATCGACGCTCGCGTACAAAAGCAGACCACCTATATCAATTCATCAGTAATTTAACGCACGAACGCGCGTACGCGCAGAACAGATGGCGTGGTAAATGAGTCTTAATGATGATGGCAATGACGGTGGCTGCAACATTAATGTGTATTTATAATATTATGTTTTTATTAGTATTTTTATAATTGTTCATTTCAGAAATCTGAACGTTTGGCACTAGAAATTCTAATTTTCTTCATAGCTTTTGTAGAGATGGTATTCGTAATTATAATGGCAGTTGCTACTTGTAGTTTGTGGCCAACAAAATCCACAGTAAGTAATATACATCTCTGATCGTATGAAGCAATAAGACGTTTCTCCAAAAGTAAAATATCGGCCACCTGTCACAATATGTTAATTAAAACTATACGCAACTTGACAAACACAATGCCTTTGCTTGGTTCCCACTAGGACGCAACGAAAGAACATAGACGCAACGCAAACGAGTTGACCAATCATACGCGACTGTTCGATTAATCCATCGCTTGTGATTGGTCATAAATCACTGTGCGTTGCGTTACGTCCTTGCGTTGCGTCCTAATGGGAACCAAGCTTTAAACAGTATAGTAACAGTATTATTGCATTGATTGTGACGGCGAAGAAGGTGGCATTGCGGTATTGTTTAATACCAAAGGTAAGGGCATGCCTAAGACTAATCCCCGGTTAATTTAAAATTGAAGATACTTGCCGACATGGCGATATTAGAACGTACGTATTAATGAGATATTACATTGTGTATTTTAAGCTCTGTCTACACTATCAAACTTTATGTGACAAACAAATGTGATGTGCCCATATGAACATGATGATATCATATCATTACCATATTTGGGGATTTCACTACCATATTTGGTCACATCATCTTTTTTGTCACACAAGTTTGATAGCGTATACAGATCTAAGACATGTTGTTCTCGTTCGTCGTTTATAAGACCATACTTTCGTTTTACTTCCCAGAATGAGAAGAAAGATGAAAATCATGCTATTGATGATAAGAAAAATGATTTCGATTTAAAAAGCGACGCCATAGAAAAACCAGCATTCATTTATTAGTAGTGGTAGTAGTATTAGTACTGGCCAGGGTGTGGTTGGCCTGAATGGGGTGGGTCTGGGTGGGGTAGGAAGGCGAGATGGATAATGGCAGAAATTACTGCCTTTAACTCACCAGCTTTCCATTTTAAATGGGAACTTCTTTCTTCATAACGTGCTGTAAATTGTTTTATGGACATTATTCATTTGATATATTTTTACATAATTACCACTGTAACAGCCTCTACTGTTGGGCGTAGGTTTTTACTTGAACGATCAAATAAACAATCTCAGACAACTTGTAACGCATCAAACACTTTATTCAATTCTCAATGGCGATGGCCATGGCAACTTGCCGATGTGATGAAGATCACGATAATGACGCTGATGATGATCAGCTATTGAATAAAGACTGACTTTACTGATGGTGATGATGGTTTCAACTAGAAACAAAAGATAATAACATGTTTGTTATTATAACAAGCATTTACGTTTAAATAACTCTTACGGAGCTCCAAACATAACAATAACAAACACTTCCGTGTAAATAGCTCTTGAATAGAGCCGTGCTCAATCAAGCGGAACGACCACTGTCCGCACATCCTTCATCATCCCATGACAACCGCGGGAGAATGATTACGAACGTTACAACATTATACAACGAGCATGAACATGCTTTCAATCTTGGCCATAGATAGGCCTACACTCCACGCACCATTTAGACGGCGTTCGGAGTAAAAATTAACTATAATATAACTTCAATCAACTACTGCATTAATCATAATTTCTTATTATTATCACAATATTATTCATTAGATGATTAAACTTACGTTTGTGTCTCTTCTAGATAGACCTACGCATAGAACACATTATCTTTGTGAGCGGACATATTAGACAACTTTTAATTATAGAGGGCGAAAAAATAACAGATGAGCCGTAACATCCCGGCCCCTTAAAGGCGATTAAATCGAGCCTTTACTATATATATACACATATGTTACGGGTAACGACAAACAATAAAAAGTAATAAGTCAATAAGTCTCTTATAAAGTTCACATAAGTCAAAATCCAAATATATCACTGGCAAACATCTCACAATGTGCATGTCTAATCATTTCCGTTGACTTCTAGAAGTATGATCTTAGTGATTGGTCTTACTAGCGTTCCAACCGACGTTTTCAATCTCACAGAACGCACCATTCCATCTGAATCATTCTGGAGCACTTCTATCACTCGAGCAAGCGGCCACGAGCATCGTGGAACCGATGGGTCATGAACCAAAACAATGTCGCCATTCGCAACATTCTGCTGTTTCTTACACCATTTCTGTCGCTCTTGAAGTGCAGGCAAATATTCTCGAAGCCAGCGACGCCAGAAAACATCTGCGAGATACTGAGTTTGGCGCCAGCGCCTTCTCACGTAGCAATCGTCTGCAACAAATCGTCCTGGTGGAAGGCTGGGTCCTGCTCGCAATAGTAAAAGATGATTCGGTGTTAATGCCTCATTGTCTTTTGGGTCATCTGACACCTTTGTTATTGGTCTCCCATTCACTATTGTTTCGACTTCACAGAAAAGCGTCTGCAATGTTTCATCGTTGATTGTTTGTTCTTCCATCAGCGAGCTGAGCACCTTGCGTACCGTGCGAATGCATCTTTCCCAAACCCCGCCTTGATGGGAAGCTGCCGGAGGATTGAATTTCCATTCCACGTGATTCTGTGAGAGGTACTGGTGTATCTGTCCTTGATTCCAATCATTAATGGCCGATCGAAGCTCCTTTTGCCCCATAACAAAATTTCCTCCATTGTCAGACCGGATATGCTTCGGTACGCCTCTCCTAGCAACGAAACGTCGATAAGCATTTAAGAATGAGTTTGTGTCCAATGATGACGCCACTTCCAGATGCACTGCTCTGATTGATAAGCAGGTAAAAATCACTCCATATCTTTTCAGCACTGATCTAGCATTCTTAACCTTAAATGGTCCAAAGCAATCAATCCCCACAAAGGTAAAAGGTGGGTGGGCTGGTGTAACTCTCTCAGCTGGCAGATCAGCCATTTTCTGATGTGCTGTCGGAGCATTTCTTCTTCTGCATTGAACGCATTTCCTACTGATCCCTTTGATCATTGTTCGTCCTCCTACTGGCCAGTAAATTTGCCTTAGCTCAGATAGAACATGATTGACGCCTGAGTGCCCAGTACAGTTGTGGTAGTGTCTTAAGATGAGTATAGTCAGATCACTGGACTTTGGTAGTATGATTTGATGTTTGAGATCTTCACTAACATTGGCCATACTCAGTCGACCTCCAACCTTCAATACACCATTTTCTAATTTCGGGTCCAACTTAATTAGTGGACTAGTTGACTTTATTGTCTTGCCTGTCTCTAAGCTTCTGAATTCCTCAGAATACGAACGCTTCTGGGCACGTCTGATGAGTACCAGTTCTGCTTCCTTCAATTCATCCACTGAGAGAGGTTCCACAACTTGATTGCTTGTCCTCTTCTGGACTGTCGTTTTCTTGTGTTTGACATTCTTTAAGTTATTCGTGAATCGTAGCACCCAGCCAGTAACTCTTGACAGTGTCTTCCAACTTGAAAACTGTGAAGTTAGTTCATCCAAAGTGGTGTTGATTTCGGCCACAACTAACGCTGTTACGGCCTTCACTTCGGGGTCATTCATTCTGAGGGCGAGATCGTCTGGCATCTCTGGCCACTTGGAATCATTTTGTGTGAGGAATTTTGGACCGCAATACCACATTTCACTCGTCATCATTTCTTCTGCCGTCATCCCACGGGAAGCTAGGTCGGCCGGATTTTCAGCTGAATTCACGAACCTCCATTGGTCCTTGTTCGTCCTACTTAGGATTGCCGAAACTCGATTTCCCACGTATGTTTTGAACCTGGTTTCGTCGTTGCTCAGATATTTGAGCACACACGTGCTGTCGGTCCAGCACACGGACTGGTCAATTTTAATTTCCTTAAGCTCTTCTCTTATCATTGTGTCCAAGCGTGCTGCTAACAGTGCAGCCTGCAACTCCAGTCTGGGAATTGTTTGAGCTTTAAGAGGAGCCAATCTGGACTTTGCTGCAACAAGGGTGCGGTTTATGTTGCCAGATTCATCCTTCTGATAGAGATATGATGCTGCTCCATAACTTGTGGATGACGCATCTCCAAAGCTATGCAGTTCACGACGCACTACGGTCCCAAACTCTGCAGATTTGTAGCATCGTTGAATTCGAATAGTCTCCAACTTCTTCAGATCAAATAACCACTGTTGCCATCTAGTCTCATATTCAATTGGGATTGTTGAATCCCAATCATAACCAAGTCGACAGAGCTCCTGCATCAATAACTTTGCCTTGAGGATAAACGGTGATACCAGCCCTAACGGGTCAAATACAGACGAAACAACTGACAGGATACCCCTTCGAGTCGCAGGCTTTGTTGTTGGAGATATGGTATATCCCAAGCTATCTTCACTGACAAACCAGCGAACACCCAAGGCACGTTGCTGGTCTCCACCACATAAGGAAACTGAGTTTGAATCTCCCTTATCTCTCAGCGTGCTCACTAATTTACTCGAGTTTGAAACCCATTTCGTCAGGTTGAAGCCTCCTCTTGCCAGCAACTGTTTCACTTGAATGGCTATATCAATAGCACATTGTTCATCGTCTGTCGCATATAGAAGATCGTCAACATAAAAATGCCTATCTGCTATCTGCGTGATTATTGGATCGTAGTCCTTTCCATGGTCCTTTATTGTTTTCTTCAACGCAAAGTTGGCGCAACTCGGAGATGATCGGCCACCAAACAGGTGCACTAGCATCTGGTATTCCTGTGGTGCCTTCTTCAGATCTCCCATTTCCCACCACAAGTAGCGAAGAAAGTCTGAGTCCTGTTCCTTTACCTTGACCTGGTAAAACATTTTCTCAATATCGGCACAAAAGGCAACTGGAGAGCTACGGAATCTCATTAAAACTCCAACTAATGAATTGGTAAGGTCCGGTCCCTGGTTTAACTTGTCATTTAGGCATACTCCATGAAACTTGGCAGAGCAGTCAAAAACAACCCTTAGCTTTCCCGGTTTCTGCGGGTGTAAAACTGGGTGGTGCGGAAGATACCATTTTGGAATTGATCCATCGATGACCTCTGAAACCTTCCTGGAATATCCCTTGTCCACTAACGTTTCCATAAATTCTGTGTACTTCCTGTGGGTGTCATTACTCCTTTCCAGGCGAGCCTGCAACGTTTTGAGTCGGCGCTCGGCCAATACACGATTGTTTGGTAATGTTGATGGGGAAGCCTTCCAAGGCATAGCAACATGGTAATGTCCATCCTTGTATGTCACAGATTCCTCCATACTTGTTAATGCCTGTATGTCACTCTGTGACATTGTCACCTGATCTGATTCGAGGTCATTGAACTCGATGCTGCAGAATTTTCTGAACTGCTCGTCTAGATTCCCAACGAAGCCGCATGTCTTGTTTTCTTGCCAAGAACTCAAAGGGCCATTGACCACCCAGCCAAACAGAGTTCGAGTGGCATATGGACCGCCATTTTGCATGGCTCGCACTTCATAAGGTTGGTGTACCTCCGGTACATCTTGACCAATTAATAACTCTATTTCTGCAGTGATAGACGGAATATATATTCCTTGCAGGTGAGGCCACCTATCAACTTCTGCCTGACTTGCAATAGTGTTTGTTGACACTGGTATGGATTGTCTGGTATAAACTCTTGGAATCTTTACTTGACTTGATCCATCTAGATTTGCCACTTCTAGAGATATTGTTGTCGATTTAGTGACAGATTGACCATCCATTGTCATAAGGTTAAGGTTAACGCCTTTGCCCTTGACACCTAACTTCTGCGCAAGTGCTTCTGTACAAAATGTAATATTCGAGCCATTGTCTAGAAAAGCATAAGTTGAAATTATTGATTTTCCTCCCTCCGCCTTAACCTGGACTGGTACAACTGACAAGCCAATTCTTTGGTAGCTGCCTGCAACTGCCAATGACGTGGACGTGGCTGGTAACAAATTTGCTTGCGTCTCAGGAGGTGCTGCCTTCTGATTTTCGACAGACTGTGTTGTGGTATGTTCACCCTTTGGAGGAGAGACTGGATGTAAGAAGGACGAATGCTTTTCTGCACACATCTTACAAAAACTTGGTTTCGGACAAGACGATGCATAGTGTCCCTTATTAAAACAATTCCAACAAAGCTTCTTTTCTCTTACGAATTTCCTTCTGCTATCCACAGACTTAGCCTTAAAACCAGGGCAACGCGACAGCCAGTGTTCCTCTTGACAATAATGACACGACATCTTGGGTTTGGCTGTGTTGGATGACTGAACGCTAAATGTGGTATTTGAGCGTTTGTTCTTTTGTAGCTCTGTGGTCTCACGAGATACCGGGGTTTTGCCATAAACTGGATCATTAAGCTTTTTGGCTTCTTTCTGTGTAAAGTCTACAATGTCACTGAAGCATATGGGCCTTTGTTGATTTCGGTGAACCTCCACCACATTTCTCCAACGATCATGCAAGTATTGTGGAAGCTTCTCCATGATCATCCTTATGTTTTCAGAGAACTCTAACACACCTAGACTCCCAACGCAGAGTGTAGCAGCCTTACATTCCATAAGGAACACTGAAAACTCATCTAGAGCCTTCGGATCATTTGCCTTGATGGGTGCCCAAGATAGCAGCTTTTTTACATATGAGTTTGCGATCACCTCTGGATCCCCATAACGTCTTTTCAGCTCTTTCATTGCAGCTGGATAACCAACTTCCGCTTCCAGGTAGGAGTATCCAATAACGATTTGTTGAGCCTCTCCTGTAGTGAATTGTTCTAAATATGCCATTCTGTCATCGTTGGTGCAGCCACTTTCTATTCGTGTTTTGAATTGTCGCATGAATTTGTTAAAGTCCATACAATTCCCATTAAACTTCTTTATTTCTAATTTGGGCTTCCGCATTTCTACTATGGCGTCATTAACTCTCTTCTCTGGTTTTTTAGCAGCGGGTTGCTTGACCTTGTTAACCTTGGGTGACACTGCAACTGAAGGTATCCTTGCAGTTTGCTTCACGGAGGACTGGTCATCGCCTGACGATGGCCCACTCAAGTTGCTTGCTACTTCTTCCTCCAAATCTTGACTAAGAGAAATTTCCTCAGCTTCCAGTTCTTCTAGCATCTCTTGTCTGGCCTCTGACCTTGCCATTTCCTTATCTAGAGCATTTCTCTCTTTCTCTTGCTCTAGTTCGATTTCCAACAATTTAACTTTCTTCTCACTTTCCTGTTTTTCTTTCAGAATCCGACTCTGCTTCTTCAATTCTTCTAACCGCTTCAACTCTTCCTGTCTTCTAGCCACAGATCCCATACTACTACGAGACTTGGATGTCTTTGCCTTCCTTGCCACAGGCTGTACTACTTCCTTACTCAAGAACCACTTTTCTGCTTCCGACTTTCTATTTTCTGCATAAACAGTTTTTTCACAAAACCAATCATTGTCATGATCTTGCAGGGCATCTTCGTTAAGTGTGTTGCAATATTGGTCATTAGCCAGGATGAATGCTTCATAAGAAGTCATCCACTTTGTGTATCGTAATCTTGCTTCTGTCACTGGCGGATTCTCATTCATATAGTTTCTCAGCTCCTCCGAACCCTTCTGTAGGTTCTTCCAGGCTATACCAAGAGCTTTATACTTCATTTCGGTTGCATATTCTTGTCCCTTGATAGTGGACTTGCGTTCTCGTTCATCTGATAACGCCATCGTACTTTAGAATATAAACTTGAAACTGTAACAGCCTCTACTGTTGGGCGTAGGTTTTTACTTGAACGATCAAATAAACAATCTCAGACAACTTGTAACGCATCAAACACTTTATTCAATTCTCAATGGCGATGGCCATGGCAACTTGCCGATGTGATGAAGATCACGATAATGACGCTGATGATGATCAGCTATTGAATAAAGACTGACTTTACTGATGGTGATGATGGTTTCAACTAGAAACAAAAGATAATAACATGTTTGTTATTATAACAAGCATTTACGTTTAAATAACTCTTACGGAGCTCCAAACATAACAATAACAAACACTTCCGTGTAAATAGCTCTTGAATAGAGCCGTGCTCAATCAAGCGGAACGACCACTGTCCGCACATCCTTCATCATCCCATGACAACCGCGGGAGAATGATTACGAACGTTACAACATTATACAACGAGCATGAACATGCTTTCAATCTTGGCCATAGATAGGCCTACACTCCACGCACCATTTAGACGGCGTTCGGAGTAAAAATTAACTATAATATAACTTCAATCAACTACTGCATTAATCATAATTTCTTATTATTATCACAATATTATTCATTAGATGATTAAACTTACGTTTGTGTCTCTTCTAGATAGACCTACGCATAGAACACATTATCTTTGTGAGCGGACATATTAGACAACTTTTAATTATAGAGGGCGAAAAAATAACAGATGAGCCGTAACAACCACAAAAATAATGGACATTCGCTTTTTTTTTTTGCGAGAAATGACCGTGCAAAAAGTGCCTTTTTTACAATCGAAATGGACATTTTGCGGATTCGCCTGTTCGTGTGATGAGCGACTATATGTATATAGTTTAAAACATTAATTGATTGTATTGATTTATGCAAATGACTGTTTATTCAATCAATTATCGATTACAATCGATAAATATGGATTAATCATTGATTGATTTAATCACTCAATCGATTGATTCCAAAGTGGACAAACTTTTCGAATCAAAGAGATTTTAAAGGAATTATTTTAATTCATCCAAGATCTGAGTACTAATATAGTTCATCAGGGAGGGGGTAAATAGTCATCGGTCAATGACGTCATTGCTGATATGCCCATATTCATACGTTTATATGCAACGCCGTTTACGCAACATTTCGATGCGTTTGCGTGATTAAGCCAAAACATAACCATTATCTTATACAAAACAGTAACCAATTATTACCTTTGTGCAATATTAATTTATTGAAAATAAATGTGTTACCCATTATTTAACATTTTATGAAAAGTATTGTTAATTAAATTAAGGCCCTTTGTGCAATATTAATTTAATGAAAATAATTGTGTAACATTCTATAAAAAGTACCGTTAATTAAATTAAAGTTAAATAATATTTTTAATTAGATTAAAGTTGCTAATGAGTATACAGTATAATTTAAATAATTAACTTGTAATTAAAAGTGATACAAAGTCTGTGTATAGTACCTAAATATTGTATTATGCTCTATCTATATTATCAAACTAGTTAAGACAAAAAAAATGTGCCCAAATAAGAAAAAAAAATGTTAAATGTTAAATATGGTAGTGATATGCTTAAATATGGTAATGATATGAAATCATCATGTCCATATATGGGCACATCACATTTTTTTGTCACATTAGTGTAGACAGAGCTTTATAACCAATATTGTTGCGTTTATAATGTTAACATTGTGTTATAAGATGAATGCATAAAATCATGAAGGCATAATTAATAATCAAATATTCGTCAATGATTAAAGCTGCTACTTAATGGAATGTTGTTTCTGAATGGTATGGGCCTACTAGGTCATAGGTCCATAACCATACAGTAGTGCATAATTGTCTGCTTGTTTTCACTCAAAAGAGCATCATATCACTGCACTGGTAAAATGCTGGTGGGGCCTGCGGGTTGTTGGTTTCATAGACAACCTAAATGAACATTAAGTAGATTAGAAATAATAATTCATTTTTTTTTTCATATATTGATAGCCATCTTTATCAAGATTTAAAGTGTTTTTAAGCTCTGTCTACACTATCAAAGTTTATGTGACAAAAAAACATGATGTGCCCATATATGGACATGATGATGTCCATATCACTACCATTTGAGAATATCACAACCATATACAATTTGGGCACATCACACTTTTTTGTCCAACTATTGATAGTGTAGACAGAGCTTTATTTTGATCAAACAGACTCTGTCCAATGTTGTAATACAAAAATTAAAAGTGCAACAATATTGAATAATGATGATATGTGGTGATGAAAAAATGGTAGATAAATAAAACATACCTGCATTATAACTTTAGTATTTGGTGGTCTGTGAAAAGAAGAAAATGATTAAAATAAATTAAATAATAGTTATACATCTTTTATAATCTAATATACAGTACATGCTTTCCATTGGACTCTACAGGTGCCATAACCTGCAATGGGCTGGCATCTCATTCAGGGGCGAGTTGACCCCAGCTTGACCCTCCCATTCGCTTCATGCTAGGGAACTCTGCAACTAATCAAACAACATAGCTTAAGCTCTGTCTACACTATCAAACTAGTTTGACAACAAAGGTGTGATGTGCCAAAATGGTAGTGATATGCTCAAATATGGTAGTGATACGACATCATCATGTCCATCACATTTGTTGTCACATAAAGTTTGATAGTGTAGACAGAGCTTTAGGCAAGGATGTATAGGCTTACTCTTTTATTATAGGAATACAGAATAGAACTAAAACAACCACATAATAAATACTACTTTTTACCTGGTTGGCAATGTAACATTGACAGAGTAGACTGTTAAAGATGGCTCCCCCTTATCTGCTACTTTGGCCAAGAGTTTGAAATCCATTGTCTTGGTATCACTCATCATCACTGTAAATTGACCCTAAAAACAGAACATTTTTAAATAGACATTTAGCAAAACATGAATGTAATTATTGTGCTGGGCGGAAATGGGTGGGGACACTTACACCCAGCAAATTAATTTTGATACCACCCATCATAATTTTAACACCACACCCACACCAGAAAAACTAATCTACTATTTTCTAAATTGAAATGTTATTTATTTGTAATTTATGATTATCAGATGATTTCACAATTAATTTTCCAAATGAATGTATTGAATATATTTACTGGTGTTGCAGCTGTCCAATGGTCAAGGTTCTTCTGAAAGGAGACAGTGTAGTTACCACCAGATCTGAGTGTATTAAAAAACCAAACTTGAATTATTGATATTTAAAGAAATTTGTCAAAACTTGAGACGTCTTGGGAATTTACATAAAAGAGGATACGGACGTATTATAGAGGTCTATATGAGATACAAAACATTGAGTTAAAGCTCTGTTTACACTATCAAAGTTTTGTTTACACTATCAAAGTTTGTAACAACAAAAATGATCCCCACCATCTTTGGGCACAAAGCCACAATTTTTTTTGTCAAACTAGTTTGATAGTGTAGACAGAGCTTTATAGTTTGCACTTTATAGGTGAGCTTATATAATTATAAACTACTAATCTATACACATTTAATGAGTTTTAGATCTACATACTTTGCTCCATATTGTGGAGACATTTGGTTGCGTCCTCCACATGGTCCCTGTTCCAAACCACAGTCACTTGCCGCTAAAAATATTAAAATTAAAATATTAATATTTCCTCAATCAATATAAATCCAATCCAAACTATTTTTACTAATCAATTAAATCTGTTTTGGTTTGGTGATATTTAGGCTACCTTATATATTTTGTAAAGTTACATAAGCACGCTTTGCAGTGCAAACACAAGGCATACGTCAATACTACTGTTTAGTTAGGCCTACAGTACTTCATTCAGCCAGGCCGGCTGCTCTGGCTGTGTGAGCGCTCTAGCTGGCGGCGCATTCAGAACGCTGCAGCAGGCCTGCCAATTTGCAAAACACAAGCAAACCTTTGTTGTTGATGCCTATCATCGACCCCCGTTGTGGAGGACTTAACATGCACATATGTGCAGTTATACATCCGATAATTGTGCAAAGGATTACAAGCACACGAAGCATGTTTCCGTTTTCGTTCTTGCAAAGTACAGAAATAAAATGAGTGACCGACCAACGTTGTAGTTTGTTTTGATAAACTTCTGGTCAGGTGCTAATTACGTAACGTAAGTCCACGTGCCATGACATTAGATCGCTGATTGGCTGAAAAGTTTCTGTTATGTAATATGAGAAATTTCCAGGCACCGTCCGTGCATGCCGCGCCCACGTGATGCATGTTACCGTACTTTATTTTGATTTACTATGAAAATTATATAATTAAATGAATGATGAAGAGAACATATGAGAATAATCATTAATGAAATAGAACATAATATGAGAATAACGAAAAGAAATGTAAAAAAAAGTAAAGCAGATGTTTTATTTCATAAAACGTTTGTAATCGACATCAAATGAATATAAACAGACGTGATTATTATAGTACAGTAATGCTGTTGGTCGGTGTCTTGTCATAGAGTGACGTTCTGACATCTGATTGGTCAGTTATGGCTGTTCCAAGTTACCCCCTGGAGTAAAAGGAACTACTAACTAACTAAATCTCACTTTTCAGCTTAATATTATAACTTATTGAGAGAATGTTTTCTGTTATTAACAATTATATCCTTCATTTGTATAATAAAGAAACTTAAACTCTATCATGACAATATTAATTTAAAATTGGCAAAGTATGAATACACCAGGCTACTCTACTTGTAAGTTTAACTCCAGTCAGAGGGAGTAAGTATGTCATATTCAACCATCCCCAACCAACAGAAAAATATGACAAAAGAAAACATATTACAAAAATATATAAAGAAAAATATCTGAAAAGAGAATATATACAATTCATATTAAAAAGTCCAATGAAATCCATACTCAATATGGTCAGTTGGTCAATTCCGGTCAGTAGTCCTAACAAGGTGAGTTTCAGATGGAAGACCTTTATCTACCAAATTTTGCTTTTTTTTAAATGCACCAAATTTATATCCAATTATAATTTGTCAAAAAAATAAGTGTGTTAATAAATGATTAATGGATATTTATATGATTTATATACATAAACACAGCAGGCAAAGAACATTAATTCTAAACCGCCCGGTGATATACTGAAATTTAAATAATTAATTTTAAACGATAAAGATGATTTATATACAGTTACATATACAACAAATTTAATTTAAAAATACCTTATTTATAGTTTGTCCATAACTTTAGTACTGAGTAGACTTTATGTCCTAAAGTCTTGTTTTTTTTCTTTTATTATTTTTAAAACAGCATATCACATAAACATTCTAATAATTAGTTATTATGGAAGTACATTCAGTTAAATAAGTTTATTTTAACAAGCAGAAATATGGTGTACAGTATTTTATATTACAATATACAGTAAAATAAATGTGCTTTTACACTTTTATTCAATATATAAAATTATTTAAGTCAACATAATATTCCTTTTTATTTCTTTTCACAGGCTTCATCTTTCACACTTCAAATGTTTTTTTTTTCAAAATTTTGCTCGAAAAAAAATTTAATTTAAATCATTTTCTTAGAAAATGAATATTCAACAAGCTGCTGGAGTACTGAATCTTAATGTGTATGCACATTCACTTTCCTCATGAATATTCAACAAGCTGCTGGAGTGCTGAATCTTAATGTGTATACACATTCACTCTCCTCATGAATATTCAACAAGCTGCTGGAGTACTGAATCTTAATGTGTATACACATTCACTCTCCTCATGAATATTCATTACATGGTCATTAAGACCACATAAAAATTCAACCTGTAAAGATAAAACAAAATTGTCAAAGTCAGAATGATTCATGAAATAAAAAAAAAATTATTTTCCTTTTTTCTGTTAAGAGTTTTGGGGGACAATACATCTTTAATGTATCCTAATAATAATTCTACAGTATTTGTATTACCTAATACTCACCTGTGTTTTCCTTTGTACTCCCTCAGGGCAATGTCTTGAATCACCATTGACCATTACAACTATATTAGTACCGTCTTCCTTATTTCCTTTAATCACCGTTCTACGTCCCATGTTATAGTAGAACTCTCCATTATCTTCTCTTACATACCGATATGGACACACAAGGTAGTTACTTTTTGCAGTGTTATACTGGTAACACTCCTTGCTTAACCTATAAAACTCTCCTTCTTTTCCATAAATCTGTTTTAAATATAAGAAAAAACGTAATATTTTTTATTACCAGGATGGGAGATTTAGGTCCAACAGTGAGATTCCAATTTGTGATGACCTGTTAATCCATTGTGTGCATGTGTGGACACGACCTATGAACTGTTACGCCCTGTTAAATTATTGTGCGCATGTGTGGACACAACCTATGAACTGTTACGGCCTGTTAATTCATTGTGCGCATATGTGGACACGAAGAGCTTGCTTAGTCGATTCTATGACACAGTTTGGCTGATTCAAGTTCCAGATGATGAACAGGAACACAATAATGGGTAGGTCAAAGGTCGTCAGCTTTCACCAATCGAAAGCTTTCTACTGTTGTAACCATGAATGAAACGAGTCCTGTGATTGGTTAACTTACCCCCTCTCTGTGTCCTTTTCCAGCCTCAACATACTTTTTCTTTAGTCTCATACCAAGTCTTTGTTGTGCACTTATATACTTGTGTTCAAATAAGTCTTTACACACATTACCACATGGTGAGATTTCCAGACCTTTTACTGTTGGATTACCTAAACAAAGGGTGAAAAAGCCCAAATGTGGTAGTGATATGACATCATCATGTCCATATATGGGCACGTCACATTTTGTTGTCACATAAAGGTTGATAGTGTTGATAAAGCTTTATATAATAACCTGCTCCAAACAGTCTGGTTGTCAGTAGCATTAGAAATGAATGAACAAATAGTGAGTAATTAATAACTATATAGAAATGAGGCCAGTGATATATTAATATCATTGGTACATGCTAACCTTTGACCTTGTTAAGACTAAATGGTCTATCCCACTCATCGGAACCATCACAACAGTCGCATATCCCATCATTCACTCTGCTTGCTACGATATACTCACCACTCCCTTGGCAGTAAAACCTGAAACATTTTGAATGAAATGAATTTAGTATGCAGTATTTTTTGGAGGGAACCCCAATCATCCCCAAATACTAGGACACATTCGGTTTGTAACGACCTGATGACCTAGGAACAAGATAAGCACTGTCTACACTATCAAACTAGTTTGACAAAAAAAGTGTGATGTACCCAAATATGGTAGTGATATGCTTAAATATGGTAGTGATATGACATCATCGTGTCCATATATGGGCACATCACATTTCTTTCAGTTTCACATGATAATGTAGACAGAGCTTTAGGTCATGTTAATTCACTGTGCGCATAAAGGGAAGTTGGGACGTTCTTGCTCACTCCGTTTTTTGACACAGTTCTGTTGGTTTCCAGGTTCAGACATCAAATGATGACACATCAATGCGTACTGTAGGTCTTAGGTAGTCGCAAAGCGAAAGTGACTACATGTGATTTATTGATGGTATTGGTATTCTGCAGCGCAATAAGATTTTGTTACCTTCCATTGGAGCAGGCTGCTGTACCAGGCTCATCAGAACCATCTGTGGTACAATCACAATAGTCATCATTCACACTAGCCCATGGTACAGTCTTACCATCAACAAAACACTGAAACCCACGGTTTGACTTGGGCCTATACAATTCTTTATCCTCTAAGCGAATTCCTCTAGGTGCTTCAAAATCAAGTTCTGCCTTCCTTTGGTTCATTAGTTCCAATTGTTTCTTGGAGTCCTTACTGATAATGCGCAAGATTATGGCTTGGAATATGAAGTAGCAGATGGCCAGACCTAACAGCAATGTTAGCCATTGAAGAGATCGACTTTTTTTACGTACAAATTTCATCATTCATCTAAATTCAGTACCTTCCATTGATAAATGATAACTTTGTCTGTAAAAGGAAATAATTATTTGTGATGAAACAATTACTGTATGGTTTTATTAAACATAAACATTCACGGTACAGATTTTATTTAGAAAGATATTTAAATAAAAATGTCTAAATTCTAGGCCTATGTGTTATTAATCTAATCTATGAATGAGGACAAAGGTTTTAATTGTTTGGCTATATGAAATGATATTTATTTAAAAGACAATAGGCCCTAGTAGTAGTACATCCCCTTTTAGGCTATCTAGGCCCAGGGGTGGGACGGACTACTAAAAAAGGCTTTTACCCTAATACTAGTACAAGGATCATACTAGGCCTAGCTAGGCTATGTATGTAGTAGCAGGCAAGCTAGTTATCCGAGATGAGATAGGCTAGGGCCTAGGCCTAATAGCTAGGATAGGCTAGGCCTAGCCTAGGCCTAGTCTAGAAGTAGCCTACTAGTACTACTAGCCTAGTAGTACTACTACCCTACTAGGCCTACCTAGGCCTAGGCTAGATAAGAAAGATAGATAGGGGGAGGCCTAACTTTTTTTAAATTATAGATCTGCTAAAATTTATTAGTTTACATGGATTTCGTTTAGTTTTTATAATTTTATAAAACAAAAATATAGGTATTAAGAAATCAAAAGAACATTATAAATCACATTATAAGCGCATACACGTCACGTACGTTGTTTACGTCGAACCTCCTGTGCGCCGCCATATTGGTTAAGTTCTGCCTTTTTTATATGCAACAACCATATAATATTATAGAATTCGCAATATTACTTTTATAACTAACTAAAATATAAAATGTTAACAAAAAAATATATTCATAAATCAGTAAGTATTTATTTTAAAGATATCTGTCTGATTTGTAATATATATTTAGGCATTTTCAAGTAATAAATAAAAATACAAACAGATCCTGATTTATGATTGATTGTTGATGACGTCATAGTACTCCCACAACATTATCAAGGTTACACGAAATCGGATGACTTTTAAAACAGGTTTTCCTTGTTTAAATCATCACTTATGGTGGTGTACCGGTTTTGTACATAATCATTATTACATCAATTAACTTCACTGTAGCAAATGTAAGTATACAGGATTTATTTAACGGTATTATTAAGCCAAAATATAATTCGCCTTGTTCGGTTTAGTTAGTAGAGAAATCATGAGATGCCGAATACCCATCATGATGCTGCCCTTCTAGGCTATTGCAATCTCTCTGGCTCTGCTGCTGACCTAAATTAGAGTGACCAAACCAGCCTAGACTAGGCTCTGTATGTGTAAGGCTAGGCCGCCTATGCCTATTTTTATTACTAACCTAGAGAATGTGGCGAAGAGGCTAGCCTAGGCCTAGTTACTTTATAATTAACAACTCCCTGCTTTAACTGAGTAGTGGAAGCCACTTAAATTTGATAAATTAAAACCGTTTAATATTATTATTAATTAGCTCTACTAAAAATAATAGTATACAAAAATAGTCCATTATCTGCTTGTAAAAACGAAATGTTATACTAGAAAACAAATAACTAACACTGGAGGCCTTGTAGCTTATTTTATTTAATATTTGTTTAAATTGTGACTGTCATTGTCATTCATTGATGAATATATGTATACGGTAGTACTATAGCCCAGTACCAGGAAATAAGTATTTGTTGTTTTTAATCAATTTTATAATTTATGCAAATAAATAAATAAACGATAGATGTTATACATGCTTTAAACACTACCAGTAAATAATAGATAAAGTCTTTCTTTCATAAAGTAATGATTCAATATTTAGAATGAAAATGTGTGTACGGAAATTATTTTTAGTAAATGTTGATAATAATCTCATCATCAGGTAATAAAACAGGACTTTCGATTTCTTTCAAATGTATTAATTAATATGGTAGTGATATGCCCAAATACAGTATGGTACTTATATGCCTACATATCGTAGTGATACAATGACATCATCATGTCCATATATGAGCACATCACATAAAATTTGATAGTGTAGACAGAGCTTAAACTACTGTATCTACAGTTTATTAATTTACCAACAGATTTTTTTTAACATTTCAGACAATTCCTTTATAGATTTTCATTATCATAAACTAGTTTTTAGTTAAATTGTCACAAATGTATACTATACACTCTATACATTAAAGACATAAATAACAAGCAATTTACTAAAAGTCATATGATACTAGTACAGTGGAATGTTGGTCAACTGTCATACAGTACAGTGGTCACACAGTATTCAAATCACCAAATTCACACTAAGGGACACATTAAGGGAAACACTTTTTATTATTTTGTTATATTATTAAGTGAATTTAAGGATAATCATTAAATTAAATACTATTGACGTTTTGCGTCCCATTTCGTAGGTTACTTTTTTTTTAGAATCGTACTGTAGTGCTTTTGTCAAATGAGTAAATTTAAATACTATATGCACTGATAAGGAAATTGAAAAGAGACTAAGCCAGTAGACATAGTATTTGCATGTCTATTGTGTGGATAAATTGATCCAACAAATACAAGTAGTGGTGTGATCTGATACATGAGGTACTGTACAGTATGGTGTGAGGTCATGCATCACAATAATCCTATATTTTCAAAAAACTACAGTATGATATGTAAACACAGTAATATAATTTTCATTTAATTTGATTCTGCTGTATAATTTTTGCTTGTATTTGATTTCAATATCATACAGTACAAAAATGAAAGCCATTTTTATCTGAATACAAAATGTCCTGATTCTAAAGTATTTCCTTTTTCCTCCAATATGTAACAATTCATTTATAATTATTCTATTTTTGTATGATGTACAGTAGTACACTACAGTTACTGTAGTATTGTACACTACAGTATACCAATGTTTTGCAAACTTGGGTCACAAGCCATTTTTAAGCGCCACCAGGGTGGTACGATACTGTTCTATCATCTGAAGCGCTTTTTTTTTTTTTAACAATATGGTTTGATCTTGCCGAAAATGTTCGTAAACAAACCAAATTGATATGTCGGACTCTTTTATTTTACATTTATTACAGCTTGGTACCAGGAACAAAATAAGTAGTTTGCGGAATGCTATGCCCACTATACTAAATAATGGCCTAATTTTAACATTGTACTTCCATCAACAGAAAAATAGAAAAAGGTGAAAATTAAAAATGCATGTTTATTCAGTTTGAACTCCGTATTGCTGCACTTGTGTCTGTCTAATCATGCCAGCAGTTTACAGTGTGCACAGCATACTGATAATACATCTCATTAAAAATATGCAAATATTTATTTACTGTACATAATCTGTTCTTTCATAAAATTGTTGCGTTAGTATTTATTTTTTATTTAAATGAAAAAGAATTGATCAAATTGATACATTGCTCACTTGATTGTGCAATAAGGCAAGTAGAGAATGTACAGTAACATACTGTCATTGATGGACTTTACTATTTACCCATTCTGTATAAATAATGGTCACTCTGGATTCTTGTATATTATAAGCATCGTATTTAATTAAAAACTTGTCATGTCAGAGTTATTAATCATTTTGTAGGGCCTAATTTAGATTAATGAAATGGTAAGTGATGTATTCTGTCTGATTAAAATACACATGAGCTTTAAGATGCTGATTTAATTTTATTCTTAGCCTAGCCCCTTTGCGATTTTGTAGTTATATTAGCTTTCACTTCAGTGCCAGGCAGACAAGATGGTGTTGCCTCGTCTGAAAATCTGAGACCTTTTCATAAAAAAAAAATCTGCGTAGCTCCATCTCTATGGCCCTGGCTCACTGTAGTACTGTACTACTACTGTAGTACTGTGACTGTCCTAACTACTAGTAGTATTTCTAACATACTTTTTATAAAGCTATTTTAAAGATGTATTGTCCCTTGAAACACAAAAAATGAAGGTCAAAATATTCTAAATTTAAATTGGCCATATCAAAGTAATATTAAAGTTATTCACTTTAAGTCGAAAATTCGAGCCAAAAACAACAAGTTTACGTAATTAACAGGTAAATTAATTTGATTACATTTCGTCTGAAAAATCTTAGTGAGCGAAAGTAAACAAAGATTTCAAATCACAAGTATGCATTATGCATGATACTAATTAGGATTGTTTACAACTCGTCACGGTTGAGAAGGTGTTTTCACACAGATCGCAAGGAAGTTTTATGATTATGCATACAGAGTATTATGAGATATGTTTTGATCGAAAACTTTGACTGGAAGTCAAAGTTATTTTTTGAACAAAAAAACATCTGTATTTCAGTTAAATGATTTTTTTTTTTCGACTAATTTTTGGTGAAAGTTAATAACTATTATGATACTTCAAAATGACCCACTTTTTTTCGAAATATTTTTCTAAAATTTTTTTTGGAATTAGTCAAAGGGGCAATACATCTTTAAACTACTTTACATACTGTAGCTACTAACAATTCAGATACAAATAAAGTGTAGGAATTCTCATATTTTTAATGTTTTAAAAACAGATACAGCTGAGTATATAACAAACATTGATCTGTTTGTCTCACATTGTGTATTTATCTGTGTCAATGTGCTTGCAGATTGATAATTGGCAGACACAATGTATTATTAAATCTAAAGCTCTGTCTACACTATCAAACTTTATGTGAAAAAAAAATGTGATGTGCCCATGTATGGACATGATGATGTAATATCACTACCATATTTGGGCACATCACTACCAAAACATATTTGGGCACATCACACTTTTTTTGTCAAACTAGTTTGATAGTGTATAATATAGAGCTTACTGTTGTAAGCCTCTTATGTGATCGTAACAATAAAATTCTTATTGTTTGTTCATTTGAGTAAAAATCTTCCTTAATTGGTATGGACAGTAAAACATTCAAATGCTATAAAATGCGAATAAACGAATGACCATGTTTTTATTGACCATTTCACTTACTTGTGGTCATGCCTACATTACAGTATACTGTAGTAATAAAATGCTAGTAAAATTAATTACAATTTTCTAAGAAAGACCTGAAGGTATGTTTTTTTCTGACTGAATTACGTAAGCATTGGGAAAAAAAGATGTGACAAAAATAATAATAAGTGGTAAATGACCAGTAGAATAATTATTTAGATAATGAAAAGATTCATTGATACTATTTTTGTATTATCATCATGTAAAAACATTAAATGCTGTGTGGTGCTAATCAATCTATTTTCTTGTTTTAGCAGATGTAGAATTGTTTGAAATTCAACTATGGCCTAAATTGACTCAATCAATCAACGGCTCTCATTTTAATCTACGACGTCAACGACTAGTTCTTTGAAAACTACTAGTCGTAACGCTAACTGTATTAGTTGGAGTCAAGAATATTCAATCAAACATTTTAAAGAGATTATATTGTAGCAAAACAACTAAAACATTTATTAATTTGAAGTTCTTGAACCGAATAAATATGGGTAAAGGGGAGCCAGACACGAAGTCGATCCAGTCAACCGCCTCACAGACTACGACAAGTTCCGTGCATAGTAAAAAGCAAGGAGGGTTTTTAACAAGGATGATGTCACGTCGATCTAAGTCGCGTGGAAGCTTCGACATAGAGACCGGTAACGGAACTCCGGCTCATATACGCAAAGGAGGTTCCAGCAAAGGCGCAGGAGAGTACATCAGTTCGTCATCTAAAAGAGGAAATGCGATGGAGTGCCCGCTGTGCCTTATGGAACGACCGAAAGATCAATTCCCGGAGATAATCACGTGCGAACACCGGTCGTGTCAGGAGTGCCTGCGTCAATATTTAAAGATTGAAATCACAGAAAGTCGTGTGAACATTGCGTGTCCGGAATGCGCAGAAGTTTTCCATCCTAACGACATCAAGCGAATTCTTAACGATAATATGCTAATGAGTAAATATGAGGAGTTTGCGCTTCGCCGCGTACTTATGATGGATCCAGACTGTCGGTGGTGTCCTGCTCCAGACTGTGGGTAAGTAAACATCTGATGTAATTGTAGTCTATTTCGTGCCTAGCTTACCTGGATAAACTGACAATAGCCCATGCTCTGCAGAGTGAGGGCTTAGGTACTGAAAGTAAAAAGTTCATAGAACACCCCTGTACCATAATGGACTAGTCCACAACCACGCCCTCATGTAGAAATGTTTGGGGAAAAAAAGGAATTCTCAAGTAGGATTCGAACCCACGACCTCCTGATCACTAGCCTGCCATAACTTTATTTACAATTTGTCAATTTCACAGCAATATTAGTATTATTACTGTAGTTTTCATATTCGATAATACAATGTTTAGACTCTTCAAATATCTGAAGATCCACTGAATAATTTAAGATGGAATAAAACAAGATTCAAACAAATGCTGTTTGATAAAAAATAGAAAATAGTTTTCCTTATGTTTATGATGCTGTATTTCAGATATGCCGTGATAGCTGCCGGATGTGCAAGTTGTCCAGAGGTAGCCTGTGAGAGGAGTGGCTGTAACACTAGCTTCTGCTACCACTGTAAACAAACCTGGCACCCAAACCAGACTTGTGATGCTGCAAGACAACAGAGATCTGGACGCGCTAGGAAGTCATCACTTTCGTGCAGCCAAGGTTCCATATCTCGTAAGTAGTAACTAATATATTTTAATGTTAAACTTTGATTAACAAAAGTTGTCCACAGGATCATGATGCGTTTTTAGCAACATGGTATGTTCACAGCACCATGTCGCGTTGAAAGCACCATGGCACATTCATATCACTGTAATTTTGTGATGCTTTGCATTTAAAAATGCTTTTCAAAGGTGCTTGGTAATTGTTTTGCAATTAGTAGTGTAGGCAGAGCTTAAAATGGGTACAGTGCAGTCAACTCTCCTTTGGGCGCGCCTGAAGTGTGGTTACTGTATTTTGAACGTCAGAATGAATTGAATCCTGTTTAGCGTACATCCTTGTCACCTTTCTCCTACTAGCCTTTACTTTACATTTTACTGGATACAAATGATTTTCTACATCAAGTTGTTTTACAATTTAAAATAAATACCTTTTTCTACAGTACACTTGCCCAATATGGTAGTGATATGCTCAAATATGGTAGTGATATGACATCATCATGTCCATATATGGGCACATAACATTTTTTTGTCATAAGGTTTTTTATAGTGTAGATAGTGCTTTACATACAGTAGCCTTTACTTTATAAACACAGCCAATGTATGTTATTTTGATTACGTTTTTATCTACGCTTGCTATTTTTATGACCAACATAACTGGTATTTTGATTACCTTTTTATTCGAGGTGAAAATAATATTATATTTCATGAATAACTAGCATATTGTTGTTTTTATTACTTTTTACAAAAACTAGTAGGTACTTAATAGTATAAAAATACATGATTGAATTCTTTGAATATTGTGTCATGATACATGAGCTACTAGATGCTATTTGTCAAGAGAATGTAATCAACTTGTATGCAATGTTCTTAATGTATTTTGACGCCATAATCTATTTAACTTCACATTCAAAATAATCTAGTCAGTCATCTGACTAAAACAGTACAGCAAATCAAAAAAAGGAATTTAAATTTTTTCTCTCAAATGTACAGTACTGTACATCTTTAAAAACAATATCCAGGTCTAATACTGTGCTGTATGTATTGAATATAGACATGGTAAAAAGTCTATTGAAAAAACTTCAGAATGAAGTCAGTGTTTCCGCATTCACTATTCACACTAAAACAAGAAGATTAGAATTTTAAAAGCCATATTCTTCATGGCACCTTCTTTTTGAGATCTTAAGGTCTACACTATCAAACTAGTTTGAAAAAAAAAGTGTGATATGCTCAAACATTGTACAGTAGTGATATGACATCATCATGTCCATATATGGGCACATCACATTTTTTTGTCACATAAAGTTTAATAGTGTAGACAGAGCTTTACTGTTATAGTCTTGTTGTTTACAGTAGTACAATAGAACCACTATTCTTAAGGGGTCATGTTTCCCCCTTAAGAAGCGTGGTTTCCACTGAATAGGCCTCAGACGTAGTGTTCCCCTCATTCGTTTCGGGGTGTCCCCCTAATTATGGGTGTCCCAAAGTAAGAGAGTCCTGACATTTTAAGCTAGTCAAATTTTGAGAGAGTGGAATGATAGAACATTTGTACAGTGCAGTATAGATAGTTTATACAATATGGTAATTGTACAGTTAGTCGTCGTTTGTATTGAGTCATCGATTGTCGAATGCAAGGCAAAACATCTTTACTGTGTGAGAGATACAGGCTTTGTTGTACAAATCAGGCGGCGACGACGTTTAATATTTGATTAGTGATAACATTGCAAGGTTTATGTAATAAAGGTGTGCTAATTATGCCATTGCATCATGCATCGCAGCATACTTATCTATTCCTCCCTATTTTGTAAATGGTATGATCCTTATACCTCCATGGTATGATATAATATTTGTATAAAGCTCTGTCTACACTATCAAACTAGTTTGACAAAAAAAGTTGTGATGTGCTCAAATATGGTAATGATATGACATCATCATGTCCATATATGGGCAGAAATCCCCTTTTTTGTCACATAAAGTTTGATAGTGTAGATAGAACTTAAGGTTTAAAATGGAATAGTTTTGATTTGAATACTTTCTTGTTATACTCAATGTATAATTTGTCCAGTAATCATAGACGAATTCTGTAATAGTGTACAGTGTCGCGTACATGTATGTAATTGTGATGCCTATATTGTAGGGTAGGCCAAGCCTAAACTAAGTTTTACTATAAACATACAATTAATATTGCTGCCAGTAAAACTGTATTATTAAATAATTTGTCTTTTATACTAGACAAATTAAGCCAGAATTGGCTAGTTATACTCTGGAAAATGTTTTTTTTTTCAATTAAATTTTTCTGGGCAGCTGTCTATACAGTCCAACACTTGAATGTGTAGCCTACACTACTTGACCATGCAGATGATGTGCGCCTTAGTGAATATAGCATTATGGGGTAATAACCTTACAGTACATTTACACAATGGAAGAGAGTAGCCGCTATCTGTCTTAGTCATTTTTGTTTCTGTATATAAGTTCATATTGAGGGTAACAAACTATAGATTGTTATGATCAGGTGCAGTGTTAGTCATATCATATAATGATGAGCTATCTGTCTCAAGTAATTATGTTGACCATTTGAGTGGAAACCGTCTTATCTTAATTGAAATCTTACTATATTAACAACTAAGTTAGAATCAAGAGTTTCAGGAAATGTTACAAAGTGTAAAACTCTGTCTACACTATCATATGTGACAAAAAAATGTGATGTGCCCATATATGGACACGATGATGTTATATCAATATCATATTTGGCCATATCACTACTATATTTGGGCACACCACACCTTTTTGTCAAACTTTTTGATAGTATAGACAGAGCTTAAAGTTCTACACAAAAAAAAATGTTCTATAGAAATAATACATTAAAATATCTTAAAAGCATATCACTGTGGTATTTCACAGTTACTTTTAACAATGTGTAATTATTTATAATTTTCACTATTCTTTTGCAATTATTTAGATCAAGTAAAACCCTGCCCACGATGCACTGCTTTGATAATCAAAATGGACGACGGTTCGTGCAATCATATGACTTGCGCTGTGTGCGGTGCCGAATTCTGTTGGTTATGCATGAAAGAGATATCAGATCTACATTACTTAAGGTATGTTGTTTACTAGGGTGTTCTATTGTGTATTATTATTTTGTATTGTGTATGGAATAGGTTGTCTAAAGAAAAATAACAAATAAATTGCATGCATCCTTACATAATGGGTTTCAAAATCAATAAACACAATCGTACTGGGAATTTTTTTAACTATATATAACTAACTGTATATGGGGGCATTCTAATTTAGGAGCTTAAATTATATCCAAAACAATCTTAATAGCATTCAAAATATTAGGAATTTCCTATACGTTTTTAACCTTTTTAAAGATTATTAATATTTAATGTTTTATACATTTTTAGTCCGTTTATATATGTATCTTTTAATCGGATTTGCTGACAACCGACATTTCTTTGTTTTTTACAAATAAAGTTTCTTGTATCAATAACCAGACGATTTATTTTATCAACACTGCTGATCCAATATCTTTTTTTAAATAAGAATAACTCACTTCACTTTATAAATAGAAGATGCTGTCATATGTACGAAAAGTTTGACTTTTGTCATAGAATCTTCAGGGGTTACAGTACAGTACATTTACAGAAGCTAATAAAGTAACATTCTGTTTACGGTGCTTACAATAACAGAATAAATAACATAGAGAGACTAAGTACGAAGAGTGGTGAATATTTAAGTATGCAGCCACATGACAGCATAAGCACTTGAGTAGCTTATCGGCAAACCACTTTGTACTAAATCCCTCAAATTTTACATACATCAAATACATTATCAGTAAATCTTGTAACAATCAAATTGTTTCCCTGTCATTTTTATCCATCGCAGCTAGGCCTAGATTTTTTCATTTTTTGTATGTATGTAACTGTACATAGTAGTTACTGTAGTAGGTACAGAGCTAGAAATTTACTTTGTTGTATAAAATATTACTTACTGTAGCAAAACAACTAGCAAACAAGCAAATTTTTTAAAATGATTAATTATTATAAAATTGAATATAGAAATTGGCAGATCAAGTCTTACATTGTGTACAGTACGTTTGCTGAACTAAACAAAAACTATTTGTTATTTACTATTTATTACAACCAGCAAATATTACAGTAGGCCTAGCTATAATTAATATTAATTTTGACATGTTGTCAGGTCATAAGGTCAACTCTCCCAATATCACCGGACACCTTTGGGCTGGCCCAATATGTCTGGTTTTCTGGAAATCCTAGTATTTGGAATGTGTTTTTAGTGGTAAAAACATTTTTGGTACCTTTTGGGCCTCAAGAAAAGTCTGGTTTTGGGCGAATTTCCAGTTTTGAGAGAGTTCGGTATTGGGAGAGTTTACAAATACTACAGTATATTACTAGCAATTATTTAGTAAGAATGTTTTGTTCTTCTTATTCAGCCCTTCTGGTTGTACATTCTGGGGTAAGAAGCCATGGAGCAGAAAGAAGAAGATTTTGTGGCAGCTTGGGACATTAGTTGGTGCACCAGTTGGCATTGCACTGATAGCTGGCATTGCTGTACCTGCTATGGTCATTGGAATACCAGTTTATGTTGGACGCAAGGTAAAGGCTTGTCGGATACACTATCAAACTTTATGTGACAGAAAAATGTGATGTGCCCATATATGGACATGATGTCATATCACTACCATATTTGGGAGCATCATACTTTTTTTGTCAAACTAGTTTGAGAGCTAAGATTTTGTTGATTAATGAATTATCCAATCAAATGCTACCTTTAGTAAAAATTCACAATTGCATTTTGTCCATAAATCATGTGTAGTTAAAATATATAAAAATGGAAATATTTTGTTGGTATTGAATCGAGTCTAAAGGAGGGAACTGGTGCTTAATTTGTTACTAGCCCAGCGGGTAAAAACATAGAGAAAGCAAAGAGACCTGGCTAGTACTGAAGCCTACTATAGCCTACCCTGTAGTTTGTACTAATGGCATTGAAGTCATTAAACGTTGTCAACAACATTGAAAAACAGAGGTTAAGATCCATTTGATCCATAACATGATGTTAATATCCGTTGTAACGACTTTTAAATTCCATAATGTGCTTGCTATTGTCACTATTCAATGTGAAACACATAAAAGCTTGTATGCGCTAAAAACTGTTAAATGCAGTCATGATTTAAACGAATGTATTAATGTCATGAGCCGAGGAAGCCATTGAAGCTTTTAAAGGTTCATAAGTTGTGTCATGTCTTTAAAAAAAAAAACAATTATTTGGGAACTGTTAGACATGGTGATTACAAAAAACATTTAAAAAATACTAGGAAACATACAAATAAAATCCGTATATCCTCGGGTAAAATCCCACTTCGTGTTTAATCCCACATCCTCCTCTGATTTCACAAACAGGCATTTCCCCGGGCATAGTCCCAGTATTGACTTTTGGTCTGAATGTAGGCTTCTCTCTAGACAGTTCAGATGAGTTTTTACAAGAAATGCTTACCAATAATTTTTTATCCTGAACCAGGATTCCCTGGGTATAGTCCTACCCTCAAAGTTGGCCCAATTTTGTGTTCTACAGTAGGTGGGTGGGATTATACCACAGGATATACGGTATTTGAATTGTTGAAGTTTCAGTAGATCAAACAATTATAATACAGTATATACTGTACGCATTTGTTTTTATCTATTAATATCGTTTCAAATTAATTAATTAAATTTCAGTATATCACCGGGCGGTTTAGAATTAATGTTCTTTGCCTCTTGTGTTTAATATTATATGCTATATATATTATTACAGTACTACTATATAACTACATACTGTACATTATAATTTAACGGCATATCTTAAGTGAACTTGTGTACGCACCAATGACATTGATGACGGAACAGGCTTATCCATCTAGCACTATTTGAATTCTACCATGTTTCCTCTAAAGGTCATTCCATCTGCCTCATCTACAGGTCGTGACCTGTAAAGGTCAAAGTCTGATTGAGATAACTTTATAAGCAAAGCCTTGTCTACACTATGAAACTTGTATGTGTCAAAAAAAATATAGACATATATGGACATGATGATGTCATATCACTGCCATATTTAGGCACATCCCACTTTTTTTTTTTTTGTCAAACTACAGTAGTTCTGATAGTGTAGATAGGGCTTTAGAAAATCTTCAATGTCAATGTCTTATTTATTTTGATTTCAGAACATTGATTAAAGCATGCATAGTATAGGTTAAGAGAGGGTACTGTAACTCCCATTATAACCCCAACCATACTGTACCTAGTCTGAATACATAAAGGCTGCATTAAGCATAAACCATATCACTCCATTCAACAACATGTATTTAGAAACAGTTCAAGAAATAAAAGAAGCATACATGTACAATAACTTAAATGGTAACAATAAATAAGAACTGTTTCGGAAAAAAGAATAGATCAGAGTTTTCTCCATTATCTAGATTATTTTGACTATGTGCACTTAATTGATTTCATGTCATCATGTCTCTATAGAGAACAAGACAATTATTACTATGGGAACATATTAATACACATTAAGTAACATTGAAATTACTTCAGCATGTGTAGACTTTAATCATGCATCATCTCTGCTTACAGGTGTATTGGAAATATAGCAATGCCTCAAAACATAGGAGAAATCTAGCAATTGTTGGTAGTGTGTCCTTATCTATAGTAGCAGCTCCTGTATTGGCAGCATTGACTGTTGGTAAGTAGCATAGTGTTGAATTACAATAATATAAGTACAATATTGTTTAAATGTTTGCATAGCAAATAAACATACAGTAGTACAGTTATGTTCGCCATATCGGTTTTCCATAATGGAAATATAGTTGAGAATGTCTAAACGTTTCGGTTGTTCTGGAGGAGAACTGCCAGTGGAGTTACCAATCAAAGGGTCCTGGGTTCAAGTCCTGTCATATGTCAGGATTTTTCCTAATGACAATTTACAACTCCACTCCATAAGACTTTTTAATAAGATGTAGAGCATCTTGTGTATATTTGTCTTGTGAACGTGATTGCCACCTTTAAAAAGAATAGTGAATGAATTCGCTTATGGTTATTCTTGGCAATTTGCCTAAATATATAAAACAAAACAAAAAAAACAAAATGTTAATCTTATCGAAAAGTTAATTTATTGCACTATTTTATTTTATTTTTGTTCTTTTTCTAGGTATTGGTGTTCCTATTATGCTAACCTATGTCTATGGAGTGGTACCATTCTCTCTATGTCGTAGCGGTGGGTGCGGTGTAACAACTAGTCAAGGAGGAGGTGTCCGAATTGAATTTGACGACGATGATAATGCCACTGCTGGAGTTACCAATGCTTCTGGTAAGCTTAATCGTTTTCTGTTTTGAAATTTTATTTTTTTACCACTTTTGGTAATTTCATGGAACAGTGCAATTGAATAGTGTATGCTGTTTAACTTTAAATGGTGTGTATTTTTTTTGGTTGGATCTTGTGGACCATGTTGATGTTCTTTTGTCTTGTTTTTTATGTATTCCAGTCTGTAAATGACGGGCTCCCCCGCTGTTGATTGCGAATTGAAATAAAATAAATAAATATTATAGAAAAAATGCTTACATAACTAAAAATAAACAGAAGAAATAATAATTTTTATAGTACAGCTAAAATCATCAGACCTCATAATGTGTGACATTCCTTTCTATGACTTGTGATCTATTTATATCTGCTGCGCTTCCCTGCCAGATATCCAAGGTCAAATTGTATGCATCGCTGCACAAAGGCATGAACGCTCACAGTATGATTAAGAGTACCTTAGTCATACTGTATTGCAAGTGTGTGTCTTTGTACCGGTATGAGTGCGTCCTATTGGTGGATAATATTAAATGATCATGCATGTGTGCTGGGCTGCTACTACGAGGGTGAGATGACAAAGAGGAAGTACCCGGAATATTTGAACAGTTGCGCCATTAAGCTCTGTCTACACTATCAAACTAGTTTGACAAAAATAAGTGTGATGTGCCTGAATATGGTAGTGATATGACATCATCATGTCCATATATGAGCACATCACATTTTTTTGTCACATAAAGTTTGATAGTGTAAACAAGACCTTATACTGCTTATGATTATCAGTCGCCGTGTTGTAGCCATTATGTAAAACTCATGATCATCTTTTATGCATTCGCTCTGTACTATGACAGGATGTTGTCTGTTATAATAATTATTGTAAATGTGTAATGTACTAATTTCCCAGGAAAACAGATAAAATATGCATATCTCACCATTATATTGTTATCTATATTTTATAGAATGTCTATATATAAAATGACAAGAATAATTAATGGTTAAGGCTTAGGTCAAAAAAACGAGAATTAAACGTATAATTATATCCCTAAAGGGTAGCACAAATTTAACCTTAAAGTTAATACTAAATGTTTTATTGAGGAAGAGAAGAACAGATGCCAAAATACAGAGACAGATGTCCTCAACCTGAACCAGATGAAGAGGATAACTAACTAATACTTTACATTATGTAACACATATAAATAAACAATAAAGATTGTTTATTTACAATACAATATACATAGGAGACCCATTTTTTAAGACCTCCAACTACTAAATCAACTCTAAAGGCATTGCTAGTACCCTAAAGCTCTGTCTACACTATCAAACTAGTTTGACAAAAAAAGTGATGTGCCCAATGTGGTAGTGATATGACATCATCACTGTATGTCCATATATGGGCCTATCATATTTTGTTGTCACCTATTAAGTTTATGTAGTGTAGACCTTAAGTATAAATATATATATATCATAATGAAACACTTCTCTAAATTCTTACACTACAGATATAAACGCAGAGGTCAACAGTGCTGTTGGCAACCCAAGTATAGGAGAAGCAAGTGTAGCTCGTGAAAGCCATCTAGAGGTTGTAGGAGTCCTACACGATGACACAGTTAGTGACAGCGCTAGTACCAGAGCCATTGCTGGTTCAAGTCTTACTGGTAGTTTGTCTGGAAGTGGTGGTATTGGACCCAGCGTTATTGGACAAAATAAGTAAGTCAAAGTTTATTCATAGAAATTCAAATAAATTTTGGGATTTTTTCTTCAGAAATGAAAGGTGAAGTGCTTACCTTAAGTGATGCTTATCTTAGTGAAATAAGGAGGCAAAGAGTATTACTCGTATAGGCTGCCTCCTCTCATAGTGTTTATGTGTAAGTCATATGTTCGTTTCAAAGAGTTGAGTGTTGAAACAATGTGGTAAGGTAATGAATTCCATGTGTTTATTTATACTAAAGGTATTGAACCAAGATTTACACAGCTTAAAATGATGCCTCGTGTAAAGTTGTATAGCTTTCTTCTTCTTCCTTGTTTGCCTCATTTGGAGGTCGTGGGTTCATTCCTAAGAACGAATTTGTAGAATTGCTTTAAATCGTATGTTTAAAAGTAGCACATGGCGTGTATATGTAGTAATGTTATGTTTTTGACCAAGTTGCAATTATTATATTACTAGCATTTTTAATTAGAATTAAGTGCTGTATATGTTAGACTACCTTAGCGTATCTAGGATGCATAGACAATGAAAATTGAAGTATGTGATTTCAGTCCATGCTCATTTGCATTTGTTGCTGATATTGCTCAAAGTAAAAATATAATAGGATTAGGACTAGATATAGAACACTTGTATACAACAATCTTGAAAGACATCCATCAGTGTTGTAATTAAAAATTCCATGTTGTATGACGTTATTTGTTTTACATCAGTCTTCACTTTTTAAGGTTTAATTTTGTGTGCTAACCTTTATCGTTTTTCTTAATGATGATCATGTCATATCACTACTATATTGGGGCATATCACTACCATATTTGGGTACATCACACTTTTTTTGTCAAACTAGTTTGATAGTGTAGACTGTACTCTCCTGAAATATTGATTTGAGGAAAAAACAATAGTGTATTGTAGACAAGAGTTTTACTGTTTACATAACCAAAATGATAATTCATTAAAATTGATTGATACATTTTTAAATATTAAACTCAGTATTGCATTTAGATGACAGGATATGATCTTAATTAAGTTTTCAAATAAGTATATTTGTGTGCAATAGGTCACTGGTATTGTATTATTTTTGTACTTCTTTCAGATGATATTCTTTTCACATACATACTACTACTCAGTAGTTTGATGTATTTTTAATAAATGACATATTATATTAGTTGTTGTTATCTTTTTTTGGGATGTGACAAGAAACTTTGTTTTCTTCTACTATAGGATCCCCAATAATGGTATTTAAAATCTCTGAATTATATTATATGTATTGTTATTTTGCCATTAAAGAAATTAATGTAATTTATCAACTCATATTTCATTCCCATTGGAGTATTTTTGCTCAACATGGGTGCAACATGTCATAGTGCGTAAGACTTGTGAATGGCTATCTGATTGGTCAATTTGAGACAGCTACAGAATATTAGATGTTCCCTCTCCACAGTGATTGCATTAGAGTTGACCATTGTCTATTGTTGTACTCCATCTATTTCTACCTCATTAAGTATCCTTATTAAATACTGCTAACTAATTCAGAGTGATCAGTCTTGCTAAAAACCTCACATTTAATGAATGGTGTGACATGAAGTAATTACATGGCTATTTATAGCACATTTTCTGTCAATTACAATAGATGTGTAAGAATACAACTGATTACATAATTCACATCATGTCTCTGTTTCCTTGTTACGTATTGCGTAAATCACAATTAGTGACGTACGTTGAAAGTGCAGTTAAATTTCCCATAAATCAATCCATTATTAGTATTATATTTTCTGACATAATATTCTGTGAATATACTGAAGAACTTTTACTTTTAAATAGCTATTAAAGCTCTGTCTACATTATCAAATTTTATGTGACAAACAAAACTTGAGGAAACCACTATTCTAATTAAAGGAATACTTTCCTCCTGTGGAACAACCTAAATCACTGTCTACACTATTAAACTAGTGTGACAAAAAACATGTGATGTGCCCAATATTGTAGTGATATACCCAAATATGGTAGTGATATACCCAAATATAGTAGTAAGTGATATGACATCATGTCCATATATGGGCACATCACATTTTTTTCTCACATAAAATTTGATAGTGCAGACAAAGCTTAAGAATAGGATGGGTTTGTGACGCTAAAAACAATCGTTTAGTTTTTGATATGAATTTTATATCTGTATCATCTAATGCCTCACACTTTCCCATCATTTTATGCCATCCATATTTTTCACAATTTTTTTGTTCTATTCAATTGTTCACTCCCTCTCTTTTTCACTCTTTCAAAGCTCTGTCTACACTGTCAAACGTTATGTGACAAAAACATGTGATGTGCCCATATACATGGATATGATGATGTCATAGCACTACCATATTTTGGAATATCACTACTGGCTTGATAGTGTAAACAGAGATTTACTCTCACTCCACAATTTTTAATACTACAATACAATTATATAAAAAAACGAAAAATGCTGGGCATGGCAGCTTAAGCAAAATACATAAATACAAAATACACTGTATTTTACACATTTTATCATATTTTTAATGTTTTTATATACGTGACAAGCAATTTTTAAGCCAGAGTGCTTGATGGAATATAATAATTGAATTGAATTTGTACTGTATAAAAACAAATTTAATTTATAAATTTTATTTATTTTAATTTTTATTTTGCAGGTTGGATGTACACTTTGAAGTGAGCAGTAAGCGATGCAGCGTGAGCAGTGAGAGTACGTCGTTAAACCTACCTGACAACGCAAGTATGACCGCCATGGCAGGATCAATTAGCGAAGAAAAAGGTTAATTGATATTCTTTATTTCTACATACACTTTGTTTCCCTTTCATTATGTAATACATAATTTGTTTTCAATGTCGTCATTGCTAATTATTTTTCAATTTGATAATCACTTTTTTAGTTTTTGTTGCTTACGTATTTATAGTTTATAGTGCAGAGAAGTAATTGTTTTTCATTGAATTCACTTCAATTCACGTCTTCTACAGTACCTCATCATTTGAAGCTGTATAACTTAGCTATTTTTGAAATTATAGTTACTTAATTAATATAAATTTAAAGAAATATTTCATGCTGGTACATCAAAATAGCTTATAATAATAGTCAAGTACTATATAGAGTAAAATGTTATTTTCTCTTATTATTAATAGTAGTGGGACTTTATCCTAGGGGTTGAAGTGTTTAGATTTCAATTCTATTTATGTTCAAGTCCTGGCATACATAGGTTTAAATATCATACAGTACCTTGTACCTCATAATGATGCTTAACTTCCCATTTTTCTTTTTGAATGATGTGTTTTCAAATTTAATGATTGATATTTCTTATCAATTCCAGTATGTTAAAAATATCATAAATTAAATTATTTTGTCATAGGTATAACTAACATTTCATCAATTGTCCACGGCCCATTTGACATGCACGCTGAGGTGGTTGATAGAATCACCAAGTCACGACATTCCAGTGGAGGAAGCAGTAACGTAGACGTTGGCCAAAATGGACTCAACCCGTGGGAACCACACAAAGGGGACCGAGTAGGAGCAGGGGACAGAGTTGGGGCAATAAAGAAAAGTAAAGGTAGATCCAGAAGCAGTAAGAAAAATACTGTTAAGATCAGTGACCACGTCACGGAGACGTCATACCACGATAACGATAGCATAAATGATTCGATCCATTCGGAATTGAGTGGGAACATAGCCGATTGCGAGACACCGTCGGAGTGCGGCTCGATCGTGGTCGGTGACATCACTACCGGGAACGAAGATAAGCTATCTACCGGCGTGATCTCTCCCGTGGACAAACTGCGTAGTAATTCTGTTGACTCGACGAATTCAGCGAGCACCAATCACAAAACGTACGTGCAAGAACCGATCTCAAGTATGACCGAAGTTGAAAACGACAAACCAACAAACCATATTTTAACAATCGCACCAAAACAGAAACTGATGTCTACTGATTTATAAATGTACATTTTTTTATTTATGATAATGTCAAGATATATAATGTTATTATGTAATTAACTCGCTATTTTAGCTATATTTGTAGATAATAGTTGTAAATCAAACATTTATTTAATGAGAATTGATTGTGTAGTAAATTGTATATTCTGTCGGCGGCGGGGATAACAAAATAAAAGTTGATGTTGCAAAATTTATATGAAGAAAAAAAAAATTATTTATGTTGCCGCTTTACTGTAAGTAAAATTCCCAGTTACTACAAAAAGGTATTCAGTGTAGAGATAAAATATTAATAGTAGATGCTCCTTATTTAGGATGGTTCAGGTATCAAAGTAAACAAACAACCACAATAATGCGTATTGATGATGTAGATTAAAAACAGTCCATTTATGATGACGTATGACTTAAATTATGCATTTAGTCGTTTTCCAGTTTCTAAAAAATTTGATTTTTACACGACAAACATGCACCCAAAAATTATTAAAATGTGTGTGATGAGAGAATCCAATGTCATCGCATGGCCCTAAAATACGACCAGGTTAGGTCTGACGACGTGACATTAAACTAATTGTACCTACATGACCTCATAAGTCAAAGGTCATACTAGGTCATCCAAAGCTCTCAAGTAATGCTTTTTATTTTGATCCTAAAATCAATTGTTCAGTAATCAAAGTGTGTTGAATTGAATTTAATCAGGGAAATACTATAAGTATTTAATCTATTATTTTAAAATCTAAAATATGAATTTTAAGACAATCAAATACAATAGCATTCATTAAATATTAAAATTTAAAAAATTATAAATATACGGTATTTTTTCGGCATAAATTTTTTTTAGTTGTAAAATTATCTTAATTCTTAAACATAAAAAAAAAATAATAAAAAAATTTTTTTTTTTCTAATAGTTTTGTTTTCACACTTTTTTTCCCAACACCTTTAGTCAATCAGTGTAAACATTAATTATGAATATGTTATAAATATACAATTATACATAATGGAATGAAACTAATTGTATCATAATATTTTGAGGTAAAATTTGGTGATGGTTTTATTCATAATTACATTGGGTGTATACATGTGGATACAATGCCCAATTCCATATTATGTCCCTGCATTTCATTACTTTATCTGGAATGAATGCAAGGGATTATGTCAAATTTATTCTACTGCAGATACTGCAGTAATATATAACAATAATAATGTGTTATTTTAGTTTATTTAAATCTCAAAGATTATGAGGTGTTAACTAAAATAAACAGTGTGTATGATCACACAAAAAGGGTTTGCTAAATACATTGCATAAAGAAGTTGAGTAAAAAAAGAGGAGTGGTTACTGCAGTAACTGCAATAAAATAACTTTGACATGGTCCTTAATAGTATTCAAATACATACAACAATAATTATGTCAACATACAAAATGATTAATATTTATTTATTAAATTAAATATAACAAATATGTCCTCCTAAGTAAAGATGTATTTGCTTAATATTCAAGCACGTACTCTACACCTCCACGGACGTGCTGTTTATATTTAGCACGCTAATGACGTACTTAAAATACATTAAACGACAAAGTGGTGTTTATGCGTCATCTAATGATGTGACACTAGTACACATATAAAACACTCTACATAATATGTATAACACGTAATGTTAATGGTTTTATAACACTATGGTTAAACACTATGGCTATCGTAATTTAAAATGTAAAATAATTACATGTTCACATGTGTATATCTTTTTGTTTAAATGTTTGCTGTGTTTGAATTTTGTTTTCATTTTATTTTGTTTTCTTTTTATCAGTCTTGTGTGTATGTTATCCTTTGCTTTACCTTTCATTTATTTACTTTTATATTTCTTAACATACATCCTTTATACATATATTACCATACTTAATAAATTATCACATCATTTATACAATAATTATAAGGCTACTATTACAAGCTAAAACATATACCATTTGGCCAAAGAACATGACATAACCTATTTGATCTATGTCCATTTCTTCATTACGCATTATTCATATGTGCCCCCTATTAAGCTTTATGTGACAACAATATGTGATGTGCCTATATATGGACACAATGATGTCATATCACTACCATATTTGGGTATATTACTACCATATTTGCGCATATTCACACTTTTTCTTAATTTCTTGTGTGTTTACTGTCATGTGTAAATTATTATAATATGCCGTGCCTTTTGTTGTTTTCAATAAAAAAAATTAAAAAATTCAAACTTTACAGATGGTTTCAGTATCAAACCTATAACGTATGTTTCAAACCAATTGTATATTTATTGTATTCTAAATACATAGTAATCATCCACAAATTGATTCCATTACATATAAATATCGGGTTATTTTTCAATTGTTTCCTAAATACACAATAAAACATCACTAAACAAATCTTCAATTTAAAATATGAAAAGTATAATACCTTGATTGACGATTGAAGAGCGTTTGAGTTTGCTAGATAGATTTAAGTATAGCTATATTTGAGTTATAGTTTGTATAATTTGGGTTTATTATTATTTATATATTAGTTGAATTATGAGGATTTCTCTATGGTAATATGGAGTTTTTTTATAACCTCTATGTGGAATCTTTTATAACCTCTATGGTAATATTTAGACATGATTCAATAGGAACGTATATTCTACTACACCTTGGTTACAGTGGTGTAATACTGTAATTGGAAACCACTCGTGTTTTAATATTTTCTGTACTGTATCTAGGCAGATGGCATAATATGTGTATACAGTATCTAGGGAAATGCTATGATAGGTCTAACAGTGCATGTCACATATGACCAATTTATCAAGAATTTGTTAAATAAATACTGTGTCACTGTACTGTATGTGGCAAAAAATAGTATGGAAAAACACATGTTTTGCTGTATCACTGAATTTGCCTAGATATAATTGCTGAATCTAGATACAGTACTGAGAATCTTTTTAAGGAAGACTAGCATACTGTACTGGTTTATATGCTACATAAATATTTTGGCATATATGGCGTTTCATATGTATACTACTTGAGAACAAAAATCGAAATGTCGAGTTGTGGACTCTGTGTGTGGACCTTGGTTGTTATTGCTGCATTGTCAAATTACTGTTGAGAATTCTATTAATTACCTTTTTGAGTAAAGAAAACAGCTCAACCTTCATTTCACAATTGATGCATTTAGCGCATTTAGTTGCCATGGCAAACTGCATCTTAATAGAGAATGTATTAATAGGTTTCAATTAATTTCCAAGAAATGTGAATTTTTTCTATTTTTGATCCGCATAAATACTTCATAATCATATGGGGTGCATTGTCATATCAATGATATACAGCAGAATATAAGATTATAGTTATTATAGTGTTATATACTATTGTTAAGCTCTGTCCCACACTATCAAACTTTATGCGACAAAAAAATATGATGTGCCCATCTATGGACATGATGATGTCATATCACTAGCATTTGAGCATATCACTACCATATTTCGGCACATCACACTTTTTTGATAGTGTAGACAGAGCTTTAGATATTATATTCATCTAGTTGTTTTTTTAATCCCACCAAAAAAGTGTTACTTTTCTTTGTAAGCAAATATAAGGTTATAATTATATTTATTCATATTGTAAAGTTTAAGAGGAGAAAAAAAATATGCTCCTCATTATTAGTTATCATCCCTTTGTTTCTTAAGATCTGTCCACACTATCAAAATAGTTTGATGTGCCCAAATATGGTAGTGATATGCCCAAAAATGGTAGTGATATGACATCATCGTGTCCATATATGGGAACATTAAAAAATATGAGCACATCACATTTTCTTTGTCACATAAAGTTTGATAGTGTAGACAGAGCTTTAGAGGTTCAAATCATTGGTGGGATTGAGTTGGGGTAGGTCCCATGCTTCCACTTTTGAAGGTCCAAAACAAGAAAAGGGTTGGGGGAGGGGAGAGGACTGGAAAGAACTCCCCCCACCAATATCCCCCTTTCAAACATCTTAAATCCACCATTGCCTTTTAAACCTAGTTCAATGATCTTAAAACACAACTGAACATATTATTTTTTAAACAACAAATGTGTCTAAATTATGTTCAATGAAAAAGTTATATTTCTAGCCTTTCTATTGCATAGATAATACATAATTATAATACATTATATAAGTTATATTATTAATATGTAATTATGTAATACTCATAATTGAAAAAAATGTCCTGATTGTAGGGGGTGGGGGACTGTGCCTCCTGCTAATATTTCTTGCAGTATTTTGTTTACTACACTGATGATAAATGATATGCCTACCTGTTGTGGGAATTATGTTTATTTTTATTATCCAATATACCTTTGCACATTGATTTAAAAATTAGAAGAAAAAAAATGTTTTTGACAAAACAAATTAAAAGATATATACAAATATTTTATAGTTTGCATTTATTTTATATATTTCTCATAGATTTTGAAATAGACTGATATTACATGAATCATTTAAACATGATTGACGTTGACAATAAAATATCACCTGTCCTGATAGACACGTGACTACGTTTGATGACAGAGATCAAATGATTGACAGAAATGAATAATTTCATTTACTGAAACTAGAAGTTAATTAAACGCTTTGGATAATCTACGTTCTTTTGTTAATCATTATCTTATCAGTTTTGTTGTTACAAAATATTAAACCGATTCCCCGAAAACAATAGATAAATCGCGACCATTGAACGACATGTGGCGCGTCGAAAATCGGGTCATAGTTACGGTTGCTAGGGAATTGTTGTGGAGTCCACATGCTTGTGTTGTTATGGTGGTAAGAATCGTACTGTGTTTGTTACTTAAAAAAAGGTGTAACAAATATTTATTAAAACACTTTTGAGACCCAATTAAAGTCGGCTGTGTATGCTTAGCATCGGACACGACTGTACGAGATGTCCAGTGAAGAAAATGAGCAGGTAAGTATCGATTTTAGTCCCAGTTTTAAGTGTTAACTAGGCCTAAATACAAACTAAGTTGTGGGTACTGTGTTTGTTACACGGTATTGCATTGTTAGGCCTTGTTTGTTACAATACGTAGTGGGTATGGTGGTGTTTACTGCACCTAACTGAGGCTGAAAACAGCTTACTTACTGTTCTAGTGGGCCTGCTGTTTTTGTTGTAGGCCTCCCACCAGGATTGGAGTTATAGGCATGAAAAACAAATATTTATATGCAATGAATATTTTATCTATTAATTAAAAATGTATTGTCCCCCAAAAAACATGAAAAATGAAGATTATTTAAAAAAAAAACTTTGAATAGGTCATTTTATATTTTAATACACTTCCGTAGAAAAAAAGTAAAAATAATATATTTTTACTTTTACAAAATAAACCTGGCCTGTCAATTTGACCATTTATTGCTTTTTAAATTTAAAAATTACAGTTTTTTCAGATAAATAATTTTTTTTTTCCAGTTCCTGGTCAAAGTGAATAACTACATTAAAATGGCATATTCATTTTCAGGGAATTGTGAATTTTATATTAATTAATAATTAATATTTTATTTTAATTATTTTAGGTGCAATCAACTGAAGGGGAAACGGAGGAACCAACACAGGAACCAGCAGCACCAAGTGAAAAAAATGATGGTACACATTCAAAATAATATTTTAATAATAAAATAATACTACATACAGTAACTTGGGACGATCTTAGAATGTTTAGATTTTCAGAAAGCAAACAATTTGTTACAATACATTTTTTAAATATTGTATGTGAATCAAATATGCCCAAATATGGTAGTGATATGCCCAAATATGGTAGTGATATGACATCATCATGTCCATATATGGGCACATCACATTGTTTTTTTGTTGCATAAAGTTTGATAGTGTAGACAGAGATTAAGAAAGATTTGCTTTGCTTTCCTAGATTCAGCTCAAAATTCACCAAGAGATAAGAAGATGGAGCAACAATTCTTAGCCGAAATGAAAAGGTTGAAAACAAGTCTGGAAAGAGAGTCTACCAAAATTATGAAACCAGAATTGTAAATATTGTTTTAAATTTCTTTCACTCCTTTTTGTTAAGTGTATTGTTTTTTTTTGTTTGTTTTTGTTTTTTTATGAGATGAACAAAAAGACATTAATTTGATGTTATTATGTTTTTCAGTAAGCCATATTCACCCTTTATCTGGAGTAGTTTGGAACCTTATTACAATACATATCTGATGCAGTACATGGCTGACATGGTAAGAGAGAGAACCCTTGTAAGCCTAGGGTTCATTACTCAGTAGCAATTTAACATTCTTTGCTGGTTTAAAATGTTTACAGTAATTAATACTATTTCTGCAATTACATTTAGCCTCCTGCAGTGCGACATGGGTATATCACAAGAAAGACGGCAATAGGCCTTGTTGATCCAGAAGTCTCGCATTCAATGGACATGTAAGTCAACTCATGTGTAAAGCTCTGTCTACACTATCAAACATTATGGGATGCTAATGGTTTCTACTTTAATAACAATATACTTTTGTCCTTTTTAAAATTGTAATAATTTGGTGTTTTTCTTTTCAGAGTGGTAGACCCAGTTCCTGCATCAGTTCCATGTCCCACAAGACCAGACATTAAGAAAATGTAAGTTTATTTTTAATGTGACTTGGGATAGGATTAGAGTATTACCGTATTTATTCAAATAAACGCCACCCACCCTCCCTCTCATAGAACATCACTCCCCTTGAATAAACGCCCCAGGACCTTTATTTATTTCCTCAAATAAACGCATGATTATAAACATCATTTGGGGGAGAACCCTGACTACTGTAGACTGAACTTCAGGTAATTATTTTTGTAGCGTGTTGACAAGAAGCAGTGATAAGAAGGAGGGCAGTACACGTCTTCCAAAGTGGCCGGTTGTTTCCATCAAACGACCTGTGGCAAATAACACGGAATTAAACTGGGGAGACGTTCCTTCTCTCAGGTAAGCATATTACATACTGTTGTGTATAATAAAGTCATTCAAGTTTACAGTACTCTATTTAGATATTGTTTTGGAGTTATATTGTAGAAGAGACACTGTGGGAACCGAACAAAGCTCTTAATTACGGGTCTTTCACACCTGTTCCGGCACGGTTCCAATCCAGAGCCGGCAAATCAAATTGAACGTACATGTTTCGTTTTAAACGGCTATGCACCAATCAATGTGCGCATAGCTGTGTGAAAACAAAGCACGTTGAATTTGCCGGCGCCAGACTGTAACCGTGCCAGAACAGGTGTGAAAGACCCTTTAGTGGTGTGTATACTGAATAGGTGTATTATATATTTCCTCTTATTTGTAACACAGGAATAATTTATAGGGGTGTCCAAAAGTAGGGGCTTTACTATTTTTTATTATACTTACTTTTATCTTTATTCAAAATCATTTCAATAAATTAGGAGTGAGCTTGGAACTAAGTACAGCAGCAACGCTCATGAGCGTAAACAGAAAGATTACACGAGAACAAAACAAGATTGGAGCCGAATGGAATTATTTAAACTTAAAGAACTGCACGAAATCAACCGCGAACACATGCGAATGACGTGTAATGCTTATCTGGGGACTTCCCCCGGATCAAGGAAGGCGGTGGAAGAGCTTGCCCAAGTGTTAGAATGACAACCATTTACTATGCTTTACTTTGTTTGCAAGACAGTGTGTGAAATATTGGACTTTCTATCAAATTGAAAGACTGGATGTTAGAAAGGGATTATATATTAAAATACTGTAAATATGATGTTTTCATTCTTTTTAGATTCAAGTAGTTTTATTTTTTCATAACTGGTTATCATAATGTGACCTGCGCAGAATAACATAATCATGTGAAAAAAGCGCATGTTTCCTGAATACCAAGTTATTTTGGGCATTTTTAGTAAAAAAATGGCTATATATTGCTTTGTATCATTTTATAGAGCCATAGTAACTAGTTTTGTCGAAAAATTAAAGGGTCGAAATTTTGCCATTTTTCGAAAAAATCCTGTACTATAGTACAGGGATTTTTTCGAAAAATGCCCAAAATATGACCTTTTTAAAATTCAATTTTTATGCGATAATATGGCTATATATTGCTTTATATCATCTTATAGAGTCATAGTAACTAGTTTTGTCGAAAAATAAAAGGGTCGAAATTTTGCCATTTTTTCAAAAAATCCCTATACTACAGTACAGGGATTTTTTCGAAAAATGCCCAAAATATCACCTTTTTAAAATTCAATTATTATGCGATAATATGGCTATATATTGCTTTGTATCATTTTATAGAGCCATAGTAACTAGTTTTGTCGAAAAATAAAAGGGTCGAAATTTTGCCATTTTTTGGAAAAAATCCCTGTACTATAGTACAGGGATTTTTTCGAAAAATGCCCAAAATATCACCTTTTTAAAATTCAATTATTATGCGATAATGTATCTATATATTGTTTTGTATCATCTCATAGAGCCATAGTAACTAGTTTTGTTGAAAACTAAAAGGGTCGAAATTTTGCCATTTTTTGGAAAAAATCCCTGTACTATAGTACAGGGATTTTTTCGAAAAATGACCAAAATATCACCTTTTTAAAATTCAATTATTATGCGATAATATGGCTATATATTGCTTTATATCATTTTATAGAGCCATAGTAACTAGTTTTGTCGAAAAATAAAAGGGTCGAAATTTTGGGATTTTTTCGAAAAATGCCCAAAATATCACCTTTTTAAAATTCAATTTTTATGCGATAATATGGCTATATATTGCTTTATATCATCTTATAGAGTCATAGTAACTAGTTTTGTCGAAAAATAAAAGGGTCGAAATTTTGCCATTTTTTCAAAAAATCCCTATACTATAGTACAGGGATTTTTTCGAAAAATGCCCAAAATATCACCTTTTTAAAATTCAATATTTATGCGATAATATGGCTATATATTGCTTTATATCATCTTATAGAGCCATAGTAACTAGTTTTGTCGAAAAATAAAAGGGTCGAAATTTTGCCATTTTTGGAAAAAATCCCTGTACTATAGTACAGGGATTTTTTCGAAAAATGCCCAAAATATCACCTTTTTAAAATTCAATTTTTATGCGATAATATGGCTATATATTGCTTTATATCATCTTATAGAGTCATAGTAACTAGTTTTGTCGAAAAATAAAAGGGTCGAAATTTTGCCATTTTTTCAAAAAATCCCTATACTATAGTACAGGGATTTTTTCGAAAATTGCCCAAAATATCACCTTTTTAAAATTCAATATTTATGCGATAATATGGCTATATATTGCTTTGTATCATTTTATAGAGCCATAGTAACTAGTTTTGTCGAAAAATAAAAGGGTCGAAATGTTGCCATTTTTTCGAAAAATGCCCAAAATATCACCTTTTTAAAATTCAATTATTATGCGATAATGTATCTATATATTGTTTTGTATCATCTTATAGAGCCATAGTAACTAGTTTTGTTGAAAAATAAAAGGGTCGAAATTTTGCCATTTTTTTTTTCCATCATCTCATAGCGTCAAAGTAACCAAAATAAAAATGTTGTTACACCATAAAACGTGCACACATATCAATACAGGTATTACTATTAGTGCGTAATAAGATGATGTTTGAAAAGCGCATATATTGGCCATTTTATGTAAAAATTCCTTGTACTAAAAAATTGCCATATTTTGACCTTTTTATTTGTACACTGGTTACTATGACACCACATGATAACACATTGTACATATAGCAATATTTGTAGATGCGATTTGTCAACAAAAATTAAACGAATTGAAACACATATCCATTTAAGTATGTTTTTATTTATTTTTTTCTTATAATTTACACTACACATGTTGATTGAAGATGTAGTATCATTTTAGATATGGTAGCGACACCTACCCATTACTGTCGACGTTTGGCGGAAAATAAATGCAGTTATCAATGTTGTTTGAAATTATTTGCCTGGAAGCAGAATACCATCATACTGAAGAAAAGAATATTTTTATATATTACAATGCAATAATTGTAATTAATTTGATGCTAAAGCTCTGTCTACACTATCAAACTTTATGACAAAAAAATGTGACGTACCATATCACTACCATATTTGGGTATATCACTACCATATTTGGGTATATCACTACCATATTTGGGTATATCACTACCATATTTGGGTATATCCCTACCATATTTGGGTACATCACTACCATATTTGGGCACATCACAAACTAGTTTGATAGTGTAGACAGTGCTTAACAATGAATGGATACATACAATGATCACATGGATTTTAAAATCTGTATTTATTTTATTGTATATTTGTATTATAACTATTCTCATCTTAATAATATATGTATAGAATTTAAATTGCAATTTGTTGTGTGTTGTACCATACAGTATTTCCATCTTTAAAAAAAAATTTACTGTAAAACAAGAAACTTTTGCGCGCATTAAACGTTCGCTAATTTTGTGACTGACTAAATACACAAAAATTTCCTGCCACAAATAATTTTCAAAATGTACTGTACTATATACAATAGCTTATGCATTAGCGTCTTTATAATGCAAATGTCGCGTATATGCGATCTTGTTATAGTACTTCTTTTTCTCAAAATTGCGAAAGTTTTATGTCGCAAAAATGGTCGATGTGTAACCGATTCGCAAAAGTTTCATGTCATGAAAGCTTCTGGTTTTACAGTATATGGACATGAATGAATGCAATGAACAAATTAGTAAATGAATATGGATAAGAATGAATGCAAGATTAAATACAAGAAAGAATGAATGTACATTACCTTTTGCTGGAACCACTTCATAGCTTCCTCTTTTGATACATTATGTTTTGGTCCAACACGACCTCTCTTCTTTTTACGATGTCTTACGTTGAACCCTGGTCGTCCAAGCACGACATAGAAGTCCATACCGTAGATACCGATGCCAGGATCGTATTTGATTCCCAAATCGATGTGTTCTTGAATTCCAAAACCAAAGTTGCCGGTCTGAGAGAAGTTGCCTTTCCTCAATTCATATTCACGAACCTGTAGAGATTACAATCCATAATTTAACCATAATAAAAGTATAAGCTTTTTTTTAATAAAATGTTAAAACCGGGTAACTAGGCCTAGGCTATATTTAGAACACTATTATTTTCACTATTAGTTAAGTGTGGACAGAACCATATATATATATTACTCAAAAAGTTATTGCTCGATTTTCATAAGATGGTTTCATAGCTGTATGCCTAGGCCGAGGTTTTCGCTATCTGAGTGGCCTTCTAGTTAATAACTGTTAGTAATTAGTACATTTCAGTACCTTTTCATCATTTTAAATTTGTTTTTTGTTTGTTGGTTATCCGCACTTGGCGGATAACCCCTTATTAATATTATGTGTTCTGTTTGTTTATGATATGAATATACTGAGCAATCATGAACAACTTTATGCTGAGCTTTCATTTGAAGAAAGGGTATTCCAGTAGGTAAGATGAATTTCTAAAACAATATACCATAAGGTGAATTACCTTTAGACCTTTTTCCAAGATTTCTTCTGCCTTAGCTCCACGTACAGTACAGTGTACAGCGATCTTTTCATTTCTACGGATACCGAAAGATCTGACAGTGTAGCGGGCTGCAAATATATGTAAGAAAATAAATGAGTGTTGTGCATAAAATCAATATAAAGCTCTGTCTATACTATCCAACTTTATGTGACAAAAAAATGTGATGCGCCCATATATGGACATGATTATGTCATATAACTACCATATTTGGGCATATCACTACCATATTTGGACACAATAGTACAGATACTATATATCCACTTAAGCGGAACATACATAAGATCTTTTGTAGATGTATCTCTTAATTTGTAACACCATCATTATGGTCAATGATCATGAGTTGCAAAAGAGAATTTTCTATAGCACAGATATTTTAAAATTCTGTCAAAATCAATCAATTGAAGTTGCAGTATGCCTCTGTGCAAATGACATTATATGAACAATTCAGTTTCAATCAAGTATAGTTATTGTAGTGATACATTAAAAGAGATAGTGTCCAATTAATAAGCCACTCCTCAAACGCCTTCCTTGTGGAGTATTCAAGAGGACAGCCACAAGTACAACAAATAGGCCTAGATAGCGAGTCAAATGGCCGAGCGGTTAAGGCAGGGGCGCCATTTACCGTACCTAAAGAGCCAACAACATCGGCAAGGGTTTGAGGCCGACTCGCTCCTAGTTCTGGTGGTGGAACAAGTCTTCTCGGATAAGGACTATAAACCATAGGTCCAGTGTACACAGTTATAACCTGTGTGCACTTTAAAGAACCCAGTTCATTATTCGAAAAGAGTAGGAGGTTACCCCGGTGAACTGGTTCACAAAATAGCCCCTTTATCAGGGGGATTACCACCATCTGATAGGACAGTGATTAATTCACTATTGGTAATCCTTGGCCACATTGCCTAAAGACAGAAAAAAAAAAAAAATAAATAAAAAAGAGTTACCTTTGGAAAACACAGGTGTTTGTCCAGTAAGCTGTTCCAGCACCTTAGCAGCTCTGGTCAGCCTGTCACCGCTTTCACCTACACAAATATTGAGGCACAATTTACGAATGCGCAATTCGCGCATGACATTGACTTTCTCATTCGTCTTGTCCTATGAAAGAAAAATAATTTTGTATTAGTTTATGTCGTAAAAATGCTTAGGCCTAGTATTTAGGCTAAGCTAAGTACTTACTGTACTCCTAGGTAACTGAAAATCTGGGTTCACAAACCATGACATTAATATAGGCCTACGGCCAGGTACCAGTAATAAATTATAGTTTAGGGCCATTGTAGCCTGTAGGCCTACCAAACCCTGAGATCTCTAAACTGACCACTACTCACATCAACATTAAATGCTAGCGTAAAAGAAGAGCCTAGGCTAGCCATCACGCCACCCTACTACAGTACTACACTACACGGTACGTCGTTCGTGCGACGTTTTTCCATCCATCCATCGATCGAGTGAGCCTAGCTAGCTCGCTACGACCGGTGCAATAGTATAATACTGCAGTTGTAATGTTTCGGAAAATACTTGGAAAAATGCATAAACAATCAGGACCTGGGAAGGCCTAGCCCTTAAAACACTATTTTTTATATTAAAGTAACACTTTATCTATTTAATATCAACACAATTACTTTCTTTATTTATTCAAATTTATCATCAACTTTCATTTTTAAAGATATGAAATATATAACATGTAGATTTATTCGGATTTAAATATAGTATTATGTACAGCAATACCACTCACCGCCATGTTGGATGTCGAAAAGGCTGTTGCAATGTAACGGATGGTGAAAGACGGCTACTTCATACGACGTATGGAGGTAGAAGACTACTTGAAACTAAGCAACCCTCTAGAATTGTAAATAATTCTTACAAAAGTTATATTATTGTAGGCCAAATCTTAATTGTTTATTTCTTGATTTAACACTTATTTCATAACGAAATATGAATGTAAATGATGAAGAAGAAGATCAAGGTCCTTCGGTCGATTCCAATGATCAAGAGGAGCGTATTGCAGCAAGAAGAATAAGAATAAAGAAGAGAATTGAAGCTGCAAAACGGTAAAGCAGGTCACCTCAATATTCACACCAACATGCCCCCGAAAAACAAGCCCGAGATCGATAGTGTTAGGATCTAAACTATGCCTAGCCTAGCTAGTCAAAGCCTAGATTATAGCAATCCCCTAGTATTATCAGTAATAGTTATACACCACCAGATCCCTTTATGATTAACAGCATCAGTCTCTTTCTTTTATTGGTTGACGACGATTGTTGTTATTTATTATTATTTTATTAATTTTAAATAAAAATGAATTTTGTTTTTAATATTTTTAGACAAGCGCTGGGAGAAGATCCAAATGCTAAGAAGAAAGAAGACAAGGAGGAGCAAAGTAAAAGTAGGAAACAGATAGAAGAAAGCAGACAGGTATCTTTAAAAAAAAAAGTTTAACCAATACAACTGCCGATCCTGAAAAAAAAAATCATTATTTTAATTTTATAGCCATAACATTGTTCTGTTTTTTTTTTAGCGATTAACAAAGTTGAAGTCTGATGGGAATGAACTTGTTAGCAATGTTAGAGTGGCTGCTGATTCAAGGGAAACTCAACGTAGAAATGATGATGAAGAAAACATACGCCAAAGGTGGGTAACTGGCCATCCCCATCTCACCTTCCAAACAGGCTTTTCTTTGTATTTATCAATTCTACAAATATATCTACCATTTATTGTTGTTTATTTTAATATTCTGATGGCATCTTTTCAGGCTTGAAAGACTTGAGGCAGAAGCGAAGGCAGCTATTGAAAAGTTTGATGAAATCACAAAGAAATGGGAAAATGCAAATGGAAAAGATATTCCACAAGAATTACACGAAGTGCTGATCTCACAGAGGGCGCTGTGTGATGCAATGATAGACGAAAAAAACAAACTTATCAATGATTTCCAAATGGTAAAATAATACAATACAAGTATGGGTTACGCCGGCCTTGCAGTAGTTTGGAGAAGGCACTAACAGACTGCTTGATGAAGGAGATAAAAATCTCTAAAGCTCTATCTATACTACCAAACATTATGGACATGATGACATATCACTACCATATTTGTGCACATCACACCTTTTTGTGAACTAGTTTAATAGTGTAGACAGAGTTTTAATAACACCTGAAGAGTTATCTCCTCTCCATTGTGTAGTTTTCAATAAATGTTTGACATTTTAACTCCTTTATTTATCTGTATTGCTTTGCTTATCTATCAAGTCTAATTGGCTGATGATTATTCCATATATCTATCTGTTATTTTTTACAGGAATTAAAATCAAAAGATGACCAGTATGTAAAAGATCTTAAGAAGCAAGCAGAAGATACGGACATAATGATTGAGAGGATGGAGGAACAAATCAAGAACTTAACAAGAGCTTATCGAGATGAAATTATACAAATTGAGGTTAGTGGTACAATTGCCCAGTGAAGGCCGATTTACACAGACGAACGGTAACGGTAATAAAAATATAGAACCTATATTCTTTATCACCATTTACACACAATGTGAGGCGGATGGGCAGCTTCAGCTGAGGATGGATATAGATTCTACGTGGGATAAGCTATGTGGTTTTCTGCTAACTTACTATCAAACTTTATGTAACAAAAAATGTGCCCATATATGGACATGATAATGTCATATCACTACCATATTTGGGTATATCACTACCATATTTGGGCACATCATACCTTTTTTGTTAAACTAGTTTGATAGTGTAGACAGAGCTTAAAACTTCAATTACTTTGTTTTAGAAATCATTTGATACGGAAAGATTTGAGCTGTTGGAGAACCACAAGAAAAAGTGGGATCAAGGAATGCAGGGAAGACGAGATCAAGAAGTAGAGTATATGAAACAGAGGGACAAACGAGTGGAAGATTACGAACAACAAATCCAACATTTAAGAATACAAGATGCTGAGGAGTATAACATGGTGAAGATAAAGCTGGAGACAGATGTACAGGTAATACACTCATAAGCAGAAGAATGTCATTTCAGTATTGACATTTCATCTTATACCCTTTTCACACCCGCAAAGTTCTTAAATCTATGCCATTTTTTGTATGTTTTCATGTTTATATTTATGTCTAAATATTTTTAAGGCATCCTATAATTGGTGATTTTTTGCTGTTGGATCTGGTTGAAATAACATAAAAATAAAATGAAACAAGTTGTAACCAGGTTTGCATAGTGTGAAGACAATTTTTTTGAAAATCTCCAGAGATTTCCCCTGTGAAATCTCAAAACAAAAATTACATTAAAAAATCACACTGATGAGAGGCTTGTTTTTGCTCTGAGATGTTCCGAGTTCTTACTGCGTGCATGTGTAGTGCCCTGGTATTAAACTGACCAATCGTAGTAATCAAATAGTGTTAAGGTTGTAACTCACAGCTCTTTTTTTCTACTCCACTTTGAGATTTTATGAATAATCTCAACATTTACTAAATATTTTAATTGAAGAATTCTTCGTTTCACCTGTAATACTGTTGCATACTGTATACTACAAATTAACAATAACAATCAAGAATGATTTGTCGTATTCGAGTGGACCGTTGAGTAGTTTTTCCGTTGAGTACTTTTTAACGGAGTATTTTGAGCGTTGAGATTGTTCTTAACGAAAAAGCTTTCGTTGTCAACGTTTTCTATTCGAATGACTTTCTGTTGAGCACAAATTTACAATTCGAATACAAAAAGTACTCAACGAATCTTTACGTTGACAACGAAAGTTCCCAATCGACTACGACAATTATTAGTACAGTGCAGTAATCTTCTGTTATTTTATTGGCTGTAGGTTTTGGAGCAACAACTTCAACAAATGAAAGCTACTTACCAATTAAATCAGGAAAAACTTGAGTATAACTTCCAGGTTCTAAAAAAGCGCGATGAGGAAAATACAATCACTAAATCACAACAAAAAAGGAAAATCACCAGGTAACATTTATTACTATAACAGAATGCTTTCGCTGTCAGAAATGATTTTAATGACATAAACCCACTTTGGATTATTGCAATGGATTGCGACCTATCTTAAAGCTCTGTCTACACTATCAAACTAGTTTGACAAAAAAGGTGTTATATGGCCATATAGTGATATGATGTCATTGTGTCCATATATGGGCACATCACATTTTTTTTTTGTCACATAAAGTTTGATAGTGTAGACAAGGCTTAAGATGTTCAAATATGGTAGTCATAATGACATCATGTCCATAATATGAGCAAATCACAAAGTTTGATAGTGTAGACAGAGTTTAAAGCTCTGTCTACACTATCAAACTAGTTTGACAAAAAAAGTGTTATATGCCCAAATATAGTGATATGATGTCATTGTGTCCATATATGGGCACATCACATTTTTTTTTGTCACATAAAGTTTGATAGTGTAGACAAGGCTTAAGATGTTCAAATATGGTAGTCATAATGACATCATGTCCATAATATGAGCAAATCACATAAAGTTTGATAGTGTAGACAGAGTTTAAAGCTCTGTCTACACTATCAAACTAGTTTGACAAAAAAAGTGTTATATGCCCAAATATAGTGATATGATGTCATTGTGTCCATATATGGGCACATCACATTTTTTTTTTGTCACATAAAGTTTGATAGTGTAGACAAGGCTTAAGATGTTCAAATATGGTAGTCATAATGACATCATGTCCATAATATGAGCAAATCACATAAAGTTTGATAGTGTAGACAGAGTTTAAAGCTCTGTCTACACTATCAAACTAGTTTGACAAAAAAAGTGTTATATGCCCAAATATAGTGATATGATGTCATTGTGTCCATATATGGGCACATCACATTCACATAAAGTTTGATAGTGTAGACAAAGCTTTTTGTTTGTACACTCCATAAAATGTACCTATATAAATAAAGTCTAAAACTCTACCCAACAACAAATTATATTTTAATTTCAATATGTTTCTGTTTAGATTGCAAGATGTTTTGAACAATTTGAAAATGAAACTCGCAAAACAAGAGAAATCATACCGAGAAGAAAATCAAGCTCTTGCTGATGACTATAAAAGAATCACAGAACAATTTAAAGAACTACAAAAAAAGTCAAAGTATGACATCATTATGACATCATTGAGCTGCCACAACTCTTGTCCTTCCTCTCTTCTAATTTACACTGCATTTTTAGTACAAGTTTGTCCCAAATAATTTATCTTTAGGTAAACTTCTGTATTAAAATGTCTTCTAAAGATTGGTTCCCACATCTCACAACGTAACGCAACGTAAGAAAATGCTCTTCCAATAATTGTGTTTGCCCCCGCCTGCGTGAAATCAAACATGTAATGTTTGCAGCATTGTTACGTCGTCAGTGATTATGCAATACAGCACTTTGTGTCAATACGTTGCTGCCTAGCGTTGCGTCACTTGTGGGAACCACACCTTATATCTGGAGCTTTATAGCCATCTTTATTTTAATTTTTTCTAGACACTTCCAAGCAACTGATACTCGTAAATTTCACGATATTTGGTTAATGAATGAAGATCTTGTAAAAGAACAGGCTGATAAGGTTCTAGAACAAGATCGCATTATAATGGGACAGCAACTTGGACTGCCTTGGAAACCACCAGTTGATATGTAAGTCTAATGACTGGGGTAATAATGTGAAGTTTGTTTGTTATTTATTTATACATCTTGGGTGACCTCTTCAGTCAAAGACTTTTCTCGGCCACTCACTCCCTTAAGTGCTTTCCAAATATGGGGAATGCATCGTTCAAAGACGTATGTATTTTGTTTTTGTGCCAATTTTATTTGCAGCTCCAAGAACTCTATTATTGCATTACCTGGAGAATGGATGATACAGACTATCGTAAAATGTTCAGATATCAATACTAATTAGATACATTTATTCTCATTCATTCTACACTTCCAGCAGTACTTACTGTATTCCTATCATTTACAGGTGGTTCATGGAGAATGTTGGTCCATTATCATCAACAAAAGAGAAGCAGAAATCTGTGTCCGCCCAACAAGTCCTCATGGAAGTAATGTCAACAGAAGGCAGTGAAAAAGAAGGAGGGAGTGAGACTGATTCTGAGCACAGCCAAGTGCAGACAACAGATGAAGGACAGTTGGATGATGGTGCTGAGGAGCATGAGAGTAAAAGTTCTAAATTGTCAGTTAAAACAATTAAGCGGGTTTTGGAACTCATTTGTGATGAATCCGTAAGTATGAGGTTTATAAAATAAATGAAATGGATAAAATAAATAAAATATTATTAATTTTGTACATTTCTTGCTATTCCTAGAATGAGAAGTAATTTAATTTTAACCACCGCCTTCTTTTTTTACCTTATAATATATTTATTGTTTTGCAGGGTTTTCTAGTTGAAGCTAAGCTTAACAAGTTATTGCTTCCTCTTGAAAGAGATGAAAGGTCGCTGATGAAACTTGATGCCATATTTGCTGTAAGTAAACAGAAACTACAAGTTTAATAAAATTTACCGTCAATAAATCAAATATGCTGATTGAGAACGCCTATAGTCATGAATGAATAAATGCGCTGCTTGCACAGCATTTATTGTCAAATATATAAATATTTAAAACTTGTTGTTTGTACACAGACAAAGCTCTTAGGAATAAATATAAAAAAGTATAATAAACATAAAAAAAACATGATAATGAAAAACACATCAAAAGATACAAAAGCATACAAGCAAAAGAGAAAAGTAAAAAAGACTCTAATTAATGTTTAATTTTCTCCAATTTTGTTAGGCCTTGAATATTGAGACAGAAGAAGATATCCACCGCCTTGTACAGTACTTCCTCACAACCAGACAAGTAGGTCAGGATCTAGAATCAGAATACCTGCATCCGTTAGATGGCGTTGGTACTCCAGCTGGTGAGATACTGCCATCAGAAGATCAACAATCTGAACTGGATCAGTCTTTTACTAAGCATGTGTCAATTGCGTCGGAGAAAAGAGTTCCGACCAATGGCGAAGATGCTAGCCAGGAAGTAACTGATCAAGAAAAGGTATCAAAAATGATTTTTTTTTTAAAACCTGTGCCAGTTCATCTTTCTTTTTTGCTTCCTATCACTTACCAAAAAAAATGTTATTGTTTGGTAGGGAGACGAGGATGAGGATGCTATGACTTCCAGCAACAAACAGGACGATGCAGCATCGACACGGTCACACCGATCAACTGTCAGTGACCTTATCCACCCGAATGATGTGATCCAAGCATTGAGAGCTTTCGTTGAAGATCATAGACAGCCAGCAAAGTATGTGAAACATAAAAAATACTGGTAGCTCTATGGAAAAAAAAAACTAAACTAAAACCTGGCCATATGCAATGTTTGTGAAATACTTTATTTTTCGTTAAACTTTTTGTTTCAGGGACAAACTAAGACAACAAACATTCAATGTGATTTCAGCAGAGGAAAGAGATGACAGTAGAGATGCCGAGTACTGGGCTAGTTTCCCAACTGTACTCTTAGGACAGAAAGAGAAAGTCTGGACGGCATTGTTAGACGGATTGCAGCGATACAGGTAAAGTATTTTTTAACAATATTTTTGGGTAAACTCTTCATTTAAAAACTGGTCTCCCATAGGGCCCAGTTATGATCAGTGGCTGTGATGTACTAGTACATCGGGGTAACCTCTTCAGTCAAAGACTGGTCTCCCATAGTGCCCAGTTATGATCAGTGGCTGTGAGTGACAGTGTGTGTACGGGGTAACCACCTACTCATCTCGAAAGATGTACTAGGTTCTTTTAAAGTGCACATGAGCTAGATGGACTGGACTGGTTTATAGTCCTAATCTGAAAAGATTCGTTCTACCTCCAGAACCAACCATGGAATGAGTGAACCTTGAACCCTTGCTGATATTATGCAAAGGATACCAAATATTGTACTGTACTTCTATTTCAGACTACGCCTAATAGTTTACGCCATGTCTGAAATTTCTATGCGGAAACAACCAGTGTAAAATTTTAATTTAAACTGATGAAAGATTTTAAGCAGAAGTCTGACTACTATGTAACATAAATTTATCTATTGGTTTTTTTTCAGTGATGTTTTGACAGAGAGATCTAAGCTATTAACGGAGACGGAGTATTACCAACAACAAAATGCCGAATTACGAATGTTACTTCACCAGTATATAAACTCGCGGGTTAATAAAGAGCTTGAAATACCACCGACAAGAGTTCTCAATCTAGATATCCAATAAAATCGCCTTAATTTTTTTTAACGACTGCCGAAAATGAAAGGAACACTGTATATTTAAAAACATTTATTGTATGTAGTGTAGTTCCTGTAATTCAATAAATCTAAATTAATATTGTGTGTTAATTTTGAGACTCTTTTTTTGCGCGATTAACATGCGGAACTGGTATGTGCGGAAAAACATTTTAATTACAAAGATCCTGAGATGTAAACTGTTCATATTGGGATTTTAAAATAACGAGACACACAAAAGTTTCAGCAGAAATATGTACAAGCTTTATTAGAAAATGTACAAAATAAACAGGTTGTAAAATGAACAATATGTCAGAGCCTGCCGTCTAGTGGTCAGTTTCTGAATTAAGCATCTTGAATATGGAAGGTTGTTATACAGTGGAGAAAAAAAAAGATTATTTTGGGGCCAAACTTTGCAGCATGGTATAAAAATATATAGTCTATAATGTACATATATAACCATAGTATATATAGTATAGTATCTCTATGATATAACTAGGCCACACACAATTTTCAGATTCCTATGGTAAATATCTCTGTAATCTTCTAAGATAATAATAATAATAATAACTGGTACTTGATATAGCGCATTATGCTGAAAGCCTCAATGCGCTTTACAAAGACAGAAAATTTTGAAAAATTACAAATTAAAAAGGTGGGTTTTGAGGAGAGATTTGAAGACACTGGTGGAAGTAGCCTGACGGATTTCAATAGGCAACGCATTCCATAGAGAAACGGATGCCGAAGAAAATGAACGATTTCCATAAAACTTAGTGGAGGGATGAAATATATGGGCAAGAAGAGACTCAGATCGAGATCTCAGAGACCGCTTAGGAACATAAGGTTGAATAAGTTCAGAAATGAACTTAGATGAAGAATTATGAAGAGCTTTGAAAACAAAGAGCAGGATCTTGAATGTAATTCTATTTCCTGTTAACCCCAAAATAAACCATAAGGCTCTATAATATTGTGATATCATTATCAATATTGATGCTACACTATCTGCTGCATACACATATTTCAGGCACTGTAATTGATGTAAAGCTCTGACAAAAAATGTATGTGCCCATGTATAAAAATGATGTCATATTACTACCAATTTTGGGCATATCACACCTTTTTTGTCAAACTAGTTTGATAGTGTAGATAGAGCTTAAGTAAAGCACAAGCATGCATGCTCCACAAACATCCACTGTTCACTACTATGGCCTACAACTGTCCATCTATAGTGCATAGATGGCACAAACAATTATGATGCTAAAAAAACCTACTATTGCACAGTTTAAATATTTACTATACATCTATCTTAAAATCAGATGCTACATAATATCTATATATCAATAAATTTGTTTTTGTAAGCGGCCAAAAGGACAATTTGTCTGTGGCACTGATTGAACAAGAGGCGAGTATGATTGTCTATTTCGGTACCCAATCATTCAAAATTATTGCTTAATTCTGTCTTTGATTATCGTATTAAATATTATTTTATTTTTCTAGTTGAATCATCATTAATTAACGTCATTAAAATTAAGAGAAGACAACATCTTGCATAATTGTCAAAATCAATATTGGATTAAAGCTTTCACATTTTGGTCAAAAATCACAAAGATGTATTTATTATACTGAATATACTGTAAATTTACAATGTAGATATGTACATCAATAGAATCATTTTTTATGCGTTGATATAGTATTGTTTAAAGGTTTACATGGAGAAGACAAGTCAGGGTGGTTGTGGTGTACAATCTGTTCCAATGGGAAATAAATTTTAAGTTAAGAATGTCTTGTTTCGGTTGACTACAAAAGATTGTTGTTGAAGCGTTGAAAGTGAGGCATTCTCAACTTTACTTTACACATCTGTAGTGTACCACAAACCAGACTTTACTAATGATTTGCAGTGATGGATCCAGGATTTTGAAATAGGGGGGCCCAGGGCCTAAAAAAGGGAAATTTTAGGTGCCGAACTGAAATTAGTATCCTAATGCAATTAGCAATATTTGCTGCCACCCTTGAATCCACCTATGATTTGAATATGTAAGTAAATGTTTTTGTACTGTACTTGTAAATGTAATTTAAATAGATTTAATTGGTAAACAGTTGATTGATTGAAATATTAATTTAATTTAAGAATCATTATTTGATTGTCATACCTGAGAATTAAATGTATAGAAATGATTAATCAAAAAATAACTATTATTAACATATTTACAACTGTATAAATTGCATGACAATACAATTAAACGACGACATCCAAGAAGCCTGATAAATAACATTGAATATAATGTAGTGTCTTAGCAACAACTTGATGTTCTTTATCTCTCAGTCTTTAAGAGTTTCTTATGATCAGATTCCGAAACCAAGGCAAAGCTGGTTCAATCCGTTTTGTTCTTCTGTTTTGGTAATAACTTCCAGTAGGCCCAAGTGTTTTTCCGAACATCATGCCATCTACAAGACCATCCAATATTACAAGTTAAAATAACTGGTTCACAATACGGTTGTTCTCTTGTTTTGGCAAACAACATCCAGTAGGCCTAAGAGTTTTTCCAATTGTGATATTATTAGAGGAAGACCATGTCATCTACAAGCCCATTCCATATTACAAGTAAGTTGAAATAACTGGTTCAGTCAGTACTGTTGTTCTTCTGTCTGGCACATAACATCCAGTAAGCCTAAGTTTGTTTTTCCAATTGTGATATTATTAGAGGAACATCAACATATCACAAGAAAGTTCAAATAACTGGTTCAATCAATCAGTACTGTTGTTCTATTGTTTTGGCAAAATAACATCCAGTAAGTGTTTTCCTGTGAAATTTAAGATCACCCTCATAGTAATAGGGAAAAAGCTGTTCTATTTTGACATTGTAGGGGTTTCATTCTTTCCTAGGTACTGCGAGAATTTGCGTGCCCCATATCGTAGGTCATGGGTTGTCTAGACGCCATATTTGAACCATGTTCATCAAGCCGATACACCTATCGTTCTCAGACCACATAATTCCTCTATGTTTTGTTCTTCATCTATTATACTTTACCCTAGTAAAGTAAAGTACTACACAATTTTTTGTAGTTTTAACTGGAAAATTGATACAAAGATCAGAAATTGAAATAAATTAAGAAAATGCAGCAAAACAAGATGTCTTCTTTACAAACAATTCCATTATCTTAAAAAAAATGTTTTTGTTGAGATGTTCTGGATGAATTACTGGTATTTGATGTTTCTTTGTTCAACATGTGTTTTTATCAGCGTGTATTCATAGTTCAAAATTATCATGTGTCCCATACACTGATGTCATCCAACAGTGTGTAAGGTTACATGTGCCAACATTGTACTTTCTCTTTAAAAAAAAAATTGAGTTGAATTTATTTGCCGTCCACCCACCGTGTCTCCGAACCTGCAGACACAGACTCTACACATTTGTCAACATCATATACTAATTTATGTCCTGCACATAAAAATTAATAATAAATTTAAAAGGCACATAATTTTGGAAGTCCTGAATGAGGAAGAAGTATTTGGTTTAGTTGATGCAAATACTGCAAAACTACTGTTTGACGGCGATTCAGCATTACACACATTCCAATCACAACATGAAACACAGCGCTGAAAAAAAAACAAACAATAAATTCATGTTAATATATTTCATTACATAATATATTGTTCTGTGGTATGTTTATTAATAACTATTTTATGCCATTTTGGAGCAGGAATATACACTGATATAGCCATATATAACCATATTTCAAATCAAATTTAAATTCTTTATTGCAACAAAGTAAACATTGTTGAATAGCAATTAATAAATAATTGAAAATACAAGTTCACATTACAACATAAAAAATAATGCTTTTTCATGGTCTATATACAAAAAAAAAATTTTAAATTACACAAACCAAAAGTGGTGTTAGGCTATGAGTGCTAGCTTACCTGGATAAATCGACATTGGCCTATTCTCACTGAGAAGAGAGCTACAACTCGAATTTATAAAAAAATTACGAAACACACCTGTCAGATAATGGTACATTCCAGGTAAGCCAGACACGAAATAGACAAATGTATAGGTAACATGACTTACTTTGACGCCTGGGATGCCTGTATCAACACAGCCCACACTATTCGGTGAACACTCCCCTCCAATATCACACTTCTTGGTGATCGTCACGCTCCCCGTCGCTTCGTCAACGTGATGAGATGAGTGACAAAATTTAGTACCTGAAATGTACAATGAAATCCCTTGATTGAAATATGTGTCACTCTACATAATCAAACATCTTTTCTATAATTTATAATTGTGTTAATAAATTTAAAATACCGTAAGGTATACCACAAGCATAAATAAAGCAGGCTACATTGATATGTAGTTCATTGATTATACACCAGTAATTTTAACTTGCGTTTCAAGACAGTTTCGAAACCAGAGGAAAATGTTTTCACTAAAAGCAGCCTACATATTTTATAAAAACCGAAGAATGTCATGCATCTATTTAAAGCATTCAAACTAGTAATTCTAAAGAGCTAACTATAAAGATGTGTCTCTCTGTAGATAAAACAACATAAATTGTCAACTACTATCCACAGGGCACACCGTTTAAAACTCTCTTTCAGCTGAAGGAAATAGTAAAACTAACTTACCTCTAGGACAGAACATGTCATACGCTTTACTATTACATTCATGATTGCTGGATTTATTATCACACGTGAAACATTTCAGTGCGTTTGGAAATGGTGTACCTACAGAAAAAAATATTAAATAAATTAAGCACTGGAGATATTTGGCAAAATACAGAAGCAGAGCAGCAAAGGACGAAGTATTTAAAAAAAAAATTTAATGAGCTTTTGTGAAATCATAAATATGTATCAATTGTTGGTATGCTATGGTCTATCTATTGACAAAAATGTTGGATTTTATTGTGCAAACACACATACTACAAAAGCAATATACTTTACTTGGCATTTTTCCAAAGACAAAATAATTTATGCAAAAATGCACTGAAATTATGTGAAAATAACAATAACACATAATTTTGCATATATTCATTTAAAAACAGTATTTGAGAGTCGAGATTTACATTTTCTTTAGTATTGTTAGTTTGTAAAGCGTAAACAATAGAAATGTAGAATGGTAGTACAAACAAGATAATAAAACAAACTGTAACTGATTTGTCAGCATTGAAAGAAGCATAACATCATAAATTCAAGATATAAATATATATAAAGTTGAAAGAATTTGTTTATATAACATTTGACATAGAATTTTACGACAAATGTTGTGTATTATGCTACTTGTAACCTTTTAACCTCAAATTGAGATTTAAATATAAAGGTGTACCATACAAAGATCAAAACTATAAATTATTATATTTTTCATACTGTAGGATTTGGGTAATTCACTTTTTTTTCGATCCAATTTTCAGTCTAAGTGGATAACTATTATTATGTTACAATAAAATGGCATATTAAAAAAAAAAATTGTTGCTATTGTAATTTTGCAAATATATAGTACGTTTAGAGAGATTTTGAAACAGGTGACGCGGCAGTGTGCGATGCGCAACTGAGCGCACAATTTACAGTGCGCATGAGGATACAATAATTTCTGCGGACTGTTCAACAGACAACATGATTTGGTCGATTTGGTGTTGCCTGGCGTGCCCCGTCGCTTGTTTTCTAAAGCTCTCTATAGTAAGATATAATTAACTGTATCATATTGTACATATGTTTTTAATAGTTTATATTTTTTTTAACATTGTCATAAAAAGCGTATGTGGGAAAAATGCAGATGTTAAAAGTGCAAGTGTATTGATTATAAATAAAGTATAATATTAATACTACAAATGTTTGAAAGGAAATCAAACTGCATGTTATTGTAAGCATATACAGTAACACATACATAAAAATTTACAACATGGATATTAAACTAAATTAGTAATGCAAGAACTTTACACTCAGCATTCAAATCTAAAGAAATTAGTATTGATTGATATAATCAAATATACTGTACTCACTATCATCATATGAGAGAAGTGTCATGTCCTTGCTGGGGGCAGCAGATGACATCAATAGGGTTATCAAACCCAATAATATCACACACAGACATCTGTTAAGCATCTTGTGTTATAAGGTTTTAAATCTTCAACTATGTCGACTGGCCACAATGCATGCTCTGAAAATGACATAAATTAATGTACAAATGTAAATGGAGATATATCCTAGTAGTGGAAGAATGAGAACATATTTTCTATGATTGATGTACATGTTTATACAAAACATTCAATTCAAAATTTATTTCTCAAAAATAAGAAAATACAATGTAAACTTCAATAACTTATATTTTCACTCTCCCTGCTTATATCATGAAAAAAAGTTACCCCACTACATTCATATAGCTCCATGAATCTAGCATAACTGTTAATTTAAATAGCCAAACTCCCTCGTGAGTTTACGTTCTTTTAATATCATAAACGACATCCATCTTCATTGAAACACGGTGTGTATATCATTTTAGATTAGGAATTATCAGCAGTAGCAGAGTTAATAATTAATAGAGTAAGACAAATGGCACATATAGGATGCAATGTTTTATTCACTTAACCTTTGAAAAACATAACATCACTATAGACTGAACAAATTTGTAGTACTGTAGCATATGTTTTATTCATTTCAATACTGCATTTACAATTTAATACAGTATATAACATTAGTAATTGTATACATTATGTAAAACAGACAATACAGTATAATGACTGCACAGCAGACCCCTACATGAGGACACATTTAGGAGCCAACAGGTGTACCCTTACTAGGGGTATCCCTTCAATAGTAGTTGGTCATAGTGTTAAAACATACATTGTTTCACAGGAGGGGTTGGGCTACTGTAATTAGCAGTATTTCTTCAACAGATTATAAATATTTGGCCTAATATTAATGATAATCTTTAATGTGGATTAAATGGATTATCTAAGATTAGTTAAGTACATGTACTGGTCTAGCCATCCAGCTAATCTGCAAGTTTGGAATGTATCAATAATGTGCAAGTAGGATTAAGATAAAGAATAAGTGTGGGATTAACATGTATTAATTAAATTATTTAAAACTAGTATAGTAATAAGTGTAAGAAATACAAAATGAGCAAACTAGATAGAAAAGGCAGCTAAGATAATCCAAAAGCTATACATATGAACATTCCAGACAATCTTTAACACATCCAGAAACACCTTCTTTATGGAACAACCATCTGAACATTTTTAATTAAAATTACTTTTTTGGATCTTTAATTTGTAGGGCCTCGATAAAGCGGTTTTATAGCAATGTCCTTAAAACCAGCTCAATAAATGTCACCGATCAGGGTTTATGGAGTGAATTGAGATGTACTATGTAGGCCTAGTTCATTAATTTCGCCTGTAGATGAAATAGCTTACAGTATTTGTTTGTTTTTTAAATCCTGTATTACTTTGTTAATGTTATTTTTTATATTTTGTACATAATTTAGTTTAAGTTTCCTTGTAAATAGGCCTATTGTTAAATAATTTTTTTCTTTAACTTTTATTTTACTTACTCTGGACGCCACTGTTTCAAAAGTGTGGCTACCAAATGAATTATTTTTAGCAACAATATGGTAAAATTATATTCAAAAGTTTTATCAAACTATGCTTAAAATTAAGTAAGCCAATGCATGTTTGGTTGCTTACCAAGTAACACTCACAGATTAATAACTTTAAATATGTAATATTGTAAACCTTCAGAATTTTGTAAACAATTTTTTTTGCTCTTTTCTGCCAGTTGTTCTCATTTGTAAGACTTTCATAATTCCTACTGGATCATTTCATTAGGCCACTGTCTCGTATTGATGAGGTTTGACATTTCTCCAGGGTGTGTGCCTGTTGTTGACATCTCCCCAGGGGGTGTGTATTGTTGACGTCTCCCCAGGGTGTATAATTAGAATGACCATAGGTCACCAGACCGACTGTCACCTGTTTGACCGTCTGGAGGGAACTATCAAAGTTTTTTTTTATTCTTTGCAAATATCTTCACATTTAAAGTATGTTTTATTAAATTACGACAAAATCGGGCCTACACAGTACATGCAGATTTAAAATGGCAACTTTATATTTATAGAATAATTATATAGAACTACTGTACTCTTTTAAAAGTTGGCTGTATGATAATAATTACAGCAAATTAAAGTATTTATTTGAAAAGAACTGTAACTTCTAGATTCTTCTAACCTTGTCATAGACCACCGTATGCTTTTAAAATCCTATCAGCCTTCCATCACATACTATAACCAAGATCATTAAAACCTATGATATAATTAATTACATTTGAGTTTAATTTTGAGCCACCATCAAGTCTGGCTTGAGAACAAGTTTGTAAAGGTTAGCAAGCCGCACACCTTTCTGTGTGGTGAGCCTACCGCCTGCCTCGGGGTAACAACGGATGATTTGGTTAGATTTTATTTACCTTAAACAATATTTATGTTATGGTACAGAACCTTGCAATGAAAACCACTAAGAACACTGTCTCCAAATCACATTTAAAATAGAAAAATGAACAATCAAAATATTGTACACTCAATAGAGAAAATGATAAAATATTATTAAGTAAAGTATTCAATCAACTTTTATGCTGCAGGCCCTAACACACCCCTGGTTGTACTAATGCACCCCTAGTCGTACTAATGCATCCCTGGTTGTACTAATGCACCCCTGGTTGTACTAATACACCCCTGGTTGTACTAATGCACCCCTGGTTTAATAGGACTACTAATGCAGTACAGTAAAGGACCAAACATGGGACTGACAGACAAACCAACCTTTTATAGTAGATGTCTCTAAATTTACAGAAATATCTTTAATATTGCTGAAACATGTGAAAAGGATTAGCGATACAAAACTTAAAGGTCAGCTTATTCAACACAACATTTTGTAGAGTGTTGCAATTTGTTATATTAAATTGATTTCAAATAAAAACATGAATTACATAATGGCAATAATGCCATTAATAATATGCAGAATTTTTTTCAAAAAAAAATACCTGAAATGCAGAACAGTTATTTGCAATGTGTGAGAGCAGAAATTTCTTGAATGAAGCAAATGAGATGAGATCAGGGACGTGTTTACCAAACTAATCCGATGAAATGAAATGATAAATTTGAACTTAAATCTGATTATTATAAGGCCATCAGATTCATTTGCTTTTGTTTATTATCAACCAATCAGAACGCAGGTCTCATGGGAGTATGTTAACACCTCCATGTTTGATCAATAACATTGCAAATTGTGAATAAACAATCTTTAGAAATACAGCTAGCATCAAACAGGGTTATGTAAGCATTGTTTGTATTATGGTTTCTGATGTAGGTGCAATTGGGAAGCTACAGTTATCAAGATATAATATGTAGGCCTACAGTTTACACAAAGTTAAATTTATTTTTTTTGGCCAGTTTTAATTTTTTATAATGTTCAATCAAATGAATTTGAAATTTAGCAAGCTTTTGACATGTTTGTAATAGTTTTTATTAATTTTAATCTTAACTTTTTATCATTCTGTAATAAATCAAAATCAAAGAAAATTGAATTGATTTTTACAAAATTGCATGAAACATCATGATAAAAAAAACTATAAATTACATCATAAAATAAATATTAAGAAAAAATATTGCATAGATAAAAAAAATTAACAAATCATTTTGACAATTGTGTACTGTATATCACTATATAATACTAGGCCTATTATAGTTTAAATAATTGCAACCAATAACAATAATATACCACATTTCTATAGAGCCCTTTTCATAAATATTCATACTCAAAGGCGTTTTACATAGCACATTATTACCCTGGTAATTTTTTTAATCAAACACATATGGAAACATACTCCCATAATGCAGCTAGTAATCAGCGCAAAGTTGTGTCTTGATCTAACCAGGTACCCATTTTATACACCAATAAAGATTGCTTATAAACCAGTGGAAACATTTAAAAAACAGGATTAGTAAATGAGCAAACATGGCTATAACGTTGAATATGATTAAGCACAGCGGCCTAAAAACTACATCAAAAAAGTTAAATATTTTACCTTAGTAACCCAGGTATGAATTACATGGACACTATCAACAGCATTGACATTCTACCTTCTTATTATTATCTTATAACAAAGGATTTTTAAATGTCATATTGGACCTTGGTATAATTGCAACCAAATCGGTGGCTGATAACCAATGATTATTTGTCATAAACAAATTCAACTATAATATTTCAAACATAACATACAAACACTGATTTCATGTGGATTAATTTCGGTCACCCTCACACATTGTTGTTGTTGGTAGGCTTAGCTTTCTGGGAAATACTAACAATTTGGGTTTTTAATCATGAGGTGCATGGTTTAAATTCATTATTATTAAATGTACTAATGTACTAAAATAATTTTTCCCACTTTTATTATGTCTTGCCTCTTTTAGTAGTAAGGGATGTTCACATCACTGTTGATGGCTTTTATGCTGCTCTTGGATCTTCCTAGCAACTACTATTTAAACCTGTTTGATATGCTTGTATTGTTTTTCCTGAATAAACCTAAATTAGTGAGAAGTACATCAAGTAACCAAGATATATATTTTATGTTCTAAGCCAGTTTGCCAACTCAATTCTTAATATCTTGTATTACTTAACTTATTTGTACATCAAAGACCTTGTGGATAGGGCAGTACTACATCTAGCTTGCCTTTGATGTGAGTATGAACAATTAAATTACAAACTTCAAAGAAGCAGCCACCATTGTGGTGTTTTAGACCACACCCATACTGAGGGCTGGGTAGGGTGTGGCCAAGCAGTCAATATGATGGTACTGTACATGCTGGCTTCATTGTCCTCATTATAACGTATATAGACTTACTGTTTAGTAGTGCAGATAAATAACATCTTAAATGTTTTAAACAAAATTAATTTTGATTTTTTATGGTTTTAATTAATGTTCTTTAGATAATTCCTATTCTATTTTCCTTTTTTGTGGGAATTTCACTCAACTTTATTTCTTAGATAAATACAAATATTTAAAAGGATATTTTGGAAATTATGACTGTATAAAAATGTAAATAAAACTACTCCATTCAGGGGCGGATACAAGGTAGCAAAAATAAAATTACTAAATTGAACCTACTTTTTGATACCTATTTTTAACTGACTTAATAAAACTGTATGTTGGATTATCCCCTGCCATTATAATATAATACATAAGTAGATCATTCATTATTATAGAGGCTTAGGTAACCCAGAAATTCCAAAAAATTCCGGTTTCATGTAATAAACAACACTTACTAAGCTTAACTATTCAAACATGACAGACACATATCTCTGGTGTCAATTATTATTTTTGGGTAATTTTAGCGTCAAAGTCATTTTCAGCTTGACTGAATGTTGATCTAAAACCAGTTGAGTTATTATTCTTTACCAAATATATGATCGCCTTTATTGTCAAAATAACAAAGCCATTTAACTGTTACTCTACCTGTACTTAAAAAATAAATTCAATTGACATATTGTCCAATATTTTTATTACATTGAATTAATGTATTTTGAAGACAGTAGTCTTCGCCTGCATTGTGAATCTACGTAACTTTATATTTGAGGTTATGGTTGCTAGTTTTTTACTTCTTGTATTGATCTTCTTTCCCTTAGGGCATAGTTTAGCAGAACGAGAACAATAAAAAGCAAATAATTATTATATTTAAATGACGATTGTTGGTTAATGATGTCAATGACACAGTGTACTTTGGTATAGTCTGTAAAAAGCCACCACTGTAAAATGAATGAACTATGAATAGGTTCCATGCGGCAGCCATCAATGAATCAAAAATGCCTTTGTTGCTAAAAAATACTGCTTGAGTGAAAAGTCCAAGTAAATCTTATTACAGTTTATCCTATACTCTGCAGTACAGTAATTTCAATGGTTTTGAGTCAATTCAAACAATCTATATTACTGCAGCATGGAAATGAACTGTCCACCCTACCATATAATGCCAAGGCTTAGAAAAATGAGCTCCTAACAGCCCATTCCCCTACGTTCAGAAAAAAATATGGGACAACTCGTCTTTACCACCATAATACATACATACTATATATGAGTACTTTAGTTAGTAGAAAAGCTGTGGAATTGATTGAAATAAATAAGGGAAGACCAACCTATAGAAATATAGCACAATGAACACTTTATCAGCTCATTCCCCTATGTTAAGTCTCACCTTTGGGACTCGTCTTTACCACCATAATACATACAAACTATTTTTTGTTGTTGCTATAAGTAACAGTACTTTAGTTAGTAGAAAACTGTTGGTTGTGGCAACCGGTGGAATTGAAATAAATAAGAGAAAACCTACCTATATATTATTTGCTAAACAAGAGTAGTATAATATTAGCCAGGTGAATATGGCCTACCAAGCTCACCTATGGTATTTGCTACTATTGACAATTGCAATCATTTTTATTTATAGGCCTTGTGTAAATGTGTAGAACTATAATCTAATCGAGCATGAAGTATAATTAATTTCCAGAACCATGAATCAAAGTCACCTATGTGCCTACGTGCATTCGTGTTATTGATGTCAGGCTTGTTTCCATATGCCACTATGTTATACCACATCAAACGGAATCTTACAAAAACACTCTGAATGATGAATGGTGTTGAAACGACATCACACTCCCGAAAAATGTAGAGATAACTCACACTCTAAGATGATGGACTTATTAGCGATTAAAAAAGGCTATATTTGAACAAAGTCTTGCAGGGTAATCCGTCATTAACTGGTTTAGTATACCTATATCAACATTTGGTCCTTTCTGTCGCTAATAATAGACATTTCAAAACGTTTGGTGATACAGTATTAATGATAAAATTCAATGTGTTAAGCTCTGTCTACACAGTTATGAAACTTTATGTGACAAAAAAATGTCACCATATATAAATATAATGATGTCATATCACTACCATATTTGGGGATATCACTACCATATTTGGGGATATCACTACCATATTTGGGTACATAACATTTTTTGTCACATAAAATTTGATAGTGTAGACAGAGATTTATGATAAAAACTAGAAAATTTATGAGAGAAAGAAAGTAGGGTCACTCAAACTGGACATTCTTTGATGTATGTAAGTTTTTTACTTTGTATACAACCACTTCAGATAATGCTGTTTTGAATGTGACAGAATGTACTACAAGACCACACATTGATGAAGAGACAATTGTTACTGTATTGATGTATTTAAGCACCATCTCTAAGAAACATCATGGCAGTCTCAAAGGTTCATATTTTCCACATTACTTATCAAGTTTGTTGACACTTTCTGCCATGCAATGCATATATCCTGTGATCTTAAAGCTCTGTCCACACTATCCAACTAGTTTGACAAAAAATGTGATGTGCCCATATATGGACATGATGATGTCATATCACTACCATATTTAAGCATATCACTACCATATTTGGGCACATCACATTTTTTTGTCAAACTACTTTAGATAGACAGAGCTACAGTATGACAAACAATAGCATTAGTGGAAAGGGTACACAGTTTGCAATTGACTTTAGGAATTTAGCCCACATCATTGGAACCCTAAAATGACTACCACCACTAATGGGTCATTAAAGTCTCATAACCCCAATATTACAGCCCCATATGTCATCATCAATAAAAACAAATTGTACTTTAATCTCCTCTGAAGTGGTATCTTGGGGGCTTTTGGGAATCGCCTAGTTAAAAAGAAAATGAAGGCTTAATAGCATGAAGGAGCCAGGGTGGGTTAAGGGTGGAAGAAGTGTGGTATATCAACTGGTATGTAGGCCTAGGCCAATCTTTAAATTTATTCAGTTGTTGTGAAGGAGAAGAAGGCATATCCAAATCAATCAAAAAACCATTAAAAGTAGTTAAGTGGTTTGGGTGACTGTGGTTAAGCTAGGCCACTGGGTACTTTTAATTCCTCTTGGTAGGTAGGGAGAGGTTGTCACAGATGGGATTGTACATTTGTCAGTGACAGTTTTGGGCATTTTTAAATCAATCAAAGGGCTATTAGAACAACTTAGTGTATGTTCAGACTCACAGGATCGTTAGCGTAATTAAATATACCCCTCTGCTAGTAGAGATATAGTAATGCCGGCGGTGAGGTGCCTAATGCTAATCCGCGGCGTATTTCAGACACAAATTTTACAAAACTCTACCGTAACGCAGTGAGTCTGAACATAACCTTAGCAATTTTTGTAGTATATTCTAAAACTGCATATTTGAGATGTACAGATTGGCAAGAATTTGACTTGACTGATTCACAGGCAATAATTCGGAAGATCATTCATTCACTTGCGATTGTCAAATTACTTACTCTGCATATACAGTACATTATTACAACTCCATGATTATACATTTGGAAAACAGGTTTAGGAAACAACCAAGTCAGAACACTGGACCCCCTTGTATCAGTCCATATATTAAGTTTATAGAACAATATTGAAATAGTCAGACACAAACCCAATTACAAGCAAGATTTACGACACAAACCAATCTCAAATTCTGTACCTGAGAATTCAACCATAAATAAAGAATGGAACTATGTAAATCAACTGACATTGTTTTAACCTCAGAAATAAATATTTAACTCACTTTACATTCAGGTCTGGTATGTAGGCTACTTTTGCAGGTTCGTTGAGGGATATCCCAAGCTTTCCCAAGTGGTACAGTACATGCAAATATTACATTTTTACTCCCCGTGTTTTAGAAGTTATCAACAAACATTTTCTTAAATTATTTTTACAAATAATTATTTAAAATAACTAATTTTCAGTAAGTACAGGACATCTTATATAATGTTTACTCATTTTTACATTATGGTAAAGACATTTCCAAAAATCATATGTACCGTATTCATCAGATAAAGACATTATACAGCTTGTCAGAAGACTGTTGAGAATGGAAGCCTGGGGATTTGGGGGAGGTGGAAGAAAAGGAAATAATGACATTTTCGTTCTAAAGTTCTGTCTACACTACTGTATCAAACTAGTTTGCCAAAAAAAAGTGTGAGTTTGATAGTGTAGACAAAGCTTAACATTTGTTATCCAAGGCCATTCAGACATAACCACAAAGGTATTGACAAAAAAGGAACATATTTAAAGAAAACAGGGTCCAACCCTCCCCTGCCTTAGGTTTTCCTTTACCTTAAACTTTCGCTTAATAAACTTAGTTTCTCACTCTACAGGTCTAGTAGTAGTATGTGTAACAGTCAAATAACACAGTCACTTTGGAAAAAAAAAAAAAAACATCAATCATATAAACCTAAAAATAGTAAAAAATGTAAGTTGGAACCAAAATGATTTGGATATGAATGAAAGTGACAATAACAACACCACCTGTTTGGCAGTTCTCATTTATAATACTGTTATATGATCAACAAGATGAAAGACAAACCTATAATTGTAACTGTAGCACAGAGCTTGTAACCAAAACACAAAAGCAGGTCAGCTGGTTAAGCACCCTATGCTGCATATAACAGTACATGGCTTGGTTCAAATCCCATGCCAATTCAAAATCATTGGAAGTATGCAAAGGGCCGCATTGAATATCTCGGCCTCAGTGGCAGATCCTACTCCGCCATTTTTTTTTGTATTAATGACAATTTACTTCATAACATTGGGTAATTTTCTCAGAATGACAGGGCCTAAACATTTTTAAATGAAGTATCTTTTTCCTTGAAATTTCAGCTGGAATTTTAGGTTGTGAGTGGAGAGAAGAAAACCAACATCCCCACCCCCCCTTCGTGTCCCAATCCATCCCACTACTGTAGCCCATGGCCATAATTATTTCCCTTCTATCTGTCCCTCACTTTAGATAAGAAAAATATCCTTGGTGAAACTGTACTTTATTAAAGATCACGTTGAACTTGAAAACATTGCAGATGTAGACAAAACATAATTACGCTCACTATATGACAGAGACAAGACTGGACGTTAATCTACAAACAGTTACAAACATCAGTTGGAAAAACCTTCAAAAAGTTTCTACAAGCCGATAAAAACCAACAAGACACCAATTTGTATACCTACAAAATATGTCGCTAATTTACAACATGCTAGGATAACATTACACTTGTTACGACCCCGCACGATTTGATATGCAAACCATTTGTACTAATCAACCTCCTGCTTGTAAAAACACCATTGGATATCCTGGTACTAGGGGAGGTGTGTGTGGACAGTATGGGATGCCAACTGTGTCAATGTAACTAACAGTTTTTGGTCCAGCATGGTGTATTTCAATCTAAAAGATTAAATTCCTACCTTCAAAGTATGTTTAATAGTAAGTTACTAACGATGTTACAGGGGTTACCCTGCTTCTAACCCTCAAGAATAAAAGATTGAACAACAGCAAAAGGTAGCCTAGTCTTAATATGAATACTTCACTCTAAATCAGAGTGCCTCAAATCAGGAAAAACCTCATTTACCCTTCATTCATGTACTACAGTATCAATTTGCACCGTATTCAAGATTTGATGTTTTTTTCAAGAGGGGCTTATAGGCATAGCCTAGCCTTCGACTGCGGATCAAGCAAATGCTGAGCTCCGGAAACAAGTAAACAAGTAAGTAATACGTATTAATATCACAGCATATTTATCATATTTATTAAAATTTTACATTTTTAAATAGGAACATTTCACTAAATATCAGTTCCTCAGAAACCATTTTTAGAAAACAAAGCTATTCAACTGACGTTTATTGATCATTTCAAATGCATAAAAGAAATGGACAACATACTGTAGAGGCTGAGCTCTACACAAACTCAATAAAACCTACCAAACTAAACAAAGCATTTGACAACCACACACGGTGAAAAAAAAAGTGTATTTACAAAATGCGCCACCACCCCCAAGGGAAGGCGAGGCAACAGGGGTCTACGGGGATTTGGCAAAAATAATACAGCAACAAAGAAACGCAAACTATGATTACTTGATGACGTCTGATTATCATGAAATATTTGTAAGCCTCGAGTAAAGTAAACAAGTTGTTAATTTACTTGCTGTAAAATTTGATGAAGACATATTATTATAGGAACTACGCTTTAATTGAAAATACTTCTTCTTAAAATTTGTAGGGTAAACAAATAATCAATGTAAATTGATAAAAATAGACACTAATAGTATTTGTTCAAATGTTGTTTATACAGTTATTTAAATATTATTGCTTGCACACATTTTAAATTTTTATTGATAAATTATTAAGCTTGGGGTGTACTTAAGCAACTTTCCCATGGTTCTGAGTGCTGTTGGAGTCCATGTTGGTTTAGGAGCTATTTTTGGTCTTATTGATAAATTCGTAATTAGTTTGAAAACTCAAACAAGTTAGGGAAATAATAGTATAGTATATTTACATTTGTCTTGATTTGAATTTTCAACTTAGCCGAACCATCTTTGGACACCAACAACTTACATTTCTCTTCAATGATATCTATATTTTAAAAAAAATGACATTAGTAAATGTAGTCTACAAATTATATTAATTAATAAACATACTTATAAATCATTATTACATAAATATTAATAAAATGCAATTTAAGTCTCTTCTTAAATAAACTGCCTTCAAGTTCAAAATACTTTTGGTCTTATAGCGTTGTGAGGCAGCATGTTAAGAGCACTTATTCTGAATAAATATTATTATTTTAAAAAAAATTGAAAAGGAAGAAAAATACTTACATTTAGCGTCGCTCTTGATGTTACAACTTAAATCCAGGTTATGTTGGTAAACGATAAAATGTAATTGTTCCAATGACAACTTGCTCCTTGGCCTCTATGAAATGTTTCGGATTCTTTACAGGTAGTAAAAAGTGACTATTCCCTGGATATGATGCGTAAGTAGGACTTTACTCCAATACACTCATGTGCACTCTGCAAGAGAAAGCAAGTAAATGATTATAAAAACCAGAGTACAGTAACATTCACAAAAGGCAGTGGATTCAACCATTATTTCACAGGGGTGATGGTTTAATCATACAGATGATGTTTCTCTATTGTACAAAACACTATTTGATATGGTTGTAAGACCGGCAAAGTTTGTGCATTTTGACAAAATGGTATCAGGAATTTTTAAACAAAATCATAATTTGTAGATCAAATTACAAATATTAATATACAGTATCTTTTGATGACAATTCATGTAGGGAATTACTTGACACCAATGTGGAGCTAATTGATGATACCATGCTGTGCTAAGTATTCCAGCTCACTTTAAGCACAAGTGAAACGCACTCTTACGATATTGATACTTTGAAAAATATCTTGTCAAAGTTAAGTATGTGGATTTTTGCTTTAAGTACTACATAACTTCATCAACTTTGAAAGTGGTCATTGTATTATCAAGTGTAGCATAACAGATGACAGATACAGGATTTTGAAATAGAGGGGTAGGGGTGGGGGTGGGTGGGGGGGGGGGGATTTTCCTGGTCCTAAAAATTGTAAAATTAAGTCTTGAGCTTACCTAATGTCCTATCTTTTGCAATATATTTTTTTTCAAAATTTAGGGGAGGGGGACTCGGCCGGTTGGGATACAATTCAGTACTGTATATCAATTTATTTATTACGGTATTATTAAATAAGCAATAATGTATTAATAATGGTGATGGGTACATATATAGCCTCTGGGGTTGGTCTTTGTAAGGATTGACCACCAAGTAAATACAGCTTTACATTATGGTGAACTGTTTGTACAACAAAAACTGACCATACCTATCACGCATTATCAATATCAATTTCATGAATTTGTTGTACAACACCCCCATGTACCCCAGATAATCAGCCTTCCTACTTAGTGTATGCATGGAGTTGGTGTATGTTAGTTGCCTCAATGTAGGCCTACATATACAGTAGGGTGACTGTCCATAAACGTTTATGACATGATTACAAAGATTCAAGGAATGTACTCATTGACACACCAATCTCGCTGAAAGCATTTAAGATTTCTACCACATCCCACCTCCAAACAATCCTAATAAGTGGGACTCTATCATGAATGGGAGATGTAGTTAATTGAAAAATAATGATAATGATATGAAAATAAACATTAAACTGCCAAGGCTACAAAAGTCTATTTAAATGATTTCAAAATAAAATACTAGCTGAATACACAAATAAAAGGACAGCTGCAATCTATGAATTCAATTTATTTCTTCCTCACTTAAAATCAATTATTCACAAGTTTGTCTGCTAATTGGATGTTGAGGAAGACTAATTAAAAAATACTCTTGACAATATACAATACAGTATTGCTACTGTATTCAAATATGTGGGGCAAGGAAAAGGAGGAAAACAGTAATTAGAAAATCTATACCAGGAATAATACAGTATAAATTATATATTTATGTACATCTTTAAAAAATAGATACATTAATTTCCTGGTACAAACTGAGTAGGGGTAGATGAAAGGAGTATCGCCCGACCACTTTTTTACAAATAAAAATAATGTAGTAATATAAATTTATAATTACCATGACATTCAATATTACAATTTTTTATTACTGGTATATGTATTTATAAATAAAAAGAGTAAGGCTATTTTAAAGAAATATGCGAAATTTTCAATAGTCACGCACCTAATGCGTGAGACTTGGAAGGTATGAATCATTAATGTACTTTCTATTCTTTTGTTTAAATTTTGATTATATTGATAATTATATTTATAGCCTTTCTCTCGGTATTATCAATTCTTTCGTTTGGTATTTAGTACTTATAAGCCTTAATCGTTTATACATACATTTTCTGACTATTAAATCTCTAAGAATATCATGACTGTAATACAATATCAATAGAGCTTTTAAAACTGCCTTGATTTCAATGTTTATGCAAAGATTATAAATTCTCAGATTATAACTAATAAGTTAAAGCAACACTTTTCATCAACAGAAATTAAACTTAAGTCACATACTATAGGGCATTATCCTGCTATATATAATCCATGCTTTAAGCAACTAAGTACAGTACTTAAGAACCTAATTAGCTATTTTATACTCTAGTGAATTTACTTAATACTTTCAGCTCATGGTTCAAATCACTGCTAGCACAAAGTGATATACATGGGCCTGAATAATTGAAAAGGTGTTAAATTATGAAATAGACCGGAATTTTGCGAAAATATTAAGACCTTTTATGCCAATCATTTAAGACAGTGACCTTATTAAAATAACCTGGAATACCCTCATTATGCCCAACAGTACTTGCATTTGTTTATTGTTTTTGGAAACTCACAAATCAATTAGTAGCTGATACAGGAAATCTTCAGCATCACTTTACTACATGAAACTAGTGGCATATCATCATATAGACTTGCCCCAAGTCTGTATTCATTGTCTTTTTTTTTTATTTATCTGTTTTTATTTCGATTTTTGTCTGAAAATACAATCCAAAATCAAGTAGTATATGTATGAAACGCCATATGTGCCAAAATATTTATCTTTTTACTAATATTAAGACAAAACTCCATCTGGAACCCAGACTAATCATCATACTATGGTATTTTGAAATAATGGGAGAGGTGAGGAAGGTTGGTGGTGCAGATGAATTATTGGAAATTTATAAAACTGCTGAACTTACCTAATGCCCTATATTTTACAAAAGGTTCAATGGGAGGTGTCTCTTTTCATACCTCCACAATTTACTGGTTCATCAGAACTTTTTATTATTTATATATTGTAAAGTTTTCAATTTCAAGTTCCAGCAATATTTAAAAACAGCATTGTTGTACTGCTAAAGAAATTCAACATTTAATCAATTTAACTTATCAAAGAGTGCCTTTGTAAGAGTTATATAAACACACAAAAGTGTCTCTATTTGATAACTAATTTCCGTTTAATTCAATTTAGCAAATGAGCATCACGACTTCCAATTTAAGATATTCATTGTGAAAAAGAAAAACAAATCAATTCACATTCAAAAAAAATCAGCTAATTAAAAATACACACAAAATAAAAGATATTACAGGCCAGGGAAAATAAATATTTTGTTGGGGTTCCAGTTTGAGAGAAAACATGAAATGCAATGAACTGAAAAGTCAGAGAAGAATGAGGACAATTAACTTTCCAAATGATCTATAATAATAAAAAAATAAAAGTTAATTTTCACTTTAAAAAGTACAAATTCCAAAGGTAAAGTTCAAGATCAAATGTTATTATAATAACTTCAAGGTTAATACTGTCATGGCTACCATTAAAATATTCTATGGTTTCTTAGGACATAAAATTTAATTGGATAGTTTATGAGGTTTTAAAGAATTTTATACAGAATTAATTTGTGAGTTCAGCTTTATAATATGACACTAGGAAATATTGAATCAGAAATAATTATACATGTTGTATGGATATAAAATAATGCCAATAAAAGTATAACCTATCTTCTTTTTTCTTCAAGAGAATGAAAGCATTATGAAACAGTTACCATGTGGTAGCTTATATTTTACTACAAGAAAAAATGCGTATTTGGAAACTTGGACTTGGTATGCGCACATCCCAAAGCACGTCTGAGAAAAAGAGAGTCTATGAAAACATTTTCTGATAAATATTAAGATGCATGTAGATGGTAGTTATGGTGAGATGAGCAGTGTTTTTTGTAAGAAATATTTCTTGTTTATTCTTTATTTCAAAACTGAAACTGTGGCTTGCTCATAGCTCACATCTAATTTTTGTGGGTGATTTGAGGTTGCAAATTAAAAAAAATGAAGTTGTGAAGTCTAACCATTTTTAGATATTTCTATTTTTAAATATATAAAATTAAAATGATAAAATCATAAAATATTTGAATATTGAAATTTCTTTTTTTATCAAACCAATGGTAAAATACAAATTTAGATGGTAAATACAGACAGTTTATTAGTTTCTTTTTAAAAGTGAAATATTGAAAATTCGTAAATTTTGGTGATTTAGAGATAAAAAAGTGTCTGTCTTGTCCATCATCCATCCACTGGACAATGAATTCTGTATTGTATTCTAATTCTTTCTATCTACTTCACCACACAATAACCTGATTTGAGGCCTGTTGTCTGGCGGTACCAGCACCCTGTAAGCTGTTGGGAACAATGGTAAGATCGAGGACCCTAGCAAGAGTAGAATACAGTGCAAATATAATATAGAGACTTGTATAAACATTATATCATCCTTTAGATTGTTAACAACAATGGTAAGTGATGGATCTTGTTATTCACAATATACAAAGTAAACATTCATGTAACGCATACAATGGTTGGTAAGGGCTATGTTACTTAAAATGAACAAAATAATGTGAAGGATATTGTGCAATGTAAAAAATAGACTAACATAGGCTGCACATATATATAAAAGTAATTCATGATAAAATTTTTCTTTACTGCATTAAAAATTAATTTAAGTCTGTAGTGTAGTATTTTCACCATTTTTTTATTTGTTTATAAAAAGTATAAAATGTTTTATATAATAAGCTATAATCTTTCCGATATGTGAACGCTTGGACTTCGCAATTAAACCAAGTTTACAGAGAGGTACCATTTTCCTTACGTTATTTTTTAGAAATTTTACATTGTATTTTCTTCAAATAAATGTGTTCAATATTTTATCTTCTTGAATATGTTGATTTAATAGCTTGATTTATTAAGACATTTAACTTGTGATGCATTTAAACACGCTTTATGCACAGCATATTTTAATATATTTGCAGGTATATTAACGACATTTACAACAAGCTAATGTATTGATTTGTTTATCAATTATTATTAGTTATTTCAAAAATACCTCCAAAGGGAGAAGCAGTACATAAACAGTACATACATTTACAAAATACATAAATTGTTAATATTACACATATGATTATTTTAAAATACTTCAATTATCCATGCTTTAATGTATAGGCTACAATAAAAAAAATCTTCAAAAAAAAAAAAATATACATACAAATCTGTAGAAGTAGCCTACCTTTGGTATTTGCGGATTCCAATGATTTAAGTAATGAGCATAAAAAAACTACCTCAAAAGGAACGTTTGTGTGGAACATATCAAGGCTAACAATAACCTACAAATGGCAGTCAACCTCACGTTCACAAACACTGGGTGATCACATGTTCCGGATTGTTCATTGTCATTGGCCTGGGAAACAACACTGTGTAGTTTGTATTTACTTAAGTGATAAATGTTTGTAACAAGCATTTACTGAGTGTTGGGTGTTGTGTTAAATCTTACATGCGATTATAACACCCTAAGGCACACATAGTGTACTACCAACAGTATGTACTTTGAGGTTATAGTACTTTGTACTGTACTTAAGTACCAGGTAAAGGCCATTCTAGTTGGCCCGGTAGTCTAACATACAAAAACAGTACAATACATGCATTGTAATTTAATTATGTTGTGATGATAACGTCTGGTGTATAATAGTTCTAACTTTCGTATGTCTTATGTATTATAATTTAAGAATAATCTACCATTTACAAAGAAAATACAGACTTTTAAAAAAATGTGTAACAGTACAATTATGCATTGTAATTCAATTACGTTGTGATGATAACGCCTGGTCTATAATAGTTCTTTACTATGTCTTATGTATTATAATTTAAGAATAATCTACCATTTTACAAAGAACATATAGACTATCATACAAGTATGTGTCTTGCAAACTTTTGAAAATTTGTAATAAAATGTTTAAAAGAATAGGAAGAAAAAATGTAATATATCTTCAATGAATTAACATCTTTATGACAGCTGATGGGTCAATAGTATAAAACTCTTCCACCAAAACTTCTTCCACAACTGTATAATATTTGTCCTTAATCAGGCAACTATATTTTTCAATGAGATTAAATGAGGCTTAAATCTAGCATAGTAAATTCAAAATTCTGCAGTTACGCTTGAAATTAAGACTTTATTTCTGGTACATTACGCGCTACACCAGTCCAAGTCAACTTTAACACCAACGTTTAATTAAGCATGCCTTTACAGTTATTTGTAAACAAACACAATGGACTTTGATATGCCGACTTAGAAACACACACTAAGGGGAAATAACGCAATTATCATCTAAAGAGAAGTTGCTCTTTTGCAGTTTTTGCGGATTATATTATCATCGGTAACTTTTATTTTAAAATGCATATAAATTAAATTGTAACTATTGGAGCCAATGCTGAATTGGAAATACAATGTTTAAAATAAAACTAGAAAGAAATACATATTAAAAACAACTGGTAATCATTGAAGATTCGAACCTGGATTTCTGCTTGATATGCAGACATTCTACCTATTATGCTATTGGATAGATCTTTAACTTTGTTGTACAAACAAAAACATCTATTATGCCATTTCGGAAACACGCCATTCTTGAAAAAATCTGAAAACAGCAGATGATATAAACTACTTTAAAAATTGAAAAACCAGAGACTCCTCCACCCCTAAACAACCCAGCGGATCATCATTTATGAAATATTTAGAAACACAACTCCCCCACCCCCTAATCTAATGCTGGATTCGCCCTGAAAACATATGTCACAAAAAATGTTTAAATTGACTGTACAGTTAAACACAGAACTTTTACACATAATAAAAGTGGGTGGGACTGGGCTACCAATGTTGAATACACAGTGTACCTTCCCTGATTTCTTAACATTAATACATAACAAGCAAACATACACCGGAAATTTGCAAACACTTGTATGTATTGAGTATGAGACAAGGTGACATCAAATTGGGTTACAATGTTGAGACTTAAGAAACGTGGCACTCTAACCTTAAATTCACCTTTACCCGATTCAGCGACATCAAACCAAAGTTCATTAACTAAGTCCCTGTGCTTACACATACATTCTTCAAGGATTAAAAGCCCAGACTTAAATTAAAGCTATTCATTATAATAATAGTATTACAACCTGTGGAACTAAAACCTAAGAACATATAGAAATTTTACCAAGTCCTCCGGCCTAAGAATACCTTCTTGTTTGTTGTGCTGTGCTTTGAGCAATGCAAGTTAGTACGTTCAATGCCTAACAGCAACATTCTTATACAGTTAATGCCCTAACTATTGTTGGGAGCAAATAAAGTTGTGGTTTAGATTAATGAATTTTAGGCAAATCTTTTTTAATGACATCCTAATGCCTAAAAGCTTTAAAGCTATAAAATCTGTAAAACCTATGCAAATAAAAAGTTTATTAATAAAAAAATGCTTTTTAGCAGAATTATCTAAATTTAAACTGTTTTCATCAGAGTAATTTGTACCTCTGTTATATCATTTAAAATGAATTATTGCTGTAGTTTTAAGTATTTAGAAAATTGTATGTCAAATAAAAGTGAATTTCCTCTTAGACAAAATAAAGTTAACTCATAGTTGATAGAATTCAATTTTAAATTGTAGAAATTAATATAAATGAATAATTACTTATTGATCAATAAAATATAAATTTTAGGTTGAAAGCATGTAGGCCTACATAATATTTTTAAAAACAAAATCATACAATTTCTACACTAGTGTATTGGATTTCAAATCAAGTTTAAATTACGAAATGGTATCAAAAGAGAAATTATTTGTTCACGCCAAATTTGTTGTGATATCAAACTGGAAATAAAGCGTTAAATTGTTGGCACGAAAGCAAATCAAATTGCTGTATAATTATGTTAATATGACTCATTGTGTATCAAATTAAGGGCGGATGGATTTCTAAAACGATATTTTCATTGACAGAAATGGATGGGCTATGAAATACCACAATGACACGTTATATAAACATTGACACCATCTGAATCAATTTCTGTCGCCTTTAGTGATAAAATCTTTAAATATAATATCAATACATTGTGTGTACCATTATTCCTCGGTTGTCAAAACAAAAATACACTGTTTTTAGATTCCAAATAGGCTGAGTGAGGGCATGACTATTTGTTCTCACTATTTTGTGTACAATTGCAACAATTTAGGGTCCCTGAAAGTAAAAGTACGTTTCTTGTGAACTTTATTCAATCAATCATGAATTCATAATAATAACCATAAGAACGTGTATAGTATAGTGATTTTTACAAAAAATATTAATTATAAAAACATATATGATTATATATAATATGAATATTTACAGTAATGATAAATAAAAAAAATACTGACTATTAATTGAATTATACTGACTATTATTGAAAGAAAATACAGAATTTGAATAAAAAAAATACAAAGTTTCATTAGAGGTCTACAATCAATGGAAAAGATGAATACATATAATATTGTATCAAAAATAGCAGATTTCTAATGATGTTTAAAAAGATTATATTGGCAAAGGCCTACAAATGAAATATATATTTATTGAATCACTATAATCGCAAATACCTTTCATGATGGTATAAAACATATTCATATTACTAATATACTCCAAAAACAAAGAAATGGATTCACGCAGAAAGCCATTCCTGAATAACCTAAGAATATTTTTTTCTCTGCTACACAGCCCCTGGGAAGGTAGAGCGTGCTGAGCACACGACTTCGACCACGCCACCTGGGCGACTAATCGACGAAGTTATTCAAATTAGGTAATTCACGCCTGGCGTTTAGCTTCAAAACAATTCAATTCAATTCACATTTGATGTATGTAATAAGCAATATGTAAATATAACGACACTTACCAAAATGCAGAGTAAGGCCCACAAATCAAGGAAAACAATTCCAACTTCTTATTATTGTTCGTGAGTAAGGAGTTTGCAGTATTAGTAAGCCTTCCAATTCCAAAAATTAGGCCGAGAGCAGACTAACACGGCACACGAGCTAAGTAAAAAAACTAGCGTCCGTGACCTTTGGATTTAGAACAGACTGCTCACGTGATACAGGTGGTATTGCGCGAGCGTTTAATATTAAAACGTTTTCACACTTTGTAATTCAGCCCGAAATGTATTTTCGATTTGGTTTTCGTAGGACTTAACAATGGGATATGTACAGGAAAGCGAAGGAAATTAAAAGAATAAATTCTCTTATAAAATAAAGCAATGTTATGTTGACTATCGTAGCCACACCATAGCCTACTGTCTGTAGGCATATATCAATAAAAATATGATGATACTAATATAGATAATAATATTTATGCCTATTGTATAGATCATTCAGAGTGGATACTATTAATTATGTTTCGTTGTTGACTACCGTAGCCTATACTGTACATATATCAATAATATGAAATAATAAATAAATAAATATAAAATACAAATATGAAGCAGATGAAATGTATACCTATTTATTCGGAGAGGATACTATTATTATCTACGTAAACTTTAGTTGGTACATTACTGGAACAACTTTGTGTATAATTAATGATAAGCAAAACAATCTAATCAACCACTTTGATGATTATAATACGCGTCCTATGTGTCGACTTAAGCAAATAAGGTGACTACTTAAAGGTACCGAAACATTGGTTGAATAAATAGCAGATATAAGGCCTACTACTACTACATGGCATACATCTATCAGAATATTAGAAATACGTTTGTAGTTTATTCAGTGGCGTAACGCAGAGGCCTGATGCCCTTTTTAGCCTTTAATTTTCGAATTTGAATGCCTGTTTTTCCTCTGAACACTGCTCAGGATCCCGGGCCCCTGAGTTTAGCCAGTGAGCACTCATAGCCGTTACGCCACTGAGTTTATTATTGGAGTAGGTTGGGTATATGATTGTATTAGGTCTTATTTGCCAAATGTAGTTTATTTTCTTTATCTGATTCTTCTTCCCACCCCCTCCCCACCCGCTCTACTCAAAGTTAAATTTGTTTCCTTCTTCTCACTCTTTTTGTCTTCATATTCTCACTATCGTTGTTTGCGTCTACTAAGAAGTACACCCGGCAAGGTGGGCCTATATTTTTTAGGCCTAAAAAACTGCCATAAACCACGGTTAAGTAGATTACGCACGGAAGTGTAAATATTTGATTAAGATAAAAACAACTATAGGGCTCAACAACCCCGAGTTTCGACCGATAATATTCCTAATACTTGTCCCTGATACTAAGTGCGTTATCGGTGATAAACTTTAAATGTGTTTACTTTATAATGCTTGTCTGTGTCCAATATTTTAATTTTCATTATTTAACTTGTAAAAATCTTATTTAAAGTAGGCTAATGTCTTCTGTTCAGCCATAACTTACTTATTTCTTCATGGTTTAGCAGTAGAACTAAATTTATGTATTATAATATATAATAGCTTCGTATTTTTTAACAGCCTGTGCGATACAATTGGCCCGCCGGCGGTAAAGAAAACTTTTTGAAAAATATAGATGGCGCTATTTGTGAAAAAGAGAGCACATGTGTGTTGTGTTTACAAACCAAACCAAAACAAACATAAACTTTGGCCTGGTGTCCTCTCTCTTTATTTTTCGTGTTTATTACTACTACTAGCCATCAGCATGGGAGTGGACAAAAGAAATATATTAATGCAAAAATTGGATCATGAACGGTATTTTTGCAACTATAAATCATTTTTTCTAGAATTAGATATAGTTATTTTTAGAGGTTTAAAGTTAGGCCTAGCTATCCGTCCTAATAATACTATAGGCCTGCTCTACAGCCAGCATGCAGCAGGCCTTGCCGGTCAGTAAGCCGAGCGAGGCCTATCTTGAGCACATTAGCTGGCTCAAAGGGAGGAGCACCTCATCTTCGTGTCAAACAGGCTCCTAGTATTTGTGTTTTACCGTACTGAAGAGTATTAATTATATCAGTAATATTTATAAAATGTAAAGTTTAAATAAATGATAATATAATATGATTTATTAATTAATATTAAAAATATTATATAGGCCTATATTAATTATTTTAATGTAATACTTGCCAACAGAGTGATATATTGGACTGCTTGTGCTTGTATAGCATTTTGTACACTTTACACAATCTATTGGCTTCGTAATCAGTTTTTCATCGCAAGACGCGGAAAGTATGTGCTGATAACTGGATGTGACACAGGATTTGGAAATAAATTAGCACGAGCGCTTGATAAACAAGAATGCCATGTGTTTGCTATGTGTTTCACCGAAGATGGCATGCAGAAATTAAACGCGGATACATCAGAGAGGTTGCATTGTATTCAGCTTGATGTTAGAAAGCATGACAGTGTTTTAAAGGCATATGATGAAGTAAAACAAATCCTTCCAGCTCATAAAGGTACTCTACAAGCTTGGATTAAAGTCTCTAGTAGCCTCCTCTTTCAGGACACTGCTATTAAGGGGACACTTTCTGACCATAAAATGAACGAGGGCCAAGCCGCAATATTTATCAACACTACACAACCAACCTCTATGCAGGGGACAACCCCTATTTCTCGGGTCCCTTAATAAGAGTTCTACTGTACATCAAATAAACTAAAGTGTAAATCAAAGATAGACAATTAAAGCCCATTTACCTACAACTTGATAATGAATTTTTAAATTCTTACTCGTTTTAAAAAGAAGTCCTATAGTATCACGTATATGTTTATACATACATGTTATTAATAATTTTGTCAAACTTTATGTGACAAAACAATGTGATGTGCCCATATATGGACATGATGATGTCATATCACTACCATATTTTGGAATATCACTACCATATTTGGGCACTGTCACATTGTTTTGGTCAAACTAGTTTGATAATGTAGACAGAACTTTAGCAGTTACAAACACACTCATTCCACTAACAATTCTAAAAATCCCCTTTTTTAAAAGGTTTATGGGGGTTGGTTAACAATGCTGGAATAACAGGACTTGTTGGCATGTATGATTGGTGGACGAAGGAAGAGCTACAAAATGTGTTTGACGTTCACCTGCTTGGTGCTATAGACGTAACAAACACGTTTCTACCACTCGTTAAAAAGGCCAAAGGTCGGGTCGTCAATATGTGTAGTAGCTTAGGAATCAATCCTATTCCAAGTGGTGGATATGGAATCGCAAAACTCGGACTAATGGCGTTCTCAGATGGTTTGCGGTAAGAAACCCTCAATGATGATGTGCCATTTTCTAAAGCTCTGTCCACACTATAAAACTAGTTTGACAAAAAAATGTGATGTGCCAAAATATGGTAGTGATATGCCCAAATATGGTAGTGGTATGACATGTCCTTACATGGGTACATCACTTTTTTTGTCAATAGTTTCGATAGTGTAGACAGAGCTTAAGACAGTAATTTAACCTTTTGACCTACTGCATTGCAGTGCACATTTACAGTTTCATAAAAGTTAAGTCATATCTATTTAGAAAATAAAATATAAAATTTATAGATATCACCATTCATTAGAAGTCAAAAATCCCTATAAATACGAATGAGTCTTTATAATATACATTAACATACAGACACTACATGTGCTTCTTTGAACAAAAACAATTTTGATGAAAAAAATGTGATGTGCCCATATATGGACATGATGATGTCCTATCACTACCATATTTGGTACATCACACTTTCTTTGTTTGATGGTATAGACAGAGCTTATGTACAATTAAAACTGACTCTTGTAAATGTTTTGTTTATTGCAGAATTACCTTGAAGAAGCATGGAGTATCCATTCACATAATTGAGCCAGGTTACTTCCGCACATTTGTAGCTGATGCCAAAAGGAACATTTTACCGTCTATGAAGAAAGCGTGGGATAGATTAAGCACAGAAGAAAAGGAGGCGTATGGGCCAGATTACGTAGAAGAGTGTAAGAGATCTTTTGTTATTTCACAAAATGAAAGGTTAAAAACCAGCCATTCTGGTCTTTTAAAATTTCCTATGCTAAAGAAAATCAAAACTGTACCATACTTACCAAGCAACCGTTTGTGGTAAAGCTCTGTCTACACTATTCAATTAGTTTGACAAAAAACGGGTGATGTGCTCAAATATGGTACTGAAGACATCACAACATTCTACCCAAATTTATTTTTAAAAAAAATTTCTGTTATTTTCAGATTCGAATAAAGTTGAAGATGCGATGAAGTTGCTTTGTTCTCCACGTTTGCACTACGTTACCGACGACATACAGCACGCCCTCTTTGCACGATGGCCGTACAATCGCTACGCACCAGGCATTGATGCTAAACTAGTTTGGCAACCGTTGCAGTACTTTCCGAGTTTTATAACCGATAGGCTTTTCGAGACATTTAATCCAATCCCAAAATGTGCAAAAGAATAAAGAGTAAAACAACACATCAATACAAGACAACGAGAACAAGTTGTTTCCAAAGTTTGCTAGTGTAAACCGGTTGACACCGGTTGACAAGCATCAACAAATTGTAGAAAACTGGTTTGCTCAAGTCTACACAAGCAAACTTTATTTTGCAAAAAAAGTTTGTTAGTGCGCTGAATTTGAATGATTTTACAGATAAAGGAAACATTTTTTTAATAGAAATATACTAGATTTAATGATGATACTAAGCAGTTTTTATAATAATGAAGAATATAAATCATTCCTAGTTCAATAAACATTTCATAACATACTCGGTATTAATTATAATTCTTTATCAGGCAAAGAACTTATCTACCCTACAAAATACTTGATTGATGTATAAATCTTAGAAAAGATAGTGGTAATGTGACATAAACAGAAGTACTGTATGGTATAAAAATGGTCACCACACAAGGATACAATGTTACAGAACCGGATACAATGTTACAGAACCGGATACAATGTTACAGAACCGGATACAATGTTACAGAACCGGAAAGAAAACTATACAGAAAAGTGATTCACACTGAATAAAAATTTTTTTTTCAAGATTTCCAACTTAATTTGGCAAATGTTACCACTGTTTTTAATTAATTAATTTGACACAAGTGTTTATATATAAACTAGGAAGGTCAGTAAGATTGATCTCATGGTTAGTCTTACTGTCCAGTTAGGTAACTAACCTTACGATTTGGGTAAGTTTTGGAAGTTTACAAGGCCGTACTTCTGGTAATAAACTTTAAATAAATTGAGTATGAATAGGTATTACTAAATTATATTCTTTTTTTTTTGCATTATTATAAAGTGATTATATCCTGCAATTACATTTTGTAATTAAGCTATATTTTTTACATTAATTCTTTAAGACAAAACAAATTTATATATCATTTTAATTCTGTATTAGGCAAAACAATTACCAAAGGTTAAATTCTTTTAATAAAGTAAATACAATTTTGATCTTACTTCTGCTCATTTCTTTAAAAAAAACATAACATAAAGATATTACTTAAGAACAATTGTTAAAATGAAATAACTGAAGTATTCTATATGATAAACAAAACATACCCAGTCGTCAAAATCCTTATCATCACGGAAGCGTTTTAGAGTCTGGCAGGCACAAGGGATTTTTAATTATTTTGATTCAATTTAGATGGTTAAATATTATGATTTCTAAAACACACAAAGAATACCGTATTCCATCACATTTTGATTGGTTACCAGTCAGCGGCGTAACGCAGAGACCTGTGGCCCCCTGGTTTAGGAACTCAAAGTGGCCCTCCAACGCTGGATGCCTCGGGAGTTTTTACCCATTTTTGACATATTTTAATGTCTTTTTTCCTCTGGGCACTGCTCAGGAGCCCCCATACAATCCGGGGCCCGTGGGTTTAGTCAGTGAGCGCTCATAGCCATTACGCCACTGCTACCAGTACATACATATATTATTTTTGTCTACCGTGGTAGGTAATATATATTTGGTCACATGATGGGTTTGTATTCAAAGACTCTGCCACATTGTATTCAATCCATGTCTATAATATGCCTATATATGGGAATAACATAACCAAATATGGTCACATTATGAACAAACAGACCAATCACAAACAAATGTGAAATCAATAGCAAATAAATGATAACAATCAGCAAGATTGCTTCTTTATTTGCACAATTTTAAAATTTATTAATTTTAGTTAGTTTCCCCATAAATGGAAAAAGAAATGATTATAAGTGCTTCTGCCAATTTTAAATGATTTCCAACAAAATGGTGTTAACCAAGACTGCATTTAACTTCTGGTAAACGATCGTCCACTGAAAACAGAACAGAACAGAATTTGAATATCATAGCTTTAATTGATCGCAGAATAATACAGTCACATATGGTTACACTATCAAAATATATGTGACAACAAATGTGATGTGCCCATATATGGACATTATGATGTCATATCACTTCCATATTTAAGCATATCACTACCATATTTAAGCATATCACTACCATATTTGGGCACATCACACTTTTTTTTGTTAAACTAGTTTGATAGTGTAGACAGAGCTTAAAGATGTGTTGTCCCCCAAAAACATGAAAAATGAAGATTAATTAAATCAGACTTTGAATAGGTTATTTTGTAGTTTTAATCAAGTGAATCACTTCCGTAGAAAAAAAATCGGAAAAAATAATGTTTTCACTTATAAAATAACATGAAAAATGGTTAAATTCAACTAAAAATCCATTGGCTGGCAGCCAATTTGACCATTTTTTGCTTTAAATTCCAGTTTTTTCAGGTAAATAATTTTTTTTTTCGATCCAATTTTTGGTCGAAGTCAATAACTATTATGTGGCATTAAAATGGCATATTCAACAACAAAAATTGAAAAAAAATATTTTTCAGGGGGACAATACATCTTTAAGTCTTGTGTGCTATCAGGCTATTTCTTAATTATATGTGTCTTATAAAGCCATATTTTATATTAATTCAACATTATTGTTTAGTTGTACTTACGTTATAGTCTTCTTTTCTTTGTTCTGTGATTCTGGCCGTGCTCTGTTTAGAACTTTGAGGAACTGAGAGGTTTGTGCGCGCATTCTTGAGTGTATGTAGGCCTGAAAACAAGCATAAAAACACAAAAAATGATGATACAATCTACTAAAACTGAGACAGAAGAATTCTTACATAAAATGAATGAAGACTCTCTCTCTCAAAAAAAGTGTGCTGTGCCCAAATATGGTAGTAATATGACATTATCATGTCCATATATGGGCACATCACATATTTTTGTCACATAAAGTTTGATAGTGTAGATGGAGCTTTAGGCATTCAGTTGCTATTGACATTAGTACTGATACAACTTATTATATTATCAAATATTAAACAGGATTTTGGGACTAACAGTTAGGTAAGTACTTTACCTTTGAGCACTTGATGTGGTAGTGTAAGTATGTTCTAAATGTGTGAATCAGGTCGATTGTGTTCTCTCTCACTTTTGCATTTGTATGTCTTGATTCAAGCACTGTAAAAAATAGGTAACGTATTATTATAGATAAAACTATTGCCGAACATGGAAGCCATTAACAATAACAAGGTACATTAGTGGCTGTAGCATTTTATCGACCCATAACAGGGAATGATGGAAAGAAATCCAGAGGAAAGCAGAGAATCATGTTTATGAAGCTCCATCTACACTATCAAACTTTATGTGACAAAAATATTTGATGTGCCCATATGGACATGATGTTGTCATATCATATTTTGGCACATCACACTTTTTTTGTCAAACTAGTTTGATAGTGTAGACAGAGCTTAAGAAGCATTGCAAAGGAACTCAAAACTGAATTTGGAAATCCGTAACGTCCAACGTTCTTGTAGGATATGGAACATGAAGAAGAAGATCCATAATTATTACATGCAGAGTAGAGCATTGTCTCTCTCTGTGGTTTTGCAGGCCGCTTACCAAATGTAATATAGCCAATATTTTCTCCGGTTGCTGCATTTGTATTGCTCAGTTCAGTTGGGGGGTCCTTGTGGCTGAACAAGACTTGAGGTGCTGTCTGACTTGCCTTGCGTCCTTCTTTAAACTCCTATAACAAAAAATAATAATACAAATATCATTTGCATATTCTGTCAAAAGAAAAGAATTTTCCATGCAATTTCTGGTCTTTAAACGAACAAAGTTTTATTTGATTTGTTATATTTATATGGAGCACAAGTATAATACGTGGGTATGTGCTGAAAAGTATTGGTTTCATATATTTCATAATAATCTCTTCCTAAACATTTGGTGCATCAACATGTTTACGCTATTGATAAGGCTTAGCCGATTCTCTGTATGTATCTATCATTTGTCAAAGGCAAATTGTTTAATACAGTGTACCACATGTGATGCCTGTATCATAGGTCATGAGCCTAACCTAACACAATACAATATCATATGTGATACACCTGTGGCACTGTATTACAGAATTTGCCTACAATATTGGTAATGAAATGCAATAATGTGAAGATACAGGACAGAGTGTAAAGACATGCTTACCTGCATAAAAACTTTACCAAAAATGATGTCAACAGAGTCTTTGAACACAGTACTAAACACCACTGTCACTCTGTCCTTCCTGGCATTCACATACCTGAAATATGAAATACATTCATTAGTCTTGAAACACAATAAACAAACACATATTATTTTATAATTTATTTTTATATGGCAGTGATATGACATCATTGTGGGCATATATGGGCACATCACATTTTTTGTCACATAAAATTTGATAGTGTAGACAGAGGTTTACACTTATAAGCAGCAAATACATATCTTTTTCAATATTTATCTAAAATAAGATAACTTTTTGTCTTCAAATGTATTAAATGCACATTGATATAAAACCAAAATATAAAGTTTGTAATATCTTTCTTAATTTAGTATTCACTATATGTTAACATAATACAGTATATAAAATCCAACCACATATTTTTGGAAAATTCAATGGCAAGCTTCCATGGTTTCACACTAGTTAAAATCAAGTAATTCAAAAGTTAAGCTTTGTCTACACTACTATAAAACTTTATGCGACAAAAAAATGTGATGTGCCCATATATGGAAATGATGATGTCATATCACTACCATATTTGGGCATATCACTACCATATTTGGGCACATTACATTTTTTTTATAGTATGGACAGAGCTTAATCAAAGTATTCTTACATTGTTTCATCATCCCTGTAATGTATAACAGCCGTATCAATTGGTTTCTCCTTTTGTTGACATTCAAAGTATTTTTCAAAAACAGCAGAGAAGCAGTTACGTTTGAGGAGCGAAGCTTTAGCGACGAGATCACTGGTGTCTGCTGGAAGATTTTCCAAATCAAACTGTATTGTGAAGCTGTAGCTTTCTTCTGTACTTGTTATCCATTGCTTGTATATATTCTCTAAAAGCTTTTTGTCAAAACAAAACAAAATGAATTTTAATCTATCACTTTTTTTTTAAATCCACACAAAAGTGAAATCTAAAATTTGAATATTACTGTTCAATTTATATTCATATTTCACTTTTGGCCCATTCAGGCTTAGTTACTTCACCAGCTAAGTTGGCAGTTATTACTAACTGTTTGGTAGATAATCAACTTAACTGGAAAAATTACAATTAAGCCTGCATGCACTCTACATATCTCCTCACAAAAAATTCTAGAGACGAGTAAAAATTTGTAAAAAAACTCAGCATTTTAAATGGTCTATTAAGCTCTATCTACACTATCAAACTTTATGTGATAAAAATGTGATGTATATACATATATGGACATGATGATGTCATATCACTACCATATTTGGGAATATCACACTTTTGTTGTCAAATTAGTTTGATAGTATAGACAGAGATTTAGCATTCTTATATTTATTTGAAAAGGATTTTTAATATTAGAATAATCCATAACAAGTACCTCTTGTGCTCCATATTTTGCCAATTCATTAAAAAATTTAAGAGAAATACTGAGGTTGATTTTATTTTTCTCTCCATTTGGGTTATACAGGTGATAAAGAACACCATCAAAATCTGTGAATAAAACAAGAAAAAATGTTATCTGTAGCCTTTCACACTTCATGGATATTTGTGTGTGGAGGAGATCGGCTCAAGCTCTGTCTACACTATCAAACTTTATGTGAAAAAAAAATGTGATGTACCCATATATGGACACGATGATGTCATATCACTATCATATTTGGGCACAACACACTTTTTTTGTCAAACTAGTTTGATAGTCTAGACAGAGCTTAAGTCATGTCAAACCATTTATGATTTTATACATCCATAGTTACAGTAAACTTAAATTAAGCTTCCATGAGCCTTTTTTCAACACCACTCACTGTACCAGGATTGTCTATGTATACTAAATTACATACAATTACATACATTATAGATACATACTGTACACTCTCTATCAGTGGCAGATTTAGAGCCTAAAAGTAGTGTTGAAGTGCTGAACTTAATTTGGTGTCCTATCTTTTGCATTACAATTTGTGAAATTTAGTCCATTTTAAATATCTCCAGACAATAAAAACATCACACACTATGTATTTTAATAGGAATATGTATGTTGTATTCATATTCAATATTAGGCCTATTGGAATATGTACATTGGTGTGAACATTTACCTGCTATTGTCATATCAATGCTTTCTGGTTTACCTCTGAAACAAAATTAAACATAGAATTAAACATAAAACAAATGAAATATTGGTGTACACCAATTGCAGCCTATTTTTTTATATATACATTTTACCTTTGATATATATTTTATCTTATTCTTTACTCCATGATTTTATCTTTGTACTTTTTTTTTTCAATTTCTTATTCTATATTTTGTAAAGAATATAATTTATATATATTGTTTTATTGAATAAAGATACCGAGCATTAAAAAAGTAGTTTTCATAAAGTGACTAGATCTCAAGAAATTAAATCCTTGGATATCCACTTCCTCTTGCTGATTCATTCAAGCTGTCTACTTTACTTTTAAGTTAGTTTTAGGCTAGGCAAATTTTATTTAAAATGAACTTTTACAAACTACTGCTGAGAGTATTCAAACGGTATACTGGTGTGTAGCAAGTTAAAAACATTAAATAGTCCAACAGTTGGAAGAAGTTGAGTGTAGCCCTTGCTTGCTTTATTAAATAAAAAAAAATAAAATAAAATTAAAATAAATAGGCCTAGCTAGGCCCTCTAGCTATTATTTAGAATAAACCAACTTCCATTCATTGGGCAAATATCCTGCTAAGAAATCAATGTACATTTAAGTTATTTGTATTGATCTAGGCCTAGTAATAACGTACACGGAAGCAGAAGACTACCCTGGACACTGATCTGTCTCCCCACATGACTGTTCGTTCTCTCTGTCACCCGCACAAACCAGACAACAGAAAAGCCTAGCAAAATTTTAAAAAATTGGGTACTCACCCATCCTTTGCCGTCTTGAATTTATGAGATAATGCTTCTTCTATGATTTTGTTTTTAATTTCTAAAAGAATCATTTTTACTATTTCAGAAATATGGTATTTTAGGCCTAGAATAAATGAATGTTTTTAGCTCACGGCTACTTCCTGGGTTGGGTTGGTTTTTACACACGACGATCTCGAGCGGAAAACCAGGAAGTTCCTATTCCAATTAATGAAAAGGGTTCCAAGATCATCGTCGTCATAAACCGGCGTTTTATTATTAAATAGAACCACTGAAGCGTGACGGATTCTAGGCTGCGTTTTGAATCACTTTCATGCGCGTCTGAGTAATCGAAGGTAACGGTAGTGTTGCAATTTGAGACGGAGGATCCATCATTATAAATTTAAGCTAGCCTACAATTAAACTCTCTCTACTACCAAGCAAGGTAGGCAGGCAGGTACGGTGTGGGTAGGAATAGAAATGAGTCAGTAAATTAGGCTTGGCCAGTATAAATTAAGAATAGAGTAAACAACAATTATTACAGCAGATCCTAGGCCTAGGCCTAATTGGTAGCAATGCCTATTTTTATATAACAATTATAATAATATTTAGTAAGTACTTTTAGGACCTTAGAAGCCTAGGCATATGCCTCTCTATAAGCAAGTGGGGATACATAAACTTCATCCACCATTAATGTAATAAATGTTTTTTTACTTATCAATTATGTTTTTATTATTATTATTATTATTATGTATACTAACTAAGCCTACATACATATAGTTTTTTTCTCAGGGGTTTTGGGTTGTTTTACTAAAAAATGTTGACACCACTTAAAAACTCATAAATTAAGAAAGGTATTTGTAAATTATTACATAAAAAGTAAGTTTTGAAAGAGCCATAAACCAGAGAGGTATACAAATATTTTATACTTAATTTAACAAAAACTGTTTTTATTTTACTGTCATCATTTTGACAAAGTCACATGGAATTTATGTTTTATGGGAACATTAAATATTTACTTAAACTGGCCCTATTAGTTTTACAATTGTTTAACTTTTCGCAATGTTTTTCACATGGGCATCTCATGTTAGGGGTAAATAGGTGAATGCACAATCAATGGGGACAACAGTATCTATCTTTCTCAAAAATCCATTGTTGTACACATTTACTTTGACCTTATGCCTTTGTACAGACTACAGGCAACTGATACCAGACATTTCTTTTAGTGTAATTAAAACTGTTTTTTTTAAAAAACAAAAATGACAAATTATCACAAGGAATATTACAATGTTAACAAGAGTGATCTAATACTACAATAGAAAAATAAACCACACCCATTTTTCATTTTCATTGGTTAATAAGTTATGAAAGAAACAAATGTGTTTATTCATTACATGTTTTCACAGACTAATGTTTTAATTTTGTTGACAGGCTGAAGAGGTGTTAAGTTATGCATGATAAAAAAAGATATAGGTTATAGTGGAAATTGGTAATACAATGGTTAGTACTAATACTTGGGCAAAAAAATGTACTTGTTACTTCCTCCCCTGATTTTCCAACTGCCTCTGTTTTTAAAAAAATTAATAAATGACAAAAAATTGTGATAAAATCACAGAGGTTGATGCTGAACAAGTACTTTTTTGGCCTTACTAGAATTACTACTGAGTAATTAGAAGTTAATTATTAGACAATACATGATTTGTAGATTGTTACTTTTTTTTAACACTTTTATGCTTTTCAAATTAATTTCCTAATGAAATCTACTGTAAATGACTTGATGTGTCACAAACAATGCAGAATGCTCATATCATAATCCTCTTACAATTACACAATATTACATTAAAATTACAATTAACTTTATTTAAATTAAATTCTTTAGGCCACCTATGAACAAAATACTATTTTATTTGTTTCAGTTATTTAGAACTTTTTCTTCTTACATTCTATTTTTAACTTGATGTTAATTTTCTTTTATAAATTGGCTTCCCAATACTAAGACTGCCTTGAATGAAATATTCAATATAAACATTCTTAAATGCAATTTATCAATCAACAAATACATAAATTAATACATAATTAATATTATATGTAGCAATGTGCAACTAATTAACATTAGTCGGACAGACTATACTATTTCCTAGAACTGTTTTTCACAATTTCCCATTATGTAACAAACTTTACCCAAATATGACCCAGCGGTGCACCTCTTTAAACCACTTTATTTAAAAGCATAGATAATAAAAGCATTGTCATTGCTCTGGTGGTATTGTGCAATGGGTTGAAGGTTTCAACTATAAAAAGATAAGATCATATTCTCAACAATAGTTTCTATTTGAGCGACTTCAAAACTGGGTTCACATTCCTGCTGCACCAGTTTAGAATTATTTAGAAGTTCGCAAGCAACGGACTGGCAGTGATACAAATAGACTTTCGTATTAACAATAACATTGAACTTCTTTTGTTGATGTGAAATAAATACTGTAGCTGCAGTTTAAAACATTCATTTTGGATGGAGGTATAGACAGTTATACTTGCGTGTCAAATTGGGAGAATTTGATTGAAAATAAATTACTTCTAATCTTATTTTGTTTTTCTATGAATACCAGAATGGTAACTGAGCAGTAATTGGAAATGGATGAAAACAAGCAGAAAGGAACGGCAAATGATATATGGCTTAAGAGATCAGATTTGCAACAAGAAGGTGATGCTACAGAAAATACGGCATTAAATGAAGAGGATGTGCCAGAAGAGGAGGGGCCATGGTATAGACGGCCTGGTTTCAAGGAGGTTGAGCAAGGAGTTGAGCCAGATGCTGAGGATGTTGCAGGACATGATGATAATGTCGAATCAGGTAGGAAGATTTTAAAAAGAGGCAAGGAGGTTGGTACTTTGGTAGCAAGATTTAAAAAGATGGCAGGGAGGGTGGTAGCAAGATTTTAAAAGGTGGCAGGGAGGGTGGTAGCAAGATTTAAAAAGGTGGCAGGGAGGGTGGTAGCAAGATTTAAAAAGGTGGCAGGGAGGGTGGTAGCAAGATTTAAAAAGGTGGCAGGGTTGGTTGTGACACTTAAAATAAATGCTATATACAGTATGTATTGGTGTCACCTTGTTTTCTGAATTATGGATTTGTCCTACGCTAAAAACAGTTTTTGAAAACAAAAAATATACAAGGGTTAATCCAAGTTTATTAATTTTCAGGCTATTTTTTTTTTTGCATTTTGTAGTTTATTTTAAATAACTGTTTTATGAACAAATGTATAATTGAGTCATTAAAAATGTAAGCTTTGTTCGAATGAAGGTTAGCTAAGTTTAAGTCGGGGCTATACTTTGTAATGATTATATTTTTTATTTTAGATTGTAAAAGGATCCCAATGGAAATAAGCTGATAAGCTTTTTGGGCTATCCTGGAAAATCTCTTATAAATGTATTATTTGTAATGTCCGTAATTTATGTTATCACTTTGTATGTTTTTTTTTTATGATGATTTTCCAAATAAATTCAAATCAAATCAAATCAACTTTTCCTTCTGACTAAAAAACAACAATTGGGCAGTTATAATAGTACAGGTTAATTGAGGTTACAAGTTCAAGTAACAGTATGAGCATCCATCCATAAAACTTCAGCTTACATAGTAAGAAATCTACCTCAATTGAGAAAACTCTTTCTCAATAGTTGAACAAAATTTTGCCACACAATACCCGTCTCCCGCAGTGGTGTAACGCAGAGGCCTGGGGTATAGGAACCCTCAGTAGCCCTCCAACACTTGAGTCCTTGGCGTTTTTAGCCTTTTTTTACATATTTTAATGCATGTTTTTTTTCTTCTGGGCACTTCTCAGGAGCCCCTATAAGCTGCGGGGCCCCTGGGTCTAGCCAGTGAGCGCTCATAGCCGTTACGCCACTGGTCTCCCGTGAAGGCTATCCAACAATCTGCATGGATAGATTCAGAAAGTGTTTTATTGCTAACATACAACTTTGTCCAAATATTCGACGATTGACATTGATTAGTAGTATCCCTATTATAAGTCTAAAAAGGGCCAATCTGGCAAGTGTTTCTCAACTGATAAATACTATCAATATCAAGTTGATTACCTCTTATCATGTATGGTAGCTACTAGACCATGTAAATGACAATATTATCTTGTCTAGGTACATTATTGTACCAATACATGATAAGTGTTAGCCAATCAGAACAGAGCAGAGGTCTTGTAAGCCAAAGGCATGATGGTTAAACTCCATTACACTATTGAACAGAACTATGATGTGTTATTGTATCAACAAGTGACCTATGTCAGTCATGTTGATGTTTAGCATTAATGCATGTATGATATCAATAATTGACAAGTTTATGACCACATGACAGGTGTCAATCATGCCCCCTAAAATGTCATTTTTAACACTGGTTGGTTGTATGTCAGATTTGAGTAACAGCCAATAAATAAGTAAGCTTTAAGCCTTTTCTACACTATCAAACTTTATGTGACAAAAAAAGTATGATGTGCCCAAATATGGTAGTGATATGACATCATCATGTCCACATATATGGGCACATCACATTTTTTTTATCACATAAAGTTTGATAGTGTAGACAGCGCTTTACTCTTACTTGCCACTCCAGAAAAGGAGTATATAAAAGAGTAAAAAAACAAAAAAATTCCTGTTAGTTTTACACACAGTATAATTAAACAAACTTTCAATATAAGAATTTTACAAGATGTATTTTGTTTTAGTTGCAAGCTCCGGGAGGTGTTCAAATTTACAAGATTGGCTTCACAGCAACGCATTTCTTATCTACTGTAGCCAAGCATTATCATCATGGGTATGTTAGTGATAAACTTATAGATACAAAAATACTGTTGAAATACAAAATGTGTAATGCAGATTCAGTGAGCACCACAACTGCAACAGAGCAATGATTACCAAGATTACCCTGCAAGACGAATATAATAATCCCTAGAACATTTTTCCAATTAAATTTCATAAATTATATATCATTTATTAATATTTTTATGTAATCTTTAGCCAGCCTCATTAGATTCTTGTGTAAACAGCGTATAGAGACTATTTGTATTTTGCGCTATACAAATTTAAAACCATTAACCAATCTGTATTATCTTTTTTCAATACAATTATTTTACTCTCATTTATTTAATTTATTCTAGTAATAAAAACTTATCGAACATTTCTGAAAGTATTATATAAACACTTATATTAAGGCTTATCTGAGAATTTAACACACATCTTCTATGTTATTGTTAACCAGTAATTAAACCATGTAAAATTAAATTTTGTTTTTGTAGGGAGATCGGATGTGGTCTTTTGGAGTGGCACTTTACTTAGTACAGTTTGAAGATGGCCTACTACGGCTTACCTCAATATTTGGCTTGGCTCGTACAATTTCTGTTTTATTATTTGGTGCTATTGTTGGCGAATGGGTCGACCGGACTCCAAGACTTCGAGGTTTGATTATGTTCTGTAATAATAGTTTAAAAACATTGCAGTAATTAGAAGAAAGTTTATTCAAAATAAGATTTAAGTGGTAACTGAAATTAAATCTATCACTATTGGCTGGTTTGCATCCATAGTTAATTTCAAAACATCCTAATAATTGTTCAGAAATGTCTAATTTCTAAATTAATTTGTGTCACAAATTAATTACCATTATTATTAATTGAACTTCAAGTGCATTTATCCTGCAATAGGAAACATTTGGAACGTGTGGAAGTTCCTGAATAAAGCTTTAATATCCATAAATCAACTTATGAAAAAAACATTTTTGGATGATTCATAAGGATTAGTTCACACATTTCTTAGTGAAATACTTTAATTCGCTTTCATCCTGTTTATTTTTTTCCAAATTGAAAGATGTGTAAAGCTCTGTTTACACTATCAAACTTTAAAAAAAAAATGTGATGTGCCCATATGGACATGATAATGTCATACCACTACCATTGAGTACAACACCCTTTTTTTGTCAGACTAGTTTGATAGTGTGGACATTGCTTTATGAATGGGTAAAAATATGCATTTTGGTTTACTATACAATTTATTTAAGAAATAAATGACAATATTATTGATTTTATTCATGCAAGAAAGTTTCAAAAACCTACTATTTTTGCTAGTTATTGCGAACAAAATACATCACTTGTATTCATACAATGGTATTTTCTTAATATAGAATGATGTATGAATTCATTGATTTTTAAAAACTTTTTTCCTTGTTTTACTTTAGCTACAAGGACGTCGCTTATCATCCAGAACTCTTCCGTTATGATATGCGCCCTCTTTCTGCTCTTCTTCCTTTTATTTGAAAGCTGGCTGAAGGACCAGTTAGGTGGCGCTCTTGCCATTATAACTCTCGGGTTCATTATTGTTATCGGTTGCATTGCGGATATCGCAAGTGTAGCGCTGAAAATTTGTATTCAGAAAGATTGGGTTGTTGTAATTGCTGGCGGTGACGGAACCAGGCTTGCAGGTACTGTTGTTTTGTAGCCAATTCTTAATAATGTATCTAAATTTGCCCAATACCGTGATACAACAACACATTTATCATAGACCCTTTATTTTTTTGATTGCGCAATAACGGGACAAGTAAATTTTTTTTGGGACAAGTTAATTTTTCATATGTACTGGGAAAGTGAAAAAAAATGAAATTCTCTCAGTCCTGATGATACAGGCAACACATGTGATACATACAGTATGCTGTATTATGGCCTATGATACTGGACAAACGGCAATAGGATGTGTCTCAACATGTATTCTACTCTACTCCCAGTCTCTCAAATATTTGTAGCTCAGCATTTAAACATAGCTTCAACTAATGTCAAAATGAATTTCCTCTTGGAAAAATAAAATGAAAAAAACTATGAACAATGATATTAAAGCTCTGTCTACATCATCAAACTTTATGTGACAAAAAAAGTGTTGTGTCCATATATGGACAGAGGACGTCATATCACTACTATATTCGGGCACATCACACTTTTGTTGTCAAACGAGTTATAGTGTAGAGCTTTAGAATGATATTTTAAGGTCACAAAATGTTACAAATATCCTCACCTGATTTCTGTAGCCGCTTTGTGTTTGACGCGTACTCAACTTTTGTTAACTCAACAGAAATCAACTCGGTAATCCGCCGTATCGATCTTCTTGCCAACATCTTGGCACCAATCCTGGTTGGTTGCATAATGACGTCACTGTCATTAGAAATTGCCGCCATGTTTCTAGCTGGCTGGAATTTGGTGTCCATGTTTGTGGAATATTTTCAACTGCATAGGGTCTACAAAGCTGTACCTCAACTTGCTGTGAAACAAGTTAAGACAAATCAAGGTATTTAAATAACATCTGAATAAATTATATTAATCATTTTTAAATACTATTACAATTTTAGGCCTTATGGTGATAATGGAATTTAGCATGGAAATCACATCCCAACTAAAGCAGACTATTTAAGAAACTATAAATTGATGAAGAATTATTATACAACTTTATTATTTCAATTCTTTAGGTGATTACAATCCAATTAATTGTGTAGAGAATAGTGACATACCTCCAGGCGATTCGGGCAAGCAGGAAGGCAACGTAAGCCGCCAGAGAAGTGAAGAGCAGAAGCCGTTACTGTGGCGTATAACACAGTGGTTCACCACCACGTATCAAGGCTTCAAAACGTACAACTCATATCAAGTAGCGTGGGCCGGAATCAGTCTCTCGTTTCTCTACATGACCGTTCTTGGATTTGATGCCGTTTCTAGCGGTTACGGGTACAGTCAAGGTTTATCAGGAACAGTATTAGGCGTATTCATGGGTCTTGGATCAGTGATGGGCGTTTTGGGAACCATTATTTATCCTATCGTACAAAAAAGGCTTGGCGTGGTACGAACTGGTATATATGCAAATGCAGAGCAAGTTTTATGTCTTATGTTGTGTGTTGCATCTATATATGCACCCGGGTCATCGTTTGATCTCGGTTATAGACGGCGCCCTCCTGTACCGACGGACGAGCCCATGTATTACACAGATCCATACAATAACATTACTTCTAGTAACGTACAAGAAAGTGATGCCAATCAACATTCCTACTGGTCAGTTGGTTTGCTATTTGCTGGAATGATTTTGTCAAGAACAGGTTAGTGGCAAATATTTTTAAACATTTAACCGTTACCACACACACATTGCTGTCACAGGTTCCCCAAGAAAACCACAAAGTATATACAAAGTTAGTTAATTAGTATTTATTAGAACACAAAAATAAAACCTACTTAATAGACTTGCTTGAAATCTTGGTTCTTGTTTCTGTTCACATTGTATTCCTTTATTAGAGTCGCCAGAGTACTGTATGACACGCTATGTGTGCAAAAATGTTTCTCTTCTATTAAATCAAATTGCTTCTAGAACTAGGTCTACTTTCTACTTAACTATGTACTCAATTTTGTTCAACATTTCTTCTTTTAGGTCTGTGGATGTTTGACCTGACAGTGACACAGCTCTTGCAAGAAAATGTCGCAGAGAGCGAACGTGGTGTTGTTGGCGGCATTCAGAACTCCCTCAACTGTTTCATGGACATGTTACATTTTGTTGTAGTAATCATAGCACCGCAACCAGAATCATTCGGTGTGCTTATTTTCATATCTGTTATGTTTGTAACCATGGCAGGTATTTTGTATTCCGCATATGTCTATAGGGTCAGAGGTCATTTATTCCACCCAGAAAAACTTATTCCTTGTAAAAATGTGGTACAAAGTGAATTAAGAACGGATAAGACGGTAAGTGACGGTAAATCTGGTTATAGCGATGCTAATAAGAGTGCTAATTGTGAACCTGTATGAGAGAGCGAGTTACTGCACTTTTGTTTTTAGAATTTATATCGTGCTGCAAGAAGTGCCAAAACATTGTTTAAAAAAAAGCTTTAATTTTGGAATCACTTTAACTGTGTAACACTTTCTTAAATATGATGCACGAGTTTAACCACAGTCACAAGTACATTACATACGGAGAGCGCAATAATGAAAAGAGTCCCAATTCGAGGCAGCTCGGTGGATATTAGTGAAATAAAAGTATGTTAAAACTGTAAATATCTGTAAAATATTAGAGAAAGAATGTGAAAAGCAATAGAATCTCGAAATCACAACACTTTGAGAGTGAAAAATAATAATTCAAGGAATAAATCAGGTATTTATGTCACATTAAGTGCCTAGATCTACCAATTTATAGGTTACATACTGTATTATAATTATTTCCAATTTCTATGATCATGGAGGAAAAAATCAATATATTTATATAAATAAAAATGAATTTTTTTCTTTGTGTTAATTGTTATGATAAACATTTTGTATAATCTTGTTTTGTTACTAATGAAGCCAATTTACTGAAAAGCATAATGTAATATAATGTTATAATATATAACAATAATATATTTTTTGTAAGATATTGTAAAAATGTGCATTTAGTGTTAGTTTTAGTATACTTGATCAGTGTGTATCACATTTACCTTGGGCCTGCAATAGCTTATCAAGATATTGAGCTGTAAATCTTCATTTTATCAACATAGTCATTTCTGCAATTTCTTTTTTTGTTTATTTCATAATCATATTAATACAAAAAAAACAAAAATTTAAAGGAAAAGAAAAAATAAAAATGTTTTTTTATTGATATCGTGAATGTGTAGTGCTCTGTAATTTCCTTTATTTTCAAATGTCACAATTGCTGTATTATCATAGTATGTAAGTATGTATTTTATATTTAGAGGAAAAATTAAGTTTATGGGTGTTAATGTAAGTATTATTGTATTATGACAAATAAATGTTTAAATGCACTGCATTGCTTCTATTTTATGTTTGTTTGCTTGATGATGAAACACAATAATGAAAACATTTTTTTATTAAGTTATTTGTTTTTATTAGAAAAATAAAATGTGCTAAAATTACGATAAGTATGATACACATAAGCTTATTGAATCAATGACCGTCCCTTAAGCTCTGTCTACACTATCAAACTAGTTTGACAAAAAAAGTGTGATGTGCCCATATATGGCAGTGATATGCTTAAATTGTATAGTGATATGTCCATATATGGGCACATCACATTTTGTTGTCACATAAAGTTTGATAGTGTAGACAGAGCTTAAAGCATCTTTCACACCTCCTCCAGTCCGGATCCAGTAAATAAAACTGGAGCGGAGCAGGTGTGAAAGACTCTTTACTCTAAAGGTGCCTTTAAGCTGACATGGAACTCAACACAACTGCCTCGACATAAGCGCTCCGAGCTGACGCAACTGACAGGCACAAGAAAACATGTTGACATAAGACTAGTTGCTTTCAGTTGCCCATGTTCTATTTTTTCCGTAACTGAAAACTTTGAATCGAGTAACACGTGCGGTATGGGTAACCAAGTCCAGTAGGGATTGTACCGTAAAGTGTTCGCGCATACTGGTTTGTTGTGCGTGCTCAGAATGTCAAAATTAGTTCTTTTCAGTTGAGTTGAGTTTCGTGTCGATGGATAAAGGGCCACTTTATGTAACATAATTTTTAACTCAACACCATGAGTAATAAATAATGTTAATTGATATTTCACAATAGTTTTAGGAGAGTTAACAATGTGAGAAAAAACTGAAAACAAATTAGTATAAGTCACAAAAACAAGAGTGGATGTTATGATGAACAACTAACTTTAATTTTGGAAGCCCAACTTGGCGGCCTACTTGCCCATCCTTTGACTTCAGCAACTTCTTGTTCTTGAAACGGATTTTGAAGAACTCTAGACAAAAGTTGAACGTCACTGAAATCATCCTTTTCGGCTTTGGATATTGCAGCCTGAGCAATCCAGTTACGCAGTACGTATCGTGGATTTATATCTGAAATAGAGAATAGAGTATGAGAAAACTTAAGTGAAAAATGTTACCTAATCATAGAATTTAAACTACTCCTAATGGAAACAAGCTTTTTATTGTGGGCTATCCTGGAAAATCTTTTATAAATGTATTTACTTGTAATGTCAGCAATTTATGTTATCACTTTGTATGTATTTTTTATGATTTTCCTAATAAATTCAAATCAAAATCAAATTCGTATGCAAACACCCTACCATTATACCACTGGAATCTTTAAGATAAGATCAATAACACAGGTGTATCATTAACAACTACCTGGTGTATATATCCAGTTAAAGGTTCAGCAGTTGTTTGTTAAATTGGATAATTAGTTGACTAAAACTCTGTCTACACTATCAAACTAGTTTTACAAAACAAGGTGTGATGTGCCCAAATACGGTAGTGATATGCCCAACTATGGTAGTGATATGACATTAACATGTCCATATAGTTTGATAGTGTAGATGGAGCTTAATATGGGCACATCACATTTTTTTTGTCACATAAAGTTTGATAGTGTAGACAGAACTTTGAGGCTACTAAACATAAAACAGACACAGTAGAACTAGTGTTAAGGGGAAATGTTCAGGACCAAATAGTGACCCTTAATAGGGGTACACGTCCCATAGTGGTGACATATGTTGCGTCTCGTTTGTTATAACTCTTACTGTTCATCCTTTCTTGACGTTGTTTGTCATCATCCTGATCACCATTGAGCTTAATTCTTTCAGCATATAAAATCATCCATTCTTCAAAATCCTCATGTTTCTCAATTTGTTCCAATGCCCAAAGGCCTTCTGGGATTGACGCTGATACGATGTCATTAAAGGTCAATGAACTCATCTGTCGAAATGTCATGGTAAAATCAGCTTTGGTATCTTCCATCATCTGGCGGTAATAGAATAATTGAAATCATTTTGCAGAGCGATTGTTGTTTTAGATAAAAAATGTTTTGCCGACTTTGAATAAAATGTTGAATTGTACTGTAGTACAGTATATATGGACAGCAAAATCTCATTTTAATATATACAAAATACTGCAACTCTTCAATCTTAAGCTCTGTCTACACTATCAAACTTTATGTGACAACAAAATGTGATGTGCCCATATATGGACATGATGATGTCATTTCACTACCATATTTGGGTATATCACTACCATATTTGGGCACAAACTAGTTTGATAGTGTAGACAGAGCTTTACTTTACAAAATATTAATCCTTTACCTTATACAGAATGTTTATTAATTTGATGTCCTGGTCATGGTATTCATTTATTAACCCCAGTTTTTGACGATTTATCACGATCCACTTTGACTTATAAATATCTATGAAATACGACGATATCTCACTCAACCTTTCAATAAAAAAAATATTAATTCCACTACAGTTTCATTAACTTCTTTAAATATTCTTAATTAAAGCTCTGTCTACACTATCAAACTTTATGTGACAAAAAATGTGATGTGCCCATATATGGACATGATGATGTCATATCACTACCATGTTTGAGCACATCACATTTCTTTTGTCAAACTAGTTTGATAGTGTAAACAGAGCATTAGAATTATTGAATACTTTACGTGTTGTGTTGTTCAGCTGGCAGTAACACTTGCAGGGCTTTTTCTAACTTTTGTAAATTGTACCGCGCAACTAACGGTTGATTTTCAAAACTATATCTAGCTTCGTCATCGGAGTAGTTTGGCACAAATTTAGGATTGTAGTCATCAAGGAATCCAAACGGTCCGTAGTCAATAGTGAGTGATAGAATGCTGAAATTATCTGTATTCATTACACCTAGGAGTAAATCAAAGGAAACATACATTCACTGTTTTCTATTTGATTGAAGATATATTTTCCCCCCAACAATTTTTTTTTTAATGTGCCATTTTAATGTCACCTAATAGTTATTCACATTGACCAAAAACTGGATTGAAGAAAAAAAATTATTTAACTGAAAAAAAAATGTAATTTAAAGCAAAAAATACTTAAATTGTCTGTCAGTCAGACAATGAGTTTTTGGTTAAAATTAACAGTTTATTTTGTCTTTTTATAAACAAAATTATTACTTTTTTTTGTTTTTTTTTCTACAGAAGTGAATAACTTCAATAAAACTGCAAACTGGTCTATTTAAAGTCTGATTTTATTAATCTTCCTTTTTCATGTTTTTGGGGGACAATGCAAAAAGAAACTATTATTCAGACAAAAATGTACTCACCATGTGCAAATCCAACAGATTGCCATCGTGCAATCATATCTGCTGTCATGTTTACAACATTATAATAAAACATTAAATATTTGTCTGGATCTAGAATGTCTATGTCTTGAAAATACTGCACTAGGATAAAATCCACAAGCTTCCTATAAAAAAAATAAATATAACACATATGTAATGATGGAAACCATGGGAATGTGTTTGATGATACAGTAGTACTCACATAGTGGTGTTATACCCATACCCATACTTTAGTATTATTTTGTGGTTCACCGGGGTCACAAATAAAGATAAGTCTGATCTACAACGTGTTGTTAAGTATGCATCACGTCTTATTGGAATAGAACAGAGCACTATTGAATTCATTTTCGGGAAGCGTTTAATTAAGAAAACGCATTGTATATTGCTAGATTCAAGCCATCCCATGCATAATGTATTTGAGATGTTACGTAGTGGTAGACGATACCGGTCCATCACTTCTCGTACTAATAGGTTTCGCAACAGCTTCTATCCAGTTGCCATTCGGGTACTGAATGCTAGTTGGGAAACCGTACGAGAGTGATGTGACATAATATCATTGTAATTGTGTTTTTCTTTTTTTTATATCTGAATTTTGTGTCCCAGAGCAAACACAATTTCTATGTATATATTTTGTTTTACTGTATATGCAAATGACAATAAAAGGAAATGATGATTTCCACTAATTAATGAATGAATGAATATAGTGGCGTTATACCCATATATAGTGGTGTTATACCCATATATAGTGGTTTTATACCCATATATAGTGATGGTATACCCATATATAGTGGTGGTAAACCCATATATGGTGTTGTACCATTATGATAATAAAGCACTTCACCTATGCTAGTTCAGTAAATGAACCACATACTTAAGCAAATGTTTCTCTCCACTGCTAGCAAGTATCTCAAGCGATCCAAATCGGAACCATGTTGGAGCGAGACGAAGGACGACTGCTGCCCTCTCTTGTTTGGGATGTCCATTATAGAACTGGTCTCTTATCACAGGATCATTACTTACAATGAGGCTAAAAGAATTTAAAAACAAGTTACTGTATTGTTGCATTTGTCTGTCATTTTGTCATGTGCTACTATACTATCTCTTCGCTTCTATCTATATTGTGCCTCATTTTTCATCTCATCTTTCAAGACATGCATTTTTGGTTATGTCTTTTAATCAACTACAAGTTACTGTACTGTCCTATGCTACTATACTATCGTCTTCACTTCTTTCTATATAATGCCTCATTTTCCAACAGTCCATTTCTCAGGCTGTTTTTTCATCCCATCTTTTCTAGACATACATCTTGTAAGTGAACATTAGCCAGATGTGTACACTGGTGCTCCAGTTGTAAGTCATAAAGCTCTGTCTACACATGGAGTAAAGCACTACTGCTTCAAACTTTATGTGACAAAAAAAAATATGATGTGCCCATACATGGACATGATGATGTCATATCACTACCATATTTGGTCATATCACTACCATATTTGTGCACATTACACTTTTTTTTGTCAAACTAGTTTGATAGTGTAGACAGAGCTTTACTCTAAATATGACTGAGAAGTGCCTTGATCCTGTGGAGATATTTTGGCTCTGAGCTGGACTGCCGTACCCTGTCTAACCACTCAGGAATTTAAGTAGACTATTAATTGTACTGATAACTAAATTACCTAAGTGCTCTACTTGTTGGTATATTAAGGTAATGCATTGCTTCACTGCAAAGAAATTCTCTGACCGATGACCTTAATACGGCTCGGCCATCCCCACGCCTCGAGTAGGGGGTCAAACCAGACCCCTTTAACTGCAACTCCCAGGTTTCATTGTTCCTTTAAACAAAGATAAATAAATAATTTATTGTAAGTTAGGCCATTGGAAATTAACTCTTCTGTATCTATATATAACAGAATAATTAGCCGATTACAGCATAGACTTTATTCAGCAGTTTTTCTATGTAACCAACAGATTAATATTGAGCTGTATTTTTTTTAAACATTACCTATTTGTGTATTCACCAAGCAAATGTGCCCTTCCATCACCTAGCTGGCCAGCCCAACTGCCAAACTGAAAATTTAATTACAAAGAATTACAAATAAATCAATTTATTTATTTATTTATTTATTTAGTAGTGATTGGTTGGAGGCACATACCTAATTGGCGACTGTGGCTTAGGCTGCTTTTGTGCTTTCCTGGCAGCTAGTGACTATGATTATAGGTTTTCTCTTTGCATCGTGTTTTTTTAATTTGTTGATTTGAATTATATTTTGTAAAATGTATCTTTGCCTGAATAAATAATAATAATGTGTGCTCTAGAATTGAATGCTCTAGAATGATAATTATTTCACACCTATGTCAAGAAGACTTTTTACCTGGTGACCCCCGTAACGGTGTGCTAAAGGAGGAACATGCTGTAGGACAGTATTTCCAGACACAAATGCACGAAAGAACTCCTCTGTTGCTACTTCTGGATCTAAATCCAGTATTTTCTCCATGGCGTCGTCTGCTACAGCAACAACCTGTGTTTGTGTTTTTAATGGTGTTGGTTGTACTTTTGAGAATACTACATTCTTTACTTGTCTTACATAATTCTTGTCAATTGAATCAATTGGAAAATTTTCTATAAACAAAAGGAATATTAAAGGAATATATTAATATTATTACTGTCCCCCTAAAAATGTATTTTTTTAACATTTTTTGTTGGATATTCCATTTTAATGTCACGTAATAGTTATTCACTTTGACCAAAAACTAGATAGAAAAAAAATTATTCACCTGAAAAAAAAGTAATTTAAAGCAAAAAATACTTAAAATTAAATTGTATGTCAGTGTCACTGTCAGACAATGGTTTTTGGTTAAAATGAATCGATTCGTTTTGTCTTTTTATAAGTGAAATAATAATTTTGTTTTGTTTTTACAGAAGTGAATAACTTGATTAAAACTACACAATATGACCTATTTAAATTATAGTAAATTCCATATATTGGCCTATTATTTAATATTATCAAATATCAAAACTAGCGGTTGGCACGAATGGCGTTTCATACTACAGATAATCAAAAGTGATTAATTCATCCTTTCTATCTTTATTAACGCAATTAAATGTTTACTTACCTCGGACAGATTTGCAAGGTTTTACATTCAAAACCCAATCTCCAAAAGATGTAAATAATGGTAACTCTAGGCCTAGACCACCTGCACATTCTGAAGCTGCGTGCAGGTGCTGCTGACTGGTTTCCTCCTGCGAGCAAGTTTCGGTTGAATCGTCCGCTTTCGAGCAAAATTTACCGTCCTTATTTTCATTTGTCAATGAACAATAAATACATGATATGAATACTAACGTAAATACATTAGTTTCAAGACCACCTTTAGGACAATATATTTTCATCATCTATGTTCATAATTTGTTATTTTAAACAGTTAATTACAATCTGTCAACTTCCATTGCCAGGCCTAAATTTGCATTCCGCGAAGGTAAGAATTCCTAAAACTATGGAACGCCAAACGTGAAATATAACAGTGTATAGATGAATTTTTTTTTATCACAATATAAAATGTTTATTGATAATCTTTAAAATACACAATTAAGGAATAACATGCATACAACAATTTTGAAAGATATATAGGCCTATATGTATATTCTTATCTATACCCCATCTTGGGGGTATATTTGAATAAATTGAAAAATTAAAATCAGGTTAAAAAGCATCCAGGGCTAAAAATGACAGCAAACAGCAAAAAACATTTAGTACTTGTTAATTCCTAAACAATTAAAACTAGAAGACTCAATTAATTGTGCGATATATAAATGGTTAGCACCAGGCCAACCAGTTGAAAGAATTTCCATTGTTAGAAAACAAAATTGTTATCTTTAAAAATTAAACATCTAATGATAAACAATATCAATGCATAATAATTAATATAATATTACTCTCCCAAAACCAGACACCCTCAAGCTAGCTCACAGACAATTCTTATTGGAGCAGAGCTTCTAGTAGCCTGATAATCTATGGCCGTATTCACCATTTAAACTTAGGATAGGGAAACACCCGTAACAATTAAAAATTCCCTTAAAATTAAATATTCATGCAAATTGTAAATACCAACAATGTATTATATATTTATTTCTTTATAATTTATGTAGTACAGTACTGTTTATAGTACTGTATTGTAATTAAATAATATTTTATATATAATTAAATGATAAACAAGATAGATAAAATGAGGCTCTTGACTGGTCCACAGCAAGCACACAGATTTAAATGGATTTACTTCACTATACTTCAGCAACAACAACTTTAGTTGCAAAGGCTAGGGCAATGGCTAAGATAGCACCAACCACAGTTGCATAGTTTAGAGCCATTCCAAAAATCTGTTGAAAAAAGACAATGCACATTAGTAAAATTGTTTTACGGTGTTGCGGGTGCTAAAACCATGGGGCTCTCGGCCTCTGCGTTACGCCACTGCCCGCCTACCAAGCTTGGATTCCTTTCCAATACTGCGATAAGGTACATACCGTAAACGACAATGGAGCCTTCATAATGAAGCTGATTAGTGGCATCCTCTCTTCAGTGGGAACAATACTCTGAAATGGTACATACAAAATTGCTATTATCATGGGGGTTAAAGTTCAATCATAAAACATAAATAAAATTTATAGCAGGAACTCAAATGGGCTAAGCTACTGACAAGATATTTCAAACTATGTTTAATTAAACTTAAACTTATAGACTTATAAGCACTACAACAAATTCATCAGAGTTTTGGAAAAATGAAAGATGTTTTTCAATGTAAAGCTCTGTTTACACTATGAAACTAGTTTAACAAAAAAGTGTGATGTGCCTAAACCTGGTAGTGATATGACATCATCATGTCCATATATGGGAACATCACATTATTTTGTCACATAAAATTTGATAGTGTAAACAAGACTTTATGAAAGTCAAATACCATCAAACCACCCTAGCTGGTTTACCTTGGCAACTCTTTGACCTTCTCCGTTGACCTCTGTGGGAGCTGAGCACAAGAGTGGAAGACAAAACAATGGTATGAAGAAGATGACCATGTCCGAGACGGTAGCGTTATGGTCAATCCAATAGATCAAGTAGAATACACTCCACGATATCAAGAGAACAATCCAAGTGGCTAGCCAACGTTGGAGGTACATAGATGTTGTACGAAGGCGACACTATAATGCAAAGAATATAACAAATTATATTGGTGTTGTCATTATTAGATTATTCATAGGGAGCTTTTGTGTTTTACCAACTTATGACCTATGACATCATCTTAATTTATTTTCATCAAAATCGACAACAACAAAACAAAAGACGTAATGCATAATTTACGCAAGTCCTAAATCTATGTCTACACTATCAAACTTGATGTGACAAAAAAATGTGATGTGCCCATGGACATGATGATGTCATATCACTACCATATTTGGACACATCATTACCATATTTGGGCACATCACAGCTTTTTTTTTTGTCAAACTAGTTTGATGGTGTAGACAGAGTTTAAGTTGTTGCAGATCCAAAACTTTTTTCTTATAAAATATAGGATTTCAGATTTTCATATTATTTCTTGTGCTAACCTGTAATTTCCAATATTTGTTCAGTATTTCTTCATTTGTAAGCATCTCCATGTGTATTTCAGCTACATCAAAATCTACTTCATCTGTTCCTTCTCCATCGATACTTTTCTCTATCCTCTCTTCTGTTGACTGTAAACACAACAGAACAGTTTTATAATAAAATAAAAAAACATCAGAAACAAAGTAGAAAAGTACATTGATATAAAATAAAAATATATAAACATATACAGAAAGCATACAAACATTACTTTATTTGCATTATGTATTCTTACATTTGATTGGTTGATTTTGTATCACATGCCATTATAATGGTTCTATTAAATGGTTCTATTGAATGGTTCTATTGAATGGTTCTACATTTTACGATTCAGTTAATTACCAACCTGTATAGAATGGTTATTGCGATATTCTTGTAGATATTTGTACGGAGGTTGTGACACGTCACCAACCTTTTGAAGTAGACCGTACGATTCAAAGCTACGAGCTAATACTGCCACCGATCTACGTCGTCTAGCTCTCTCATTATGATCCCATTCAACTGAAAAGAAAAGATTTGCTTGAACTATGACCCTAATTGTAGCAAGATATGCTATTCACACAGAAAATGAAAGGCAATTGATGGCATAGATGTAGACTTGTCACTGTAATTATTGTTACGTTTTTATATAATGTTTTTTAGGCAATTTTAGCTCAAGTTATAGTTATGACATGCCATGTGTGCCAAAATGAATACTTAAAGATATATTGTTACCCTAAAAAAATAATTTTTTTAACATTTTTTGTTGAATATGCCATTTTAATGTCAAATAATAGTTATTCAATTTGACCAAAAACTGGATCGAAAAAAAAAATTATTTTCCTGAAAAAATGTAATTTAAAGCAAAAAATACCTAAATTGTCTGTCCGACCATGGTTTTTGGTTAAAATTAACCATTTCTTTTGTCTTTTTTTGATTTAGTTCGCTTTTGGGAATCCTGTCTCTCTCTATTGTTTGTTATTTTTTGTTATAAGTATATGAGACGAAATAAATGAAATGAAAATAATATTTATATATTTAAATAAATATAATAATTATTTTTGTTGATTTTTTCTTCTACAGAAGTGAATAACTGTATTAAAACTGCAAAATGGCCTATTCAAAGTATGATTTTTTCTTTATTTTTTGGGGGGACAATACATCTTTAAAGCTGAATCTGTCTGAAACCTAAAGCCTGGTTTCCATAAAATCGCTACACCGTGTCGCCGACTGCTGTCGCCGACAGAGCGTATCGATTCTATGGAAACGCTAGAATTTATCGGAGATCTAGTACGCGAGCGCTAAATATTCTTTGGTACACGCGTATACGATTCATCGGCGAAAAAAATCGGCAAAGTTGAACATGGTTGAACTTTGCCGATTTGTCTGCGATGAATCGGGGACACCTCCCCGATGCGTGTCGGCGACATCTGCGCGTGTAGCGATTTCAATGGAAACGGTGTAGCGATTTTATGGAAACCAGGCTTAAACTAAACATGATGTTGACATCTGACATAACTTACCTTCTAAATCCTGAGTGGACTGTACAGTAACATTTCTTTTTCGTTTGTTACAGTGAGCGTTGTTACTAGTCTCAAGGGTGTCCATTTGATGTATGCTCCTATCAATAGCCTTAGCATTGTCTGTTGCGTCAATACTCATCTTCTTCTTTATCTGCTTCAGTTCATACGCCATCACATCCATGTCTAATTCCATCAGGAATCTACGAATACCTGGAAATTAACAAAAATAAGTAATATGGTTACACTATTGCTTTTGGGAGTAAGCATACAGTTTTAAAATACCATGATTTACTCATCAAAGGCTGGGTAATTAACAATTTGATAATTAAAATGAATAATATTTTTGTTCTATTTTAAGATGATCTAGCATCAGACTCATTTTGCTAAATGCACTAATTTTGTTCTTAAAAATCACAATGAATGGCAGCTGGTATTTTTCGCAGTTGTTTTTCAAAATACCACAAATATTTGATTTTGTTATTTTGAATTATTTTTCAGGTGCATTTAAAGCTAAGGCGTTAGAGCAGAACTTGAATAACTTACTGTGGGTATGTGTACGACAGACAGACAAACAGACGATGCCAACAAGTAGATTCCACAACAGACAGAATACCGATAGAGTCGCATGACTTGGGTACATGATATGGCAGATGATAACAGGAGTTGAGACGTTTCGGCAATGAGCAGTCTGGAAATTCATGAATAGTTGATAATCATAAAGACCGATGAACACCAAACCTAGCACCAGGATGAGAATACCGACGTTCACCTTGAATACAGTTTTAGAATGAAGACGGACGCTAGCGGCAAGAACGTTACTCGTGAACAGTTTATAAGCGAGTTGGTTTGCGTACAAAGCGACTGCACAATACGCATAGGCCATGGTCAAATTCACTGTCCCACTTAAGACATCAAATTTTGTATATAAACTTTTAACATCAGCGCAAGTATACCATGTATTCGAGACAGCATACATCAACGCGCTGGTTAGTGTCAACATGTACAGGAAAGTGGCAAACCATGGTTTGTCTTTTTCGTGAGTTTTGATTCCCAAGGATTTAAATATGATCCAGCGGATCCACGGGGGCAAGGGTTTGGATTCGGAGACGTTATTCATGTGAATATCATAATATGAAACAGCTGTTTTATTCAGGATGGGGTCAGCATCTCCCTCATCATTGGTCAGTAGAGTAGGCATACCGTCCATCTTGCATTAATCTGAAAAAGAAATATAAATATTATAACCACGGAGAAATAATTTCTCCCGGATGTTTTATTATAATAAAATTTAAAAATGATTTTATAATAATATGTAAGAAAATATTCAGTGAGTGAGTCATGTTTTATTCAACAAGACAAACATTAAAGCATTATTAAAACATAAGGAAGTCATTTTAATATGATACTAAATAGGATAATATTCATCAGCAATTTCAGAATAAGTAACTATACTAAATTCAGTACTGGCTGTCAGCAATCTGAGACTTTGTTAGTTATAGGTGTAGTGTAGCTCATTGAGCCTAAAAGGATGGTAAACACTGCCTTAATATCCTAAGACTAGGCCTTAAAGCCTTATAGTCGGTTCCTTATATTATATTCTAGGCCTACTAGGCTAGCTATGGGGCCTCTCTAGTCTAGCATAGCATTATTAGCAAGTGGCGGTTTGGCATGAATGAGTATAAACTAGCCTAGGCATAATCTAACAAATTGCAAACTTCTCTCTAAAACCTGGCTAGGTCTACTTACCATCAGCCTCAGGTAGTCTTTTGACAAAATTATAAATTATTATTTGGCTTTCAAGGACGCTGTGTTGGTTACAAAAACGTGACAAATGCGCTAATCTCTCGACCACACAATCGATTGTTGTTGATCGATGATGATCTGTCAATATACCACAAAAAAATGACAATATGCAACAACGCCCTCTAATATTACACTAAAAAGAGAGATCAAAGATTTAAACACGCGTACCGCCACCACACCACCACCGCCCACTTTTACGTCACACGCGCTATGACTGTTACGGATGGGTGACTGCATAAATTTACGTTTAAAGATGTATTGTTCCCCCAAAAACACGAACAATCAAGGTGAATAAAATCAGACTTTAAATAGGCCATTTTGCAGTTTTAATAAAGTTTAACAAAAGAATAATTATTTCACTTATAAAAAGACAAAAGAAACAATTAATTTTAACCAAAAAAAAACCATTGTCTCTGACACTGACAGACAATTTAAGTAATTTTTACATTTTTTCAGGTAAATAATTTTTTTTCCGATCCAATTTTTGGTCAAAGTGAATAATTATTATGTGACATTAAAATGGCATATTAAAAAAAATGTGAAAAAAAAAATGTTTTAGGGGGACAATATATCTTTAATTATAAACTCATGCTTATTATTTTGCGAATCACTAAGCTTGGCTCTGCAGACAGTGAAACAATATCAAACTTTAATTTCTTTAAAATTTCTTTTTTTTTCCATTATTTGTTAATAAACTATTTTTATTAAATAACATTATATAATTACTGATAAATAAAATATTTTAACAATACATATTTCTTAATACTGCCTTCTAGGCAAAAAATAAACAGTATATCTATAGACTAATAATTATTACTGTACAAATAATATGTAACTATTTTATTAAACATATGATTAAGTTTATCTTATTGCACTCCACCCTTACTTATATTTGTTTATGATACTAGGTACTATAAAATCAGTACCTTTTTATAATAAAGTATTACAAAATGTAATACTATTGTATTTAATGCACGTTAACTTAAATAATGTATTTGTTAATTTCTCACCACCATTTTTAAATATGCAATTAAATCTTTTGTTCAATCACTATACGATAAATTATGTTTATTTAAAATTAAGGGTGTGTGGCTCAGTGTGTTGGACGTCGGATTACTGATCATGATATCATGGTTCGAATCCAACTCTCGCCACATTGCTTGTATCCTTAGGCAAGTTACTTTATTTGGGCTACACTTGCCTCTCTCCACCCAGGAGTATAAATGAGTACCCGGTTAGATCAAGACACACCTTTGCGCTGATTACTAGCTGCATTATGGGAGTATATGTTTCCATATGTTTGATCCAAAAAATGACCGGGGTAATAATGTGCAGCAGCACATTGAGAGCTTGCTTATAATGAACTATTATTATTATTATTATTAGAAAACAATGAATCATTTACTAAAACTCAAACCATTTGTCGTTTTGCCAAATGACACCTGGTTATTGTTTGAACTGTGTCGCCTCAAGTCTGTGTTTGTGTTTGTAACCGTGCCATTTCCATGCGAAGTGGATGAAAAGTCTGACACTTTTTTAGAAGCTGCAAAAGAACTGTTCTTACGATCACTGGAATACCAAGTACTACTTCTGGTTCCTCGGAAAGTCGACGATAGTGATTTGAAACGTCTCCTGGTCTGGCCTGTCCATTGCCTATACTGACGTTTCCAATATTTACGAACATCTCTACTTCTCAAACAATACATGACAAATATAAAGAAACCTTGAAGAGAATTCAGGATACAGAAGAGTATCTGGATCATCGTAGAGGCCGTACCGATTGCAAAGAACCCAATAAGCCACGTCATTCCCATCACTACAGATATACAAACTGCGTTCTGCAGTAGTTGCATGCCTTTATTTTTTTTCTGAGTTTGGTGAGCTTGTTTTGATACTTTGCCCAGTTTACTTAGACTGTATAACACCATCACAAATATTACCACGTTGAAGAGCAATAGGATTGCTATGGGTATCGCTACGCTGTAGTACATGCGGGTTAGAACAAGGAAACAACTGCAACAAAACAAAAACAACTAACAACATTGATGAAAATAGTGAAAATATTTCAGAAAGAAGAAGAAGAAAATGTTTTCACAACTAATAACATGTATTACAAAACCAGAAGTGGATGATTCAGCAGACAAGGCCTAAAAATGGTAAAATGTACTGGAAATGCTGAACTAAGCCTAATGTTCTATCCTTTTGTATTTTAAATTTCAACATTTGAGAATTAATTTGTAGTAATTTTGGGGTTTAAATAATTCAGAAATTATTCACTTACTAGTTGTCTGTATTTGCATAATTATCGACATCAATAGCTATAGTTACAACAACAATCACAACTGGTATGCCTGTAAAATAAAGATTATAACATGAATGTCATCATTATGGTCAGATGGTACTGTAATAATGATGTCATTATCATCTCTATTTTGATTTGTCATATTAAAAAAAAAATTGTTTCATTTCATACGCATCCAACAGCGAGCACAAACTCGCCAATTACAGGTAAAACTATTTTATAATTTATCATGCTTATAAACTAAGTCTCATCTGAGGCTTAGGGATTGGAGTTGAAAGAGTTGTGAGTTACAACTCTGGCACTAGGTCAGGATTGAACTCTGGACCTTTGGATTTAGAGGCAAGCACGTTAACCACCAAGCTATAGCTCCACTACTAATTATCATCAACTTAACACAAATCAGTTAGTGCACAACTGATCAACAATTTTAAATTACATAAAATACGTTTGAGTATTCCACAAATATATACGCCTTTGGATGTCTTAAGCAGCACTGATTGAATACATGGCAAAGACTTACCCCAACCAAAGAGACACGCTTTTAGGAAAAATCTAGAAACATGCGTATCCAGAACTTTAACAAATGAATAATACATATTGATAGCTTGTACAGTCATCCAAAAGATTGACGTCAGTAAAAAGTAGTGAATTAGTCCGGCAATAGCTATGCAAGAGCCCTCTTTATCATTTTTGTCAATCCCTACGAGAAAGATGATGTATAAACAGAGTAGCGATACACACAGGTGGCACAGAATCTGTTGAGGTTTACTTTTACGTAGCTTCCTGAAATAAGAAATAGTAATCATGCAAGTTAGTTTAAACTGTGAATTGGAACTTGATATTATGTAAGAGAGCTGTACAGTTGATATAAAGTTTGCGGTACACCACGTTAATTAGTTCTGAAAAGGACTGTTGAGTTTCTCGACGTTTCGATCAATATGCTTTGATCGTCCTCAGGAGCGAGAATATAAGAGATTTATTAAAGTTTAATTTAAGATATTTTATAGAGGGTACTATAACATGACCGAGTAGATTCTTGTCATTTGATTGGAGGATTGTGACATTCCATAACTACTCCATTGAACTCTTACGTCATCAAGACATCAATTTCGTTATATGTCAATTGAATTTTGTTGCCCGTTCATTCATGTTTTTTTATACACGGCCTTGCAGAAAAACAACTGCTAGTTGAGCCAAGATTTTGTGTTTAAATAAAGCATATTATTATTATAGCATTTTGGTATGCACGACACAAGACTAGGCTGTTGACTGATCGTGTATGAAAATCAACCTCTAGTGTGAGCCTTTTACTGCCTCTCCAAAGAGTTTTAGGTCTTTTCTCTCAATAAAAATAGGTGTGTTATAAAACAAATAATGAATATTTTATATACCTGCAATGGCACAAATAATTTCATTCGGTGAAAGATGGAAAATGTTCTATTTTCACCTAATTTTTTTACGCTTAGTGCACAAATATAAAAATAATTTTACAGATTTCAAACAGATCCAAATGCTTAGAGAGGGTCCTACTTATTAATGTGATATTTGTTCTAAATTACCTGTTGCTTGTGAAAGTAAAAATAGTTGCAATCAAGCAAGCAATTGATATACCAAGACCAATATATGTGATGTATTCTGCTATTTCGTTTTCCACTATTGAATCCGAATAAAAATTCTGAAAAGGAAAAAAATATAAATCAACAAATTCACTAATGACAGGAATGGGTTAACATTTGACCTTGAACCCCTGTAGGTATACAGGAAAAACCAATGAATGTCTATCATGACATATCCCTCTTTATTGTGTCCAACCAAAAATAGCTACAGCTCTGTCAAACACTATCAAACTAGTTTGACCAAAAAGTGTGATGTGGTAAAATATGGTAGTGATATGACATCATCATGTCCATCACATTTGTTTGTCACATAAAGTTTGATACTGTAGACAGGGCTTGATGACTAACCATAAGAACAGCAAAATTTGTTAAGTGATCACACTGGCAAACTTGTCTGTCACTGCCATCCATTGAGCCATTGGCTAAGTAGCAGCCATCACTTGACCAGCCACCAACATCATCGTAAAGTTTGAAATCCCAAAACACACAGGTGGTCTCATTATTATTCATGGATATCTACATACAAGAAAAATATACAGGTGGTCTCATGTTATTATGGATATCTACATACAAAGAAAAAACACAGGTGGTCTAATTATTATTCATAGATATCTACATACAAGAAAAAGCACAGACAGGTGGTCACATTATAATTCATAGATATTTACATACAAAAAATACAGGTGGTCTTATTATTATTATATATTGTCTACCATATTACCTCAGATGGTATAAATGTTGTTGTAATTGGTTCTGGTAAATTGTTCAATTCAACTCCAGGTATAGAAAGTGAAATGACTTGACCGTTGGGTCGTCTGGTTTCAGTATCAAACTGAGTGGTGGGAAACAGTGAGCTATCATTATATACTACTGTAATCACACGGAACTCGTCGCTGCCTGATACAAAAAAAAAAAGAGAAGCAATATTATATTTGCACATTAAGAAAATGAGGTAACAAAATATGTATATTTATTCACTGTGTGTATCTAGGGACGTGTTTCCTTGGTCACACAGTTTTGATAATTTCTACGTTTCATACGTGTATGATCCAAAAAATGACCGGGGTGAGAATGTGCAGGCCATTGAGAGCTTGATTATATGTGCTATATAACAATGAACTATTATTATTATTGTTCAAATAATTTAATTTGGCTTCGTATGATTATTTTTTGATGAAGTTTCTTTTTTTCTAAGCCAAAAAGTATTGTTACATATATATAAATATTATTATTATTATTTGATGTTCAGTGTCTCTCTGTGTGTTTAATAATAACACTAATATTCTAACATACCAGATGAGGTTGTAATCATTGACGAAACCCCTGGAGGAATATAAATACTGACAGACGCCAAGTTATCCAACTGTTCACTGAACTCTGTAACGTCCGTGATTTCATTGTTGTCTGATGATTGGAAAGACGCGAACCCAAAACCAAGGTCAAGTTCGTCCATGTTTAATATTTGCGCTTGTACTGCCACGTTGCTGGTAACCATTTCGTATTTATCGTTTTCTAAATCAACGATTGCTAATTGTTCTTCTAGGGATTCAATAATTCTGCTTGGAGCGTTTGATTCCATCTGACTCTCTAAGAGGACATCATCCTCAATTTCAAACAGACTAGCAACAGTGTCAACTAATGTTGATGTCACCTGTACAGGAATTATAACAAAATAAATAAAATTACTATTTCATTCGAAACTTTCTACGAGAACATCATCATACGATAAAATATTGTCACTGATGGACCATGATGCCAAAGTCATGCTAATATGTATTTAGGCAAAAAGAAGGAATGTATAAAGAAATAAAAAAAGGAAGTATTGATAGTGATAGCAGAGGCGGATTCAGGATTTTTGAAATGGGGGACAGTTAATATTAATATTCCGATTAAAATAGATATTAGGAAAGCGCTTCAAATTTAATTTTAGATGTCAAAAGGGTGGCGGGAGTGGGTGGGGAGGGGCAAAATTCTATTTTGCCAAGTAACAATGGAAACTCACTTGAGGTGATGTTGAATTTACAGCAACAATACTTTCTATAATATCTGCAGTGGTTGTTAAACCATCTGATGTAATGTTGTCTGATCCACTTGTAATGTTGTTTACTGCAGTAATTACCTCTTCTGCATTTTCTTCAGTAACTTCCACCTGGAAATAATCATTTAGGTTAGATAAAATGGGAAATATGATGTATGATGTCTCCTGAAAAAATAATTTTATTTTATTTCATATGTATCCAACAGCGAGCACAAACTCGCCAATTACAGTATGGATCAACTATTTTATAATTTATCGTGCTTATAAAGTCTCTCATTTGAGGCGTAGGGAGTGGAGTTGAAAGGGTCGTGAGTTACAACCCTGGCACTAGGTTAGGATTGAACCCCGGACCTTGAGATTGGAAGGCAAGCAAGTTCACCACCAAGCTACAGCTCCACTTTATCAATGAATCTGAAAATCTTTTGGTACAACTAACCTCATTCAATCGTTCCAAAAGTTCGTCTGCCGTAGCATCTCGACCGCAGTTTTGGTATTCAACCTGACAAGTAGCGGCTGATAGACCATCGCTATAGCAAGTACAATTGGCTTGCATCTTGTCATCTATATTAGAAAGATATATATTTTAATTTCCAATTTCAAATGTCAATTATTAGTGGTTATTGTGAGATTGGATCAAGGCTCGTTGCTTTTACTTGTGTCTTTAGGTAAAACATTTTATGTTTGCCTCTCACCACAAATTGGTGTCAATCACAACTGCAACACAGTGGGAGCAGTATGTGTTCCATATGTGTTTGATTAACAACATGGGTAATGATATGACGCACTTAGAGGCTATATGAAGCTCTGTCTACACTATCAAACTTTATGTGACAACAAATATGTGACATGATAATGTCACTACTTTTTTTAAAAAAAACTGTCATGCTGAAAAACATCTTTCATTTTCCAAAACTCTGATGAATTTGTTGTAGTGTAAACATATGCTTGTGATAACATGTCTATAAATTAAAAAAGTATATAGTTTGAAATATCTTGTCAGTAGCTTAGCCCAACATGTGCACTTGGGTCCCAATATCAATATGAAATCTCAGTTCCAAATTGTAACTTACAATTCACTGTACTTTGTGGGCAAAATTCTTGAGACGCTACGGTTTGACCGACATCAGCAGGCTCAAATGTTACATCACCTATCATTCCTCCGCTACAACGCTCTGTAAGTTAATTGAGTTTACTTAAATAATTGAATACAATTTAAGGGAAGTACTTAGATATTTATTGAGTTAAGTGAAATACCTCACTTATGGCTGATTGGTGAATACGGCCACATGTATTTCTGTAGGCCCTATGATAGTATCTTTACCATGTCTTACCAGTGCTAAATACAGCAATACTATCAGCATCTATAAACCCTTCTGTTTCAGCTAACAATGTCAATTCGTTGAATAAACCATCACTGAATTCAGTGTACGATACGTCTCCACTTGGCGTGTAGATGTTGACGTCAGCAATCACGCTTCCAGAACTTAACTTACGAACTTGTACATATATATCGCTTAATGTGCTTAGACCATTCGTTAACTTAAAAAAAAAGAAGTATATTTAGAAATTGTCAAATAGATCAAAACTGTTTTAATTACTTATTTTCATTTAAAACATTTTTAATTGGAGTAACCTGTTTAGTACATCTTTCCTAAGAGAAGACCAGATATTTTTGAGCGATTGACATTATTTATTGTCTTTAAATGTTTTTTTTTTCTGCACAAATGATTACTAACATCACTGATCAAGATTTTAAAACCAAACTTACCAAATTTGCAATGAGTGTAGATGTGTTTTTAAATTCTTCAGACGTAGTATCGGCCAATGCTGAATTATATATTAAATTCAGAAATGACATTACCACCGGTACTGTGTATGCATCTAAATGATTTTTAGAACAAATAAAAGTTAACAATGAGGTAATAATGCCAATTAAGTGGTTCCCACTCAACAAAACGCTGCGATGTATTGAAGCAAAGTGTTGTTGTTGCGTAATCACAAGTGGGAACCAACAACGCAACAGTGCTACAAACAGCGCTACGGGAAATCGAATCAGATTTCATGCAGGCGGGGGAAACATGATTATTGGAAGGGCATTTTCTTACGTTGTGTCGCTAGTGTACTGTATTTATTCAAATAATGCCCAGGGTTGAATATAAATGATATTATGGGTTTTTGATTCGAGAGCAGTATTTATTCAAAGCGGGACATTTATTTGAATAAATTCATGTTATATTTGAATTTTCTTCTAGTACTGAAAGCTTCTTTGAACATTTCACAATATTCATTCATTCAGTCATCAGTGGAAAATGACTTCCATTTATTGTCATTTGCATATAAAATTTGCATATAAAATTTGCATATAAAATTTGCATATAAAATATACATAAAAATTATGTTATAAAAAGTAGTAACCTGCAGCAATGAGAATTGCTTCCTCTGACGTTGCAGTTTCGGCCTCGTGTGGCGACACTCCAAATGCTTTGCAGTAATAATAACCTTGATTATCCAAACTCAATTCTTCAATTGTGAGATATTCTAGACTCTGTGTTTCAGATGGAAGTTCATTGTCGTCTTTATACCAACGCCAATCAACTGAGTATGTTATGTTGCAATGGAAAGTGACTGTACTTTGAAGGTCCTCTCTCACGGCTAGTGGCTGAATTTCGGCAGTGGGTGTACCTAAAACATTTAAAACAAAAATGGAGTTATATAGTTAAACAAAATGTTTTCCTTTAAGATGTAATGGTGATGTGCTTGCCTTCCAACCTTAAGGTCTAGGGTTCAATCCGGACATAGTGCCAAGGGTCAATCTTGACATAGTGTCAAGGTTCAATTCTGACATAGTGTCAAGGTTCAATCCTAACATAGTGCCAGAGGGTTCAATCCTGACATAGTGCCAGGGTTCAATCCTGACATAGTGTCAAGGTTCAATCCTAACATAGTGCCAGAGGGTTGAATCCTGACATAGTGTCAAGGTTCAATCCTGACATAGTGTCAAGGTTCAATGACATAGTGTCAAGGTTCAATCTTTACATAGTGTCAAGGTTCAATCCTGACATAGTACCAGTGTTGTAACTGATTCTACTCCACTCCCTAACCTCAATTGAGACTTAGTTTAAATGTTTTGATTAGCCATCTTTAAATTGGTGAGTTACTTGCTGTTGGATGTGTGTATGAAATAAAAAATAATGCTAATTTAAACTATGTTTAGCAGGTGTACAATTGAGAACTAGTGCTTTTCCACCAGGAAAACAGTACTATCATGTAAAATATCTACCTGGTTCAATTTCACAGTTGTCACCCTCGTACAATATCGGACATTTGCATACAAATTCTGACTCTAATTGCGCACATGTTCCACCATTCATACAAGGATTCGAAGTACAAGAATCTGGTGAAACAAATAAATTTGAATTAGACACAATCAAACAATTCTAAAGCTCTGTCTACACTATCAAACTAGTTTGACTAAAAAAGTGTGATGTGCCCAAATATGGTAGTAATATATATATGGGCACATCACATTCTTTTGTCACATAAAATTTGATAGTGTAAACAGAGCTTTATATAAGAGAATGAAAAATGGACAAAAAAGACAAGCATCTTTAAATCTAACCAATACCTCCTACTGTGATTTCAAATTGACAGGTAGCGTTGTTTCCTGATTGGTCAACTCCAGTGTATGTCACTATATACTGACCAACAGTAAATACATTCCCTGAAATTTCAGTTGAACTTAGCAGCACAGTTTCTCCAGAATTATCGGTATACTCCGGATCTTCCCAAGTAACATTTATTCCAGAGGGAGAGGTTGCCACAACAATGATTTCGCCAGGGCAGTCTAAAACTGGTGATTCTTTATCTATCAAGAAATAAACAGTGGTAAAAAGTTCAGTAGAATTATAAACTTTTTACAGAAATGTTTATGCGGTCATGCATGTAGCCGCATGAAAACAAAATATTGACGCTCTATTTGAGTGGAACCGCGTCGGAACAGGTGTGCAAGATCCTCAACAAATGCAAAAATAAAGAGTGAATTACCTTCAACAGTGACATTAAATGTACATTCGGCGGTGTTACTGCTGTTATCACTGGCAGTGTAAATGACGAGAGTAGTTCCTATTTCAAATGAACTACCAGGACTTGCTGAAGCTACAAGAGTTGCTTGACCTGAATTGTCTTCAATTACAGGAGTTTCCCAAGTTACTTGAGTGGTAGACAACATTAAATCAGTTTCCTCAACGATACTAACTGGACAAGTTTGAAATATTGGATCTTGATCATCTAGAATGAATCAATTTAAACGTCTGATTTAGTCATCAAATCAAGAGATAAATATACTTGTATTTGATTGGTTGAAGACGGTGAAATAGAAGGGCATGTGTTAGTTCTTGAAAGAGTGGGTATGGAAATCCACCATCACCACTATCAAACTTTATGTGACAAAATAATGTGATATGCCCATATATGGATATCATTATGTCATAATGTTATTTGGGCACATCACACTTTTATTGTCAAACTAGTTTGATAGTGTAGACAGGCGGGAGACAGACCTTTAGAAAGTGTGGGTTCTTATTCTGCAAGTGGCAGGTAAGTTCTACCTTACACATGGGCTAAAATAAACATGTTACCTTTGACAATAATGTTAAAAGAGCACTTGTCCATGTTTCCAAACACATCTGTAACAACATATTCTAAAGTGGTGACACCGATAGCAAACATTTGTCCAGATTGGTTGTACTGAGTACCGGACCCAGACACGCTCAAGTCTTCAGTGTTGTCTGTGATGTTAAATGACCAGCTGCTGACCCATGCAAAAGCTGACCCATCGTCAGCAAAGATATCAATATTGTCAGGACAAAATATACTTGGGTTTTCTTCATCTATACAAATTTGTCAAAATGTCAAATAGAAGATTACTATTCATAGTTAATTTTTATTTTTTGAATTTTTTTATTTTATTCAATCGAAACCAACAGCGATAATTACCGCCACTAACAGAGACAATAAAGACAATATAAATAATAATTACGCCTACCACCATTGGTAAAAAAAATTAAGTTTATAGTATGATAATGCAGACGTTGATAATAACAATATACAAATAAAGTTAGTACCAACAACTGTTGTAAGTCCTGGTACACTAAAATATAACTATAATAAAAATAGTATATCATATAATTTTAAAAAGTCATTATTATTTGTGTACATGACAATACTAAATATTCAATTCCCTAAACATTTTATTCTATAGTAGTATCTACACAGACATTCAAAGACATTAAAGTGAAGAAAGCTGAAAATCTATAGAAATGTGGAGAAGTCAGTCAGCACAATTTCCATTTTGTCAACAAAATAGCATTTAGTAGCAAACTTTGTTTCAAACTTTCTCCTGTAAAATTAAGAAATAAGAAGAAAAACACAATGCATGCTGGTATACAAACCTGTGTTTGAAAGTTATAAAACAGCTTATAAAACCGTCTTGTACAACTTTGACAAGATAATACTTGATTATCTTCCCGTAAAATGACCAAATAAAAGAAGCAATAGCAAGCCGGTCGCGCGCAAAACAAAACAGAGCGAAAAGAATAATAATATACTCGCATACAGTTATATGGCTACAAACAAAAAACTATCAGCCAGTAAATCTACACCATAACCACAACAGTAGTAGTAGTCTATGTCTACTGACAAATATGTCTCTAATTTTACGCATTCTCCACAAATAAGAACCAAACAATTGAACTTTATACCTTATATACCTCATACACATAAGTAATAAGTATAAGGATTATACTCTTCAAATATGTATTTTTCTTTATTGTTCTGATATTAATTACAATCAATGCTTTATAATGAATTTTCTTTTTTTTTTAACTCGCCATTGAAAATTCATTATTTACTGATTAATGGTAATCATATCAGAATCTATAAAAAATGTTATTTGATTGAAAACCCTGTGATCAATTCAGAAGGATAGAATAGATCACACAGTCGAAAAAAGACACTAAATATTTGGCACCATGTGTGCAGTTGGTGCCTCCTCTCCTATCTCTAAGGATAGCTAAGTATATATAGGTAGAACAGAAAATATGTAAAACAGGACAATTTTCCACCTTAAGTATTGATTTTAGACGGACTTAGAATTATCATTTTATTATAGTAAGCAAATTTAAATTCCTTACCAAACACCTTTATATAGAAAGTACATTCTGCCATATTCCCATACACATCAATAGCTTCACAAGTTACATTTTGTCTTGTCACTGGCCAGATGACATCAAATTGATCACCAGATTCTCTACTACAGGTCCAAGTTACATTGCCTGAGTTGTCACTTACTGATACATTCCATGAGACAGTGGAATATGCTTGACCAGGATCGGTTAATGCTACATCAATGTTGTCAGGACATGTTAACATAGGTTCATCATCATCTAAGAACACAAAAAAAGTTTGTTATGTATTACTAACACTGTCAAAGCCAAATTCACCTTCTGAGTCAAAAAGTAAGTTACTTGCCTGCAACATTTACTGTAAAAGAACAATTGGCCGAGTTGCCAAATATGTCTTCAGCAACATATTCAATTGTTGTTTTGCCAACATAAAATTCTTGTCCTGAACTATCGTAGTTTGTACCAGAGCCAGTCACAATTACATCATACATCTCTGGACTGTTGTCTGTGATGCTCACTGACCAGCTGACCATTGCCTTATTTGACCCATTGGTAGTGAAGACATCAACATCACTGGGACACGAAACAACTGGTTCTTCTTTATCTAAAAATATTGGACAAAAAACGAATGTGTATAAAAAAGACGATAGTAGAATTTTCAGGTGTAAAATGTTAGTTACATAATTATTAAGTGAAAAAGTAGAAAAGTCTTACCAATTACAATAACATAAAAAGTACATTCTGCCATATTTCCATACACATCAGTAGCTTCACATGTTACATTCTGTCTTGTCACTGGCCAGATGACATCAAATTGATCACCAGATTCTCTACTACAGGTCCAAGTTACATTGCCTGAGTTGTCACTTACTGATACATTCCATGAGACAGTGGAATATGCTTGACCAGGATCGGTTAATGCTACATCAATGTTGTCAGGACATGTTAACATAGGTTCATCATCATCTAAGAACACAAAAAAAGTTTGTTATGTATTACTAACACTGTCAAAGCCAAATTCACCTTCTGAGTCAAAAAGTAAGTTACTTGCCTGCAACATTTACTGTAAAAGAACAATTGGCCGAGTTGCCAAATATGTCTTCAGCAACATATTCAATTGTTGTTTTGCCAACATAAAATTCTTGTCCTGAACTATCGTAGTTTGTACCAGAGCCAGTCACAATTACATCATACATCTCTGGACTGTTGTCTGTGATGCTCACTGACCAGCTGACCATTGCCTTATTTGACCCATTGGTAGTGAAGACATCAACATCACTGGGACACGAAACAACTGGTTCTTCTTTATCTAAAAATATTGGACAAAAAACGAATGTGTATAAAAAAGACGATAGTAGAATTTTCAGGTGTAAAATGTTAGTTACATAATTATTAAGTGAAAAAGTAGAAAAGTCTTACCAATTACAATAACATAAAAAGTACATTCTGCCATATTTCCATACACATCAGTAGCTTCACATGTTACATTCTGTCTTGTCACTGGCCAGATGACATCAAATTGATCACCAGATTCTCTACTACAGGTCCAAGTTACATTGCCTGAGTTGTCACTTACTGATACATTCCATGAGACAGTGGAATATGCTTGACCAAGATCAGTTAATGCTACATCAATGTTGTCAGGACATTCTAACATAGGTTCATCGTCATCTAATAACAAAAAAAACCCTAAAAAGTTGTAAAATATATGCATTCACATTTATGGTTACCAACTCCGTCAAAGCCACATTAACTAAATTTCCAATAACACCTCAAATTAAAAAATGTTACTTGCCTAGAACATTTACTGTAAAAGAACAACTGGCCGAGTTGCCAAATATGTCTTCAGCAAAATATTCTATAGTTGTTATGCCAACGTAAAATTCTTGTCCTGAACTATCATAGTTTGTACCAGAGCCAGTCACAATTACATCATACATCTCTGGACTGTTGTCTGTGATGCTCACTGACCAGCTGACCATTGCTTTATTTGACCCATTGGTAGTGAAGACATCAATATCACTGGGACATGAAAGAACTGGTGGTTCTTTATCTAAAAACATTGGACAAAAAATGAATGTGAATAAAAAAAGATGATATTAGAATTTTCAGGTGTAAAAAGTTAGTTATATAATTATTGAGTGAAGTAGAAAAGTCTTACCAATTACAATGACATAAAAAGTACATTCTGCCATATTTCCATACACATCAGTAGCTTCACATGTTACATTCTGTCTTGTCACTGGCCAGATCGCATCAAATTGATCACCAGATTCTCTACTACAGGTCCAAGTTACATTCCCAGAGTTGTCACTTACTGATACATTCCATGAGACAGTGGAATATGCTTGACCAGCATCAGTTATTGCTACATCAATGTTGTCAGGACATGTTAACATAGGTTCATCATCATCTAAGGACAAAAAAACCCAAAATGTTTTAAATATATGCATTCACATTTAATAATACTAACAACTGTCAAAGCCACAATCCGCTTTAATTTACCAATAACCTCAGAGAAAAAAAGTATGTTACTTGCCTGTAACATTTACTGCAAAAGAACAATTGGCCGAGTTGCCAAATATGTCTTCAGCAAAATATTCTATTGTTGTTGTGCCAACATAAAATTCTTGTCCTGAACTATCATAGTTTGTACCAGAGCCAGTCACAATTACATCATACATTTCTGGACTGTTGTCTGTGATGCTCACTGACCAGCTGACCATTGCTTTATTTGACCCATTGGTAGTGAAGACATCAATATCACTGGGACACGAAACAACTGGTTGTTCTTTATCTAAAAATATTTGACAAAAAATGAATGTGTATAAAAAGACGATAGTAGAATTTTTTTCAGGTGTAAAAATTTAGTTTTATAATTATTAAGTGAAGTAGAAAAGTCTTACCAATTACAATGACATAAAAAGTACATTCTGCCATATTTCCATACACATCAGTAGCTTCACATGTTACATTTTGTCTTGTCACTGGCCAGATGACATCAAATTGATCACCAGATTCTCTACTACAGGTCCAAGTGACATTGCCTGAGTTGTCACTTACTGATACATTCCATGAGACAGTGGAATATGCTTGACCAGGATCAGTTAATGCTACATCAATGTTGTCAGGACATGTTAACATAGGTTCATCGTCATCTAAGAACAAATAAAAAAAAAATGTAATATATGCATTTACCTTTATTGATACCAAATCTGTCAAAGCCACAATCAGCTTATTTACCAATAACCTCGGAGTAAAAAAGTATGTTACTTGCCTAGAACATTTACTGTAAAAGAACAACTGGCCGAGTTGCCAAATATGTCTTCAGCAAAATATTCTATAGTTGTTGTGCCAACATAAAATTCTTGTCCTGAACTATCGTAGTTTGTACCAGAGCCCGTCACAACTACATCATACTTTTCTGGACTGTTGTCTGTGATGCTCACTGACCAGCTGACCATTGCTTTATTTGACCCATTGGTAGTGAAGACATCAATATCACTGGGACACGAAACAACTGGTTGTTCTTTATCTAAAAATATTTGACAAAAAATGAATGTGTATAAAAAAGACGATAGTAGAATTTTTCAGGAGCAAAATTTTACTTATATAATTATTAAGTGAAGTAGAAAGGTCTTACCAATTACAATGACATAAAAAGTACATTCTGCCATATTTCCATACACATCAGTAGCTTCACATGTTACATTCTGTCTTGTCACTGGCCAGATGACATCAAATTGATCACCAGATTCTCTACTACAGGTCCAAGTTACATTGCCTGAGTTGTCACTTACTGATACATTCCATGAGACAGTAGAATATGCTTGACCAGGATCAGTTAATGCTACATCAATGTTGTCAGGACATGTTAACATAGGTTCATCATCATCTAAGGACAAAAAAACCCAAAATGTTTTAAATATATGCATTCACATTTAATAATACTAACAACTGTCAAAGCCACAATCCGCTTTAATTTACCAATAACCTCAGAGAAAAAAAGTATGTTACTTGCCTGTAACATTTACTGTAAAATAACAATTGGCCGAGTTGCCAAATATATCTTCAGCAAAATATTCTATTGTTGTTGTGCCAACATAAAATTCTTGTCCTGAACTATCATAGTTTGTACCAGAGCCAGTCACAATTACATCATACATTTCTGGACTGTTGTCTGTGATGCTCACTGACCAGCTGACCATTGCTTTATTTGACCCATTGGTAGTGAAGACATCAATATCACTGGGACACGAAACAACTGGTTGTTCTTTATCTAAAAATATTTGACAAAAAATGAATGTGTATAAAAAGACGATAGTAGAATTTTTTTCAGGTGTAAAAATTTAGTTTTATAATTATTAAGTGAAGTAGAAAAGTCTTACCAATTACAATGACATAAAAAGTACATTCTGCCATATTTCCATACACATCAGTAGCTTCACATGTTACATTCTGTCTTGTCACTGGCCAGATGACATCAAATTGATCACCAGATTCTCTACTACAGGTCCAAGTGACATTGCCTGAGTTGTCACTTACTGATACATTCCATGAGACAGTGGAATATGCTTGACCAGGATCAGTTAATGCTACATCAATGTTGTCAGGACATGTTAACATAGGTTCATCGTCATCTAAGAACAAATAAAAAAAAAATGTAATATATGCATTTACCTTTATTGATACCAAATCTGTCAAAGCCACAATCAGCTTATTTACCAATAACCTCGGAGTAAAAAAGTATGTTACTTGCCTGCAACATTTACTGTAAAAGAACAATTGGCCGAGTTGCCAAATATGTCTTCAGCAAAATATTCTATTGTTGTTGTGCCAACATAAAATTCTTGTCCTGAACTATCGTAGTTTGTACCAGAGCCAGTCACAATTACATCATACATTTCTGGACTGTTGTCTGTGATGCTCACTGACCAGCTGACCATTGCTTTATTTGACCCATTGGTAGTGAAGACATCAATATCACTGGGACACGAAACAACTGGTTGTTCTTTATCTAAAAATATTGGACAAAAAATGAATGTGTATAAAAAAGACGATATTAGAATTTTCAGGTGTAAAAAGTTAGTTATATAATTATTAAGTGAAGTAGAAAAGTCTTACCAATTACAATGACATAAAAAGTACATTCTGCCATATTTCCATACACATCAGTAGCTTCACATGTTACATTTTGTCTTGTCACTGGCCAGATCGCATCAAATTGATCACCAGATTCTCTACTACAGGTCCAAGTTACATTCCCAGAGTTGTCACTTACTGATACATTCCATGAGACAGTGGAATATGCTTGACCAGCATCAGTTATTGCTACATCAATGTTGTCAGGACATGTTAACATAGGTTCATCATCATCTAAGGACAAAAAAACCCAAAATGTTTTAAATATATGCATTCACATTTAATAATACTAACAACTGTCAAAGCCACAATCCGCTTTAATTTACCAATAACCTCAGAGAAAAAAAGTATGTTACTTGCCTGTAACATTTACTGCAAAAGAACAATTGGCCGAGTTGCCAAATATGTCTTCAGCAAAATATTCTATTGTTGTTGTGCCAACATAAAATTCTTGTCCTGAACTATCATAGTTTGTACCAGAGCCAGTCACAATTACATCATACATCTCTGGACTGTTGTCTGTGATGCTCACTGACCAGCTGACCATTGCTTTATTTGACCCATTGGTAGTGAAGACATCAATATCACTGGGACACGAAACAACTGGTTGTTCTTTATCTAAAAATATTGGACAAAAAATGAATGTGTATAAAAAAAGATGATATTAGAATTTTCAGGTGTAAAGAGTTAGTTATATAATTATTGAGTGAAGTAGAAAAGTCTTACCAATTACAATAACATAAAAAGTACATTCTGCCATATTTCCATACACATCAGTAGCTTCACATGTTACATTTTGTCTTGTCACTGGCCAGATCGCATCAAATTGATCACCAGATTCTCTACTACAGGTCCAAGTTACATTCCCAGAGTTGTCACTTACTGATACATTCCATGAGACAGTGGAATATGCTTGACCAGGATCAGTTAATGCTACATCAATGTTGTCAGGACATTCTAACATAGGTTCATCATCGTCTAAGAACAAAAAGACCCAAAAAAGTTGTAATATATATGCATTCAAATGTTACCAACTCTGGCAAAGTCACAATTAGCTAAATTAGCAATAATACCTCACATTAAAAAATGTTACTTGCCTGCAACATTTACTGTAAAAGAACAATTGGCCGAGTTGCCAAATATATCTTCAGCAACATATTCTATTGTTGTTGTGCCAACATAAAATTCTTGTCCTGAACTATCATAGTTTGTACCAGAGCCATTCACAATTACATCATACATTTCTGGACTGTTGTCTGTGATGCTCACTGACCAGCTGACCATTGCTTTATTGGACCCATTGGTAGTGAAGACATCAATATCATTAGGACAGGAAAGAACTGGTTGTTCTTCATCTAAAAACATTTGACAATATCATTCATATATATTTAAAAAAAACATAAAGGGATATTTTGCTTGGTATAAAATTCATGATTAGGTAAAGTACTTACCAATTACAATAACATAGAAAGTACATTCTGCCGTATTTCCATACACATCAGTAGCTTCACATGTTACATTCTGTCTTGTCACTGGCCAGATGACATCAAATTGATCACCAGATTCTCTACTACAGGTCCAAGTTACATTGCCCGAGTTGTCACTTACTGATACATTCCATGAGACAGTGGAATATGCTTGACCAGGATCAGTTAATGCTACATCAATGTTGTCAGGACATGTTAACATAGGTTCATCATCATCTAAGAACATAAAAACCCAAAATGTTTTAAATATATGCATTCACATTTAATAATACTAACAACTGTTAAAGCCACAATCCGCTTTAATTTACCAATAACCTCAGAGAAAAAAAGTATGTTACTTGCCTGTAACATTTACTGTAAAAGAACAATTGGCCGAGTTGCCAAATATGTCTTCAGCAAAATATTCTATTGTTGTTGTGCCAACATAAAATTCTTGTCCTGAACTATCATAGTTTGTACCAGAGCCAGTCACAATTACATCATACATCTCTGGACTGTTGTCTGTGATGCTGACTGACCAGCTGACCATTGCTTTATTGGACCCATTGGTAGTGAAGACATCAATATCACTGGGACACGAAACAACTGGTTGTTCTTTATCTAAATGGAATGAAACAAATGCAATAGATGGTGATGAAGAAACCTGAAAGTGCATAGTATAGATATTTTGAAAACACATTAGGATGGAATAAAGAAAAGAAGTTTGGTTAAAAAACATAAACAAACGATTTTAAAGAACCTAGTACATCTTTCGAGACGAGTAGGGAGTTACCATTACCATTGAAATAAGCTAAAATTAAATCACAAACTACTTTTTGATATCTATTTTTGAGACACAATTTATATGTTAGTGCTCCTCCGTTTAACAAATCTTGGATCCACCCATACCTTGTAATTTTGGATTCAATCAGTGGCGTAACATAGAGACCTGAAGCCCCTGGTTTAGTAACCCCAAGTTTTAGCCTTTTCCGACATATTTTAATGCCTGATTTTTCCTCTGGGCTCTGCTAAGGGCCCCTGGGTTTAGCCAATGCTGTAATATATAAAACAGATTGCTTGTAAATAAATCTGTGTAGAAATCATGATTGTGATCAAGAACAACTGATTCAAACGGCGAGTAATTTGAAGCAGTCCTCCTTTTCAACATAATGCACAATTCTACATTGCAGATTCAAAGCAGTTTGCTGAATTTATATTACAATTTGGATAATTCTAACTGGTTGTCTTTACACAATGGCAATGGCCAAACAAAAATTACAGCCTAATGAAAGATATTTGCCATGTAAGTTCACCAAGGTGTATTCCTGAACTAACAACTAAAGACATATAGCAAAATTTAGCTCTAATTAAAGATGAAACTTTTAAGATTAATCAGAATTTGACAATGTAAATGATAGTTCTCCTATGATGCCCCAAATAGGCATGAGTATAGTGTGTGCAGCTACAATACATAAAGACTAAAATGTTTGCAATATCTCTCTGGAACACTGTGTTTACGTAATTCAAGTTTTAAAAAAACAACACAAACAAATAATTGTACTTTTATTAAACATATTACAAACATATGGAAAAACTGAAAGGCACTATACATACGAAATACTGAACGTATTATAAGATTTTAAACAAAGCAATGGTTTTTATTAAGAAGATTAACAACAACACACAATCTATACCAATAATACATGGTAATCTTTATTAATAAAAGGTTATCTCAAACTTCTTCATGATAATGAACTTGTCAGTAACCACCTACCAAACACTTTAACATAGAAAGTACAATCTGCCGTATTTCCATACACATCAGTGGCTTCACATGTTACATTTTGTCTTGTCACTGGCCAGATCACATCAAATTGATCACCAGATTCTCTACTACAGGTCCAAGTTACACTTCCAGAGTTGTCACTTACTGATACATTCCATGAGACAGTGGAATATGCTTGACCAGGATCAGTTAATGCTACATCAATGTTGTCAGGACATTCTAACATAGGTTCATTGGCATCTAAAAAAAATAAAGATTCTTATTTCTCTTTCTATTAAATTGTCTGTTGTAAGATATTTAATGATTAAATTAATTAAAAACACAATCAATGACTGTACTTCACATATAAAAAGCAAAAGTTTAACATTAAGTCAAGAAAACAAGTCTTCAGGGCAATAACTTTTTGTTATAACTTTATAGTATGACTACATCCATTACCAGTAATCTCCACCTGGAATGTGCATACATCAACATTTCCAGATTCATCCGTCGCTGTATACGTAACAGTAGTTATTCCAACAGGAAACGAAGCTGGTGGGTCACTACTTCCTGATATCACAACAGTCACTGGTTGGTTAGAATTATCTGTGTAGGTTGGTGGCGTCCAGGTGATACCATTTGCTATGTTGTCCATATCATCAGTAGTGTTTGTGATGTCACTGGGACAGTCCATTGTTACAGGTGGTTGGTCATCTGTAAAACAATGTATGTATGATTAAGTGTAGGTTTGCTATTATAAACCAATTACTCATGTTAGCAAACAATTAATAACTTACCTGTGATATTGATATAAAACGTGCAGGTAGCCTCATTTCCAGATGGGTCAGTAAATGTGTAGACAACTGTATGCTCTCCAGTTTCAAAATTATCTCCAGGACTAAAATAACTTGACTGCATTGGCGTACCATCGTTATCAGTTGCTGTGGGTTCCGTCCATGTTACTGAAGTATAATTTTGATTTAGATCCGTTGTTTGTGTTATATTATCAGGACAGTTTGAAATTACTGGATCTTCTGGATCTGAAAAGTTGATATAGAATATTTAATTTCAATCCACTTATTAAGCTTCTTTGTGATGTTAAGCCACAACTAAGAAAAATTAGAATTGAATAAAAATAAACTAAGTTTATGCACTCTCTCACCTTCATCCTTTGACATTAATGTAAAGTATACATACCAGTTATAGTCACAGTGAAGGCACACATTTCAATGTTGCCAGAGTTGTCAGTCACCGTTACCATAACATTTGTGTCGCCAATTTCGAAAGCGGTTCCAGATGGAGGGGAAGATGTGACATCAGCTACTCCATCATTATCACTGTTTGTTGGAGTAGACCATAAAACAGAGACTGTGTCATCACCAGTAGCTGTGTCCATTGATGCGATTGTAGGACATGTAACATTTGGATTCTGTTGATCTTAAAATGTAAAGAAAACAAATTAGTTATCCTTAGGAAAATAATACTGTATTTTGAGTACACCCCTATACTTGAAATCTCTACCCTTAAACTTTAACTAGGCCTACTACTACAATTGATGAATTTAGTCTAAATTTGTATAGACATCAATCATCAGATCAGCCATTATGGCAGAATGGCTGAGCTTAAAGGTTAAAAACCCTCAAACTTTCTTTTGAATGTTATTTTTAAAATAAATTGAATGGATTTGAAATTCAATATCATAGATGTGAAAATAAACACCATCATAATAATGTAGTCATGCATTGGTTTTTGAAAGAACTTACCTGTAATGTTGACAAGAAAATAACACACAACTGTGTTTCCAGAGCTATCAGTAGCCAAATATGTGACATTGGTAACCCCAATGGCAAACATGAACGGAGAGGTGTGAGATGAGCTAACGTCTGGTACACCATTATTGTCAGTTGCTGTAGGAGCAGTCCAGCTTTGCTCAGAAGTGTTCTCATCAAAATCAGTAGTGTCTTCAATATCAGTAGGGCAATTTTGGAACTCTGGTGGTTCATCATCTAAAATAATAATGATATTTCTTATAAACCGGGCAGTTAACACACATTTACAACATATTTTAATGGAGCAGTAGCTTGGTGGTTAATGTGCTTACCTACCAATCCCAATGCCCAGGGTTCAATCCTAACCTAGTGTCAGGGTTGTAATTTTTTCTACTCCAATCTCTCAAACATTCATTCAATGAAAGTAATATCAATCTATCAGTACCTGAAATTGTTACGGTAAATATACATTGGCCGAGATTTCCAGATCCATCAGTAAAGTTATATTCCACTGTTGCCATTCCAAATTCAAAGACATCGTTTGGTGAATGAGATGACATTATCATTGGTTCTTCATATGAATTGTCAGTGGCTGTTGGTTCTGTCCAGTTGACGTTACTGGTATTTGTTCCTATATCTACCATTTGTGTTATGTCAGCTGGACAGTTCATAATACTTGGAACTTCATCATCTATATCAAACATATACTTATCATTAGTAATAATTAGAAATTGGGGATTGTAAAGTTAATGTGTAACAGCTCCTGGATGGCATGTGCTTATTAACGAACCACTCCTCATTTTATGGTATAGTGCATGTCTTTCATCTACATTATTGGTAATATAATTGCAATATTTTCTGGTTTTTAAGGGGAGTTTGCCTACCTATAACCAATACATCAAAAGTACAGGTTGCTTCATTGCCAGCTCCATCTGTAGCTGTGGCTGTCACTGTAACAGTTCCAATGTAGAATTCATCATTTGGATTGTTTGAACTAGCAATTGTGGGTGTAACTAACGAGTTGTCTATTGCTACTAGCATGTCCCATGTTATAGTTGTGTAATTAACTGTGGCATCAGTAGTTCCATTTAGTTCACCTGGACAATTTATAAACTCCGGTGGTTCCATATCTAGAAAAAATGTACAAGAAGCAGTGTCTAATTATCTATGGTAAAATTAAATATATTATTAAAAAGTGTTAAGTTTATGATTAAACAGTAGGGAAGAATGAATGTCAACACCAAGATCTTCTCAGATAGTCTCTGTGTACTGTACCTTGAATCCAATCACTCTTCTAACTGTTAACCTTGTTGTATTGGTCCATTCTTGGCATGGATTTGACAACATACCACTGTATCATGCAATAGAAATATTTGATTATCATTTGTGTTTAAATCATTTAGCTTTACCTCCAATTGTGACAACAAATGTACAATTAGCCTCATTCCCAGCCGCATCCGACGCAGTAAAAGTGACAGCAGTATCACCAAAATTGAACATTGAACCCGAAGGAATGTCAAAACTTTGAGAAGTTACATTAACGTTGTCAGTTACAGTTGCTGTGTAGTTTACTATAGCTGTTGCGGCGCCCTCAGTTGAGTTGGCGGTTATATTACTTGGGCAAGTAACAACAGGATCCTCAGTATCTTGAATCAAACAAGTTAATTTTGCATAAAAATTAAAGATTATTATTTCTAATAGAAAAATCAGTGATGAATAAAGGCTATTAATCTGACCCCTTTAAATCTGCCAATGAAAGTAAACAAAAATAAAGAGAGAACCCTATTAAATTTCAAGAAATGAATTACTAGAATTGTACATAATAAAATAAAGTTTTTATAGAGGTTATTCAAAAGCTTATATGCAAATGATATGCAAATCTCTATATAATGAATAAATTAAGGCCATAACCAATAATTTCACAAATTTCATAAGTAAATGTACACAAAGGTATCAATTCAAAAGTCTGAAAAATTTTTCCTTACCAATAATTGTTATAAAAAATGTGCAATATCCAATGTTCATTGCTGCATCTGTAGCGTAATACTCCACCTCTGTAGTTCCGAGTTGAAATGTATATGTATTAGAAAAAATATTATTTCCTGAATCAATAAATAGCCCAGGTACGTTATCATTGAATGCTGGTGGCGTCCATGCGACATTATCCCTTGTACTCACTCCCATATCTGTACGGTAGGTGCTATTGCCTGGACAGCTAGTAGGTACTGGAGCTTCAATATCTATGAATAAATAAGTACTGTACATTGGCATATATCTGGAATGGTTTTCAGTAGTTATCAAGGAACCGCAAAAACATTGCAGGGGTTTAGATTTGTTCTGCTTGATTAAAACTTTAATCATTAATTCATTTGTATAGGTATACATTTTACACTGTGATAAACATAGTGACTATAAACCAATTGGCATCATGGTCCTTATAATGTACTTACCAATAATTGTAACTATGAATTCACATGAGGCTAAATTTCCTGAAGGGTCTGTGAAATTATATGTAACTGTAGTGTTATCCAGATCAAATGTTGAGCCATTTGTGTGTGACTGAGAGACAAAAACACTTCCTGAGTTTTCTGTTACTGTTGGTTCTATCCAGTAGGTAACTCGATCTGGTTCGCCCTCGTCTGTTGACAATGTGAAATCCTCAGGACAATCACTCACAAACGGGGCCTCAGTATCTATTAATTCAGATTAAATCATCATCAAACAATTAATTTAATTTCAGTTGTCAACTTTCTACTTTACCACACATTTTTACAATAAGTTACAAAAGTTACAAATCTTTATTTACAGAGAACTAGGCAAAAACTTTAACTAAGTTGCAAAGCAAGTTTCAAGCCGCTGCTGTTAATTCCGCTGCTGGTCTGAAAGAAAGAATAGTATATTGGTCTATTGACATACCTTCAACGGTTATGTTAAATGTACAGTTTTCCATGTTACCACTTGGATCAGTTGCTTGATAAGAGACAACTGTGGTACCAATTGAAAAGGTGCTTCCATTCATATAGTCTACAGCTAGATCAACATTGCCATTACTGTTATCAGTGGTAGTTGGTGAACTCCATGTAACAGACGTGTCTAGTTGTCCTGCATCAGCACTAACCGTTACATCCGCTGGACAGTTTATAACTGGTTTTTCAATATCTTAATGTTTAAAAAAAATGTATTCACTGTGAGTTTATTGCAATTATTTTGTTATTATTATTATTATTATTATTTATTGAGGAATTCGATTTTTAGGAACCAGCATTGGGCTGTCAATATTGAATTAAGAAAGAGGATTTAAAACAAACAAGAGCCAGAATTAGCCAAAAAAAAAATCATCTTAACTTAGTTTTTTTCCAAAATACCAATTTTAAATATTTATGGATGAAGTCCACTCATCATAAAAAGAACTTCATAACCTCATTAAGCAAAAAAGATATTAATTGTCAGCCCATGCCCTGCCATTGGCAGGTAACCAATTAGGTGCAATAGGTTATATAGAAATAATACTAAGAAAAAGAATACATACCTGTAATGTTGACAATGAACATGCATTCATTCATATTCATATTTGCATCAGTAAATGTAAAAGTAACCGTTTCAAATCCAATACCAAATCCATCACCTGACGTTGCTGTTTGAACTGTTGTAAAGAAACCACTGTTGTCTTCAGCAACAGGTGGCAACCATGTGATGTTCGCATAGGGTAGACCAGGTTCAGTGTTATTGTGTATATCGTCTGGGCAGAACGTTACTTCTGGGTCTTCAAAATCTAAAAACAGTATGATAAATTTTATTTCACAAATTAAATTTGTTCAACCATATTTATATACACACATCAACTATAAGAACAATTTTGTGACCTGTACCTACCATTAATAGTTATAGTGAAGGAGCAAGAGTCTTCATTTGAGTATATATCTTCAAATGAATAAGTTACTTCATGCACTCCAATTTCAAAAACGGTTGGAATGGTATGACTTTCTGTTACAGTAACCATTTCGTAGGAATTATCCATAAATGTTGGATACTGCCAAGTAATATTGGTAGAGTTTGCATTCATAGATGTGTTGACATTGAAACTTGCTGGACAATTGAATGTTGGTGGCTCATCATCTGGAATATTAAAGAATAGTACATTTTTAATAAAAGGTCAAGTATCAACTGTGGTTAATAGGGAGCTTTCGATTTGATGTGTCGTGAGTTGTCACCTGGACCTAGAAACCAACCAAATAAAGTGGGGAAGCACATCCTAACTTCTCCATATACAATAGCCAAACTTGCCCCTATGTTGTCAATCATCACAAATCAAAATCTCCCTTTTTGTTTAATAATCTAATCAATCAATCTCCGGTTCAAGGGTTCAAATTCTTGCTCAGAATTTTCCTTATGGAAATCTGTATTTTTTTTACATTGTGTAATTGGTGCTTAAAGGGTGTTTAATTGGTGTTTGACTGATGTTTAATTGGTGTTTAACTGGTATTTAATAAGTGTATAATTGTGGGATGTGTATGTATTTGTATTTCAATCTTGTACGAGCTAACCTGTTACGTTTACTGTAAAATTACAAGTTGCAGTATTTTCATATATATCTTCAGCTGTGTATGTCACCAAAGTTTCACCAATGTAGAAATCACTACCACTACTGTGTGTTGAGACAAGGCTTCCTATTCCTGTATTGTCAGTTGCTGTGGGTTCTGTCCAGGTGGCAGCAGTGTAGTTCACACCAGAAGACGTTGTCAGATTCTGATCAGGAGGACAGTCATTAATAACAGGAGGTTCCTTGTCTGTAAAATTATTTTTACACTGTTAGTGGCGATATAACATAAATCTATCAAAGATATACAAAAGTACTGTTGAATTCAGTACTATTGAGCAACATAAACTTTATTATCCTGAATAAGGGCAACTTGCAGTGCAGTAACAAGATAACTACTATTTTTATTTTAGTATACTTTACATTAATGACACATGTACAAACATATGAAGTTATTTTAATTGGCAATTGACATAAGACGGCTAAGATATTGTGTTACACCTATTCTTACCACTACTGCGATTGTGGAAACAATCCACTTTGTTCAATTCTAGTAAAAAGGACAGTTACCTTCAACTATGATATAAAATGTACAGGAAGCTAGGTTCCCTGCAGTATCTTCAGCTGTGTAGGTTTGCTCAAATGGTGTACTACCAGTAACAGCAATATTTACAGGAGGAGTGATGTCAGGACTTGCTATTGGACTTGTAGGGAGAAGTTCTACATTGTCAGTGGGTACAGGTACTGTCCAATATAGAAAGCCTGATGAAGTCCCTGGTTGTGTTTCTGCTGTTATATTATCAGGGCATGTAATATTAGGATTTTCCTGATCTGAAAGAGAAACAAACTAAGATAATAACACATACAACATAAATTTGTCATACTAAAAGAAACACATAATTCAATTTCTTTTGTGGTTTTATTCTACATAAAATAATATTTTTTTAGGAAAATGTCATTATATTAGCATAAATATTATTTTAGGAAATCATGGTTGTAAAATAGAATACAGTACAGTAGTAGAAGAAGTTTAGGAGAAGTAGAAGTTTGGGAGATGATTTACAGGTTGTTATTGTAAATATAGAGTAATTGTCTCTTGAAATTAATGCCATAAATATTATGTTAAAAAGATACTTATAAACAACATCTTTAAAATATATTATCAATACCAATCGCATATTATGGGATCAAACCAGAATTAGTCCGACTGCAGTTAATGCAGTAACTACATTTTTAAAGATTGTTTCATTGTAGAAGTTTATGAGGCAGTCACTGCAATAAATAAACAGTGTATAAACTTATAAAAAATGAAACAAATTGTAGTTACTGCAGTATCTGCAGTAGAATCATATTGACATGATCTGGACGCACCTTCAACTGTAATGACAAATTCACAGGTTGCATTGTTATTGGAATCATCATAAGCGACGTACACAACAGTGTATGTAGAAATATTGTAAATCTGATTGGGGTAATAATTCTGTACAGTTCTGTTGACACCATTGTTGTCCATGGCAACAGGTTCAACCCAAGACACAACTGCTGTTGCTAATCCAGGATCTGTTCCAACAGTAAACGATTCAGTACAGTTTTCAAAATAAGGCGATTCAAAATCTAGTCAAAGAAAAAAAAACATGTTGCATGAAACATGAGCATAAAGCCCAAGAACTGATAAGGGCAATGGTGCTAACTAGCTTTAGGTCTGGCTAACTGAGCATCAGGGCTGGCTAACTACAGTAGCAACAGGTATAGCTAACTAGCATCAGCGCTGATTAACTAGCACCAAGTATAGTCAACTAGCATCAGAATTAATAACAAAGATCATATTGTAATTTCAACATTTACCTCTAACAGTTACTACAAATGTGCATGTAGCCACATTGCCATAAACATCAATTGCTGTATATATTATAACAAATGTTCCAATATTAAACTCGTCACCACTCATCTTTCGAGAAGAAAAAAGTAATACAGCCAACCCAGAATTGTCAGATACTTCAGCTTCCGTCCAGTTGACAAAAGCGGTTGAACTTCCATTTCGAAGCATAATAAGTGTATCATTTGGACAGGTAAGATCCGGCATAACATTATCTATAACATATAGAAAAAATGTCAATTTTGTAATCTTGTGATTGTACAAAACCAGTATAGGAAAGCATAATACAGTAATGTTAGAGTATAATAAATATAAATCAAACATTTGTAAAAAACTACTTTACTGTTTATAAACCCCTAGAATATGGAATTTATTTTAATTTCTGCCTAGAACAAAATAATCAAGGCAAACACCTAGAAAATGAAATCAAGTTTGTGGAATGTCTTTACTAGAAATGTGTATGTGCACCTTTGTCAATATAGTACTTTACGCTGTACAGCAGTTGTGTTCAGTTCTAGTGGGAACTACATTTAACACAGTTAATAGTCTAATGTATGTTCCATTACCTATAACTTCAATGTTAAAAGAACATGTAGTGTTCACATTGCCCGAACCATCTGTAGCATTAACATAAACGGTGTGATTGCCAATAGACAATGTTGCGCCTTGCTGTATACTGGTGGTGATGTTAGGGTTTACACCAGAGTTATCTGTAGCGGTAGTAGTTGGTGACCACATTACAGATGTAGAATCCATTGTGGTGTCTGTGTAGTCCACAACATCGCTAGGACACAACGTAATTATTGGTGCTTCATTATCTGTACAAAAAATAAATTGCAATCTTAAAAAACAATTTTTTGACTTTTGTGAATCTTTCTGATATTTATGACGACACCACCATTAAAGCTTCTTATAATGGGGTACCTTTTATATATAAGTTGATTAAAAAGTACAAAATATCATGAGAAACTTTAATTGATTGTTCTACTGGCCAATACAAATACAATTCCTGATTTCATGTTAAAAATAACGCCACACTACTTCTATACATCTAATATTTTAATACTTGACTAAAAAACATACCTTCAACAGTAATGGTAAAAGTACATGTTGTATTAACATTATCATATGGGTCAGTGGCTGTGTACTCTACTACTGTTTCACCAGCTGGGAATTCAAACGTGGTTTGGTTGTGAGTGCCAACGATGTCTGGTATAGCTCCAGAGTTGTCTGTAGCTGTTGGTTCCATCCAGGTTGCCAGGCCTGTAGGTTCTCCCTCTGTTGTGTTAACTGACTGATCATCAGGACACATTGTAAACACTGGGGCTTCTTCATCTGTAATTAAAAACAGCATTTTCAGTTAATGCAGTATGTTTGTTTATTGGCCTACTTACATTGCTGTATTTGAGTTATCGGACCATCAAAATGATTTTTACTTAAATTGTATATCTTTGCAAAACTGTACTACATACCTGTGACATATATGTTAAATGTACACATTCCTGTATTCATTGACAAGTCAGTTGCATTTATAGTTATCATTGTTGCTCCTATACTAAATTCAGTGGCAGCGTTGCTGATCTGTGATTCACTGATACTAAGATCGATAGTAGAATCAACGTTATCCGTGAATGTTGGTGAAGTCCACGTCACATCAGTGGCAACATCGTCGCCGCTATCTGTAGTTACGTTCTGATCATTTGGACAATCATCTGTCATGGGCATCTCATCATCTGTTGTTTTAAAAAATACATTTTGATTATTTGGTTATAGGACTATCTTATAATATTTTGAGAATGATAGCATTTTTGTTAATAGGGAGGTTTCGCAACCTTACGAATACGATAACGAAAACGGATACGTCATACATTTGTGAAACTTTTGAGCTGATCCCCATTTCATATTCGTAAAGCGTATCACCAGTCATATTCGTAACTACAAAACGAGTATAGTTTTTTATCTATTTTGCACATTTTGCATTTGAATTAGGAATGATTCATGATTATAATATAATTATAGATTTATTGAAAGTAATTTACTAAAGTAATTTACTAAAATGCCAGGTCAATTTAGATAAATAGCAGTTTTTAAAGTCCTCACTCGCTTTGATGTTACGCTAGGCATAGGCAGCCAAGCACCAAGCAACACGTACCTGCGCTTCGCTCAAATTTACCGCAGTCATATTTTGGATGCGCCTCGATATTTCGTTGCCACGCGAAACAGATTTTTTTATGGCTTACGAAAACGAATACGTGTGCGTGACGTATCCGTTTTCGTTATCGTATTCGTAAGATTGCGAAACCTCTCTATTATATGTAAACTAAACTACTTTAGTATATACAATTGCAACTTTAGGAAAGGATCTTCTCTAGGGTATAATCAGAGAGAATGCATTTATTGTAATGTTGTTTTTTTTATTTTTATTGTCATTGAATGTTGTTTTGAGGGATTTGATTGAGGACATCTTTTATGTTAAAACTCATATTTATCTGAAGATATTAATTAAACTATATAAACCTAAAATTAAATACCTGTTATAGTAATGACAAAAACGCATGTATAATTCATGTTCCCGGCAGCATCCGATGCATTTATCTGCACGACAGTGTCACCAAATTCAAAGATATCGCCTGAGTTGTGACTACGCATATACATTGGAGTTTCGTTGGAATTATCCATAGCCTCTGCACTCATCCATTCCACAGTTGTTGAGTTTACTCCTTGATCTGTTGTAGATGTGTTGTCCGACGGACAAAAGGTAAACACCGGAGCTTCATCATCTAAACAACGATTATAAACGTTTTTGAAATAAATATGGAATATGTTTTCATTTTGCAAAGGTGATACATACTGATGTCATGTGGCAACGGAACAGTAACGGCACAATCTTCCGTTCCATGAAACAGAAAATATGAATGTAGCTTTACCTGTAACATTAACAAAGAACTGGCATGTTGTATTAACGTTTTCCGCCATGTCAGTTGCATTATATTTGACAAGAGTAGATCCAATTGGGAATGTGCCACCACCATAAAAGTTTGATAGAATCGTCGGAGGGTCACCAGAGTTATCGGTTGCTTCTACAGTTGTCCAGTTGACAACTGCTGATGGAAGATCTGGATCGGTTCCTATCATTATATCCGATGGACATTCCTTGAATACTGGCGGTTCATTATCTACAAAAGAAACGTTTGTAAATATTGGTTTACAGTTTAATATTATCTCCAGTGCCCTCTTATGTGTTGCATAGTTGAATAGTTCCTATTGCGCTTCTCAATTCTGAGAAGAACTATACTGTAGCAACAACCACACTGTGTTTTTATTATTGCTTCAACAGAGTAATTACTGCAGCAACCACAGACGGTGCTTCAGGTAAACTACAGGTATATTATATTGCGAATACTACACCAAAATGGTATTACAGCAAATGATATACTGCTGTGACCAAAGAAGAATTACCTATGCAACTATAACAGCAGTATTACAGCAGAAAGATACAATTTCTGCAAAAAAAAGTTAATTTCTCAAACAAAATGATTGGCTCACCATTAATAGTAATTGAAAATTCGCAGGAAGTGTTGACATTACATCATAACACCAAATTGTTAAAAAAACAATTTCTGCAAAAAAAAAGTTAATTTCTCAAACAAAATGATTGGCTCACCATTAATAGTAACTGAAAATTCGCAGGAAGTGTTGACATTACCGGCAGGATCAGTAGCATTGAACATAACATCAGTTGTGCCAATTGGAAAGGTTGCTCCAGATTCATGAGAACCATCTATCGTAACAGTCAGCAGAGAGTTATCAACAGCAGTTACATCTGACCAGGTGACTACAGCAGTTGGGAGACTAGGATCGGTTTCACTCGTAATGTCACTCGGGCAACTTGTAAACTCTGGAGGCTCCATGTCTGTAACAAAAATAATAATATAGTATTATTTCAAAGTTATTCTTTTCACTGTAAATAGAAGATTTTTACAAAGACTCGTAGTAGATTTTATTTATTAGTTGCTTCCAAAAATGTACATATATTTTCTATTTTATTTACCCATGATTGTAATATTGAAAGAACATGTTTCATTAACATTGCCGGCTGCATCTGTTGCATTGTATTCTACTGTAGTAACACCAATTGGAAATGCAAAACCACTGTCATAGTTTGATAAAATGGTTGGTTGCTCATTTGAGTTGTCTGTAGCTGTCACGTTATCCCATGTTTCAACATATGTTGAAGATCCCGGATCGGTCTCAGATGTAATGTCAACTGGACATGAGGTAAATACCGGGGCTTCGTTATCTAATAGTAAAGAAATTAAAAACATAAGGTAATCAATATCTCATACGGTACAAATATTAATCATAAAATAACAATATCTGGGAAAATTATGTTTAATTTTATCTTACCTGTTATATTAACTCTGAATGAGCAGGAATCGTTAGTGTTGCCTGACATATCTGTAGCATTGTACATGACCAGAGTTGAGCCAATCGGAAAGCTTGTACCATTCTCGTAATTACTGTCTATTGTAGGTTTGACACCAGAATTGTCCGTAGCTTCGACGGCACCCCACGTGATTGCTGCGTCTGCAGAGCCGGGGTCAGTGGTATTCATGATGTCACCCGGACAGTCCGTGAAATCTGGTTTTTCATCATCTAATTTTCATTAATAAAAAAAAATTATTACATTATTTTAACATTTTGAACCGACTGATTACTGGGAATGACATTTTTATAAACAAAACTTTATACCTTTGACTGTTACAGAAAATGTACACGTTCCAGTATTTCCACTAGGATCTGTTGCTATGTATGTATTAGTAATAGTAGTAGTAAGGCCGGACGTCAAAGCAACTTGATCTCCAATGTCATAGTTTGAGACAATCGATATAGCACATTGGTTGTCCTCATCTACCGTTGGTTCAACCCATGATAGCGTTGCAAAGTTTTCATTGGGATCTGTTGCAACAGTTTGATCTGGCGGACAGTAAGTGAACGTTGGACTATCCGAATCATCAACTGAAAACGACAAAGGGAAAAAAAAGCTCAATATTATAAATAAAACTTGAAGAAATATGGTGGTGATATGCCCAAATACGGTAGTGTTATGTCCATATATGGGCACATCACTTTTTTTTGTCACATAAAGTTTGATAGTGTAGACAGAGCTTTAGCGTAAAAGAATGATGTATAAACACGTGGTCAATAATCTATGCATGCAAAAAAGAAGGGAGCTTCACGATAGGAGTAGAAGTTTGACAACATGGAACAATATCTAACTTCAAATTAAATATAAATGGGTGTTATTGTTTACCTCACATTACAGACTAAAAATTATTATCTTATACCAGAAAAAAAGTAAAAAGGCGATTGAACCACCGAAGAACATACTTACATATTTCACATACAAAAGATAGAATATCATTACAGCTTTGATCGTTCCAGCCCCACTGGTTTGCATACATTTCAATACAATCTTCATCACCTAAGTTATTTGGTTCAGCAGTACGAAAATCTGCAAATTTCCATTAATTTGGTATTTATATTACAAAAAATTACGTTATAGTAGATACTTAAATATATGATTATCAGTGGTGGTTACATTACTTTGAAATAGTGGTGGGGAAGGAGAGAAAAAATAAAAAAAGTGTTTTTTTACACATTTAGATTTTAAAGTAATTCCAATTGTGCTACAGGCTATTCATAGACCATTTTAAAGTAATTCCAATTGTGCTGCAGGCTATTCATAGACCATTTTAAAGTAATTCCAATTGTGCTACAGGCTATTCATAGACCATTTTAAAGTAATTCCAATTGTGCTACAGGCTATTCATAGACCATTTTAAAGTAATTCCAATTGTGCTACAGGCTATTCATAGACCATTTTAAAGTAATTCCAATTGTGCTGCAGGATATTCATAGACCATCTTAACCAAGTTGTTCAAATATATTTGTTTACTTTAACACTGTATAATATTGTAAATGTCAAGTCTTACTTGTATAATTGGTGCATTCCCCAGTTTCTACCCAAACAAATAGCCCTTCTTCATCTTTATCTCTTAAACCAATCCATGCTTTTGAGGAAATAAGTGAACCAATAAAATCATTTTCTGCTTGACTGCTTATCACAACAAGATCAGCTCCATGATTCTGGCAGGTTGATCTAGCTGTTTGCCAATTAGCGTTATCATCGCTAAAGTATCTATAACAGCTTCCATTGTATGCTGTCCAATCAGGTGGGCAAGCTAAATATAAACAGTAGAATAGTATAAAATGTGAATTTAATAATAATACTGTATTTATTAGGTCAGCAATGAAAAATAAACATGAGGGGAAATGGGCTAAAGCCCAAATGGATTCTGCACTCACTCCATACAATAGTTAAATAAACGATGTTATTATACATCCATGAAACCTTTATATCAAAGGAGATTAAACAATTGTAATACAAATATAACTATACATAAATAAAGTGTTTTGTTAGAGCAGCCTTAAATATTGAAATTGTTGGTGAACTCTTTATGTATATAAAGGCCAACTCAGACAGCATCGTACGACGAAACGTCTTGACTTGTCTGTCTTCGGGAGAACTTTAAACATGTCACCCGACGAGATGACTCATCAGGGCTCGTTGTACGATGCTGTCTGAGGTGGCATATCAACAATAAGTACTTTTGCATGAATGACAAACCTCCATATGAAATAATTATAAGTCCTGTGGGTTCAGATATAGATCCTTCAAACACATTTGCAGTGACTGGCGTGGTTGTGTTGGCCCCTTCAACTGCTTCAACTCTCACTACTTCGTGTTCTTCCCAATCCGTATAATAAACGAATCCTTGGTGATAAAATACGTCGAACGGCCTTCCTTGAGCGATTTCATAAACTAGTTGATTCAAATTCCCCCAGTAATCCATTCTTCGTATCATAGACCCAAGTCCAGTAGAAGTTGATATAGCAACATACAACCAACCACCTTTAAAAACAACATTACATGTTATAACACACCTGATAGTATTCTTGCAATTTGATTGGTTAATTACACATCACATGTCATTTGGAATTAGCCTTACCTAACAAAACAGTTATATCTGATGGTGATAATTAACAAGCTCTAATGCACGTTCAACATTCTGTAAACATTTTGAGGATTGTTGCCATGCGACACGTTGTGCGCACCGTTTATAACTGTCAAAATTCAAGGGCGAGTTGATGATAAAGGTCTTAAGCTTTGCTGGAGTTGGAGTTCCATGAATGTGCAGAACTAACATACCTTCGACATCCAATGACAGACCATTAAACCACCCATTTACGTCCATTGCTATAGTAGTCCTATCTTGGCCCTCATAAGAACTACGTTCAATTTTATTAGTCTGCCAGTCACTCCAAAATAATGTTCTAAAAAAACATACACAATGTGTTTTAATTTTTTGCCCCTACAGTATACCTTCCCATTTACATACCCCTTGGTGTGAAAGCAGCTTGTTCAGAAAGAAAACTCTAGTATCAAAATATAAGTAGTTTATTTTAATATAACTATTATTGTTAATGTACAGTACCTATTTTACAAACAAACTTTTGGACAAAACGTAATTCAATGACCTAATTGATGCCACAAAGTGGAAACAGTTTAAACTTTTGTTATCAGTGAATATATCATTAAGTTATTTCACTGTAAGTGGAAAACTGCGTAGATTGTCCCATGTAGAATCTGTATCTCTCCTGAGCGGAAACCGCCCATCCACTCCGCATTTTGTGAATGGTCATAAGGAATAACAGATTCTATATATATACCTGTTTGAAATAAGTGCCACAATTCCTCTTGGTTTTTGCAGACCGGTATTGATTATAATTTTGCGATCACTTCCATCAATTTGTACAGACTCAATTGTATCGTTTGTTGAGTCAGTCCAAAAGATGGTTCTAGTTAAATGATCAACCGCTACTGCCTCTGGATCTAAAACGGAACAACACATTTCTTTTAATTTTATTTCACTTTACTAATAACTTAAATAAAGTGGAGAAGCGTAAATGAAACTTGCTTAAGTAAAATTTTCCACTAATGAAATAACTTACATGTTATGTTTTCACTGACAACAATAGTAAAACTGCTTCTGCTGAGTGGCGTCCTTAGTATCAGCCCGTTCTCAACGTCTGTTATGTAAATCTCTTGTAACACTGGATCATAGTCGATTCCAGTAAATGCGTATGTACTGTTATAATAATAAATTTGTAAATCAGTTTCATTACTATTTAATCTTCCGCCATAAATTGCTCCGGGTACACCATCTAAAACCATGAGTATGTCATTGGTCTCGCTATCTGAAACTAGATAAAAAAAATATTTTAGGCTTTGAATTATTCACTGCAGTTACAGGTTAAAATTTTAGGTGATTAAAGTTTCATTGGTTACATCCTAGGCCTATAAAACTTTTGAGTCAGTCTCAGTATCATAATTGTCAACCATTTTCACATCTGCAGATAGTAACATTATATAACAATTTGTAACCAAGTGCATGTGAAGACAATTTGATAAAATTCTCCAGAGATTTTCCGGCTAGAGGCCTGATTTTTGGTAAGAGATTGATACAGTGCAACTTGCACTGGGAATTAGCTGACCAATCACTACATTATGCTGAAAAGTGCTTCCAACTTTTATGAATATACTTGCGCAAGGTTCGCAAAATAATATGCTTGAAAACATGGATTAAAAATATATGTTACAATGTTTAACAATTTAGTGATGTAACTTAACTTACTGAGTGATGTAACTTAACTTACTGAGTGATGTAACTTAACTTACTGAGTGATGTAACTTAACTTACTGAGTGATGTAACTTAACTAGACTGAGTGATGTAACTTAACGTACTGAGTAATGTAGCTTAACTTACTGAGTGATGTAACTTAATTTACTGAGTGATGTAACTTAACTTACTGGGTGATGTAACTTAACTTACTGAGTGATGTAACTTAACTTACTGAGTGATGTAACTTAACTTACTGGGTGATGTAACTTAACTTACTGAGTGATGTAGCTTAACTTACTGAGTGATGTAACTTAATTTACTGAGTGATGTAACTTAACTTACTGGGTGATGTAACTTAACTTACTGAGTGATGTAAATTAACTTACTGAGTGATGTTAAGTTCCATGGTTGTAATCCTAAACACATTGATTCATCAGAACCGTCTGAACAATCAATATATTGAGAATCACACTCAAAACTTCCTGGGAGACACGACACTGAACCGGAAGTACACTGGAACTCATCTGCATTGCATGTGGCTGCAAAATGATAACAAAATCAGTTAAATGGAATGATATGACATTTGGTTGGACATTGGAATTTGAAGAGACAGGCCATTTTCATAAATTGTTATATCAAACTTTAATGATTTTACTGACATACAAACACTAAGATTGGGTAACAATTCCAATAAAATATTTTCCTGTAAAATTAATTCTTCTTTTGATTTATATACTTTCTACCTACGAAAAATGCCACAAATGTACATACATGAGAGTCAAATTGTGTGACTTTCCTATCTTATAAACATAAAAAAAGTACTGTGTAGCTATATATATTTTATAATCAACAAACGCACTTTTAAACCTGGAGCTACCCTTTAACTTTTTTTAACCCAACTGCTGATTAGCTACCTTCTTGCTTGACACAAGGTCAACATCTTGACATGCATGGGTGGGTAGCTAGCTGCAGGAGAAGTGAGCGCCTGTCTATTTTCTACACCTTTTTACAATGTTTCAAAGTATCAAACTGAACTTACTACAATTGACTTCATCAGATAAATCGCTACAGTCACCTGTGCCGTCACATCTTCTTCTATAATTCGAAATACATTCACCATCCTGGCAGGTGAAACCATTAGAACAGGATTGACATTCTATTAAAAACAAATAATAATACGTCAGAGACGGTAGTTCAAAAGATGGATCACCTTGGCATGCACTGTGATGGTATATCCTACCTCCAGCCAGCTCTCTCCCCTAGTTCGATAAATCTCCCGCTTTTTCGCTGAAATGTAATTTCTCCCGATATTTTAAATAAAGCAAACATTATCCCGACATGATATAGGGCCTATAACTATAATTTTGACTACTAAAATACTACTAACTCTAGATTTAGAAAAGAGAATGACATCGATGATAGCGCCCTCTAACGGCTGATTTATTATTATAATAGCACCCTCTATAGTTTCATAAAACTTATATCGTTTTCCAAGTTAAGTTGAGAGGCCGCAACAACGGTATTTTTCAATCAAGCGGCTAGCTTGTTATACACAATTTAAAAAAACTTCTCTTTTTAAAAATCCTCATGCATGGTTCTCTTTCGGTGTTGGACATTTTACAAAAAAAACAGACAGAAGCCTTGTGAAACCTTGGTCTCCACTACATTTTAGAAACTTTTGTTGAGGCCAAAGTTAATTTCTGTGCCTCCTTGTGTTTTTTCGTAATTCAAATTGTTATGATTTACACAATTGAATAAATCAATAAGAAGCAAAGAAATCTCAGTGATTCAGCAAATGTACAAACTTTTTATATAAAAGTATTGACGACTTGACAGCGAGTGCAATCATCCGATAAGTAAAGAAAAAGTGAATACAAAATTATAAGATCAAAGAGCCGATATTTACGCTTGTGGACAAAATATTTTGATTTGACCTTTTTACTTGGTATTTAAAAAAATGTCAAAATAGTTTAGGTTGCTAAATGTAAATAGTGTATGGCATAACAAGAACGTCATGCTAAGTATAAAAACAACATTTCCACCAAAGTTTGTTTTTGCAATTTTTCGCTTTTTTACAGCAACAAAAACAGTTTATTCGGTAAATAAGTGATACAGAACTTACGTAACGGCTTACTATTGCTTTAATATGGGCGCTACTATCCCATGAACTAGTTCATGATTATCAAGTAATGTGACAAATCACGACACGATGCAACACCCGAACTGTCGCCTGATTGGTCAACTTGCTTTGCGCCTAGTATACAGTTATATACATGGCCTTATTTGGTCTGATATCGTGTTTTTTTTTGTTTAATTTATTTATTTATTTATGTATTTATTTATTATGTATTTATATGTTTTGCTTTCAACAGGAACTTCTGTCACTGTCACGTTTTTTATTCGCGTGCAACGCGACTCTACAGCTCACTATGTCGGTTGGTTGGTTGGTAAACACTAACTTGAGCACGCGACTGCAGCCATGTATATGGCCTTGTTAGGCCTACCATAGGCTAGCTATTAATTTCCTTTTGAAGTAGTAGTTTAAAAGGCAGTATAGAACAATTTTTCGAAATATAAAAATATATAAAACAAGGTTTTCTTTCTTTAAAAACTGCTGAGTCGTCTTCAATTATTTAACTTAATTCCTCGGCTGTAAGTTTACACAATAAGGATTATTTTTTTTATTTCAGGAAAGGAGACGTATTGTTACGAATCTTGTATCGGAATATTGTATCACTCAATAGCCATTATACTTTTTTAGAAAAAAATGTTTTTGGAAAATGACACAGCTATAAATGTAATTGACTAAAGTCAGTAGTTTCTATTAAACAACAATTGCATTAGCCTAAGGATAACGACTGTCAGAATCAAATTCAATATTCGAAGAATTTTCTGTTGGTTATTTTTTAAAGAGTATGATCATTTACAAAAACGTTCTATAGTATTCTATAGAGTTTTATAGAAAATTGTATAGAGCTCTGTGGTATTTAAGAAGTACAAAATTTCCATGAAAACCTATTTCAATTTCTATAGAATTTATTTCATCATCCGCATAATAAACATGTAGGCTATTTCTAATAAAAGTGGCGGCACCAAGAAAGCAAATGCTTTTGTCAGGGACGCCTAACAAAACAGGAGGACAAAATAGTATATACTAAATATCACAGAAATGAAACTAATCCTAACACGTCAAGTGGTACATTTCAATTGCAGTATAAATCATATTAATACATTCGCTATTGGTAAAGGTAAATATATTTAAAAAAACAAACAAAACATGGTCACTAAGTATTGTTTGATAATAAATAATTTATTGTCTATAGAATGTTTCTTCTTTTCTATAGAATCTATATGGCCGCGCAACTAATCTTAACATCCATTAAATGGAGAATTGCAATACAGTGAATTGGTTTATGCGCATGTATTAATATAAGTTCCTGACGCGAAAAAAAAATGCGCAACCAATCGAAGTCAAGATAAATGTTTGATTGGCGCGAAATATATTGATTCCTGTAAAAGAAAAACATGCTGTGTCTGGAAATATAACGGAAGATATTCAAACAAACAAAATGTTTTTCTAAAATATTGTTTGCGATATACTGTAAATATAGTCACTGAAATATTTATATTGTAGTAATACATGCTGAAATAATCTGCTGTGTGTTTCAAAAATCCTACAATGATCCGAGTAGTAGGTAGGTCATTGCTTGCCGAGATGGCTTCCATGCCGTTGAAAAGAGATACGTATTCGCGCGCACGTACCATATGGTCTTCATTCAATCAACTGTATGGCTCTTATTGACATAACCATAAGGAAACTTTTTAACAATAGTGTTTTTACAGTGTTTACGATATCACAAATTAATATTTTATTAAATTTAATAACAGTTTTAATATAGGACTTATCGATCAGGAGCAAATTCAATGATGATGACGGTGGTAGGTTGCTTCATTAAAATTAAGTGACATAACCTCAATGAGTTGTATTGGGACAGATACAAAAGTTGACTCCACGCGAGTTGGAGGCCTACGTGCACGCACCATATCAACTCCACGAAATGCTCCCTATTATAACCGCCAGGGACGCATACAATTACATACAGTAGTTTTCAATCAATTGAAGGATTCTTAAAAAAAGGATTACGATGTAAAAGGGAGATTTGGTTAAAGCTTAAGAATAAATCACCAGTGCTGATTTTCTATAGCTATGTTAATCACAATACTAAAAATAAAAAAACAAGGTACGACTTTAAGTCCGGCGATTCAAATAGGTATTATAGCACACCCAAAATTTGGTGAATAAAAACGTTTTGAATCGAAAGTATGCATTTTCAAAAATCAATTGTTAATTTTAGTTAGTTTTATGAAATCTAACTTGCCTTACCCTAATATGATACAAGTGGTAAAGACATAAAAAATATAGAATTTTACTTCCGCCGCGAGTCCCGTGCTTCTCCGGCTCTCAGTGTATTCATTCTTTACACATATGAATAAACATACTTGTTTTGTTTGATGATTTCGTCTTTGTATTTTTTAACCGGAATAAATGAAAAAAATTCAATCCGGATGCATCGGATCCGGAATTTAGAAACATCAATAATTATAGTAAAAATACACAACACCCTTTTCCTGGAATTGAAAACCACTAAATTTCCCATTTTAATCTTTGGAAAAAGTGAATAGGCCTAAAAGATATCTACATGAACGTCGTATTGTGTATCTTCATAAAGGAAACCAATTGATATAGGCTACACATAATTTGAATATACAACAACGTGATTCACTACGTATCATTATCAATCAAGTTCGTCTAACAATTATAGTTGCCACTTAAACTAAGGTTCTTTTTTTAAATACGAATCAGTGTAACAATTAGGAAAATACTAATTTATACAAAAGAGAGAAAAATACAATACGATATCTATGTAATGAAATCAAATGTCTACTGTAGCTAATTATAAAAGAATGTTTGTTGTAAAGCAAAGGGACACTCAAGTGGGTACACATTGCAAAAACAGGATTCAGATGAGTCAACCTACGTGAACAGAGGACACACTAAAAGTATAGGCGATTGAATCTTACAATAAGATAACCTCAAATTATCTTGAAATCGTAAAATATATGAATTATTCAAAACACTTACTAATTAATACAGGTAAAAGCAATCCAAATATCACACAAAACGTAAACTTGCTTGGTGCCATTGCTACGACATACCTATACTGTCTTTAGGTTACGATTGTTCAAATTCAGAATTACACAGCTATTAATTAGAGGTATGTACGTGAACGATAAAATATAACCGCTTTTGAAAAGACTCGCTGAAGCGATTCATTAAACTAACTTTCTATAGCGGGATTATCAATAAAGCCACGGTCTGTCAATTCACCAACAGTGAAAGCGGTGTCTCCACCCATTGTGGATTTAGTGTCGCAAAATAGAACACTATAATGAATAGGGTCGGTACGTCACTTTTTGACGTAGACGATCTTAACACGGGGAGGATATAAATAAATCCCGTCGCGTTTTCCGCATGCATTCGACCTCAGTATTTCAGTATTTTATTGGTACTCACTTTAGAATCTGTGGAACACACCTTTCGGTGATGCGTTCATACAAAATAAACAACAACATTTAAAAAAGTAAATGATGATTAAACTTACATGACAAATCGTCATGAACACATTGATAAACAAACAAAAACACAAAAAAAAAGATAAATTAAAAAAAAATAATACATTGTAGCAATCATACTAATCAAATGAAACAAAATAAATAAATAAAAACATTTAAAAAAAAAATGAAATCCTCTTCATCATTCGAATCTTGCAAACAGGGAAGATCTACCCTAATGCAACATATAAAGCCTTACACTATCAAACTTTATGTGACTATAAAATGTGATGTGCCTATATATGGACATGATGATGTCACATCACTACCATATTTGACCACATAACTACCATATTTGACCATATCACTAGCATATTTGGGCACATCGCACTATTTTTGTCAACTAGTTTGTATGTTCACTTTTTAATATGCTATTTTTTTTAATGTATGTGCAATTGATGATGTCGTGTGTACAGCACAATATAGCCTAGTTGTGTTCATCATATAATAGGATATTGTGTAATTACTACTATGAATATTTTTAATTAAACAAAATAATAACCGTCTGTTTTTATAAACATGCTGTAAATTATTCATACGGCATCATAATAATATTAATTGAATATTTTACCAATATATCAGTCCCTGTCACCATATTCGTTATAATATTCCATATGTTTTACATAAATCCATAATATTAAATTTTTATTAAACCGTCGTTTCTATTTGGTGCATTGCGAGGTTTCGTGACAGATGTTTTAGCTAATAAACTTAATGAAAGCACGAACGGTTCAATCTTCACGACGTAATACTACGATTCACGTAGTACACAAAAAAGTGCGCGTAAGCGTGGTTCCCACTAGAGACACAACGCAAGGACGTACGCGCAACGCAAGCGAGTTGACCAATGATAAGCCACTGTTCGAATAATCCATCGCTTGTGATTGGTCAAATCACTTACGTTGCGTTACGTCCTTGCGTTGCGTCGCTAGTGGGAACCAAGCTGTACTGCGCACAAAGCAAATTTTCATTAAATAAAAAATTGTTTGCATTCTTTATTTTCTTTCACATTAATGAATTTGTGAATTATGTCATACGAATTTACTATCATGTCGTACACAGTAGGCTTAAGAAAAGATTCGTAGGGAGGTTGGACGCGCAATTTTCGTCGTCAGTTTTTTAACGTGCTTCACTGTCAGTGCGATTCACAGAACTAAACTTTTTTCCTCATTTTTTTTTCGTATTCAAGACAGGATCACAATGCAAAACAGGTTTTATTTTACCTGATTGTGTAATCCTGTATAAAGATAAATAAATAAAGATTCGATATCTTAGGAGTGTTTCACTCTTCCCTGTTTTTTTTCCATACATTTTAATTGTGTAGTAGGTCATCTATATTTTAAGATAGTCAATAAGATTACTGTTTCAAAACACAGTGTCATTATAAATAATATTTAAAAATGCCATTCAATCAAATTTTCCATAACAAGGCGAAAGTATATAATAAATTGAACAAAAAAACCCCCACACCCCATAACTTACTTTATGAAATAATATTTTTAAAAACCTTTAACACAAATCTCTGAGAACCGTAAAAACATCATTACAAGACAACAAGACATACATTTTATTTTTGCACTTAATATTCAGAACAAAGTAATACTGTAATTGACAATTGCCTGAAATAAAAATATGTGTTTTCAAGTTAAAATTCAATAGAAATTAGTTTTGGCTTATGAATTTTTGTAAAATTATAAAAAAAAACAGATTATTAAGACAATTTCAATATTTAATTGATCTTTTGTGACACTATGAAGAGAAGTTTGACGCGCTTCACAAAAGTTGTTTCAAAGTAAATCTTGGGTTTCCTGCAAAGACGCAATCAATGACGTCATGCAACGCCCGCGCGCGTAAACTTCGTTACTTCAGGTGCCAATGATTATTTGAATTTGATTAAACTACTCTCTAGTTGTTTTTGTTGTCTTTGTCTGAAGGTTTAGTGAAACATTTAAAGTACTAATTATTTGTAATAATTCCATTGATCCAGGAGATGTAGTTGGTGACCTTTGTGTATACACCAGGTTGTCGTGCATCAGCACAGCCATAGCCCCAACTTACAACTCCTGCAAGGTCATATGCTCCATCAGAATCAATACAAACAAATGGTCCACCACTGTCTCCCTGTTAAATAAAAATAAACCCCAAAATATTACGGTAGCTGCTTCTAAAGGAAGTAAACAGTTAAACAGTTAAACAATAGACAATTAACAGTTGATAACAATTAATAATATAAAACTAATTTGTTTAAATATTTTTGTTGCATATGCCATTTTAATGACACGTAAATAGTTATTCACTTTGACCAAAAATTGAATTTAAAAAATTGTTCTCTGAAAAAACTGTAATTTAAAGCAAAGAAAAATAGCCAAATTGAATGGAAGTCAATGGCGGTTATTTTGTCTTTTTACAAATAAAAACATTATTTTTTGGGGTTTTTTTTCTATGGAAGAATACATCTTTAAAGTAAAAGTTAAAAAACAGTGTGCAATAAGAACAATTATTAATTAAAAATGGTAGATAATCTACGTACTTGACAGGAATCCTTGCCACCATTTGCATATCCTGCACAAAACATGTTGTCGGTTATTTCGCCACCATACCACAACGGCTGATTACACGTAGCAGTGTCTATGATAGGTACACTAACCTGTTGCAGTGTTTTATGTTCAACCACAGCTGATTGAAAATCAAAGAATTGTTATGTTATATAATAATATATAATAATTTATTTGGAATAATAATTACTAACTAATAGTTATCCACTTTGACCAAAAATTGGATCGAAAAAAAAATGTATTTACCTAAAAAACTGTAATTTAATTGGCTGCCACCAATGTTTTTTTGGTTGAATTTAACCATTTATTTTGTCATTTGATAAGTGAAAACATTTATTTTTTCGGTTTCTATACCTCACTATGTCGGTCGGTTGGTCGGTAAACACTAACTTGAGAACGCTACTGCAGCCATGCATATTTTAGTTTTACAGTAATCACTTTCGTATAAAGTAACTTTATTAATACTAAATAAACAAGGCCATATACATGGCTGCAGTCGTGTGCTCAAGTTAGTGTTTACCGACCAACCGACCGAACAACCGACAGACATAGTGAGCTGTAGAGTAAAAATAATCTATTCAAAGTCTGATTTTATCATGTTTTTGGGGGACAATATACATCTTTAAATCTTTTATTATCAAGCTTTAAATAAAGTTTATATAATACTAGATAAATAAGTTCAACGTACTTTCAGTATCACCCCATCCCGTAATAACGCAATCAGTTCCAGTTGGAAAATCTTTGTCCGGTAGACATACAGGGGAGATATAGTCGGTGAACTCTACCGTACTGTCAAGTTTCAACAAAGCAATATCATTATCCAGTGTTCGGTCATTGTAGTTCTCGTGAAGGAATACGTTGGAAACTCCATACGATGTTTGGGTAAAGTCTGTGGCGTCTCTCTCGTGAGCTCCCAATACAACTTCATAATTCTCTACCTTTGGCTTTTGCTTCCTTAAAAAGCGAAAAAATATATATATTCCTTCATTCTTTATGCTAATGAATACATCAAGAATTGATTTTAATTCTAGTAGAAGGCTCAAATCATTATAACTAATGGAACATTTTTTATTGGACTTTAAAATGTCAAAAATCATTACGGAATAGTTTGTAGGCCTATAGCTTAAGCGTGGTTCCCACTAGCGACTCAACGCAAGGACGTAACGCAACGCAAGTGAATTGACCAATCACAAGCGATGACTTATTTGCTTGTGATTGCTAACTGTCTATAACTTCGCTTGTCATTGGTCAACACGCTTGCGTTGCGTTTACGTCCTTGCGTTACGTTCTAGTGGGAACCAAGCTTTATGCATTCATGTACGCAAGTGCGTCTATGGTTTTAGAATAAGTTTTGAATAGTGAAAATGATCTTGTTATGTGCATTACGTTACGATCTTCAAATCTCTTCACTAAATGGGAGAAAATCCTATTTTAGTGCGATTTCCGTTTTGTATTGTTTGTTGTATACATGTAATATTTATTCTGAAATAAAGTAATCAATCAGTTATGGCCTATCCCTATTCTTCGAAATCGAAACAGGCAACATACGCCTAGCTATTTGGGTCTATATTGTTGCCTACGTACCCTATGCAATGACCAGCAGTTACAACCCATTTATCATTGATGAGCGACCCACCACAGAACTGGTAGCTGCCAGATCCAAAGGTATACTTCTGACGAAAGTTTACTTGCCAGGGCCAGCTTCCAGGTTTCGCTTGCACACCACCAACAATCTTGAGGTTTGTAGGAGATATTGCCTGTTTCCCACAACCTAGAAATAATATATGCAAAATATAAATACCAAACTTCTCAGAAAAATGTATGAAAATATTTCATTATCTTCGATTTTAATTATTTCAACGAACAAAACACCGTGGATATAAATTCAACCTGTCCGCAACATGTTGGTTGAATGGAGCACATGGTATACAACAACCGTTGCATTTTATTTTTAAGCCTACCCAACTAAGCGATTTGATCTCGCATAGCAAGGCAATCTAACAACAGGATGCCGAGCTTTCGAGATCAAAGGGTTTATCTGTGCAGGGGCGGACCCAGGGGTGTTGCCCTATAGTGGCCCGGGCAACACCCTTAATTTCATACTAAATGTTGTTTCTGCCACTAAATTAAAATTGAGTCCCATTTCATCGTATACAATATCCATCCGGACCCGGAACTTGATAAGTCATAAAGTAGTTACAGAGTTGCAGGGCATTTATCATTGTTGAATATTTTGATGTTCGCTTAAAAGAAGTGATGCTGACGCCGACGAATTTAACGACGTTCACAACCAAAATATTTCTTTGTAACAACATTTATTTTAAATGGAACGCTATAAAAATAATCCTCCGCTTCATCACTGCATGAATACCTAATAACCAGACAAGAACATGTTTGTTACGTTTTACTATCAATCCATTTTCATATCACGCAATCCATTTTTCAACAATATAGTAGTATAATAATAACATTTTGATTGAATAGTAAGGGATTAGTTAAATAATAAACCATTGGTAATTTACTGAAAATCCCGTATGTTTTATTACCGGCGGAATAATATAGGCTACAATCCTCTGTTTGCTAACGCACTATAGAATGAGTGACATTTCCGGCGAACTAGAGGTGCAATTTATCATTGAACAATTTGCTTGCTCAAATACTCAGTGTCTACAGCCCTGGGCAACCCCCTTAAAATAGTCCTGCGACCGCCCCTGTGTGCCTGGCTGCGACACGATCAGTTCCACGCGATCCAAGCGGAGAATAAGTACATAGTACAGTACTGTTGGTATTTGTCGCAGCCAGACATAAGATCAAAGTTAAAGCTAACGACCGATGATGATGACTTACACAGTTTTGGTGCGCCAGTTACATGCAAAGTGTGCGCATACCTATATAATTTTAAAGAGTCTAAAAAACATCTAAAATGAATACATTACCTGCTGCTGCTGCAGCGACGATCAGACAGCTGAGTAAAGCGAGTTTTGCGAACATCATGTACCAGTACGGGTCTTCGTTCCGGAAAGAGTAACGAATGGCTCCACGCGAGCTTTATTTAAAGCATCGGGCAAGCTGTTTTCGTCAATTAGTTCGGTTTTATCAAGATGCATTATTACGCTATCTACATATTGCTGACGCAAATGAAAGAAACAGTTGTCGTTTTTCCCATATCTTCACCCCTCAGCAGTAGAGTCATCGCTTTGAAAAATACCCTAGATGTCCTAGATATATTTTCAATCAAACCAATGTGCACTAAGGTTGGCCTTGCCATATTGTATGTAAAATACATACATTTACATATATATTATCAATTTTAGCGATTATTTTTAATATATAAGTATTTTTTAAGGATTTGAAACGGTGCTGTAAACTGTAAATCCCGGGAAGAGATAAAATTGCACTCTTCCCTGCTAAAACTTTAACTATTATAAAAGCTGAAAAAAAAAATGAAAGGCCGAATTAACAAACATTAAAAACATTTGTAACATGTGCCAAAAACGCAATGATGAATAATTAAAAGGAAATTTTAAAATTAATTCTAAACAAAGCTTGGTCCCGATTCGACGCAAGTGATTTGACCAATCACAAGCGATGGATTAATCGAACTGTTACTTGTCATTGGTCAACTGGCTTTCGTAAGTTGCGTCTACGTTCTTGCGTTGCGCGTCTCTCGTGGGAACCAAGCTTTACGTCTGTGGGTCTAGAAACATGACTCGGTGTCCTAAAAAAGTATATTCTATTTTAGTTAGAAGCAGCTCTCTTTTGTATATTGTTCTGGAAGCACTTCAACATGTAGTGCCATTTCTAAACAATCACGTAGTCTCCAAATACCGACACTTTAGCTTGCTGTCCACTAGGGGATTTTTTTTTCTATTCTATCGCGTTTCTGACACGTAGTGGAAAATTGTGCAGCGCGACCAAATTCCAAAAAAACAAGCTTTATCAAAGATAATTCAAAATTAAACTCGATATAGGCCTATGTAATCATGATGTAATCTTTTAGGTAGTTCAGGTGTTGTGTTCCCAGTTCAAATCAGCTTAATTATGTTTGTTAAATTAATCAGTACTAATTGTTTCAATGATTGGATTAAAATTGTAATACAGGCAAACAAACATACTGCCACATTGTCTATTTCCAAAAGATAAGCACTTTTCAAAGAGGGAGAGTGGCCATGAGAAAGAGACAAAGACAAGAAGGGGGAGGAGTTGGATTTCATATATATATTTAACTTTGGTGCCACTTAATGACATGATTTGAAGACTACAAGCAGCTTGTTCTTAGTGCATTCAATGACAGCTAAATTATAGTGCAGTTTTATTGCAATAACAAACATTTATAGTTAAGTTATTCACATACAAGACAAGATTTGTGAGTGTGATGAGTGCTTTTTAATACATATGAAATATAACATCATAACAATTATTGTTTAACCTGGCTACACGATAAACACCTTTTTGCACCAAGGGTAGAATCCATTTTTACATAAATAAATTACAAAACTTTCCTATCATGGAGCTATATTCATGCTCCTATTCAGAATAATTATATATATACATATATGTTAGTATGAGCACCTACACACATTGTTAAAATAACCATGGATTGGTTTGATTCCTCCACAATCTCTGACCTGGGTCATGTTATGACTATTGGCTTGTCATCAGCTTAATATTGCCCAATCAGTGGCTGCTAAGCTTGTCAGCAGCTTAATATTGACCAATCAGTGACTGTTGAGTATGTCTGAGCTGCATTGATAGCCATAAAAGCTGTAGGGGTGTGTCATTTAAGGCAGCAGGTGTATCATCAGTACAATAATGCATTATCAGGTATATTATCAGTACAACAAACTACCGTCTACGATGTCGTCGTAAATTCTGGGGCCAGTTCGGATCTGAAACCACGACAGTTCGACAAATAACATCATAAGCTGCGCGAAAATTAGGATTAAAAAACACAGTAATACATACAGGAAAAAAGAATGCCATAGAAAAGTTCTTGATAAATGCCCGCAGAAATGACCTGAAATAACGAAGGATATTAAACAAATTAACAATTAAAGACAATTAAAGATGTATTGTCCTCCAAAAACATGAAAAATAAAGATTATTAAAATCAGACTTTAAATAGTCCATATTGCAGTTTTGTGAAAAAAAACACATAAAAATAATGATTTCACTTTAAAAACGAAATGGTTAATTTTAACCAAAACCCATTGTCTGACAGACAATTTAAGTATTTTTTGCTTTAAATGAATAAATCTACACTATCAAACCAGATAGACCAAAAAAGTGTGATGTGCCCAAATATGGTAGTGATATGACATCATCTTGTCCATATATGGGCACATCACATTTTTTTGTCACATAAAGTTTGATAGTGTAGACAGAGCTTTTAAAAATGATACATACTGAGTGAAGCTGACATTTCCTGCAGGGTGTACAAGCACTTTGTTACCCCCTACACTTTGTACTCTATCACAAGTGACAACACGTAACCCCATAAAGTATTTGCCAGGAGTTGCACCTCCAAATCTTAAAGTTGTCTTTACAAAAATTGTCTGGAAGAGAACACGGTCAATGAACATTAGAATACAAAATCAACAAAAGACATTCTTCACCTAATTTGGCTTTTAAACGACTTAAAATAGGTGCTAAACAGTTTTTCTTGGAATTTGGAGGTTAACTTACCAAGGCTTTTCAGGATGGATGATAAATAAAATATATACCAGTACTAGGTTATTAAGGGCCTGTTCAGACCTACGTAGTTAAGCTCTCTTTCGTACGCGGCGTACAACTCCATAGGTCTGAACCAGGAAAAGATTAGTGGAAGCCACCTCTTACGACAATGATCTTTTTTTCATTACGAAAGCTCAAAATACAAGATTAGTAAACGATGCTTACGATACGAAAGTCAGGCATCAACGATTTTGACCTCTAACCAATAAAATTTACTCCTGCATACCAGATGTTCACCTAAAATCGGTGAAACTTCAGTTCCTAAAGAAAACCTGCTTCGCTGTTACGACACTAATTATAATATGACATTGCTTCCGATACAAAAGCATAACTCCATGGATCTGAACATACCCTAGGATGCATTTTTGGGTGGCTGATTAAATACAATTAAGACAGGTAGGTCCTAAAATGAATGGTAGCCCATCACTACCATACATCATCATGCATCCTTGCATTACTTACCTCATACATGCAAACAAAGAGACGGTACAGGAGCGCCATCACCAACATCTGTTGTAAATCCTCCATTGTTGCCTGTTCATCTAGCTCTTCTACAAGGAATTTCATCATGAAACTCGACGTGTCTCTTTTAAAACAAAAATTATATGAAATAATATATTATATGTTATTATTATTACTTTATGATTGAATAATAAATACTTTTTATTCATATTTAATACAACAACCTTATAAAGTCGACGTCCCCAATACTGGACTCTCTGAAAACCAGAAACTTTTCCAATACCAGACTTTTCTCAAGGTTCAAAAGGCCCCAAATTAATTTTTATCATTAATAACACATTCCGAATACAAGACTTTCCGGAAAACCAGACATATTTGTCCAAAGTTGTCCAGTATTGGGAGGGAGAATTGACTGTATAAAGCTGATTTTCCACTAGGCGAAAGCGTCAGCTTGTACACATGCGTATTCATGTTTCCATCTTCCAAATCCTTCTCTATGTATGCATCTTAGCTGACGCATTCGATTCGTGCGAACAAATTCGCCTAGTGGAAAATCTGCTTCACATCCACATTTGATGTTTTAACTTACGATACTCCAATGTATTCAATGATAAACACAGAGACAACCAGCTTCATTGTAAATAAAAATAAGAAGTCTATAAATTCTGCCAGCAATCTACGATGCAGTGAGGGTACAGTAAACTCTTGACCTATAAATAAAACAGATATTCAATTACAATTGCTCATAGAATGGTGGTCAGACTTTTCCTGGACCTCATATAAAATATCAAGTGAACTTCCTCAGAAAACCCTGAAAAACTATCCCCATACTAGAAAAATGGTTGCATGGTCAGGCAATACCCATTTGTTTGTGACCTAATTCATTGTATTGCCAATGATTAAAAAATGAATTGGCTAAATAAAATATAAACAAACAAAAAAGCATAGGCCTAGTAAAAAGTTTTCGATGAAACCAGTCGATTTAATTAAAATATGATGAGACTTTGTGTGTTTATATAATTGAAGTAAATAGGTATAATGAAAAACTGCATAGCCTACCAATGGATTGATCTGTATTTTGGTGGGTGTTGTCAGTTCTTGCATCATGATGGACTGCCTGGGGTGGTGGTGGGGTTAGAAAAGGTGGGTTAGGTAATACAGGATTTCCATTTAAAGAAGAACTTGGTGATGTTACGTTTGCATTTAGATTATTATTACTACTGGCTGCATTAGCCCTAAAGTGTAGCCCTCCCGTCGAAGCAAAGTCAGTGTAAGCTGGAAAGTTTGTACGGGAGAAATAATGCATCTGATACTGCCAAACCCATTCTGCAACTGCTCTACTGAATTCTCTTGAGCTGGGCCTAGGCGATCCTAGGTTTGTAAAGCCATTTCCAATGGTTTGTCGACAATGGTTATTTACTTGACTTCTGTCAGGTAAGCCAGTTGTGTCTTTATTATGTGCTTTCATGTTAACCTACTGCTGATCACCTACTAGCATGTTTTAATTACTACTAGGAAGGCTAGGCCTAGAAAATCTCCTCACGTACGTACGTTCGCCGCGCTACAACACCACCACCGACCGTATTCTTGGTAACCTTTGACATAATTATGACGTAATGATAAAGAGATATTTAGCCGGTCGCGGGTTTTCGAGTAAAACGTGCGGGTTTTCGAGTAAAAACGTGCAAAGACAAAATAAGGAACTCTATGCGTACCTATACTGTTGATAATTTATTTGTATTTTCATTTCACTTTATTCCCGTCATATTCACTTAAATAACAATAATAAACTACACATTATGTGAAGATCCCTATAGGCTAAACTTGTATCGAAAGTATAGTTGAATCAAACCAGTTATTTCTCGGCACATAATTTTACCAATACAGTAATAATAAGTATAAAAATATTTCAAATGCCCTAATCTTTTTTATGTTTAATAGTGCAAGAGAATTTGGGGACAAACACTGGATTGTTTATAATAAAAAGACCATCTGCACTCTCTCAGAAACATATTTTGTATCATTATAAAAAAGATATTTACATTATAGTTTAATTTACATAAATGCTAAAGAAGTAAAATCTGTTTCTAATAACGATGAAAAAAAATCATCCTGATTTGTCTCTAATAATGCAGTTTCTGGAAAGGTCATTGGATGACCTTCTGATGTGTTCAGAAGAGAGACATTTTTCTTGAGACAGGCATCACCTTGACTGTCGATACTGCACTCTGAGGGCGTGTCCGTTTCTAGCCGAGAGAGAGTTTCTGTAGTACCACTTAAGTCGGACGAACTACTTATTCCTGATTCAACACTTGGGTTAGGAGATGGAACAATTGAGTCTATATTAGATTTCTTTGAGAATCCATTACATAATTTTACATTGTCTTCTACGTTGTGACCGTAAGACGGAAACATTGTTTTATGTCGCACGTTGAACTGTCTTGCTCTCCTACGTAAGGGTTGTGTCCCAGACACGCGTCCTACAGCTTCCGTTCGGTTCAAATTCCTGTTTTTCGTACACGCTTGTGATAAAAGACGATCTGGAATTGTTGCCATTACAACTGAAACTGCATCGTTTTTCTTATCAGTTAGTTTCATTTTTTTTCTACTACTACTACTTTGTTTGTTGGATTTGGATTTTGCTTTAGTGTTACGAATGTTTGAGGTATTAAGTGCTATATTATCCTTCACACAAGTATTAAGGTATTTATCAAGAAGCGCATTATCTGTAATTGCATTCCTATTTGTAAGTGATAAGTCCTTGTTCTTTTGTTTACTTTCCTGAAATCCTAAGAACTTTGTTTTATTCATTGAGTGTATACTTGGCATATGCAATACGATTGGCGTTGCTGGCTTAGGCAGGTCTGCTAGCCTGCAACTTTGACTACTAGGGACAGCCAGTGGTGTTAGCAGAGGCAAGTCTTCCGATCCTTTCATTTCAGTCTTTGAACCTTGAGATGTAGTTAGCATAGAAACTGCTGTAGATATGTTTTGAAAATTTGAGTTTGGAAAGTCTAACACAATATGTTGGGTGGGACATTCGCCCATAATTTCCCGACTTGAAGATGATTGCTTTACCGCTCCCTGATTGGAGGATGGGTGATTTACCGCTCCCTGATTGGAGGATGGCTGCCTAACTGCTCTTTGATTCGATGATGGCTGCTTTACAGTTTCATTAGCGAGTTTTGTTGATTTAGATAAAACAGTAGAATGCATCAAACTGTTGACATAGTCCGCTTGCTTGAAGCAGTTGATACACTGTTTATGTTGTCTTTCTAACACTATCATATGGATTTGGTTAGCTGGGATGTTTGGCACATCTCTGCTCCACTTGCATTCACTTAACTTTAAGTCATCACACTCCATCCATATATCCTCTAGAAAATACAAAGATATTTCATGACCGCAAATTTGTAATGACATTCGACACTTTAAATAAATAATTTCACATTCTCTAAAGCTCTGTCTACACTATCAAACTAGTTTCACAAAAAAGTGTGATGTGCCCAAATATGGTAGTGATTTGTCCAAATATGGTAGTGATATGTCCAAATATGGCAGTGATATTGATGGAGCTTAAATTAAAATTAAATATATGACAGTCACCATCATAAAATTAAGGATGAATAACTGCGGGTGGCATATAACAATTCTATTTTTGATCATTCAATTATGATCTTTGTCATTAGTCACCCAAGGTAGCTTGTTCTGTTAACCTTTGCTAAAGGATGTTTGACCTATGACATTTCACATACACAGGGTACTCCTTTTGATGAAATTTGATGAAAAAATACAGCGACAATCAATGCAATTACAAATAAAAGGTAGAATACAAGTTGAACGAACAAGGACGAACGATTGAGTGCACAAATTAGAAGACGTCCAAAATTTACACGACAGCCAGCCGATGAACAATATTGCGAATAAATTGTTCTTACCTTGTATGTCTTTGATCCACACCACAAAATGTTTAGGAGAAGGCTTATACTGCACAACTGCTGTAAGTTTATACACACATCCATCAATGTACATTTGTAACTGATCCAGATTATTATGAGGAAGACCATCAACAAATTGCATAATTAAACACTGTGATAACCTGTAAGAGGAAATAAATATTAAGTATAACATAGTGGAATGAAAAAGAATGTAACTTAGATATCATAAAGCTCTGTCTACACTATCAAACTTTATGTGACAAAAAAAATGTGATGTGCCCATATATGGACATGATGATGTCATATCACTACCATATTTGGGCACGTCACACTTTTTTTGTCAAACTAGCTTTATACATTTAGACTTACTTGTGATATATTAGCTGACATTGCTGTTTTGTTGCTTTACATTTAGGACAAGTCATCAGCATTACTGGACGGTTAACATCAAATCCACTTGATAGATTTAGAAAACTTATACACGATTTCTGAAAACTAAAGAAAAAAAATGAATCAAATAAAATAAATATAAAATGAGGATTTTTTTACTTTTATTTAAAATTTGCTTTATTTTCATCAAAACCACTGGTTTTTTAATATTTTTATAAATTCAGATCAATAAAATTACAATAAATTATATTTACCAGGTTATTTGAATGTGTCCACAGAGGGCGCAATTGAATTCCAGGTGATAACGTGCTAAAAAATGCTCAGCGAACGATTTACTTTTATCGAGTAACGCAAGCAGGGCAAACAATGGGCCATCCTCGCTTCCAACATCACAATTCAATCTAGGTTGTAACTCTTCAAATAATTTGTTCCTTATATCATTTAAAATGTCCACTGCTTCTTCTAACTTCGCAAGCTTTGGATCTGACAAGCAAGCAGGTTTTGAATTGTTGCATAGTCCATCCAAAAAGTTATCAAGATTATTTATATCGTCCATATGTGTAAGGTTTCTATTGTCATCTACTAACTTTCCGCAATAAACACCCATTGCTTTGTTATACTTCACAACAAGTTGTTTTATTATACAGTTAGTATTCACTTTGTTGATACATTCACGCAGGCTTTTTAGGTTGACAAGAAGACTCATAGTTACATCAAGCCAACATAGTGAATCTCTATTGCTCCATTGTAACATTTGTTGCTCTAGATTGGGTTGACAATAATCAAATTTGATTGGTGGTTGTAATGTTGACTTCTCTTCAAGCGGTGTACTTGAAAGTCGGGCATTTTGATGATATGAACACTGAAATTAAGAAAAGTAGTTTAATTAAACTTTCTAAAAAATAAAAGCAATATCAATCTTATTAACAAATTATAAACAAAGTATGTTTAATGTATCTATTTTTATTCATATCCATTTTAGTTTTTGGTTTAAATCGAAATCAAAATTGTTATGGATACTGTACCCATTTTCGAGAACAACAACAAACAACTTCATGAAGATTTAAATAATAAGATGTCAATGGTGTCGCTTCTCCAGCTTCTTTACATCTCGGACAGGTTCCTAGATCAGCTTCCATTATTCTATTAAAAAATAAATAAGTTACTATTAATAATAATTAGTTCCATGCTCAGACAAGGCCTTTCGCACCACTACTCTCGAGCTTACTCAATTTAAAAACATTCACCCGCTCTGCACAGCAGTGATGGTGAGTGACCGTGAAGTCTTATGCCCAGTTTTTGGTGCTCAGCCTCTCTAGACTAGGCTATGTCTAGATTAATATGATGGTTTTAATTCAATTAAAGAAACCAAAAGCCAAACATAATAATCGAAAACCATTCAAGTCAACACAGTCCTAACTAGGCAAGTCCATAATAAAAGCCTATAATATTAAGTAGACTGGGTGGGACAGAAATATTATAGGCTAGCTTTTAAAAATAGATTTTTTAGCTACCTAGTCTAGCCTAGGGCCTAGAGAGGAGGCCTAGCCTAGAGGCCTATATATAAGTAAACGAAAAGGTAGGCCTAGCTAGCCTTTTAATTATCAATATTATTATTAGAAACAAGTTAATATCAATTATCATAAACATGATATGCTCTTTCTAGACCTAATCCAAGCTAGGCTGAGTACGCTAGGCCTACGTCCTCCACTCTAGCTCTCATCCAGTCAGTGTATAAGGCCAGCATGTGTTAGGTTGTAATCACTTTATCAGCCTCTCTTGATCATCATCTAGCCTAGCCTAGGTAGCCTAGGCCTAGAGGCTTAGTTAAATTTTACTAATTTCTCGCCAATTTTATCAAGTGTACTTAAGATAAAGTTGAACTAGTATTTGTTGAGATATAGAATTACGATAAAAATTTAACTTTACCTCATTAAAATCCGGAAAAACCATTGTAAATGTTACTATACTACCACCACGAGACACCGGTTTTTCGCCCGTGTGGTGGTTCGCGTAAACAAAACGTTTGGTGCTGGTTGGTTGGCTATATGAACGGTGGCAGGGAATGCAGCAATTTTATAACCGCATCTCTTGTGTGTGTGTGTAAAATCAAAGACACTACAATACAGTATCTTTTAAAAATTTTAGATAGGCCGTGAAAACGAATCCCGCTCCGGGCTCCAATTTCAATATATTCTGATATATAACCAAGTGTTTATTTTTATTTGAGAACTGATCGATTATGAAAAATATTGATGCGCAATGATCCATTCGTTGGAATTCGGCGCTATACAAGAAAACTCATATATTTTATTATTATTCTTAATATTAATCATTTATGAAGGTGCGCTTATGTCGACACCGAATTTTCGACTCAAATATAAGCGCTTTGAGCAACGGACCACAACTGACAGGCGCGAAAAAAATGTTGACATGATAAGAGTACGGCGATAATCTTAAATTGTTCAAGCTAAAGTTACCAAATAAAAATGAAATCAATCAAAAACATAACAAATAAAATTGAGGCAGATTCCTTTCAGTTTTTTTTTAAAGGTCACATATGTTGTAAATATATAATTAGAAATTGAAATTTGGAATCCAAAATTCATTTAAAGCTATCAGAAAACACTGCACATTGAAGAAATGCTGCGGAACTCCAAATGAATAACATTAGTCTAAACATCATAAGGACAAAACATTATTACTAAAAAATTATTGATAATAAGTCATTTATTTCAAGTACAAATTAGATCTCAAATATTTTATGTCAATGAAAATATCAAATAGAAGTAAAAGATAGTAAAACTAATTAATTATTAAAAAATAATTATTTCTATAATTGCACTGCTTTAAATGAGATAAAACATACATCATGCGTATGTCTATGATTAAACTTTCATGTCAACATTACTAATAATATGTACAGTACATTGTTAATGAATATGATAATAGGGACAGAGGGAAGGTAATTCATAATCAAATATGATATACAACAAATGAGAAGAAAAACAAAAGAAACAATTACAGGTATCAGTAAAACAAACAATAAGTATGGTAATATGTATTGATCACTAAGATCAATATTAATACATTGAAACCAGATAAAATTGTTTTCACAAATTAGAATGGTATTAGTTTAGAGTAGTAGAGGTATGTGAAGTGGTCTCGTATTAGAAACAAGGATAAACCCTTAGTTTCACAATAGAAATAATTAATTAACAAAAGACATGATTAAAACATGATGAAAGACATTATTTCCATCTGCATATTCTCATTCTCATTCATTAGTTGACTTTGAATGTAATATTTGAATGTATGCAGATCTAAAATAAAAACTACTTACTTAACTTACTACTACTTAATTACTAAATTTCTCTCCCAAGGTCTGTTTATGACTTTTAGAACTTTATTTATTTAGTTTCTTATGTATATTTGTGATGCATACTGTTGTCCAACATGATTGATATTTTAGTTGTTTGTAATATAGTTTTAGTCATTTATCTAATCAACACAATATATGAATCACCAACATTCTTTCAGATTGCCATTTTCTCTCATAATTAATTTATATATGAATACAAAATAGAAAGCTGAATTGTTGCCAACAAGTATTATTATGAATGAAAATGAATAGAATTGAACCTACATTCATTTTTATGTAGGTCTATAATGTATTTATGCATTTTAAAATTATAATTCAAGACTGAAACAATGTGTATCATAAAAATGTTTCACTATTTAAAAATAATAGTCTAGGCTATTTACTATCTACTAAAGGAGTAAAGATGAGCAATGGTCTTTGATGTGTCCACAGCATGGCTTAGGGTTACGGTGTCTGGTAAACTGTCCAGTCCAGTAATTTCTACATCACTCCTGTGTAGAGTAAAGTTGAGCAATGGTCTTCCATGCGTCTACGGCATGGCTTAGGGTTATGTTCTCTGGTAAACTGTCCAGTCCAGTAATTTCAGCATACGCATGTTTATCATCATAGTATGGTTCCAAGGTCTCAGAAATTCTGAAAATATACATTTCGTTAGAGAAGTTTTCACATGACCTGTGAGCAAAATAACCTATGTGTGCGAGTTAGTGATTGTATGTTATGTATGATATATGTGTAAGTTTGCGAGTATGAGTAGGTGTGCGCGTATGTTTAGAAGTGAGTTTAAGTAAGTGTGTGAGTATGAGTAAATGTGTGAGTGTGTATACGAGTATGTTTAAGAGTGAGTTGAAGTAAGTGTGTACGTATGAGTATTAAATGGCCCCTGACCAATTCGAGGAAGCCTTGGGGAACAATATAAACTTACGTCCATTTGGTCCTGTCTTCTTCTGATTGGTGACTTAGATTCAATACAATATACTCATAAAGTTCCCCACAAAGCTGATCCAATTTAGTGAACCTTAGTTCAACTATCAGATTATTTTTGTCTTCATCGTTCAGTTTTTGTCGATAATCTTCACCAATCCCATCAAAAGGATCCTGAAAGTTGCAAAAATATCTTGTTCTAAACTGGTATATGGTTAAAGAAAGCTAAGAGTACTAAGCTAAGCATGACAGCACAGACTGGGATTTTTCATGTTCCTTTTCATTGCTAATTCCTATCTATGTTTACCTGAGAGTTATTGATAAGTCTCACAGCTTTTTCCATTGCAAGTAGCTGCCAAAGGGCCAGTACATGTTTCAGGCTGCATTGGCGGGATGCCTATAAAGATAATGGTAATGTGATAAAAGCTAAAGTTTTTCCTAATTAAGCGTAATTTTTTGATTCAGTGATTAAAGATGTCGATTGTCTAAATTTATCAATCACAAAGTTATGTAATCCAAGAGATTTAAACCGTCTTGAGAGATTTGAAAAAGATCTTTTTCTTACTTGAAACAAGGTAATAGATGAAGATCAAAGAACTCTCATGTTTAAGTTTATTCACGCGAATGAATGAAATGATCAGTTGTAATATTATTGGAGAAATTATAGCCTATGAAGTTGTTAATAATTGTACTAATAAAGGTTGGTACAAACAGGAGAATCTTTTACAATAGACGTTTTGAGTTCCCGGCTCAACCAAGCGTGCCAGGTTGTTGCAACTTTAACAAGTCAACTGGAGAAGTTATACATGTTAGTAAAAATATGTACAAAATCAAAACTTTATGTAATTCTGAAGGTGACCGGAAAATGAAAATAACTGCTGGAAATAGAAATATCAAGGGATCACCAATAGATATTATAGTTGATATGAGATAAGATTTCAATTTACATGGGTGAGAAAAACACTAAAAGAGTGGTTTGTTCAATTGTGATTCGATTCACTTATGATAATCCTTGTATAATACAGTACTTCGAATTTGTATACTGTTAATGCTACTTTCTTGTTTTTGTATTCTAAATAAAATAACATCGAACAATAATAAAGTAAAAAGTAATTAATTAAAAGAAAAGTATATTTCTTACTGTAGCACTTTTTAGTCCTTTGTTCTGTGGCATAGCAAGTTTATCTCGTAAGTAGTCATTGATTAACATGCCGCCCTCTGGCTTGTAGTTGGCAAGGAAACCAATAGCAATGTCCAATGAAGCTAAGCATCCACATAGGTCTTGGTATGACTTAAGTTCAGCTAGGATACTGCATTGTAGAGCCTTTGATGAAAATTCTTCCTGCAAGTTGAAAATAAAGTTTTTTAGGAGTAGAAAATGGTACTCTTTTACAAGATTTTCAAAATCTTGATTGATCAAAACCTTGTATTTTAGCAGGGTGAAATCAATTTATACTTGTATATAATTTGGTATAAATACAGTAAAATAATAACAAAAATATATAGTATTTGTATTTGTAACCTTAAAGAAAGTCACTACAAAAAAGCTCCATTTTACCTGAGGGATATTATTTCGCAAATTCTCAAAGATAGCAGCATTTCGAACATCTCGGCGGAATAAAAGTTGGTCAAATTTGCAATTGATAAATGCACGTCCCCTTATAAATCTTTCGATTACTTGGAGCTCCAGACCAGTCAGGTTATATTCAACTCGGTTTCCTACCATTGGTCTTACTATATACTGACATTGCGACAAAATTAACGGTAGCAAATCACGGTCTGGGTCATAGGCAATCAAATGCGATTGTAGTAAGTCCGCTTTCTTTTCAACTTTGCTGAAACAATAAAAATGACAAAAAAAGAAATCAGAAAAAAAAAATGGTTCAGGGATACAGGTTAGGCTGTCCAGAAATTATCTGGTAAATAATAAATGCTGTTTGATACAGTAGTTATATTGCATTGCTAACTCTTAAGATCTATAATACTATTAAAATACCAGACGACAGACTAACCTTAGATGCTCATTTCGGATGTTTTGATATCTTCCAAGAAATTCATTTTGTGTAGCTACAAGAAAATCTACAAGACCAATACAACAGAGTCCATATTCCTGTCTTGTTGGCAACAGTATTGCTATTTCGCTGTTGTACGTCACATTTTCCAAAAAGCATTCCTTTGGAACTGGTAGTTTTACTGAAATTATTAATTAACAGTCAATATTTTTTCTTTTATTCAAGTATTAAAACAATTCAGTTTTGTTGGGCCTTACATCACAAGAAATAATATACAGTAAGAAATATAATATAAACAGTTTTAATATAAAGGGAGAATTTTACCTATTGCTGCAACATCTTGTCTAAGAGAATTCCATGCATGGATGAACGTGTCAATCAAACGTTTAAACTCTGCCTTTTCCAACCCTAAAACAAACAACTTTTATTATTATAAACTGTATCTAATGGAAATTTACCAAAAATGTGACCAATAAAATTCAGTTTTATGATATCTATGTAAAGATCACACTGAGATGGAGAATAATATCAAATAGTTAAATAACAGATAAAAATAGATAGAAATAAATATCAATTAATTCAGCTTATTAATAAGTTTAATAAAAAAAACAAATATAAGGAAAAATAATTACCAGAGAGTTGGTTCATAAATGTTGAAATGGTTAAGTTGATTGCTTCAGATGCATCAATATGTCGGTTGAACTTGTTGATTAGTAGACGTTGTAATTGTACAATGTCTGGTAGATATCGCACAAATCTTAAATGCTTTTCCTGCACAAAAAAAACATTAGTAATACCCTACACTTATATTTTTTTTTAAATGTTGGTCAGCATTAATGACAATATGTTTCATAGTGAACAAAAATGAATTACTGTACTACTGCAAGAACCTAACAGTTTTAACGATTTATACAAGTTGCTTAGTAAATGTCCATGGTTACTTACATAGCACTAGAAAGTATCAATGTGACTTTTGAGGCCAGAGAACTCTTAAATTAATTAATAATTACAGCACCATTAGTTTTACTTTTGTCATCATCTTACAAACCTTTTCCATGAAATGTTTAAGTACAAGCAAGTTATCATCATCTTGTTCATTTTCCAAAGCTTGATGGATGCTGTATATTGTGATGCGACTACGATGCTGCCAAACGTGGGATGTGTCAGTCAGTTTACCAAGGTCTTCAGGCTCAATTGTTGCATTCAGCAGACACATTAAGGGGTCGTTGCTAAGGCGTTTGTCCTCGCTTAATGTCTTGTTTGATTCATTGATCATTTCGTCAAGATCCTAGATAGAGATAGGAAACAAAACAAATATTAATTTTGAGGGACAAAGCTAAATTAAAAGAGTGAGTGCAGGTGGGGTGGTAAATCAGATAGAAGAAACTGGTTGCGAGAAAAAAACTTCATGAAAATAAGAGGCTAGTTGGCTATTCCACTTCAACCAAGACCAATTACATTCCTGGTAACAAAAAAGTCATCAGCATCTTGTTATTTTCTTCATTCTGTTACCTGAAGTGCAGGTTTTATGTATGCTGCTGTAAAGTTTTCTTCCCAAGCTTTTCTACAATTCTTTGATGTTAGCAGTTGATGAAAACCAGATTGTAAATCATCTACAAAAAATGAACAATATTTATCAATGTGACCTAACCTACATTCAAATGCATGTTGATTATTGAAATCAAATCTTGGTACTATACACTTGGTGTATTAAACAAATAAAGTTATGTTATCAGAAATTCATTGGCAATTTACATGATAATATATCATTACTGTAATGGTTGAAACAAGAATTTATCTGTACCCTCACCCTTATGTTGCTACTGACTGACTATTTCATATTTTCTAACCTCTGACCATACCCTGACCAAAACCCAAAATGTTGATTATACCTGCAACTTTTGTTTGGAAAATGTTGTCAATGACTTTATGCAGAATAAAGATACAGTCATCCCTGCTTTTGCCTGTTGCTACTGACAACAGTCGCACATCATTATGTAGATGTCTCCATAGAAACTCAAGGACATTATGTGGATCTGGTTGAATTATACGGTTTATTGGCTTAAAAAAAAACACAAGAAACACAAGGTTATTATGAAAAAAATGAAAATGTTAGGTTTCTGTTCAGATACACAATATGGCATATTTTATCAAATTATATTATAGGCCTATATCAATTGTTTAAAATAAAAACCAGATTTTAAGCAATTTATATTAAAGTGAAAAGGAAGAAGTCAATAGACGATAATAACAATTTAGAAGAGTTTCAATAATGACTAAAATGAAATTTAATCGGCCGATTTATTTACACATATATATTCCTGTAATTGTAATAGTTCTCTGCAGCATTCATACAGTATGACCTTCTCCAAGATTGGTAAAAATTAGAAAATATTATAAAGAATAAGCCCATCATTATATATCGTTATGTTTATTTTGTTGCAACCTTTCCATTCATGATCGTACTATAATAATATTCATATTGTGTTGAAATGTAATTTTGCACATGCTCAGAAAAATATGAGCATGCTCCGTTAGACTCAATAATAGTCATGTAGTGCTATGTGAAATCAAAATGTTGCTATTGTATTTGAAAGAAGAAAGTAATGTTATATTTTATATAAAGATTCTACCTGAGGTCCATGTTCACATTCTGTACCCAGTAGCATGCTGCTATGCAACAGGAATCGCACAATAGCAGTTGTTACACAGTTCATTGTTCTTTCACAAACTATCTGGTTACCATGTGACTGTGCGTCGCCAAGCACATGACCTTTTGATGTTTTATCACACCTAAAAAAAGTTTCATTTTAGTAATTGCTATACTGATTAATTAAGTTTAATTTGATTAGTATTAACTATTATTATTTTGAGTATAACACAAGATTAAAAAGTAAAAGCAATTTTGAGCAGCAAGGGTTATATTTAACAGACTGATCTCTCTCTAAAATTCTATCAATTGCAGATATGAAGTATGATTTGGCTGTATGCTATATAAATTGTAGTGTTAAATTGTTTACTATTATGGTTGACAACAATATACCACTATACTACCAGTCTAGGCCTAGAAAAAGTGAACAATTTGCTAAACATATGTTCAAACTTACATTGAAGCTATGTCCTTTTTCTTGTTGCCATCATGCAATTGATATGAGCTCCCTCCTATAGGTAAGTTACATTCCGGACAATTTCCACTAGAAGTTGGCTCGCCACACTAAAAAAGGTAAAAAAATTGTATTAGATGTCATAACATAATAATAAATGTTGTAGTAAGATTTGGCAAACTGACCAAGATGGAACAAAATATTGTTTATTATACAATCTATATATCAACAACATAAAATCATCCTGTCATGATATACAATTTTGTGACTCTATTGTAATATTGTTATTGTAGTATTGACATCTTTAATTTTGTTTAGATATTAATGTTTACTTACATTTCCTATAGCATAAATGTGACCATTTGGGCATTCTATATAAAACAAAACAACAGATTTAATCAAAACACTATTATTTGTCAGTGTCAGACAGTATGAACCAGCACTTGTACCTGGACCATTAACCTTATAAATCCTATAGAAGTGGTCTTTATATTGACTTACCATACCAGGTCAAGTTCTGATCATTACTTGATTGGCGAATTGCTTTCACAGATTCCATTCTCTCATCTTGTGGCATTGCTGGTAAATATGAATTCTGCAATGAAATAAGATTAAAAAAAGCTTTAAATTCCAGTACAGCAGGTGGTAACCGAGTCATAAGGAGACTTATATTGACTCACAGGTGGTAACTGCAGTTCATTAGTTCGAACTCTATTTAGCAACAAAGGCGTATCCCCATTCTTTGGTTTGGGTGCTGGCATAGACTTTAGCTTTCTCCATTTTCACCTGTTTTTTACACCACTTTGAGACTCTGTGCTTTTTTGCAGCTTATAAATTAAACAATTTAGCAGTAATTTGTTGGATGTATTGTGAGAATTTAATCAATTCAAACTGTGTGTGATGCAACAAAACATAAGCATTATGACTTCTAAATGTACAAGATATCTGACCAGATTTCCATACCTTAACTGTAAATAAATTTTGAAATAATAGAATAATGGCTTGCCTCATTGTTTGTTTTTATATTAATTTGTTTTAATAGAAAATTCTGATCTAATATAGATATAAAAAATTACAGTGTGAACGGTACAATTAATATTATTATTTGTCAATGCCAAAAAAAAAGAAAGAAATAATCTTACCTGCATTTGTGATGGATCTCTCATCAATGTAGCAAGGCACTGTGTTAGTGATTTCCGATCAACTACACTAAGAACAATTTGGAGGTGAGTCACAGCCCCCTGAATACAGTAGTCTTGATGGCTCGAATCTGGCATAACTCTAAGAACATGATGCTCATTCCTGTTCATTAACAGTGTGTCTGCTACAACCTGCAAACAATGAGAAAATTGTCCAAACATTGTATATTTGTATTAAAGATGTATTCTCTCCCAAAAATCAATAAAATCAGATTTTGAATAGGCCATTTTTGTAGTTTTAATAAAACAAATTGTGTTCTTAATTACTTATAAAAAGACAAAACAAACACAAAAACAAAAACCCATTGGCTAGCAGCCAATTTGACTATTTTTTTGTGTAAAAAAAAATACAAAAACATTATTATTTCAGGGAGACAATATATCTTTAATATACACCGGTTGAACATCTCATAGACTAAGTAAATTTAGCGAGCATCTTTGCCAAAGACACAAAAAAGCAACAGTAGGCCTAGACATGTAAATCAACTATAAAAAGTATTTTCATTTTAAAAATCTACCTTATTTCTGAGGAATGGAAAATTCTGAAGCACTTTTCCGAAGTTCTGTTTTACATAAAAAAAAAAAAAATGTCACTTTATTAAAACAATATATGATGGCACATTTGTACATTGGACACTTTTGTCTCAATTGAAGTTAAAATAAAAAATGAATATGTCAGACAGGTCACACAGTAAGTACAATATATTGCATGATGCAGAAATTGTAGCTCTGTACCTCTAAACTGATCATTTTAGCTTCTACTTGTGTTGCAGCGTTCATTGTTATCTCTCTAAACAAGGAAAGAAGCAAGCAGACTTCTTTTTGTTTTTCTTCTCCTTTTACATTCTACATGAATAAAAACAGCTAAATTAAACAAAATTAATCAATGATATATAAAACATTTCTTTTAATAAAATATTTCATAGACTAGTAGACTATGTTAGCCATTACCAAAATCATCAGATTCCAAACCAATATTACCAAAATATTATATAATGAAATAGAGTGCAATAGGAACTAACTGTAGAATTAAAAAGTGTAAATGTTTTAAACATACCAGAATCACTTTAGACATTTTCTTAAAGTCTTTGTCCACCACACATTCACCAACAGCTTCCCGAATGCTTTTGTACGTATCGCCAACAATGACAAAATAATCTGGAATACTCTGTTCCTGTGGTAATCAATTAAATCTTAAAGTAAGACTTTTCTTAATTATAAGTCAAAGGTGGAAATGGTTTCCAGATCAAGAAAATATTTTTTTTTTAAATAGAAATGTTCTGAAGCAGGAATATACTTATGTAAGAATTTCACACTTTGTATACTTATCTTGTCCTATTGTAAGCATAATTAGTATTAAGGAGATATATTATCCATCAAATGTAACATCTGAGAAAAAAACCCAAATAAACAAACCTGAACTTTCAGCTCATCTGGTAAGATCCAGTCTAACTGGACATCATCTTTGAGTTGGTTTATAGCATCTCTACCATAAGCCTTGTACATGTATCTCACTAAGTACAGTTGAGCTTGCTTGTTCTCCTTGCAAAACTCACATGCTTCATTAAGTAGCTTGCTTAACTAAAAAAAAAAAAAAATAAATAAACATCCCATAATATTGATTATTCCTATTCATTTCAAGAATTAAAAAACAATGTATAATATGCAAAACCAGATCCTATATCTACATATATTCTAAATTTAAAATGCTTTGATAATTACATCATTATTTTCAGTGCTTGTTGTACTATAATAATACTAATGATGATATTTTATTGGATAAGACTTTTGCATCAGCCGATGTTAGACAATACCTAATGGTGCATCCAAAGAAAGAAAAGTAAAAACTTAAACGAAACTAAGCATACACTAATATCAAGCATTGTGACTATACCTAAAGAATGGTGCATAAAAAAAGTAATTATATTATCTTAAATTTGTGACTATCATAAAATTTACCTGACGTTTGATGTTTATAAAATCATGATGTTGCTTTACGACATCAATAAGAATTGTAAAAGCAAACCGTATCTGTGCTATGGCTTCAAGTAATTGAACACTTAATGAACCCCTATCATCAGTATTCGGTCTTGTAAAGAATACTTGAGCACTTTGAAGTTTGTTATGAGCATCTTGTATGAGCTCACAGATTTGATTATCAGCAGAGTCTTGAGACACGCCTGAATAGTATGTGTCCTAAAAAAAAAAAATTAGGTTAACATTTTAAACGAAAAGACATAGTTCATTGTGACAGTGACTCATGTAAGTGTACAGTGGCTTAACTGTAATAACTGGAGGAGGGGGGGGGGGGGGGTGGAGTTGTGCCAAATGCAGTTATTCAATTAACATGGGGGTAATCTTAAGTCTAAACAAATCTTAAAATGACAATGAAGAATATCTAATAAGGTAAAAACAACGAGTAAAGCAGCAAATGTTCTCATGGTCATTTAGCTGATTGCAATAGATACTGTACATACCTCTAAACAGTTTATAAACAATGTGCAGATGCTAACAGCATTAGAGTCTTTCATAAATGATTTGCAATTTTTAAGATATCCTTCTACATGTTCTTTTACTTGTTCAAGGCTGTGAAATGTCACAATAATGTTTTATCAGTGATAATATAATAAAGCTTTTTTTAATCACGGAAACTTAACTCAATTAAATTTATTTTTCAGTAAGGCCATGCTTAAAAGAAAACTAACACAAAAAAAAGACCTTAAAAATACTTTCTGTTTTTTCAATCTAATTACTTAAGGTCACAAACTACATTTTACGTAAAAATAATACTATATAGACATATGATCATTTTTTCTGTCTTTAACGGTTAAAAATGTGAAAAATAAATCGATTCTAATCATTTAAGCGGCCCGCTTTTAATCGATCGTCAAACAAATAGATTTAACCGTAACTTTTCAGTGAAAATACCAGGTCTTTTTCTCTTTTTATCATAATTAACCTTCACTTTTTAGCTCATTCCAAACCTCTATATGATAAGCTTCTTTTTTGTAGTTTTTTTTGGTACTATTAAATTTGACTTAGTTATAGTAATTGTTTTTAAATTTATTTATTAAATATGGAGGTGCAAGAAGTTATTCATAATTTTAAACATAGTAATAGCTTCATTTATATACAGTCTTTTATTTAGGTTCAACCAATTCAGGCTTTGCAGAGTTTGTGTACTAGAGTCAGTTAAATATTTGTTTGTTACAATTTTTGCTATAATTTTATTTCAAGAGTTTGATGCAAAAAATGAGAGGTAAACTAATTGCTTTGAAATTGTAATACCCTTTATTGTCACTAATGCTATCATAACAAATACATATTTAAGAACTCACTTTGACTGAAGTAAGAGCTGAAGTAGAAACGATCTGACAACAGGATTTGGATCGATGCAATCCTCTGGAAATGGTGACACCTTCTTGGTGGCAGGTTGCTTCTGTTTCTTTGAATCGATTGTAACATATCCTAGCAACCTCTTGATGACCTCTTTACTTGGTGGCGTTCCATCCGCAAAACAAAGCTGCGAGATGACTTCCATGAAGAACGAGTTACAGCACTGTCTAAATGTGTTGTGCTTTGCAATAACCTCACTAAAATTCAAAGGAAAAAATCTATATACTAAGTTTGTTTCAATACATTATATTTCAATTTCACACAATTTTTAAACATTTCCAGTAGAATGGATTGACTGAATACCTTAAATTTTGAATAAGTCTGCTCAACACAGATTTATATGATAATATGTCGGTGGCAAAACAAGTAAAAATTGTATGACATGTCCTTACCTTACTTGAGATTTTACTTTACATACAAAATCTCGAGGATATTCTGTCTTGCATGTTGGACATCTTTTAGCTTTTGCTGTTTTGAAGTATTCTTCTACGCACTTCTTACAGAATACATGTTGTTTTGGCTTACATGGGAGCATGACAGGATCTGCAATGCTTTCTTCACAAAATCCACATTCATGGATTCCACTCCTTAGAAATTAATAGCAGTTTTAAACAATAAAAGTATAACTAGTAAATGTTAATTTTTTATGGTTCAATCACAAGTTTAAATTCATTTGAATTGTTCTGTATTTTCAACCACACTGTACTAGAGTCTATGACTTTTTCCTCTACTTTTGCTCAAAATCAATACACTGCATGGTTTAATTGGCGCACATGCGTCTTTCCCACAGATGATAATCAGGTTCAATGGCCACAATCCACCAATTCTTCTTCTAAAGTTGGTATTAGTAAATTATATTACAATGATATTTCACCTAACCTATTTATGTCTATGCTTACATAGCACCCTATAAAAGTATAATTTTCACCAAAGATCTTGTGATTGATGAAAACTCTCCTCAAAGCTGTCAATATCCTCGGAAATAGCAAAAATAGGTTTAAATCTTTAAATGAAGATGCATTTCTCAGGACTATATATAATATATAGGACTGTATTTCCCTTCAGCTTCGCACCTCGACCAAATCACTGCCTAGCCTAGGCCTAGCAAAACAGTTGTGTACCAGAAATGACAAGATATATTAGTGGTATGTTTGTTTTGATTTTAAAAGGGGCTGCGGAACAGATGAAAATTAGTGCGATTGATAATCTGCCATACGCGATACTGTTATGCTATTTTGCTGCGCACCTTTGAGCGCTCTGATTGGCTTCATCCTTGAATGCATTTTATAAATAATAATATTGCAAATGAGAAAATCACAATCACAGTAAAATTGTTAATATGTAAATAAAATAAATGAATCCGTAAATAAAATAGTTACTTACTCATAATAAGCTTTACCAGCTTTCTTGTTCATGCCATTCAGGATATTAACCAAAATGACTATCGACTTATCTGTCTTCAAATTTGCTTGTTCTCCTAGTGCCTGCAATAAAACTCACAATTTTGAATGATTAATATAAATATTAATTGTTATAATACATCTGCTTGTATTCTTGCCGTTTGATTGGTTAATTACGCATCATGTGTCGATATTAGTGACCGAAAAATGATATATAATTATCGCATAAGTTTGTTATGTAATCATTGTATTCACTCTGTTATTTCTTTTATTGTCATTTTTATACAAATTTGTTTATTATTTTTATTACTTCAAAGGAGTTAAACTAAGCTGTAAACAAACAATATTCTAGAAAAGTCTATACATACCATCCACATTGTCTTGCACTGTTGTGAGATCAATTGTGCAAACTCATCATTTGGCAAAGAGACATGCTCAAAGAAAAGCTTCATCACTGTTATCCTCGACCATAAACATCTGACAAAATGTTGAAATATGGCTATTACAAAAAGACCTGAACTTTTGACATGGTAGGGTCATTTATAGCTGAGCTTATTTTGCATCCCTACCCCACTTACTTTTCTACCTATCCTTTACCATCAAATTTGGAAAATGAATTGTGTATTTTATTGTTTTACATAAATACAATTGTGTTATATAAAAGTTCCCCCTGATCCTGCAACATGAGGAAGAATCATTTGTTAGGTAGTTAGTTAATGTACCTGCATTCATCTAGAATTATTTCGTTTCTTTCACTGTAAATCCCATTGTCTTTCTTAAACAATTCCATCACTCTCTGAACCAATGGAAACACAATATGTATTTCTTTCAGCCATTTCCGTTGTCCTTCTTGTGTGCGAAAATCTTGATTGAGACTCTTTTCTTTATACTTGAAACTGTCCAATACATATTTTAGACTTGTTATGTCGAGTGTCTACAACACAAACAAATATATTTAATTTTAAATTCAGTAGGTTTGGTGCTAATTCCACACTGCACCTTCAATTATAATGCTATTTCAAAATGAGCATACTGTCCCTTCATGTTACTGACAGTCTCTAAAAAAAAAGTAAAATGTGGCAACTTTATTATTAAATGATTCATACCATTTCTCCTTCACTTTTAATCTCTTCTTCTTCTTCTAGTTTTGTCAAAACACCTGGGCATAGTTCAACGATCTGTGAAAAGTGTTCAAATCTTGCTTGCAACTTGATAAAGGCCAAATGCACACCAGCAACAAGGTCAACACTTTCAACTCGACCACCAAGGTTTTGTACAATTGACAAAGATGAGTTACTTAACTGTTGGCAGATAAGCTATTGATATAAAATTAAGAAAGGTTAGCCATTGATTACTTTAATCATTCCACCATTCACTTAAAGATGTATTGTCCCCCTGAAAAAATAATTCGTAAACAATTTTTTTTTTAATATTCCATTTTAATGTAACATAATAGTTATCCACTTTGACCAAAAAATTGGATCCAAAAAAATTGTGTTTACCTGAAAAAATGTAATTTAAAGCAAAAAATGGTCAATTGCCAGCCAATGGATTTTTGGTTGAATTTAACCATTTATTTTGTCATTTTACAAGTGAAAACATAATTTTTTTTCGTTTTTTTTCTATGGAAGTGATTAACTTTATTAAAACTACAAAATAACATATTCAAAGTCTGATTTAATTAATCTTCATTTTTCATGTTTTTGGGGGACAATACATCTTTAAATTACAGAACTGACAGTACGTCATTATGTATTGTATTGTGACTTCTTGATTATAGGTATAAAACAAATCAAAATTAAATTTTGGATTTATAGAAGCAAACAGTGCAATACTGAGGAAAAGCTACATTTAAATGCCACAGTTGATTAAATAATGGAAAATTGAATGATGTCGCATATTTCATGTGAATGTAGCTTTTCAAAAAAATTCATAAACACATAAACAAAAACAAAAATCCACCGAAATTGTGGCAACAAAATAAAAAAAAATGAGAAGGTTAGATTCATCAAAATTAAAGCTACATTCACACTTTACTCAACAGAAGATGGTGCTATCTTCCATTCTGTGAAACGAAACAAATTTGAATGTAGATTAATTTTTGATCACCTACAAGATTCCAAGAATGTTAAATACATACCATGTATTCATCAACTTGTGTCGTCTTGCAAGCCATGCTGACAAAGTCCGAGATGTAGCTTTGAATAACATCTTTACTGCTACCAGTAGTCATGGCAACATGGAGGAATTTTCCAATCTCTGATTCTTGTATGTTCCGCAAGAACTGCTGATCTGCTGATTTTTCTGCTCCACCTATCAAACATAATTTATTTTGTGTAAATATTATCTTTAAACTTGTTGGCTTCAAAATATTATAACTTGGCCTTAATTACATTGCAAGTATCAAATTGAAGTGTACAGTAGGTTTACAAGAAACTACCTTTTGCTTCAGATGCAAATTTCCAAATGTCATCCAATTTTCTCTTCACAATCCAAGAGAATGGGAATTTGGCTGTGAATGATTTACCACCAAATCCTTGCTCCAAGACCGGTACTTCTGACCTCTGGATTTTTTTCTCAGGAGAAAGGCACATGTCATAGGTCATATTCATCAAGTCTTTGGAAGAGAATATATTAAGCCAAAGACGGTGAGCCCAATGATGGTCTGTTTGGTCAGACATCAGAAGGTGGAGGTTGTTACTGGTGTCACAGGCAGCAATTACTTCAGCCAGAAATGAGGCCACAGTTGATGTTAAACGTTGCCAACATGCTTGTCTGCGTCAAGGAAAACAGCAATTAACATTAAAAAGCCAATGTCAAAGCTAAACTTTTTTAAATGATTATTATATAAGATATGAAACAATGAGTTAAACAAGTTAATGGCACTTTTTAATTCCAAAATAATTACTGTATAATAATGGTGTCAAATGAATACTCACCTAAATGTCCCGCTCTCCTGAACCTCCTTGATGTCTAGACCTTTTCTGCTTAACCAATCTGAAGGATTTAGTCCTCTGCCTTCTTTCTCTTTGCCTTCTTTCTCTTTTATGAGACTGGCAATAAGATGTTTCATTGAATTTATAAATTCTGAACAAAAGATTAATATAAGTAAAAACAAAAAAGAGAATGAAACCAAAAAATCATCATGACATGGGCATGCTGTTGGTTTTTCTAAACTACAACATGAACAATAGCTAGCCAAACAGGTTGTTTCAGCTTTCTTAACATACTATTGTATTGTGTTTGTATGAGGAATTAATTTCCAGTTTCCATTAAAAATAAATAAATGTGAATAACTAAATTTAACTGTGTGTTTATATTCAGTTATTGTGTTTATACAGATCAATTACCTTAAATTTCTCATGCATTGTTTTGCGTATCTACAGAAGTGAATCATGCATGGTAAGCACTCTTGGGTAGGCCTAATTACCACCACCGGTTGTAAAAGGGGTGGGCCGATGCGAAATTACTCAGTGGATAGGTCTTAAAAGTTTGAAATTGATAAAAACATAAGAAAGACTTAATAAATTTGTACCATGTGCACAGGCTCCTTCTATAAGTTGCACTAACAGACGGACACGCTCTGTCGATCTATGTCGTTGATCAGAAGGATCAATAATTCTTGCCATAGCTGGATGAATACAGTCAACAAGAACTGCTGCGAAATTGACAAGAGAAACTTCATCATGTGGAGAACTTTCTAGATCCATTATTGGGACATCTTCATCTTCACGACTCTTGCCGATACTTTCAATTTCTTTATTCTGCTGTTCTTTTTGAACTGAAAGTAGTAATACACTTATTGGTCGGCCTAAAAGTTTGGAAACATCTGGACAATTTTTTTTAGGCGGTTGAAGGTGATCGATGTGAGCAGATGACCATAGTCCACCTAAAAAAAACAGTTATAAAGATATTATCCGCTGTCTTCCTGCTTTCTTGAAATGAAAATTATCTGACTGCACTCAATCTCGAGGCCAATTTGACTTTACTTCCAAAACCTCCTCAGCAACTAAAAATCAATTAATTTGTTCAGTTTATGTTTTATTGAACCTAAAATATTGTTAAATCACAGTATATACAGTACCTTGAAATCCATTAAAGCATCTCTTAACCCGAGGAAGCTGAATAACAAAGACTACATGAGCTTTGCTTCTTTTCTTCTTCTTCTCTTCTTCCACGGCACGAGCTCTGGCTGCAGTAAATGCATTCTCTCGTTCATCTTGCACTCGATAGGAAGCGCAGGAAATCAGATTTGTTGTGTCACTACTTGCATCGCATTGCACTAATAATAATCTGTCTTTTGCAGTATCCGCATCAAAAAATTTCCTTAGAAAAATATTAGATATTATTGTATTTATGTTTGCAAAGAACAGTATGTATAGTACAGAAAAAGTATTAAAAAAATAAAAAAGGATGTTTTTAACTCACTGTACTCTAACAGAAAACTGTTGTTCATACTGGAACTCTTGTAGGGAGACCAAACTGATGTCAGACATATCAAGCTGTGTAGATTCCGCAAGAGCTTTGTTATCTTGCTCAGTCAGAAGACGTGAATATGTGGTTACCTAAATTTAATACATTATTTGTTTTAAAAATGTTGATAATTAAATTTTAACATTGATTTGAATGCTAAAGAATGTAAAAATCCATTTTTAAACAAATTTTTTTCAGATTTCTTTTGCACATTTCAAGAATCTAAACGGGGAAAAAAAAAAATCCTTTATACTGATCTTGGTTGCCATAGATACATAAAGTTAATCAGAAATGTTAGGTTAGGACTATATACCTCACCTGAGCTAAAATGCCTTCATTACCAGGATTGTTTCTAAGCTGATCCTCAAGATAGTCTTCTAGGCATGAATGTTTCTGAACATTAAAGTATGTATCCTGTAATGCCTTTTTCTCTTCTTCTGTCATTCTTGTATCTGATAATCTGGTGACAGATTCAGGGGTAGCACACATCAACAGCTGGGTTTGAACATTTTTAAAGACCTTTTGAAATAATTAATTTAATAATAATTTGAACAATTACAATGTCAATAAGTTATAATCATAAACATAGATAAAAGCATGATGAATAAATGCACTTTCGTACATTGCTTGTAGCATGTCGTTTGAATCTGTGTAGTCTGCAAAAACTGAGATTAGTAACATTAATATTAAAGAAAGAAACTTTGGAACTGAACAAAAACTAACATAAACATTATGACAACGGAAGAAAGGAGATGTGTATAACATTAAATACCTTTTCAGCAGTACCAAAAGATGCCCATGTTTGATAAACAAGTGCGGCAACTGTATCACCATGATAACCAACAAAAGCATCACTTTTCTTAAAAGCATCTTCTGATGACCTAATGAAGAAATGAAATATGTATTTTAACATTATTTTCTAGTTGCTTGTAAGTTGACATAAGGGCTCTTGCCTAACTGGTTCCTTTCAGTTAAGTGAGCTGCTTTCAGTTCCAGATCAACATAGCCTACCTTTACTGTGCGCACTACACATCTTTTATTTTTTTATTCCTATACAAGCATGCAAACATTTTTAAAACTCTTATGACAGCTTTCATTATTTGGAGAGTGCTCATGAATAAACGTTTGGTGAACACTTTAAACTTACTTTACAGGATGAAACTGTCGTTTGCTAGCAATAAAACTTTCTACCCAATCTTCAAGTCTTTTGACAACTCGCTGTTGCTCGTCACTCAACATTGTTGTCATCGCCAAAAAGTGTTTCTCAAGACGGTTGATGAGAGGGATTGGAAAGCGTGTACGTACAACTTCTTTGTCAGCTACTACTATCAACCTAGAAAAAGTGTTCAGAACTTATTTATTATCAAGATATTTCAATTTTTGATAAGACCAATGAATCAACATCACATGTTCACGAAGCTCAGGAACAGTCAAACAAGTAGAAAACCTTATGTTAATATTACTGTACTATACCCAATGCCAATAGAGCTGTAGATATTTACCACCTTTGTATTGGCGTCTTCTTTTTTTTATATGAAAGTCTCGTGGAGAGACCAGATAGCAACATATCCGTTAAGGCTTGTGGCTAATAAACATATACACAAGATGCTCTTTGGGAGTGGAGTTGTTCTGTCATGACAAAAAAATCATGGCATCTGAAAGGATTTGAACACAGGACTTTGGGATTGGTGTTTGAGCATCTAAACCACTAAGCTACAACCCAACTTCTTTCATGTTTTATTACAAATTAATTAATAATATAGAAATCTATCAAGGTTTTCATAATAGTTCTTGCACTGGTAAATTTGCATAATTAAAACCTTATTATTTACCTGAATGAATCATGAACACGGCATTTAACACGGTGTGTGCCTAGTCCAAGATCTACATATCGTTGTCCGCCGAAGTAAACATAGTACTGGTTGAGGGCGTCATACAAACTCTCGTAGAGGTTCTCAAGATTCAAAAGGACAACTGTCTTTCCTGCCTCCATATAGAGTTTAATGCGGTTGATGTTTCTACACACCTGTTATAATTATAATGATCATTTATACAAAATATTATCTATTGAACAATCTGTAATTGTTTCTGAATGCTTATGTGTTACAAATTGAAGTGTTTAGAAACATAAATTTCTTTATAATACTTTTAGATTTGTGGAGCATAGACTGTAATAAGTGCAAAGCAATCAAATTAAAGGAGTAACTCACCAACTTTTTAGCCCATCACTGGCATTGACAACCTACCTACCAATGAAATGTAAATACAAAAGCATAACAAAAAAATAGAGAAATACCTGTGTGTATTCTTGATCAAATGGAAAACTGCTTCCATAGATAATGACTGCATCTTTCATCTTATTCAGGTGCTGTTGTAAAATTGGAAGAGCAGCAAACTTTTCAGTTAATACAAGAAGGTATCTGCTGTCTCTATAATGACAAACAGATAGATATTTCATGTTTTTAGAGAATGTGTAAAAAGTAATCATATTCATAGAAAACACTGAAACCAGTAAGTTACCATTTAAAAAAAAATGAGGATGTTTTGGCTTGTTAACTTACCCATCTGAAGTACCATGTCCAACTTTTTTATTTCCTCCAGCCTGTGTCTGACCTTGAGCATCTAAGCTTGCTTTTATAAGGCCAGATGGAGTACAATCTGGATCATTGGCATTCTAGAAAAGATTAATCTACATATTAATATATAATCTGTTAAAAGCAGTAAGTTGCATTTTCATAATGTATGGATCTCACAGTAGGTAATAGCCCTATTTTGGCCATAAGAAAGTAATGAAAATTTACATCAAGTTTTAAAGTACTCTAATGATATTTACAATTATAAAGCAGCAGATAGGTGTTAGTGACTTTACCACGTTTAAACACCAGTTCTTAAGTAATGTTGTGCCCAGTTAGAAATTGGATGGGAGACCATCTGGCAATATCGGGTGCTGAATATACCTTTCATAGAGCAATATACTGTAATATAACACACACACACACACAAGTAGATTTTTGTCAATTGATTGGACGATTGTGGGTCACATGATGTAAAAATGTTGTATCATGTTCTTTTTTGTTACACAGTGAGTGAGCAAAAACATGCGCTAGGCTGTTGTTGACTGATCATGTTCGGTCAAGCTGTTCATGATTGTTAAATAGTATGTACTATTGCATATAATGTGACCCACCATCGTTAAACCAAATGACAGGAATTTATTAAGGTGTTATATAATATGGAATATCAGACTAGTATGTGAGAGGCATAGGACCTGTCATACATACTGCTTGTATCTTTAGGCAAGATCCCGGACAAGATACTTTACTGTCATAAAGAAGTTGGTTCTGTGTATATACATTGCTTATGTGCATGATAAAGAACTTGGTACACAATTCGAAAAAGAGGATGGGATCGTCTCATTGTGTGCTGGTCATATCATAGTCCTGTACACTGGGTAATCTGGGAGAACAGTCTTGTAACAAAGAGGTCACCCAGTATTAAGAATAGATAATAATAAAAAAATTCTCAATATAAAAGTGCAAATCTATTGTAACCACCTTCTCTTTTTTTATGTATGCTTCAAGTTTCTTTCCAAATATTTCGATATACTCTTCTGTTCCTTCCATTCCACCAAAGTTCCGTCTAATTGCGTGCTCAATTTCAGCCCAAGTGGGTGGCGCTCCTGATTTCTTAGAGAATTGATTCACCATCTTAATTAAACTGTAACAAAATAAACTTAAACTAAAGTTAAACCAAACCAATTGTGAGATAAGTATATAGTATTTAATGAGGTAATAGAAACTCAATAAAACGTTTACAATTAAACCAACTTGTTTAATATATACATATGTATTATGTATGATTATTGACAATGTTAAAATAGAATTGATAAAATAATGGTAATGCTAATAAATGCTAAACAGATTTACTTACCTATAGAAATCTCTAAGTCCAAAGAAGTCATGTCTTTGTTCTTGATAGATCATAAGGTATCCTTCTGCGAGTGGTCTTAAGATTTGACTGACATTATCCGAAGTTATGTTATCTAATACACATATGCCCCTAATAAATAATCAAAATACAATGCAGAGAAGTGCCATTGGCCAAGAACACAAACAAATATGTATGAGGAATGAATATCCAATAATGTGTAGAATAAACAAGAAACCTTCTGAATTTAAACCAATTTAATTTCAACTTATTACAGTGGTGTAGAAGCCTTATACTTACTTGGCACTTTCAATTAGTTCAGCTTCGTCTGGAACTCCTCTAGAAACCAATATGCCTCTATTCATCTTGGCAGGATCAAGGGCCCAGTTTGAGATTCCTATGAATGCAACTTTTTTATAGTCTGGTGGATTATCTTCTTCATCAGAGCCATACTCTAGCAACGGATGTAGTGTCTAGAAAAGAATCAGAGAGTATTAGAATACTATAAATGTAATAAGTGAGTTTATCTAGTGTAATATTTACATCCCATCTTCAAAAGTTTGGATAAATATTCTCCATTTTTTTAAAAGCTAATATGTTCATAAAAGTCAATAAAAAGGATATATACCTTTAAAGGCATCCTTGGAGAGTCTTCAGCAAGTCCAACTTCATCAAGAACGACAACTGACACAAATTTGTTCAGATCTTTGCTTTGCTGGAATCGGCTACATTGACGAAAAGTTCCCACAATTCCATCTGGTGTCGACAATGGGCTGCACTGATACGATATCATGTGTACCTGACATAAAATAGAGTAAAATAAAATCAGAATTGTAAAAAAAAACATATAAATAAAATGGCTTGCTTTTGACAGAATTAACAAAAACCATACCTGTTTGAGTTCTTTGAAAAGCTCAGATGCTGATGAGTCTCCTTGCATGGCATCAGCCACAATTGTCTTGGCCAAGGATTTGGAACTTCCAGGTTTGCCGACCAAAAATAACGGGATCTTCAACTCAATGCAAATAATCATCATGAAGATGTTTTCCTTCAGTGCCATGTTACGAGCAATGTTTGGCCCCAATTCTATTTTATCTAAGAATATGTCTTGACAGCTGACAAAAGAGAAAAATGCTTAAAGATGTATTGTTCCCCAAAAACATGAAGAATAAAGATTAATAAAATCAGACTTTGAATATGCCATTTTGCAGTTTTAATAAAGTTATTCACTTCGGTAGAAAAAAACAATCAACAAAAATAATTATTTCACTTATAAAAAGACAAAAGAAACGGTTAATTTTAACAAAAAACCATTGTCTGACAGAAAAGTTAGGTATTTTTTGCTTTAAAATACATTTTTTCAATTACATTTTTTTTTTTTCGATCCAGTTTTTGGTCAAAGTGAATAAATATTATGTAACATTAAAATGGCATATTCAACAAAAAAATGCTTAAAAATTATTTTTTTAGGGGGACAATATATCTTTAACTGACTACCAATCAAACCGACTTGATCAAATTAAGCTATGGTGGTTAACTCTAATAACACATTTTGTTTTCATTTCTTTGTTCATTTTTTTAAAAACTGTAAATATGTTTCTAACTTAATGTAGGCTTTTGTCCATCTGGAACTGAAAGCAACAAAATATAATAATAATAACAACATTAGAATCGAAGTAATACATAATTTTTGGTTCAGGAACATTTTCTGTAAATTGTCATGACACACTTCCATTTTTAAAATGGTTTATTTTATGTTTGAAATAGTAAACTGGATGAATAAATAATACATAAATATCTAACCTGTTAATTTCTTTGTATATCGTTCCATGACCTCCATGTAAATTCAGTGGGTTCTTAAAGCTGTTGGCTACAGTTCTTCTGAAGTCCTCTCGCTTTTTGTCTAAGCATGCATGGTAGCAGACACCAAGAGCAAGAACCAATGCCCATGTAAGGTCATCAATGTCAATATCCTTTAATAACAATGAGACACAATTAAACTAGCATAGGCTATTGCTTGAAGCATATTTCAGATAAAATAAAACAGATAAATAAAATTGTACACCAATAAACAAATACAATGCAGATAATAATAAATTCCTTACCTATTGACATTCCATTAATTTGATTTGAAACCCCCAATTCCACCCACCCCTAAAAAGCTATGTTTAAATTTAAAAAGTATCCTCTCTCACACAACTCTTAATAGAAACAAGTGATTATTATCTTATGACGAACCTTCTCAAATTGAGAATGTTCATTCTCAGAATCTTCTACATCCTCATATTCATCATCGAATTCATCTTCTATTATAATCTTATGACGAAGCTTCTCTAATTGAGAATGTTCATCCTCAGAATCTTCTACATCATCATATAATTTATAATCCAATTCATCTTCATCCTCTTCCCTTGCTATATCTTCCGCTTCAATGTTAACTTTCTTCTTTTTGTTAATCAATGGTCGTAGCAAATCTCGCTTGTCAAGGAACCACATCATCACATTTAGTGTTCTCTCAACATCCCTTAGGCTTACAAAGCTGCACTCATTCTAAATAAGACATAAATTAATTAATATATAAATGCAAAGGCAAATCACTGAAAAAAATGACAATGCTGTGGGTATAAGTGGCTGGATCTCAATGGAGATACAAAATAAAATAAGCAAAAAAGTAAATCAAAATGATAAAGAAAAACAGACAGAAAAATTAGCAGAGCTTTCGGCAACACTAGCCCTTCATAAATGCAAGTGAGAGTACTAAGACATATTGGCATTAAAAATGTCTATTCAATTTTAACAGGAAGGAAGAAAAAAACATTGTACAAAATGCTTAACATGACATGATTCTTAAATTTATTAAAACACACCTTCTGTTCCCTCATAAAGGTCTGCGCAGCGGATAATACCTCACACACAACTTCTACTACCTGCTGTTGCTTGACAATATCCTGAAAATAAATCATCAATTTAATATATTAAATTTGTTAAATACAACTGATCACATTAAACTCATTAAACACTCTTATTCTTTAAAAATTCTCTGTGGGTTGATTACTGTGGGGCATTATATTGTCATAACAACAATTATGGTAATCAGTACAACCCATAGACAAGTGGAAGAATAATTGTAGATGGCGCACACTACCAGTTGATTGAATGTTATCAACCTGTCTTTGCTGCATGTGTGTTTGCCCACTTTGTAACAAAAGGTACATGCAAAAGGAAATTGCAGTACTCGCAACGACATCGCATTTTTGATGATGTTATTAAGAGTGCAATAGAACATTTATTTAATATCATGTGACCCACAATCCTCCAATCATATGACAAGAATCTACTAATTTGTGTTATAATAGAAAATGTCATATCCGGTTAAACAGGAAATGATACAAGGTACTAAAAATACATTTCAATCTACCAATTTTATTTTGGATTTTCAATGAAATGTAAGAGTTACTACTACTTACAAAGCGTTGAACAATTTGCCTAATGTACATCTTTTCCACATCCTGGTTAAGCTGTCCAAAATCCCAAACCAATGGTAGCATGCTCGGAGGTAGAGCTTGGACTCGGTAAACAAGTTGACGTAAAGGTATGCGACCTGAATACATAGAAAAAGAATGGCAATTAGCTCAGTGTCAAATCTGGTGTTTCTTGTGTGTTGTACAATGGCTATTTGAATTCCTTACCTAGTCTATCTGTTGTTTTACTTGTTTTAATGTGGTAACCAAGACCAGCTGCTTCTAATCTTTCAATCATTTTATCTGTGTGCCTAAAAATTTGTAAATAAAACACATTTTTCATTTATAAATAATTATAAATTACAGAATCAATGAATGGTGACATCAAGAGTTATGGAGCTCAACAACGTAGAAGCGAAGACAGCAACTGAAATCGTACTAGAAGAAGGTACATGAAGATTATGATGAAAAAATAATATTCAAATTAATTTTTTTTTTAATAGTGGAACATAGAACAAAAATAATAGATTTATTACTAAATTTGTGCTAAGTTGTGCAATGTTCTGTGATTATATTCCAACTTTATTCCAAAAACTTCTGTGCATGGCTCAAAGTTTGCAAAAACAAAAAAGAAGTTTTGTTAAAAACCTTTTGTAAGGGTTGCAAGCAGCAACAATCTTCAGACCACTGCCTTTGAAGTCAATTTTCTGACCGTTCATTCGACCATCACACATGATCTCTTTTATGATTCCAATCGCTTCTGTTGTATTCGCTTCATCAAAAAACAGAATTGTGTCAATTTGATAGCGTGACTTGTTTTCTTTAGCAAGTTCTTGAGCTTTGCGTACACGATCAGCAATATACTTAGAAGAAGTGCCTCCATGTATCTTAATATAGAAAAAAGGATTATAGGGTTTTTTTATAATTTAATAAATTGAAAAGAGACTTGTATTATTATTATTTGCTAATTGTAAATTGTAAAAGGAATACATTATTATACACAGGATGGAAACATTGAAAACATTTATACCTCTTAATATAAATTTTGTAATATTTTATTGTTTTAAGTCTGTAGAATTTGTCTTATTTATGTATTATTGTAAATGTAAATTTGTTGTGTAAATGTAATGTGTTGTAATTTAATAATATAGAATTTAATTTATTGTTTGTTTTAATACAGTAATAATAGAACTGTTACTCTAAAAATGACACATACATGGATGCCATTCTTTGAAACCTGTGAAAATGAAACAAAGTTGAGGAAACATATACACAAGCTTCACATTTATTCAGTTAAAACTAGGGCCCCACTAGAAGCGTAAGCTTGTCTCATGAGGACCCCAAAAGTACATAATAATATTAGATAATAAATATGAATTGTTACCTTCATAAGAATCATGTTTTGGACCTCTTCATCAACTACAATGCCACCTGCTTGCAATTGACACATGAAACGAACTAGACGCGTCTTACCACAACCTGTTTCTCCCATAACAATCACAGGGATACCACACCTATACGAAATCGAGGAATGATTTGTTATTTTTATGTTAATAATGTATGGTACAAGAGGTTCTTTGTATTTCAAAAAATTTGTTTAGGTGAAAGGTTTTTAATTACAGAAAAATAAGAGCCAAAATTCATAAATGGCATGCCTGAACTTAAAATAGCCTTTCAGCTCGATTTATTTAAAAAACCAACCAATTTTTATTTTGTTTTAAGTGTTTACCTGAATCTCATGTGTATCGCTAAGATCTTCTTAACATTATCTGTGGTCAGCTCATATGTTTCGTCAGGGTTACTAACATACTTGATTCCCATTACCATGCACAATTTTTTCAACTTCTCGTCCCTTTTGAATAAAAATTTAAAATTTTTTTTTTTGATTAGTAGTACTCTAATACTATCTTGTATTAAAAATGTGTCTAATCTAGTCCCTAGTTAAAACTGTCCTCTTTTGTTACTACTGGCCATATGAATTAGAAATTAACATGTAAGCTAAAGTGTAGTCCTGAAAAAGACAAAACAAACATTAATGTTCAAAGTTTTAAAATATGATGAAAATCACCTTGGTAATGAATTGAAATCTTCTGAAAGATTAACTCTTTGATTTTGAAGTGCTCGCATCAAATTCTTTGTCATCACATTGGTTTGAAGTATCTGTCCATTCACATCCAAAAGTGTCCCGTTGCGATCAATACTAAACCCCATAAATGTCATGGTCTGATTGTCTTGATTAAAGAAAATGTACGGATGTGGGCTAGAAAAAAAAAAGTTTAGTTGTTCAATTCAGTGTGTGAAATGTACAAATACATTATATTTTGGTTAGCTTGAGTTGGGAAAGGTAGTTTATAATTACCTGCTTTCCCATCGTCTGCGAAGCTGTAAAGCTTGTAGGCTGTCATCTGCTTCTTGACCGAGATCTACACGGTAACTCTCATCACTCATTTGAAGAGATGGAGTAGCAAAATCCTGATAATATAAAACAACAACTAAGTTCTCTCTTATACCAAAAAACCTCCATTGGTGGAGATAAATAATACTTCTATTGAATTACTAAAAACATTTGATCTAGCCTTGAAGACCAAAGACTTTAATTAAAAGAGAAATAACAAGCGTGAAATGAAAAATAATTAATAAATTGTAACCTTTGACATCTGTAACATGAATCTGACAACAAATGCTTTAAAGCCATCCAGTCCAGTGTCAGCCAGCATGTCAGGGTCACAAAAATTAGAGTTTTCACAAGCTTCTAATTGTTTGTCAAGAAAACAAGCAAAGTGACATAACTCAGACCATGATGGATCAGGAAGGCCGCAATGTCTATAAAAATAAACAAAACAGTAACAAAATATTTGACTTGATTTTGGATATAATTGTTTTTAAGTCACTATCATCTTAAAGCTCAGGTACAGGCATGAATTTTAAATGTAATATCTGGTTAATTGTACATAAATCAAATATTTGTAACAGAAATCAAGATGAAAAAACATGAATTTTCCTTAATATGGTCAAATACAAAATTGGGCAAAATTCTGCCATAAAAACCAGGAAGACTTTTTTTTAGTAGTTAGGTAGTTAACCTAATGTAATAAGATGTCTGGTGACCCCCTAGAAGGTGAAAAAAGATGGTGGATATACGGTGGATAATTTTTGCTATTGCATGAAAATAAAAATCTGAAGTTGAATAAAAATACCAGAAATGTAAAATTCAAGTTATATTACCTATATTTAGTCATCTGATAACATTTTTTACCACACCGTTTAGTTTTCATAGCTTTTTAAAATGCCTCTCTATTTACAAAATGTGTGTACAAAAGAATAGAGATTTTACTGTGTAATTTGAACTATCCCCCCACTGATAAGAAAGTGCTTATTTTTAACAAGCTCGTGTAACACAAATAAAATCCAAAAAATTATGAAACATAGGGGAAACTATAGATCGATAATTATTGGAATGTATGATCAATAGACATTTTTTGCCTGCACCTGGCCTTTAAGTTCAGGTAGCTTGTTAAAATCAAATGTTTGAGATGTTTCAGTACATATAGCATACAAGTCTTTTAGTATTTATTGCAAAAGCTGTTCTAATAATAATAATATAAACCATTAGTCTGGTCAAAACCAAAACCACCATACCACAAAAAAAAATTGCAAGAAAAGGTTTTTGACATATTTATAACGTTGGTAAACACAAAAAAAGTTTACTGAAAACTGACTGCCTAATACATTTTTACCTTAGTAGTGTTACCAGGCACTCTGCATGAGTTCCGGACACATCTCCCTTAAATGTAAATTCATCTAAATGAGCACCCTCATCAAGTTCTCTTAAATAACGATACGGACGCTGAAAGCTTGAACTTCTAAAAAGCTGAACATCCATCAGGGGATCCTTAAAATCTTCTACAAAATAAAATTAACATGTATAATTACTGATAATTAAAGTTATCCAAAGCAAAAAGATCAATGGTAGATGTTACTAACAGGAATTTGATTTTACTATTTTGCAGAATTTTGGTATGGTTGTTTATTAAGGGATACATAGCTGGCTAACTGATGCAATTGCAAAGACATTTAATACAGGCCTTTAGTTTTTTGTTAAGACGTATTATATACCGGCACCTTTCAATATGGCATTTGATTGGTTAATCACCGGTCTATAGTTAATAGAGAGGTTTCGCAACGCTACGAATACAATAACGAAAACGAATACGTCACGCACATGTATTCGTTTTCGTAAGCCTGCAAAAATCGAGGGCGCCGTCGATCCAGAAAAAAAATGTGACTGCGGTAAATTCGAAGCGCAGCAGGTACGTGTTGCTTGGCTGCCTAGGCCTAGCGTAACATCAAAGCGAGTGAGCACTTTAAAAACTGCTATTTATCAAAATCGACTTGTTATTTTAGTAAATTACTTTTAGTAAATTACTTTCAATAAATCTATAATTATATTATAATCATGAATCATTTCTGATTCAAATGCAAAATGTGGAAAATAATCAAAAACTATACTCGTTTTGTAGTTACGAATATGACTGATGATATTCGTCAACACAAACACGCTTTACGAATATGAAATGGGGATCAGCTCAAAAGTTTCATAAATGTATGACGTATCCGTTTTCGTTATCGTATTCGTAGCGTTGCGAAACCTCCCTATTGCCATGCTAAACTGTACATGTATGTTTCTTCTATCTTTCTTCAATACAATCAGATCAACACATGTGACGCGATGATTAGCTATCCCCAGCCTAACCTACGATGTTTAACTTGTGTAGATGGAGCGGACTTTAGCTGGATTTAGTAAGTTAAAGCCAGTTAAAATATAAAGAAACAAATAAACTATGCTTTGGGAAAATTTATTGCATATATGGAAGTGATGAATTATTAAATGCAGGCCTGTTGTTGATGCTTGCTTCTTCGCAGCGAACTGTGCCATGCTATGGCACTAGCTAGCCTAGGCCTACTCCAACCAAGTCCATGTCATGCGTTTTTAGGCTTAGCCTACAGCCGAATTGCGTGGTATGGAATATAAAACAAATATTTACTGGACTTTTGGGACACGAAAAAAAAATACAGCCCTTGGTGACCTGGAGACTTCATCCCAGGATATATTATAATCCCAGATCACCTTGGGCTATATTTTTAACCATGCGCCTATAATGTATTGCAATGAAATAGTAGAGAGCTTTTCATTTGCGACGACCAATGACCTAGGAACAAGAGGTTACGTAAATTGATGTGTCGTAGGTTGTCTGGACCTAGAAACCATCAAAACTGTGTCGTGGTGAGGAGAAAAGAAACATGTCCCAACTTCTCCGCATACACACAATGAATTGACATGACATTGGTGGTGGATAAAGCTCCGTAATGCCATCTGTTTACAGGCATTCAGTAAATCGGTCATTAAAACTGGGGGTATATGAACCGTTTTAGTCTTTAGTTTTTTTGTCAATTGGTTGTCTGTATAATAAATGTCTTGCCTCTTAATAGTTTTTGAGATTTGTCTACTTCTAACTGGTGTACCTCTCTTGGTGGTCGACACAGAACAGTTGGGAGACTCTCATAGAAACATTGTGTGATGAATTTCTGATCACTCTAAATCATGTAAATAAAAATAAAAAACAATTTGGTGAAGTAGACTAATAATATCATTGCTAGGCACATTAACCTGTAGTTACAGATGTTAATTTCAAAACAACAAACTATAGTTAACAAACCTTCCCATCATCCTTAGATTCTGTATCTTTTGGGTCAAGAGTGACCTCTACTAGATAAAGGTCGTAGAATTGTCTTCGCCAGACAAAGCCATCAGAGCAACATATTGTGTTTAGCACAAGAAGATTGAAGAGAAAGTGGTTCAAACCTCCACACACCTACATTAAAATAATACGGCAATAAATAGTAGATAGTAAAAAGTGTGTTAGGAACATACAAACTAAGTAAACGTACAGTAAAATGTTTGAAACTTGAATCAAAGCATGAAAGAATACTCACATTTGGTGAAATATCAAGATGAAAAATTCGAGGAAAGCATAAGTCATTACTTTGAATTTCTCTGATAAACATTTTTGCAATGTCATGCTCTTGGACAGTCAGTGTCTGTAATGGGACAGTGATGCAGCAATCTTGCCTCCTGCCAGCATCTTGAAGTTTCTCTTTGTATCGTTGAATTAGAAGTGATTTTCCAACACCAGGTCTTTTAGAAGATACAGTCTGTACACATGTTCTACAAAGGTTGGACATTAAAATGTTATAAACTTAATATATATTAATTAAATGTCAGTATATCACCGGGTGGTTTAAATTTATTGTTGTGTTTATATATATATATATATATGTGTGTATGCATGTTAGTGGTTAGGACATTTGCATATCAAGCAGAAGGTTCCGGGTTCTAATCTCGGTTGAGGCGACCTCTTTCTCTTTTTTCTCACAGATTTCCTCATCTTTATCGTTTCAAATTACCGTACTGACGCGGGTATAAGCCCACCCCCCTTGAACATGAAATCACGTCAAGTTTTGGGGGTGGGCTTATACCCGAAGATCCAAAAATGCAGATCATCAAAAACAGCACATGTACTGTGTATTCCATCATGGATATTCTTCCTCTGAAACCACCATGCAAGCGCCCTCACAAGGTGTTGCGACGTGTACCGACGTTGCAAAATACACGAGGTGTAGAGTGTCGGAAAATTAAGCTTATAGTTCGTGTAATTTATCGTAGAATATCTTATTTTAAACATCAATTGAACAAGAATTTATCAAGTAGAAAAGCAAGTATACAATGTTCGTTAAATAGAAATGTACCAAAGAAATTTAATAAGCTTGTTTATGGCAGCCGATACCAAATAGGGGTTTTCCGTTTTGGTGACTTGTGAGCGTCGTGTGTGAAGCGACCTTCGACCACGATGGAATGTAAGCAAAACAGGACCGCTAGGCCTCATATGGCCTAGAGTAGCCTAGCTTGGTTATGATCAAAGGTAGGTAAGGTGTATGCGGTGTATGGACGTCGCCAAATACAAAATAATGTATTAAGGCACACACTGTAGATCTTCGAATTAATGGGTGGGCTTATACCCATTTTTCATGAAAATTAGTCAAAAGTCGGGGGTGGGCTAGACCCGAGTATGGGCTTATACCCGCGTCAGTACGGTATATATATATATATTTATATATGCTTTTTCTCATTCTCACAGATTTCCTCATCTCATCGTTTTTAAATTAATTAATTAAATTTCAGTATATCTGTAGGTGTGTTATAAAACAAATAATTACTGTTTTGTATTTGTGGTAATGATACAAATAATTTCATGAGGTGAAATTCCATTTGCACTCGGCTTTGCCTCGTGAAAATACAATGAAATTATTTGAACACTCAAAAACACTATTATTTGTATAGTATCATATAAATACAGTTTCAATGCAATAACAAGCTAACCTCTGATTAGTTAAATCAGCTGCTGGCATCAATCCTTGGTTTGTTAGGTTAACTTGTTGAATGAACTGTCTACAAATGTAATCTTGGATTTCCTCTCGGTTTTGGCAAGTTAATTTGTTTGATGAAATGCGGTCAGAGTTCAATGCTGCCACCATGTGAGATTGGTCTTCTCTTTCCTGATTACAAATTATCACAAGTTGGAAATCTAAAACATAATTAAACAATAAACTTTCATGTTTAAGAATAGTATAAATCAAAAACTCTGTTAATGAATAAGAAGAGTTTTGCCATAACACCATTTTAAAGAACTTTATTTTATGTACAATAAATATATTTGAACTTAAGCACTCATGGCTGAAATTTGTTATAAATTTGTATTGATTGTTATTTTATTCTATTTACATACAAACATTCTAAAGTTTGCCTGTCACTCCACTGTCATTTGGTATACTACTAATACTACTACTACTACTACTACTGCATTGTTTGTTTACTTACCATATTTTCCCTTCATTAAGTGAGTAAGCTTATTAACAGCCTCAACACTGACATCGTAATTTAAGGCATCGGCATTCACAAGGCAATATGTCTTTTTATCATCACCATTTAACGCCCGTCGCCATAACAACACAACCTTTTTAAAATATTAATGTTAATTATTATGATAATGCATAAAGACAATTATTATAATATAATAATATACTTTATTTATACACTTGATTCACCCAAGGGTGTTTTTCATCAAGGCTATGCAAGGCCATTAATTAATTAATTATTAATTAATTAAAAACAAAAGAAAGCATTTAAATTTACAATTATACAGATAATTTAGATTATAGGTAGTAAACTGGTCGTGATAGTAAGGTACTTTCTATTCTACACCATTAGAATGTGAATGTTGATGTATTTTGAACAACAAATAATTATACATAATTGTTACTGTAATTGTACTGTAACAATTACTTCCTCTACCTCTTCTAGACTGGTTGTAGATTTGCATAGTAGTACTTCATCATAGCTTGGTAAATTTCCATTGTTTTCCATGTAAACAGAGAGAACTGTGTTAAGAACATTTTCTATGAAATAAAACAAAAACTTTGTGTAAATAACACAACTTGGTATTATAAATGACATGAAAAATAAAGTTCAATTTCCTTTTATTAAAATCTATTTTATAAAAATATTTAAGACATATTTGAAAGTAAAAGACTGAAGAAGCACCTTAATGTAAAGTTATATAGTCAATAATTTCATTATTAATCAAGAATTTTCACTTCTATCCACCAAAAAACCCTTACATTTTCAATCAAAAGCAATCATAGATACTTACTTGCAGGGCTAACAATGAGATTAGGATGGCCTTTTTTAAAAACCTGAGGGAAACTTCTTGTTGTTTCTAAAAAATGAAAAAGACAAAAAAAGATAATACATATACACAAAAATAAAAATTTCATCTTGATACAAAAAAGTTCAGATATTTTTTCTGAACTCATGACCTTTTTTTTACCATCCTTTTTACCAGCTCACCATAATCATTGTAAACTTACCATCAGATGAAGCCAGATACTGTAGAAGCTTTCCAAGTGTCTCAAGACTAGCATAATCAGATAAGTCTACAGCCTTTGTTTTACTTAGATAGTTTTTCCATAGAATATTCAGCTTTTCCACAAGAGTTCTGAGAAAAAGGATCATGAATAGAAACTTTAGAAAACGTAGCTACTTTAAATCACTAATGATCATTTTGGAACATACAACCAACAACCATGAACTTACGCATTCTTTGTTTCCATTCCTTTTAACAAGTTATTCCTGACGTTACGAGTTCCCAAACCTTGATTTTTAAGACTGATTGGTCCTACTACCTCTTTTTCTATCTTTTCATCTTGAACTACTTTGTTCTGTAATTCTTCATCATCATTACATTGAAGATCGGACAGGTTACAACCAACTCTAGCAACAAATCTCGTCACAAACTCTTTTAAGATTTCTTCTTCATAAGGAGTACTAAATAGGAACTCAGCTGCCTTTCCAACATTAAGTGATCCTTTGTCTTCTATAAATGCCATTGTCTGCTGTTCATCGTCATACATTTTTTTAAACTCATTCCAGAACTCAATCAGTTCTTCCTTACTTTCATCTACTACATCTTCTGGTGTGACATCTTCTTTTACATTTTCCTCCTCAATACTTGACTCAATTTCCTCAGAAACCTTTACAACTGATCTTCTCAAATCCCGAACTGTGCAATTTGGTCTCACAAGGCTTAATAGTGCATATATTTCTGGACTGACATCTTCATTTCCAAACTTTGCTAGAGCATGTTGTAGAATCACAAGTTGTTTAGTTGTGTAAACATTCAGGTGATAGAACTTTTCTCTTTTTTCATCAATATAATCATACCAATGCTTCAGACTTTCTTTCATAAAAAGAAGCAGCTCTCTTAAAATATCAGTAAGCTTTTGCTTATTACCAAACAGAGCCTTCTGGTCATTGACACAGAAGTCCACTTGAACTGGGGAACTGCTTTCCTTATCACAATTTAGAATGATTTTAAGGTCGGTGAAGAGCACATTTCCTGAAGCACACATTTTGTGATAGTATGTTTCCAGTTCCTGAGCCCCATCAAATACCTAAAAAAATTAATAATTAAGTAAGTTTATGAAAGTGAAAGTGTGGTTAAGTAAGTTTCAGTACACATTATGTATCAATAAAGAGATAAGTAACATTAAACTAAATGTTCAAATAGGAACATATTGAAATAATAGACATACTGTACTGTATAATAATAACAAACAATTATAAAGTGCTCTTTACTGGAGTCTCAACAGTGCAACATGAAAAGAATAACTATTGAAATAGGTGAGTTTTCAGGAGAGATTTGAATTGAAAAGGCGATGTATGAGTGTAACAGATGGGACAAGGAAGTTGGTTCCAGATCTCTGGTGCCTGAGCAAAGGAGCCCTTAGGAATGGAATTTAGGTTGGTTCTAGGTGGTGTTAACATAAGAGGATCCATTTCAGAACGAAGACCTCTGCATAGTGGAACATATGATTTAATAAGTTTGTGAAGATAATGTGGAGCAGTGGAATAAAGACACTTAGAGGAAAAGGTTGCAATCTTATACTGTATACGCTCTTTAACAGGCAACAAGTGAAGTTGTGAAAGCAAAGACATGATCAAGCTTCCTTGCCTGAAAAACAAGTTTAGCAGCCCTGTTTTGAAGAAGTTGGAGACTTAATATCTTTCTCAGAACAACCATGGAGCAGAGAATCACAATAATCAAGACGGGACAACACCAGACAGTGTATAGCAGCATGACAGGTGGACTGATCAATGTACTTTCGAATTTGGTAAATATTGCGAAGATTGTAGTTAAATTTGTATACCAAATTAATTGTGCTATTAATTTTAATTAGAGATGAACTATAAAAGATTTGATGTTCAATTTCAGCTCTTTGTCACTGCAGTAATCTTAAGACTTTTCTTGCATGCAGTACAGTGTAGTAATTCTAAGACTTTTCTTTTTTTCTTGGTAGGGCGCCATACAAAAGCTAAATAGAATAGTATATAAATAATGAATATTTATGAGTTCGATAATGAGAACATTTCATGAGTTGAAAAATTGACTGCTCTATTTTAAATGAGGCGGAGCCGAGAATTCAGCCATGAATGAAATATTGTCTCCATTCAACGAATACAAAACGGGCATTAGAGTGCATTAATTATTACCATTAGATATCACTTTTCCATTAGGTAGGACTAATGACAAATGAACTTAATTAACCAATAAAATTGCAAGATTACAATCGGGTTAAAATAGAATTTTGTAAAAAAAAATTGTCCAGATTTAAAAAATTGTATATCTTTAGTCTACCACAACCAGAGCAATTTCCTTTGGTAAATAAAGTTGTTTTAAATAATCTTTCATGACTGTAAAAAAACTAGCACAACTAAACCTATACACCATTACCTCTACAAAGCGATCAACTTGTTCTTTGGCATCAGTGGTTTTGTGGGCCTTGCCAGCAACAAGCATCAACTTACTCTGTAGGTCTTTCAGTTGCTGTACCGTGTAAATCTTCTCCTCATCAATTTCCTCACTATTTTCAACTGAAACTCGAAGCTGTAAACTCCCCTGAAATTAAAAAATTGTTTGTTATATGTTAGTGCTTTATTGAAATACATAAATCAATTGCTAGACCAGTAAATTTGATTTCCATTTATTTTACTGTCTGTAGTAACAGGAATACAATAACAAAAACTGTATCATAATTACATACAAAAGGCACAAATCTACAAACAAATCTTGGCTATAGCATGGCTGGTACCATGTTGCATAAGAGATCATTTTTAATAACACACTTGAGTCTTTACTATTTAAATGGTTAATTACATAAGTTAATTACAGAGTGCCGTGCATCATTAAATTAACAAATTTAACAATAATTGTAATCACAATTGTTGTCATTCATCCAGGTCAGCTTAGTTTATTTTCCAAAGAATTGTTTGATTGATTTAAATACAAATGAGAAGTAATACCTCAGCTAGTTTGCCAATTTCATAAATGCCATCTGCATTAATTCTTTCCACTTGACGTAATGAAGTCACTTCTACAGCTCCATGTGATTCCTTAATACCCTGCAACCATTCCTTTTGACGAGAAACATCTCGCTAGTAATTAAAGAACCAAAATAGGTAATTACATGACAAAAGTCTACCTTAATAAATAGAATAGTTTTCAAAATTCAATATATATTAGTAATTTAGGTACTTGATTCAAAGGGTTGAAACCCAGGCTGTTTCACAATACAAAATGCATGACCAGAGGTAGTGTAATAGTAGCAATAATAATTATAATATCAAATTATATAACACCTAGTAGATTCTTGACATTTGATTAAACAACTGGAATTCTGAAAGCCATCCTAAATCACAAGATGTATAGGCAGAGGATTGGTTGGCCAAACACCACTTGACCATGGACCTGACAATCCCACCTTCTGGAGTCCAATTTATATAATAGTATACAATAAAAAAAAATAAATAAAAATATATATATGAAAGGTGAAATTAAACAAGAAAAGGGAGAAGAAGGAAGAAAAACGGAAAGAAAAGGAAAGAGGAAAAAAGGAGGAAAAAAGGAGGAAAAAGGGAAAAAGAAAGAAACAAAATTTTAAAAAAAGGGAAAAGGGGAAGATAAACGGAAAAGAGAAATGGAGAAAAAGGAAGAAAAACGGGAAAGAAAGGGAAAAAAGAAAGAAATCAAGGGAGAAATACAACTGAAAGCTCATGACTGCTGGCAACTTCCGCATAGTTGAAAAATCTAAATAGAAGGAGAAAGAAGAAAATATTTCCATGGTCCTGTAACTATTATACTAAGTAAATTTACTGTACTAAAATAAACTGATAAATGGTAAACATGTTTGCAAAAAATGTTGTCATAAAACTCAAGTTTATCTTAATTCTACTATGCTGTCGAAAGTTTGTGTTTAAGTTTCACCTTACACTTCGGTGCCAACCAAGGACTTACGCAAGTTGGAAAAGCTCTCCAAAAATCCATAAAAGCAGCAGCTGACATAAACTACTTTAAAAATAAATACATCTTTCAATCTCAATCAAATACTTTTCATTCAATCTTAATCAAATGACAAGAATCCACTTAGATGTTATATAAAACAAGTAATGAATGTTTCGAATTTTATCTTTCACCTAATAAAATTATTTGTACAATTGCACTTATAAATTGTATATTATGTTATATTCCTATGTTCTATGAATATCTGGAATAATGTTGATAAATTAAGCGTTTGATTGTGCCAGACATTACCAGTTTCTCTGACAATTGTGGATCGTTCTTTAAAGCTTTCCATGTTTGGTTGCAGATGTTCATAAGCTCTTTATAACCAGTTTTTTCATTTAGATCAAAAATGAAAGCTGAATAGCCAGTTGCAGCCTGATGGAGACAAGCAACTCTGTCCACTTCTATTGGAGTTTCTCCAGCTTGGATCATTGCCAGGTCCACAAACACCTTCAATTCCTGCATACCTACAAAAAAGGATTGTCAATTTAAAGTAAATTCAACTATCTGAAATTTATCTCTTTAAACGCATTTTTTGGCAAGTGAGTGAACCAGCACATTGGTGTTTTGTTTTGGATGGGTAACGCATTAAATATTATTATATCAATAACTGTTTATTTACCTTTGATGAAATTTTACCAACCTCCAATAATTAGTTGACAGTAAATAACAACATAAATATGACAGCATCTTTACAAATAACCAAAAACCGTGTTTTTACTTACTTTTAATTTCCTTTTTTATCCAACTAATAAGAGTTTCACTTTTCAGTAATGTTTTCAAACATTCGCTCTCTTCGTTGGTCACCTTTTCAAGCTCTTTACAGGCATTTTCCACGCCAATATCTAATTCTTTTAGGCATTTTTTCTCGAAATCTTTGTTGGTCTGAAATTACAAATACTAATCAAAATTTTCAGGTCAATTATTGTTTTTTTAATATTTAAAAACATTTAACTGTTTTTAAGTAAGATGTCTTTCAAGCTAAAGCTGACTTCTTGCAATTGAAAATGAATTTGTACTTCAATTAAATATTTAATAACAAAAATAATAACTTAACATTTTTAGAAGTAGAGTTAACTAGATTCAAAATATTTTCTGGACATAAACAAATTTCAGATTTAGTCTTTACCGTTGAACACAAAATATCGACGGCTTTGAAGTCACCTTTAAGTTGGAAAGTTTCTCGAATCTCTTGTATAGTGTCTGCTGTATTAAAACATCGGGCAATTTGTCGATAGAGACGGATTTGGTTACAACGCTCTTTGATCCAATTATTTTGATGGCTGTCTGATTCAAAGATTTTGAAATGTGACTTCAAGGTTTCATCAGAGATAGATGATAAGTTGTTGTCAACAGACTGTAATGTGATATTACCAGAAACCAAGGATTTACCAAAGCCTTCTAATTCTTTCTTGACATTTTGCCATATTCTCTTCTCTACATCATCCAATGTCATCAGTTCTTCACTTTCTCCTCGTTGCATTAACACATCATCAATAGTTCTTTGCCAGAACTGTCGGAATATCCGACTCAGGTGAACTTTTTGAATTTCTGGAAGCATTTTAACAACTTCATTTGAAAATTTGAAGTACATAATTTTTAGTGACGGCCTCGACGTGTAAGTTTCGAAAACTTCAGATGGATAGCATAGCACATTTAATTGTAGTGGGTCTCTATCAGTGTTAACTAATTTCTTTGTTTCTTCGATGTCCACAGCCAGCTTCTTCTTTCCATTTCTGTCTTCTACAAACAGATAAAACATTAAAAAGGTAAAAAGGACTCTCTTTATTTTTGATAACAATTGGCTTTCAAACAGCAATGCTCATTTTTTTTTCAAGAATACCAGTGTAGTAATTGTGCATAAAGTACAAAATTAAGATATATTAGTAGACATGTATGCTATTAAGTAAATTAAAATCCATCTTTTAGACAATACAGTAGTTATTACTCAGAGTGCAATGACCCTAAAGAAAACCCATCAATGACCACAGTTTAGCACTGTAGCAAGGAAATCTCACCAATACTGAATGATATCGAACCTACATAATTCAAATTACAGGTCAGACTCAAATTCCCACTTTGAAGAAAAGTTCAATATTCTAGAATCTAAACTTACCCTTTACTATATCACTGCACATTGTCATCATTACGCCAACACTAATCGAAAAATCGTCTAAAGAATTTAGTTCACATTCTCGCTGATGAAGTACTTTCTGGATTAAAACATTAAACTTTATTTTGGTCACGTCAGGTGGCAAGTAGTTCTTTGCTATTCTTGCAACATCCATGAAATTACAGAGTTTAATGAACTGGTCTCTCTCTTGCCGAATCAATTTAAGATCTTTTACTGTAATTGAGCCACTGAAAATGCTGTTAAGTACACAATCTTCCATCAAAGTTTTAGCTTCAATGAGCAAAGACTGGGCATCTGGTGTTAGAGCAATACTGCTTTTGCCCTCGCCTGAAAAATATAACAAAATAGAAGCTTTAAAAAAAACTAATTGCTTATCTTGAAAAACAATTAGCAGAAACTGCAGAATTAAAATTTAATTATTTCTATTCTCTTAGGAGCATGATTTTAATTTATTTTAGTTTAGGAAAATTATGTTCAAAATTGCATCTTTCTACCTATTTATTTTTATTTCAGCACAAATGTTATATTATATCACTCTGAGGTAAGGAAGTGGAACCAAGAATATGAGATTGGAAATGAAGCATGAAAGCATCAAACTATGGTAACACTTGATGTGTAAGTTTGAAAGGAAAAATGCATTACCAGTCATTCTAAAAAAAACAGCAAGTGGTTTCCATTTTAGTAGGTATTGAAGTTCCATGGCATTTTTTTGTGACAGCGATTCCTTAAGTAGATGAGAGAATATTGCCCCATATGTAGCTGCTTTATGTGGCAGACGAAGTGATCTATGTGAGAGTTCATTGACAAATTTCTCTCCAGAAGCACCCTGAAGAATAAAAACATAAATTTATGAAATAATCAAATTAAAGTATTTATTGACATATAAAATATCTCCTACCGAAAAAAAATGAGAAAATGTTGTTTTAGCTATTCAAATTTGCGGTAAACAAAAAAAAAACAAAATAGAGAAAATGTAAGCTATTTGTAATTTGTGCTGAAATAAATAGTAAACTTTTAAGAACTGGCTTGGCATTTATCAATATTTGCTTATATTTTTGCTTAAGCTGAAATATTTAAGTGCTTAAGCAAATTATCAAACCATCTTAGCAGAAAAATTATCTTAGCGATGGTGGCGCTGTAACATTTTATCTCTGCATTTTCACTCCCAACAAGAGACTAGGGTGCATTCTTGTTACTAAGCTCAGAGCCATATATATAAAGAGTTACGTCATTGAAGATTAGAAGCCATTTTGACTTTGCACGCTGCGGGCGTGCGTGTTTATTTTGTATAGCATTTTCCTGTAGTTCATGCATTATTTTTAGATTTTTTTGTCTATGAAATAATGCTTACATTCCGTTTTTTTTTTAGTAATTTATTTTATTAATGGTCTTAATTAGGTAGCCTATATATTTTTTGTATAATAAAAAAAAATAAATGTTACATGCAAGTTGGGATAAATCAAAACAATACACGTCATATAACACACAAATTCACCCCTCTCATATTATTTTTGACACAAACTGCGCTGCCAACATTATCAAATTTCAGAGACTCGTTCATCATTTCATTTCCGATAATTCACCTTTATTATTTTAATTTGTTCATACTCATTTCAGTATATTACCAAATATATCCACGACACTTTACTATTTTATTTAGTCATCAAAGCATGCATTATGAATTGAAAATATTACATAACTGTTATTAATAAAATGTGATGTTTGTTCCAGAATCAATCAAACTTTATAATGTACTAGCACATGCGCGCAATTAGTTTTTCCCGCAAGTACTTCTTTGCACATCGATAATAACCATCAAATATGCAATTAAATATGTTTATATATAAGAAAACGTAGAAATTTGAAAAAAAGTAATTTGTTGCTCCTATACTTTACATGCATCAATGGAGATGATTTTGACACAAATTGATCTGCATATCACGTGACTATAATTCAATGTCATAACTCTTTATATATATATGGCTCTGACTAAGCTTTTATTACTTGAAATAGAGAAAGAGCACAAAAGTCGGAAATACATACTAAAATCATTCGCTCTAAACTTGAATCAATTATCAACATGAAGATCGATATCATTGTTTTAGCGCACTAGAGTAGCCTTTCAGAACGTTCAATGTTCCGGCCTAGCGAGCTCACGTCAAAACATTTTTCATCTTAAAGGCCAATTTACATGTTACGTTACGGGGAAAACAAAAAAATAGAATATATGTTACTTCTTATGACCATTTACACAGAACGCGTAGCGGACAGGCGGTTGAGCGGAAAAACGCTCAGGATAGAAACAGATTCAATTTTATGAAAATACTGCGCTGTAATTGTGGATTCTGGCCAATTAACGACATGATTGATGTGACGTCATCTATTAACAACTTTTTTGCTAGAGTTCCATAGTAGGCCTAACGTAGGCCGTAGCAGTGACTGTATAAGGATTGCAACATGCAGTAGTCTCAAGGCCTACAAGCACCTACTTTCCACCACACACCACTCGCAAGCAAGCAATTCAGTTTTACGCTTACCATTACCGCTCGTCTGTGTAAATTGGCCTTAAAGCAGGGTGTTGTTCGTCTTAGATTTAAGACAAAATTAAGAAAATATTTTTGCCTAGATATATTAATAATCTGACTTAACTTGACTTTCACTAGTCAAAGTTTTCGATCAAAACATATCTCATAATGCAACGCGCTTATATTTGGCTACTCTGTATGCATAATCATAAACTTCCTCGCGATCTGTGTGAAAACACCTTCTAAACCGTGACAAGTTCTAAACAATCCTAATTAGCATCATGCATATATGTATACTCATGGTTTAAAATCTTTGTTTACTTTCGCTCGCGACGATTTTCCAGACGAAATGTAATCAAATTAATTTAGCTGTTAATTACGTAAAATTGTTGTTTTTTGCTCAAATTTTCGACTTAAAGTGAATAACTTTAATCATTAGGCGCAGGAGCCCCGGATAGCGTTACGAAGTCGTTAACTCTGTCAGCCCATGGTCAGCCCAACTAATGTGTTTTTCCCAAGGACAATTTATCAATAACTAAACTTTGTCACCACCCATAAGTGTGCTGTTCATTTCCTATTGACCAATGAACAACAATGTAACTGGACCTTAGTTTCTTGCTATTCGACCTTGGGTGCAAATTATACAATTAATTGATGTTAAGGCCACTGACTACTCTTTTCTGTATAGAAACACTGAATTGACTGAATAATAAGAAAACCCTACAATAATTTCTACTACTGTACTACTTGATATGGTGTTATACAAGAACTATATTAAAAGAATTGAATGTATGGAGAATAAAAAAAAAAAGTTAAACGTTATATGTAAAACATCACTTAGATGATATCATTTTCTAAACATTGTTTCATTAGTTATATCACGGAAAAATAAGTTAGTTATAAATAAGTAAGTTATTTCTCCATGAAAGATTCTCCATTGTTATATTCACATCACATATATTTATATTTGGTTTTACACGTAATATTTCATTAAGAATTTCATTTTCTGACAATGTGATTGAAAAAATAGCCAATTATATTGGCGACCCTAAACGATGATGTTTACTGTTGGGCCTACAGAAATGATACAAATTCTCAGTTGATATGACACAAAATTTACAGAATTCAGCACTAACAACATACCATATTCTTCAGTTCAGGTCACAAGTTTCAGGGGCGACAATGCAAATCCCGCCAAAATTGTCCTTCTAATATATCTCTGTATTGCCAAGTAACACACGGGAAAAGAACAAATAAAAAATAAAAACCATTCAAAACAGACCTGTTTCTGTTTTAAAAAAGATTGAAATGAAATAATTCTTTTTAAACACTGTACTGTACTTGGAAACACGTACTTGATTTGTGATATCCTCCGTTAAAAATACAGTAGAACCTTTTTTCTGAAAGTGTCCCCTTAATAGGGGTTCTACTGCCCCTGGAACACTTCCTAAAAAAACTTGTCCTCTTCATAGAGGTTTCGCAGAAAAAAACCAATACCAATACTGATCTGGACTCGGAAATTTAAAATGTAGCAGGCAACGTTTCACCAATGAAAACTTTCAAGACAGACAAAGTATCATAATTATTATGATATCCATTTTTATTTAATAACGATAAATGGATATAATTATTTCGTGTTTTTTGTTATTTTGTGATGGAAAAAATATTGAGTGAACATTGGCACTGAGCTTAAATGTTCCCCGTCCCCTTAATGTCCCCTTTATAGGAGTGTCCCTTCAGTAAAGATTGGCTGTTTCGCTCCTTAATAATAAATTATGGTGTCCATCTTATGTCCTCTCAATTTTAATGTACTACACCCGATAATAGAATACACATCTAGCTCGTGTGCACTTTAAAGAACCTAGTACATCTTTCGAGACGAGTAGGGGGTTACCCCGGTGTATTAGTACATCACAGCCACTGATCATAACTGGGCCCTCTGGGAGACCAGTCTTTGGCTGAAGAGGTTACCCAGTATAAATATATATTTCAATTCAATTCAATTCAATAGAATAACTGTACAGTAGGCTCCCATTTGATGCAATGTGTTACCCAATGTGCTCAATTTGATTGTGCTACCCAATCCATGCTATCCATTTGAAATAATGTGCTATCCATTTGAAAGAATGTGCTACCCGATAATCCGTAAAGAATAATGTACAGTACAATTATATCCATTTGATTGTGCTACCTAATGTGCTATCCATTTGAAATAATGTGCTATCTATTTGAAAGAATGTGCTACCCGATAATCCTTATAGAATAATGTACAGTACTATATCCATTTGATTGTGCTACCCAATGTGCTATCCATTTGAAATAATGTGCTATCCATTTGAAAGAATGTGCTACCCGATAATCCGCATAGAATGTACAGTACAGTTATATCCATTTGATTGTGCTATCTATTGTGCTATCCGTTTGAACTAATGTGCTGTCTGTTTGAAATAATTCAGGTTTTTTATTTTGAATATGTTTTGCTATCCATTTTAAACGTGCTAAACAAGTTACATATTTGTTGATATAAGTTTGCGGTACACCACGTATAGGCCTATTAGTTCTGAAAAGAACTGTTGAGTTGCTCGACGTTTCGATTTACTCCAAAAGCTATTCCATCATGCCGTATTCGGAGAATCGCCCACAAGTGTTTTCTCAGTGCAGGGTATGTTCCGTATGGGGTTTTGTATGCTATTTTTTAATAATGTACAAAAAATGAAATGAATAATCATAATAAGTATCGGTATGTACGGAGAAAGCTCGAGCGGAAGTCAAGAGTTACTTTTGCCAACAAGACGAAGCGCGAAACAAATAAAAACGCAGCGCGAAACATCTGAAATGATATACAATTTCTTAAAACATGAAAACACAGAATATTATATTAATATAACTTTTTAATATTTCCAAAGGCTCGGACATGGAAGAAGGGCCTTAAAAACTGAATTGCTTTATGTTAGACCACATTTCCATAACTTTTCAAAACTCATCGAACCCTCTGCTAGTAGGCCTAATAGGAGCGTATCGCCAAATCATTAGAAAAAAAAACATGGCATGAAGATGTAATTAATCAAACAACGGCCAAAGAATACCAACAATTTTAATTTAGGTTTCAATTCTTAATTAATTGGTGGACTAAGCCTAGTTTGAAACTGTAGTGACCATTTATTTTAGAAAGAAAGATAGAAAAATTTGTTTCCATCTCCATGTTAATACCAAGGCACTTTTCAATAAAAAATTCGGGCCTAGTATTCTTGCAAGGTCGTCACAGCTCCAGTTACAAAGGTCGTCACAGCTCCAGTTACAAACGGTGATACAAAGTGTCAATCATTTGACCAGTGAACAGCCCACTGGTAGGATAGTCCTTGAAACTGTCCGTAAAACACATTAATCACTCACATCAGTCATGCCGCTAATGGTTGAAAACCTCCCTTTTTGGGGTTTTCAAACGTAACGCTATCCGGGGCTCCTGCGCCTAATGTATTACTTTGATATAGCCAATTTAAATTTAGAATATTTTGACCTTCATTTTTTTGTGTTTCAAGGGACAATACATCTTTAAGATGTTTTTTTGAAAAATCCGCCCCCTGGTATACAGCACAAACATAGTGCAGTGCTGGCCTGTTGGGTTGTCGCATTAAGTACAAAGAAAATCAAGATGACTAATGGTTTTAAGTGCAAGAAAAATAAATAATGGTGTTGCACAATTGTGAGTAATAGTGCAATTTTCATAGTAAAAGATATATAAATAAATGTAACATAAAATTCTAGAAATAAAGGTGCCCATTTTCTATACAGCATAAACCTTGGTTCTCACTAGGACGCAATGCAAGGACGTAAGCGCAACACAAGTAATTTGACAAGTCACAAGTGATGGATTATTCAAGCTGTCATTGTCATTGGTAAATTCACTTGTTTTGCACTTATATCCTTGCATTGCATTCCATTTGGAAAATCTTAAAAAAAAAAAAAATGTTACCTCCATAACTTTATCTATGATACCAAATGCTGCTTCAGAAAAGGCTGCCTCAATACTTTGATGTAAATTGCTGAAATCTGTATCGCAATACAATTTCACTACATCTTCTTCTCCATAATATTTCAATTTCTATAATCAATAAAATGTTCACATGGTAAGACTTACAATTATACTGTAAACATTTCTATTCTCATACACACTTATATGATATATTGAATATCCCAAAACAAGAGAAAGAAAACAAAAGAGCGCCTAGATGATTTTTCTATTGTGTTTTAGACAAGCTGCACAAACAGTCTACAATTACAACAAAAATAAAAACCCATTTTATAATCAAGAAATTTACGAAACATAATACAACATTACAACACTAGAATTAACCTGTGTTAAAATCATTAATAATCATTAGATGATTTAATGAGAACATCCACCATTTTTAGCCTAATTTGCCTAAACACGTTTTTTTCGTTTGGAATATTTGATATCACAGCTAAACTAGAGAACACTTAAATCTAATCTGGTTATAAAATTCTGATGATTCTCTGATTTGTCGGAAGTACAATGGAAATTCTATTCTAGTCTCTAGTCTAGGTATTTTTTTGTACAACATTACAAAATTGAACAACCCAAAAAAAAACAGTGACTTAATTATTAGTGTGTAGAGGTATAAATAATAATAAGTATAAGTATAATAAAGGTGGCTGGAGAAAATTAAAAATGAAGATTTGTATAAAAGAACATTAGAGATTGAGTGGAGAAAAGGTTGCAAAGAAAAGAAGGCTGACATGGTATGGTCATATGCTCCGATTAAATGAAAACACACCAGAGACTCAGTGAAAGACCAAAAGACCAAAAGGAAGACCAAAAACAACATGGATGACAAACATAAAAAAGGAAACAGAACTTTTCACATGCAGACCTATACAATGCTTGCTAAAAAATGAGTTGTGAACACTAATAAATGAAAGCATCGATAAGATTCCAATTTTTATAACCTTCAACAATGGTCTACTATTTAGGCTCTGTTTAAATAAAATTTCATTCATTCATAGAAAGGGACTCTATTAGTGACAGTTGACTCAAGACTAAACTGATTAAAAAATATATTGATTGATTAATTAAAATAGTAAAATATACAAAGTATATAATATAGATATGAGATTAGAAAAATACAATAAAATTATTTCTCAGAAAGGAGCCAAGATAAATTTGACCAAAAATAATTACCTGTTGGATGTTTTCTTGTAAACTCTCATATAAAGATTTGTTCCATGTTTGGTTGAACACATCACATTTAAACATTAAGAATAAGCTATTCAAACATTTCAGCTGGTAAAATAATTTATAAATAAAAAATTGATAAAAAACAACTAAAAATATTTTATTTTTGCCTATGTTGCTGAATGCTTAAATTTTGGTATTTCTAGTTTTGGTGAATTTATGCGCAAGTCTATTTATAGTTTTTTGTTACTGTGAATACTGTGTGTGAAAAACTGCTTTTTAATTCCAAATTGTATGCCAGCTGGTCTGGCATTTTACATTAATCTTTTACTATTATATATTTTTGATACTTCATGTTATTTTTATATGCTAATATGCGAAATAAAAGTTGTTATTTCGAAGATAAGTTGTATACAATATACAATAGATATAATTAGATTGAAGTTCCGCAAACTACGGGCGGCCTGGCCTAAAAGCAAACAAAACTTAAACTAGATTTAATTCGTCAATATGACAAATTATAGGTTATATGCATTGATTTATATAAAGATAATTGATTTTTAAAAGATATATTGATTGATTGATTTTGTCAGAATCTTTAATTATTTATAATATATGAAGATATGATCTTGCTAACGCAAATACAATAGCCGGTGTCAAAATCCGATCAAAAAGATCCCTCTGAGTATAATGTCATAAACCACATTTATTACATAATAATAAAGACATAAGTTACTTTTTATCTAGATTTCATTATAAATCATGTGTATAATCTATACACTAAGAAATAAAATACAATACGGATAATAAAAAATCTTATTTCGTTTCGTTTCCCAGCTGAGACTCGATCTCGGTACCTTGAATGCTAAAGACACGAGCACAGACCACCGAGCCATACACAACTGATAAACCTTGAAGAAAGATTCCTCCGTGTATTTACTATACAGTAACCACTGTTGTGCAGATAGATTATTGCATACCGCAATGAATTATAATTTTTTACTATGATGACATCTTTAACAATTTAAAAAATTGACGCACTTTAAAAGTATATACTTTTACCTTTAATATATGAACATTTTAAAGAATAAAGTTAATGTTAAGTTTGTTATTTCGGCCCAAGAAAATATCATAGTTTGTTTGATTGTCGAAATTGATTAAAAAAAATTTAATATGCAATTAATGATGACTTAATCAAATAAATCATACAGTTGATACATACACTTTAAGAAAATGAAATGCAAAATAGGGGTTCCCGAGCATTCTGATCTATATTAATTTAAAAATTTAGCATATTTTCACCATTTTGTTAACTTACATGTGCGTAGCCTGTCACTTTTGACGTGCTCGTATAACATAATTTCGAGTTGAAAAGTGAATAAAATATGATGAAATTATTAAAGAAAGGTTGTAAAACAGAAATCGGGAAAAAGAGTGCGCATTAACCTGAAATGTACTTTAATTTCATAGAAAATCAATTTAGACAATTTTGAAAATTTTAAGCGCGTGTACGCATGCGTTATATGCGCTACGCACGTAAATGTATTGCCATATTATGAAATATGACCTGAAATTTATGAGTTTCAATTTGGTTTAATTATGGTACATGATTGTGAAGATATGATTCCAAATGTGATTTCGTTAAATCATGCGTAAACCACGTAATTTTTGATTGCACACTATGAAAAGACAACCACATCGATTCCTGGCCATAAGGAATATACTCTGAAAAATTTACTTAGCTAGATGAAATTGATGACAAGATAATTGACGGACAAAATAGTGCTAAGGAAAGAATAAATAAAGAAAAAAAGATTCTGACAAAATCAATAATATGCATGATAAATGCATATAACCTAGTTATTGGCAGTATTTATTTATTTTTCTAAGTCCACAAATTCATTCAATTTCCATTTAGGCCTACCAAAAGCAAGCCTACTAAATATCATGTTTTTATTGAAAATAATAATTACACTTTGCTAGCTTCAGTAAGAATTACAGTACTTACCATACTATCAGCATAATACCAATTAGCAGTTTCAAACAAACTCTTTATCAGAATATTCATATGTTGTGCAGCATCAAAAACATATTCTTGAGTTGTCTCCATCCAATCAGTCGAATGAGTCGCACATTTGTTTACACTGGCAACAAACAATTGCAGCAGCAATACAACTGTTGTAATTCTGTCTTTTTTAGGAGATTGTTCCAGACAAATTTTCAACGCTTCTAAGACAATTAGTGTTGTATTATAGTTGTTTGAACTGCAATTTAATTAAAACCAACAATTTTAAAAATAATTATTCTGTGTTACACCTCTTTTTAACCTATGTTGTCACTCTCATTTATTGGAAGGAATTTACTTATTATAGTTATAGCAATTAGAATATCTTGTAAAATATTGATTGACCTCCGCGACACAGTGGGCCATTTCGGCCCAAGGAAGACATTTTTAAACGGCTTCAACATGGGCCGAATCATCTTGGGTCTAATAACTACTTTCCATTTAAAATTAGTTTTTGTAGTTACAAATCCTTGTACATCGAATCCATGGTATTATAGCATTTAAAAACAAGGTGTCTAGGATAATGACTTTAAAGGGAATTGAAATGAACAGATACCTTACATATTTAATATTTTTTATCTATAGATACAATATACAGGATCAGATTATTTGGAAAGCTGTAACTGGCAACATGAAGAAAAAAAAAGGTGACGATGACATTTAAACAAATCATGCATATTTTAAAAACATCATTAAACAAAAATGTTAATAAGGAATGTGTTTTTAAACATATATTTCAAGTGGTTAAAATATTATTTGAATGAGAAACACCACTGAAAGATACAGAACAGACTGTTACTGGTTTCATGTGTCATTCAAGAAAAAGAGGGTTAAATTTCAACCTAAGCTACCGCCAGTGCGCCCTCATGGGCTAGAGTTGCTCGTGCTTTGTGGCTTTGATTTCCTTGTTGTTGTATTGAGTTATTGATTGTTATTAAAATACATTATTCGCATTACATCGGTCTATGTGTGATCTGTAGAGTTGTGGCATATAAACATCAACCTTATTGGCGTGGTGGCAGCCCAAGATATTCGGACCTTCCGCTTAAAACCAGTGAGTTATTAGTTGTTGAACTTAGGCCTAGCCTAGGCCCATCCATACCATTATCTACGAGATCGCACTAACGCACAGAGGCGTACGACCAGCCAGCACATATAGCTGGTAGGATGGCGAACGTTAACAGAGCTCCTAAACAGTGGAGCTTAACCAAAACTGAAACAATAAACTCATTTGAGTCATGGCGGCAGAACATTATTTATACACTTTCGTTGGATGAAAATTTTGCTCCATTCTTGATGGAAGGCACACAATGGGGCCCCAAAACCAGAGCATCTCCACTCCGCCTATTTGAGGACGATGATGACACTGTCCCTAGAGCACGTCGACGTACTGCTCAGCAAAAGGTACACATGCTCGAGCTCATGCTAGGCCAGATCGCAAACTTCTGTCCTGTTATTTCTCGAAGCACAATTGTTAAAAGCTCCACGTCCATCTCGCATATCTGGCAGGCCATCCGACTTCACTATGGTTTCCAAACGACCGGAGGTCACTTCTTAGACTTTGCCACTATTCACCTCGAGGCTGGTGAACGTCCAGAAGATTTGTATCAACGACTATTGGCATTTGCTGACGATAATTTGCTACGCACTGGAGGCGGAATTAATCATCACGGCGTCGCGATCACAGAGGATGAAGAAATGACACCTACTGTGGAGAACTTTATTGTGTTAACCTGGTTATCCCTTATCCATAAAGACCTCCCGCGTCTAGTCAAGCAACGATATGGAACTGATCTGCGAGATCGTACCCTGGCGACAATAAAGCCCGAAATTTCGCAAGCGATGGATTCCCTTCTCGATGAATTGCATGCTACAGAAGACACACGCGCAATGCGTACTTTCGCAACACCTCCCACGGTCAACTATCAACGCGCTTCTCGCACGTCTCGTAATACTACTAGTCATATTCGTCGACAGCTAAAGTCTTGTCCTCTTTGCAAACAGGCTGGTCGAAAGCATGACACCCACTTTCTCAGTGGATGCATTCACTTACCTGAACAGGACCGGAAGTACATGGTCAGGGCTAGACAGGTCATCGGAATCATTGAAGGTATCGAGGAGACTGACGTTAGCTATGACGCCAGTTTAGCAGATAACCAGACAGAACAGGCTGCACTACGCGTGCAGATCAGACAGTCGCCCTATCTCGACGTTTTCCACAATCACTACACGGCACGTATTACTATCGACAGTGGTGCCACCGGTAATATGATCTCCCTTGCCGCAGCGACAGCCCTATCGGCCGAAATTAGAGAATCATCTCAATCAGCCCACCAAGCAGATGGCTCATCTCCATTAAAGGTTGTCGGCGAGACAACAATTACATTTTCCCGCGACCATATTGAACTTCTTTTTGACGGCCTCGTAGTCGAACGACTCGATGTGGATATTCTGGCAGGCACACCCTTTATGGAAAACAATGACATCGCCATTCGTCCAGCGAAACGTCAAGTAGTCATAGGGAACACTTCTTCTTATACGTACGGTTCTAAGGACACTACTAAGACCCCTGCCATTCGTCGCGCTCAAGTATTACGCGCTCCTAGCAGCTTAACTACTCTGTGGCCCGGTGACTTCATAGAGTTACAAATCCCAGAAGGTGTTTCGACTCATGATAATGAGCTCGCCCTTGAACCTCGCAGCTATACTCATCGACCTCCTACCTGGCCAGAGTATGGTACTATTCACAGCATTGACGCATTGAAATTGAAATAGTACCATACTCTGGCCAGGTACAGGAGGTCGATGAGTATAGCTGCGAGGTTCAAGGGCGAGCTCATTATCATGAGTCGAAACACCTTCTGGGATTTGTAACTCTAAATTGAATTGAAATTCGCATTGAAAATAACACATCATTACCTCAGGTTCTTAAACGAAACGAACACTTCTGTCAGATACGCCCTGTCTTTGTCCCGGACGACTGTAATACCAATGACCACACTTGTAAACCTCCTGTGAAAACCAGTTCATTACCACGCCCCACACAATCGACACTACATTCATTGCAAATTCACCTTGACCCTGATCGTATCATTCCCCCTACAATCCGACAAAGATTTAAATCTCTTAACGAAGAGTTCGATGTTGTTTTTGATCCGCATATCAAATGCTATAATGGCGCAGCCGGTCCCTTCCAAGCCGTCGTTAATATGGGCCCTGTACAGCCACCACAGCGAAAAGGCAGACTTCCACAGTATTCGCGAGACAAACTTGTTGAGCTTCAAGAGAAGTTCGACGACTTAGAGAAGATGGGTGTTTTTGTGCGACCTGAAGATGCGGGTATTCAAGTAGAATATTTAAACCCATCATTCTTAGTAAAGAAAGACAGCGGAGGATTCTGCCTTGTAACCGCCTTTGCGGATGTCGGTCGATACGCGAAACCTCAGCCTTCACTAATGCCCGACGTCAACTCTGTACTTCGTCATATCGCTAGGTGGAAGTACATTATCTCTACAGACCTCACTAAGGCATTTTATCAGATACCGCTTTCACGCGAATCGATGAAGTACTGCGGAGTGGCCACGCCCTTCAGAGGAATCCGTGTATACGCCAGGTCTGCTATGGGAATGCCGGGATCTGAAACAGCGCTGGAGGAACTAACCTGCCGCGTCTTGGGAGAGCTTCTCTCTGAAGGCGTCATTGCCAAGATTGCAGACGACCTCTACTGCGGAGGAGACACCCTAGATGAGTTACTTTGCAACTGGCGCCGACTGCTGTCCGAACTTTATAGATGCGGGCTCAGTCTCTCAGCAAGTAAAACATTTATCTGCCCAAAAACTACCACTATACTCGGGTGGACATGGTCCCTTGGCACGTTAAGAGCCAATCCACATCGTATTTCGACGCTCGCTACGTGTTCTCCCCCTAAGACTGTAAAGGGCCTCCGATCGTTCATTGGGGCGTATAAAGTGCTCGCACGGGTTATCCCCAACTGCGCTTCCATCCTCACACCTTTAGACGATGCTGTGGCTGGCCGACAGTCCCAAGACAAAATCACGTGGTGTGATGCCCTTTGTGAAGATTTTCAGACTGCTCAAAAGTTGCTCACAACCAGCCAAACAATCACGTTACCCCATCCAGATGACCAGCTTTGGATAGTCACTGATGGTTCAGTAAAAAGACACGGAATTGGGGCAACACTATACATTAGACGAGACGATAGTCTGCGGATCTCCGGATTCTTTAGTGCAAAACTTAGAGCTCGACAGCTTACGTGGCTCCCGTGTGAGATCGAAGCCCTGGCAATCGCTGTCGCAGTTAAGCATTTTAGTCCATATGTTGTTCAATCTACTAAACGAGCTTGTGTTTTAACTGACAGTAAACCGTGCGTGCAGGCTTTTGAAAAGCTTTGCCGGGGTGAATTTTCCGTGAGCCCCAGAGTATCAACTTTCCTGTCCTCCGCTAGCCGATACCAGGTTTCCGTTCGACACCTAGCTGGTTCCGCGAATGTTCCCTCAGACTTTGCAAGCCGCAATGCTCCTGAATGCATTGATGCCAATTGCCAGGTATGTTCCTTTGTTCAGCGCTCTGAGGAATCAGTTGTACTCAGAATCGCTTCACACGATTTCATCACAGGTCAATCCAAGCTGCCCTTCACAAGTAGGTCCGCATGGCTTTCACTACAATCTGAATGCCCTGATTTACGTAGGGTACATGCCCACTTAATCCAAGGTACGCGTCCTTCTAAAAAGGTTACCGATAAGAGAGATGTCAAACGCTACCTCGCTGTCGCATCACTTAGCAAAGACAACCTTCTCGTGTCTCTCGTTCATGAGCCACTTGCTCCTCCACGAGAAAGAATTATTGTTCCACGCCCGTTTTTGCATGGCCTGCTTACTGCCTTACACATCCGATTAGACCACCCGACTTGTCACCAACTCAAACAAATGGCACATCGATATTTTTATGCCCTCGACATGGATAAATCGATCGAAGTCACCACCTCATCTTGCCACCAATGCGCCACCCTTCGCCGAATTCCTAAGGCCTCTATCGATCAGTCTACTGGCGACCCACCGGAAACTGTGGGTGTTACATTCGCTGCAGATGTCATGAAGCGCAATCGTCAATTCATTCTGATTGTGAGAGAAGCGGTAACGTCATTCACAGTCGCTTGTTTTCTTGACAACGAACAGCGTAACTCACTTCGTGACGCTCTTATCCGAATGTGCGTTGAGCTCCGTCCCCTTGATGGTCCCCACGCCATTATCCGTGCCGACGGGGCACCCGGATTCCAAGCACTTGTTAATGACTCATTACTCAAGCAGGAACGCATCTGTATTGAAATAGGCCGACTTAAAAATGTTAATAAAAATCCAGTTGCCGAGAAGGCTATTCAAGAACTGGAAGATGAGCTACTTCGTTTGGATCCTGACGCTGGTTTTATCTCGCCTATTGCACTCGCTCGTGCAACCGCACAACTCAACTCACGCATTCGCTCCCGTGGTTTATCCGCTCGTGAGATGTGGACCCAGCGTGACCAGTTTTCCCACGAACAGATCCCACTCTCTGACCTCGAGCTTATCCGCGAACAGCACTCATCACGCACCTCTAATCACAAATACAGTCGAATTTCAAAAGCTCCCACTCGTGAACTTGCTCCTGCAACTCTTGTGGAGGTGGGTGATCTTGTATACCTGTATGCAGATCTTAACAAGTCTAACGCTCGTAAGAGATACCTTGTCGTATCCGTTGATGGTACATGGTGTTGCGTTCGCAAGTTCAGTGGAACCCAGTTACGAAACACATCGTACCGTGTTAAGCGATCCGAATGCTTTAAAGTTCCTAGCTCTATACTTGCTCCTAGTACACTTACCTCACGAAAGTACCAGAGTGAGGGATCGGACAATGAGGATAATACATTTGGACCTACCGTGGTTGCCCCTGTTCAGCCTGTCATTCCTGTTGAGATATCTTCTCCGCTTGTCGACGGTGCCACAAACACCGTCCTTGAAGATGTTCATGATTCTGATCCGCCCTACAACCAGATTCGCGATGAACCAACTTCTCAGTCTTGTTCAAGACCTCAACGCTCTCACCACCTACCAAACCGATTTTCTGAGTTTATTATGGACTAGTGGTTTTACGATCTTGCACGATATTTTATTTTTTTTAAAAGTTTCACTCAGAATAACATGATTTTATTTTTTGCTTTGATTTTGTGATGCCGGTTCCCATATGTTTTGCTTTTCTTATGTTTTGCTTTAAAGGATATTGTTTTAGATTAAAACTGATTAAGAAAGAAGAGGAAAGAAAAGTAGTCACGCCAGTGCGCCCTCATGGGCTAGAGTTGCTCGTGCTTTGTGGCTTTGATTTTCTTGTTGTTGTATTGAGTTATTGATTGTTATTAAAATACATTATTCGCATTACATCGGTCTATGTGTGATCTGTAGAGTTGTGGCATATAAACATCAACCTTATTGGCGTACTGTATTCTTATAATCTATATATAAATTATGCTTAATTTTGAAATAGGCGAGCACAATGGAAAACTATTGTAAAGATCTCCGCCTTGGATATCTACCTTATCTATCTCAGATGTACCGCGAAACGTAGATTTGATAACATTAGTGTTCACTATTACGATATTCTTCCATATTTCTATCTTAGGAAGATATTATTATTAAAAATCGTGTGAACGCAAGTAGTAATTGCTTGATCATGGCCATTAATCGCCACGTTCTTAATGTGTCAAGAATGCACATACAATGGAATGCTTTGTTGCATTGACTTTTTATATTTACATATCTTTGTTTTTGTTCTATGAGCTGTTAGATTAAGATTTTTTTTTCTCTCTTTTGCTATCGATATAATATTATGTCACCATGATATTCCGAAATAAAAAGATAAATGAAAAAAATGAAATTATAAAGGGTTTTAAAAAAATATTTCATCGTTAGATTTTCAACCGTACGTAGAAGTAATTCCCGGGTTGTTGAGTCATCACTTTGCGACTTTCTGGTTTTAACTAAGTATTTGCTGCCGTTGGTGGCGATATTAATTTTTGCTGTTTTGTTTATTTTTCGTGAAGACAGCAAAAAAAAAATTACACAAGCATATTTTGTGGAAATTGTAAAATCAGTATATAAGATTACATTGAGAGAACTGATAAGGCCTATATTTGAAATTGGGTAAAACCCTGATAGTCGAATAATGGTGGCCGAGTTGCTGTGTTAGGTCTGTAACTGCGTGTCCCGTTAAGACCCAGGATGATTCGGGCCATGTTGAAAGTGGTTTAAAAATGTCTTCCTTGGGCCGAAATGGCCTACTGTGTCACGGATGTCAATCAATATTTTACAAGATGTTTAGGTGCCAAAATAATGACTACCAATTAGGCCTACCGTATTTATTTGATGATAAAAAAAATAAATAAAGCAGCCCGCCTCTTGCCCCCACCATAAAAATCCATCTAATCCAACGCCCATACATATCAGTATTGTATTATAACACAATTTACCAAGCATTTCTTATTGTAATTTTGTTGTATTTGTTCATATCTAGAGGAATTTATTTGATTATAAATGTTACCATATTACCCTAACAAATTTAAGGCCTCTCTCGAATAAGCACCTCCCTCAAATGAATGCATCCCCCCTAAAACCCTACCAAACAATAAACACTGTACTTTAAAAATGTTATAATTATATTCATCATCTAATTAGATGCATTTCAATAATGGTAACCGACCTCCGAAAATTTCCAGGCCAGAACGTCCTTCTACAACCTGTAGAGGGGGAGCGAGCGAAGCGTGCTCACCCTCTAGTAATAATAATAATATAATAATGATAAAAATTACCTTTCTACGTCATCTTTCATATTTTCATTTATTACGGTGAGGACAGTCTGAAATTCCTAATTGGCCAAAAAAAGTTCATTTTAGATTTTGGTTATTTATAGAAATTAGGGAGCTTTTGATTTGCAACATAAGAACATTATTGTACGAATACAGGGAAGTTAGGATGTGCTTCTCTCTATTTATTCCTCAACACAATTTTGGTGGTTTATAGGTCCAAATGAGCACCGATGACACATCAATGCATAGGTCACAGATCATTGGGGTGGGGGATGGTGTTTGCTAAATCTCGCAAATTGTAATGTAAAAGATAGGACATTAAATTAAGCTCAGCCATTAATTTCACCATTTTTAGGCCCTGGGTCCCCCTATTTCAAAATCCTGGATCAGCCACTGTAAAGCATCATTGTCATTCGCCACTTTTTCAACAAAAATTGCTTTACCTTTATTGTATCAGAACGAGGATGACGGCAAACAAAAATCTGGTGAACCCAATTTGCAACTGCACAGCATGTTATATGAAAATCAAACTTGGCAATAGCGAATATCTCAGTCAGCTGAATTAAGCTAAACGATGATAAAAATGTACACTGAAGCAGAATATCAACTTGGAAAAGAAACTGAAGATCTTTCAATATTCCTGGTAATTGCTGCCTATATAAAAATAAAAATGAATGTTGTATCAATATACAAATGCAGTTCACCCCCTTAAATTATAGGGAAGTTTAGTTCTGGTTTATAGAACGTCATGGATGCAAAAACGTATCATAAAATAATAAGACACTTATTCATTCAATACTGTTTATTGGAAAAATCAGTTAGGCTACTATAATTTACTAGTAGGTCTACTAGGTTTAATGTGTATTGTTGTACCCGAACAGGTTTTTGCAGTAGATATGGTTACATGCATGTTTTTTTTCAAATGATTGAAATACATTTATATGTATAAAATATTTTATTATATAAAATATACCGTTCCTGCTTGCAACAGGTCAACCAATAGTACATAATAAGAAAGTTTATTTGAATACTTATTTGTAGGGTTTCTATTTATTAAACATTATACCACACCAGAATGCTGCTTAGAACTAAAAATATTCTCAATGATCAATAAATATGAATAAACATTCAAACTAAACTAACTAATCAACTTAAATGTATGAAGAAGATACTTACATAGTTCTATTTTGCTGCATTTTACTTTCCCTAACCTCCAGGCAGTTATATCCCCACAACCGTTCATCATTGTAACTATGATTATGCAAACTTGCAGGCCATTCCATTGGCTTTGAGTCACCACGCAAGAAGTGCAGAAGAGGCATCACCAGCAACCAAGATGCATTAACATTGGTGTCTGATGTTATAATCATGTTGCACCAATCCTCAAGCGATTTGATTATATCACTGAGAAAAAATGATGGCATTTTATACAGAAAATAGCAATTTTTTTACAAACATCTTATTATCAAAATCATCAATATAATATTTTACTTACTGAAGTATAGGATTAAACTCTTCCTTGATTTGTTCAATAATACAGTCATACTGTTCTTTGCTAATATTTGGTGGTAGAACTAATGCATGTAGTAAGACTTCTGGTTGATTCAAATAGATTTTAAAGTTCACAAGTATGTGGACTATAGCTAAGGCAGACATTAATGCATTAACAATTACATCACTGTCAGTATCGTTGGAAGCAGAATAACTTCCCAACTGGTTGACCTTTGGCTCAAGATATTGAAAAATAACCTGTGATTAAAAAAAACAACACACATAGGTGTTTCTATAAATGTTGGCCTCATATTTTAAAGTGGTGGTATAATAGAGGGAGAGATGACATCACTTTAAAATTGATAATACAAACTGTTTTGCAATAAAATAAATAAGATTGAAAATAAATATTTAAAAAATAATACAACATATGCTATATAATATACAATAAACTGATCATAAATATATAATGAAACATACTTGACAATAAAAAAAAACAACATAGTGTGTTCAAGAGCTATACCTCAAATGATGAATACCCAGCAGGAACCCAAAATACTGTTGATGAATATTGTGTCTGTGTTGATACTCCTTCCATACATTTAGCAACATGAATGAACTTCTGAAGAGCTTCACAAGGCTTCATTGGTTTACTATTTTCACACACAAAACCTTCCCAAGCAGGAAGGTATGACAACAAACCAACTTTATAGTCTGCTGCTATACGCTCATTACGATTTGACACTGTATCACCACGAAAAAATCCTTTGACATTTTTAAATGCTTGTGAAAATGACCATTTTTGATCACCTGATTTTTCTTTCATGGGGGATGTTAGATTAACCTGGTGTATCATGTTGTCATATTGATGCCACACTCCTAAAATAAACATTTCAAGATTTTGAGATGTAACAAAAAAATATTATTATTACTTTTGTCCTTATGCATAGTACCACATGTAACTAAAATATCCAAAGACAAATAAACTGTACCTTCTGCACATGGGTTCATCCTTTTTGTTATCAGTGCTCTGTTAGTAATTAAATAGCTAGATTGATTGTAGAGATGTTCATATTCATACACTTCTTTCCCATCCTTGTCCTTTCTAACATGACAATATTTGTATGGAATATTGTACTTGAGATAAGATGGTTTAATTTCAAGCATGCCTTTCATAAAAACATAGTTGTTTTCAGTTCTGGAACAGAGAATATTCAATATTTTATTATTTTTTAATTGGGTCAGCATGTTCTAATGAAATACAAAATATTAATAAGAATTGCTATCTCAAGAATTGGACAAAAATGCCTATCTCAAGAATTGGACAAAAATGCATTATTTTTCACAAACACTGAGTTTCCTCTGTGAATACACTAAAAGTGTGCGATCTTTTTTCATTTCAAGAATATATGAGAAAATTGGTCTATAGCTTCCTACAAAAAGTTATTTAGTACGTTCTGTAAACAACCATTTTCTTGAAACTAGGGAATGTAAGTGAAACTGGGTGGGACTGGGTGTGAAAGCTAAAACAATATTAAGTGGGAGGGATTGAAACTAGACATAGAAAAGTATTGTTTATTTAGAGGTGTGAACAACAAAAACCATGTGTCTAGAAAGAGTTTTGAAATAATGTAAATTGGCCAAAGACTATGGCATGATTTACTGTTGATGTACATTCAGGTTAAATGAAGATAGACAAATATCACTTATAAGAATTCCAATGTCTTGTGTTTGTAGATTTCAATAGCTTCTCTGGTGTGTCTGGAATTCCAAGAAGGAACAGTAGCAATCAGTTTAGGATCTTTCCAATTAACTCGGTTGTTGTTTGTGAGAATGTGTAATGATGTAATGATTTATCTTGCTCTCCTCTTCTGGCATGGCTTGATGTTCTTTGTGCCTGGCTTGAAGGTCAGGTCCAGTTTCCCCAATGGAGGCCTCCTTTCCAACATAAAAAAGTTATGCTTAAATAATTAAATTATTTATCGAACTTCTTTATGTTATGACCTTCAGTTTTGACCTTGACTTTTATGTCAGCATTTTGCAGTACTCGCTAGATACGACGAGAAAGCTGTCTCAAATATGGTAAACATGCAGACTTTCTAAACTCTGCCGAATCGTTACCGGTTGATGATATCCTGAAGTTCTCTTTGTTGTAGCCATTGAGCTTCAAAGCTTGTATTTCTTTTTTTAAAAGAGTGCAACCTCTATTTATGAAGACAGTAACCTTTCAATATTGCGCCTTTCATTGTGACCTTTCACACAGAAAACCGTAAAATTTCCGTAATATTACCTTCTAGACCGGCAATAATACCAACTTGCTTACTGGGATATTGCCACAATTCTATGTGAGAAGGGCTCAAGTCCCACCTAATTTCACTTATATTCCCCAGTTTACTGAACTTTCTACATTCTCACTCCTGAGGATGATCGAATTTAACAGAATAACATTAAGGACTTTTTTTTTTGAAGCACAATATGGTATAATTAACTGATTGTTCCATGGGTCAAACCCATTTTCATTCATTCTGCAAAAATTACACACTGTAACATTTATAAATAAAAATGACAATTTGATCCAGTAAAACCTTGGACAGATAACAAAGAAAGAGACTTAACAGTTACAATAGTGCAAATCACCTAAATGAAGAAACATTTTTAACTAAAAAACAGACAAATATCAGATAACATTGCCACTTTTTATATGTAGTCTATCTCTTACCTCTGTAGCTTCATTTCAACAGCATTATACTTAAAATCACCAAGACCATTTGATCCAAAACGCATATACACTGCATCAGTCTTGGTGTTGAATTCAAATTCAGGTGTAAGAACAGCATGGAAGTATATTTTCATCATTTTTCCCCCTTTACAATCCTTCAAAGCCTTTGGTTTTTCAAGTTGCTTTTGTGAACTAGCATCTCCTGCACTTTGGTGATCATTCTAATTTTTTTTTAAAAATCATACATTTATGTTTGTTGTTACATTTAAAATTGTTTGTGTTTTTGCTTTTTAAACTTTAAGGTGAATTTCAAAAGTCTTACTTTATTTGCGCTAGCAACTTTAGCATATGTAGAACATTTACCGTCTGCTTTCTGGGTTGTTAACTGGTTACAAATAATACATTGTTAGATCACCATTGAGGCAATGTTGGGTTTGCAGTGATTTTGAAAACTATTGTTAGGCATTTTCAGAAGTTATGCATTTAGTAGTAAGTTAGACTGATAATTTATGTACATTTTTGTTCACAATATGGCTAATGATATATGATATGATTTAACAAAAGTAACACTCCAATTTGCGTGTGGGAGAATTTGATCAAATTAGCAATAATAAATACATTTATTTACAAAGAAACAAATTGTCATACTTTATCTACTGATGAACCATCACATCCTGATTTTTGTTGATAACCATCTTGACGATTTGACGAATGACCTTGTCTTGCCCGGAGATTATGCCCTACTGAAGGAGTAGAAGTAGACTCGTTCAGACTACCAGAAACTGAAGCCTGAGTTGTTGGTACATTCTCTGTTGCAGCTGTCTGATTTGCCATAGTTTTCTGCTCTAGTGCTGAAGTTCTCTCATTTGGAATTCCCTTCTCTACATTTTTTTGATTTGCTGCATTTGGCACCTCTGTTGCAGTTTTCTGCTCTTGTGTCATTCCATTATTTGAATCAGCTGTCTTTTCGTCAGTTTTCTGCTCTGGCTCTGAAGTAATTTTCTGATCTCTAGGAGGTTCCTTCCCTACAACATCTTTCATATTTCCTGTATTAGGCAGTTTTGCCACAGCTGTCTGCTCTGCCTTTATAGATTCTCTTGGAGATCCTACCACAGTAGTTTTCTGATTTGTTTCATTTGGTAGCTCTGTTACTCTTGTCTGCTCCCCTGGAGTTGTTGTCCTCTTTGAATCAGCTGTCTGCTCTGTCTTTATAGTTTCTTGATCTCGTGGAGTTGTTGTCCTCGTTGAATCATTTGTATGTTCTTCTGGAATTGGCTGGCCTGCTACAATATGTTGATTATCATGATTTACACCTTCACAACCTCGATGATCAACAATGTTTTCATGCATGTCCAATTCTTTTATGTGATCCATCTCTCCACTTCTAAGGTTTAGGAGTGTTTCACTTACTGTATCATCATATTGTGTTGTTCTTCTATTAGATTGATTTTTTGAATCTGCCATTTTTTGGTTTTCTACCTCTATTAGTACACTGTGACGAGGTTCTCCAGACTTGTCAGCATATGAAGGATCCTCTTGTCCAGGAGGTGGAGGAGGTTGTGTCTCGATATGGTTTTCTGAAAACACACAGTGTACCTTTTTTTGCTTTATGGCAGCAATGTCTTCTGCAGGAGGTCTCTTGATTGAAGCTTCTGTTTAGGAAAAAACACAATTTACTATAAACCGAGTCTCATTCATGCAACTATACAATTTAACAGTGGTGTTCAGGGAGGAAAACACCCTTAATTTCATGCTAAATATTTTTTTCTGTCACTTAATTAAAATTTTGATCTAATTTTATCATATATAATAACCATTAACATAATAGAAGTCCAGTTTTGGAAGAGCCTATATGTGATTTGACAGACTTCAGCGTAAAATTAACCAGCATTACCGCGCACAATTTACCGCCAGATGTCAGCATATTTTTTTGTGTGGATATATTTCTGAACATGCTCAGAATGAATTTCTGACTGTTTGGATTGCTTGTGTGGGTCATGAGAAGGTACGAAAGGCCACTATACACTGTGTTCTTGGAAAGCTCCATCATATGGGCCATTGATTTGTCCATAATTATTGCATTTTGCCGGAGATTCCCCATCATTTATGTATTTCCATAGTACCCTATTTATCATCATCTTATGTCCGTGATATTGGACTAAATTTCCAAACTTTGAAATAACAGTGTTTAATTGCTTCTTTTTAGAAATTTCGATTATATTTTCTTTTCTGAATTGTAGTTTAATTTAAGCAACACTGTTGTACAGTTTATAGTGGATAAATGAAAATGAATTTTGGAAATTGTGGTTTTACTGACTTATTGATCAAAATAATACAATTTAACGTTTTGCTCAATATATTTATAGCAGCAGCTTCATATTTTTTTACTTTTTAAAATTATTAATTGATAATAATAATTAATTTGTATTTATTGATTATAATTGCCAGAATGTATTAGCTTACCTTCGTCGGGGACATCCTCTGACGTTAAAAATGTTGCGTGTGTTTTACCGGCAGAAAAAATAGGCAGGATACGATGGTATTGCTGTTTAGTAGCCCGATATAGAGTGTCATTTTCCAGTGAACTATAGGTGTCATTTATCATGACTTTTACGTGCGAGAGTACTATATCCGGTTATTTCGGGATGTCATTTAACAAAATTCGCTTTGCCACAGGCCCCACTATCTATACGGCCGGTTCTATATCTATTAGCCTTATAAGTTATCGCCTTAATAGATATAGCTCTATTACCTATTAAGCACCTACTAATAAGTAGATTTCAGGTAGATTTTAGATAGTTCCTAATAGGTTTTACCTCATTAGCATAATTCAAAACCCCCACTAATAGTATTAGATAGATTTTTCACTATTTTTAATCTTTGAGTAATACAGTTGTATACATCTATTGTCTACTTATAACAGCTATACAAAGGGCAACCTATTAATAGACATAAACAAACTGATAATAGCCAGTAACTGTTAATAAACTATCTACTTTATACAATAGATAGATATGGTCTACCATGTCTGTGAAGTTGGTTACTATGTTCCTAGTTCCTTATTCAAATTCAATTAAAGGGACAGTCACAAATATTTTTATATGATTTTAATACGTAATAACTGTCTAATTGAGTTGTTATTGCATCAACATGTTAGTTCTGCAAACTTTTTTGCGTCTACACCCTCTACGGCGAATAAGTAACTGGCTTTACAAACGTTATAACACTTGACCTACTTGATTTTTTCAAAATGTTTTATATATTTAGGTATATTTATTCATAAAAAAAGACATCAAAATACAACGGCAGCCAAAAGGCTGAAAAGTAGTATTTTACAAAATTTGATAAAAATATATAAATACAGTATGTATAAAAGGTAAAACTAGTTTTAAAAAATTAACACATTAAAATTGGTCCACCTGTAAGTTAAAATAGTGCCAGCCTATTCAATATTCATCATTAATGAGTCGGACTAAAAAAGGGACTGGTGAAGATCTAAATCTTTCTGTACGACCAAACGGGATTTCGAGTAGAGGCTTACTTGCAGACCTCAGGGTTCTGCTAATGTCACGAACAGGGGGAAGAATGCTTCTAAATGTATCAGACTTTAATATTCTTTTACCAAATTTCAGTAAGAGTTGGACTCTTCTGTTAACTAGCGATGGAAGGTCTGACAATTTAAGAGCAGACTCGTAGGATACATAGTTCATGCCATAAATGATTCGTAGAGCTCTTTTTTGAACTCTTTCTATTGACTTAGTTTGGCCTTTCGTAATTGAACTGTGCCACACAGGGCATGCATATTCAACTAAAGGACGTATATAGCAAGTATATACTTGTAGTAGATCTTTAGAAGGCGCCTTGGCTTTCTTAAGTATAATCAAAGTGTACAAACGTCGACATGCTTTAGCAACGATATCATGAATATGCATCTCCCATTTAAGGTTATCCTGCAAGGTAACACTCAGCAGTTTAATGTGATTTACACATTTAAGATCATGGCCATTTAGATTGAAACTGGGAGGAGGACATTCGGACTTTAGGAAGGAAATACGCATCACATTGCACTTGGATGGCTTGGGAAGGACTCTATTTATCAAACACCAATCATCAAGTTGATTTAAAGTGTCCTGCAACAATTGGCTATTACTACTTCTAACTACTTCACTAAGAGTGAGGTCGTCCACATATTTCCACCGCCTGTCAGTTCCCTCAGCAACATCATTGACTAATACCAAAAAGAGAAGGGGGCCCAACTTCGTGCCCTGGGGCACCCCACAAGTAATATTAGAATTTGAAGAGGTGGCTCCCTTAACTTTGGTATTGCATGTGCGATTTAAGAGGAAACTACAAACGGTAGGAAGAATGGACGGCCTCACTCCTATAGATATTAATTTATTTATGATTTGGTATGGATCGATCACCCTTGACCTACTTTACCATTTGCCACCCCAGTTCCGCGAACTTTTATGCATCTACGCCCTCTACGGCGAATAAGTATCTGGCTTTACGAACATTATAACACTTGAAAATGTTATTGAACTTTGACCGGAAGAAGTAGAGGAGGTCAAGGCTAACAAGTTGATGCAATAACAACTCAATTAGACAGTTATTACGTATTAAAATCAGTTTTTGTATATATTTGTGACTGTCCCTTTAATTGAATTTGAATAAGGAACTAGGAACTAGTAACCAACTTCACAGACATATGGACTACCAGATCTATTAGAAATCTATGAGTATCATATCTATCTGCTGTCTACTTATTATAGCTATACAAGGGCTACCAATGACCTATCAATAGACTATAAACAAAATGATAATAGCCAGTTAAATATTAACTATCAATCTAATTTATATAGCTGGGAAGTATATAATTCCATCGTTGACTCATTGAGTTAAAATCCTTAGTAGGCGAGATAAAAAGGTCTACTAAAAACTATTAGGGCTACTAAAAATAGAGCTATTTCTACTTAAGTTTACTTAAATCTACTAATTTTTTTTGCTATGGGTGGTGTTGGTTGGTAGTCTATAGGTGAGATACCTACATATGCCATTATTCCCAAATATGGACACCCCTCGAAGAAAAATGGAATAGTTCAGACTTCGTAGTGGGCCCAGAATAAATGTATCTCAGGAATGACATCTTCTTCATATTCTGAGCAACATTAGTGTATATATATATCAAAAAGATTTGTTTTTATATATGCATAAATAAAATCACTAAAACCATAAAAAAAATTCATACCTGATGTTTGCTTAACACCACATTCTGGACAAAATTTATGAGATGAAAGAATTAGATTTCGACAGTTTATGCATTGAAGCTCGTGTTTTACTTCTTGATTATCTGCAGAATCCTCTATTTCGTCTTCGCAGTCTGAGACCAAGGATTTTAGTGATTCCACTTTCTGAGCTTCTTCATTAGATTTTGACGTTTCATAAAACTTTTTATTTTGATTTTTAATTTCATGTGTGCAATCTGGAGATGCACAAGCAGCCAAGCATTCTTCTTCTTCCCTTTTCTCATCGTCAGATTTTGTTTTACACTTATCACAAAATGGATAGTTTTTGTTTTTCAGTTTAGTTTTACAGCCTGGAAATGCGCAACGATCTAACTTTTTTAAACACTTTTCACAATACAATTTTGTTGACTTTTTTGTTTTTTTATTACAGCCATCAGATTGACAAGTATTTTTCTTCTGAGGCATGGTGATGTGCCGATACTATTGAAAAGAACAAACAAAAAAAAATTATTTCCAAAGCTTACCAAATCCAAGCTATTCTAATACATATTCTCTGCAAAAGAAACTACTGATCTTACCAGTAACCATGACAGCATATTAGGGATGTACATTAAATTGATATAATTATAAGAACAAAGTCAAATTAGCAATTGAACTGAATATGCAAATAGATCTACTTGTTTTTAACGAAAACTCCTCAGGTAGAATTTTCTATTCATTAGCGACGTCACAGCCATTTCACTGTGATAGTGATATAATGTATAATATATGATAGTGTATAAATGAGCATGAAATCACAAAATTTTTCTATCATATACTCCTCTAATAATACATAACCAGGGTTTGTAGTGTTTCATAATTGCAATCAAGATTTAGCTGTATGCTGCAATTTATCATGTAGCACACTAAAAATAAAATCTTTTACACAGTCCAACCAAAGAATATATCTCAGAAAAATGAGCAATCTGCGATTTTGCATTGGAAATTTGTATCGCTTTTAACAGAACATGGATACCCCCCCCCCCCCTCACACGAGCGAGGTACTATACAGATTATAGAAGATTTTATTTATATATAGACATATAATGGTCACAATAAATAGAATTATAATATATTTTGCAATTATATAACATTTCACAGAAAATATTTAATAACAAACTATTTATGATTGTACATTTACTTTTTTTAGAAAAAATTATTTTATCACCATGCTAAATTATTTCACAACAAAAATCAACCTTGTTACCCAGCATGGCCTATGCTTTGTATTATATTGTCTGCCAAAAACATGAAAAATGAAAATAAATAAAATCAAACTTTGGCCACTTTTGTAGTTTTAATAAAGTTAATCACTTTCAAAGAAAACAAAAATTATGTTTTCATTTATGAAGACAAAATAAACGGTTAAATTCAACCGAAAAATCGTTGGCTGGCAGCAATTTTTTGCTTTAAATTTTGTTTGTAGAGGTAATTCAATAACTACACGACATAATAAAACACATAAAATCAACAAAACTTCCTTAATAATAACATTTTAAAATTGTTCGAATCAAATTGCGCAATTTAAAATTGCGTAATTTAAAATTGCGCAAGAAAAACATTGCACAATCCAAGAAATTTATTGCGCAACAAAATTCTTGGCAATTTGAAATTGCGCAAGGAAAATAAGCTAATTAATAAAATTACATCAGTCCTAGTCATACAAAACAATTACCCAATCCTCTTAATATAATGTACAAAAATGTTTACCTTGTCACTTGAACGAGTGGTACAAAACGCACGATTTCACAGTCACACTTTGATCCTACTACATCAGCGGAGGCAAGCCCTGCTGCTGCTTGCTGTTGAAGCCAGGCAGGGAAGTAAATAGTTTGTAAAATAAACTCTCTAATGCTTATTTCAACTGCTCGTACGATAAATGTTGGTCTTCCTTCGAATTCAACACTTTTCAGAATGAAGGTATTTCTGTCGGGTTTTCCATGTTCTCCGAAAACTGGAAATTCCCTTGTTTGTCATGTTAGTTCGGCGATAATAAAATGGAATAATCCACAATAATTGACGGTTCTGGGATTTATAATCTTCGAAATTTTTAATTATTATACATTTTAATTGAATGTATAGATTTAAAATATTTAATATCTCGTATTGTAATTGAAACCGGATACAAATTTACTATTAAGTGCATGTATTTTATTTTAGAAAATATTTATTGCACCTATTTGCTAATGAATTAACCCAAATCGGAGTATTATTGGTCAGAACACATCAACTAATCAGAACGCGTATAGATTACATCGTGGGTTATGTTTGGTTAACGTTGAATTCGTATTCATATGACGTCATCGTTTAATTCCGCCCATAATTTTCAAACCCCTCCCCCTCACCTATCATAGCCTATCTAAAAAGTTCACACCAACCCCCCAACACCCCACCCCCATTACATATGCAGTATGTGTAGTTTAACGATGGTGGTTGTGGGGAGGAGAAATAATGTTTCGTCAGGCTAGTGGACGGAACAAAAACATTATTAATGAAAATATAGCAAAAAAATAGAAGTGGAAAGGAATTATGAATGGTTGAAAGAAAGGCCTATGCCTGTATAGTCAGGGTCCTCGTGTATTTCCGTAGGATTTTAATGCCCAAAGTGAGATTTCACTTGATTTCACTTTATTATGGTGCTAGGATACCAAAAATGCTAGGTAACAAATTTTCACGATCCCGTAACCATGGTAATAGCCCAAGTTCAAAATGGCGACCAAATGGCAAATGACCATACAGAAAACCTATTTTCATACATGAGGAACCTGACTAGTACTGATCATGTAAGTTGCGTACCGGTAAGTAGTCGTGGCATCCTACTGTACCTACCCCAGGCTCTAGAATAGATTAGTAGAAAGGAGTATCATCATAGAGTGATGACGCTAAAAAGATAGTATTGTACAGAGTACTGTAGATATAAAAATATATAGTACTGCAGACATTAACATTTTGAAAAAGAATTGATTCAATCATGGATTCTATTCTTTAATCCATGATTCAATTTATTAATTTAAATTTAAACCTGTATAAAATTAGATAGTAGCTACTACCTGATTGTATTATAAAAAAAAAATCAATAATTTATAATGAATGTTAAAGCATGGCATCCAACTGATTTTAATGAACTAAAGTCACAAGTTTATTCATGGGTGTTTAAAATAATATCATATCCTTACTCAAACATTTCATAGCACAATTTTATTTTAAATAAGGTAGGACGGATTTGTAATGCAAGGGTGAATATCTACACTTTGATTGAGACGCCTTGTAGATGCCAGAAATAGGTATTGCAATGTTAGTGGGAATAGTTCTATACCTTAAAGACCATAGGTGTTCAGCTGTAACTGATCATTTGAGCTGTTCACATGATCATTTGAGCTGATCACATGATCATTTTGAGCTGATCACATGATCATTTGAGCTGATCGCATGATCATTTGAGCTGATCACGTAATCATTTGAGTTGTATACATACTTTATATTGCCAATAAAACACATTTAAAAGACATTATTTCCTCCCATGGTTAATTTGTTTTCTACAATGCTATTGCATTAAAAGTAAAGATACAGCACCTATTGCATAGACTTACTTTATAGACTGTAGATAAGCATTAAAAAAATATCTTTTTAGGCAATAAAAAAAAACTAACTACAATATATTAGGGTTATAAAATTATTACAAAAATAGTATTCTAAAGACAGACAAAAAATACTTTAGACTTGCAATGACAGGAACATAGAGGTGATAGCAAAAAAGTTTTACTGATTTACTCAATTTTATGATAATTGATAACGACTTAAGCTGTGGAACTTTCAGTTGCGACACCCTAGAATTTATTTTGCACATTAGTTTGGTTTAGCAATTTATGTTGTTGGACCCAATTTAAATTCTAGGTATAGGTTGGATTCTGTATCACAACAATGCACATTTCCAACCTTTTTTTTGGATGTATGGTCATAAAAAAAAAGTGAAACCGATTTTAGTCTTAGGTCGTTGCAAATCAAAAGCTCCCTCTATTATCATTTGATCTGTATTCATCTCGTTTGTACATTGATTGAACGCTCCTTATGATGACGTGCATGTCATGCATCATTGCTCTTACATGGTACTGTAGTACCTTTATTTTATATATTTCATCTCGTAGAGATCATCTCAGATACAAAAGTAAAGAAAAAACAGAAATCCTATGTAAGCATACCGAATTAAATTACAACAAAATGTAGTAGACAAAAAGTTCACAAGACATACTGTATAAAGTGATGTGTTGAATAAAACACACAAGACATCTTAAGTAAAAAGTTAGTCATTTTTAGAGTTTAGTAAATTAACTTAAACTATCACTTTTTTTTACCTCGGTGCAAGAACTAATTCTGCTCCTTTTTCATTAAATAAAATGTTATTTTCATATTTTCTTTTCTGTACACAAATTTAGACCAAAAATATAGCAGTATATTTCATTTAAAAATAAAAATTTAAACAATTTTTATTTTCAGTTTAAATTATCAATTACTACTTAGCTGCCATAATTGCATATTACTGTAACAATTCATTGAAAAATGATTTACAAATTAGTGCTGTGACTTGTGAATGTTGACATCAACAATATCCAGTGGCTGTATTCAGCTTTTCTCTTAAGTTAATAAGTGATAGTCAATTAGATAAGAGACTTTTTAAGGGTGTTTCCTTAGTGTGTGCAAATGGTGAATATGGCCACTGGAGATGGGTAAAAACAGGTGTGGTATTCGTCTTCAACACTGCTCTAAAATAGATAAACAAGATCTATTTAAGTTCTGGAGACTGATCTAATTTCTACTTAGAGTCATATATTTCTACACCAGCAGAGCCATATATAAAGAGTTGAACAATTAGAAAGTCATTTAGTGCCAAGCAAACTACTATTTGACAATATTAAGCTACACTATCAAAACTTTATGTGACAAAATAATGTGATGTGCCCATAATGATGTCATATCACTACCACAATACATCAAACCTTTTGTCAAAATAGTTTGATAGTGTAGACAGAGCCTTTAGAGTACTTTGTTGTTGTTTATCATCATCTTATGTACTGTAATACACACATTTTGAGATTCCCAGAGCTGAACTTTCTAGATTATGGTTCTGATTACCATGATTCACACTCATTTTCTATCTATTACCAAACCACTAATAATCTATCAAAACATAGCATATTCTTAGTTTCTGCCTTCTAATTCAAGTGAGTGCATCGTTGTCATCTGAGCTTTCTAATTTGAACATTGTTATTGCCTAAATGGTAGCACCCTCATCTATCGAATCATAGAAACCTGCAGAGAGAAAAAGAAAGTTTCAAGGTACATGTATCAGCAAACGAAAGTCCCTTTCCTCTTGTCATTAGTTCTCAAACCTGAATATTCAACACTAAATCTCAGATCTATAAAAGTTTTACCAAACTATTCAATTCCATAAATAAGCCTATTTTGTCTAAGCAAAAATGATATCATCATTTCACAATATACTTTTAGTCGTCTTTTTTAACCATATTTAATGAGGGTGATCCATCCAGCTATTGCTGATCATTAGGGACCCTCAGAGGTTCACAAGACAAACATATACACAAGATGCTCTACATAAACAAAGTCTTATTACAAGTCTTTGGGAGTGGAGTAATTTGGTCCTTAGAAAAAATCCTGACATGTGACGGGACTTGAACCCAGGACCCTTGGAGTGGTAGCCAAGCATCATAACCACCAAGCCACAACTTTCTAAACTAGCAATGTGTTGGTTGTTGTACATGTATGCTATTTATACATACTTGATTACAATCGTCGTCAAGATCCGTTCCTTTTTTTTTGTTTTTTATTGGTTGCTGTAAATAAAAAGAATTGAACATTTTTATTTCAAGTTTTAAGTAGTAATAACTAGATCTGTACTATGCATTGACAAAGACTACAGTATGTGCTTCCTGTCAGAGTGTATGTGCCACATTATTTGAAATGTTGCAGACAAACATTTGTTCATTGGGTTTACCTTTTTGTTTTTTATTATAATTTAACGATTTTGTTGTACAATCTTTACTGCCTACACATGCTTTCATGTCTGCCAGCTGTTCATGAAGCTGCCGCCTTATACCAGTGTCTAATAAATGTGCTAAATTAGTGGTCTGAAAGATAAGCACAAAACTTTAAAACAAAATGTCAATAAATATCATTGAAATCAAATAAATATTAAGGATGAATAGCATGCCTGATGAATAGAATAAGATTTATTTTAATTTTCATTCAATCTTATTGAAATCAAATTAATATTAAGGTTGAATAGAATAATTAACATTTATTTTAATTAGTTGATGATAGAATTCAAAGAGACTTACCTGGTGTGGGTCTGTTCGGTGGTTAAAAAACTCCACAAACTTTGTAATGAATTCACAGTAGAGAAAATCATGTGTTTTATTTATAGTTCTTAAGCACCAGTAAGTGTTGTTATTGGACTGAGTGCAGCCACAGATCATCTCATCTTTAGAGAAAAACATGAAACATACATTTTAAAACATTTTTTTGTGCTAAATACATAAAGTATAGTTAGAAAATGTCAAATGACCAGGTAGGTTTTCAAATAAAGATGAATAAAAGATTTCTTTGAAAATTTCAAAACAAGCTTTGTAAGGCTCAACTTGCTTCATAGAACAGGTTCAGCGATACTTCAAAAAATACTAAAGTACGTACAACCCATAACAATGGTTTACTTTTGTACAAAATCATACCTGTCCAATATGGCGGAGTCCTCCAGTGATCTCGGTCATGTTGCCAGCAGTTCATATTTGGTTTGTTGCAAACTAACTCTTTTCTTCCTTTTCTTCCTCGCCTTTTAGATCTGCTGGTTTCAACAGACTTCGACTCTCTGTATATTAAAGGTTGTATCTTTATTAAGATGTGCAAAAACAGCCATGGCATATTTGTTCTTAATTTATTTTATCCTTTTGAAAGAGAGGCTGATTAAATGAAACATGGAGAAGAACAGTAGATCAGTAAATGGAATGTATTAACCAGACATGGAACTGCCTAGGACGACTTGACCAAAACAGATGGAACAGACCAGAACAGAGGGAACTGACCAGAACCAAGGGAATTGCCCAGAACAGAGGGAACTACCCAGAAGAGAGGTAACTGCCCAGAACACAGGGAACTGATCAGAACAGAGGAAACTGACCAGAACAGAGGAAACTGACCAGAACAGAGGTAACTGACCAAAACATAGGGAACTGACATTCAGCTATGGATCCTCTATGTACTGTAAAGCATAAAGAGGATAAGAAAGTAAGATTTCAAATCCCTACCTTTCTTGGGTTTTTTGGTTTTTCTTTCGTTTTGGTGTCTGTCTCTCTTCTGCATATCTGAGAAAAAAAAAGTGAATTTTAATTGTGAACTAAATGTTTGTATTCTTGTCATGGAGTAATATTAATCTTGATATATTTATAGAATAATAATCTGAATATTGAATCTTGTCAGTTACACTGTCATACTTATATTGTCAAATTAATTATGAAATTCAGTCGACACTACAACTTACATATTTTCTGTTTTATCATTTTCTTTAGGACAAACACATAGTTTTTCTTTCTTTATAACTTTTGCATCTTTGAGCGAGTTTTTGATAACTCTTAAATATTTTAGTTGTGTTTGCACGCTATCAATCTGTCGCTGGAGAAAAGCTTTGTGCTCTTGTATTGACTTTCTGGATGAGAATACCTAAAAAAAGATCAAACAGAAACAATTTGAATAACTTCTGATGATGTTATAGCATAATACAGTCAACTCTCCCAATACCGGACTCTCTGAAAACCGGAAACCCTCCCAAGACTTTTCTTGGGGTCCAAAAAGATACCAAATTCTTCTTTATCATTAAAAACATATTGTGAATACCAGAATTTACAGAAAACAAGACATATTTGGCCAGCCCAAAGGTGTCTGGTATTGCGAGAGTTTGATATTTATGATGAATGGAACCTAGAACCCCTAGATTGTTAGTGTTATGCTCTATCAAATTGTATTTACTGATGCCACCAATTCTTAATAAAACCCTTAGCTTCACTAGTAGTATAAATTGTCATTTTTACATTCAACTTCACTTACATCTGAAATGCAATAAACGGTAGAATTGGGAAATACTTGGCATTTAGGATCAACAACTACATGATTAAGTAGTGAGCTATCAGCTTGGTAAATATTGGAGTCATCATTTACGAGAGCAACCGTTCCTAAGGTTGGTGTTTCTATTGATGGTTCTTCGCCCTCTATGAATCGGCCAAGTTTTATGTTCTCTGAAAGGAGATAAAAAGTTAACGAAATTACTGTACCAGGGCCGTAGCCAGCAAGAGGCAATTTTCACTACCCACCCCAATTTCCCAGCAGAGATATTAATAATTATATTAAGTATCTTTGCATCATCTGTTTTTAACCTCTCGCTACGGCCTTGAGTAAAGTACTCCAAAAGTTGATCAACAGATCAATGTGAATAATAAGATGTTTGTAAAAAATGAACCATAAAACAATACAAAGTTAACTAAGAAGTAGACAGATTTATGTTTATGGTTTAGGTTCTTCATAAACAAAATATGTTCCTTTGAACATACAAAAACGACATGCATAGAAAGAATAATTTAAAAAAAACATTTTTTTTTCTTGCATAAAACCATTGACTTTTGATTTAGGTTCTTCTTAAGCAAAACATTTACAATGGCTTAATTAGTATACACATACGTGCTTGGAAAGAAGAATTAAGCACACACAACTGATGACTAATATACATCAAAGTTTGAAGCCAAAATAGAATCAAATCATTCACAAACAACGAAGAATAATCGTAATTATTCACCGTGTCTGAAAATGTTCAGACTGTAGTCTGCTTGATGGAATAATATTAGTCATTACTTAATAACTAACTCCTGCACTTAAAATTGACCTTAAGTACTCGGGCAGGTGTGTGTGTGTAGTAAAGTGAGGGAGTAGTTTAGATGAACTGGCAGTAGGAAGAAGGATTTAAGAATAGGTGAATGAACTGCTGTTGTGAAGTGTAACTTTTTTTAAATAATAAAATGATAAAGATGCAATAGAAATAAAGTATAGATTAAAATTTGCACAAATGGAAAATGTATTACATAGTTATATTTTAAACATGTAAAGATAAATGAAAATACCATTTTAAAGTTTAATAAAGTTTAATTTTGCATATTATATATATCTTCTTCATTCTTTTACATTTACCTTTATTTACATGTTGTTTTAAAAATGTTCTTTGTTGCTTTTTCTCTTCTTTATTCATTCGACCTTTTTTCTTTTCATTAGGACAGACACATTTTCTATTATTTTCATTTGTTGGTGGCAGTTCCCTTTTTCTACATTTTCTGATTTGAAATGATCCATCTGCCAGTAAAATACATTCTTTTGCCTGCAGAATTAAAATAAACAGTAAGATAAGTCTTGAACCCAATGATGTTGCAAGCCGGCCTGAAATGGAAGATCTGTGCATCTTTGACTATAAAGTGAATAAATTAGATTGAAGTTTGTTGGGATCACATATTTTTTTAATGAATAGAAATTCAAGATACAAGAAATTTTATTGGTCCACTTTAAAATTCATTTTGCTTGGCATAATAGACAATAAAACAATAAAGAAAAATACATCAAATTGCAAAAGGCAATGTTAAATTACTGTTACTGAGCAGATCTAGTTCTAGCAACAGACATATGGTTAGAAAGATAGATTAGGCCTAATATACTGTAAGTTCTAGCAGGAGAATGTTAGTATGAAGTGACCTGTTTTGGCTTGCAAGGTGGTTGGTATTCAGGTTTTTCACACTCTTCTCTTAATTTATCTCCTTTTGTAACTTGCATTCCTAGCCTAGCTGTCTTGTTGTAATAACGCTCTAGTTCTTCATCAGTTCTCCTGAAAAATTAGAGATTGTTTTTATAATTCAGTAAGCAAATTTAACTATATACTTGTAACACCCATGTAGGCTACCTCTCCAAATGTATGAATTGAAGGAAATAAAATTAGCATTTTCAATGTGTATACTGTACTTACGATCTTTCAACAAGAAAGGTATCTCTCCAAGGTTCAGTTCCTACGTAACGGAATACTTTCTTCTTTTTACCATTTGGACCTCGTTTATTTCTAAATAAATTATGTCAGTAAAGTAATGGTTTAAAGTACAAACAAGTTAGGAACCTTTAATCAAGTATATAAATGTTGCACATATATATAACGACAATTTAATTTAGATTTAAGAATACAAATTTGTGATTTATTTTTATCATTTTTTATTCTCAAGTAGTCTACAATGAATCTAACAAATACTGGTTTAAGTACACACAACTTTAGATATAAATTTTCGCTAGATGCATGCTATGTGGTTATTGAATGTAGGATGCATCATGCTCCATCCAAGTGATGTATATCAAGCTCCAAGTGATGTATATCATGCACAAGTTCTGCATTACATTAGATCACTGACCTCTGTCAAGACCACTTAGTTTATATCCGACGAGACTTTAAGCATAGTAGTATTATTTTGGGTTCTTTATTTATATTCCACAACATCTTTAAATATCAATTCACCTTTTGCCTTATCTTACACGTACACTTATTGGGATCATAGTTGACAAATTGTTTGTAAGATGGGAGTCAACAACCTCCTCATCCTATCATCCTTTCATCACCTTCTATTCGTGATGTCTTTAACTTTTCTTATTGCATTCTTACCTGCCAATATATGTACTGTATAGTGCAAGCTATCATTTTGTATTTTTTTTTAAAGTTATAGGGTATTTTATGGATAAAGCAACAAACATGATTTGAAAAACATCCGGTCAGAGGTTGATAATTAACTTCAAAACAAAGTAAGTTTAACAAGTGTTCTTGTTTATTCTACCCAAGTAGTGTTGATACTTTCTGATTAACTTTATTTTTATTAAAGAATATTACTTCTCTTAAAATAAAATTACTAGAATGAAGTGCATAAAATAAACAATAAAACCTTAGAGTTGGCCTCTTTACAGGCTAATTTTCAATGCAGATGTAAAAAGTCTACCCAACCTAAAGCTAACCAATTTGAATGGTCACTATACTAAAATCCTATTTATACTAGGACAATAACAATTAGATGATTAAACCAGACAAATATGCATTTTTCTTACATAAAAGAAAAGAAATTAGAAAAGTTTTTATCCTAGAACTATACGATAATCTTTTATTGTGCGTTCAATCATGACCAAAACCAAAAACGATTTCATTGTTTGTACTGATCATGACATCATTTGATTGGATTTAAAAAAATAATATTTTTATCAAAGACAGCATTAATTGTTATCCTATAGTTCTAGAATAAAAACTTTTCTATTTTTTTTTTTATGTAAGAAAAAAAATCTATTTATTCTTGATCATTATCGTCCTAGTGTATAGAGCGTTCGTATAAGGTATTAAAACGACCACAATTTAGAAAGGTTTTTAAATAACATTTGACTGAACTGGTATGATAACATGTGGATTATTATTAGATTTGTACTATATTTTGCATGAAATTTATTTCACATTTTAGCATTAAACCCCTCTGAATGTCTACTGTGTACACTGTAAACTTGTGTAAACTTTCAACTGTGTAAATGTGTGTTTTAAAAGTCTAATTAACAGTATGACATCATTAACATGTTGAAACACAAACATCGGAATGTGTGAGAAATGTTGCAGTGAGAATGATTCAAACAAAAGCTGTGTGATTAATTTCCTTATAAAATATGAGAAAATACAGAATAAATTCATCTAATAAACAGTTCTTATTTAATGTTACCATAAAAGTTATTGTAATTAATGTATATTGATTTTATTTCTTGAACTGTTTCTAAATAAATGTTAATGTCCCTACTGTATTAGATTGTTAAAAACATTTTCACATATGCAAACTTTGGAAAAAAAGGTAAATTTTAACAAGTTTAAACCATGCTCTCTATAAGGAATTTTAAGTGTTGCTTCATTGTTTTAGGTGTAAACCGTAACAGAATTCATTTGTACCTGTTGCCATTAGACTATTATATTAAAGATATATTGTCCCCCTAAAAAATAATTTTTTGTTGTTGAATATGCCATTTTAATATCACATAATAGTTATTCACTATGACCAAAAACTTGATCCAAAAAAAAAACATTTTCCACCAAAAAAATGTAATTTAAAGCAAAATATACCTAAATTGTCTGGAAGACAATGGTTTTTGGTTGAAATTAACCATTTCTTTTGTCTTTTTATAAGTGAAATAATTTTTTTTGATGATTTTTTTTTCTACAGAAGTGAATAACTTTATTAAAACTGTGAAATTGCCTATTCAAAATCTGATTTTATTAATCTTTATTTTTTCATGTTTTTGGGGGACAATACATCTTTAAACAAACTTCAACATAATAATCTTAAATTGTATTTTCATAAATTAATATATTTTATCTTATTTGATGTTGTAATTTGTACTGTACACTGATGTATCAATACATCTCCTTTTTTAAATTGGCCCAAGAGGTTAGAATAATATTATGAGGTTATATAGATTATGTATTTGGTTAAATAATGAAATGGATAAAGGCATTCATTGTTAAACACATATCTGATAATAATAATGAAAGATAAAACAAATTTAAAAACGAAAGAAAACAAAACAAAAGTAGCATTAGCTTGAATGTGGGCATTATGTTAGAAAATGTCATAGAACTTAAATTTATGCAAATTAGAGGTTTGATGTGAATAATTATTGTGGATTGAGTGGAAATTATGCAAATTATGCAAATTAGAAGTTTGATGTGAATAATTATTGTGGATTGAGTGGAAATTATGCAAATTATGCAAATTAGAAGTTTGATGTGAATAATTATTGTGGATTGAGTGGAAATTATGCAAATTATGCGAATTATGCAAATAAGAAGTTTGATGTGAATAATTATTGTGGATTGAGTGGAAATTATGCAAATTATGCGAATTATGCAAATTAGAAGTTTGATGTGAATAATTATTGTGGATTGAGTGGAATGCAGCTAGCCAACCTACTTGTATTTCCAGCATTTTTGTTCCAACATTCCAAGATGTTTCCACTTACATTGCCTGTGCAGCAAAAGCTAAATAATAAGCGGACTACCACACTACGGTCTAATAATTGCTTGGCTATGTTCAGATTAATTTCAGCACTTGATAGCATATTTATTTGCAAAACTATATTTTTTTAAAAATCAAAAATCACTTTTTACACAAGTGACATGGTTTTTCTCACACACATTTTGCCAAGAAAAGTGCTGTTATATGAATTACGTTTTTGTTCTGTTTAAGTAAGAAATTAGTCTGAACATTACCAACATCGTTTTTTGGCGCTATTTCAAGATTTTTGCTCTTTTTCCGTGCCATACAACAAGTGAAATACAAATCAAATAGCATCCTAAGCATTTAGTGCATTTAATGTGCAAACCAAATAAACCCAGCATGCAAGTAAAATTAACTTAAAAGTAACTTGAATCCAATTCCATTAGTTGTGAGCAAGTAGACACAACATTAAATCTTAATGCATTTATGTTTGTTTAGAAACAGTTGAAATATAACTAACAATGTCTTGTTATGTTTCTTGTTAAACTTTACCCATGTGTAATGGTGTGTGCTGGATAATCAACGATCCACTTGAGAGCAAGTTAATGGATCAAAATATAAGACCTAAAGTGATTGCTTATTAACTTTTAAGCATCCTTTTGGGACTTAACTATGGTTTATATTCAGAAATAAGTGTTCTAAAAATATTACATTACTCATTACTCAAGATATTTCGGACATAATATTTGTTTAAATTACAAATTATCTTCAGACTTAATAGTCTGAACATTTTAAATAGATTAGTTAAATGTGTTTTTTCTTCAACTTACAAGCTATTAGTATCATGGTGAACAGATGTCTACATTAAAATCATAATAAACCATTGAAGGCCCAAATTTTCATATGTTTTTGCATAGAAAGTTGTAAAACTAAAACTTTTAAGTAAAATTTTCTGAATGTTTTAGCTAAAACCACATACGTTATTTACATTTTGAGTTAATAAAAAGTGAAATAAATATTCAGATTTACATTTTCTACATTAGGATGGTAAGAGACATTGCAAACAATTTGTTATTTCTATTTAGTATATGGTTTTTTACATGTTTTTATTAATTCCTCGCATTAAAAAACATGGGGATATATCTGCTAAAACCGACAGTATACCCAGTGACATCATCGCAATTCATCATTTCTCTTTATTAAGAGTTCGCTAAACATTGATTTCAAATATATTGAAAAACAAATTTACAGAAAAAGAGCACATACCGATTGCCTGGCTGTTCAAATAGTTTCAAGATGGACACCCCGTCCATGTGATCTGGTATTAAAATGCCCGCCATGTCCAATATAGTTGGTGCTAAGTCTATACTCAGAACCATATTTGGAACTCTGAAAATGGTTAAAAAATTATTTAAATAAATTAAATAAAATTGGAGAGAAAAGTAAAATTCATGTTTTTTTTTTTACAGTATAAATACATGAAGAGTCAGAATGCAATCTAGAACAGATCACAACAAATTATGAAAAAGGTCAGTAAATTAGAATTACAAAAAAAGTAGAATAAATACTTACTCAACCCCTTGTGGAATGCCGGGTCCACGGATAAGGAATGGTACTCGCAAATCAAAGTCATACGGCATCGACTTGCCCTTCACTAGTCCAAATTGCCCAAGATGGTAACCATGGTCTGATGTGAATATTATATACGTATTGTCCAATTCTCCAATTGATTCCAATTCCAGGCACAACTGTGAAAATGCAACATTTGCTCTGTCTAGCTACACTATCAAACTCTATGTGATGTGCCCATATATGGACATGATGATGTCATATTACTACAATATTTGGGCATACCACTACCATATTTGGGTATACCACACTTTTTTTGTCAATCTAGTTTGAAGTGTAGACAGAGCTTTAGATACTCATCTTGCTATGACTAGTTCAAGAAGAGAAAGGAGTAGAGCAAACAATTGAAAAAGCAGTGTGTATGAGAGATTAGATTTTGTCGATGGTGGAATTGTCAGGTATGGCATAACAGGTAAAAATTGATATATAATATTCTTCTTCTCAGAACTAGTACCATTGATTTGTATTCAATAACCATCACTGTCATTGCACTCAAAATAACATTAATCAAGTTTTAAATGCCAATATATCAAAATAAATTAGCCTGTAATAGGTGATAACAAAAACTCAACAAGAAGTCAAAAAACATCAATCAACAACTCAGTATTACCCCAAAATAGCCACTATGATATAGTGCCAGCCATTAGGGAATCATCTCTAATGGATCTAGCAACAAATCATGATATTGTTATATGAATTGACAGTTACAGTAACTAAATACATATGTATGCATGTACTGTAGGAATGTGAGTGCATTGCTAGTGCTCATTAAATCAATGAACCTTTGATCTTGGGAAATATAAATCTTGTGTTGGTCCAATACAGATTCTGTGGGGGTTTGTATAACTTACAGGCTTTTGTAGACAGTGTTTGTCTACAGCTACTTTAGTTGGAAACATGCTATGACATTTTCTGTTTATAAAATGGATATTTAATGATTGAAAAATAGTGAGTTTAGTTTCATTTTGCAACAGAATCTTTGTACTGTATCCCACATATGGCATTATTTGTCTAGTATCATATAAATTCTGTAGAAATATAATATGTAATATATATCCCATCACATTTGGTGCCTAATTATGGTTAGGCTTATGTACTATATGATACATGTGACACTGTATCACAGAATTTGCCTACAGGTATGATACTGGCCAAAGTATAGATACAGTACTGAGAATCGGCTAGTTTAAGGTGGACATGGATGGACAGATCATTTGCTATAAATTAATCTAAAGCTCTGTCTACACTATCAAACTTTATGTGACAACAAAATGTCATATGCCCATGGACATGATGATGTCATATCACTAAAACATATGGGCATATCACTACCATATTTAGGCACCACACCTTTTTTGTCGAATTAGTTTGATAGTGTAGACATAGCCTTACTTTGGGGTGCACTTATTTTGCCCTTCCGTTTTTATTTTCAAACAATGTTCTTACCTTTTGAATAGCATCATCAACAGACACAAGAGTTATGAGCCTCTTGCGCTGCAAGGCATCAGTGAAGGCCATCTCTAAATCTGACATTGGTTCCATCACCTGGATAATCCAATGTTTGTCAGGATTTGGCACATGATTCCATGTAGTTGTTCTTCAAAAAAAATGTTAGTATTCAAATAATGCACAAGTCAGAGTGCAATAGTGGAGATGCGGCACACTCGAGGGTATTTACAATGTTGCGAAATGCACGACCTTGTGAATATCCGTGAATACACTCAAGTGCATGATAGTGAAAAAATAAAGAGCGCACATGTGACTCATTTCAGCGCGTCTGATTGGCTACATCCTTGAACCCATGTTATAATAAATATTAATCAACAAGACAAACTTTAGACCAACAGAGGAGATTTGTTAAAAAAATGTTTTTTCCCTTCTGTAAGTTTAGGATCTGAAAATTTGTTTCTAAGTCCCTGTATAACTCTTTCATTAATCATTCTTAAGATTTTAATGACTGTCGCGGGATTTAGCGCCAAATTTTCGGGGTACAAACCGGTCTTTATTCAAATCAGGGCCTATTTTGAATTGGACTGATATAACCTAAAGTAGTTTTTACTTGTCTTACTGCATACTTGCAACTTACCGATGTAGTTGGTTACCTTCAAAGAGATGCTGGTAGCGTGGGGCGCCATCTTCAGGCCCGTGGGGTCCAGGAAATGATACTACCATAGCAACTGGAAGTTCTGGGTAATTCATCTTTGATAGACGAAAGAAAGTTAAGCTGTCGTTTGCTATTAAATCTGGAAAATAATCTCTGAAAAAAAAGTTTTAAATTTAGGGAAAAAAAACTTTTAATAATTACTGTACTTTATAGATACAGTCAAAAGTCTCCCAATACTGAACTCTATGAAAACTGTAAACTCTCCCGATACGAGAATTTTCTTGGGGACCAAAAGGTCCCAAATACAAGACTTTCCAGAAAAACCAGTATTTGGCCAGTCCAAAAGTGTCCAGTATTGGAGAGTTGACAGTACAAAGATTGTAAATTAACCACTTATCCGTGATTGTACAGAATACATACAAGTACAGTACATTAGATAACGAAAAGAAAAATCTTAGTTTAAGCAACTTTTACGTCCATACTGTGTTTTCTCAATTGTTTATTGGGAAGTTTATGCTTCTCTCTTTTCACTGATAGGCAATATTTACATGGATACATGATTGTATAATAGATGAAAATGTAATACAGTATGTCTAACTAACTTGAGAGTATGCAAGTTTAATGCGAGACAGGATACAATGGATGTCAGAGGTCATGGACAGCTATCAGCAAGCTGACCGAGTATGGAGTAAAAAAACAGCCAATGGCAAATTAGAAGAAGTTAAACAAGAAAACAAGGGTAAGAAGTCAAGCAAAGCCACAGGGCCAACTTAAGTTTCCTCATACCATCACTTGTATCACAACACCTGTGATCATTCAAACTAAGTCTCAATGATGCATGAAGTTATCCCAGAGGGATAAAAATAGCAGTTTACTCTGCCATTAAAACTCATTTTAAACTCATTTTCTTGTGGCAATATGTATTATTCCAAGATGAGTTCAATATGGCATGACATGCAATATCATTCATTCCCGACGATAAACAAAGGAATCAATGTTGTGAATTTAAATATTTATTGACTTTATGTTCAAAATAAACTTCATGTTCGAAAACATTTTCATCTGGTGTTTATATTAACTATCTGTATATAATTAAAACCACTAACATCTAGTCATTGCCAGATGAAGGTTTATTGGAAACAAGTCGAAACGTCGCAAACATACATATTAACATAAACAATTATATATACAGATCCGTGTTACTTATATTTTCTAATGCCTATTATTGTACTATGTAACTGGAGAGGTACTATGCTGATAGCGAGAACAAAATGATTGAAGAATAGCTGTTTATGTCATCACAAAGAACTGATAAAATTTGGTTACAAAATTCCAAATTAAATTACTTATAATAAATTCTTACAGAAGTGTACTGTAGAAGCACTGTGAGAAAGTGGAGATAAATGTTGAAAAGTCATCAAAGAAACTAGGACATTTGCTATTAAATGGAATTTTTTAAAACAAAATCAAAAGACCTAATGGCAGTTAACAAACTCCTACTATACTGTGAAAACTAGTACAGCAAATCTAAAGGTAAAGCTTTCTTCCTATATTGTGCCTCAATTTTATTTTGCTTAAATTAAAATACACATAAATAATTCACACATTAGGGAATGTCTGGTCAAAGGTCATTGTCTGGTCAGAGGTAACTCCAATGTTTTTGAAAACCACATCATCAACTAATAAAGTTCACTTTGTGGTTAAAGTGCAAGGAGGATACAGACCTATGCTTCTTCAAAGTTTTTCAACTTCCTAAAAATAGCTACTACTAAACTTGGCCTACAGTATACAATTTTTTGTACACTACTAGATACTTTGATTTGATTTATTTTCAGTATTTGGAACTAATTGTTTCCTTGAAAAGTGTTTAAAATGGTTATTAAAAACCACAATGTATTTATACTAGTAAGAAAACTGTGTTCACTCAACCTTAATAATGACATTATTACATTTTACGCTATGTTCTAATTTCTTGAAAAGCCAAGATTGAAAATACAGCAGAAAATTAGGATGTATTTGCTCTTTAAAATTAGATTACCAGGCATAATACGAAATCCAATCTTGTGTGAATTACTCTTGTTAAAACTGTCAATCAAGTGCAACCATGCGTGACCAATTGCTTATCAGACCAACTTGTGAATGATGTACCTAAGTTCTTTTTATTTTCTTATTTTCTCCAATTTACAAACTTTGCCATATTTTTAGCTTTACAGTATAATAAGCAACAGCATTTTTGAAATTAATGTTTTGTGAAAAAAACAAAACATTCATACAGCTGGTTGTGTTTTGTGGTAAGACAGTATGGTTCCTATATAGGAAGTCATATTACATCCAGATACAAACATTTTTTTTCACTTCACAAGTTCTTAAACCATCCTAAAGCTTTATCTACACTATCAAACTAGTTGGACAAAAAAGTGTGATGTGCCCAAATATGGTAGTTATATGACATCATCATGTTCACATATATGGGCACATCACATTTTTTTTGTCACATAAAGTTTGATAGTGTAAACAGAGCTTAAGAATACAGGTGTGAATTTAATTAAAACCTACCTGTAGTAATTGTCACCATGTCTGTGTATATTTCCATTACGATTAATAGAGTAATTGTAGTATCTTGAATTTTGTAAAAGAGATACCCATTCCCCCCAGCCATCGGGTATATGAGAACCATTGTAGCGGTTTAAATATTTTCCAAAATATCCTGAAAAAATTAACCACATAATAGAAAATGACAATAAAAACCATGCAAATATGCAGTATGATAATAATGCACAATTGAAAAAACTCTCACTAAGCTGTTGTACACAATAGCATCAATCTTAAGAATTTGTTATGAAGTTGTGATAAAATACAGAAAAAAATATGATGAATGAATTTGAATGATTCAACTCTAGATTATCTGATGCCACATCCATCTTTCAAAAAAAAAAAAAAACGAAAGTCTGAAGATTGCTTGAATTCCTACACAAAATAAATCTTTCTGTTTTATGGCAATTATCGCCTGCAGTACTACGACATCCCATTATAAAAATGTCCGCTGAGGCATTCTATATTTTACAGGGGTGGTTATTCAAAGATTTTGATCAATAATACAACACTAACACCTCGGAACAAGATTCTTTCCAGTAAAAAAAAAAACAAATCTGAATATGACCATTTTTTTTTGTAAAATGCAACTAGTAAAAAAGTCATTACAAAATTGGTTTTTGTTTGGCTTAAAGCTCTATCTACACTATCAAACTTTATGTGAAAAAAAAAATGTGCCCAAATATGGACATGATGATGTCATATCACCACCATATTTGGGAATATCACTACCATATATGGGCACATCACATTTTTTTTTCACACTTGTTTGATAGTGTAGACAGAGCTTTACAGTACATACCTGTTCTATACTGATTCTGCTGAAGATAGGCACCAAAGTTCCTTTTTTCTGGGCCTTCAATCCACTCTTTGGATACACATGTCTCTTGGTTGTCAAACACACCAGTGTTATGCTCATACATCCCTGTCAGTATGCTGCTTCTAGACGGGCAACACAACGGTGTCGTCACAAATGCGTTGATGAAATTTGCACCATTTCTGGCAAGATGGTGGTTGGTTTTGTTCATAGCTGACATCGAACCTTTTAAATTTATAACAATTTCAATTATAAAAGATATACAGTAGGTCTATATAAAATCCAATCCGTTATAATTGTGCTTAAAGATGTATTATCTCCCAAAAAAATAATTTCTTACATTTTTTTGTTGATTGTGCCATTTTAATGTCACATAGTTATTCAATTTATCAAAACTGGATCGAAAAAAAAATGTAATTTAAAGAAAAAATACCTATAAATTGTCTGTCAGACAATGATTTTTAGTTAAATAATAATAATAACAATCATTTTTGTTGACTTTTTCTACAGAAGTGAATAACTTTATTAAAACTACAAAATAATCTATTCAACCTATAATTAATCTTTATTTTTCATGCTTTTAGGGGACAATACATCTGTACAAAGGAGGACACATTAAACTTACAAATCTGCCATTCACGAAAACCTTTAACGCTAATGAAAACAATTTTAAATGCATGATTTTCATAGAATTCTCAGAAAAATATAGAATGTATGTGCGTAGAATTGTTTATTGGAGAATTTTGCCCATGCAAACTGTAGCAAAAGAGGTTTTGAATTACTGTACAGCAGTACTACTCACTCATGTATAATTTGCTAATTGCCAGCATTATGTAGATCACAAATATACACACAATAAATTAGTTTACAGAGTACTTTTATATACTGTAACAACAGTTAGTTATACTGTACTGTAAATTGGAATACACATTCAAACATAATTTAGTTGAATCATTCACACCAAAAAATATTCTATAAATAAATTAAACATACAGTAATGCATACACAATTGACAAGGCTTCATTAATGATAAATGTACCTTATTTAATGTCATTTAAAAAGTAAAAGTAGAAAAGCAATCAATAATTCAATGTAATTTAATGTTTGAAGGCTTGTATGGTGAGAATTGTACAAATGTTTATGATAATACCATGTACAGTACTTACTGCATATAAACTCATATTTCGGTAAAATACTAGGCCTTACAGTATGACTGTCTTGTGTTTGATGTACTGTTAAGCTCTGTCTACACTATCAAACTTTAAAACTGTGATGTGCCCATATATGGACATGATGATGTCATACTACCATATTTGAGCATATCACTACCATATTTGGGTACATCACACGTTTTTTGGCAAACAAGTTTGATAGTGTACACAGAGCTTTACTGTATTCTTTATTAGGTAATTTCTACTTTACATGCATTTGTTTACAAAATGAATAAATATTTTAACTTGAATGACGCAATTCATAAAAAACTTACCTAGCACAACGTCCTGGTCATCTGTCAAAATGAGTATAATGTTCGGCGGCTTACGAGGACGAGATTGCACAAACTTACAACTGATAACTATAAATACTACTGTCCAAGTAACAATGTCAGGCTTCATAATTCCTGCAAAATAAGAACAATAAGATATAGTATAAAGTACTGTACACTGTATTTATGTCGAACATCATCAGTGCAATGAAATACGGCCACGACATCACCTTTAACACTTCGGTGTCAATCAAGGACTTACAAAAGTTGGAAAAGCTCTCGAAAAAATCCTTAAAAGCAGCAGCTGATATAAACTGCAAACATTCAGCGTGTTTCCAAAATGTACAATTATTGTTATATTAAATTATAACCAGTACTGTACGTAGGACCTACTGTACAGTAACAGTTACAGTATCCTTCTTGTCTAACTGTAGAAAAGTAGGAATACAGTATTAAAATATTAGCTTAAAAATCCAAATACTGTATAAACAACTATTATATTATACCTACAGGTTAATCTTTTCTACAGATGTTAAATGATCATACAATTCACCAATTCTATTACCTAAAAACTCATTGCCAACATTTCATTACTGTAAATTTAATTATAAAAACACTTCAAAGAACTGATCTCACTTTTGTAGTTTGAGAAATTTGGACAAAAGCTATTGTAGTAAATGTGTCTACACAGGGTTCTTGCTATAATTAACTTCAGTTGTCCTGATAAAAAATGTTGGTAGGTGAATTGAAAATGTGATAATGTAAAAAAAAAACCCAAATTTTTTCAGATGTTGTATATATTACGTATGCATATCATTGGTACATAATCTTGTTTCTTCTGATTAATTACATTATTTTGCTTGATACTGTTTTGAAAACCCAAAAGCAGTGTTTTTCATTGTTTGGTCGTTTTACTATGTGATTTTCCATGAATCTTCTGTAGGCCAAATTAATTTTTTGCGTAGTTAAGTACAATATGTACAGTACTGTAGTAATATATTTATAACAGATTTACATAATCTATAACTGGCCTAAATTTCTGTACTAATTAGAAGTATTTCATACAAAAGTACTAGATACACCTGGTCTAATACTGTACACGTATTGATACTGTAAACAGACAAACAATATCAAAACTATTACCTACCCCCTAATTCGGATATTAAAAATCGATTTTCTAATATTATCCTGTATAAATTATTTGATCAGACCATAATAAGCAAATTAAATCTGTAAACCTTAATATGATGTACAGTAACTATGCACAGGCCACGTCGTACCACCATGGTGTCAGTACTGCATGGCGTCCCAATACCACAGCCCTAGCCTCTGTAACATATTGTAAACCACTCGAAGCTCACAGCAAGTGGTACGACACTGAACTTTAGCACAAATATTGCCAATGGGAAAAATCGTTTTAAAGCAATTAAGTTCACGGTGAGAAATCTTAGCATTTGGTAGTCTAAATGACTATTAAAGTTATTAAAAGCAGAAGAACTCAATGTGGCTGGTTGTCTATTTACTATTAATCATAATAAATCTATGAATAGCACAATTAACTCTTTGTTATTACTAGACAATGTTCTTTATATACTAGAGTTACCTAAGCAAAGAACTTTTCTCTTTTGTCTTGCTGTATGACCTGTACAGACAGAGTAGAAGGAACTCCCTGTCTGTGTGCAATAGAGATATTAATGAACTATACTGTAAATAAAAACAAGAGTGGCTATTATGTCTAGTCACAAATTAACGTAACGGAACATGGTAAGAAGTAATAATAATTAAGACTCCCTCAAGACCAGAACTCACACACACACACACACACAAAATTCCACAGTAAATGCTTTCCTAATTATTTCTAATAAAAAAAAAGATTTTAGGTAATAAGAAAAGTTAGTAGGCATAATCATAGAAAATATTATAAAAATATTATTAAATTTTTTTATTAAAATATTATTAAAGTTTTTATTAAAATATTATTAAATTTTTTTTATTAAAATATTAAAATTTTATTATTATTTTGATGGAGTAAGAGCAGTTTTCTGTTTGGGCTCAAGTCTATTAATTGCTCCTAGCAAGATGAAATGTAAAACGCACTTTTAAGAAATATGGCCGAATAAATATTATTATTATTATATATTCCTTTAGCTTTTGCTTGACTGTCTAGGATGGATAGTCTCTCACTCCTTACTACTGATGAAAAACCTGGAATATGCCATTAAAAAAATGCTGTGTAACCTGTGTGTGTAATTATGTAAATAGTTCGGTCTAGTATATTCATAATTCCACACTGCCATAGTAAGTATTTCAAGTAATAGGAAATACTTAGAAAGTAAGTTGCTACTAAAATAACAACTTGTACAGTGATGAATGCATGGATCTGATAAATGTATAATTAATTACATTACTGTATGCATAAATTGTTAAGTTCATATTAAGTTTGTACTTAAAAAACAAACTTGATATCAATGTTTATGGCATACTGTACAGTAGTGAACAAATACAATACAGTCAACTCTCCTTATTACGGTACCGTCTGAAAACCAACAATTCTCCCAAAACCAGACTTTGTTTGTCTTTGTTGTCCAAAAGGGCTGGCAACTCCATTTCTTACCATTTGAAATAGAATACAAGACTTTTCAGAAAACCAGACATATTACGCACTGTCTACACTAAAAAATGTGATGTGCCCATATATGGATATGATGATGTCATACAGTCACTACCCTATTTGAGCATATCACTACCATATTTGGGCACATCACACTTTTTTTTGTCAAACTAGTTTGATAGTGTAGACAGAGCTTTAGGCCAGTAGTCCAAGGGTTTCCGGTGAGATGACTGTCACAATATATTCTGATACCTGTACTAGTATACTGTATCTATTTTTTTTCCTTTTACTATTCTACTGTACTAAATCGGGTTTGTTTCTATTTATTTTAAGCACTTTCAAGGGACATTTCAGTACAGTACCTTGGTGCAGCACCTTAAAATGGAGGTGTGAAAAGGTTTGTTAGAATTTGTTTTCCATTCATGAAAGTCACACTGTAAGCCGAACTACAGTACTGTACAATGTAGAATGAAGTAGAATGAATGCTATTTAATATGTAAACACTCTCCTATCCTTTAGCATACAACTTGGGATGTTTGTTATGTCTAATACAATATTGATTCAAGGTTGATCAATAATGGGCATGTTTCTACTAAAACTAAATCTCGGTCTACACTATCAAACTAGTTTGACCAAAAAAGTGTGTGGCCAAATATGGTAGTGATAAGACATCATGCACATTACTTTTTTTTCACATAAAGTTTGATAGTGTAAATACACAAAAATTGCCTGTACACTGAAAAATTGTTTAACATTTAATAATTATCAATGTACTTTAAATGGATTAAATTTACAGTACAATATTTCATAAATTCATTGTGTCTTTTCAAATAAAAGTTTTAAAAGTATGCTAAAATCATTTGTTATACAGTTGAATAGATTGCCTTTTCTTCCATAATGCTATAATTGAAGTTACTGTACTGTCACAGTACTTTGAACTGTAAAAAAAACATACAGTACACAAATGATGGTAATCAAATTAATGTTTACACCGATTACAGTACTTTACACAATATGGTATGTAATTATACCAAATAGACAGTGATTTATTATAATTTATTGCCTCAAGTTCTAAGAAGACTGAAATATGAGGATCCTGGAACAATGACCGAACGTGTACATAATTTGGTGTACACATGCAGACATTTTTTGGGGTTTTTTGTTTTTTGCTGTGGCAGCTCCAGCTCTGTGGAATTCCCTTCCAATTTCAATCAGACATTGTGCCACTCTAAACTCTTTCAAGACCCAGTTGAAGTTTTTCTTTTTCAAACAAGTTTTTCATTAATTTAAATTATTGCCACTCGTATGTTTTAATTTATGTACAGCGCATTGGAAGCTTGCTTATATGTGCTACTGTATATAAGAATGAACTATTATTAATTATTAGTCCTAACTTACTGTATTTCTCTATGGTGAACACTATGCATTACAGTAAATATGACCACAGTATCAAATTAGATCAGCTTGCTTATCTACCCTACAGTAGCTACCTACAGTATGTACTGTAGATGATTTTTGCTCTTTTTGTGGAAAACATCTTCTGTGAAAAAAAGCCTGGCTATTGATCTTGACATTACTGTATACTACCACATACTGAAGTATTGCTATAGCTTGACCTTGAAGTGTGATTGATATTAAAATAATAACAGTTGAGTAAACAATAGTATGTCAGTAGTAATAGATCATCTGCAGACTTTTTAAATTTTAAAAAAGCAGGGCAATGGACAAACCAAAAATATAGTAATCTACTGTACTCCTATTCCTTATCTGTTTTGTACAGCATGACAGTAGTATATTTATTTTGACTATCTTTTTATTTTTATTAATGATATTTATATAACCTAGACAACAACAGGTGCAATGTATGATGCGTATACAAAACAAAGTACAAATATTATGCAATTTTATTTTAAAATCAATGAACTTTGGAAGTTGAGAATTTACAGTCTACTGTGGTAGCTACTACAGTGGGTACAACAGTATGTACTTGTATCTGAATGCATTCATCAAGGCCATAGCGAGAGGTTAAAAACAGATGATGCAAAGATGCTTTAAATATAATTATTAATGTAAAATATGACCACCTCTACCGGGGAATTAGGGTGGGTGGAGAAAATTGCTGCCTACAGTACTGTACCCTAATCCTGTTCATAATAAAAAAAAGATATACAAGGCATCGTCTTCATGTCTGTAGGGATAGTAATTATGGTATTCAGCAGCGCTAACAGTCTGTTCTTTGCTGTGCCTAAAAGTTCTCTGTCAGATTTATGACGTATGTAAATGTCACAAAAATAGTCTACTGAGAAGTAATTGGAACTAATTTGTTTATACTAGAAAGTCTGACATAAGTGTTCTTAGTAACTCAATACATCTTGAAAATTGGTGTGTAAATGGAATTTGAGTGCAGATGCCAATGGTACTGTTGAGTTAAATACTAATATTAGATTTTGAATCATTGTTTGTTTTACAGCAATTTGAAAGATGTTAAATTAATTTCCAATAAAATAGTTTAACTTCTTGGGATTCTGCCCGCCGTCATCCATATTTTCATCCCCACGCCGTCATCCCTATTTACTGTACATTGCTATTTGTGTAATTTTTGTTCTTACATTTTATCTTCTGGACGTAAGGCTTACCCACCAGAACAAGATAAAAATAATCTATAAAAAAAATTATAACTGCAAATTTAAGTTAAATAAATTAAGTCTTACACAAAAGTAAGAATTATCTCGTGCGACGTGTACAGTATGTAACAATTGGCAATGTTTTTTGAATTGCTGAAAAAGTAGGATATCAAATGCAGTTCTATGTAAACCTACTGTAAACATGAATACAAATACTAAAACTCAACATCATGATATAAATCCAAAGGCAAATTACTGAAAAAATTACAATTCTTTGGGTATCAGTGGTTGGATCTCAATGGAGGTATACAAAATAAAATAAGAAAAAAAAAGCTAAATCATAACGATAAATTAAAACAGACAAAAAAAAATTAGCAGACCTTTCGGCCAACGTACTTCTTCATGCAAGTGAGACTACTTGGACAAAATTGAGAATATAAAGCAGACAAGCGCTGACAACATCATGATATAGTTACAAAGTGCAGCCTACATTGTACAGTACAATGTTTAAAGTAGTGTTTTTAGTATCCTCATTAGGGAACTCCAAAATATCCGGTATATTGTTGACTTTCACTTTTTAAAGTTCATAAGTGTTTTACATTATTTATTATATTCAGCAACATCACTTCAAATCTCACTTTGTGTAACATTTATAGCTTGGTTTAAAAGGAAATTAACTTTCCGCATTAAACAAAAAGCAAGGTCAATACTAATTATTGGAAATAACATTTTAATCATTTGCTTTGATACAAATTCTTATCACTTGTTTAACTTAACTTAACTTAACTCCAGGTGCTCTGAAAGATGGCCATGAATCCAGGTGTTCACAGGGAAGGCAACCAAATTAAGAATATTTTACAGGTGTCATGGGAAGGTGGCAGAAATCCAGGTGGTTAAAATGTTTGTTATATCCAGGTGATCAGGAAGTTACTCAGAAATTGCAGGATCTTAGTATGGAAGAGTTGAGATTCCTGCCACCAACAATCTGACTAAGTACAATAGAAAATCCTTAAGCGGCCATCCACCTCATTTTTTTTCCAAAAGCATGAGACACTTAAAATGGCTCAGCAAGAGGAACGAGACTGATTATAAATCAGTTCTATTTACCAACAAAAGTTTGTTTGAACAATTCAATTGATTCCATACCATTTGCCTAGCTTTACAAAACTTCAATTAATGTTTTATTTAGAAATTAAAAAACATTTTTTTCACAGAATATTTAAATTCTAAGATAGTCAGTCACGATGGATAATAATAATTTAAAAGAACTTACCTCTAAACCTTGGACAATGAAGGATAAAATTCAGTTCGGCCTCCGAACACCGGTATAAAAGAATGAAACTTAGGCAATAGAAAGCAGTGCAGTGTATGCTTAGCCTGACTAGTCGGTTTGTTTATTCAAAACTTCAAAATCAGCACCAAAACAAATCAAAGCACACGTCGGTAGTAGGCCTAGTACAATCAGGCCTATAATAACTCCATTTTATCAAGAAGATATTATTAGTTGAATGCTTAACATTCGTTACTTTTCAACAGTCAGATCGATCTATTTATGTTTTATGACTGAGAGATCTCCGGTAATTAACTGAAGAACCGGCGTGTAAAAAGATTCCAAAGTTCTGCTGATTAGTTCCGAACTTCTCTCCGCTCGCGATGCAGTAATTGCTAAAAATGCCCAACAAGACAAAGAACGTCTGTCTCCAAGATGGCAAAAGAGGGCGCTATTTAATTTAATAACTTCACCAAAACGATTTTTTTGCTAAAAATTGTGATCTTATTAATTTGTTCGAAATTATTTACAATTTTACTCGCTGATAATATTTTCTAATAAGTTTAATTTTAGCCGTCAGAAATGAATAAATAAATTACTTATTAATATATTAGTCTAGTCGTTATTAATTCTAATAATGGAGAACTTGACTTGCTGAGTATAAGATCACAATAAAAAATGTAACTAAAAACAGGACACATTCTAATATAAATTTCTGTTCATATATTACTTTTTAAATGTATCTTTATATATCATTTTTTTAATATAACTACACAACTAATACTGTACATGAAACAGTGATGTCAGGACCCACATCTGTAATAAAATAGGAAGATTAAACCAGACTTACCTGTAAGTTGAAGTTTGATCACTATTTTATGAATAATGTGAGTGAGGTGTAAACAAACATGTCCAGAGTAATAATTTGCAGCGATAAGTATATATATGATATATAATTGTTTTACTTGGGGTGGGTTGAGGCGTGCAGTTTACACCTCACTCACATATTCATAAAATAGTGATCAAACTTCAACTTACAGGTAAGTCTCGTTTAATCTTCCTATTTTATTTCATATACGTTCGCTGTAAACTGAGATGTTTAAAGCCAACTCTGGAAACATGTTTGAACTAATACTGTACATGAAACAATGATGCCAGGACCCACATCTGTAATCAAATGTATAACTGTGTATACTGTAGTCAAGTAGATTAGATATTTGGAGTTGCTGATAGCATCGTGCTCATGTTTGCCTCAATTTCAAATCCTGTAATTTGTGCTTGTTGTCCTCAATCGTGACGATAACAAGACGATCGTGATGATAACAAGATGATCGTGACAATAACAAGACGATCGTGATGATAACAAGATGATCGTGATGATAACAAGACGACACTGCTGCCAAGTCAAAGTTATAGCCATAAAATCCCAAAGAGCAAAAGATAATGTATTTATGCGATGTATTCATGAATAATTTTTAAAGAAAAGAAATAAAAATCCTTTTCCATTTTAAAGGATTCAATAAAACAAAACCTGATTCTGTACAATAAATATCGTAGGTCAAAGTTAATCATGTTTTTTCAACTTTTGATATAGGTAAACATGTCCATGTGACAACGCCAAGTTTGAGGCTGTGCTATGTGTACATGTCATCAAATCCAGGAGGTGGTAAATGGTCTGGATTTGGTGTTTGGTAGTTCATGATCGGTGCCACAGGATCAAATCTTGCTCCAGGAAGTCCCGATCCTCTGTGAAAACATACAATGAATACAAGAGTACTCATCAGTATTTTTTATTACGCTATAAAGCTCTGTCTACACTATCAAACTAGTTTGACAAAAAAGTCTGATGTGCCCAAATATTGTAGTGATGTGTCCAAATATGATAGTGGTATGACATCATCATGTCCATATATGGTCACATCATCATTATTTAAATGTAATAATCGAAAGATGGCACACATGATGATGATGACATATATGATCTTGGTTGTGTATGCCATACCTACCTTGGCATCCTGTTTGGTAAAGGTTGTATTCCAAATCCACTCCTTGCTGGATCCATTAACATACCAGATGAATGACTTGAAAATGGATCCAAGTCAGACACCCCAACAGAGAACGGGTCTAGACGAGGTACCCCCATAGAATATGGGTCAGACCTTCCTGTAGAATATGGATTAGGTTGTCTGTGAGGTACACCTTGTCTACAAAAAATATAAAGATATTTTTATTTGTAAAGCTCTGTCTACACTATCATCACATACATGAATCATTTATAACACACATGTGTAGTGTATCTTACCCGCCAAAGTTATCATCAGTAAATATGCCGGTGAAACAAACTTTATTCGGGTGAATAACGGAAGCTCTGTCTACACTCACTATCAAACTAATTTAACAAAAAAAATGTGATAGCCCCAAATACGGTAGGTGATATGATGTCATCATGTCCTTATATGGGCACATCACAGTTTGATAGTGTAAACAGAGCTTGAGTCTAAAGCATGCCTATTGTTATGTCTACTTACCTATGAATGTAGTGTGAATCCTCTCTATTGTTTCTTGACTGTGAATCTTCTAGTAAACTACTACTACAGCTTTCGCTTGATTTTTTCTTTTCTGTTTTAAAAACTTGTGCCAGATTTTGTTCAAGTTCTTTTTGGAGCTTTGATAAGTTTTTGTATGTACTGAAAAAAATTATAAATCACTGGTTGGCATCAGCAAAAATAAATGTTTTTTCCCCCAATTTATTAGCAACAAATAACGTTTCAAAATGATGTAATATAGAAAGAAACATTTGCGTATGTGGCAATAAATTTAAATAATGAGTTGTTAGTTTACGTGGGAGATACTGAATTCATAGTAAATAATATTCTAGAAAATGTATTAATTCAAGCCTACCCGTCAAAACACCAATTGCTACTTTCATTAACAAAATTACTTGTTTCAAAGGACCAACTGCAGACCTTATCATCCTTTAATCTCTGCAAACAAGACACAGTACAAAAAACATTATGAATTACACATTTTTACCAATAAAATATTAATTTAAGATATATTGTCCCCCAAAAACATGACAAATAAAGATTAATAAAAATAATTAGACTTGGATAGGCAATTTTGTAGAAAAATCAACAAAGATAATTATTTCACTAATATAAAAAGACAAACGAAACAGGTAATTTTAACCAAAATCCATTGTCTGACAGACAATTTAGGTTTTTGTTGCTTTAAATTACATTTTTTCAGGAAAATAATTTTGTTTTCGATACAGTTTTTGGTCAAAGTGAATAATAATATTATGTAACATTAAAATGGCATAAAAACAAAAAAAAATAATTTAAAATACATTTTTTAGGGGGACAATATATAATATCTTTATCTATCTAAAAACTACTGATAAAAAATGTCCAGTTTAAAACATAGTTATAGTTACCTTATATTAGGCATTGTGTTTCTATATGTACTGTAGGCAAAAATAATAATTAATACCTGGATGTTGACCAACAGAGTATCCTCGACTCGTAATATTTTCAAGATGAAATCTTCAGTGGTTTTTGACTGATACATTAATGTATACAAATCATTGTCATTATTCCATCCGCCTGGTAGTAACTCACTCAGTTTTGGTGAAGTTTCATCTTCATTCTTAAAAAATGTAGGTAAACTGTGATTTAGTTTTTCTATTCTATTGCAATATTACATCAAAATTAAAATGCATTACTCCAAAATATAAATAAAATAGCCTACTTACTAAAAAAGGTAGGTGGTGAGCATTATTTACAAATAGAAGGCTAAACAAATAGTGTATACGATTCTTTGTTGGTCCAATTCTTATACCAGTTAAATAATAATACCTAGGCCTAGAGGCTACTGTAGATGATATTATGCTATCTCTAAAAATGCAATGCAATAATAGATGATATGCCCTACTACTTAATGGGGATTTCCCCCGGGCGGCCTATTATTAGGCCCTAGGCCTAGACCTAGGTAGGCCTATATAAACTAACCTAGGCCTAGGCCTAAAAAGGTGGGTATGGTTCGGACTAGCGTAGGCTATTCAGATAAGAATAAAAACTTACATTCAATAAACCTTTACACTTGTATTGATTCTGTAATAAACACCAGTGTAAAAAACAAACTGACGCGTCGTATTTTGACCGAACATTTGACGCAGCAAACAAAACTTCCAGACCGATGAATTTCTCCATCTTTTATTCTCTTTTTTAAAAGGGAAGCGTGCCCTCATCGTCCATAATTATGATTTTATATGTAAAATGACTTACCCGAGTGCGCTACCCGAGTCGTAGTTGATTCAAAATGTACTAATAATTTATGTTTACTCATTGTTAGGTTTTTCCTAGAATGTTGCCATTGCCACCGTTTATTTTAAACAACAAACCAGGGAGTTAATTACAACTCACTGAACAAACTATAGCATTTTATTACAAAAATATACAATTAGTGTATAACAATTATTCTGATGATATACATTTTATTCTTACACAACCATTTTCGAATTTTAAAAATGTTTATTTCCAGGCAATTGTTAGGCTTAACAAATCAAAATTAAAATTTCCATAACATACTGTAAGTAATATTTTAAAAACTGTAGGCCAACTGCAGACGTACAAGTTTTACATTTATCAAATAAACTGTTGGGAACTAGCTAAATTATAAATATCTTGTAGCATTTTAGGCCTGTTTTTCTAAAAAATGTTTATGTTTTAAATGTATCGGAAATGGAAATAATACATTGTATTCATTCATTCATCAGTGGAAAATTACTTCCATTTATTGTCATTTGCATATCAATACATAGAAAATATGTTTGCTCTAAATAACAGCCTAAATGAAATACTAACAAAACAATGACAAAGTATCACATCACTCTCGTATGGATACTGACAAGCATTCAGTGCCTGATTGGCAGCTGGATAAAAGCTGTTATGGAACCTAATATTTGTCTACCGCTACGTACCACTTCAAACACATTATCGGGCACATTATGCATGGAATGAGTAGAATATTGCAATAGAATGTGTTTTCTTAATTAATCGATTTTCAAAAACGGGAGTCAATAGAACTCTGATCAATTCCAATCGTGGAGGTATCCAATGACACGTGATGCTGCATACTTACAACACGTTGTAGATCTGACTTTACTATTGTGGCCCCTGTGCACCACACAATGAAAGATTATTATGGCTACTCAAGTCAGTAAAAAAAGATTATTATGGCTACTCAAGTCAGTAAAAAAAGATTATTATGGCTACTCAAGTCAGTAAAAAAAGATTATTATGGCTACTCAAGTCAGTAAAAAAAATTGGTTTTCCCACGTCCTTGGGATCCATTTAGTCACCTATAGAAAATATAATAAAAGGAAATATTCGGCAGATTACTGCTATCATGTAAATAGCACATAAACAACAATAACATGGACCGTAAATTGTAGGTCTTTGGTAAAAATAAGGAATTGTGTGCCCAACAATATAGATAGACAATACCGGATTTAACTTCTATCCATTCATACACTAATTATTTGGTACGGTTGGTTGACAGCCTTCCTACATTCGTTTTATGAGGTCCCCACGCAAAAGTTTGAATACGTTTTTCAATTACTACTCTGTAATATAACAAACGCTGACAGAATTGATTTGTATCTTTGTCAACTCAATGAATGGATATAACAAAAGTTTGATATGCTAAAAAACTGGTCGCTGTACTCCTACTATACTTATATATTAGGGAGTTAAAACGACTGCAATATATATTTAATTATATGCCTAGATTATATATTAAGTGTGGTGAGAGCATGGATGTGGTACTTTCTCCACTTGTTGGACGCAACGCACTTGTGATTGGTAAAGCTCGGTTCTCACTAGAGACGCAACGCAAGGAAGTAACGTATAAGTGATTTGACCAATCACAAGTGATGGATTATTCAAACAGTGGCTTGTCATTGGTCAACTCGCTTGCGTTGCGCGTACGTCCTAGTGGCAACCAAGCTTTGGTGGGAATCAAGCCTTAGTGATGAGTGGTATTAAAATAGATTTTAAGTACTGTAATTATTTTTTACTTTATACAAAAACTTTCGAAGTGGTAAAATGTATACTGGTTGAAGTATCAACGAAGGCTGGATTTACGGCTACTGGTGGTGTATCAGGGCTTTCAGGTAATTCAGATTCATTTAATTCAATTTTGTCAATGTTATGGCCGTTAATTTCATCAACGATTCCGTATACATGTTCATGATTGTCATTCATTATTGCTTTTAAATTGCCATTCATGTTTGACTTGTTAATCTTAGTTTCTGATTTACACTTTATCATAGATTCAAACACTTCTATTGGTGAAAGTGATAAAACCACAGGTAGAAAAAACAACCCATGAATTAAACCTATTGTTATAACTAGAAACAGTGTTTTGAAAAATGAAATAAAAATTCCAGTTGGGGAATTAACTAGCACGAGTATACCAAGTAAGGTAGAGATTGCGGCTTGTGAGATCGGCATCCCGATTGTATAGTACGCGTCAATAAGTTTATCGTTACGAGATGGGAATGGGGACACGGTGTATACGTACGACATATGAGCAGTAAAATCAACACTAAACCCTATACACAAAATTATATTAATCATTGTAACGGTATCAAGACGAACTCCCCAAAATGTCATAAACCCTAATACTCCAAGCTCTATGGAAGCTATGGATACAACCACCCAGATGGAGCAGATTGGTTTTGGAACAAACAAAATAGAAACAATCATCATGGCAATCAAGGCAATTACCAGATTGGTAAGAGTTGCCGGTAAAATAGTTTTGAACTGGTCATATAAGAAAAAATGTGTACTAAACGCAAAAGTTTCAAACCCAAAATCTGCAACAATTTCTCTAAAATTCTCCATAAATTCCACATCTTCTGAAGTGTCAATTCCCACATGATGTCTTATCGAACCAATTAAAAACCGCGAGTTTGTTATACGTGTTCTGTCTTTGTTAAATACTATATCAAGTTCGAATTCTTTAAACTTATTTTGTACAAGAAATTGATTTTGAAGTATGTTGAGAAAAATAGTGCGGTTAGAACTTGTCTGTTCAGTAACGGAAAGGTGTTCGTTAAACGATCGAATCCAGGAATCTGTAAAGTATTCGGAATTTAACCCATATTTACTAGTTTCTAAATGTTTATGTAATTTCATGATGTTTTCGTTTACATCAGGTTTCCAATACTCAATTTCCTCTGTGAAAACTATTTGTATAAAGGGACCAAAAGTTTGAAAATAACTTTGTTCTATATCTAGAAATTGTTTCAGATAAGAATCTTTTAAAACAATATCTCGTAAATCTAACCCTTGTTTTAGTTGGCTGACACCCCACGTTGAAAAACTTATATACATAACATACACAAGAAGTGTAGCAATTTGCATCCAAGTTTTTCCCATTAGTGGCCCAACGTAATCCCTAAAAAATTCCATAATAATGTGAGATGAATCGGAGCTTTCTACAGTTTTAGAAGGACCTCCAGCACAGAAAAGTCTGTAACGTGAAGAAGGAGCTTCATCAACGGGAACGACCCTTTTCCAAGTAATACAATGTTTATTACCAGCTTCTCTTCGTCCTGTTATCACCATACACGAAAGAAAGAATGTTAACACGTAGATGTACACAAATACAATTGAAACAGCATTATAAACACAGAAATAGGCAACTCCCGGAAATACGCTAGTACAACCAACAGCAAATGCAAGGAAATCTGTAAGTGAGGTGATAGAAATGGACAATGCTGCTTCTGCTAACGTTTCTGATAAACGATCTTCTACCGATGAACGTACATTTGTTTTCCGCCAAGAAGCAACCAATATATACACGTCATCTATACCAATAGCTGAAATAATTTTAAAAAGGGATATCATTTCGATTTTGTTAACATAAGTATACCGATTAGTACAGTAATATAATTTGCAACAATTACAGTTCATCCAAATTGTTTTGACCACAATCATAGAAACGGTTATTTTGTATATCAAATGTCTACTAAATATAACAAGGTCTATATCATATTTAGGTATTTATTAATCTTACCCATAATAATGATTGGCGTCAATGCACTTATAGGAGTGAATATCACGTCAAAGTACAATAGAAGTCCATTTGCAGCAAGACCAGCAAGGACGGCAGACAGCACACCAAGTAATATTAAAATAGGCTTATTCACTACCCAGTCCATTGTTGCTGATGATATCAACGAAAATAACACAATGAGTAGGCCAGCGACTGGTATCAATGGCAAAACACTGAAGGTAGCTGCCGTAAATTCCTCTGAAAGTGTCGATGCCGTGTCACGTGCGATGTATATCAATTCTGAGTGAAATCCTTCCATGGCTTTTAGAAACTCTTTCTCCCAAAGTTCAGAGATGGTTTCAGACGTCTCCAGATGGTACGACAACATTATATACTTCGTTGATTTCACAATTGTAGTTTCACCAACAAGCTCCACACCTCCTAAGTTTTTACCGATTTCAAATATTTCTCCAGTCTGTAGGACAGTAAGTGGGTAGCTGATATCAATTAGCGGTACTCTCGTGGCATCGTATTTGTATATCTCTAGTATTGCATTGTTTTCACAGTTACCCATCCACGCGAGGCAAATATTACTAAATGTGTATTCTGAACCAGCATTCTTGATCGAGATGTTCATAATGGTTTCATGGACTCGAATCACTTCTAAGAACTCTTTAGTTTGTAAGATATTCTGTTTTTGACTACCACCGATTATAACTCGACCGTATGAAAAGGACGCAGGCTGGCGGCTGACTGTCATTCCATGTTCATGTTTATTATTGTAGACATCATTAATATAATCCCTATTTTCTATAGATTCAGCGTCTGTTGGTGTAAATAAATAATCGACGTCGTTGAACAATTTAATTCGTAAAATACCAGTTCCCAGACTTAGGCTGATAACAATCGGTAAAAGAAGAAACGGTAGTGGATGTCGATAGACTACTCTGGCGTAACGTCCATAAGTGTTACTCAATGGCCGAGTAATGCAATCAAAATTAACACCCATCTTGCTGAAATTTAAATTAAAAAATATATTAGTAAAGGTATTTAAAGAAATTCACTAGAAATAAATATGGTTGTTGCTCAATGGTCCATTCTGTAAGGTAAAACGAACTCATGGTTCGATAATAAAGCAGTTTTTAACTTAAGATAACTTATTGACTTAAAATATAAAATCCAACCACTGGTACCATATTCCATTCGTAAAAATAAGGATATTGTTAGTAAAGCCAGTGAAGAGTGAAATTGTAATTTCACTCTTCCCTGGTAAAGATGTTAAAAGTCGAGAGTAAATGAAGTGAACTGGACATGATGTTTAAGATTTAATTAGTAATTTAAAAAGTCGGAAGTAAATGAAATGAATGGTACGTCTAATATTTAGTATATGGTAGCCAGAAATGGTACCATGCTTATAGGTCGTCGAGATACAGTCGCGTTTGGTTGAAGACAAAATATATTTTCGGGGAAGGGGACATGCATCAATCAATCAAATAAACATTTATTTCATTCATTTTTAAATTGAAATGGATACATTATAAATTTTAACGAGATTTTCTTTTTCAGAGAGAAAAAAAAAACCAATCTCAAGTAACATGAACACGAAATAATACAACATGTTACTTACCACCTATCCACTATGGTACTAGACCTACGCAATTCAACTTAATACGTGTAGGCTTTAGCAATGCGATATTCATTCTTATCCCTTCCAAGTACAGTTCAAAGGACGGACTCAAATTACAATATTGTAGTCAGCAGGTTATGCATGGATGGGTAATACAATGTATTCAGTGGTGTAGAAATTGTTTGTCAATAATTATTGTCTGAACGGCTTGCGTGTTTATAATTATAACAGAGAGAGGTAGTCTGTTTCTTTACATACTGCATGATTCCTACCTTTGTTGTCTATGATTAAGAACATTATTTGTTGTGGATTGCGGATTTTTTCTTTTATCATTGATACAAAAACATAAGCTTGTTATGAATAGTGCACGCTTTGTTGAGCTGTAATTTGTGCTAGGTTTACTAGGCCAAACTTGAGGCTCAACTTTTCCCTCATATAAGCAAGAAACTCGGAAAAACCAAGAGGCATAATTGAGTACGAAATTATATATATGGACTTAATGGATAATTAAGATTTACAGTACTATAAACAATTGGCCTGTTGTGTGAAAGTATAGCCTATAAAAGATAACTATTATGTGACATTAAAATCACATATATTCAAAACAAAATAACTTTTTTCAGGGGAACAATATATCTTTAAATACGGTAAATTATGGCTATATAGGGTAAATTGAAAATGATAATACAATTATATACATGGTAGGATTAAAGTTTTTAGCTGTGGTAAAATAATGAGGGCGCCCTGCAATAACAACTTTCAACTACAATCGGACGAAAAGGAGGTTGCTGCAAGATATCTGAAATATTTATATAATATTATGGCTATATAGGGTAAATTGAAAATGATAATACAATTACATACATGGTAGGCTAAAAAATAGCCTACTCAAAAAAGGATATGATAATAATGCTCGCGCATGTTAAAGTTTTTAGCTGTGGTAAAATAATGAGGACGCCCTGCAATAACAACTTTCAACTACAATCGGACGAAATGGAGGTTGCTGCAAGATATCTGAAATATTTATATAATATTATGGCTATATGGGTAAATTGAAAATAATAATAACAATTGCATACATGCTAGGCTAAAAGATAGCCTACTTAAAAGAGAATATGACAATACTCGATTGCGCATGTTAAAGTTTTTAGCTGTGGTAAAATAATGAGGGCGCCCTGATACCAGATAATCATGACAAAAAACTTACATCCAACAAAATGTTACGCTTGTATTGATTGATTGGTTACACCAGTGTAAAAAACAAACTGACGCGTCGTATTTTGACCGAACATTTGACGCAGCAAACAAAACTTCAAGACTGATGAATTTCTCCATCTTTATTTTAGATCCCTTGAAGAGAAGCATGCCAAGCGTTCACCACCAAAGTATCTTAGCTTAAAATTACGCCTAAACTAATTTATGTTAGAAAAATTGCCAATGAAGTATTAAACATGAGCTAATTATATAATAATATAATATTATTCTAAAAAATATATATTTTATTCTTAACTAACAATTTTAAAATTCTTAATTATTCCGTATTATATTATTGAATATTTCAGGCATTTGTCTTTGTTCGATCTCAATCCATTTGTTAGGCTACTATTATTCCAAAATTTATTGTACTGTATAGGTAAATACGTCATAACCCCCCCCCCCCCACCCCAACCTAAAATAACAAAAAGAGAAACAAAAAACAAGTTATTTACCACATTTTAGTTGAAAATTTCATCAAATTTAAAATAAAATGTGGCTGAATTTATAACTACATGTCACTTTTTTCCCTATCTCTCAAATTTTTTCTCATATTTTAAATGGAAATTGTACTATTATATTGTTGGTATTTATTCAGAGTAATATTGTAACCGAATGATAGAGTTTAGCTTATTGTTTTTCATGTCCTTGAAATATAATAATAGAATAGAAAATTTCAGATTACTACATATCACCAAAATAGCATATAAACAGCAAAAATGGTAAAAGTATAAACATGTTGTTTACCCCAACAAATAATAGATAGCCGGATTTAAAGTGTAGCCATTCTTACACTACAGTAGTTTGGGATAGGGTTGACAGCCTTCCTACATGTTTATGAGCTACCCACGTCATTTAAATAATAAAATTGACTAATATTGTAAGAAATATTTATATCTTTGTCAAATCAATATGAATGGATATAACAAAATAAGAATTTAAATTCTACACTAACAAACTTGTGGTCGCTTATCTTAGCTATTATTAGTGAGTTGTAAAATAACAAGGCCATATAGATGGCTGCAGTCACGTGCTCAAATTTGAGTTAGTGTTTACCGACCGACCAAACGACCGACATAGTGAGCTGTAGAGTCTTGCACGCGACAAAAAATGGTTTAACGCCATGTCTAGATTGTGCTTATTGCCTTAGAGTGGGAGGCGCGAAAGGATGCGGTACATAAGCTTTGCTTCCATTGGGACGCAACGACGCAAGAACGTTAAGGCGAAAGGAAAGTAATTCGACCGAGTCATAATGATGGATACATTGCGTTACGTTCTTGCGTTGCGTCCTAGTGAGAACCTAACTGAAGTGATGAGGCGTGATATCGAAACAGAGATTTTGAGTAATGTTTAGGTCTACTTTATACCAAAACTGTCGGTGTGGTAAAATGTAGAATGGTTGAAGTATCAGTGAATGCTGAATTTGTGGCATCAATTAAATCTATCGATTGTGTATCGGGGCTTTCGGTTAATTTAAACTCGTTTAATTCAATGTTGTCCATTTTATGGGCGTTCTCATCTGCGATTCCATTTACATGTTCATGGTTGTTATTCATTATTGCTTCTGAATTGCCATTCAATTTTGACTTATTAATCTTAGTTTCTGATTTACACTTCATCATAGATTCAAACACTTCTATTGGAGAAAGTGATAAAACCACAGGTAGAAAAAACAACCCATGAATTAAACCTATTGTTATAACTAGAAACAGTGTTTTGAAAAATGAAACAAAAATTCCAGTTGGGGAATTAACTAGCACGAGGATACCAAGTAAGGTAGAGATTGCGGCTTGTGAGATCGGCATCCCGATTGTATAGTACGCGTCAATAAGCTTGTCGTTACAAGATGGGAATGGAGACACTGTGTATACGTACGACATATGAGCTGTAAAATCAACACTAAACCCTATACACAAAATTATATTAATCATTGTAACAGTATCAAGACGAACTCCCCAAAATGTCATAAACCCTAATACTCCCAGCTCTATGGAAGCTATGGATACAACCACCCAGATGGAGCAGATTGGTTTTGGAACAAACAAAATAGAAACAATCATCATAGCGACTAAAGCAATTGCGAGATTGGTAAGAGTTGCCGGCAAAATAGTTTTGTACTGGTCATATAATAAAAAATAAGTACTAAACGCAAAAGTTTCAAACTCAAAATCTGCAACAATTTCTCTAAAATTCTTCATAAATTCCACATCTTCTGAAGTGTCAAGTCCGACATGATGTCTTATCGAACCAATTAAAAACCGCGAGCTTGTTATACGTGTTCTGTCTTTGTTAAATACTATATCAAGTTTAAATTCTTTAAACTTTTTTTGTACAAGAAATTGATTTTGAAGTATGTCGAGAAAAATAGTGCGGTTAGAACTTGTCTGTTCAGTAACGGAAAGGTATTCGTTAAACGATCGAATCCAGGAATCTGTAAAGTATTCGGAATTTAACCCATATTTACTAGTTTCTAAATGTTTATGTAATTTCATGATGTTTTCGTTTACGTCAGGTTTCCAATACTCAATTTCCTCTGTGAAAACTATTTGTATAAAGGGACCAAAAGTTTGAAAATAACTTTGTTCTATATCTAGAAATTGTTTCAGATAAGAATCTTTTAAAACAATATCTCGTAAATCTAACCCTTGTTTAAGTTGGCTGACACCCCACGTTGAAAAACCTATATACATAACATACACAAGAAGTGTAGCAATTTGCATCCAAGTTTTTCCCATTAGTGGCCCAACGTAATCCCTAAAAAATTCCATAATAATGTGAGATGAATCGGAGCTTTCTACAGTTTTAGAAGGACCTCCAGCACAGAAAAGTCTGTAACGTGAAGAAGGAGCTTCATCAACGGGAACGACCCTTTTCCAAGTAATACAATGTTTATTACCAGCTTCTCTTCGTCCTGTTATCACCATACACGAAAGAAAGAATGTTAACACGTAGATGTACACAAATACAATTGAAACAGCATTATAAACACAGAAATAGGCAACTCCCGGAAATACGCTAGTACAACCAACAGCAAATGCAAGGAAATCTGTAAGTGAGGTGATAGAAATGGACAATGCTGCTTCTGCTAACGTTTCTGATAAACGATCTTCTACCGATGAACGTACATTTGTTTTCCGCCAAGAAGCAACCAATATATACACGTCATCTATACCAATAGCTGAAATAATATTAAAAAGGGATATCATTTCGATTTTGTTAACATAAGAATACCGATTAGTACAGTAATATAATTTGCAACAATTACAGTTCATCCAAATTGTTTTGACCACAATCATAGAAACGGTTATTTTGTATATCAAATGTCTACTAAATATAACTAGGCCTATATCCTATTTAGGTATTTATTAATCTTACCCATAATAATGATTGGCGTCAATGCACTTATAGGAGTGAATATCACGTCAAAGTACAATAGAAGTCCATTTGCTGCAAGACCAGCAAGGACGGCAGACAGCACACCAAGTAATGTTAAAATAGGTTTATTCACTACCCAGTCCATTGTTGCTGAAGATATCAACGAAAATAACACAATGAGTAGGCCGGCGACTGGTATCAATGGCAAAACACTGAAGGTAGCTGCCGTAAATTCATCTGAAAGTGTCGATGCCGTGTCACGTGCGATGTATATCAATTCTGAGTGAAATCTTTCCATGGCTTTTAGAAACTCTTTCTCCCAAAGTTCAGAGATGGTTTCAGACGTCTCCAGATGGTACGACAACATTATATACTTCGTTGATTTCACAATTGTAGTTTCACCAACAAGCTCCACACCTCCTAAGTTTTTACCGATTTCAAATATTTCTCCAGTCTGTAGGACAGTAAGTGGGTAGCTGATATCAATTAGCGGTACTCTCGTGGCATCGTAATTGTATATCTCTAGTATTGCATTGTTTTCACAGTTACCCATCCACGCGAGGCAAATATTACTAAATGTGTATTTTGAACCAGCACTCTTGATCGAGATGTTCATAATGGTTTCATGGACTCTGATCACTTCTAAGAACTCTTTAGTTTGTAAGATATTCTGTTTTTGACTACCACCGATTATGACTCGACCGTATCAAGTGGGCATAGACTGGCGGCTGACTGTCATTCCATTTCCATTTTCATGTTTATTATTGTAGACATCATCAATATAATCCCTATTTTCTATAGATTCAGCGTCTGTTGGTGTAAATAAAAACTCGACGTCGTTGAACAATTCAATTCGTAAACAACCAGTTCCCAGACTTAGGCTGAAAACGATCGGTAAAAGAAGAAACGGTAGTGGATGTCGACAAACTACTCTGGCGTATTGCCCATAAATGTTACTCAAAGGCCGAGTAATGCAATCAAAATTAACACCCATCTTGCTGAAATTTAAATTTATACATTAAATTCTGACGAGATTTTCTTTTTGAGAAAGAGAAAAAAAACAATCTCACTTGGTCTCACCTTGGTGTAAATAAGTAACATGAACATAAGCTGTCATATTATATTGCATAATAAAAATAAAAACAATACAACAGGGTTACTTACTACCTGTCCTGTTTGGTACTAGACCTACGCAATTCAACTTAATACGTGTAGGCTTTAGCAGCAATGTGACACAAATGTTCGGTTTTTCTCAAAGGACGGACTCCAATGATATCTATAAAATGTGCAGGTTATGCATGGATGGTTAAAAGCCTCGTAAAATGCATTCAGTGATGTAGAAATTGTTTGTCAATATTTTCTGAAAAGCTTACATGCATGGGTTATAATTATAACAGAGGGAGAAATAACAAAGTCTGTTTATTTACATGTTGTATGATTTCTACTTGTGTTGTCTATGTTTCAGAACATTTTTGAGTACGAAATGATATATATGGACTTAATGTATAATAAGTTGTACAGTACTATAAACAATAGGCCTGTTGTGCGAGAGTATATTCAAGATGTATTGTCCCGGGATTAAAGTACTAGTAGGTTAACATTTACAAGTTCGATAAAAGTGTGACGAGTGAGGGCGCATTTTATTTTATGGAAGGCCTTTTTTATCTGGACACATATCTGTAAATAGTTTTATTTGGGTTTCTTTATATGTTTATGTATTTTATTATATAATGTTCTGTAAACTACATTTAAGTCTTTCTACAAAACAGTTAATTAGCGTAAGTTGTATAGATTTGTTAATGTATTTTTCAACGGGCGCTAATGGCATCTCGTAATTTCAGTCACGCTTCGTGTCAATTTACGACATAAGGTCGTTAAAATTGGGTATAAAAGTCAAATTTTCTCGTTAAATCCCAAATTTTGAACGACGCAAAGTTTGATAGTGTAGACAGAGCTTAATAGAAATACAATACAAATCATAGCTGCATGGTAGGCTACTCCATACATAGACCTAATGCATCATCATTTTTTGTTAATTATTCGATTTAGAATGGAATGTTTTCCTGGAATAAATAATTGCCAATGAATTAAAATAATTGAAAATAAAATTATACTTTTATTGGTAACAAAGGAATTATTATACAAAAAGTAATAAAAAATGGTCTACAGGTGGTATACTTACATACTCTGATTTAAGACTAATTTTCTTAATTTAAACTAAAATCCGTTTCATTTTTTAATACTATAGAAATGTGGGCATTGTTTTGGACAGAAAGATACTATTGGTATTGAACATTTACTCTTCAAAAATGTACTTCAGTCCAAACGCGATAAGTTTTTTTTCGTACACGAAAAAAGTACTATTGAACGACCGTTCATGATTTGTCAAATTATTTCCATTGCGTAATTGTAATCTTAGTGTGAACCTAACTTAGAAAACAAAGCTTTAGTGAGAGGGGCGTATGAAGTAATGTTTAGGTCTACTTTATACCAAAACTGTCGGTGTGGTAAAATGTAGAATGGTTGAAGTATCAGTGAATGCTGGATTTGTGGCATCAATTAAATCTATCGATTGTGTATCAGGCCTTTCGGTTAATCCAATGTTGTACATTTTAAGGGTGTTCATTTCATCTACTCCATATACATGTCCGTGGTTGTCATTCATTATTGCTTCTGAATTTCCATTCATTTTTGACTTATTAATCTTAGTTTCTGATTTACTCTTTATCATAGATTCAAACATTTCTATTGGTGAAAGTGATAACAACACAGGTAGAAAAAACAACCCATGAATTAAACCTATTGTTATAACCAGAAACAGTGTTTTGAAAAATGAAATAAAAATTCCAGTTGGGGAATTAACTAGCACGAGGATACCAAGTAAGGTAGAGATCGCAGCTTGTGAGATCGGCATCCCGATTGTATAGTACGCGTCAATAAGCTTGTCGTTACGAGATGGGAATGGGGACACTGTGTATACGTACGACATATGAGCTGTAAAATCAACACTAAATCCTATACACAAAATAATATTAATCATTGTAACCGTATCAAGACGAACTCCCCAAAATGTCATAAACCCTAAAACTCCAAGCTCTATGGAAGCAATGGATACAACCACCCAGATGGAGCAGATTGGTTTTGGAACAAACAAAATAGAAACAATCATCATAGCGACCAAGGCAATTGCAAGATTGGTAAGAGTTGCTGGCAAAATAGTTTTGTACTGGTCATATAATAAAAAATAAGTACTAAACGCAAAAGTTTCAAACTCAAAATCTGCAACAATTTCTCTAAAAGTCTCCATTAATTCCACATCTTCTGAAGTGTCAAGTCCCACGTGATGTCTTATCGAACCGACTAAAAACCGCGAGCTTGTTATACCTGTTCTGTCTTTGTTAAATACTATGTCAAGTTCGAATTGTTTAAACTGATTTTGTACAAGAAAATGATTTTGAAGTATGTTGAGAAAAATAGTGCGGTTAGAACTTGTCTGTTCAGTAACGGAAAGGTATTCGTTAAACGACCGAATCCAGGAATCTGTAAAGTATTCGGAGTTTAACCCATATTTACTAGTTTCTAAATGTTTATGTAAATTCATGATGTTTTTGGTTACATCAGGTTTCCAATACTCAATTTCCTCTGTGAAAACTATTTGTATAAAGGGACCAAAAGTTTGAAAAGAACTTTGTTCTATATCTTGAAATCGAATAAGATACGAATCTTTTAAAACAACATCTCGAGAATCTAATCCTTGTTTTAGTTGGGTGACACCCCACGTTGAAAAACCTATGTACATAACGTACACAAGAAGTGTAGCCATTTTTATCCAATGTTTTCCCATTATTGGCCCAACGTAATCCCTAAAAAATGCCATCATAATGTGAGATGAATCGGAGCTTTCTAAATTTTTAGAAGGACCTCCAGCACAGAAAAGTCTGTAACGTGAAGAAGGAGCTTCATCAACGGGAACGACCCTTTTCCAAGTAATACAATGTTTATTACCAGCTTCTCTTCGTCCTGTTATCACCATACACGAAAGAAAGAATGTTAAAACGTAGATGTACACAAATACAATTGAAACAGCATTGTAAATACAGAAATAGGCAATTCCTGGAAATACGCTGGTGCAACCAACAGCAAATGCAAGGAAATCTGTAAGTGAGGTGATAGTGATGGACAATGCTGCTTCTGCTAACGTTTCTGATAAACGATCTTCAACCGATGAACGTACATTCGTTTTCCGCCAAGAAGCAACCAATATATACACATCATCTATACCAATAGCTGAAATAATAAAAAGGGGATATCATTTCTCAAACAAATACCGTTTAGTACAGTAATATAATTTGCAAAAATTATAGTTCTTTTAAATTGTTTTGAAACTTGATTATAGAAACGGTTATTTTGTATAAAATGTCTACTAAATATAACTATAGGCCTATCATATTTAGATAATTATTAATCTTACCCATAATAATGAGTGGAGTCAATGCACTTATAGGAGTGAATTTAACTCCAATGTACAATAGAAGTCCATTTGCAGCAAAACCAGCAAGAATCGCAGACATCACACCAAGTAATGTTAAAATAGGCTTATTCACTACCCAGTCCATTGTTGCTGAAGATATTACCGAAAATGACACAATAAGTAAGAAAGCAACTGGTATCAATGGCACAACACTGAAGGTAGCTGCCGTAAATTCGTCTTCAAGTGTCGATGACGTGTCACGTGCGATGTATATCACTTCTGAATGAAATTCTTCCATAACTTTTAGAAACTCTTTCTCCCAAAGTTCAGAGATGATGTCAGATGTCTCCAGATGGTACGACAACATTATATACTTCGTTGATTTTACAATTTGAGTTTCACCGACAAGTTCCACATCTCCTAAGTTTTGTCCGATTTCAAATATTTCTCCAGTCTGTAGGACAGTAAGTGGGTAGCTGATGTTAATTTGCGGTACTCTCGTGGCATCGTAATTGTAAATCTTTAGTATTGCATTGTTTTTACAGTTACCCATCCACGCGAGGCAAATATTACTAAATGTGTATTCTGAACCAGCATTCGGGATCGAGATGTTCATAATGGTTTCGTGGACTCGAATCACTTCTAAGAACTCTTCAGTTTGTAAGATATTCTGTTTTTGAGCACCGCCGATTATAACTCGACCGTATGAAATGGACGTAGACTGGCGGCTGACTGTCATTCCATTTTCACGTATACCATTGTAGACATCATCAATATAATCCCTATTTTCTATAGATTCAGCGTCTGTTGGTGTAAATAAATAGTCGGCGTCGTTGAACAATTTAATTCGTAAACACCCAGATCCCAGACCTAGACTGATGGCAATCGGTAAAAGAAGAAACGGTAGTGGATGTCGACAGACTACTCTGGCGTAATGTCCATAAATGTTACTCAAAGGCTGAGTAATGCAATCAAAATGAAACCCCATCTTGCTGAAATTTAAATTTAAAGTATGTTAGTGAAACGTATCTTTATAAGTGACCACTATAAATTAATAAGTAAAATAGTTTAATTTTTTTCTTAAAGTTTTTAAATGAATCCATTTTTTAAATGAATTAAAACAAACTGGGTTGATAAATAAAGTAGCCTTTTTCAATTAAGCAATGCTTACCTATGATTAAAAGCAAGACATAATAAATGCCAACTATAGCCTCTTTTTATTTATCGTATTGTAAAGCTAGATTAGTAAAGTAAATTCAATGAAGTGATGGCATAATGTGTAATTAAGGCCTAGGATAGGCAGAGGTTGTTGCCATGCATAGGCCTAGTTTCTTCGATAGGAGAAAGGAACAATTACAGCTGCAGAAAGTAAACATGGGTCCCTGTTGTCTAGCCTATGGTCGAGATACAGACACATTGTCTGGAGACTAGTGTTTAAAAAAATAGTCCGAAGAATTGAAGGGGACTGTCAAAAAATTTAAAAATTCCTTTTCTCTCGACAAATTGAATGCGCTGGGTCTAAACAGAGAAGAGTGTAATCACATGATCTAAAGGGGCTGTCATACAATGCAACATGCCACTATAGGGAGTAGGCCTACACACTATAGTTATAGTCTTTGTTTGTTTAGCAACAAAGTCAAAGCAAATAGGCCTAGACCTTATAGTTTTTATACAACATTCATTTTTTTTACGCAAAGAGTGGTTGAAGCAATGATCTGCCTGTTGAAAGACATCATCTCTTACCCGTCTATAAATGTATTCAAAAACAGTTTGGACAATTTCTGAAGAGACTAAAACCTATAAAAACCCCATCGAATCTCATGGCTAACTTACTTGTCCACTGGTATGCCCACGTAACATGTAGTTCCAGTCAATTCTTAAACTAATGTATAATGTTGGCTTCAGCAATGTACAGTTTGTGACAAATTGATCCTTATCCATTTCAACATATCAGCAATTATCTCTCTTCGCTTCCATGTTGCCTCATAGTACGGAATTCATCGATATTATATAATATTTCGTCAGCAGGTTATGCATGGATGGTTACACGCCTCGTACAATGCATTCAGTGATGTAGACATAATTTTTTTGTCAATATTGTTTCAGTTAAACTTGAATGCATGACGGGATAACAGAGGGAGGAATGTGTTTCTTTATGATTCCTATACCTGTTGGCTATTTTGTTGGTTTTTTTTGTTTGGATCATTGCTTTTTTCTCGGAGAAACAAACTGCTTTCTGTGGATAGGTCACGCCTGAAGCGTTTAAATATAGTTTTCAATTTAGTAGGCTTACTAGGCCCAACTCTGAGCCAGTGGGTCTTTAACATTTTCCCTCACATGCAAGAAACTGTGAACAAATCGAGTTGTTTGAGTGTAATGATTGGACTATGTAGGCCTACTTAGATATACAGTAGCCGGCCATCGGGCCTGTTGTTGCATATGAACTAACTTGTGGCTATAATATGCTGTAGCAGACCTACTACACAGCTTTTTAGTTTCTTTACCATTGACTATGTAGGCCTACTTAGATATACAGTAGCCGGCCATCGGGCCTGTTGTTGCATATGAACTAACTTGTGGCTATAATATGCCGTAGCAGACCTACTACACAGCTTTTTAGTTTCTTTACCATTGACTATGTAGGCCTACTTAAATATACAGTAGCCGGCCATCGGGCCTGTTGTTGCATATGAACTAACTTGTGGCTATAATATGCCGTAGCAGACCGACTACATAGCTTTTTAATTTCTTTACCATTTTTTACTTTAAATTTGAATATTAATTTTATTACATCCTGTAATATCTGCTTATTTAACCTCACATTGGCAGATTACCAATTCGCTTTTCTAACTAATGGATTTAAAGAATAATAACCATTAATTAAAATGATTCAAACAGAATTAATTCCCTTAATCCTAATTGATCAGATGGGCCCAGTCCAATATCCCCATGCACTGACCACATTTTTGTCAACTAGCATCTTAGCTACACCTTTCATTGCACTCTCTTTACCAAATATTTGATATTGTATCTTTTAGGGATCTATTTATTGAGAATTCTCACTTGATTCACTTGGAATAACTTGAATAGTTTACTTGATACACTTAGTAGTTTTATTTTACCGCTGCGGTAAGAATGACTAAAATGAATACGGCCTATAATAGAGGTATTATAGTTCACTAATATCTCTATGCCTACAACAATTGCGTACATGCATATAGCACTATAATATCTCTATGGTATATGCTAGGATAAAAGATAGCCTACTTGAAATGAGGATTTGACGCGCGCATATGTTAAATTTAAGATTTGGTCATAAGCATAAAGATAGTGAACTACAATATCTCTATTGTCATAGATGTGAGATCTAAGAAAGCCGGCGATGGTTTTTTATGCTATGGTTTTGGTTGTGCTGCTATAAAAGTAATGAGGGCGCCCTGCAATAACAACTTTCAACAACAATCGGAAGAAAAGAAATGGAGGCTGCTGCAAGATATCTTAAATATTTTAGCTCAGTTCTTCGTTATTCTACCAGTGATTTTTCTATTTGAGTGTTGTTTTTAACGTATTAGTAAGCAGGTACAATGGTGCGTATAAATTTATATATTTTCCTTGTAATTCGGCTTTCTGATAACAGTTCTACTCTAGGCCTAGCTAGGGCCTAGGCCTAGCCTAAACTAGCTAGAGAGTAGGCCCTCAACAAGCTTCCGAATCCTAGCTAGACAAGGTGGGTAGGCGTCTTGATTAGATTAAACTACTCCCTGGTTAGGCTACCTTGTTTAGCCTTCCTAAATATATAGGCCAGTAGTACGTCTATGTTATTATTAGTGTTACTAATTATTACTGCTAGGCCTAGTGCTACAGTACCATATGTAGGCCTAGGCGTAGGCCCTAGGCCTATTCCACGTTGTATGTATGGGTTAGTTAGCTTACAACGTTACAGGATCATGCGTTTATTTAGTAGATAGCCTACTTAGAGTATATTTTTAGTGGGAATACTATTTATTATTATTATTCATGTAAATAAATGCTTACCAAAATCACCTACTTAGGCATTTTATCTACCTTGATTGATTGATTGATTGATTAAATGATACCCAACCATATATAGCGTTTTTATGATATAAATGTACGAGCGAATGTTATATAATATAATAATATTGTATCTATTTTGATTTAAGTCGTCGGGTGAAAGAGATTTCATTATCCCAGTGATAGATGATGATGAAAGAGAGGAAGAGTATGAAGAAGAAGTGAGTGTCGAGCAGCAGTTAGTAGAGTTCAGGAACAGATGGAAAGAAGAATTGAATTTAGACACGATGAAAGAGAATGAGGAACAAGAAAAAAAGAAGCACGAGGAATCTACAAAAGAACAAAAGGTAAAGAAGTAATTCTCTAGGTTTTGATTTTTATTTGATTATTATAAAGTTGAAGTAAAATTGGTAAAGTATTTTAAAATAATTTATCATAATTTCATTTTCAGGCTGAAAAACTGTTTCTTGAAGGAGTAGCTGCTGAAAGAGTTGGTCATCTGTATGATGGTAGGACAAATAAGAAGTCTTTGTACATTTTGTACTCGCATCAGTATATAAGCCAACCCCATATGGCAAAATGGCACTTAAGCCCTGTCTACACTATCGAACTAGTTTGACAAAAAAGTGTGATATGCCGAAATATGGTGGCGATATGATGTCATCATGTCCATATTGACATATCACATTTGTTGTTACATAAAGTTTGATCATGTAGACAGAGATTTAGGACTGTAGTCATGGCCTGACTGCAGCAATATTGATTAATTTAAAATTTTTTTTTATTTTCAGCAATCTCATTTTATAGTCAAGCAATTAAGCTTGTTCCTGATATTGAATCAAAAATTCAATTTCAAACTGGAGGTAAGTAATCATGCCATGTGTGCTTTCATATAAGTATTTAGCAGGATACATGATTTGACAATAATAATTGTGTTTTTTTTTATAGAATGTTCAAGTGAAGATGAGA